>NC_084795.1:100344743-101723910 GCF_963169125.1 Humulus lupulus | reverse complement strand
CCTCAATAAGTGTGTGGGCACTTAGAGAATGAAGGATAGTTTATTTGTGATTCTACTTGACGTACTCAACACATGAGATCACGAGAATAGGCCTGAGAATTGGTTCTTTATTTTTCAGGGAGAGAAAACTATCGTTCTACTTTTCACAGAGCGAATCTTAGACTTAGTTTTCTGAGGTTAGTTATTTTTATATTTTTTGATTAGTCATACTTAAAAGAAAATATTCAAAAATAAATATGTAACCAACTTACAATTTAACTTTTAATTAATTAATTAATTATTTTATTAATGAAAATATCCAAAAACTAATTTTTGAATTATCCATTAATTAATTAAATAAATAAAAATAAAAATCTTATCCCTGAAAATAGCAGTACACGCCACACACATTCCATGGATTGTGTGTGCACGTGTAGCATCTCTATTTTGAGGGATGTTGGTTTTTTCAATTTTTATTTAATTATTTATTCAAACTTCTTTGTCAGATAAGATCTAACAACCTGATAACTAATTCAACTTTGAATTCAAATTTAAATTAAATACTTTTTTTAACTAATTATCAAATATAATTAATTATTTTAATAAATATTACTCTTTTAAATTCAAATCCAATTTGAACTTATCAGATTATTATCTCCCACTCAAATAAAGATATTTAATTAATTCTACCAATTAATTAAATCCAATATTTTCAAAAATAAATATTTAATTTATTATAATTTTGAAAATTATAATTAATTAATTATTTAATTAAAATTTGAAATTAATTTAATTATTTAATATAATTTCAAAAATTAAACAATAATTAAATATTAATAAATTTTGTTAACTACAACTACTTTGTAATTAATAAATTAATCACTATTATCATATAATTGCATATTTGGCCTGAAGAACAAATTTCTTCTTAAATATGTCTTTAAACTATTTTTTCCTTCATATCAACTCTTATCTCGAATAGTGTTGATAGAACCGCTATGGGGACCTATGGACCTATAATTCTAAGCTCCAATAAATTTGAGATTATTAATTAAACTCTTTAATTAAGTAATCTTAATTTATTAATCTCATGATTATTCCACTATAAATATGAGACTGCACTCTTGTAATTATAGACATTTCATTTACTGAGTACTTTATAATTATAAAGCGCCCATTGATATAATCATTGCATACAAATTGACCCTCTAATAATGGTTCATAATTAATCGGGAATAAAATTACCGTTTTAATTATCTCTTGTTTCCTTAAGTACCATTGACTTTACTAGTGAAGGTTAATTCATAACTAAAGTATGAATTTAAGCTCAATAACCTTTCAGTCCCAAAAGTCAACCTTAAGAGAACCATCATTCAATCTCTTGCGAGAAGGCATAGATTCCATATATGTATACTATGTCCCCAGTCGTCTACATTAATGAGTTTCCAAAACAAAAGTTTCTAGCCTGATCATTCTGACAAACCCTAACGAGTGAATCAAAGAACTCATATAACATAAACATGAGTTCATAGTAACTTCAAAATTAAGATTAATTTGTATATGATCAACAGTTGATATATTTAATTAATACTTCGAAACGATATTTAACTAAGTATTAATAAACATATCTGGTCCAGTTCTATATATTCACTAATATATAAAGCACCTCCACTAAAGTGTCCTACCACACTAGTGATCCGGATCTAGATCACTTGTATTCATAATACAAGTGGACCGTACTTGCAGTAATTAATCTAAAGATTCTATAACTTTATTTTACTGCGAACTATTCAAGCTCATTTTCTCAAACACAATCCTCTTGTACCAATACATGTTTGAGATCACATATATGAACTTAGGAATTTTCCTCATATTTACATAATATTATCACAGAATAATATAGTCCATAATATATAAGCATAACAAATTCAATTTATTTATTTATTTCATAAAACAATGTCTACTACATATGCTTTCAGGGCACAATTCCCAGCAGTTTGCTCCTCTACTTGTCTCCCCATGTTGGCTGTTTTTTATTGTAATGGTTTGTTGTGGTTAGTACTAGTTGTACAATGATGCGGTTGAATAGTTTAAGTTTTTTCGGAGATCCATATTTTCTATTCGTTGGTTAACTCTTACTATGTTCCATTTAAGCCTTGTTCTATTATTCTGGTCTTTTAGTAGTTCCTGTAAACCTTTAAAACTCTTATGATAAGGAAGTTACTTTGGGGAGCTTATTTTACGATCAAACATGAAGTATTGTGCATTTTCGAAAGCATACACTAATAGTGGAATAAAATAAGGATGACAGTGAAACCATGGTAATAAACAAGGAAATTTTAAAGGTCTTATGTCTGACCTCTACATAGAAATAAGAACATAAATAAAGTAGAAGTTACTAGAAATCATAAGTGACCAACACAGTACATTAAACTAATTTAACTAGTACATTACCTAGTTTTTTGGAGTTAACCCACTGGCAGATTTCTCCCTTTCCACTCCCTCTTCCTTTGCTTCTTCTACTTTGGGTTTGACTATTTTTTTTTCCTCCCCCGTGCACATACCCTCTCCTTCATCTCCCTTTGCCACTTCCATCTAAGGTTTGTCCTTACTTTGATGTAGAGCACACTCATGTACTTAAGAGGATTCACGTACATATATTACGCCATTATCCTGAGTGGGTTCATCATCATCGGAATCCCACATGTAAGGAAAGTCATTAACACATGTCAATGCTCCGACTTCCTCCTTGGTTAAAAAACAACCGAATTGGGCGTGAAGACATGATTCAGAAATGGCTTCCACAAATGATTCATAATGAAGGATCTTAATTGTGGGATCTAACCCTGGATTTTTGATTGATTGCAACTTCATAACTCCCATATATACCTTCATTTGGTCCATTGAAAACCACACAAAAACTATGATTACTCATTTCAATGTTTGGGAACAAAACGCTAAATAAAAGATAGTGAGACACTATCTCAAAAAGACTTTATAATAAGCTTCCACCTCTGCTAGTAGTCCATATGATTACCCTAATTTCGTACTTCTAGTTCGCAACCTTTTTAACTTGGAAAAGAACCAAATTTGTAAATAGAAGTCAGTTTCTAAAAAAAAAAAAAGTACTATTATACACGTGTCTGTTATACCCAGATTTCGAGCCATGAGAATTGTGACCTCGAAAGCTGGATTCATAATGAATGAACTCGTAAAGTCCGGAATATGTTTGAAATCTAAACATCGAGCCTGCGAAGCAAAGATGACTTCGAAGATGATAGCCTCGAAATCCTCACAAGCTCGAAAGATAGACCCCGAGGTGCATCTGTTCTCGGGGATGACCTCGGATCAGGGGCTCCGAGCCTGATGCGCGTACGAGCTCGAAGTCATGTGGCCTCGGGAGATGTTAAAGCTCGAAAGTCAATAAGAATCCTGGGAGAATAGGGCCTTGGTGATATAGGCTAACAACTTTGAATATCCTAATGAGTCATCTATAAGAGACGCAGTCTACATTTATTATTGTAAATCCCCTACAATCAAGGGATATTATTTGATCAGTTATACGCCCCCTGATCTTCAGGGGACGTTTCCTTTTATATCGGATTGCAGACATTTAATGCCATTTAATTTATTTGCATATATAGAGTAACTTCCCGAAATATGTGGGATAGTATTATGAAATCTTCTCTATAAATAGAGAGGTCATGCACCATTGTAAGGGACCGAATTTTTGTAATCTTGGGAGAAACTCTGGAGAATTCATTCTTAAAGAATTTCCAGAAATCATCTTAAGTTTAATAACAAAGACTCGTGGACTAGGCAGATTTAACTGCTGAACCACGTAAAAAATCGTGTTTGTGTTATCGTATTTTTATTGGCCATTACTGATTATTGTTTATGTGCTTTTCTTTCACTGTTGACGAAAAACGGCGTCAATAGTTTGGTGCTTTCATTAAGAGCCTTAAGCATTCAGTCCCTGAGTAAGTTATGGCCACTAATAATCAGAACACTCTTGATGAGAATTACCCAAGACGTCCTGGGAAACAACCAATGGAAAACCTAGATGTCGAAGAAAGAAGTGGATCTTCCGATTCTCGGGGACCACCTTCTCCACCAAGGGATGAGGATATGTATTACAATCCTAAGCGGTATGTTCCCATTGTGGAGCTTGAGAACCGGCAACTGAAACAGCAGTTGGCAGAGGCCAACAAACAGAATGAGGAGTTGGCAAGGATAGCCGCAGAGGCCCAGGTGGCTCAGCCCCCACCTCCGCGTGAAAACCATGCCTGTAATGCCCTGAATTCTCCGATGTGTTTAACGGCATGAATAGTAGGCCGGGAGGGCCATACTTGCTTAATTATGTTATTAATTGATAAAATGCATGTATATGTTGATTATATTATAATATGATGTGAAATGCATGCATGTGAGTCCATATTTCTAATTACAGGGGTGTGATGATAATCTGGCCCGCTGAGGGTAATTTGTGTGTTTGGGTGCATAACTTGATTTATGAATGAGATTCCATTATTATGGAGATATATTCGAGCTATTTGACATGAGACGGTCATTTTTAGTGGATTAGCGATTTTGTCATAACGGGGTCAATTTTGGGGTAATAGAAATGTTCATTTGGTGATAAATTGGGAATATTTGAGATCAGGGTGAAATTCTGGAGGTTTTGACTATAATGTCCTCGGGGGTGTTTTCGGGACCCCGAGCATTAGTTTTATTTGAGGTTACTTAAGCTTGAAGTAGCTTATCAGATAGAACATACGATAGAAAACCTCTCGTTTCCCTTCGTTAGTTCATTTTCGCCACTCGGAGCATATTTGACGAAAACTTGAGTTCTAGGAGTCAGAATCGAGGAATAACGATCCTAGGAAAGATTAGAAGCTTCTTAACCGAAGGATTCGATGGAAAACAACCTAATTGAAGGTAATCAAAGTTTAAGTTTTGAGTTTTTCCGAGTTTCTAAGCTTTGAATTGATTTTGTGAATTGTTGAGTTTCCGATCCGTTTGAACCTTGGGTTTTGAGGGTTGTGATGCATGGGGAAGCTTGGGAACTTTGTTTTGATGATTGGGGAATGTTTAGGTATGATTTTGGAGGCTTTGGAGTGTTAAAAACACGGTTGGGAATGGCCCAGGGTGAAGGGCCGCGACCTTGTTCTTTGGGCGCCGCGGCCCTTCCTTGAAGAAGCAGGTGGAGAATTTGTGCTTGCTGGGCGCCGTGGCCCTTGATGGAGGGTGCCGTGGCCCTTGCCTCAGAGAACCCTGGGGGCCGCGGCCCAAGGTGCTAGGGCCGCAGCCCTTGCCCTGTTTTCGCCCCGTTTGCTCGTTTTGACCCCGGGAACCTAGTTTTAGGCCTCAGGAGTGTCCTTACTACTTTGATTAGTTTGGATTGATCTCTTGGAGGCTAGATAATGGTTTGAGAGCCTTGGTTATCTTGATTATTGATGGTATCCTATATGTGTTATGATTAGGTAACCGCTAAAGGACTAAAAGCTAAACCATTCTCAAGGGTCGTTCTTTTGTTCATTCTAGCTCGAATCGAAGGTAAGAAAATTGCACCCCAAGTGTGAAATGCATGGATATTCATGAGGCATGTTGGTTGTATAAATATGGACATGGATTGAATATAGAATGCTTAGCATATGTTGCTCACTTGTGCATGGTACTGACTCATTAGTCAGATTTGGCAAAGGTGCTAGTATCAACTGTGAAGCTGTGACTCATTAGTCAGGTTCGGCAGTGGTACTGGGCACTGGTCATGTTGCACTGACGCATCAGTCAGAATTGGCAAAGGTGTTAGTGTTAACTGTGAAGCTGTGACTTATTAGTCAGGTTCGGCAGTGATACTGGACACTGGTCACGTAGCGCAGATTCATTAGTCAGAACGGCCTTAGCGTGTATCACGCAAGCCAACAGAGATTAGATCTAATCGACAATTAGCATTGAATGACTCAAAGAGCATTAATGCCAGACCGACCCCGAGGGTCGATGAATGAAATAAGCGCTTGGAGGCTAGTGGCTTACCTAACAGCCACTCTCCCGCTAGAATCATGTGATGTTCACTCGTTTGTTTGAAAGATTTATGTTCAGTGTGATTATAATGATAATCATTTGATAATGTTTATGAAAAGTGTTATGTTTTCTTGCTGGGCTTTGGCTCATGGGTGCTATGTGGTGCAGGTAAAGGGAAAGAAAAGCTCACCTAGCCTTGAGTGGAGAGCTGATGTGGTGATGTGTACATATGCGGCCGCTTGACCACCACGGCCAAGGAGTTCTCAGAGGAACTAGGGGACTTACCCTATTTTTGCCGCTTAGGTCGGCGGAATTGTAAATTTAAAACAGTAATGACCATTTTGTACTGAGAACCACTTGTAAATGTTTTGTTTAGCTCTGCAGAGCAGTTTGTAATGAAAATCTCCATTTCCTTTTTATTGGTTTTATACGTTAACCTGTTAATTACACTTAGAGCACGTTTTTGACCAAAGGACTCGGGTAGCGAGTAAAATTTCTGGTCCATCGTTCACCGTAACTGTTTTGGGGTAGCCAGGGCGTTACAACTTGGTATCAGAGCAATGCCAAGGTTAAGGTTCCTGTAGACTGGATGGGCATGTACACACATCACTGAAGTCAAGCTCGACTCATGGTTTGGTAACTCTTTATGTAGTTATGTGCATAACTGCCTAAATGTGGTGCAAATGCTTTACCTGTATGCGTGAGTCACTGTGTTGGCCTTGTGCCCTCGAAATACTATGAATTGTTATGTGGTACATGCTGAGTGCTGAGTGCCATAAACATGTATCTGTTTGTGAATATTGAATGACTGTGGAATATGATAATTGTCTGCTTGTTCTTGGACCGTGAGGCGGCAAGAGGTTTAGTTATTACTACCTGACTAGCCGTATTGATCAATGTTTCAACAAGGTAACGGATAAGAATGAACCCAGAACAGACAGACACTGTAGCTGGCCAAAGTGGTCAGGGTCAGAATAATGACAACAGTCAGGGTCAAGAGAAAAAAGAACGAAGGGAGTAACCCCGAGGCCGAAGGAGGAAAGAAAAAGAAAGGGGAGAGATATTTCTCCGTGTACAGAGTGTACACCGAGCTCAACGAGTCTCGAGAGAACATATACCTGGCTAATGAAAACCAGGTCCCCTTTAGGCGTCCGGACCCGATGAGAAATGAAAAGTCCAAGAGGGACTCCAGCAAGTATTGCCGATTTCACAAAGACACCGGGCATACTACCGATGAATGTCGACAGCTGAAAGACGAGATCGAAGGATTGATCTCGAGAGGTTACTTTAGACAATATGTCAAGAACCAGAGTACTAGTCAGGTAGCCGCGAGCTAGAAAATAGCTGCGCCTCCACCCGCACAAAACAATAATTCTCGAGCTCGGGAAGAAGATAGGCCCCCACCGGTAGATGGAGAGGATGTAATAACCATCTCGGGAGGGCCTCATCCCGCAGGAATGGGTAGGAATGCCCAAAAGAGATACGTTAACGAGCTGAAGACTGGGGACGGGTCTCCCTATGAACCCGAACCTAGGGCTCCAAAAAGCCAGAGGATTGAATCCCAACCAATAACCTTCACTGAGGAAGACGCGTCCCATGTCCAGTTTCCTCACCATGATCCGCTGGTCATCACTCTCCAGCTCGCCAATAAAAGGGTCCACCGAGTTCTCGTAGACAATGGGAGCTCAGTCAACATTCTCTATAAGGCAACCCTCGAGAAGATGGGACTCTCCCTTCGCGACCTGAAAGCATGTGTAACTACTTTATACGAATTTTCAGGAGAAGGGACCGCCTGCATGGGATCCATCGAGCTCCCCGTAACCTTGGGAGACTACCCAGTCTCGGCAACCAAGGTGATGGAGTTCGTAGTAGTAGATCTACCTTCAGCCTACAATGTGCTGCTCGGGAGACCCGCCCTGGTTGGGCTGGGGGCAGTCTCATCAGTAAGGCATCTGGCCCTTAAGTTCTCGACCCCAAGCGGCGTTGGAACATTGAAGGGAGATCAATTGGCTGGGAGGGAATGCTATAGCATTTCCTTGAGAGGAAAGAAACAGACGAGCGCACAAACACTCGTCATTATTCAAAATAAAGACGGGACAATCTTAGAGATTGATGAAGAGATCGATCCAAGGGTTGAGGAGAAAGCTGACCTCGAACCCTTAGAAGAGCTCGAAGAAATTCAGCTCAAGGAAACCGATCCCTCGAAAAAGGTGAAGGTTGGAAAACGCCTCCAAGATGAGACAAAATAGCAACTAATTTGCTTTTTAAAGAAAAACCAGGATGTCTTTGCTTGGTCACATTCGGACATGGTGGGGATAAGTCCGAATATAGAAAGCCACGCATTAAATATAGATAAAAGCTTCCCTCCGAAGCAACAAAAGCGAAGGCAGCTGGATGATGACAGAAAGAAGGCACTGAAAGAGGAGGTCGACAGGTTAAAGGCAAACCGATTTATTAGGGACGCTTTTTACCCTGACTGGGTAGCCAATCCGGTGTTGGTCCCAAAGCCTAATGGGACATGGCGAACTTGTATTGACTACTCGGACCTCAACAAATCTTGCCCAAAGGATTGTTTTCCATTACCAAGGATCGATCAGCTCGTGGATGCTACGGCGGGGTACGGACTAATGTCGTTCATGGATGCCTATTTTGAATATAACCAGATTCCCATGCATGCCCCTGACCAAGAACATACGAGCTTCATAACAGATAAGGGGCTATACTGCTATAATGTCATGCCATTCGGGCTCAAGAATGCTGGGGCCACATACCAGCGGCTCGTAAACATGATGTTTTCAGAACAGATAGGCATTAGCATGGAAGTTTATGTTGACGACATGCTTGTCAAGTCTCAACTTAACAATAACCATGTTGATGACCTCGAAGAGTGATTTGGCGTGCTTCACAAGTATAACATGAAACTGAATCCTCAGAAGTGCACTTTCGGAGTGTCTTCCGGAAAGTTCTTAGGCTTTATCGTGAACGCTCGTGGAATAGAAGCTAACCCCGACAAGATCCAGGCCCTAATTGACATGCCCTCACCTCGAAGACACAAGGATGTCCAAAGTTTGACCGGCAGAATGGCGGCCTTGGGTAGGTTCATTTCAAAATCTACGGACCATTGTCTCCCGTTTTTCAACCTTTTGAGGGGAGGTAAGAAATTCGAATGGACAGAAGAGTGCGAGCTGGCATTCCAAGAGATTAAAAAGCACCTCGCCGAACCCCCCATCTTATCAAAACCTGAAATGGGAGAAGTACTGTACCGATACCTTTCCACCACCGAAAACGCAATAAGCGCAGTACTCGTTCGAGAAGAAGAGAAGGTACAAAGGCCCGTTTACTCCATCAGTAAAAGATTACTGGGGGCAGAGTCAAGATACCCCCTGATGGAGAAGCTGGCGCTTAGTCTAATTCATTCATCTTGTAAGATCTGCCCCTACTTTCAAGCGCATCCCATTCATGTGTTGACTGATCAACCACTTAGGCAAGTCTTGTCTAAACCAGAAGCTTCAGGTCGACTTCTTAAATGGGCGGTTGAACTCGGACAGTTTGAGATCACTTACCACCCGAGGTCGACCATTAGGGCACAGGCGTTGGCGGACTTTATAGTAGAATGTACTGACATGACCAACGACGAAGTCATAACCCCGGCCCACGAGCTGTGGAAACTATACGTCGATGGCTCATTCAATGAAAATGGATCAGGGGCAGGAATCATTTTGATTACCCCCGCAGGAAGCAGATTTCATTCTGCCTTAAGATTCAACTTCAAGGCGTCGAATAATGAAGCCGAATACAAGGCTTTACTGGCGGGGCTTCGTATAGCCAAGGAGCTCAAAGCTACAATACATTGCCACAGCGACTCCCAGCTTGTGGTTAACCAAATCTTAGGAGAATACCAGGCTCGTGGCACGAGAATGGCAGCTTATTTGGAGAAGGCAAAATCCGCATTGGAGTGTTTTGAATTTTATACAATCGAACAGGTTCCCCGAGAGCGGAACTCAAATGCAGATGCCTTAGCTCGGCTCGCCACCTCCGCCGAAAATGAAGAACTGAACATTGTGCCCATAGAACACCTATCGGCACCTAGCATTAACGAGCCAGAGGAGGAAGATGTGTGTATGATTGAAACAGAGCCTACCTGGATGACCCCGATAGTAGAATATCTCGAGAACGGAGTCCTTCCAAAAGATCGGAACCAGGCTCGAAAGTTAATGTATCAACTGCCCCGTTACACCATTTTGGACGGAAAGCTATACTGAAGGGGATATTCCATGCCATTACTTCGGTGCGTAACTCCACCCGAAGCTAAGAAGATCATTGAAGAAATTCATGAAGGGTTCTGCGGAGATCACACCGGGGGGCATAGCCTATCCAAGAAGATCATACGCCAAGGATATTTCTGGCCTACTATTAAAACGGATTCTTTCGAGTACGTGAAGAAATGCGACAAATGCCAGAGATTCGCCATGATTCCCCGAGCTCCACCATCCGAGCTGACCATGTTGACTTCCCCATGGCCTTTCGCGGTATGGGGAATCGACCTCATAGGCTCTCTCCCAACTGGCAAGGGCGGAGTAAAATATGCTATAGTCACCGTGGATTACTTCACGAAGTGGACGGAGGCTAAACCATTGGCAACAATAACTTCTAAAAAGATCCTTGATTTCGTGGTAAAAAACATCGTATGCCGATATGGGGTGCCGAGGAAGATTGTATCCGACAATGGAACCCAGTTCGATTGCGACTTGTTCACCAACTTTTGTGAAAAAGAACAGAATAATAAAGAGTTTCTCATCAGTAGCTCATCCTCAGGTGAATGGCCAGGTCGAGGTTGTGAACAAAACTCTCAAGAGTTCTCTAAAGAAAAAGTTGGAGGAGACGAAAGGACGATGGCCCGAAGAATTGCCCCAAGTCCTATGGGGATATAGGACCACAGCTCGAACACCAACAGGGCATACCCCGTTCTCTCTAGCATACGGTTGCGAGGAAATGTTGCCTATTGAGGTCAAAATCCCAACAATCCGAACTCAGATTTACGACCAAAATTCAAATCACACTCAGCTCGAGGAAACCTTAGACTTGATTGAAGAAAGGAGAGAAGAGGCTCAGCTGAGAAACGCTGCCTACCAGCAACGAGCTACCAGGTATTTAAACAAGAGGGTTTGAGATCGAAAGTTCGGAATGGGAGATCTGGTGTTGAGACGTGTATTTTTGGCAACACGAGATCCGACATCTGGTGTGCTCGGGCTGAATTGGGAAGGACCATACCAGATAGAGTCAGTCATCCGGCCCGGTGTTTACAAGCTAGCAAGATTAGATGGGAGCCTGGTACCGCGAGCATGGAATGGCGAACACCTAAGACCTTACTACCAATAGTATAGGAAAAGTGTTGCCTGTAACCATGATTTTCTATCTACATTAATTTGTCTGCTTTTGAATTCCATCAAATAAAGATCTATTTCGTTCAATATGTTATTTCTTTTTATTTTTGCAATCTCTCTTAATTTAATAACCTATGGTCACACTCATAGGATATTAAGGGGGCATCATGGGTATATATACCATCAGCTTAAAAAATAAAATAACATGCACGAAATACATACAAGTATTTGGATATAACCAGATACGCGAGCTTAAATAGTTTGGACATAACCGAATTATCAATAATATACATGTATTTGGATGTAACCAGATACGCGAGCTTAGATAGTTTGGACATAACCGAATTATCAAAACTATCAAAAACACACAAGTATTTGGACGTAACCAGATACGCGAGCTTAGATAGTTTGGACATAACCAAATTATCAAAAGATAAAAACGTTTGTATATAACCAAATGTGCGAACTTAACAGGTTTGGAACAAACCAGCTAAAACTAATCGACGATAAGTGGGAACCTAAATCTACTTCAAAATAAGTCGAGATCGAGGCTGGAATATCTTAAAGAAAAATAGTTTCGAACTCATAACCTCGGGGAAATAACCGAGGACGAGGAAAAGTAACTAAGCAATAAGATATAACTAAACCATTCACATTACATACCATACAAGTACTTTCGGGTTCATGGTTAAAGTAATATCCAACCTTGATGAATAATGAGATCGGAAGCGGATAATTCGAACAAACAATGCGTGAATGCATCGAGTTTCGAGCCTAAATCCAAACTATCTTTGTATGAAGAAATAAACATAAACAATTCATTAATAAAAAATATGCAAAATATTTCGAGCCAAGAAATGTAAAGCATATATAAGTTAATATAAAAAGAAATTGTATCAGCCCTACGGGCATAAATTAAAATAGTTACAAAGAATAAAGGGACGCAGCCCCGAGGTAAGGATCAGGAAGGAGCAGTTCCCTTGGCTTTTCCAGCGTCAACGGCACTAGATCCCCCAGGACGAATAGCATGACTATCCTTCTGAGCAGCCTCTCGAGCAGCTTCACTCACCTCAAGACGGGCATTCCACCGCTCTACATACTTGGCCTCGAGAGGTCCCAGGAAGCTGGTATCGAGGTCGGCATTGTCAACCCAAATTTTGTACATGGCTTGGTCGACCGCCTTCTCCTTTTGCTCTTTGAACTCGTCCAGGAGGTGGGCCTTCTCGCTTTCCATGATGTCAAAAGTAGCAGCTTTCTCCTCCTCGAGCTTAGCATTAGCCTTCTCCAGCTCAGCAAGACGATTCTTTGCCTGTTCAAGCTCGACTTTTGTCTTCTCCAGCTCCGTGAGACAGGTTTTCACATTCTCGAGTTCGGTCTTCGAGTCCTTGAGTTCATCGGCCATCTTAAGCTGGAGATCCCTCGACTCTTAGGCCAGAGACATACTCGTGTGCACCTCGTTGGTCTGCTTATAATTAAGCTGTGCTGAAACGACAAGGGCCTGAAATACAAAGAATGAATTAGATCGTGAGCCGAGACACAAGAAAGTAAAGGAGAGTCACGAAGGTTACCGCGGCAGTGAGTTCAATACTCTTATCATAAAGAGCATTACAGTTTGAGGCCTTGTGCACAAGGTCCCAATGGTCGGCGCCGAAGCCTGAAAAACTCTGACCCACTCGAGAGAGAGCGTCCGAGCTAAGCACAGCCCCTTGGGTCCCAGCAGCACCATCAAGCACGAACTCCTCAACATGAGGTCGGGCCGTCGGCAGTAGGACCTTGGAGACGGAAGGTTTCTTCGGGGGCCGGCCGACTGTTATTTGAGTGTCGACTGAAGGAAGCAAGGTGGGCGCGGTTGAACCAGATGCATCAACCTGGACATTCGGCTCCTCGGGTGTGCTTGCAGTAGCCTGAGCCGTTGGGGTCTTCTCGGAGCGTCTGGGGACCTTGGATGGACGGTCGGACCTCCGCGAGGCTCTCGGACGCTTACTCTTCTGAGCTCCAGCTCCCTCATCACTAAAAAGCACAGCGTCAAGGTCGAGATCCATGGCACCTGCACAATTCCAATCGAAGTTAAACATAATGCTAATAAACTTGGAAGATAAAAAAGAAAAAACCAAGTAGAGAAAGACCTAACTGGAACTCTTCCCCGAACTTGAGCTCGGGGACCACGAAATTCCCTCATCTTTAGAAGAGGCGGGGGGAGTACCTTCCCTATAGGTGGACGTCAACCTCGAAAGGTCCCTATAGTCATTTGTCCATATTGGACGGCTATCCCGTCCCACACCTTGTTCAGACTATACATGGTGTCATACTTCCCGAGCCAACTATCAAACCTATGAACTCAGTCGTCTACCCAAGTCCAAATATAAAAGTGGTCCCTATCATCCGGGCACAAGACTAACATATCGGGTTTGTATTTTAATAAGGTGGGGGACCACATTCTCGAGCTAAGGATGACTTTACCTTGATCATCCGAGTCTGAACTCAAGGCTTCATCGTTAGCCTCGTTCCCCGATGGCGGGCTTCTTCGGCGAGCTGGGGGTGGAGGCCTCGCCTCTCTCCTTGGAGGGAGGACGCCTGTGGGAAAAGGCACCTCCTCCCAATGATCATACTTTTTATTGGACCAGTCCGAGGTGGATTGGCCATCTCCCAAAAGCCCACAATCTCGGAGCTTACTCTCATGCAAAAGGTACGAGAGAGACCTCCTGCCGTAAGGGAGCTAGAGCATAGTCTCTCTATGCCCCTTCATTGCCTCGTCGGGAGTAGGACGGTGAAAATTGGCTGGAAAGAAAGACACATTTCAACTAAGTACGGATTTACAAATAAAATCCCGAGCACAGAGATAAAGAAGATTGGAATACTTACGAATCCATCTGAATGAGTAGCATCGAGACGGGGACAAGCCATCGGTCCAGAAGAAGGTTTTCTTAAAATCAGGTGGATGATTTGGAAGATCCTTAAACAACTTTTTCTCTTTGGGATAGCTCGAAAGGTAGTAAAAGCCATCTCCTCCCCGAGCTCGGGAGGGATTGCTTTTCAGACAGAAGAGGTATAAAATCTCCTGCGGCGAAGGTCCCTTCCACTTCAGCTCGTGGTATAACGACCTCAGGGCAGACAGAACCCTGTAAGAATTGGTGTTGAGCTGGAACGGAGCCAACCCAACAAAATCTGTGAAGTCCTTGAAGAAAGACTTCAAAGGCAGTAGCACTTCTGCCTTCATGTGTTCCTGACTCCAGGTCGCATACCTCAGCCTGTTGTCAGGGTTTCCAGTCCCTGGAGCATGGCAGCTGCGTTCGCTAGCGGTCGGAGCTCGACATCTCAAGGAGCTTGACAACCTGAGGCCATGGAAGGCTAGAATATCAGTTATCTGATTTGTCGAGGTAACCGAGCTCCAATAGTGCTCGGCCTCAAAGATTTCCCTCCTCGGTTGCGAGGTAGAAGGCTCCCCCATGAGTGAAAATTGGAGCTCTCCCGGACTGTACGCAACGGTCACTTTCAATTTAGGGTCGAGCGGGATCAGTCTGGGCCCTGAATTGGATTCTGGGTAAATTGCCTCTCGAAGGGTTCTCCTTTTCTTCTCTATGACCTCGACAATTTGGCGGCGATAATGAGCTCGAATCTCCTCTTGTTCGCGCGTGAGATCGTACTCGCGAATTCGACGTTGATTCCGAGCAAACAGCGACTCCGGGCTCGGGGTTTTGGGCGAGTAAGGGATTGCCAGCAACGACCCCCACCGTCTTTCCAGATTCTGCGACATCAAGCGAGAAAGAAAAAATGGTGAGGGCCATGCATGCAAGAGTTCAAAGGTTACGAGCTTGACAAGACAAGCTCGGAGCTTAAGAACGAAACGAACTCGAAACTAAGACCCGTATTAAAGAGTCAGAACATGTATTCCACAAGAAAAAGGAGGAGAGTCGACCAAATTTTTTGAAAATCCCAAAAATCAGGGGAAAAAGAGTGGCGGTTATCCAGAAAAGGTAATCTTGGGTAGCGTGAGTTCTTTAAAACCAAGGTTTTATACCCGATATCTTGGTGTGCAAGATATATCCTTTAAAATTTTGAAACTCATAAAAAAGAGATCTTATTCTACACAAAAACTGGGTTAGAAACCAGAGATTTAAACCTAGTATGGGAACGTAAACGTAGAAGCCTATCGATCAAAAATTTCGTAGCATATCATAATAAGGAAATATATCAGCACACTCCCAGAAATAACAAGAACAATATGGACAGAAACTGGCATAAGGGAAAATAAAAATTGGACACTTACACAATAATGGCGATTGCAGAGAAATCGTTGATTGAAGGAGAGGCTGCAGGTATGAGCTTACGATCTCGAACAAACCGGCGGTCCTTTGCTTCTTCAGCTGAGAGAACATGCACACACAGGGAGTTCTCAGGGAGAGTTTCTGGTTTTGTTTTTGTTCTTTCTTCTGATGAGCGAAAAATAAAAGGAAGACGATGAATGGGGTCTTATATATAGACGGTAAAAGGGGACTAATCTGGGACATTGAATAAAACCCTTGCAAGATCTAACGGATAGGGATTACTGATATGATGGTACCAGAAAGGTGGCAGACGAATGATCGTGGGCAGATTTCCAAGGTACTCGAGTACCCTGAATGGGCAATACCCAACTGACACGTGTCCATTCTCAAGTATGTGACGGTACGGTTCCCGAAGAAAGTAGTTCAAAAGTTTCCTTCTCATAGGATTCGAACAAATACTTTTGAGGGGGCAAGATGTTATACCCAAATTTCGAGCCATGAGAATTGTGACCTCGAAAGCTGGATTCATAATGAATGAACTCGTAAAGTCTGGAATATGTTCGAAATATAAACATCGAGCCTGCGAAGCAAAGACGACTTCGAAGATGATAGCCTCGAAATCCTCACAAGCTCAAAAGATAGACCCCGAGGTGCATCTGTTCTCGGGGATGATCTCGGATCAGGGGCTCCGAGCTTGACGCGCGTACGAGCTCGAAGTCATGTGGCCTCAGGAGATGTTAAAGCTCAAAAGTCAATAAGTAACCTGGGAGAATAGGGCCTTGGTGATATAGGATAACAACTTTGAATATCCTAATGAGTCATCTATAAGAGACGCGGTCTACATTTATTACTGTAAATCCCCTACAATCAAGGGATATTATTTGATTAGTTATACACTCCCTGATCTTCAGGGGACATTTCCTTTTATATCGGATTGCAGACATTTAATGCCATTTAATTTATTTGCATATATAGAGTAACTTCCCGAAATATGTGGGATAGTATTCTGAAATCTTCTCTATAAATAGAGAGGTCATGCACCATTGAAAGGGACCGAATTTTTGTAATCTTGGGAGAAACTCTGGAGAATTCATTCTTAAAGAATTTCCAGAAATCATCTTAAGTTTAATAACAAAGACTCATGGACTAGGCAGATTTAACTGCTGAACCACGTAAAAAATCGTGTTTGTGTTATCGTATTTTTATTGGCCATTACTGATTATTGTTTACGTGCTCTTCTTTCACTGTTGACGAAAAACGGCGTCAACAGTGTCAAAGTACTAGGACTATCGCATTTAATTCCCAAGGTTGGCAAATGAAAATATTTTCAACTAATGCTATGTATGAACTAGCAGTATGGGTAAATATAAATGACAAGTCCGTTCAAACTGGCCTATTTTAATTTATTGAAAACACATTATGCTTAGCTATATAAGATTAAATATTTTAATTATTTAAGTCAGTTTCATTTAGTAGACGTACTACAACTCACGTATCCATGCACTCTAATAATTTATTAGAATAGAGAAAGTTGGCAAGAGCTTTAAATTTCCACTTAATGTTGTCAACTAACATATTCACACCACATAAAGTATAAAATTGTTAAGAAAAACCTACATAAAAACAACTAAGAACAAATTACAAAGGATAGTATGGAGGCAAGTCAATCCAACAACTAGGACTAAGGGATTCCAACCATAGTACATGGAGCAAGTGAAGAACAATTCCAGGTAAGATTTCAAGCCTATTTTAAGTTACGTGTTATTGCTATTATTGCATTCTCAAACTTTGGTGATAATTGCTTCATTATTACATGTAGTTTAATTTATTTCCACACCAAGCTAGAGAACCAAGAATGAACAACTACAAAAATAATTTAGAATACTACTATGCTAGTCCTTAATACTATTCATTTTTTTGTGAACTATACCCGACACCTTTACCTAAATATTTCAGATCCATGCCCTCAAACTATGTTTCTTCTAGCCTCTTGCTAGTGGGCCTTATCCAACACTATAACCAATGACCTATACAAAAAAAAAAAAAAAAGTGGTATTTCCATCACATTTTCCTACATAGTATCTAGTTTTCTTCACATTATGGGTTAGGGTTGGGGTTAGGGTTTCCAAGGTTTAAAATTAATATTTTACGAAAACTAAAGTGTGATTTTCATATTCTTATTACAAATTATGGAAGACACAACTAGTAAGCTCAATCCAGATTGGGAGAACATAGCTGCACAACTAAACATAACTAAACCTATCAAGGAGATCGAAAGATCTGATACTATAGGAAAAATGTTTGACTTAGTAGAAAAGTAGGAAGAGTTTTATGAAATCTATGCCAAATGGACATGTTTTAGCATAAGAACGGATGATGTCAAGGGTGTGGAAGGGAATATTACAATGCGTAGATGGGTTTGTTCCAATGAGGGTTATCGAAGAGAAAGCTCCTCAAAAAGGCCACGGAAAAAAAGATCGCATCCTATCATCTGAATTGGTTGCCAAGTTGCATTGTGCGTGGTTAGGCAGAAGGGTACGGGCAGCTGGTTATGCAAAGAGTTCAGTGCAATACACAACCATGAAACTGCATCAGGAAGTGAACTCCAGTTCTTGAGATCCAACAATATTGTTTATGAAGGCTTGGTGGCTCAGGTGAGGTCTATGAATAAGGTGGGTATTAAAAGAACTAATATAATGGCTCATGTGGTTCTTCAAAGTGGTGGTTATAAGAGATTTCCATGCCAACTTCGAGATGTGTACAATAGAATGGCTGGTGCAAAACGTGAAGAGAAGATTGAAACAGACTCTGAAGGGGTGTTAGGCTTTCTCGAATGCCTCTCTGAGAAGGATCCCAATTTATTTGTGGTATATCAGGTTGATCAGGACAATCATCTTGCCAACTTATTCTGGGTTGATGGAACCTCACACATGGATTATGTTGCCTTTGGGGATTGGGGTTTGACACCACATACATGACCAACGAATACAATAAGCCTCTCACCGTTATGCTTGGTGTCAACCACCATTTCCAAACCTGCATTTTTGGGTTTGCTCTTCTACTTCACGAGTAGCAAGTCTTTTACTCATGGCTATTCAGAGTTTTCCTAGAATGCCATAGACAAAAGAAGTTGGGAGTGGTGATGACTGACCAAGACTCGACCATGAAACAAGCAATCAATGAACACATGCCTGAGGCCAGACACCGACTATGTGCATGGCATCTCAATACAAATGCTTCGAAAAAAGTTAAAGATCCACTCTTCTTTGATCCATTTAAGGATCTTATTTACAACTACTACACCGAGGAAGAGTTCGAAACAAAGTGGGTCGAATTAACAGAGAGGCTTCAACTAACAAATAATGAATGGTGCCAACAACCATATACCACCAAGGAAAGGTGGGTAGCAATTTTTATTAGGGGCACTTTTGTTGTAGGAATGAGAACTATACAACGTTGCGAATCCATAAATTTAACACTAAGAAAATTCCTGGAGAAAAATTACTCCTTACCTGAATTTGTGTCAACCATAGATTTTACAGTGTCGAAGCTACACCACCAAGAGAGACAAAGCGACCACTTAACCAAGCACTCCCAACTCATGCAAGATTGCTGACAACGTACTATAAGCACTGTGCGGATTTTTTCACAAGAAATATGTACTACAAAGTTTCTATACAAATTGACATGGAGAATAATTATTTTGTGCTTGGTGAGCAAGAAGATGACGAGTGGAAGATCTTCACCATTGAGAAATTCCAACACCCTGAGGTACAACACACAATTCATTATTCTCAATATCAAAACCGTCTACACTATAGTTGCTTGATGTTTGAGAGTCAAGGCTTCCCATGTAAACATTTATGGGCTGCCATGAAAAGATTAAGCATCAGGAGAATCCCAGATTCCCTTCTTAAGAAGCTATGGAGCAAAGATGTCAAACGAAATGTACACCTTCAATTTATCCATGCAACATAACAACAAGAAAACCATTTCGAGATGGCCAGGTTTGGATCCCTTAATTTACAAACAGACAACATGAATTTTTGTGCTTCCAAATTACCAAATTTTTACTACCATGCCAAGGAAGAAATTTCACGCCTCACAGTAAAGTTCAAAGAGGAGTTCAAGTTGAACTCCAATCCTGAAGGCGAGACACCATAACCAGGCATATATAATGACAACCCCAACATTCGTAGAGACCCCGAAGTGGTATGAAAAAAAGGCATAGGTAATCCAACTCCACAGGAGCGAGAGGGAGTCCCACGAAGGAAAAATCATTGTCGCATATGTCAATCCATCATCCGTGACTACTGCAGGTGCCCAGACAAAGATCAATACAATGCAACTTAGGACCCAGAAGCTAGCAATTCTCATGTTCACCCCAGAGTCGACTCACACTCTAATTTCACACATTATTACTTTAGGTCCAAGTTTACACTCAAACATCCTAAAAAAATGTTATGAAATTAATCATAAAAATTACACTCAAACATCCTAATAACATCATTCTTCTTATAAGAATTTTTTTTAAAAAAAAAATATCAATTATGATTTACAATTTATTATTTTAAATTTCGGGTTATATACAACTATTTCACCTTAAACTATTTCTACTCCAATATATATTCAACAAAAATTCATATAAAAATGACATCTGTGTGTTTTTTATGAATGTTCTCAAAACTCTCAATGTGCTTCAACTTCCTGATGTACCCCTTGTGTTATTCTATGTTCATAGTACGTGTTATTATGTACTTTTAAAATATTACAAATCTCCCGACTACAAGTGTATGTGCATTAAGACAATAATTCCCTCCCCACTGACACTAGGACCCACCACTTGGTATACTTGCGCCTAATATTTCTGTCTTAGTTTGCACTTTAAAACATTAAATTTTAACAAAATATAAAACATAAAAATCCAACTGGTTAACAAAACCTTCAACAGTCGGTTTCAACACAATTAAAAAATCAATAAAGCACGTGGGACCCACTCGTGTCGTACAACGAAATGCATTCCATTTTCTTCAAGAATGGGACAAAATCGAAATCCTATATATATATATGCTCTTAATGGTTGTTAGCCATGGATGGTTACTTTAATATTAGTCATTGGATCAAGATCTAATGGTTTATATTTATAGTTGCTAATTAATATTTCTAAAAATAAATTTGAATTTTTTCATACCTTTGGAAGGGCTACCTGATGACATGAGGGTCATATATTCATTTAGTTAGAGAATTAAAAAAAAAATCTTATTAAGATTCATTCCAAGATTCATTCTTTATTCCTGATTAATTCCTTTTAGCCATTTCTTGAATATTAAATGTAAATTTTTTTTTTAAATATATTATTTTCAAAGTAGTAAAAGTAATTAATGGTAATTATTTTTCCAACTAATATTACTTGCCAAATTAATCTCAATTTGGAAATTGATTGTTTTTATTTTATTTTTATTATTGTCCATCATCTTTATAAAACTATTTGTATCCAACTAATATATCTTGCCTCCATCAAAAAATAAAAATTACAACAAACTAATATAACTTTCCTATTTATTGCCACTTTCAATTTTTTATATACTAAATTTTTTAAGATTTATTGATACTATAAAAAAAAAAATCAAAATTTAGTAATTGGTTTTATATTTTTCATCATCTTTATAACCATTTCTCATTTCATGAGTTTTGGATGTTAGACAATACAAAATATTTTTTTTATTTTGAAGAGAAAATCCAACTACGTTCCCCTTTTATTTATTTATTTTCTTCTTCTTATTATTATTCAAATAATTGAATGAAAAATAGTTATTTAGTGTGATTGTAAAGAGTTGTTGATCCTAATTTGTGTATGAAAACAAAAGGCAAATATTGAAAGTCAAAGGGATCCTATCCCAATGGAGGTGTTTGGTAAAATATGTGTATTTATTTTGAAACCTTAATTTTCTAAAATTCTCATTTTTTTAAAAAAACAAGTTAATTTCCAAAAATAGCTTATCTCTCATTGGTTGGAATCACCATTACTAAATGCAACCAAAAAAAAAATCTAAAAATGTAAAAAAAATCCACTTATTAGTAACTTATTATACCAAGTCATTATTTGTCATGTCATCATGATTCCCAAAGTTGCTTAAAGCTTCTTCAAGATGAAATGAAAAGTGAGATTAAACAAGCATTTTAAAATCACACAAGTCAAGCAATTGTTGATGATTTTCTTGGAGAAAATCAATGTTCTAATTAATCACCACTTTTTAATTACACCCTTCATATAATTTAAAATTTTCTTTTCACACTTCTTACTAATTTTTATTTGGTACAAAATTACCATTTTATAAAGAAATTAATAAAAAACAAAAATTTTCCATACCCATACTTTATTAAAATAATAAAGAAAAATTGATGCATCTCCATATATTTTAAAAGAAAAATCAATTGCGATGTAATGCCCCGAATTCTCCGTTGTGTTTAACGGCGTGAATAGTAGGCCGGGAGGGCCATACTTGCTTAAATATGCTGTTAATTGATAAAATGCATGTATATGTTGATTATATTATGATATGATGTGAAATGCATGCATGTGAGTCCATATTTCTATCCACAGGGGTGTGATGGTAATTTGGCCCGTTGAGGGTAAATTGATTATTTATTCGCATGTTGGTGATATAATTTGAGACCACATTATGATGTGGGTTTGTTCGAGCTATTTGGCATGAGACGATCAAGGAATGTTAAATATCGGTTTGGTCATAACGGGCTTAAGCTCGGGGCTCGGGGTGAGTCTCGGGGTGTTTTAATGATTAGAGTGTTACCGGGCATTAAAGGGTAATGGGAGGTGAATTATTGGTGTTTGGGAATATTGAGATTAGCAGGAATTGGGAAGCGTTAGTTATGATTAACGGGATTAGTGGAAAGTGCCAAAATTGCCCTTGAGTTGGTTTTAGAAGCTTTAAAGGACCTAGGGGTATAATGGTCATTTGGGATTTGGATATATATGATTTAGATGGCTGTAAAAACAGAACCAAAAACAGAGTTTACTTCTCCTCCTTCCCGTACCTTCACCTTCCTTCATCTTCCTTGGGAGTTTTGTGATCTTGTTGAGGATTGGAGCTTAGGAGCTAAGCCTTGGTACTTTGGGAGAGTGTTCCACTGTGGAAGAGCACCATAACCTGAACTTGAGGTAAGATTTTAGCCAGTATTTTCCATGTATGCTCTGTTTTCGTTTTAGGATTTCAGCTTTAGAATTTGGTGTGGAAAGTTGGAATCAAGGGGAGCTTTTGTGGTGTTTTACTTGGGTTATGATGAGGGAGAGTTATGCGTGATGTTTGGTGGTTTAAATGGGTATTTGAAAGAGGTTTGAGTGGTGTTTAAATTGGGTTTGAAGGGTTGGTTCCAAGAGAAAACGCAAGGGAAGAAAAACAAAGGTTTTGGCTGAACTGGAGCTTGCGCCGCGGCATGGCAGGGGTGAGCCGCGGCCCTTGGGAGTTGCTGGGTTTAGGCGCCTCTGTTTGAGGGGCGGGCCGCGGCATGGCCAAGGAGGGCCGCGGCCCTTAAGGCATTTTTGGCCAAAGTGAGCTTTTTGGCTTGGGGATTCAAACCTAAGGCCTCGGGATTGAACCTACTACCCGGTTGAGTAGTGTTTGAGGTCCCGGAGGTTAGGTTTTGGTTTGGGAACCTTTTATTATTCATTTTATTGATGGAGTCCCATAATTTGCTAATGACCAGGTAACCGCTAAAGGACCAAAAAGTCGATCGTTCTCAGGGTTGTTCTTAAATTATTTCTAGCTCGAAACAAAGGTAAGAAAACTGCACCCAAAGTGTGACATGCATGGATATTTGTGAGGCATGTTGATTGTATAAATATGGACATGGATTGAATACAGAAGCGACAAAAGTGTTAGTATCATCTGTGAAGCTGTGACTTATTTGTCAGGTTCGGCAGTGATACTGGACACAAGTCAGGTAGCGCTGATTTATTTGTCAGAACGGCCTTAGCGTGAGTCACGCAAGCCAACAGAGATTAGATCTAATCGACTTTTAGCATTGAATGGCTCAAGGAGCATTAATGCCTGATCGACCCTGAGGGCCGATGAATAAACAGAGCATGGAGGCTAGTGGCTTACCTAGCAGCCACTCTCCCGCTAGAAAACAGAGCTTGGAGGCTGGTGGCTTACCTAGCAGCCACTCTCCCGCTAAAATCATGTGTTATTCATTTGTTTGAAAGCTTTATGCTCAGTGTGATTATAATGATAATCATTTGATAATGTTTATGAAAAGTATTATGTTTTCTTGCTTGGCTTTGGCTCATGGGTGCTATGTGGTGCAGGTAAAGGGAAAGAAAAGCTCACCTAGCCTTGAGTGGAGAGCTGATGTGGTGTTGTGTACATATGCGGCCGCTTGACCACCACGGCCAAGGAGTTCTTTTGAGGAACTAGGGGGTTTACCCTATTTTTGCTGCTTAGGTCGGCGGGATTGTAAATTTCGAACACTAGTGACCATTTTGTACTGAGAACCACTTGTAAATGTTTTGTCTAGCTCTGCAGAGCAGTTTGTAATAAAAATCTCCATTTCCTTTTTATTGGTTTTATGCCTTAACCTGTTAATTACACTTAGAACACGTTTTTTACCAAAGGACTCAGGTAGTGAGTCAAATTTCCGGTCCACCGTTCACCGTAACTGTTCTGGGGTAACCAGGGCGTTACAACTTGGTATTAGAGCAATGCCAAGGTTAAGGTTCCTGTAGACTGGCTGGGCATGTACACACATCACTGAAGTCAAGCTCGACTCTTGGTTTGGTAACTCTTTATGTAGTTATGTGCATAACTGCCTAAATGTGGTGCAAATGCTTTACCTGTATGCATGTGATATTATAAACTGTTATGTGATACATGCTGAGTGCTGAGTGCCATAAACATGTATCCGCTTTTGCATACTGAATGACTGTGGAATATGATAATTGTGTGCTTGTTCTTGGACCGTGAGGCGGCAAAAGGTTTAGTTATTACTACCTGAGTGGTCGTATTGGTTATTATTGTTTCAGTAAGGTATTAGTGACAGAATGAACCCAGAACAGACAGACACTACAGCTGGCCAGAGTGGTCAGGGTCAGAATAATGACAACAGTCAGGGTCAAGAGAATGACCAATCCCAGATTCCACAGCCAGCACCTGCAAACTGGTAGCAGTTGTTTAGTGATTTGCAGGCTATAGTGTTGAAACAGGGAGAGGAGCTTCGTCTCCTGAGGCAGCAACAAGTGCCTGCAGTGGTTAATGTGTCAGAGGCACCTTCTATGTCAGTGCCAGTTATTGGGCAGCAGCCTGGGGTTGAAAACAGATTGGAACCTCTTTATGAGCGGTTCAGGAAACAGCAACCTCCAGTTTTTGAAGGCAGCACTGATCCTATTAAAGCTGAACAATGGATGAGCATGCTTAACACTATTCTTGACTTTATGAAGGTAGTGGGTAGTGAGAGGGTGGCCTATGCTGCCTATATGTTTCGGGAAGATGCCCGGATTTGGTGGGAAGTGGTTGGCCAGACCAAGGATGTTAATCTCCTGAGTTGGGAGGAGTTTCAGACCTTGTTTAATGAGAAGTACTATAATGATGCTATAAGAGCGGCGAAGGCCGATGAATTTATGAGGCTATTTCAGGGAAGCTTATCAGTTACTGAATATGCCTTAAAGTTTGACCGTTTGGCAAAGTTTGCCAAAGAGCTGGTGCCCACTGACAGGACCAGGAGAGAGAGATTCCTCCAGGGGCTACAGCCCAGGTTAGCCCGTGACGTTCGCATCACCACTGTGGCAGGAGTCACTACTTATGCACAGGTGGTGGAGAAGGCACTCATAGCTGAGAGTGCAGAGATTAAGATCTAGCGTGACAATGCAGCCAGAAGGGATTTCAGGAGGCCAGGTCCTCCATTTGTTGGTTCTGGTAGGGGTGTTGGCCCCAGTGATCAGAAGAGGAAGGTTCCTGATACCTTCCCAGTTCCAGGTCCTGACAGGAGACCTCGTGGTGTTACAATAGGTCGTCCTGGGAGCAATGAAGCCTGGAAGACTCGTCCTGAATGCCCTAAGTGCAAGAAGCGCCATTTGGGAGAGTGTAGGGCAAAGGCCTGCTATTTGTGTGGAGTAGTGGGACACCTTAAGAAAGATTGCCCTCAGATAGGGAAAGAAGAACCCAGAAAGGTGGACAGCTCGGCCCCAGCTCGAGTGTTCACGTTGACTCAAGCAGAAGCTGAGGCTTCCCCCTCAGTTGTTACAGGTCAGCTTCTTAGTGCAGGGACCCCTTATCATGTGTTAATTGATTCTGGTGCTACACATTCCTTTGTTGCTAGTAGCATTATTGATAGGTTGTGTAGACCTTGTGATTTCTATGCTGTGGGGTTTGGTACTTTGTTACCCACTAGAGAGATAGTGGTGTCCAGAAGGTGGGTCAGATCTTTGCCAGTGACCGTAGAGGGCAGAGAGTTGTCAGTGGACCTGATAGAGTTAATTATGACTGACTTTGATATGATACTGGGTATGGATTGGTTGGCAAAGTATGGGGCAACTATTGATTGCAGAAGGAAGATGGTCACCTTTGAGCCTGAGGGTGAGGATCCTCTTGTGTTTGTTGGTACTGTGCATGGACCCCGTGTTCCTATGATTTCTGTGTTGAGGGCCAGGGATCTTTTGCAGAGAGGATGCATTGGATTCTTAGCCAGTGTGGTTGACACCACTCAGGTCATGCCAGTGAGACCAGAGGATACTAGACTTGTATGTGAGTTTCTGGATGTGTTTCCAGAGGATTTGCCAGGGTTGCCACCACACAGGGAGATTGAGTTTGTTATAGAACTGGCACCAGGAACGGAGCCAGTGTCTAGAGCACCATACAGAATGGCCCCAGCTGAGTTGAAAGAATTGAAAGTGCAGTTGCAAGAGCTGCTAGATATGGGTTTCATTAGACCTAGTTTCTCACCCTGGGGTGCGCCAGTTCTGTTTGTAAAGAAGAAGGATGGTTCTCTGAGAATGTGTATAGATTACAGAGAACTGAATAAGCTAACAATTAAGAATAAGTATCCTTTGCCAAGGATAGATGATCTGTTCGATCAGCTGCAAGGTATGAAGGTATTCTCTAAGATCGACCTTCGTTCTGGTTATCATCAGTTGAGGGTCAAGGAGGGAGATATACCGAAGACTGCTTTTCGTACCAGGTATGGGCATTATGAGTTTCTAGTTATGTCATTTGGGTTGACTAATGCTCCTGCTGCTTTTATGGATATGATGAACAGAGTGTTCAAGGATTACTTAGACCAGTTTGTGATCGTCTTCATCGATGATATTCTGGTATATTCTCAGACTGAGGTAGAGCATGAGCAGCATCTGAGGTTGGTTCTACAGAGACTGAGAGAGCATAGGTTGTTTGCAAAGTTCAAGAAGTGTGAATTCTGGTTGTCTCAGGTATCCTTTCTTGGACACATTGTCAATGAGGAGGGGATTGAGGTAGATCCAGCAAAAATCGAAGCGGTCAGAGATTGGCCAAGGCCAAAGAATGCTTCTGAGGTTAGAAGTTTCCTTGGATTGGCAGGTTACTACAGACGGTTTGTGGAAGGGTTCTCGAAGATTGCTAGTGCTTTGACTGAGCTGACACGCAAGAGCCAGAAATTTGTGTGGTCAGATAAGTGTGAGAACAGCTTCCAGAAACTGAAGCAGATATTGATTACAGCTCCGATTCTGAGTCTTCCGACAGATCAGGAGAAGTTTGTGATTTACTGTGATGCTTCTCATCAGGGTTTGGGCTGTGTTCTGATGCAATCAGAGAAGGTTATTGCCTATGCTTCTCGTCAGTTGAAGGAGTATGAAAAGAGATATCCTACTCATGATCTGGAGTTGGCGGCTGTGGTTTTTGCTTTGAAGATATGGAGGCACTATCTCTATGGGGAGAAGTGTGAGATTTATACAGACCACAAGAGCCTGAAGTATTTCTTCACCCAGAAAGACTTGAATATGAGGCAAAGGCGTTGGCTGGAGTTAGTGAAGGACTATGATTGTGAGATTTTGTATCACCCAGGGAAAGCCAACGTGGTAGCTGATGCTTTGAGCCGGAAAGGTCCGGGGCAGATTCATGGTATGAGGCTGATAGCCAGAGAGTTAGCAGATGATATGACCAGAGCTGGTATAGAGTTGCTGGTGGGCCAGTTGGCTAACATTATGCTACAGTCTACACTGTTAGAGAGAATTAAAGAGGGTCAGTTGAGTGATCCTCAGCTGATTAAGATCAGGGAGGATGTTCTGGCTTGTAACGACCCAAAATCGCTATTAAGGCTTAAGGGCCTCAATTAGTGTGCCAGGAGGGCATGTTGGGATTTATGTGTGATTTTATGAGTTAAATGCATGGTTATGATTTAAAGCATGTTATTTGACTAATTGTTTATCTGAGATGCATGACTATGTGTATTAGTATGCATGTAGGCCCTGATTGTGTTTGAAGGGCATAATTGTAATTTTAGCCGCTGAGGGCATATATGTGATAATTGTATTCTGTGATTTGTACCACGTGAGTGTGGTGGTATTATTGTGATGCACGTGCCGAGACGGTCCTAGAGAGCAAATTAACTTAAGAGTCACAACGGGATTTCTATACCCGGCTCGGGAGGAGCCTAGGGGTACTTCGGGAATTTTATGGCTAAGATTGAGATTTAGCGGGTAATGGTTATTGGTGATTGAGTAACCTGGGTAACCATTAGTTACTACTGAGAGTAACAAGTTCTAGATAGAAAATGGTAGAAATGAAATAGAAGTAAAAGGACTTAAGTGCCCTTGAGGTTAGTTGGGAAAGGATAGGCAAGGAAGGGTAAAATGGTCATTTGGCTGGGAATTGGATATATGGCAGCTGGGTATTAAGGGGTACACGGTTTGGGGCTTGGTCATTTGATGCTTTGATAATTTGAAGAGAAGAAGAAGGAGAGGGAAAAAGCTAGGGCATGAAGAAGAAGAAGGGAGCTAAAACTTGAAGACTAAGGGGATGAACCAAGAAAGCTTAAGGTTGGATTCTTGATTGAGGTAAGAGTTTTAAACATCCTTGGGTTTTCTTTTCTGTTGTGGTTTAAGATTTTGAAGCCATGGTTTAGGTTTGTCAAGCTTGGGTTGTGTTTTTGGCCTTTGGGTTTGAGTTTTTCTGAAATTTGGAATCAAATGGGTGATTTTGAGTGTGATTGTGTTATTGAGTTGGGTTATGATGTTTATGGGTTGATGTATGGTCTATTTGGAGTTTTGAGTTGGTTTTGGAGCTTGGGTGTGAGTTTGGGACGATTTGGGAGGTTTTAGCTCGGAGAAAATGCAGGGGAAAAACCCAGAATTCTGGGTCTGCGAAGGCGTGCCGCGACACAGGTTTTTCGTGCCGCGGCAAGGGAGTCCCTGACTGATGTGTGCCGCGGCACAAGAAAGTTGTGCCGCGGCACAAGGCAAATTTCAGGTTCACATTTTTGGCAATTTTAGGCCTTTGCTCCGGGGGTTCGGGGGATGTCTCCGGGGTGTTGTTTTAAGGTTTTAGAGGTCCCGAGAGTGCGGGATTGGTCCCGGGAAGTGGTTTTGGGTTGATTAGTATTGAGGGATGTTTCTTGTGTGTTGTGACTAGGTTGTTGGTGAGGCTCGTGCTAGAGGACCGTGCTCGCGGCTTTAGTGCATCAGGAGGCTCAGAATACCGGTAAGAAAACTATAACACCCGAGGTTAGGGCGTGGCCCCAGATTGTATTATGTGCAAATGTTTAACCTTAAATGAATCATGATGTGTGTGAATGATTATTTCAAATGTACTATATGTGTGATTATGATGAAATGAACGGCAAGGGCCGAGTACGGCGTAAGCCGGGGCGGCCGTGGGCCGAGTACGGCGCAAGCCGGGGCGGCCGTGGGCCGAAAGTAACACCTAGCACATGGGATGCTATAATCAGGGCGGGGCCCGGTGGATACATGTGTTATGCTATATTCAGGGTGGGACCCAAGGGATACATGAGTTATCCTCGCGGTGAGAACCGATACCCCAGGCTTCGGTAAGGCTCTGGGGCGGCTTGGCCGTGTTTGCTTAGTCTAATGATTGACTTGTTTATTGTGGATTATCTGTTATGATAAACTGTATACATTGCATATGTTATGTTCTGCATGAGTTTTCTTGCTGGGCTTCGGCTCACGGGTGCTCTGTGTTGCAGGTAAGGGCAATGACTGAGTCAACCAACCATGAGTACGGAGAGCGTGAAGCGACGCGTACATGTTTGGCCTGCCCGACTGCTTTGGTTGGGGGTTTATTCGAAAATGGCTGTAATAATCTATGATTTTATGATTTCTTAACTGTAACCTTATTTCAAGATATGATCAGTTTTCAAACCTTATTTTGGGATCCCAAATGTTTAATGATAGAAGTTTTAATGAAACGACGCATTTTCAAAGATTACAGCCTTAACTTTTAATTAGTCACACTTTTGCTCAAAACCTCGGTTAGCGAGTTCATTGCACACTATTTCGCCTTCAAAACTCACTTAGTAACGGCCCTAAGGAAGTAGGGCGTTACAACTTGGTATCAGAGCGAGCCAAGGTTTATTGGTTCTGGAGATCGACCGAACATGTACGCTCGCTGTCAGTGACAAGCTCGACTCAGGGTTGGTTGGTATGAATGATTGACATGTTTGAATATATGTTTGAATGCCCTGTTTGCCTGCTTATTTATATGGAGCATGAGGAATGAGATGACATATGCATGAGATACTGATAGGGTCTGGCCCTTGACTGTTGCATGTTGAGATCAATGTGTGCTGAATAACATTATTATGCATGTGGATGAAAATTGGCATAATGGTTCGCATATTGAGCGTATGTGGTTAGTTTTCTGAATTAAATTCATATGTTATATCTATTTACTGGCTTGTATGAAGCATGATGAGTGTGGATACACTTAGTGGTGATAGAAATTTGGTAAGCTAAATGTATATCATTGTGGACTTGACCTAGTATATGCTTGTGTGTGCATTATACCTGTGGATATTTGGACCTAGTGGTGGTTTGGTTCAGAGTAGGAACCCCAGAGTTCAGGTGTTGGGTCAGTTTTGACAGGTGAAATTGTGTTGTTGGTTCCTAGAAGGGTTTGGGGACCTGATATTGTGTTTGCAGAGGGGTTTTTAGATATAGGTTGGAGTTTAGATCTCCAGTTATCCCTGGAAGCAGCAACAGAGGGTCGCTAGTGTGTGGGTAAGCTGTGGAGTTTGTTAGTCGAGATGGGATAAGTGAACAGCGGATTTCTCTGGGGAAATAGCTGATTCCGATGTTTTAACAGTAAGGTTTCAAGTGTTGGTTTACCGTGAAGTATGGTCAGATAAGGGTACTAAATGAAAGGCTTAAAGGGTGTTATCCTCGGGTTTTGAGGAGAATTCGGACTGACAAGGGATTTATCAATAGACGGGCAGAGTTATTTCCACCCATGGTTAAGAGGATGAGAGATCCTGATTAGAGGGTTATGTTAAATGTTGAGGCAGAGGGATGCCTGGAATTGGTACTCGGGTTGAGGTATTGGCTTAATGGGTTAGAAAGAACCTAGATGATGAATGGTTAGGAGAGATCTTAAAGACATGATTAGAACCGTGGAGGCGGGCAAATGTTTAAGTCTGGTTTGGACTGATAGGGGTAACGACAGCGTGGATCAATGGGTTTGCTGAATTGGATAGTTCATTTCGGAAATTTATACAGATGGATGTATCTGGAATTGGTGGCGACCCATTTAAGGACATGAGATCTGGAATAGTCTAAGGCATTTGGGCTGCTTTGAGGAAAGAGTTTTTGTCTGCATGTGGATGGCGGAGAGGGCCATATTGTTTGAGGAACTGATGGTTGATGTATAGAGCATGAGTGCTAGAGCCGCAAGGGCGGTGCTTCCTTTGATGGAATTAGTAAAGATAGATTCGTGATAATCAAGTTGAAAGAACCCCGAATAGTGCTGTGGCTTTTGGATTGCCAAGAAAAAGGGGAAAAGTCTGACTGATAAGACGGTACTTTTGTTGATAGAACGCAGCAAGGTCGGATTCTCAATTTTGAGGTAAAAGGACTCCAGACAGTGCTTGGGCACCTAGATTGAGATTGGAAAGAAGCCTGATCGAAAGGTAGTTATCGAGATGGCGACAGGAACCAGGAGGTTAATTGGTATGCACATGAGGAAGAGGATGCCACCTGAGAGGAGGTCAGGTGAGGACATGATTTCTACGTAGAATGACTCGAGATGTTGGGATGGATTTCCCATGGTGCGGGAAACGGAGAACTGGAATGCACTGATACATTCGAGGTTCGAGGCTGAATCCTCAAGGATGAGTATTTAACTGGCGAGCTTGTGCTTTGGGCATGTAGAGAACTAGAAGGGCTCGGTGTTGAGAATGTTCCGCGAGGGAGATGGACATAGAGAGGTTGCCTCAAAGGTGCCATTTGAGAGGCCGAGGACAGTAATACTTATGGAGAAGGAATTAGAAACTCTGGCAGATGGATTGTTGAGGATATCATCTGGAGTACGTAAAGGAGACAGAGCTGACCAGTGGGAAAGTTATGTGGGTATGCAAAGAAATATTTAGGGAATACTTCAAGGTCGGACTACAGATAGGATTGGTATAAGGAATGTTGTAAAAGACGGATTGGCCGACAGAAAGTCTATTGAAGCAATCGAAGGAATTTGATCTTGGATTAGCCAGAGTGTTATACTGCGTGGATTGCTAGTATCGTCGGGATAGGACGAAAAGTACAATGTTGGATACAAGGTGGGACGATGTCCCCAAGAGTTGATCTACGACCTGGTTATTGCCAGTTGGAAACCAAGGATAAAGACTTTTCGTGAATTGATTAGGTTGCACCGGGCAGGGTGTGAGGAATTGGTAACAAGGATTCTGGAACGGTTCGAGCTGCAGCAGCACAGGTAAGTTCTTTAGACAGAGAATGCATGAACGGTGTGGGCAAGTCCCCTTCAAGCTCACGAGCAGTTCATATGGATTACTCCCAGACGAAAATGGTGAGCAACTGATTATTATGCTGAAGACGTTAGTACCCAGAAGGCAGAGTCTTAGGTAAGGTTCTACGGAGTGTTAGTTGGGTGTCATCAGGAGTTCTCAGATTACAGCTACAAGAAGAAAGGACAGGTAAGAGAAGAATTTATCTGAAGCCGCAAAGAAGCTAATGAAGGGCGTCTGAAGAATTGAAAGCATAACAAGACTGGTAAGCGCGTCATCTATTGCACAAGCACCTCCGGAGACGACTACATCCGAGATGAGAAGGACAGCAAAACTTGAGGTTAGACGGATTGAGTGGTGTCAAATCAGAAAGAAATTCAGAAGACAAGGTAAGATTTGATTGGTTACGGACGATGATGGAATATGTGTGTTAAGGTTAAGTAAAGAATGATTGCATAAAGGACCTGTTCGGTGGTGAGGATATGGAAATGGGGGTAGTGTATCACGGATTGTGCACGCCCAGGCGCATCTGGCGCGAGGTTGGATCGAACCTTGCGAGAGACGAAAGTATGAACCTGGTTGATACACTTAGAACGTTAAGTTGACAGTTATGCATATCATAAGGTGATTGAGTATTGGGTATTAGTAAGAAAGATAGCGTTGAAGACACAGAGGTGGTGAAAAGTAACAGACTGATGATCAGTGTTGGAATCCTCGATTGGGCGAAGGGAAATTCAATTGGAGGCGGAACTCCTAGCTGTGAGGCGTGTGTCAGTCGGGGAATAGCTCCATAGATTGTATTGGGGTGGTCAAAGCAACGACTGAGATCGGCATGATGTTAATAGGTAAGGGTTAGCTGGTGAGTGTCACTGAGCTATGGAATCCGAAGTGTTGACTTGAGTTGAAACAGGTAAGGACCCTGTCATGGTAGTACAGTAGGATACCAGGAATGGATGAAGGATCCAATTAGATTTGGTTTATGAACGAGAATTCTGAATGGATATCATTCCACCTCCTAGGGTACGTCGTACCGGGAGGGTCGAGCGGGTGCCGGAATATAGCGTTTTCCTTTGGACCCTGAGGGGTTAGGGGATGTGGTAGTGTATCATGGGAATAGACCACTTTAGACCCTGAGTAAATTGTTTGGACATGAAAAGTTTTAACTTAGTTGAGGGAGTTAATGTTGTTGGGTCAAGTGAACTGGTTTCGAGATAGAACGTCGATGATACTGAATTGAGGCCCTTTAGTAGTTTAAATTTTGGAATGGGCCTAGAGGACGAAAAAGAGCAGAGTGGGAACCTAGAATTATCAGTTGATTGCAAGTGGGGTGGCAGTCTGGAAGTTTATCGGATATCTTAAAGAACTGAGCGCCGAGTAGGCGAATACTTGAAGTATTAAGGGAAGTGTAATCCCTGATGAGTTAGTCGTGGTGGCGGTTGCTGGTGTCTTGTTAAAGTAACACGACATATGACATGGTAGGAGGCAAAGGGTAGTGAATACTACGATTTGGCATCGGTTCAGAGAGAAGCCAAGTGGTTGTTGGAACTCTTAAGGCAGGAGCGTCTGCCTATTTGAAAGGATTAACAGCTTGTAAATTGATAAGTGTTGAGGAAATAAAGTTCCGGAAGGAAAGAGTTGCGTCTCTGCATTTTAACAGACGAGGATCTGTAAGGTGTTCAGAGAAAGAAGGGAGAGTTCTGACTCTTAATTCAGCATAAGATTCTGAAGTTGTACTAAGGGTTAGGCCAGCGGGGCCTACAAGTTGATCCCACCTGGTAGAGGTGATGACTTTTGAGTATCTCTGGAATCAGGAATAAGGCAATGAATTGGTCATTGTAATCTAGGCAGACCCTGAGGCTTCAGCAGGGTTGCGGTGTAAACGAGGAGCTATCGAGAGTATGGCTATTAGACAAGATCTTGTGGGGCAAGATTGTTACTCTCGTAAGGGTGTTGTTGAAAAGTAAAGTAAAGGCGGTGGACCTTGGGATTCAGGGTCAGAGTTGCGAGTTTACTGATTGATGTGTTTGGATAAATTTCGAGGACGAAATTTTTATGAGGAGGGGATAGTTGTAACGACCCAAAATCGCTATTAAGGCTTAAGGGCCTCAATTAGTGTGCCAGGAGGGCATGTTGGGATTTATGTGTGATTTTATGAGTTAAATGCATGGTTATGATTTAAAGCATGTTATTTGACTAATTGTTTATCTGAGATGCATGACTATGTGTATTAGTATGCATGTAGGCCCTGATTGTGTTTGAAGGGCATAATTGTAATTTTAGCCGCTGAGGGCATATATGTGATAATTGTATTCTGTGATTTGTACCACGTGAGTGTGGTGGTATTATTGTGATGCACGTGCCGAGACGGTCCTAGAGAGCAAATTAACTTAAGAGTCACAACGGGATTTCTATACCCGGCTCGGGAGGAGCCTAGGGGTACTTCGGGAATTTTATGGCTAAGATTGAGATTTAGCGGGTAATGGTTATTGGTGATTGAGTAACCTGGGTAACCATTAGTTACTACTGAGAGTAACAAGTTCTAGATAGAAAATGGTAGAAATGAAATAGAAGTAAAAGGACTTAAGTGCCCTTGAGGTTAGTTGGGAAAGGATAGGCAAGGAAGGGTAAAATGGTCATTTGGCTGGGAATTGGATATATGGCAGCTGGGTATTAAGGGGTACACGGTTTGGGGCTTGGTCATTTGATGCTTTGATAATTTGAAGAGAAGAAGAAGGAGAGGGAAAAAGCTAGGGCATGAAGAAGAAGAAGGGAGCTAAAACTTGAAGACTAAGGGGATGAACCAAGAAAGCTTAAGGTTGGATTCTTGATTGAGGTAAGAGTTTTAAACATCCTTGGGTTTTCTTTTCTGTTGTGGTTTAAGATTTTGAAGCCATGGTTTAGGTTTGTCAAGCTTGGGTTGTGTTTTTGGCCTTTGGGTTTGAGTTTTTCTGAAATTTGGAATCAAATGGGTGATTTTGAGTGTGATTGTGTTATTGAGTTGGGTTATGATGTTTATGGGTTGATGTATGGTCTATTTGGAGTTTTGAGTTGGTTTTGGAGCTTGGGTGTGAGTTTGGGACGATTTGGGAGGTTTTAGCTCGGAGAAAATGCAGGGGAAAAACCCAGAATTCTGGGTCTGCGAAGGCGTGCCGCGACACAGGTTTTTCGTGCCGCGGCAAGGGAGTCCCTGACTGATGTGTGCCGCGGCACAAGAAAGTTGTGCCGCGGCACAAGGCAAATTTCAGGTTCACATTTTTGGCAATTTTAGGCCTTTGCTCCGGGGGTTCGGGGGATGTCTCCGGTGTGTTGTTTTAAGGTTTTAGAGGTCCCGAGAGTGCGGGATTGGTCCCGGGAAGTGGTTTTGGGTTGATTAGTATTGAGGGATGTTTCTTGTGTGTTGTGACTAGGTTGTTGGTGAGGCTCGTGCTAGAGGACCGTGCTCGCGGCTTTAGTGCATCAGGAGGCTCAGAATACCGGTAAGAAAACTATAACACCCGAGGTTAGGGCGTGGCCCCAGATTGTATTATGTGCAAATGTTTAACCTTAAATGAATCATGATGTGTGTGAATGATTATTTCAAATGTACTATATGTGTGATTATGATGAAATGAACGGCAAGGGCCGAGTACGGCGTAAGCCGGGGCGGCCGTGGGCCGAGTACGGCGCAAGCCGGGGCGGCCGTGGGCCGAAAGTAACACCTAGCACATGGGATGCTATAATCAGGGCGGGGCCCGGTGGATACATGTGTTATGCTATATTCAGGGTGGGACCCAAGGGATACATGAGTTATCCTCGCGGTGAGAACCGATACCCCAGGCTTCGGTAAGGCTCTGGGGCGGCTTGGCCGTGTTTGCTTAGTCTAATGATTGACTTGTTTATTGTGGATTATCTGTTATGATAAACTGTATACATTGCATATGTTATGTTCTGCATGAGTTTTCTTGCTGGGCTTCGGCTCACGGGTGCTCTGTGTTGCAGGTAAGGGCAATGACTGAGTCAACCAACCATGAGTACGGAGAGCGTGAAGCGACGCGTACATGTTTGGCCTGCCCGACTGCTTTGGTTGGGGGTTTATTCAAAAATGGCTGTAATAATCTATGATTTTATGATTTCTTAACTGTAACCTTATTTCAAGATATGATCAGTTTTCAAACCTTATTTTGGGATCCCAAATGTTTAATGATAGAAGTTTTAATGAAACGACGCATTTTCAAAGATTACAGCCTTAACTTTTAATTAGTCACACTTTTGCTCAAAACCTCGGTTAGCGAGTTCATTGCACACTATTTCGCCTTCAAAACTCACTTAGTAACGGCCCTAAGGAAGTAGGGCGTTACATGGCTGGAGCATCCAGGGATTATACAGTGTCTGAGGTACGCTTGTTGAGATACAAAGGGCGGATATGTGTTCCGTTAGACACTACATTGAGGCGAGAGATTCTGGATGAATCTCATACTACACCTTACTCTTTGCATCCAGGCACCACGAAGATGTACCAGGATGTGAGATCATTATACTGGTGGCCGGGGATGAAGAGAGATGTAGTAGAGTATGTGGCTAAGTGCTTGACTTGTCAACAGGTCAAGGCTGAGCATCAGAGGCCGACAGGGTCACTGCAGCCTCTGGATATTCCAGAGTGGAAGTGGGAAGACATCACAATGGACTTTGTGGTGGGCTTACCCAGGACTACGGGTCAGTATGATTCCATTTGGGTGATAGTGGATCGCTACACCAAATCAGCTCACTTTCTGCTGGTGAGGACTACATATACAGTTGATCAGTATGCAGATCTCTATGTGAGAGAGATCGTGCGGCTCCATGGTGCACCTAGGTCGATCGTGTCAGATCGGGACCTCACCTTTACTTCCAAGTTCTGGGGGAGTTTGCAGAAAGCCATGGGGACAAAGTTGAAATTCAGTACAGCTTATCATCCTCAGACAGATGGGCAATCTGAGAGGACGATCCAGATTTTGGAAGACATGCTGAGAGCATGTGTACTGGATTTCGGTGGATCTTGGAGTAAGTATCTGCCTTTGATAGAATTCTCTTACAACAACAGTTACCAATCTACCATTGGAGTAGCACCTTATGAGATGCTATATGGTAGGAAGTGCAGATCTCCCATTCATTGGGATGAGACAGGGGAAAGGAGATACTTAGGTCCTGAAGCAGTTCAGAGGACCAGTGAGGCTATAGAGAAGATTAGAGCTAGAATGCTTGCTTCTCAGAGTAGACAGAAGAGCTATGCAGATCCCAAGCGCAGGAACGTGGAGTTTCAGGTAGGAGACTATGTTTTCCTCAGAGTCTCACCATGGAGAGGGGTGAGAAGGTTTGGAAAGAAAGGCAAGCTGAGTCCTAGATTTGTAGGTCCATTTGAAATCCTGGAGAGGATTGGTCAGGTGGCTTACAGGTTGGCTTTGCCTCCGGCGTTGTCTGCCGTGCATAATGTATTTCATATATCAGCTCTTCGGAGGTATGAATCTGATGTGGGCCATATTCTGAGTTATGAGGATTTGGAGCTTGAGCCAGATCTCTCCTTTGAGGAGCAGCCAGTACAAATACTAGATAGAATGGACAAGGTCCTCAGGAATAAGACGATACCTTTGGTTAAGGTATTGTGGAGGAACAGCAGGGTCGAGGAGGCAACCTGGGAGCTGGAGTCAGATATGCAGAGTCAGTATCCCGAGCTGTTTAGGTAATTTCGGGGACGAAATTTCAGTAAGGAGGGGATAGTTGTAATGCCCTGAATTCTCCGTTGTGTTTAACGGCGTGAACAGTAGGCCAAGAGGGCCATACTTGCTTAAATATGCTGTTAATTGATAAAATGCATGTATATGTTGATTATATTATGATATGATTTGAAATGCATGCATGTGAGTCCATATTTCTATCCACAGGGGTGTGATGGTAATTTGGCCCGTTGAGGGTAAATTGATTATTTATTCGCATGTTGGTGATATAATTTGAACCACATTATGATGTGGGTTTGTTCGAGCTATTTGGCATGAGACGATCAAGGAATGTTAAATATCGGTTTGGTCATAACGGGCTTAAGCTCGGGGCTCGGGGTGAGTCTCGGGGTGTTTTAATGATTAGAGTGTTATCGGGCATTAAAGGGTAACGGGAGGTGAATTATTGGTGTTTGGGAATATTGAGATTAACGGGAATTGGGAAGCGTTAGTTATGATTAACGGGATTAGTGGAAAGTGCCAAAATTGCCCTTGAGTTGGTTTTAGAAGCTTTAAAGGACCTAGGGGTATAATGGTCATTTGGGGTTTGGATATATATGATTTAGATGGCTGTAAAAACAGAACCAAAAACAGAGTTTACTTCTCCTCCTTCCCGTACCTTCACCTTCCTTCATCTTCCTTGTGAGTTTTGTGATCTTGTTGAGGATTGGAGCTTAGGAGCTAAGCCTTGGTACTTTGGGAGAGTGTTCCACTGTGGAAGAGCACCATAACCTGAACTTGAGGTAAGATTTTAGCCATTAGTTTCCATGTATGCTCTGTTTTCGTTTTAGGATTTTAGCTTTAGAATTTGGTGTGGAAAGTTGGAATCAAGGGGAGTTTTTGTGGTGTTTTACTTGGGTTATGATGAGGGAGAGTTATGAGTGATGTTTGGTGGTTTAAATGGGTATTTGAAAGAGGTTTGGGTGGTGTTTAAATTGGGTTTGAAGGGTTGGTTCCAAGAGAAAACGCAAGGGAAGAAAAATAGGGGTTTTGGCTGAACTGGAGCTTGCGTCGCGGCATGGAAGGGGTGAGCCGCGGCCCTTGGGAGCTGCTGGGTTTAGGCACCTCTGTTTGAGGGGCGGGCCACGGCATGGCCAAGGAGGGCCGCGGCCCTTAAGGCATTTTTGGCCAAAGTGAGCTTTTTGGCTTGGGGATTCAAACCTAAGGCCTCGGGATTGAACCTACTACCCGGTTGAGTAGTGTTTGAGGTCCCGGAGGTTAGGTTTTGGTTTGGGAACCTTTTATTATTCATTTTATTGATGGAATCCCATAATTTGCTTATGACCAAGTAACCGCTAAAGGACCAAAAAGTCGGTCGTTCTCAGGGTTGTTCTTATATTATTTCTAGCTCGAAACAAAGGTAAGAAAACTGCACCCAAAGTGTGACATGCATGGATATTTGTGAGGCATGTTGATTGTATAAATATGGACATGGATTGAATACAGAAGCGACAAAAGTGTTAGTATCATCTGTGAAGCTGTGACTTATTTGTCAGGTTCGGCAGTGATACTGGACACAAGTCAGGTAGCGCTGATTTATTTGTCAGAACGGCCTTAGCGTGAGTCACGCAAGCCAACAGAGATTAGATCTAATCGACTTTTAGCATTGAATGGCTCAAGGAGCATTAATGCCTGATCGACCCTGAGGGCCGATGAATAAACAGAGCATGGAGGCTAGTGGCTTACCTAGCAGCCACTCTCCCGCTAGAAAACAGAGCTTGGAGGCTGGTGGCTTACCTAGCAGCCACTCTCCCGCTAAAATCATGTGTTATTCATTTGTTTGAAAGCTTTATGCTCAGTGTGATTATAATGATAATCATTTGATAATGTTTATGAAAAGTATTATGTTTTCTTGCTGGGCTTTGGCTCATGGGTGCTATGTGGTGCAGGTAAAGGGAAAGAAAAGCTCACCCAGCCTTGAGTGGAGAGCTGATGTGGTGTTGTGTACATATGCGGCCGCTTGACCACCACGTCCAAGGAGTTCTTTAGAGGAACTAGGGGGTTTACCCTATTTTTGCCGCTTAGGTCGGCGGGATTGTAAATTTCGAACACTAGTGACCATTTTGTACTGAGAACCACTTGTAAATGTTTTGTCTAGCTCTGCAGAGCAGTTTGTAATAAAAATCTCCATTTCCTTTTTATTGGTTTTATGCCTTAACCTGTTAATTACACTTAGAGCACGTTTTTTTACCAAAGGACTCAGGTAGTGAGTCAAATTTCCAGTCCACCGTTCACCGTAACTGTTCTGGGGTAGCCAGGGCGTTACATGCGATTTCTTTTCTTCTCTTAAACACAAAATATGAATAAATAATATTAACGTCGGAAAAACGTACCTCTTAAAAAATTATTAAGGGAATTTTCACATTTAGTACCCTGTATTTTGGTAAAGTATTGTTTTGGTACCCTCTATTACTAATATTACTTACTTGGTACCCTCAATTTTGAAAATCAGTTAAAAATTGTACCTTCAGCTCAAATTTTGTCAACATATTTTTCATAATGACCATATTACCCTTAATTATAATAAATTTATTGATTTTAATTAATTTTTTGTTATTTATAAATATAGTGAATTAATAAAAAAAACATCATTAGATTTAACATAACAAAAATTCATAAGCCCATACACAAATTTTATTTTTCAAAACTTGTAACAAAATGGATTTGGAATTATTTTATTTGCTAACCAAATTTGGAAACAGACTTGGATTTGTCTTTTGCTTAGCTAAATCTGGAAAGTGAAGATATGGTTGTCCCCCATCTCCTTCGCTCCTACACTCGCCGGTCGCCCCCCATCCTCACCATCCATGTGCCACCTCCATGGTTGACGAACTTAGAACTAATGAACCAAGAACATTGACAATTCTAGAGACAAAATCTAAATTTTATTCAAGAAAATTTAAAACAAAATCAATAAATCTCAAACAAGAAAGTTGTTCACCCACTTCGAAGCAGCCATCCTCTCAAATCGAATCCCACATTAAATCCACGTCTATGAATCTCCATCGTTCACCCACTTCCCCAACAAATCCAAATCGATGGTGTGTTCGTGAATCTCTGTTGATGCCACTCAGATCAAGCTTTGGTCACTTATTTGTGAGTCCTCGTCGACAAGGCTAGCTCTTCCCCAAACGAACCCCGATCTTCCCACTCCTCGTTGAGCAACTCCTCCCCAAGCCTTCGTCAGCCTCGTTCGTGAGTCCTTAGATATCTTCGCCCCTATGCTTTGCATTGAAGTCGTCTAAATTGAAAGCCATGCTCGAAGCTTCTGAGTGAGCGACGATTGTCGACTTCTATAGAGGCAAACTTCGTCCCAAGCACTGACCACCCAAACTACTCTAGCCTAGATCGAAGAAACCAGTTGCCCACTTTGAAGACATTGGTCTTCAAATGGACCCAGACCCTACCTCCACCTCATTGAGCAACCCACTTCACCTCCATCTCCACCTTCGGTCTCCATCTACGGCGCCGTTCACATTGAAGTAAGAAGAAAGAATATAAGAGAGAGAGGAAAGAGGAAGAAGAAGATGAATTGATTTTAAAAAATATTAGGGCTTGCTTTTCCTTTGCTTTAATTTTATTTTTATTTATATTAATTAAAATTAATTGGTGGAAGGGCAATATGGTCAATATAAAAAAATTGATGACCAAATATGACGAGAAGGACCAATTTTAACTGATTTTCAAAACTGAGGGTGTCAATTGAGTAATAATAGTAATATGACTAGTTTGGTACAGTTGTGCTATGGGAAAAAGTTGCTGAGTGTTTGGTAAATTATAGGTATTAAAGTGTTGTGAGCTTGACAAGTTGTAGCAGAATATTTAGTAAACTATATGATTGAGGTGTTGTTAAATATTAAAAGACCAAAATAAATGTTATATATATTTTTATTTTATTAAAATAAATTCACACATACTAAGTAAATTTCAATATTAACATTGTATCTATTTAAACATGTTAAAATTAAAATATATTTTTGAGAAGATACTAATAAAGTGATCATTAACAAAAATGTTATATTATATAATACACACCTACAATTGTCTATATATTATAACAAGTCACTCTAGCTAAAAATCTAATTACGATGATCATAGTATAATAATCTAGTCATGATATAATCACAAATATGTAAAAATTAAGTTATACAAAATTCTCACATTTTCTGTTTTTAATTATTTCTCTATTTTTTTGTTGCTAAAGCATGATATTAATATTTGTTTTATAAATTATAATTTAAAAATACTATGAGATGCAAAAATAATATTATAATGTATAATAATTTCTATATTAAATATTTAAAAAAATTCTTTATATTAATGTGGTTTGTTAATATAAAATTACCAAAATAAAAAATGTTTATAAATATCGAATAAATATAAAAATATTTTTAGAACAAAATAAAAATATTTAAGATTCAAATTTTTTTTATGTTATTATCATATTAATTTATTTTAAATATTTTAATTTGAGTTAATATATAATAAATAAGGAGATATATTTAGATGATAAACACAATTATAGTATAATTTTTTAAAAAAGCAGAATTTAGAAAAAACTCAAAGCGGGGTTGTGCCAGCTTTATCTTTTAGTTGTATCTTCTGCATAAATTCTTTAATAAACTGTTTTCAGACTATTTAACAAACACTTTTATTGCACAACTTTTTTAGAAATCAACTTCTGGCTTTTCTAAACGTTGTACCAAATTGGCCCATAGAGGGTACCAAAATGAAATTTTGCCAAAAACACATAATATCAAATGAGTGCTTACCAAATTGTTAATTATATCATGTTTGACTTTCATGTTTGTAAAAAAAAAAAAGTTAAAATATATATAAATTTTAAATTTTATAATGTATTTTATGCTTGTTATTTAGTTTATGTATTAAAAGTGTGTGGCCAAATATAATTTTATTTTTAAACTAGTAAGATATTTGTGTAAATTTATAAGAAGGATACAAATAGAAATAATTAATTAATGGAAAATTAAGAGAGGATGCAGTGAGAAAACAATAGGTGCCAATAGAATCACCCTTCCTATCATCATCATCATCGTCATCATCATCATCATCATATATTTTGGACTTTGAATCTCTTGTCCAAAGGATCATGCGTACGTATGCCTGACAAGGATACGAGAAGGAAAGAAGATGAATGGATAAGGGTATTGAAAGAGAAGTAAGAAAAACATCCCCATTGGAAGAAAGGGGGAATTTGAGCTTTCATCCACTTTATTATTCGTGGTCATGAGGATGAGAGCATCGCGCACTAATATAAAGCGAGTCCACTTCGTTTTTGACAACTTAGTCAGCACTTTCTTTCCTTTTCCCATGTTATAATAAAGTTTACTTTGTTCATAAATTTTGAACCATTTTCACACCACCTAGAGTAAGCTACATATACTGGCCCAAGCCTCGAATACTTCATAATAAGGAAGCTATTAGTATTAGAAGTATACCTTCAATTATATGTCACTTTTGAAAGAGTACTAGTATAATTGTAAAAATGATATCAACTATCAAGGTGTGCAACTTGATAAAGGTCCCGTGCCTCGAATGAGCTGAAATTATGATAAAGGTTGATCCTCACTACACAAAATTATTGCTTGTGTTGTCTAAATCCCTTATAGGGTAGAGTATGTATACAATAGGAGAAGACCTAGTGATTTTACAAGTAATTAAGATTTGTTAATGAACTTTAACAATTTTCTTTTTTCTTGGAAACTATTCCTAGTCATGCATAGCCACCATTTTTGAGGACCCAATAGAGATTTTGATTGTGACTTCCTCAACAAATGAAGCAATGGACCCTCCCCCTCACATGGGGTTCACATGGTGTGGTGACTCAAATTTTAATGGCTTCAAATTACCATCATATATATAAAAAATAATATACATATGGAGCTTGACAGCAGATCCTAATGGTAATGGCCAATTCAGTCCTTACCTTTAACCATTAAAGGCAAATGACTCATGAAGAGGTCAATTCGAATTCAGTCTCCCTCTCAAACGTGAATTAGGTAATTCCAACTTTTTTCCACAGTATCCAAAAAAGTAAGCAAAGTTTTCTACTAGTTTCGTTTCCCTCATAATCAAGGACCAAGTAGCTTTTCGTACATTTGACTTTGATCTAGCTAGCTTACCATTTGGCTCCAAGCTTTAATTTAAAATTCTCACAGCCACAGCAAAAACCCACATGAAGTTTTTACTAATAATCAGGGCCTTGTACTTTTAAGGGGCGGCTAAAGATTTTGGTAAGTAACATGCAAGCCATAATGATTTTAAGATTCATGTATTTCATTGTTGGATCAATGGTTTGGGCACTAAGTAGTAGATATTAGTCTAATAGCTACGTCACCTTTACAGTCGTGAACTCCTATGTATCTAAAAGGTTATGGATAATAGTGGAAGAAGTAACATGACATTGCTTCTGATATCTATCAAAACAAATTGTTGCCCACAATTTTATATTATTCTTATTCTTATTAAAACCCATGGAAAGGGTTTTCTATTTTCCAAGTAGCTCGAACCTCCCAACAATTGAATGAACATTTTTTTTTTATCTTCAAATTTCAATTCTTGACCACATTATCTTATACATTCATTTTGGTTGGATCAAACCAGCCCTCATTGTCACTTTACTTGAAAAAAAAAAGAGCAAGAAAGAGAAATACAATAAAATCAAAGCCTATTGATTGCACTTTAATGGAGGGTCTCCATCGAAAAATTGAGACAAATCTAAAGTTTTATCTCATTGTGACAAATGGATGGAGAATGAAAAGGATTAGGAGAACATGGCTAGTGGGAAAGGAGGAAGAAGAAGAAAAAAAAGAGTTATCGCCATGATTATAAGAGGGCCCAATAAGGTTTACAAACCCATTTTGTGGTAGAAATAGGAACAAACAACCGGCAAGGTATCATATGGTTGAATGTTACTATGTGAAGATGTCTAAGGTGAGGCCAACAGAGCACATGATTGTGGGGAAGAGCAACAAGGAATTAGTAGATGGTCCCCTTCTTACCATAGCCCGTCAAGAAAAATTGGCCCATCAAATACTATATTATTCTTTTTCCTCTTAAAATACTTCTTATATTTTGATGGTTACACAACTTGGCCCATATGTAGTGCAAGGGACGATTAGTACTTGCACACCGATGCAGCCCTTCGATGAAACTTATTATGCTTTCAAATATATAGACACAGAATAAATATCTGTACGGATCTCTTGATAGTGAACTTTGTACTTGTACGTATGTCAGTAGAAGACACTTGATTGAAAATATTGAGCTATTTCCTTGCTTGTATGAGTTTTCCTTCTGCTTTCCTCTGTGAAGACGTAATATTCATCTAAAAAAATTATGAAAGAAGAAGTAAATAAAAGACTATAATAAAAAGGATATTAATGGATAAAGGAGAATTGGATTGGTGATTAATATTCATAAGCGTAGAGTAAGTTCTTCCACAAATTCTATATCCTATCAACTCTAACCTTCACTTGAAAGCCATGCATATCGAGATATTTTGAAGGGTTTATTTTTTTTTTGACTCTGTGTTTTGTTTTATTACCTGTTTACATCCTGTATTTTGACAAATTATTTTTTGGACCTTATATTTTGTAAAATTATTAAAATAGAACTATAAATTTAATTTTGATGAAAAAAAATTGAATATAACAACACATTTTTTAAGCAGAATGATTTTATTTTTGTTCTGAATTGTTAGTTTGGTAAATTATTTGTGATTTTAGTTGAGAAAATATTGACCAAAATCGGGATTAGGGTTCTATTTTAACTATTTTACAAAACATAGGGTCCAAAAAATAATTTATCAAAACACATAGTCTAAACAGGTAATGAAACAAAACACAGTGTCCAAAAAAGTATAACCTCTGCGTTTAATGTTCTTTTTTTTTTATCTCTTATGTGTGCGGGTGTTTTTTAGTCACTTTTCGGAATTTTGCTAATATCTAAAGTAAGACTATGAGGTCTAGATTCTAACTCCAAATTTGATACGTGGTTCCACTTAAAACATAGGAAAATTTATATCTTGGAGAGGTATTGCACTAATTAAAGAATTAAACAAAATTGCATTAGGTTTGTCAATTTTTAACCGATTCCAGTGTTTACAACTAATGTCGTTTATATACGTAAGTATAAAAAATGTCTAACATCTAATTATAGAAATGCACTCTTCAAAAATGTTTAAAACTTTATTATTTAGATATTTTTTTCTCTCCCAAACATTTTATAATTATTTATTTATTTATAATTGTAATAAATTACATAAATATCCTCACTAAATATTAAAAAATAATAATATATTTTTTTTTACCACACCTCTAAAATATATAATATATCACTTATATATGAAATAGTTTTTCATTTTTAAGAAATTTTTAAAAGCATAAAAATTGAATAGTAGAATTTTAATTCTAATGAGATAATATATATTTTTAAAGTATTTTATTCTTGTTTTTAGTTAAAAATAAATAAAATTAAAAATTATGATTATGTATTTTATTTATAAAAATTTAATTGAGAGTGCGAAAAATTCTTTAATTTTGAAATATTAATTATAGAGGTGGAAAAAATAATTTAATTAAAAAATTATTTACTAATACACAATTTTGTACTAAATTCTTTTAGAAGAAGTGTAAAAATATATTTTTTTTAAAATTTATGAGGAGTTTATTTAAAAATAGGGTATAGAGAGAAAAAAAAAAGTGTAAGCACCTTTTATATTTTACACATTGTTGACGTCGTTTTTCGTTAACTTAATTATGTAGAGCGATAAACAATAATTTAGAAAGGATAAAAGAAATCAGAGATTTTAACGTGGTTTAGCAGTTAAAATGTGCATACATCCACGAGTCATTATTATTATGAACACTCTCAAAGCTTTGAATGAAAAACAATTTGATAGAGCTTCTTCTCAGTACTAGTTTGTGCATCCATACAAATGACCTAGTCCAGGCTATTTATAGACCTGGTTGTAGGAATATCTTCCCCCAATTCAGGGAAGTTACAATCAAGCATTTAAATTCAAATAAATATTTGCATTAATAATATAAATTAAATGTGTTAATTAAGTAATATCTCATGAAAATAGGGATTCAATACATGGTTTTAACGAATCCCTATGAAATAGAGATTTTCTAACAACTTCTCCGTGTGGTAAACATGTCATTGAGCCCGAACGTTGTGTTGACGCGCTTTCGAGACTAGCCAAGCTTCGAGCTCATCATTCCAGTTGTTGCCTCCTCCGCATTCACTAATTCAGTCGAACTTATTCTTCGGAGACGGTTGGTATCTTCGAGCCTGCAACTCATCCTCGAACTCTGATACCAGATTTGGAATCGCATGTCAAATTACACAAGTGTACTACTAACACTTATTATTCTCCAGCCTACATTACAAGGATACTTATTTATTCTCAAAATTTGTGTGTAACATTTTGTCCCCTCAAAAGTGTTGGTTCGAATCATCTCAGAAGGAAACTTTTGAACTTCACTTTCGGAAAATGTGCCCACCTACCACACTCGAGTGTGGACACGTGTCATTAGGGGATTGCATACCAAGAGTACTCAAGTACTCTTTTATCTCCACACGTCCTTTCCTATTCTCACTTTGCTGCCAACTTTTGAAATCGAATCGTGATCCATTGGATCACATTTTGACCCAAATCAAGGCTCATATTGCCCTATGTGTATCACCTTTTGCTTATTTAAGCCCATTTGCCACCTTCTTCCTCTTCACTTTACCTTTAATTTTTCAGAAAAGAAAACACGAACCATAGTTCTCTTCTCTTTGCATGTTCTCCAAACCAAAGAAGCAATGCAACCTCACCACTTTCGACTCTGTGGGATCATTTCTGCTTCACATTCTCCAGTCTAAGATCTCTTTATTCCCAAGATATACCTTGTGTAAGTTCGCCATACTTTATCACTCATTTTTTATAGGTTTCTTTTTTTTTTCTTTTATGCTTCTGTACGTAGGAAAACTCTTCTAGTTCTTACTACATTCTAGAAATTTTCCTTGCAAGAGGCAGTTCTTTTATTTGTGTCGATGTGTAGTGATCAAATATATGTTTAGGCTAAAGATTTGACAAAAACAAATAAAAATGGAACCATTTTTAGGTTATGGGGTAATAGGTAATAGGTTTCGTATAGCTTAAGAAAAAGGGCTTTGGATAAGGGTTTTAACACATGTATCCCGATAATATCTCCTTTTTGGGTAATTGCCCATTTTTCCCTAGAAATTCAGGATACTCCAAACTGACAAAAGCTGCCCACTCTTGCGTGGGTCCACTCTCAATGCCTTGAACTTTTAATAGCTCAGTTTTGGAATTTTAGTTAATCTCACTATTTTGAGCCTTCATGCTCGATAATGCGTTCTCATTATCTCAAGCTTGCAAACTCGAGTTATCGAATCTTAATTATTTTCACTATTTTAAATAATAGGTCCTCACCTTTTTCTTTCTTGTTAGATGTTGCAGTCTTCAGAGAACCGGTGGGGGCCCAAGCTTGCAATCCCTTATCACCCACCGTCTCCTCAGCCCAAGTCACAGTTTTCTCGAAACCAACGGTTGATCTAGGAACACAAGGAACGTCTCGAACGGGAAGATATTTGTGCCCACTTTCGACGTCAGATCGACGAGGTCGAAGAGGGAAAAAGGAAGAAGCTTTGATTTTCTGTGTATCCTGATCAGGACCCCAAAATCCGATCAATTCAATTAGATCCCAAGTGTAGGGTCACCATAGCCTTTTCCCTAGGCGAGCTCTCTTTTGAATTCATTGAGAGCACTTCTAACCAGCCCAACACACACACTGCCACCAAAGTCGTGTCCATCCTAGTCTCGGAGAGTTCTTTCTTCGAGGCTGAACATTATTGAAGCTCCGTCACCTCCACCAAGAAAATTTTAGAATTATTGTCTTGCCATGGGTTAAAGTTTTCTAGAAAACTGGTGTGTTGGCCCTTAAGCTCCAACGAGAGGAGTTGCTTGATCTGGGTGAAGACGACCCTGAGAGGAAGGTCAAGCTCGCGGCCTGGAGTCGCAAACGTATGCGAGCTGGGGAATTACTGCCCCTGAAGGACTATTTTCGGAGCTTCACGGATTACGCCGGCATCACCCCATTCCAGCTCTAGTCCAATTCATACAGAGTCCTAGCCGCTCTGAGATCGTTATACCACGAGATGAAGTTGTTAGGAGTATGTCCTAAAAGCATGTAAAAGACATTTATTATTTCAATGAGTAAATAAATACAATGGTCTATCATTGTTATATTTAGATTATTTAAATTATTGTTTGAATAATTTATTTGTAAATATTAGAAAAATTCCATATTCATTATTGAGAATGTGATCTTATATTAGTATGAGAGAATTAAGATCACATGAATGAATAAGAATAGTCAACAACAAATTGAAGTTATGGAATTCTTTAATTAAGGTTGTAAGTACGGTTTACTGAGTATCATGTTGATACAAATAATCTAGATTCAGATTATTGATGTGGTAAGACATCTCGGTAAATATGCTTTATATAATATGATTATATATGACAAGGACCGATATGAATAAAAGTCTTTATCCAAAAACCATTTAAAAATAAAGATTTGTAATTCATATCATAACTGATGATCATTTATAGATTAACCTAAATCCTGAGTGTTCATGAACTCCTGTTTATGTTTATTAAATCTTTTGATTCATTCGTTAAGGTCTCTTCATAGATTGAGGCTAATGACTTTTGTTTTGGAGATTTAATATCATTGATGGATGGGAACATGTATCAACGATACGGAATCTAATATTAAGGGTTAATTCTGGAACTGAATGATTTTGAGCTCAAATCTATAATTAGATTATAGATTAATTATTCACTAGTGAATTAATGGTACTTAAGGAATAAGAAGTAAATTAGAAATGTTCTTCCATTTTAATTTATGAACTAATTAATTAGAGGGTTGTAACTATTGTAAGATTTTTATATCAATGGACAACTTAAAATAAGATATCTGTAAAAGTATATCTATAACATAAAGAGTTCAATTATGAATTTAAAGTGGAGAAATATCAGAATTAATAAATTAACTATTAGGATTAAAGAGTTTAATTATTTATTTTTCATTTATTGGAGTTTAATGTTATAGGTCCATGGTCCTCGAAATGGTTCAAACAAACACTGATAAATACAAAAATGGGCAAAATGACTTATTTGATAAGTAAAAATATTTTTTTATGCACTAAACATAATTATTGTATAATTATGTGTAATTAATTAATTATTTGATTTAACAAAAATATAATTAATTTTGAATTAATTAATTTTTGGGAATTTTGGTATTTAAATAATGATGAAAAATTTGGAAAAATCACATGCCCTCCCTGGCATGGGTTAGGCGTGTAGCACAGTGCACAGACACTGTGCTACATGCACAAGAAGATTCTAGAAGAATCTTGGTTCAACAATTTTAGTTATTTAAATATTAAATAAATAATGAGATATTTTAATATGATTAAAATATTATTATTTATACAAAAATTTTATAACTGATTAGTTGTTTTAAATTATTTTAAATAACTAATATTATTTATTTTAATATATATTGGATATATTAAATATAGGAGATCAGTTTTTCCAGAGAGATACTTTTTAGAGATAGAAAATATATCGTGAAATCTCCCTGAGAGAAATAGAACAGTACTACAAGCATAGGTCATTGTTCTTCACAAATTTAGGTCCAAACTTTATCATATCTTATGTGTTGAGAACATCTGATAAATAGATTTTGCCTATTGTTTTGTATAACGAGCCCACACTTGTTCTTTGTGTGTTGAGAACATTTTGGAAGATCTTGGTGTGAGATCTCAAGGATTTTGCCGTACAAAAAGATAGCAGCAAGGAAGTACTTGAGGTAATTTTTCTATTCATCTCTTTGATTCAATATATATATATATGTATGTGAAGAAGTAGATATAGAAATCTTGTCGGGTTAAATTAACAATTTTGATTGTTGTTCCGCTACGTATAATCTCTGATTTGATCTATAAAAACAAATAGAAGTGGGAGGGACCCTCAGCACATGAGATCCTATACCTCTTCTGCCTTAAAAGAAATCCTTCTCGAGCTCTTGGCGGGGATGACTTTTATTACCTCTCAAGCTACCCAAAGGAGAGGCGGTTGTTCGAGGACATTCCTAACCATCCTCCCAACTTCAAAACTGTCTTCTTTTGGACAGACGGTCTTGCTCCTTCTCGATTCTATTCTTTTCAGCGTATTCGTAAGTATCTTGTCATAGTCTTCTTTTATTTTTATTTTTTGTTTTGAGCTCGAAACACTCATTCAATATTTTCACGCAAACAACTATCACCACCCACATCCCACAAAGGCCATGAAAGACCACAAGGAGCCGGTTCTCAAGCTCCCATACAGTCGGCGGTCCCTCAATTACCTTTTTCATGAGGATAAGCTCCAACTATGCGGTCTCCTTGGTGAGGGCGAGTCCATGGATGACTCGGGAACGCGCAAGTTCGCGATATGGGAAGATTTCCCGGTCCTAACTGCCAAGCTTCCTTCCATAAAAAGACCCTCGAGCTCGCATACTCGGACCTTTATTCCTCGCCTAATAGAGCCTCCATGCTCGAGAACTGAAGCTCAGGATGAGGCTTCATCGAGCTCATCCGACGGAGGTAAAGTCATGTTAGATTTGTCCAAATGGTCTCCCACTCTTCTTAGACGAGAGCTCAATGTTGTAGTTCTTTTTAGCTATCCCAAGAATAATTGTATGGTCTGGTCGGGGGTAGATTTTAAGGTGCATAGATTTGATAGCTGGTTAGGGAAATACCAAATTATGTATAGTTTAAATGAAGTTTGGGATGGGATAGCCGTCCAGTATGGGACCAATTATTATAAAGACCTATCAAGGATGTCCCCCACTTATAGAGAGGGAACCCTTTTAGAATCATCTGAAGATAGAGGGATTTCATGGTCGCCGATCTCATGCTCTACAGAATCTTCCAATTAGGTTTCTTTCACCTATAAAACTCAATCATATATTGCAACATATAATCAGCTCTTGATGTTTTGCTTTTCCCTTTTTCAGGCAAGATGGACTCGGATCTTGACAACATCATTAATCAACCTGTTTCATCTAGAGGAAATAAATGCCACCAAGCGTCCTCGAAGGGGGGTCACCCTTCTAAGCTCACCAAAAGGTCTGAGCTACCCCCGTTGGTCTCAAAGCAACCCGATCTGGGCCTGGTCACCGATCCTCCAATACTTCCAGAAGTTGTGGCTCCTCCTCTTGCGAGCCAACCCAAGCAAGTTTGCCCTGCCCAGCCTCCAATCTGAGACCCTAAACTCAATGTTTCGACCTACATCCCTGAATTCGTGGTCGACAATGCCGCTAGTAATCCTGGAGTTCAGCTCGGTTCTAATGCATTGTCTCGCATGGGCCAATGCCTCATCAACCTCGGGGATCCCCAGTGGGAGTTCTTGATGACCTGCAAGAGTGCCAACATTCTTTTCGACAAGAGTAAAGAGTTACTCTCTTCGGTACTTTTTCCTTTAAGAATTGATAGGCTCCATGTTTGCGTGCCAACTCTTTATTTCTTTATCTCTCACATAAAGTTTCAATTACAGGCCCTCCTAACCTTCGTTCAACATAATTATATCTTGAATCGTGAGATCACGATGAGAAAGGTGCAAGCACAAGACGCTAGAGATGCACAGCTCACGACTGAAGACGACCTGAAAAAGGCTCGGCAGGAGGAGGAACCGGCCCAATGCGAGCTGGAAATGATTCCGCGAGAGGTGGAGGCCAAGGAGACAGAGATCAAGAGGATCCAAGAGCTAGATTCCAAGCCAAAGGAGGACAAGAAGATGACTTTCAAGTTCATCGAGAGTGAGAAGGCTTGTCTTCTTGAGGAGTTTAGGACCAAGAAAGATCACGTCGTCGACATGGTGATGTATCGCATTTGGGCCACCAATCCCGACCTCGACACCAGCTTCCTATCTGTCAAGGAGTCCAAGTATGTCAACATATGGCAAGCTCAACTGGAGGAGGAAGAGGCCAGGCTCGAGGCTCAAGAAGCGGCGGAGACCACCGAGCAAACCGGGACAGTGGTTGACGAAGCAGCTAATCCTTGAAGCCCAACACATGGGTTGTGACCCATAGTTTTTATTTCCTCTATAATTATCTTTTTTAATCAATTGGGTCAAAGACAATTATAACTTGAAGTTTGAGTTATTTGAAAAGTTTATATTTTAACGGTAGATTTTTATGCTCAAACTTCTTTCTCAAAATCTTTATGCATATTACCTACCTTTATCATTTTTTCTCAATAGCATGTCATATTTCTAGCTCGAAATATTTTAAGCACACTACAAAGTACTTTCTTTTATATTTTTTTATCTATACAAATATTGTTATGCTTAAGCTCGAGCTTCCATGTATTCATACATAGTTCATTCGATTACACTTTTTTGACTTCGTTATTATCAGGGTCGAATGTTACTTTTACCACGTATGTTTGTTTAAAAAATAATTATTGGCGTGTAACCTTGTTAGTCTAGTTATATCTTGCTCCACTATAGTAACTTTTCCTCATCCTCAAGTATGGTCTCGAAGTTGCGAGGTTGAAACTTTTTTGAAAAAAATTCAAGCCCTGTCTCGACTCATGACTTTCGTTGGTTTATCTAGAATTGCAACTTTTAATCGTGATGATTAGAGTTTGCTGGTTTGTTTCAGACTTGTTTAATTTGTGTTTGGTTAATAATCCATACACTGCTATTGTTTTTATTTTTATTGATGTTATATTTTCAAGCTTATGGTATAATTATATACCACTTATGCCCCCTTAATATCCTATGATTGTAATCTTAGGTTATTGAATTTTGAGAGCTTGCAAAAATATAATGATATAAAAATATAAAATTGTAATAAATATCAGTGCTTTATTAATGAGAAGCAAGAATTAAGTACAAGCTTGGTTACAATTGAATAAACATCATTCCTACATTACTGATAATATGGTCGTAGATGTTCACCATTTCAAGCTCGTGGGACCAATTCTCCATTTAATCTCGCTAGTTTATAAACACCAGGTCGAATAATGGATTCAATTTGGTAGGGTCCCTCCCAATTAGGCTCAAGCATGCTTGCAGAGGGGTCTTGTGTGACTAAAAATACGTGCCTGAGCACCAAATCTCCCAATCCAAATTTTCTGTCTTGAACCCTCTTATTGAAGTTCCTTGTAGCCCTTTGCTGATATGCTGCGTTTTTAAGTTGGGCTTCATCTCTCTTTTCTTCGATTAGGTCTAGAGTTTCTTCGAGCTGAGATTGGTTTGAGGTCTAGTTGTATGCTTTGCGTCTGATTGTGGGGATTTCAACCTCAATGGGTAGCATAGCTTCGCAACCATAAGCCATAGAGAAGGGGTGTGGCTTGTTGAGGTTCGAGCTGTTGTATTGTAAGCCCATAGGACTAGTGGTAATTCTTCTAGCCATTTATCTTTAGCCTCTTCGAGCCTTTTCTTAATGGAGCTCTTCAGAGTCTTGTTCACAACTTCGACTTGGCCATTTTCTTGTGGATGGGCTACTAAGGAAAAACTCTCGATTATAACAGTTTGCTATCAAACTGGGTTCCATTGTTCGATAATATTTTCCTTGGTACCCCATATCTGCAGATTATACTCTTTACCACAAAGTCCAACACTTTCTTCGAGGTGATAGTGGCCAAAGGTTCAACCTCAGTCCACTTAGTGAAGTAATCAACAACGACTATGACATATTTTACTCCCCCTTTCCCTATTGGTAGGGATCCTATGAGTTCGATTCTCCATACCGCGAATGACCACAGGGAGCTCATCATGGTGAGCTCAGTCGGTGGTGCTCGCGGGATTGAAGCGAACAGCTGACACTTGCCACACCAGTTGACGTATTTGAACGATTCCACATTAACTGTAGGCCAGAAGTAACCTTGCCTAATTATCTTTTTTCATAGACTATGCCCCCTGGTGTGGTCTCCGCAAAATCCTTCATGGATTTCCTCTAAAAACCTTCTAGCTTTGGGTGGAGTTACACACCTTAATAATGGCATAGAATATTCCCTTCTGTACAATTATCCCTCCAAGATAGTGTACCTTTGTATCTTGTACATAAGTTTTCTTGCCTCATTTCGGTCTGTCGGGAGGCTCCCGGTTTTGAGGTAGTCTATAATTGGAGTCATCCAGGTAGATTGCGAGTCTATCATGTTGACTTCATCTTCTTTAGGCTAGGCTATGCTTAGGACTAGTAGAAATTTGACCGGCACCACATTGAGTGTATCGGCTACCTTGGTTGTGGCAAGTCGAGCTAAAGCATCTACATTTGAATTTTGCTCCCGCGGAACTTGTTCAATGGCGTAAAACTCGAATTGTCCGACTGCTGCTTTAACCTTCTCCAAGTAAGCTGCAATTTTGATTCCCTGAGCCTAGTATTCTCCTAAAATCTGGTTGACAACCAACTGGGAATCACTATAAGCAGTGGATGGATTTTGCTTTAAGCTCAGAAGCTATCCAAAGTCCTGCTAATAGTGCTTCGTATTCAGCCTCGTGATTTGATTCCTTGAAGCCAAACTGTAAGGCTGAGTGAAAATGATTTCCTGTTAGAGTGATTGAGATAATCCCTGCCCTCGATTCATTCTCATTCAAAGACCCATCGACGTAAAGTCTCCATAGCTCATGGGCTGGGGTTATGACTTCTTCGTTGGTGACTCCTATACATTCAACTATGAAATCGGCCAAGGCTTGTCCTTTGATCATCGTTCTCAGGTTCTATGTGATCTAAAACTATCCGAGTTTGACCACCCATTTTAATAATCTCCCGGATGCCTCATGTTTCATCAAAACCTGTCTCAATGGTTGATCAGTCAATACGTGTACATGATGAGCCTAGAAGTAAGGTCGGATTTTTCAAGATGCATGTATCAAGCACGCTAACTTTTCCATTAATGGATATCTCTACTCTACCCCAGTAACCTTTTACTAACATATTAAACATGTTTTTGTACTTTCTTTTCCTCACGAACAAGTATTGCGCTGATTGCATGCTCGGTTATGGCGAGGTACAAGTACAATATTTCCCCTGTGATGGTTTGAATAAGATTGGTGGTTCGGTGAGGAGGTTTTTAAGGGCTTGAATTGCAAGCTCGTACTCGTCTAACCATTCAAATTTCTTGTACCTCTCAAAAGATTAATGAACGGAAGGCATCTCTCTGTAGATTTCGATATGAACCTACTTACCACTGCCATTCATCCAGTTAAACTCTGGACATCTTTATACTTCTGAGGTGATGGCATATCAATTAACGCCTTCATCTTATTGGGGTTCGCCTCTATGCCTCGAGTGTTTACTATGAACCTGAAAAACTTTCTCGAAGATACTCCAAATAAGTACTTCTGTGGGTTAAGTCTCATGTTGTACTTTCGAAGTGTAGCAAAGCATTCTGCAAGATCATCGACATGGTTATAGTTATTCTTGGACTTGACCAGCATACTATCCACATATACCTCCATGTTGTTCCTTATTTGTTCGACAAACATCCTATTTACAAATCTTTGATATGTGGCCCCGATGTTCTTGAGTCTGACGGGCATTACATTATAACAGTATAAACCTTTATCGGTCATGAAACTCGTATGCTCCTAATCGGGTGCATGCATGGCTATCTGGTTATATTCAGAATATGCGTCCATGAACGACATGATGTCGTGACCCGCGGTAGTGTCTACGAGCTGATTGATTCGAGGTAGGGGAAAGCAATCCTTTCGACATGCCTTGTTGAGATCCAAATAATCAATGCAAGTTTGTTACTTTCCATTAGGCTTCGGAACTAACATCGGATTGGCTATCCAATCGGGATAGAAAGCATCTCGAATAAATCAATTTTATTTCTGTCTCTCGTCCTCCTCTTTCAAGGCCTTCTTCCTTTAATCATCTAGGAGCCTTATTTTCTGTTGTTTAGGTGGGAAGCCTTTGTCTATGTTCAATGCATGGCTTATAATGTTTGGGTTGATCCCAATTATATCTGAGTGCGACCATGCGAACACATCTTTGTTTTCCTTTAGGAAGCAGATTAATTGCTATCTCGCATCCTTTGAAAGGCTCTTCCCTATTTTTACCACCCTAGTGGTATCCTTATCATCGAGCTCAAAGTCCTCAAGATTTTTGATCGGCCTGAGATTGGCCCTATCCTCCTCTATCCGGGGGTAGACCTCTTCTTCGACCTGATACACCATCTCACTAATTTCTTTAATTACTACTAGTGCATGTGCACTTGCGTGGCTCTTTCCCCTCATCGAGATGCTATAGCATTCTCGGGCAGCTAGCTGGTCTCCTTTTAGCATCCTAATGCCACTGAGGGCCAGGAACTTTATGGCTAGGTGCCTCGCAGATGTAACTACACCCAGCCCAATCAGGACTGGTCTCTCGAGCAGTACATTGTAGGCTGATGGGATGTCTACTAAGATAAATTCCATTATCTTAGTTCTTGAGACCAGATAGTCTCCTAAGGTTATCGAGAGCTCGATAGATCCCGTACTGGCTATTCCTTCTCCTGAAAACCCATACAACATTGTTGCACATGCCTTTAAGTCTTGAACGAAGAGTCCCATTTTTTTTCTAGAGTGGCCTTATAAAGGATGTTGACCGAGCTCCTGTGATCGATTAGGACTCGACGCACCCTCTTATTGGCGAGCTAAAAGGTAATGACCAAAGGGTCATTATGAGGGAATTGGATGTGCGAGGCATCTTCTTTGGTAAATGTAATGGGTTGGGACTCAACCCTTTGTTGTTTTGGAGCTCAGGGTTCAGGTTCATAGGGAGATCCATCCCCCGTTTTGGCTCGTTGACATATCTCTTCTGGGCATTTCTACCCAACCCAGCGAAATGCGGTCCCCCCGCGATGGTTATTACATCTACTCCATTGATCTGGGGAGGTCGGTTATCCTCCCTCGCATGTGGGGTCATGGTCTGTTGGAAAGGCTGTGTTGGAGCTACCCTCTTCCCAAATGAAGCTTGGGTTGGATTTCTGTTTCTAACATACTGCCCAAAGTATCCTTGAGATCAGACCTTCGATCTCCTCCTTTAACTATCTACATTCATCATTGGTATGACCTATGTCTTTGTGAAATCTGCAGAATTTGTTGGCATCCTTCTTGTACTTCTGGTTTCGCATTGGATTAGGTCGTCCGAAAGGGACCTGATTTTCATTTGCGATAAATATGTTCTCCCGAGTATCTGTGAGCTCGGTATAGACTGTGTAAATGGAGAAGTCTTTTTATTCTTTTTTCTTACCCCCATCATTGTCCGAGTTATTCCCTTCATTCCTCTTTCTCTTGGAAGGGTTGTCTCCTGAGGGCCGCGACATTGAGGGCGTAGCCGAGGTCATTGCTGAGTTAATGTTTATCGTTGTAGTTATTATGAACTGAGAAGTCAACTTGAGTGCTGACCTCACCTCTTCTACATTGACAAACCTCTGAGCTCGAGTATTAAACTCGGTTATCATCCTCACGGGTTTTCTTTGCATGTCGTCCCAACTGGGACTTCTTGGCAATACTCCAGCTCGTACTGGCATGAGATGACCACTGTCATTTACATTTCAAGCTCATGCCAATTCTATGTTGAATCTCGCTAGGTAACTTTTTATTGCCTCACCTGGCTGCTGCCTAACATTAGTCAATGCTGAGGCCTCGGGCTTGATACTCTTCACAGCCTGGAATTTTTTCTTGAATTCCCAAGATAGTTATTCCCTTGACGAGATCGAGTGTCTCCGAAACTTGTCAAACAAATTTTTCGCTGGTCTAGTGAGTGTGGTTGGAAAGAGCATAAATCTTAGCTCGTATCCAACATTGTTGGCTTGCATTACTATATTAAACATACTCATGTGGCTACCTCGGTCGGATGTCCCATCGTAGGGTGCCACATGGGGTATCTTAAATCCATGAGGTAATGGGGTATATGAGATGTGGGGAGCTAAAGGCTCGAGCTCCTCGTCGGAATCGTAAGCCTTGTCCTTATTTTTCCTTCTTGAAGAAGCCTGAATGCCTCTTCAAGCTGGTTGATCCTCTCTTGGACCAAATCCATCGGAGGGGAAGCTTGCATAAGTGACAGTTGGTTATGGTTCGTAAGAACTCCAGCTCCTTGAGTCAGTACAAGGTTAGACTGATTCCTATATACTACTTGCAAAAGGTCTCTCTAGTTATTTAAATGTGTCCGTAAGTCTGGGTTTGGCAGAATAGGTTGCTCCTGGTCTGATTCAGTTGATCTCGAAGATCATACGCACTCACTGACCGGCTAAGGTCCAAACTTCCACTAAGGAAGCTGACATTCCTCTTTGGTTGTTGTTGTTGCATGGCTCAATTGTTATGAGGTGAGTTTTCTATTTGCACCCTCGCCCCAGTTGTTTGTGACGTTGACATATGACTTATAGATGGTTGAGGTGCTCTACGTCCTCGATGAGCCTCTTGTGGGGTCTCACGTTCACCCCCGTGCTCAAGTCGAGCCCCATGTCTTCTGTCTCGACTCCAACTTTGAGCTCTCCGAGAGGGCCTCTGGGGTGCCCGATCCCTTGCCCGCCCTACACCAAACACCCATTACCATAACACATCATTATAATAGTATTTAAAAAGAGTTATTGTATATGTGAAAAATTTCAGGCGGCAAAGTAAAATAAAATACCGCCAAAATGACTAAGTTTTTTCTACCTTTCCCATGTACCCATTTCCCCCACTACAAGAAAAAACAATATTCATAACACTTAAAAAGTGCTATCTGGGACTATTGATAGCACTTCTGAAAATGCTAACGTAGCTCATGTTATTAAAAGTCCAGTCTTTTCTATAACATTTTTTGAATGTTATGTTCGGTGTTATCTTAAACTATTCAATAACACATTTTTAGGTGCTATAATATTCAAATAATAACATTTAGATAGAGTTTTTGATTATAAATTTGAAGTTTAATCTTGTACTTTTTTCATAACACTTTTCAACTGTTACATTTGATTATTTTGATAACATTTTTAGTTTGTTATATTATATAAACCATAACGATTTTTTATGCTTATAATATGTTTTTAAATCATAACATATTAAAAGTCTAGTAATAAAATTTTGTTACTTTAGTGTAGATAATATATTTTAAATTTTATTTTGATAAATATACTTATAAGGTTTTTTTTTAATTAAAAGATTTTCATTATTGTATTTTGATAAAAAAAATCAAAATTAATCATAAAATGTAATTCTCAATAGATTGATAAACCAAAAGTATTACATTAATCGATAACTAATTCAAACCATGAATATGTCTAATTCATGGGATCTTAGTTCTAACTTAAATTTGAAAGCATAACATAATAAAGTAATATAATCTTGAACATTTTTTACTTTAAAAATGAAAAACAGAAACATTACAAAATACACAAAAGTAAACCATGCATGAAACTTGCTCCATCCTTCAATTTATCATCCAACCAAGTACTTGCTGCTGAAGTTGTTTGTTGCCATCTGAAGCTCTCTAAATTGAAATCTCCTCAGGTTTCCAAGGCAAACCTCCTCATGATGTTGCTCTGAAATTTTTTAAAACACTGCAAAATTTAGTCAAATAAACAGTATGGTAATAGTTCAAAAGCTTGGCATCTATCACTCTCTAATCCAGTGAGTCAAAGAGACCTCTTCTATGCTCATATAAGTTGCATATTAATTACAAACTTTTCCACAAAAAATTAGCAAAATGAGAGCTGAATAAAATGACTAAAAATTAATCAAAAGAAAACAAAGAAAAACCATATACACACGTACATACATACATACAATGTGTAGTGACTGAAACATATTAGTATTATATTTAACTAAATATCAACCCTAATATAGCTGAAACATGAAAGTTGGAAACTCCCAAAAAAGAAAAATGTATAAATAAAAGTTGTCACTATTGCACAAGAAAATGTTAGCATGTAGTCTTTCTTGATACTAGATATGATAATCAATTAGTGAACCTCAATCAGTAACATTAGCTGCAAAAATAGCTTAAGAAAAACTTGTTAAGATCTTACAAAGAGATTCAGAATGTGGTCTTTCATTGTATCAAATAAACAGCATTATCCCTTTCCACAAATATTCAAATAAGCAGCTATATTTTAGGCACAATTTTAGGACATTCATAAACAAAACGAATCTGATTGGCATGGAATGCATTTTGATTTACAAGACTAATGAATGACTTATGCAAAGCAAAACTCCATATCTCTATCCGTGTTTATATTTCATTAGCATAGCTGAAATTCCCAAATAGCAAAACTAAACATGAATAGAAGATCTTGGGACAATGCAGAGAAACATTCCCACTTAAAATAAATTCAAAAAAAAAAAGTTAAACCAATAACCAATGATACATCATGACACATATCTTAATTAACCTATCTTTTAGCACCCAATTAATCAGACACTTTACAACAAGTTGTATAATCAGACACTTTTTGTACCACCAGACCAGGACCAACTAGGAAAGAAGGAACCTTGGAAAACTGGGCTAATAAATAAAGAAATAAAAAAGAATGGTCTAATGGAATAAAAAGTTTGAGAATTTTTCCTTTTGTTTTTTCTTTTTTGTAAGAATGTGTAATACATATTAACATGACAGAACACAACCCTCAAAAGCTGCAAAGGCTGCAAAGTTAAAGCACAGGGTGAAAAAACAAGCTCCAAGGACCAGGACCAAGCATTTCATAATATTTTTTATCTTCACTAAAGAGAAAAAACACTTGCCCAAAAAGGAGCAACTCAAACCATATTTTAAACAACTCAAATATTAAGAAACAACATCTGGGAACAAGAAACTAAAACTACTATCCTTGCATCAAAAAGCTATTATACTGATTTAGTTTGCATTGGTAGCTGTTGTTATATCATGTCTTGTGATAGTAGTTCTTGGTTCATATGCTTGCTATTATGCACTTAACAGAAGACACAAAAAGAGTATTAAAGATTTTGTTCAAGCTTATCTAAGAGTTACTTGCTTGTCTTTTTTATTTTTTATTTTTGTTCTCTACTTAATCGACAGCTTGATTCCTTATTCAGGGAATAATGAAAATCTCTGGAAAATTTCTCATAAGAACATCAATGGAGATGATTCAACAGATCAGGAGTTTCCATACATTGATTTGGCTTCCATAAAAATTTCTACTAACAACTCTTCTGATTCAAACAAGTTAGGAGAGGGTGGTTTGGCCCTGTTTACAAGGTAATTAATAAAGTATTTCTTTATTATTATTTTTCAATCTGAAAAAGAAGTCAACATATATAGGATTACACAAAAACAAAATGGTTATTTGCAGGGGGCACTAAGAGATGGAAAGGAAGTGACAGTGAAGAGGCTCTCAATATGTTCTGAGCAAGGTTCAGAAGATTTCACTAATGATGTTCTGCTGATATTGAAACTTCAACATTACAATCTTGTCAAGCTTTTGGGTTTCACTAGATTAAGGAGCCCAAATTTTACAAATATGTATAAAATTGAAAGTTAACAGAATAAAAGGAATGATCTAACAGAGTTAGTAAAGCAGAACAATACAATTTTCATTTACCAAACAATGTTTATGAATTGCTCATAATTAACTCTAGAGAAAAAGAAACTACTTAAATTATAAATGACTTGCAAGATGAGATGAGATGAGATGAAAAGAGACATACTGGCTCATGCAGCACATTAGCAGTTTCAGGCCTGGAAGTCCATTCCTCCAAATCAAGCTCTCTAGCTATGCTGCAAGTTATTCAACATATTTTTGTGTGAGGTAGATTCTAACTACTATAAAATGAACCAAAAATATGCTGGCTGAGATCCCTGTGGTCAGAAAGGAGCCCATATTGGACTCAAATTGAAGTCTATGGTTTCAAATTTTGCATATTAAAGCTAAAGTACCAAGAGAAAGTTAAGCCCTTTAGTTCAAATTTTGTATACTCTTTAACTGTACAAGAATATTGTAAGCCAATCAAATCTGAAGTGCCAACTAAAATTCCCCAAAATTTCCCATATCAGATTATCAAATCAATTTCAAAAAACAAATCAAAATATATATTCCTAATTAACAAGCAACAAAACCAGAAAAAAAAAGCTTCGAACAACTAAGAAAATCAAGAACACCAGATTTACAAATGAAAGAAAACTTATGGGAACAAAGGTGTTACCTCTCAATAAGTTTAACTATCACAACTTAGTTTCTTAGTAGTCATTGCCAATGAATCTCGTTCTTATGAGTTGCAGAAAAAGAACAAGTGGTGAGAGAAATCATGGGTACTTATGTAAGCTACTAAGTTGAAATATCTACACTAGCAGCAATTTATTGTTTCAACAATTTACTAGTTGAAACAATACATAAAAAAAAAAATAGAAAACAAACACACAAGCTTTAGTGCTAAATCAACATGCCATTGTAAAGCTGGCAAAATAAACATTACTATACTTCTTCCTAGAAACTGAACAAAGAGAAAATCTTTGATAAAAAGCAAGAGGACACCTGAAGTGTGCACGCATCAACTCGTTGTTGCCAAGTATATTTAGAAAACACAGGAGAACCATACCTTCAACAAATCTAGATAAGCGAATTCATAAACCAGCAAGTCCACAAATATACCAAACCATAAGATTTTTAAAACAAGTACTGCTATAAATTTCAGCAATAAAATCTCACCTTATTACTCGAGTTTCACTTTTTTATTTTCTTGAAGGACTGCTATGTCAGAACCAGATCAAGACATGAGAAATCAAGAAGAATAGTATAAAAAACTAGAGCAGGAATTATATAAAATAAATAAACTCTAATTTAGATTAAAATGGCATTATTAATGTATCAATGATAATTCCTACAATAGCTTTCAGCTTCTGTATAGAACAGAAAAGAAAATTGTAAATAGCAAGAGTATATAAATAGGTTGACACCTTATTCAAACAAAAGAAAAACACGGATAAAATACATATTTGTTATTCAAAACCAAATAATAAAACAAACCATGACTAATTTAACATATGAAAGATCTGTCTAACACTTTGATTTCACCATATATGGAATCATAAGAGAGCATTACTTTACTTAGGCACTCTTCATCATAAGTTTTTTACATCTTTTAATTACGAACTTTAAAATTTATCATCTAACATTAAAAATACCAAAAATAATTAAGAGATCATTATATTCTAACAAATACTTAATTCCAGCACCTGTTATCCATGTCAAAAACAAAACTAAATATTAAGGAAATGCACCTAAAGAGAGCAAAAAATCAAAGATATATAAAATCTTGAAAAAAAAAAAAAAACTATACCTTCAACAAACATGTGTTGTAAATCAAACCACCTCGGCAGTATATCCAGAACTTCAACTATTTCCTTGCCAATCGATGGGAGAGCCTGCAATAAAGTCCAAAATATACTGTAAAAAATGTGCACTAATATACAAAAAATGTGCAAACATATTTTATCCTAATCTTCCAACACTAATTAACTATAACCACCAACAGAAACTAGAGTTGGATACAAGAGCAGAATTTCAACTTCATATCAAAACACATGAATTATGGATTTGTCCTATTATTAATAAAGAAATCTCCATATTTATATATCCAAATGTGCACATCTTAAGCACATAATATTAGTAAAAATCAAAATTGAAAACTCATTCAAGAAAAAGCACTAAAACCTAAAAGCCAAGTCAGATTGAATTTTTCAATATAAATACTTAAGAATTGGAATTGATAAAAATCTATTTCAAGTGATGCACATACCTCAAGACCCCATGAACATCACTAATATGAGAGGGACAGGTATATGTCTAAACGTTCACAGTTTTTTTTTACCAAAAAAGCATGCTCATATGAAATGAAAGATACAAGAGCTCAAAAGGATAAAATGCCACTAAGTTGAAGGGAAACATCAAAAACATCAAAGAGAAACAATAACTCCACCACTTGAACCTCATACATGAAAAAGTTTTTGTACTGTATATGCATTTAATGCTAAATTAAAAAGAGAATCCAGTACCAATAGAATTGGCCTAATATACTCAATTGGGGAAATCAAGCAATCACTAGAGTAGAATGGTGATAGACAGAAGTAAATCAGCTTTAGCAAATTTCTACAAACCATTTGTCAAACCAGTCTCAAATGAAGTAATAGCTAAAAAGCATTAGAAGACCTTTCTACATAGCATATTAACACACAACCATGTATTTGGTGTAAATCATGCAGCCATAAACACTACCTTTAATGTGTCTAAAGTCTCATAATCCTAGAGCATTTTGAGCCAAATTTTCCTCTCACTTGAAGTTGAGTTCCTGTCTTTCTGATGTACTCGACAGTTTGCTGGGTAACTTCAGAAGTAGCTGGCATGAAAAGTGATCAGCAAGAGCACTGAGATTTTGAATACTTTGCACCTTTCTTTAACAATGCCTGCAAGAACCAGTTAATAATACATCATATAAGAGCACTGAGATTTTGAATACGCAATGGTCTGCACTAAAGTCATTAGGACTAGCTTAAAGGTGTTTGTTGAATGGATGTGAGTGAGAACCTTCTATCTAATAAATGAAATTATACCATCACCACCTATATATGTGACACTACAAAATGAGATCTCTATTTTCTATTCTCTCAAGTTACTACTTTTGTTTTAAGTGGTTGAGCTAGGAGCATATATTTATTATAGTAATATATATAGAAAAGAGAAAGCTAAACTCAGTAAAGATATATAGAGAAAAAAAAGTGTAACAAAGGCATAATTGAACATCAATTCAGTTGAACATTGATGTTTATAAGCAATTGAAACACACATCATATATAATAATTTCTCAGTGGGTAGTAGCAAGACAAAAACAAATGCTCTTGCACACAATCTGGGGAATAAAGAAGCATGCAACATACTGCTTGTGCATACAACACAAGGTAAGTGTAAATATGGATAGAATGAAAATGAGATCACAATATAATAATATACCTTGTTGATGATAAGGCCAGTCAGAGAAATATCGTGAGAGCTCCTTGTTGGATCTTTTTCCAAACCATTTTCCTCAAAGTGTTCTCTGTAAACACAAAGAAACAATTATGCAAGTCTTCTAATCAATTACATGTCCCAATGCTAGCTACTAAGACCATGTTCTTAAGAAAACATAAGTGATTTGCAAGTAAAAGATAATAAACAGAGATAATTAGCTAGATACCAAAATGCATGAAGCCCTTACCTTCAGAGGTTTTGATGATGAGTGACCAGAATTCTCAGTGCCACTGCTCTCATTTTCCAAACTCGACTTCACACGGAGCTCGACTAGCTTCGAGTTTACTACCAAATTTAGCAATGAAATTAAGGGTTTAAGTTATTTCTCATACTAGTTCATCTTAAGGGTACTAGTAGTGTCATATATATATACGTATATATATATTATATATACAGAGAGAAAGAGAGAGATTTACTTACATTGGGAAAGGGAGGGTTTTGAGAGGAGTTGTGGGATAGCTGTGAGGTGAGAAGGAGAAGGAGAAGCCATGGTCTCTTTCTGCCTTTCTGCTTTAATGATTTACAACAAGCTTAAGTTTGTATATCTTTTAAACTTCTTGATTTCCCCTAATCCCATAATCGGTTTTAAACTTTTAGATGTCACTATTAGCTCAAAATCTCCATTCTTAAGGAAAAAGGGAAAAGATACAGACACAACCAACAATAAGAAAAACGTAAATTACATTAAGAAAAACAATAACTCTGTATAAAACTACTAATTTGGATCGAAAAACTACTATTCTATTTCAAACCCAACGAAATAATGAAGTAGAAACTAATAATTTGAATCCTAAAAGAATAAGCTTTTTCGAAGGGGGCAGGTGACTAAGCATGAATCCATCAGCATAGAAATATTTTTACCATGTATTAAGTCAAGTGCCTGTTGGGAAAGGAAATTAAGAAATTAGATATATCTCATTAGCTTAAAATTATTTTGATAATATGACCATAATTCGCATCATAATCAGAATCCAAGTAGGAAACATTTTTTTTTCTTCAGAAATTTGTCTCACCACATTCTTTGTAAAAGACATAATAGCAGCAACTATAAGCGAACTTAAACATTATGAACTACTATCGTTGGTCAAAAGTTTCACCTGAAAGTCAATGTGTAACCATCCCCCTTAAATATAGCTTTGTAAAGAAAAGAAAGCTTACATGGCTGGGTGGAATGTGTTTTCCACTTAGGAAATCAAGTAGCAGGGTTCCAAAGCTGTAAACCACACTTTCTGATGTCACTCTTCCTGGCAGGGGAAAATGAATAACTAATTATTGCTCCATTTGAATAAATTTGTGCAATATGATGAAAGATTCTGTAAAAAAATTATATATGCGGTGGGAAAGGCATCGTTCTGGTTGTCCAAATTATACAAAATCAATTATGAGCTACTTAGAAATTCGCAAAAGTAAACATAAGTTATATTATAAGAATGAAGATTGCACTCTCTGTGACCATGATTAGTACCTGTCCTCAAGTATTCCCGAGGGGTGAAAGCCAGGTTGGTACTATAGCTCTTGCCATCTCTACTATTCTTCATAAGACCAAAGCAGGAGAGTCTTGGATTACCATCCTGTCAAGTTCAGGGTTTTAGAAAATAGGAATAGCTTACCAGAGACACCCTAGCCACAAAATAATTCGGAAACAGAGAAAGCGTGAAAAGGAAGAGTACCTAATCAAACAAGACTCTATAAGCATTAAGATCATGATATAGTGCTCACCCTTTGCTGCTTCAATATTCTAAGGCCTGTGCCAGATACAAAGCCACCCAGACTCTCATTGCCCATTTCATAGGCTGGGTATCCCCTACAATTCAAAATAGATAACCTTTAAAATCAATTATATGCCTATGGTGCATAAATGAATCCTTTAAATAAAGAAGAAAAAAAGACTCAATTCATTTCCCTTTTATAGATCCTAAAGTATGTATTATATTGAGATAATTCCTAAGGGGGCGGGCATAATTTGATTAGAGCAAAAAGTGCACCAGAAATAAAGAAACTCTCTCCAATTATAAAACCAATCGATGATCTTCATTCATATATTGTTAAATTTTATATGTTTTCCCATCGACAAATACCTTGTAACCATCAAATTTGAATGCAAGATCAACTCAAAGAGGGAGAGAAAAAAGAAAAACAGACAAAAGGAGGAGACACCTTACAATGAAAAAGATGCTTAGAGAGAGTCTCATTAGGCCTGAACTCGGCAACAAGGAGTCTCTAATCGCCTTCACAGCAACACCCAATCAAATTTGCCAAGCGCTCACTGCGCAGCTGTCCCACCGTCTTGGCTTCCTCCTGAAAACCCAAAACAAGCACAATGGATCAACAAAACCAGCCAAACAATATCATCAAAACACGCACATTCTTTCTCCATAAGAGTCAGAGTAAATAGAGCACGAAACATAAATTGGCCAGCATCGGGCCAAGCCGACCTATTGAAATGCTTCACAGCAATATAAAATTCATCGTCAACCTTGCCTTTGTAAACAACATTGGGAGCCTTTTCTCTGTGCTCCGATACATAACTCTCTCAGTCACAAAACCGGCTCCTCTTCTTCGAATAACTTCAACAAGTCGCGAATCCTCCCAGCCTCTTCATAGTCCTATAACTTCCAAAACATATAAATACATAACTCTCTGATTGGCATCCGATAAAATCCTAATAGAAAGAGTGGAGAATACCCTTAACCCTGACCTTAGATTTTGCTGCCACTTCCATTTGGTGCTTCAACAGAGCATAAGTTTGGCTCTGAGAAAGAAACGAGCTAGACTCGTTACTCGAACTCGAGCTCTGACTTCTTCCTCTGCCATTGGCATCCCTATTCGAAGAACTCACCGTAATCCTACAACCCCTCCAATTCGAATCTCCGCCTCCATAAACAAACCTTCTCGTCCCGAAATCCAATTCTGAGATGCCATATCTACCTCGACCCGACGGCATACACCTCGTCGCCGTCACCTTACCATTAAAATCAGCGATGAATGACGTTTGGGCTCAACTATTCGGACAGAACAAGATGAAGGGGAATGGGTTGGAAGCTCAAAGATGAAGGGTCTCAGCCTAAGGGAGAGAGGGAAGAGATTGAGAGAGATTAGGGATTCAGAGAATAGAGAACAAGAGAACGAGAGAATAGGGAGAGAGGGAAGAGATTGAGAGAGATTAGAGATTAGGGATTCAGACGAGAGAACGAGAGAATAGAGAAAATAGAGAAAACCCTTCATTTTTTATTTTGCTTTTTTATTTGTGAAGTAAAATTTCATTTGGCGCCTGTTACTTTTCATTTGGCGCCGATAATGTGTCCGTGTATTTTTTTTTTGGCATGTATTAATAGCACTTCTAAAGTTATGTAATATTTTGCCGTAATATTTGGTAAAAAATGTTGTAGTGCCCTTACCCATTTCTTCAATCTTTCTTCAATCTTTCTCTTCCTGGTCTTTCTCGGTCTATCTCTCTCGGTCTTTCCCATAGGCTAGTATCTCTCTCGGTCTCTCACTCCCCTTCACGAAAGACAAATCCTGAGAAGGGCTTCACCACATTCGAGTCAAGGGTTTCTCTGATTCAAGACGAAATTACTACAATTGGATCTGATTTAGAAGCACTGAAGGTATTGAGCAAGACTCTTACTGATAGTTTTCTTGTTCTTCGTTTTTGGTTTTTTCATCATTGATTTAATTATTCATCAATCATATTTTCTCTTTGTTAATCAATTTATATAAGTTAAACTCATATATATATATATTCGTTTTTTGGTGTGTTTTTGGATAAGAAAAAATGTTTACATATAAGTTAAACTCATATATATATATATATAGAAAGAGAGAGAAAGAGTGAATATAGGACGTATCTGGACTTGCATGCTATTTTAAAGTATATATTACTAAGCTTTAAATCATGCATTAAGGGTGTTTGACAAAATGCTTCAATGAGATATATGAGTAATTGCTTGTAAATGAGTAAATGGGATTCTTGGCCTTGAATCCTTTCTTAATTTGACTTTGTATGTGTTATACCCAAAAAATAGGAGAATGCATCCTAGGAGGCTAAGGAGAATGCATTCTAGGAGAGCTAAGGGGAGTGGTCCTAGGAGACCCCAAGGAGGATGTGGTCCTAGGAGACCCCAAGAGAGTGATCCTAGGAGAACCCAAGGATGAGGTCCGAGGAGAACTCAAGAAAGTGGTCTTAGGAGACCCCAAGGAGAAAGTGGTCCTAGGAGACCCCAAGGAGGATGTGGTCCTAGGAGACCCCAAGAGAGTGATCCTAGGAGAACCCAAGGATGAGGTCCGAGGAGAACTCAAGAAGGTGGTCCTAGGAGACCCCAAGGAGGATGTGGTTGTAACGACCCAAATTTCCTAATAAGGTTTAGGACCTTGATTAGGAGGCCGGGAGGGACATAATTGATTTATTGTATTATTATATGATTATATGCATGATTGTGTGGGTCATATTGTTATATGATGATAAAGGCATGCATGGGACTATATACTCTGTTGTGAGGGTATTATGGTAATTTGGCTCATTGAGAGCGTAATTGTGTATTTGTGTGTATATTGGTAGGCTAATGTTGAGACCACATTATTATGTGGATATATATTGTGATCTGTGACTCGAGATGATCCTAGTGAGCAAAGTGGCGAAAAGTCATGGTGGGGATTTATACCTGGCTCGGGGTGAGCTTAGGGGTATAAATGGGAATTTAGCGAATATACTGGAGTCTATTATGACATTGAGGAATAATATTGATAACTAATTAGGTATCGGGAATTAAGCGGGAAATATTAGAGACACTCGAGGAATTAGCGGAAATTGGGTAAAATGACTAAAATGCCCTTAAGTGGATTAAAGGGTTTAGACTTATTGGGGGAGGGCATACTAGTCATTTAGCTTACAGAAGTTAAATAATACCAGGGCTTTATGTTAGTGGGATTTGTAGAATATTGGAGAAGTCTGAAAAAGAAAGAAAAGGAAGGGAAAAGAAAGAAGGGAAAACAGAGAGAGTTCTCTAAGTCGGTTTATGTTTTCTTGACCAATTTCTTGAGGATTTCTGGAGTAAAACTCAGAGGGAAGTTAGTCCAATTAAGCCACAAGGTTACTGAGCAAAGATTGAGGATTTGACAAGGGTTAGCAGGATTAGGCCATCACTTGAGGTAAGGTTCTGTAATCTCTTCAGTTGCTGGTTTGGTTTTTGTTTCTGGTTTTTGAGCTAAGGTGCTAAGTTGAATTGGATGAAATTTTAGGGAATTCAGGCTTAAGACTGAGGAGAAGCAAGCCAAGAAGGTTTAGAGACAGCTTGTGGTCGAAATTCTATCAAAGGTATAAAGCCTAAACTCTAACTTTGTTGTTCAGCTGGTTTTGATTGAGTTTTGGAGCTTAGGAGTGGCTATGGTGAATTCTGAGTTTGTGGATGCATGTGCTTGAGTTCTAGATGTTTGGGGTGCTTGGGATGAGTGGAATATGGTCATGAGGTTGTTTTTGAGATTGGGAAAGAGTTGGAAGAGTTTTGGTTCGAGTTGGTTCGAGAAAATCGCAGAGGAGGAAAATTGGTGTAAATCTGTCTGTGACTAGCGCTACAGCGCTAGCCTTTGGGCGCTGTAGCGCTAGGCCAAGTTTGCTGAGGGATTTTGGCTTCTGTTTGTAGCGCTGTAGCGCCCTCCCATGAGCGCTGTAGCGCTACCCTGCTTCCTGAAGTGGATTTTAGGGTTGTTTGCAGGGGTTTTTGACCTAAGGTTTGGGGTTTGGTTCCACCACCTTGTTTGGTGGAACTAGGACTTCCCGGGGGCTCGGGATTGGCTCCGGGGCTAGGTTTTGAACTTGGGGATTTATAATGACTTTGGCCATGATTGTGATTAGGTAAGCGCTAGGGCTCGAGGGGGATCGTGCTCAAGGAGTCAAGTGATCAAAGCTAGTGAATTGAAAGGTAAGAAAGCTGCACCTGATTATGTGGTTAGGTTGGGACTAAGTCTTCCCTATGTTTGTATGCATTGTTATGTGAATGTGATTAACCATGTGGACACGATGGGAGTAAGAGCTCCCTACATTTGTATATCATGTCGTGAGATGGTGTTATTATGCCATGGGACATGCGATTACCGGCCTAAGGGTGTCGGAATCAATATTTGCGCACTGGGGCGCGGCTCGGCCACTGGTAGCTGAGGCAGCTTATTTATCACTGAGCTCGGTTAAGCTGGCCAGAGTTAGTGAGTATTACACTGGGGGCGGCCCTAATGAGCCGAAGACAGTGTGTTAAATAGAGGGTGCGACTAAGGGCGCCAACTCTGAATGTTATTTGATGGATTTGACAATCTATTGATTATGAATGTGAATATTGTGTTATGAATGTAGTTGGTTGATTGTTTGGATGACAAACTGTTATTACTGATTGGATAAATGTTATGAAATATTGAATTCCTGATTGAGCATTGTGAAATATTTGATAAGTGTTGCTGATCTTGCTATGTTATTATGCTTTCTTGCTGGGCCTTGGCTCACGGGTGCTACGTGGTGCAGGTAAAGGCAAGGGTAGGTTGAATCAACCATGAGTTGGAGAGCTCTGGGGGCGAGGTGTACATCGTCAGCTGCTCGGCCGCCACGGTCGAGAAATTGTACAGGAACGGAAACCTAAAATGTATATTTTGCCATTAGAGTGGCTTGAACTATTTGTAACTTCTAGAATTTTTTGTATCTAAGACACCTAAACCCTGTTTTGAGTCTCCATGTTTTAAACCGTCATTTTTAATGGAAATAGTTTGTTTGTGACCAAAATCTTTTATTCTTACTCTGATAATGGTATAGAGTTTACACTTTGTCTGAATGACTTGGTTAGCAAGTCTTGCACTAATTTAAACACACAGTGTAACGGTCTTGGTTATCCAGGGCGTTACAGTGGTCCTAGGAGACTCCAAGGGTGTGTTTGAGGTAAGCCTCCCAATGTTTCCTAAGTGTTGGCTCGAACGTGTCCAAGGTAAGTAGCTAAGGAGGAGGAGTCCCATGCAAGTCAAGAATGGGGGCTTAGATTTTGACAAGAAGAGCCTACACAATGTCCGATCGGACATGCTTGGGAGATGCTAAAGGAGAATGCCTTGAACTTGTCCAAGGTAAGATGTCAAGGAGGATGCCTCGGACCACCTTGGTCCGAGGAGAAGCCAAGGGGATTGGTTCAAGGAGGAACATGGCATGCTAGAGGAGAGTGTTATGTTAGAGGAGAAAAGTGCATGTCCTACCACCATGCACGTTCAACCCACAAAAACATGTCCTACCACCATGCATGTCTTACCACCATGCATGTCCGACCAACACTTGCATGAATAGTCAGTAGGAGGTGGATCAACTAGCTAAAGGAGACTAAGTCAAGGTCTCCAGAAACAACTTCAACAACATATGCGGGAATCTCTCATTCTTCCCACAAATGGGGGGTTTGTTACATTTTGAATTTTGAATGTTTCTTTGTAATTTAAATGTAATAAATATAATAAAATATCCCGGTTCTTGGGGATACCGTATGTATGACCCTAAGCCTATAAATAGGGGGCTTATGGGATGAGAGAGGGGCTTCTTCGGCTTCTTCTTTCTAGAGAGAGAAAATTGGGTCTATGTATTCTAGAGAGAGAAAATTGGGTCCGTGTATTCTAGAGAGAGAAAGTGCTGATATTTGAGAGAACTCTTGTATTTTCACAATCTGTACTGAAGAAACTCAGTTGGCTCAGTCCATCTGATCTTGGGTATAGATCAATAAATCACAACTCTAAGTGGATTAGGCTATTACCGACAATCGGGGCTGAACCACTATAAAAATTTCCTGTGTTATTTACTTTTCTTATTCAAACCGTCTGTGTCATTTTTATTTCTCTTGAAGGCTTGTCGTATTTGATGTTCTCACGTCATTGGCTAAAAACGCAGTCAACAGTATGCTTCTTAATTTGGCATTGAATTTTGAGATATACGACACTTGTTCTTGTTAAAAATGATGTTTAAATACATGGTTGAGGACACTTGTTTCTTCCATGAAGGATCTTCTAGTACTGTTATAGCCAACAAAACCCATGAAAATAACTAGTAGCTGCTCTGTCCATAAGTATAATGTCTCCGAATAACCCAACACTATATTTACAACACAGCTCTGTTTACTATTCCCTATGTCTTGTTTGGTCAGTAGATAAAAGGACCCCATATATTTCTTGTTTTTCAATGAAGAGAAGAAAAGTAATTTGTGTGCTGCGGTATGAGAAACTAGTACACAGATAATTACACATATACACACACATACACACTTTAAGAATGCATGTAAGTGAGTTTATTCCCCACAATAATTCTGGTGGATGAGTTGGCACATTGATTATAATATTTTAATTAACCTATAAACTATTTTTCTTTCAAGATAACAAATGAAAGTGGTGGCAAGAACTTCTACTCTGTTCTGGGATAGATTTAGTACCAAAACCAATATAAATGTCTGCTTCTATGTTGGTTTTCTACTAGCATGAACTGAAGTCTTTATAAAGCATATGCAGGGATTTGACAATTGTTATTTAACATTTGAAATTGCAGACAACCTGCTGGCTGGGTTTGAATATGCAGGGATTTGACTATAATGTAAAGAATATTGATGAATCTCACAGCCAAGTAAAGAAATTTGTATGGATTCTCAGTTTTCATATCCACCAGGACATCATTTTCTCTGCTCTTTTAACTGTTAACTGAAATATATTCAATAGGACCCTATTAATAATCACTATTCTCTGCTATGATTATTTGTGTGTGTGGTGCACAATGTTTTAGTACTGTTGTAAAAGCAGCCAAGAACAGATGACACTGCATCTGTTTTTGTTTCGTTTTGGCAAAGTTTGCTTAATCACTCTAAATGCATAATGAGTTTCTTAATGTTTGACAATTCATCCCTTAAAAAAATCAAGTCCTTAAGTTCTATAAATAGTAGCAATTAGTTCCTTATTATTTATTTTTTCACAAATTTCATAATTTATTAAGAAAAAAATTATTTAATCCTAAACTTTAGAGATCATAAAAGACAAGCCTGATGGCTGCATATATAAGAATATATAATCATCTTTGTTATATTAGTTAATTAAGTCTCCTTAAAATGTTATTGGAATGAAAATAAGAAAATTCACTTGTACCATTTTCAATTACTTTGCAAAGTTGTCTGATAACAATGTTGGCTTTTGACTGGGTAAAATGTTTGACAATTATTAAGATGTGAACTTACTTTCTAATTATGATTCAATGGATGAATAATCAATACCTCAGTAAAGTATTGTGATGCTTTTTGGGTGAAGATGTTAATAATACTTTATTTATTTAATGAGTTGGTGCAGGATCTAAATAGATTTATTGATGAGAAGAGTGAAAGCGGAGGAGAAAAAATTTAGCGGGTATCCCTTTATTTTTTCTCTTATTTTTCTTTTCTCTTTATTTTTTCATTTTATCAAACAACTCATTTTCTTTCTCTTTATTTTTATGCATCGATTTCTTCAGTAATTTATCAACAAACAATGAGTACATTGACATAATAGATTTTGAACTTGTAGTAACATATTCTTGAGAAATTTCTCTTGCCAAATTCCTATTTAAATAAAAATAAACCATTATGATTGATAATCTGAAATGATTGCTATTGAAACTGAAAGTTGAAACAACCTTAAATCATGTTGCCAACAGTAAAAACATAGGAGAAACTGTAATTGAAACCAGCTTTAATCATGTTGCCAACAGTAAAATCATAAAAGAAATCATATTAAACAGATTTAAAACTTGTTACACAACAGTGAACACTAAATTTGAACAACTGTGAAACTTGCCTAACACTAAATTTACTTCAGGCTTTCCTGAAAGAGTTCATAAATAAAATTAGCAAGTTAATTTGCTGAAAACAAGCATTCAGATTTAAAGTTTATAAATAATGTTTTATAAGTTTTTATAAAGCATTCTGTCAGCGAAGCTCTTCTTAGAAGGTACTAAAAACACAAAAGGCAAACCATCAAAGTTAGAACAAGCCAGAATAACATAATATTCTACATTACCTTATCTCACTTCAAGCTAAATCTCAAAGACAAAAAACACAATCAAAGGCCAAAAACTGACCTTGAACATGCCAAATACTGCTTCAGTCCAACTTGTTCTAAGGAACTTCCGGCAGCTAAAAACTACCAACTAGTGTAGTGTTGGATAAGGAAAACAACAACTGCTTTAATGGACTCCTCTAGAATGTATTGGTATTGTGAATATTGAGATAAATCAATCTTTTAGTCTATGATGGTGTTTACCACTGACTGTTTTGCCTGATTGCAATGTATCTCTAATTACAATATTTTAGGGCTAATAACTCATTATAATTAAGTATTATATATTTTAACTTCCAATGCCCACATGCTGTAGAAATTAAGATCAGTTAGGTTGTTCATTTATTTTGTGTATGGCTTAGTATTATAAAAAAGTACATAAAGTATGACTTAGTCTTCCTCTTCTCTCATTAGCATAGTAATAATATTATTTGTCCGTTTCAATCAACCAAATTAAAATATTTAAAAACACTAGTAGAGAGATAATCAACATCACCCAAATGGACATAGACATGTATATGATATATATATATATAGAAATACTTGTTGTATTGACAAAAAAGCTTGTCTTTTTTATTACTACTGTTATCCGTAAGATTAGCATTGGTGACGTGGCAAGTGATCCCTAGACACGTGGCTGACACCTGGAAACGTTCTGCTAGAGTATCGACCAGAGGACACATTAGAAGCAGCGCAAGCCTGTCTTACCTGCGACCAGTCTGGTCGATAGTTCCGTGTACAAGGCGACATTAATGGGAAGATCTTTATGAATCCCGAATTTATCTCACACAATCTCCTGAGTATCCAATTATTCAGGAAAGAATATCTGTAACAATCTTTTGTAATCCCCCTTGAGCCTATAAATAGCAAGAGATAGCTCAAGGGAGAGGACTTTTGGCTTTTGAATCGTGAGAGATTATAGTAATTATCCTAGTAATACTGTATTGTTCTTCAAAAAGTGGTGAAACTCATTGAACCCTAGTTCTTTGATCACTCTTCTGATTTTTATATCAATATCATTCTAAGTGGATGTAGGTCATTACCAGATCTTGGGGCCGAACCACTATAAAATACTGTGTCTTATTTACTTTTGTCATTACGTTCTTCTCATCTCTTTCATTCATATCAAGCATATTCTGACTCCGTGTCAGTTGGACAAATCTTGAGTCAACATTCTGGTGCTTTCATTGAGAGCTTGATTTACCGTTGTTCAGAAAACTAATGGCGAAAGCTGGAAAGAAAACTGGACAAGCAGCCGCCGCTGCACCGTCAAACCCGCCACCTCCTCCTCCTCCTGCAAGCATGGCAGAGGATGAGCCACAACTGGATTTTGAGGAGGAGGAAATGGATGATGCAACGTTGAAGAGTACCCTGGGCGCGTTGCAGGAAGAGCTGGCTAGTCTGAAGGCCAGTCAGGAGACTGCCGCTGAAGTTATGGCACGACAGCAGTAGGAGACTGAACGGCAGTGCGCGGAATTGAGCGAAAGACAGGCGGAGGTGGACCGCCGCCAGAACGAAGCCATGGCAGCCCTTGAGGCAGCCTTGCTATTGGCTAGAAATCAGGCTGCACCTGCCTCGCAGCCTGACCCACCTGTGAATGGGCCACCCCAGAGGGGTCCTAATCCGAGCCCACCGATCCAGCCTTCGAGTCCGCAAAGACCCGAATAGCCCCAGATGCCTCATGACGATGTCCCACTGGAGCCTGAGGTACAGCCACCGTCCCAAGCTGCTCAGGGTAACCCCCTGCAACGAAGGCAGAATAAGGCCGAGCATCAGCCTCGCAGCCCTAGACGCCGTAGGGATGATGGGCCGAACCTACCGAATAGAGGTCACTACCCTCCTGGCCATAGGAGGGACTCAGAGTTAGGCTCTGCGGTCCGGGGTCCCCCACGGCACGATGATGCATGAGGACACCACGACCAGCGCAGGCCACCCTCTAACGCTCGCGATGGTTCAGCCAGAAACAGACATCGGGGGAACAGTCGATCTCACCATAGCCAGTCGAGGTTCAGAGATGGCCACGGATACAATGAGGCCGACTCAGGCAAAGGAAATGCCGGTGGAAGGAGTGAAGAAAGAGTTAAAGGCAGGAGTCAGGTACCTCAAGATGACCAACCAAATAGACAGGATGCTGGGGGGCAGCCCAGACAAAATAATGTCTTCGATCGGCTCGGGGGTAGCGAGTAGCGGAGAAGAGAAGAGGACCTGAGAGATGTACTCAATGATCGCCGTGAGAGGCACGGCGAGAACATCCCCCCGAAAACAGAGGCCACAACGATTCCTACCGCAGTGCAGGCCCAGATAGACGCCCTCAACCAGGCTGTGCAGCAGCTGGTCGGAGGAAGGACTTCTTACATCGACCACGATAGGAGAAAATGCACTCCTTTTGTACAAAGGATAGCTAACGCCGAAATTCCCAGCAAATTCAAGATGCCTACGCTTCCAAACTTTGACGGGTATGGAGACCCAGTCTCGCATGTCAATAAGTTTGAGATTCAGATGGACATTCAGAAAGTGTCCGAAGACGCTCGGTGCAGGATCTTCCCTGCAACACTTTCTGAAGCTGCGCAGGAGTGGTTCTTCAAGTTCCCTCCCACAAGCATTGTTTCTTGGGAAATGTTCGTACGGGAGTTCTACGGACAATGCTATGCTGGTCGTGTGCACCCAACCGAAGCAAACCAGCTAGTCAAAATTCGCCAGCAGGATGGGGAGTCAGTAAAGGATTACGTCCAGCGCTTTATGCGAGCGGCGGCTGGAGCAAAAACAGTGGGAGATGAAGGCAAGATGATGGCCATTACCGCAGGGGTTAAACGTTGCTCTCCCCTCTGGAAAAGTCTCCGAAAAGAAGGAGTGAGAACCACCCAAGAATTCTTAGACCGAGCTGACCGCTACATCAAGCTCGAAGAAGCCATTGCTAATGATGGAAAACCCTCGAACAAGGGTAAGAAGGCTGCCGAACCCGCCAAAGCCGCCAATGGTTTCAAACCTAATGGCAATGGCAAAGGCAACGGGAACGGCAACGGTAATGGCAAGAATGGTGGAAAATGGCCGTATAACGAGCCTTCCACTTCCGACAACAAACGAGCTAAGGGTAATCGTTATGAGCCTCGGTTCACTAACTACACTGCCCTCGTTGAGTCTCGGGGAGAGGTTTACCAGGCCACAAGCTCCAGTGTGCCTTACAAGAAACCTGGACCCATTCGAAAGGACATTTTGAAAAGAGACACTACCAAGTTCTGTCGTTACCATAACGACTACGGACATGACACTAATGAATGCAACCAGTTAAAAGACGAAATCAAGTTCCTTATTAGACAAGGACACTTGAGAAGATACGTACGGGCCTCGGGAAATTCCCAACGAGAAGCTCCAGGTGGCAACGAGCAGGCGTCCACACGCCAACGCTCGCCACCATTATAGCCTGCCCCCGTGGCTGGAACACTCTTAACCATCTGTGGAGGCCCGCACCTCGCGGGAAATAGCGGAAAGGCCAGAGAACGATATGCTCGGACTCTGCGCCACGACCAGGACATCGAGATGATGACTGTGGGGGACTGTGCACCAAAAAAGGCTAGGTCAGAGGAAGGTGAGATAACCTTCTCTGATGGTGATGCCCACCACTTCCGGTTCCCACATTCTAATCTGCTGGTCGTGGACATCCAAATGGCCAATATGATGGTGAAGAGGGTACTGGTCGATACAAGAAGTTCAGTGAACATCCTGTATAAGTCAACACTGGAACGCATGAAATTGTCCGTAAAGGACTTGGAGCCCTGCAATCAAACAATATACGGCTTCTCTGGAGAAGGACTCGCCCCAGCTGGAATGATCAAACTCCCAGTAACGACGGGTACAGCGCCTGCAACAAGGACATTACTCGCCACTTTTGTTGTGGTCGATTGTCCTTCGGCATACAACGCCATTATTGGAAGGCCCATACTAGTTGATCTACGGGCCATCATCTCTATGTGGCACCTAGCCATGAAGTTCCCAACAGACGCGGGGGTAGGACGCATTTTAGGAAACCAAAGGGAAGCCAGGGAGTGCTACAACGTCTCGATCACAAAGGCGAAAAGTGGAACTTCGAGGAGCACTACCCCAGATAGATTGCAGATGGCAGTTGATACGCAAGCCCAATCAGGTGGTGATGTTACCAAATAGGGTGTTGCCCAAAGTGAGGATGGAGATTTGGATCCTCGCTTTGGGGATTTTGAAGAAAATGTTGGACCCGTCGAGGACTTGGAGGAGGTCCAACTCGACAAAGAAGACCCAACCAGAGTCATAAAGGTTGGGAAAATCTTAGAGCCTACCACGAAGCACGCACTGGTGGAATTCTTGCGAAAAAACCAGGAGGTTTTCGCCTGGTCGCATAAAGACATGGTTGGGATAGATCCTGTAGTAATAAGCCATGTCCTGAATATAGACAAGACCTTTCCACCAATGCAACAAAAAAGGAGGCTGCTCGATAAAGATAGATCACGAGCCTTAAAAGAAGAAATCGAAAGGTTAAAGGAGAACGGGTTCATACGGGTGGCTTTTTATCCATCGTGGGTCTCCAATCCAGTGCTGGTCCCCAAGCCTAATGGCAAGTGGCAGACCTGTGTGGATTTTACAGACCTCAATAAAGCCTGCCCAAAGGACTGCTTTCCACTCCCAAGGATCGACCAGCTGGTCGATGCTACTGCAGGGCATGAGATCCTCTCATTTATGGATGCATATTCGGGCTATAACCAGATTAGCATGCATCCCCCTGATTAGGATCACACCAGCTTTCGGACCGATACGGGCTTGTATTGCTACAGAGTAATGCCATTCGGACTGAAAAACGCAGGTGCAACTTACCAACGACTAGTCAACCACATGTTTAAAGAGAAAATAGGTGTAAACATGGAGGTATATGTGGATGACATGTTGGTAAAGTCTAAGAAGGCAGAAAGGCATGTGAGGGATTTACAGGAGTGCTTTGACGTGTTAAACAAGTACCAAATGAAATTGAATCCCCTCAAGTGTTCCTTTGGAGTCGGATCAGGGAAGTTTTTAGGGTTTATTGTAAATTCAAGAGGAATCGAGGCCAACCCCGACAAGATAAAAGCCCTGATCGACATGAAGCCGCTAGAAAGGATCAAAGATGTACAAAGTTTAACCGGGAGGATCGCAGCCCTAAGTAGATTCATTTCGAAATCAACAGACAAGTGCGTCCCATTCTTCAATCTACTTAGGGGGAATAAAATGTTTGATTGGATAGAAGACTGCGAGCGAGCATTCCAGGCGTTGAAAGCGCACATGGCACAGCCTCCCATCTTATCAAAGCCGATCGAAGGAGAAACTTTGTTTATTTATCTGGCGATTACTGAAGTTACTGCCAGCGCGGTACTAGTGCGAGAGGAAGAAGGTGTACAAAAAGCAGTCTACTATGTCAGCAAGAGACTGATCGGGGCAGAATTGAGATATCCGCCAATCGAGAGGTTAGCATATTGCTTGATCCTTACCTCTAGAAAGCTGCGCCCCTACTTCCAAGCCCATCCTATCACAGTTCTAACTGACCAACCCCTTCGGCAAGTCCTCCAAAAACCTGAGGCGGCTGGGCGATTGTTAAAGTGGGCAGGCGAGCTAGGACAGTACGACTTAACCTATTCACCGTGAGCAACAGTAAAGGGACAAGTCTTAGCCGATCTTATTGCGGAGTTCACCGTACTCCCAGACAGTGAGCAGTGCGAACTGCCTGAGGCGCCCGTGCCTCAAGACAAAACTCCTTCGTGGAAGCTATTCACGGATGGTTCATCCAACGAATCTCACGCTGGAGCGGGAGTGATATTGATAACGCCGGAAGGGCATCGATTTCATTGCGCCATCAGGTTCGACTTCACTGCATCAAACAATGAAGCGGAATACGAAGCACTCCTCGCTGGATTGAGAATGGTAAAGGATATGAGCATAAAGACGCTTGATATCTACAGTGATTCACAGCTGGTGGTGAATCAGGTCTTAGGAGAATATCAAGCGCGAGGTTTGAAGATGGTAGCCTACTTAAATAAAACAAAGGACCTACTAGCCCAGTTCACGAAGTACACCCTCCAGCAAATCCCGCGAGATCAAAATTCAAACGCAGACGCCTTAGCCAAACTCGCGAGCGCAAAGGATGCTGACACTTTGAACATTGTGCCAGTAGAAAGACTGAGTAAGCCGAGCATACAAGCAGCTGAGTCCAGTATGGAGATTCGAATGGAGGATGCATGGATGGCGCCTTACTTGGAGTATCTGACAAATGGTACGCTGCCAACAGATAGGAACAAAGCCAGAACTCTACAAAGACGGGCTGCTAGGTACATACAGGTCGATGGTGTTATGTACAGAAGAGGATACTTAATGCCACTACTTAGGTACGTTACACCAGAAAAGGCTAAGGAGCTCATGAAGGAGATGCATGAAGGCTTCTGCGGGGATCACGCTGGGGGGCAGAGTTTGGCAAAAAAGATTCTAAGGCAAGGCTACTTCTGGCCAACGATGAATGAGGATTCGATGGAGTATGTATGAAGATGTGATAAATGTCAAAGGTTCTCCAAGATTCCACGAGCAGCTCTAAACGAACTTAAGCAGATGCAGAGCCCGTGGCCTTTTGCAGTATGGGGGATAGATTTGATTGGATCCCTGCCTACAGGGAAAGGCGGAGTAAAGTACGCAGTTGTGGCAGTTGATTACTTCACCAAATGGGACGAAGCTGAACCACTCGCAACCATCACGACCAAGAAAGTTCTTGACTTTTTCATCAAGAACATTGTATGCAGATATGGTTTGCCCAAGAAGATAGTTTCAGACAACGGGACCTAATTTGACAGCGACTTATTCACCGATTTCTGCGAGAGGCATGGAGTTATTAAAAGCTTTTCTTCAGTTGCACACCCCCAAGCAAACGGGCAGGTCGAAGCCGTAAACAAGACTCTTAAGGACACCCTGAAGAAAAGACTTGAAGAAGCTAAAGGAGCATGGCCAGAACAGCTACCTGAAGTCCTCTGGTCGTATAGAACGTCTCACCAAACAGCGACAGGACATACTCCATTTTCCTTAGCCTATGGGTATGAGGCTATGTTGGCTGTTGAGTTAGATCCCCCCTCACATCGGCGTTTGACTTATGACCAGGATCAGAACAGCCAACTAATGATGGAGTCCCTAGACTCAATCGATGAGATACGAGAGAAATCTCAACTCCGAGTTGCTGCATACCAGCAAAAAGTCGCCCGGTACTTTAACTCCAAAGTTAAAGAGAGAAAATTCAACGTCGATGACTTGGTGCTACGACGAGTTTTCTTAAATACCCGCGACTCTACCACTGGAGTGCTCGGACCCAATTGGGAAGGACCTTACCAAGTTGAAGACGTCCTTCATCCAAGCACCTACAAACTTGCACGCTTAAACGGAGATCTTGTTCCACGCTATTGGAATGGAGAACACCTGCGCAAGTATTATCAGTAAACAACCCTTTTTAAAGGACTGGCTTGTATTAAATTTTTAATTTTTACAAGTTTTGCAAAGAGGGTTAGCCACGTTGTATGGCTAACTGCTCGTATATGTAAGGTTCTATTATAGAATCACTCGTAAAGACATGTTTAGTCCATTTTTAATACGAGATTATAAGGGACTGTGCGCAACCAGTCATTCTTGCCAACCATTGTGAATTTACATTTACAAGTATTTGTTCATTACGTGTGTTGTTTTGCTGTATTACAAGTACCATTTTTCACACGAACAAGAATGTTCGAACAGGACATGGTCAAGGCAAGTGACCAAGGACCTAAAACTCCTCGATCACTTGGGGGGCATATATGGCACATCGATAGCAAAGCATACTCGCAAGGTATGTAAACACATGAACAAAATGAGTGAAAGCATGCTACAGTACTTAGAGTATTTTTCAAAATTTATGTTTTGTTAAATCATGCCAAAGTACTATGCTAAGTTCGGTCATACGGACAAATGTTATAATAAATAAAGATATTATAGCATCAAGATTTAAGCTTTTACACCGCATGCATCGCTGCTTGGATGTAACTATTCAAGTAAAAGAAAAAAGATTTGCTGCCCGTGCAGCAAAGTTTAAAAAGAAATATATTGTCTTTACATTACGACCCGTGGGTCGTATAGCCAAAAAGAAAGAAAAAATAAATGAGAAAGTTTAAGAGGCATTGGGGGTCGGAGGGTCCTGGGCAGCATCCTGATTGGTTGCGTCCTCGACAACTTCTTCTTCTACACCAACGATGCTTGGAGAGGCAGGGATCCTCAGTCTTGCCTCCTCTTCGGCCAGTTGAGAGGTGCAGCGAGCCAACTCAGCAGTCCTGACTTCCTCCGAAAGATAGCTAAAGTCGGCACCCTGATTATGTTTCCAGAAGTTGTAGAAACATCAGAGTGTCGTCCTCTTGTACTTTTCAAGATTTTTGGAGTTGTCAAGCTTCAGCTGCTTCACCTTGCCTCCAAGAGTGACAATAGCCTCATCCTTGGACTTGAGTGTCTCTTCCAAATGCTTGATCTCGCGAAGATGGGTTTGGCTGGACTCTCGATACTGCTGCCTCAACTTCACCGCAGCATCTTTTGCGGCTTCAGCCTCTGACAGTTTGGTCACCGCAGCATCCCTCTCTCGAGCCAATGCCTCCAACTCCTTGGCGTGCCTGGCCTCTGCAGCCGAAAGCTCCTCAGCCGCCTTCACTTGATGCCTCTCAGTGGCCTTTGCCTTGGCCTGCTCGATGGAAGCCTAGATACGAGTGCGAGCAGTGATAATAGACAGCAAGGCCTGTGAATAAAGGAAAAAGTTAGAGCCTACTGTGAAGAATAAAAGACTAAGGCTTAAAAAGTGAAGAAATACTCACACTTGAGATTTCATTCAGGGCCCTGTTCAGAACCTGGTCAGCCCCCATGTTTTCAGCCTTGACCATTGCATCTCTGATACGGTCACCTTTACCAATGCGGTCAAGGCGATCCCTGGCTGATCGAAGGGCACGGCTCATGAGTTTGGACCTAAGAGCTTCTTCACGAGTAATTTCCTCTCTGGCGGGCGCAGCCGGAGGATTTGGTGGGGTAGGAGGAGTCTGCTTCTCAGTAGGAGCTGGTGGATGAGTTTGCCCCATTGGCCCAGGAGTTTGCCCAGTTGGCGCGTCCTTGGGAAGGTCTTCTGTTCGACCCTTCTTGGCTGGAGGACCTCGGCTGGATTCGCCAGTTCTCCTCTTTGACCTCCGTTGAAGTTGAGGAACCTCCTCTTCCTCCTCGGCCTGGTACATGTCAAAGATATTGGGAGTGGCCATATCTGCATGCAAGTAAACACAGGAAACTGATAAGATAAGAGACAGATGAAAATATATTATATGCAACAGAAGAAAGGCAGCAAAGTGAATACCCGAGCTACAACTACTGGTCGTTACACTATTGACTTTATTAGTCATATACTCATTATCTGGCATGAAGAAGTCTGGCCCTAGGTTTGGAGCATATGTAAAGTTACCCTCCCCGTCAAACAAGTGACAGGGAATTGGCGAACCATTTAAAAGCCAAATAACATTACCATTATCGTCAGAGGATTCTCCCAAGTCTACAATAGGCTCTTTGGCCTTTTGTTTCCCCTTGCCTTGGGGAGCAAAAGATCTTTCTGCAGAAGGATTGCCCATGGGCTCCCTGATTGTAACCCCCGTTGGCCTCCTCCTCCGAGGAGACGCAGGAGGTTGCTGCTCGGGAACCCCCTCGGCAGTGGCTTCATCCACCACGGATCCTCTAGTTTCATGGCGAGGAGCCAGGAGGCCAGACCGCCTCAAGTTTTCTTCAGTCACCAGGGTCTTGACGCTTTTTGCTGCGTCGGACATCCTGGCCAAAGTATTAGACCTCAACACCATGTCTAGTGTTGGGTTCGGACGTAACCAAGGGCCTGAAAAACAGATTACAGATTGAGAAAAACGAAAGGAGACACATCGACGAAAAGTATCGACCAGTCAGAGACAAGCACTTACCTCCTCGAGCGAAGGCCAAGTTGTTGCTGGTTATGTCCGGAGTAAGGAAGTACTCCTTAGTATACTGCCCCACATTCGAGATATGCGTAGTGTCACTCAGGAATGTTCAGTTGGTTTCTTGGTGACAAAAATGGAAGAAACCCGTCCCGTTGTGTTGCGGGTTAGAGTTAAGGTCAAAAAGATAGTTGACCTCGTGGGGCGAAGGTTCTGGCCATTTATTAAGTTTGTACAGGATATAGAGTGCAGCCAGCATTCTATATCCGTTTGGAGTTATTTGGAAGGGGGTGACACCAAAATAATTGGCCACCCCCACAAAAAAGGGATGAAGAGGGAGATAAGCTCCCACCTCAATATGATACCGAGACCAGGCGCTGTTTGCACCTCCGGGGAGGTTAGCCCTCTGGTCTTCGGTAGGACGTATAATGGAAACCCCTGTGAGAGGGAATTTCCTGAAGCAGTTAGCAACCATTCGAAGAGTTACTGAACTGGCTGGAGAAGTATACCACTTGACATCAGGCAGGTTCTGATGCCGAGGGCTGGCCCTAATTTGGATATTAGGGTCAGGAACAAGATTTTCTCGACCACTGGTCGAGGGAGCCCTTGCCTGCCGATCAGGCCGGGCAGGAGAATTTGGGTTGTTTTCAGACTCGGGTCTTTTCTTGCCTAAAGATTTGGAACGGACCATGGGAGGAGAAGGATGGGGTCTGGAAGAGGATCGTGAGAAAGGTATCTCCCTGACACGGTCAACTGGTTGTTCTTCTCCCTCGAGCAGCTGGGCGAGGAGGACATCGTCAATAGGCCTTTCACCTCCCCACAAATCTGGCATTAAAGTCTGCATACAGAAGAATGGGGAGGTGAGGATAGAAAACTTTTAAAAGTTTTTTAGAATAACGCTGGTCGAGTATAAAAATTAAGTTTTTATATAACAGCATTCTAACGAAAGGCTAAATTTTTCTACACGAACAGTTTGAAAAACGGATCAAAGGGTGAAAGTAAAAAGTTTTTCTGAAAGAGCTTTTTGAACTCCCCTTAGGGCGGGAAAAATTTATTTTTCAACTAGCCTAAAGATCGAATTTTTACTTCGATTTTACGTCCTAAAAAGCATGATCCCGGATTTTAAACTAACTCATAACCCTATTTCGCCTACAAAATGTTCTGTCTACAAGCGTCTCAAACCAGAAGCAGATGAACTCAAATAGTGCACAATCAGAAGCATGCATCACAAGAAATTAGAAGCGTGGGAACTCGAAAACTTACCAAGAAAAGTGATCGTGGAGATGGAAGAACAATCTTCGGAGATCAAGGAGCTCTCGGACGGGGTCCTAAAAGTGCAGACGGAATGGTCTTCAGGAACGTTAAGGGCTCTGGATTTTTAGGTTTTCTTGTGGAGACGATGGCGTGCGTAAAAAGAAAATAAAGGCTTTGAAGCTCATATATAAGTTTGTTTCTGATAGTAAAAAGTATAATCATTAGTTTCCCTTTTTCAAAGTATGGGGAAGCGGGATGGCCGTCAAAATCTTTTCTGGGGAGCCGAAAGGCCGTGATTGGACAGAGGTAGGTTGCTTTTTTCAAGAACACACGAAGGGTTCTGACACGTCAGGTGGGGTTACCGAAGAGTCATTCCTCCAAAATTTTATTTACTGCTCATGATAAATAAACTTGGGGGGCAAATGTTATCCATAAAATTAGCATTGGTGATGTGGCAAGTAATCCCTGGACACGTGGCTGACACCTGGAAACGTTCTGCTAGAGTATCGACCAGAGGATACATTAGAAGCAGTGTAAGCCTGTCTTACCCGCGACCAGTTTGGTCGGTAGTTCCGTGTACAAGGCGACATTTATGGGAAGATCTTTATGAATCCCGAATTTATCTCACACAATCTCGTGGGTATCCAATTATTCAGGAGAGAATATCTGTAACAATCTTTTGTAATCCCCCTTGAACCTATAAATAGCAAGAGATAGCTCAAGGGAGGGGACTTTTGGCTTTTGGAATCGTGAGAGATAATAGTGATTATCCTAGGAATATTGGATTGATCTTGAGAAAGTGGTGAAACTCATTGAACCCTAGTTCTTTGATCACTCTTCTGGTTTTTATATCAATATCATTCTAAGTGGACGTAGGTCATTCCCAGATCCTGGGGTCGAACAACTATAAAATACTGTGTCTTATTTACTTTTGTCATTACGTTCTTCTCATCTCTTTCATTCATATCAAGCCTATTTTGACTCCGTGTCAGTTGGCCAAATCTTGGGTCAACATAGTTATTTACAGACATGTTGTCTTTGGTTTAAAATTATGCTCTGACAATTGATTGTTTTGTTTGTGGATTGATAGTCATGCCAGGTTGATCTAGTGAAGGATGGGGGACATGCATATTTCATCAGGTTGCATGTTTGGCAGTGGAATTTTCTCTTTGTTCATCTCTTAGCTTATTGTTTTAAGTTGCATGTTTTGTTGCTTCAGTCGTTGTTTTGCATGGTAGTACATCTTGCTATACCCTGCTGATTCGTCAAGTTTTGGAGTTATTACAAATTTAATTTAAACTTTATATGCTTACAAGTGGAAACTAGCTTAAGTCTTATGTTCTTAATAATAAAATGACTTTTTCTTTTTACAATGTGCAGGTATATTGAGATGATTTCTTTGGAGCAATTCTTGACAACATTTGTAGTTGAGGCCTTTAGAATGGAAGAATGTATTTCTCTAATTTTTGTATACATTTCTTGTTTTGTATTTAGTGATAAAGGAATCTGAATTGGGCATAAATTATGTTGTAATATGATTTCTTAAGCCTAGACTAGTAGACTAAATATTGTAATTACATTTGAGTAATTAATAAAAATATATTTATGTTACCTTATTTGGCTTCAACTTTCATATTTGTTTTCCTAGTTTTGTGTAAGTAAAAAAAGATTATGTTTCTCTAAGCTAATATAACACATGTGTTATACTAAAGGGTAGTATAACACAAATAATGTGTTATACTAAAGGGTAGTATAACACAAAAAATGTGTTATACTAAAGTGTAGTATAACACAAAAAAAGTGTTATATAATCGACTATAAATAACATAATTAAACACTTATCTATATATTAAAATAACACGGAAATTGTGTTATCGTTGACAGTACAATAACACATTTGTATAACACTGATAAAGTGTTATGTAAAGTACCCTAACCTACGATAACATAGTCGATCTTAACACATCAGAAAGTGTTATCGTATGTTTTGATAACACATTTTCGGTGTTATTAAAAGCATTTTTTCTTGTAGTGCCGGTTCCCACTGGGAACAGGCTGGGGTGCCTCTCGTGCTGTAGATGGATGTCTTATCGGAGAAGGTGGATGTCTTATTGGCCAGGGCAGTGGGCTTCTATTATTTGGTCTGGAAGGTCCAGAGTTGGCTCTGACAGGCTCCAGGTTGTTCTAGACAAGTTATCAAAGGAGCTGAATTATTCCTAGTTTAAGAAGAGGCATTTCCTGTAGGATTGTTCCTAGTAGAGTTTTGAGCGTTTTCTCTAAGCCGACCATTTTCGGTGTTTGTCCTAGGCCTCGGTTGAGCCTATTGGGCTCTTTGCTCGGCCATCCTGGTTGTCGTACTCCCTCGGTGTAATGTCCCAAATTGCCTAATAAGGCTAAGGGCCTTGATTAGGGGGCCATGATGGAAATATATGGAATTATACGCTTATATGATATATTTGTGTATGATTATGTGATTATGAGAGCTATATGATAATATAACTAGTTATGCATGTTTAGGAATATTTAATATGCATGTGGGCCCATTTCTTATTAGAAGGAAAATATTCGTAATTTGGTCCGTTATGTGAATAATTGTATATATGTGCATAAATGTGATATATGTGAGAGACCACATTATTATGTGGGTTTATCTGGGTTACTTGGCACGAGACGATCGTAGGGAGCAAGTTAGTGGGAAAGTCACAACAGGACCCAATACCCGACTCGGAGCGAGTCAAGGGGTATTTTAGGTATTTAGTATAGTATCGGTTAATGGGAATGAATAATCAAGGATATATTTGGAATTAGTGAGATTTGGAGGGAATACTGGGGATTTTGACCATTTTGCCCTCAGGGGACATTTTTGGTACCCCGAGCATCGAGATTAGCTTAAGTAAACTTAAGCCTTAAGAAAACACCAAAAAAGAAAAGCACTTGAAGCAGCTCACCCAACTGACTCTCTCTCTCTCACTCTCTATCAATCGTGAGTGAAGTTCTTGAGGGATTAAGGAGAATCTTGGCTGAAGACTTGGGGATTGAAGGCTCTAGCTAGGATTTGGGACTTGTTGCGACTAGGAGAACATCACATACAGCAGAGGTAGAGCTTTAATCCCTGTTTAAGTTAATGTTTTGACAAGTTTTTCTTGAGCACTGAGTGTTTTTGAGCTTGTAGCTCAAATGTTGGGTTTATGAGTTTTGATGGGTTTTCAATCAGATTTTAAGTTGGGTTTAGTTGCTGGGGATATGTTGCATCTGTTATGGTGATTAAATTGTGGTTTTAGAATTGAATTGGGATAGTTTTGATCGAGTTGGCTGAAGAAAAAACAAAAGAAATTATGGGTTTGTGCCTTTATTTGCTCGTTGTTGATGGAATCCTATATTATGGTTGTGACTAAGTTATTGCTAGGGGCTCAGAACCGGGATCGTACTCGAGAGTCTTTCTTATTTTACGCTATACTCGGACCTGAGGTAAGAAAATTGTACCCAATACATGATATATGTGATTAGGGCTTGGCCCGACTGTTAATAATAGTTATGAATAGGGCTTGGGCCCCTGAGAATGATTATGTCTAAGTTATCCTCTCGTTTGTTGATTAAACATTCTTGAATAGTCTGTACCTGATTAAGTGTTACATGACTCATCGCATGGTTTGCGTAGCTAGGTCTTGTCCCCATTAAGGAGCATGGTTTTTGCTATGTTTGTGTTTTCTTGATAATATATTATGATTAATATGTATGCATGCTTGTATTGTTGAAGTATGCCTATCTGTATCTATTTTTGTATCTGTATCTGAATACCTGGTTCAGGGCTTAACTTATTAGTCAAGGACGACAATAGTGCACTGCGCGCTGGTCGAAATGCTTAGGCCAAAATCGGCAACGTACTATTACCTAATGGTTGATGGAAAACAAAAGAGTTTGGATAGCTCAATGGCTAGTTACCCAGAGCTAAGGGCGAGGGCCCCAGGTTACTCTACGGTCACATAGCTAGGGCATATGGTCCTGGGGTTGACTCTATGGTCAACTACTCAGGGCAGCGGCCCCAAAGTGGTGCAATGACCATTTATTTGTAATTGTATGCATGTATGAGTAGGTTATTACTGCTGGACATGCTAGATAAGTATTTGGGAAGTAGTAGTTTCTTTTTATGCACATGTTTTTGTTTTCTTGCTGAGCCTTGGCTCACAGATGCTATGTGGTGCAGGTAAGGGAAAAGGAAAGCTTGACCAGCCATGAGTTGGAGAGCTTCAGTGGCAGCGTGTGCATATGTGGCTGCACGTCTACCACGACCGAGGATTATCTTAGAGGAGCTAGGGTTGTAGCCATAATTTTGCCGCTAAGGTCGGCCAATTGTAACTTTTTATGTATATACACCCTCTTAAACACTTGTTTGTAATATTTTGGGGATCCCATGTATGTATGAAACTTTTTAAATAAAAGTCAATAATTCTTTTGACCAAAAATTTTAATCCTAACCCTTGATGTTAACCTTAGTTACATGTTTATATCCAAATGACTTGATTAGCAAGTCTAACACAATTTAAAATACACAGTGTAACCGTCTTGGATTAGGAAGGCATTACAACTTGGTATTAGAGCTGCTAATGTTTAAGGGTTCCTGACGACTGGCCGAGCATGTACACTCACTCTTAAAGACAAGCTCGACTCAGGGTTCTGTAACTATTTAAGAGGTTATGTGTTTAACTGCTTAAATGTGATATAAATGCCTTATTTGTGTGCATGTCTAGGAAGCATGAGATAATCTGATTGGGTCTGGCCCTTGACTATTGAATGAATGATAAAGAACATGCTTATTAGCATTCTTATACTTGCGTAAATGCCTGGATATGTTTATGTGCATCATTAACTGCTTATGAATGCCAGAAATGCTTATTAGCATTGTTATTTGCAGATGAATATCAGGAAGTGCTTATTAGCACCATAATGAGTATATTATGTGTTGGCATACTTCTAGATGAATCTCGTACTACCCCTTATTCTCTACATCCAGGCACCATGAAGATGTACCAGGATTTTTATTTTGGTGGCTTGGGATGAAGAGGGACGTGACTAAGTATGTGGCAAGGCGCTAGACTTGTCAGCAGGTCAAGGCAGAGCATCAAAGGCTAGCAGGGCTGTTGCAGCCTCTGGATATCCCAGAGTGGAAATGGGAGGACATCACGATGGATTTCATTAGAGGATTGCCCAGGACAGTGGGCCAACATGATTCGATTTGGATCATCATGAATCGGTATACGAAATCAGCACATTTTCCACCAGTGAAGATGAATTACATGGTTGACCAGTATGCAGATCTATATGTGAGAGAGATAGCTCACCTTTATGGGACTCCAAGGCCTATCGTGTATGATAGGGTCCCTATCTTTACATAGTTTTGGGGAAGTTTGCAGAGGACGATGGGTACACAGCTAAAGTTCAGTATTACTTATCATCCTCCGACCGATGGTCAGTCTGAGAGGACTATCCAGATATTGAAAGACATGTTGAGAGCATGTGTATTGGACTTTGAAGGGTCTTGGAGTAAATACTTGCCTCTGATAAAGTATTCTTATAACAACAGCTGCCAATCTACTATTGGAGTGGCACCTTATGAGATATTGTATGGTAGGAAATGCAGATCGCCCATTCACTGGGATGAGATGGGTGAGAGGAAATATTTGGGTCCTGAGGGGGTTCAAAGGACCACTGAGGCAATTGAGAAGATTAGAGTTTGAATGCTCACGTCTCAGAGTAGACAAAAGAGTTATTCAGACCCAAGGTGGAGGAACGTGGAGTTCCAGGTGGGAGACAATGTCTTCCTTAGGGTTTCACCACTAAGAGGGGTGAAGAGATTTGGGAAGAAGGGAAAATTAAGCCCTAGGTTTAAGGGACCATTTGAGATCCTGGAGAGGATCGGTCAGGTGGCCTATAGGTTGGCCTTACCTCCTACACTGTCTTGCGTGCATAATGTATTCCATATTTCCACGATGAGGAAGTATGTGTCAGATGGGACTCATGTACTGAGTTATGAGGACCTGTAATTGGAGACAGATTTTGTAATGCCCTAATCTCCAGGGACCGTTACGGTGTGCCTTTTTAAACAGTGCTAAACTCGCTAATTGAGTCATTTAGCCATAATCGTGTAACTAAGTATGATTAACGATCTAGGGATAAAATTTTTGGTTAAGATAAAACATTTACTGTACATTGGGATCCCAAAATTATAATTTAAAGGTTTATTGCAACAAAATATTTACAACTAGCCGACCTAAGAAGCAAAATAGGGTTTAACCTTAGTTCCTTTTTAAACCCTCGGCCATGGCAGTCGAGCAGCCGCATATGTACACATCGTCACCTAAGCTCTCCAACTGAAGGAGGGTCTAGCTTTCTTTTGCCTTTACCTGCACCACATAGCACCCGTGAGCCAAAGCCCAGCAAGAAAACTCAATATGCTCATTAAAAAGTAATAACATGTTACTAAGTCATAATAAGCATGCCTAGCAGTAATAACCCTACTCATGCATGCAAGCAGGTACAATAAATGTTTGTGAAGTCCTGCGCTTTGGGTAGATGACTAATAAGTCTCTCTGAGGTAGATGACTAATAAGTCATTCTTTAAACCGTTAACTAATAAGTCACTTTCCAAATAGATGATTGGTAAGTCTATCTCGGTCAGATGATTGATAAGTCCATCTCAGTCATATGACTAATAAGTCTATCCCGGTTAGATGACTGATAAGTCTATCTCGGTCAGATGACTGATAAGTTTATCTCTATCAGATGACTAATAAGTCCATCTCGGTCAGATGACTAATAATTCTATCCAGGTCAGATGACTGATAAGTCTATCTCGGTCAGATGACTAATAAGCTCATCTCAGTCAGATGACTGATAAGTCCATCTTTGTCATATGACTGATAAGTCTATCTCGGTCAGATGACTGAATAGACTATCTCGGTTAGATGACTGATAAGTCCATCTCGGAGGTCCCATACCCTCCTAGCCATGTGACGTGTAGGTCACCTTAGCCTTTCCAGCTCTGGCTCTAAGTAACTAGCCTTTAGACTAGACAAGTGCTTTTAGTTTTCATTGAACTTGAGGTCGGTTCAGCATTAATGCTCATGATGAGTCATTCAATGCAGATGCCAATTAGATCTAATCTTTATTGGTTTTCGTTAAACACGCTAAAACCGTCCTTAACTCATATGTCAATGCCATACGACCAGTCCTCGGTACTACTACCGAACTTGACTAGTAAGTCACAACTTCACAGTTAATACCGACACCATTGTCAATTCTGACTAATAAGTCAGTGCCATTCACAAGTGAGCAAGATTTTCTAAGCATTTGATATGCAATCAATGTCCACATTTAAACACTCAACATGCATTTCACATATGGGGTGCAGTTTTTTTACCTTTGGTTCGAGCGAGAAATAACAATTGAACGACCCTTGAGAATGATCGATTCTTTAATCCCTTAGTGGTCACCTAGTCATAACCACATACAAATTCCAATTAATGAAATCCACAATAAAAGGGTCTTGACCTAAACCTCACTCCCGGGACCCCGTATTGTACACAAATGGTGAGTAGATTCGATCCTGAGCCTTAGGAATTGAAACCCCGAGCCAAAAACCCTTAAAAACACCCAATACATGCATCTAAGAAAATAGGGTAGCGCTGTAGCGCTACCCCCTAGCGCCCCAGTGCTACAACCAGGGGCATTTTGCCCTGGCTAGCGCTGTAGCGCTACCCTTTGGGCGCTATGGCGCTAGGACCAGGCAGAAATGGCCTTAGTTCTTCCTCCTTCGAATCCTCCATTTCCAAGATGGAAAACAAGCTTCCAAACTCCATTTATACCCCCAAATGAACCCAAATATCATCTACACATATCCTAGGCATCATAATCTAAGTAACCCTAGCAAAAACTTCCATCAAACTCTCAACTTTCTAACTCAAAAACCAAACTGAAACTCCAAATGAAAACAGAGAAAGAACAAGAGATTCTATGGTTAAAAACTCACCTCAATCTCAGCAACACACCCTCTTCAATGGTAGAACCCAACCGTAGCTTATCACAGCTTGGTTCCCTAGCTTGATTCCTCAAAAGAAGCTTCAAAATCCAAAGAGAAATGGGAGAGAAATGATGTACGGGAGAAGGAAGAGGATTGCTTTGTTTTTTCTACAACCTTCTAAGTTTTAATGGCTGAAACATATCCTTTAGGGTGACAAAACATAAATTCCCTCATGCCTAATTAAAATCCTTAACAGTCACCGTGGGAAAAATCGTCCCTTCACATCTATCTCGTTAATCATAATTAATGTCCTCCAATTCCCGTTATTCTCAATATTCTCAAATGCTAATAGATCCTATTCCATTACCCTTTAATTCTCGGTAATGATCTAATCCTCAAAACACCCCGAGACTCACCCCGAGCCCTGAAATCAAATCCCGTTATGACCAGACCGATAACTTACATTCAAAGATCATCTCATGCCGAATGGATCGAACAAATCCACATTATAATGTGGTCTTATTTATAATTCACCCACATGCATGAAAATATACAATTATTGTGACCTCCGGCTCTGGAAATAATGGAGAGGAGGGGGGATCTAGGGGTACAATCTCTAAAACCCTAGGGAGTTCAGGTTCCTCCTCAGAGCCAGATTCGTAAATCTAGGAGTAAATGCCCCTTGGAGCAGAGAGGGCCAATTTCTAAGGTTGGTTCCATATTCTTTGAAAATAGACGAGCTAAAGTGCAGTGTATAGTCAACAACAATGGTGCCTTTGGGGTAGCTATGGTCGTAGCATACCACCAAACGGTCCACGCATTGAAGGAGAGTTATGTTTAGGTTCGAATCGATGGGGTGGTGACTAAATAGCTGGTTTGGGTTGAAATGAATTAACCTAAAGCTATCAGCAACCCGATGTAATTCCATAAAAAGGTATGGGTTACCTTGGCTGGAAGAGCCGGCTGCTGCCCCAGAAGAATCTCATTCCGGATTAAGTCTCTGGTTTGCTTCCAGGGCCCACCTTTTTTTCATGAGAGGCATCTCGTCCTCTTCCTCCTCGTCATCCTCAATGGTTGGCAAGGCTTCTTAAGAGGAGGGGAGCTCGAGGATCACCGGAAAAGGAGCCCGGGTCCTCAAGGGCAGTGTTTGACCCTCACCGATCAACTTACAGGCTAGCATTGTGACATCATTCACGACCTGGCGATAGTCCTTTTCACTGGGGGAAGTTTGGACAGCTTCTCATATTGACCCTTGAGGGTCACAGATTTTCTAGTCCTGGCAAATATGGCGATGTGAAAAGCAAATTCAATCAGGACGTGTACAGGAAAATATTTTAAGTAAAAGAAATAAAAGTTTTCGAGCTGGATTTCCAAGGATGGAAGACTTACGAGGTCGGTTGAAGTAACAATGTTCATAATTTCTGAAGCCACTCGACATAAAGAATAAGTCTTTATAATCGTTTGGATGGCTGGGGAGATCAATGACAGAGGCGGAATTTGGAAACTGCGTGAGGTAGTAGAACCCTTCACGACGTCCCCACTGGTCAGAGCTTGCCTTGAGGCAGAAGAAGTATAATATGTCTACCGGGGTAAAGACCTCCCACTCATGTTTCGAGAGCAGATATTTCAGCCTCGCCCAAAGTCTATATGAATTTGGGGGGAGCTGAAAAGGAGTCAGTTTTACATAGTTTAAGAAATCTACGAAACACTGGTCCAGGGGAAGGAAGGCCCCAGCCTTCAGGTGCTCATCACTCCAAGCCGCGTAGTCGTCTTGGAAAGGGGCACAACTCCATTCCCCTTCGAACGCAGGTCAGATGAGGAGAGTCCTAGCTCCGATCTCTATGTTGTGGCTCAACATAATCTTATTCACCTTATGGTGAGTCTTGATCTTTTAGATGATATGCTTGACCTCGAAGAACGCATTAGGGTCGATGGGAATTTCTCTCTCCACTATTAGACCGAAGTGCGGAATGGGAGAGCCAGCCACGACCTTCTTCCCTTAGTCCCTGCGTTGGGTAGATGAGCTTGCAGATTTCTTCTTTGGGGTGGCCATCAGATCGCCTAACGAAAAAACATCCTAGTTAGTAGGTGACCTATGATGATCTATAACTATGTCACGAAGGTACGGACGAAATTGATTGTTTTTGTTATATGAACTAAAGTTTGCCTCATCCCCATCGCGTGCTGCCACGCGATAATTGTGTGATGCCACGCGATATCCTAAGCTACATGCATCGGTTTCCTAATAGTCCCCTGATATTTAGGGATCTGTGTGTTAGAAATGTTAGACCGCTATTTTCCTTGGAAAGCGGTTTAGTGCAAAACCACCCAAGAAAACGTAACCCTGAAGCTATCCGGTTTTAAACTTAAAGATCCTTTAGTTTCATTACCCTGAATGGGTATTCTTTAAATCAATTCACCATTAGGGTTACCCATATTTACCCAGAAATTTCCCCAATTTTATGGACGTCTTATTTCTAAAACATGTTTGGACTCACCCATTGAACATAAATCGAAACCTATTCCCTATGAACATTTAGAAATAGCCTAATAGTAACTACAATGAATGTTGTGGATGAACATAGTTAAGAACAGAAATTCCATTGGAAAAAAGGGGAAAACTTTTCAAACCAAGGGATGAGATACTTACAGGAAAATACGTTCGCTAATTAGAATGAGTAGACTCGGCATTGGGAATCTCCTAGAAAGCTTCTGAATGTCTGGGCACAATGAACAGTTTTGGGGATTCTGGGAAAGAAGGGAAGCTTGGAAGTTTAGAAAAGGGAAATTTTTAAATGCAAAGGTGGTGAGGTGTGAAATTTGGTCATCCTATTTATACGTAAATTATGGAAATTAATTTGGGCCATCCAATTGGGTTAGTTCAAGATCCAAGGGACAATATTAAATAGACCAAATGGTGGAAAAAAATTGACAAGACAATCATTGAAGTCCTCGAAACCCGAACATATGCCAATTGCAGTACACCACGTGTCCAATACTTGAGTAGTAGGAAGGCATGCTTTTATGTAGCAGAAGTTTAAAATCCCATACTGTGTAGGTCAGAAAATGATAACATCATACACGAGCAGGAGCTTGGGGGAAAATGTTGTACCCTAATCTTAGCACAAGTACATTCACTCAGCTCGGGTACAGCTGGCAGATAAATACGTGGAAAAGTAATCAAGTAGAATATTTGATTATTATTTCGGACAGCTCGAGGTTCGTAGTGATCAGACCTAGTGTTATGCATCTTGACTTTACCACGAACTACGAATAAGATAAGTAATTAAAGCACTAGCTCGGGGTCAGATTGCTGTCAGAATACAAGCCCGTGGAAGATACGCAGCTCGGGTGATTCTGATCTAACTTATACTGCATACCAAAGGATACCCAGAGATTCAGGATTTGCTTATATGCTTATCCATGACCAAGCTGTCATATTTATTATCCAAGATAACAGGACATATTTACTTTGTGATCAAATAATATCCCAATATAAATGGGAATTATTTGTATGGAATGTAGACATTATGTAAATGCGTGATTGACTCACGCGGTTACCAAAACTTTTCCGTGAAATTCCCCTATAAATACTGGGAATATTAAAGAGGAACGGGAGAGAATTTTGTAATATCGAAACTCTGCCAAAATAGAGAGAGAAACAACAATAATATTGATTCGTGGACTAGGTGGATTTTAACCACTGAACCACGTAAAAGTTCTGTGTTCTTGAGTGAATTTAGATTATTTTCCATTATTGTTTACTTTTAAGCACTAATCTACCTTATTATTTCTTAATACACTGTTGGCGAAAAACCGCGTCAGTTTCATATGTTGAATTGAATTCCTATGAAAAAGAACAATGTGTCTCCATATGAGTTATGGAGAGGAAACAAGCCTAACCTAGGCTATCATAAAGTGTCGGGGTGCCTTCCTTATTGCAAGAGCACGGAGCCGAAAAGGACCAAGTTGGGTCCAAGGGCTGTAAAGTGTGCATTTGTTGGCTATGCCTCAAATAGAGAGGCCTATAGACTATTAGACTTGGAGTCTAATGTGATAATTGAATCAAGAGAAGTGGAGTTATTCGAAAATATGTTATATTGTGATAGAAATTCTCAAGAACCCACAAGTGTTGGAGAATCTCGTAAAGAGAAAGATCCAAAGGTTGATGAGCAACAAATATTTCCTCAGAGAAGTCAAAGGCTTAAAGAGTTGGGATAAATTGAGAAATGTTGTCAAGTAGAAATACTCTACCTAGTAGAGGGCAACCTTCAAGTAGTCACATGGAAATTTCCTATGGTTCATCAAGTTAAGGATGATCCCAAAACATTCCAAGAAGCAAAGTCTTCGAGAGATTGCGCTTTTTGGAAAGATGAAATAAATGATGAGATGGATTCAATTATGACAAACCATACATGGGAATCAGTAGATCCTCAACAAGATTCAAAACCAATTGGGTGCAAGTCGATATTTCGGAGGAAATATCATATTGATGACACATTACAAACCATCAAGTCTAGATTAGTAGCGAAAAGGTTTAAACAAAAGTAAGGAATCAATTATTTTGACACATATGTACCAGTTGCTAGGACAACCACTCTAAGAGTACTATTTGCCTTATGATCAATATATATCCTTTATGTTCATCAAATGGAAGTCAAAATAGTATTCCTAAATGGAGAGAAATCTCGATGAGGAGAACTATATGGAACAACAGATAGTTTTGTTCTAAGGAGAAATGAACATATAGTGTGTAGGCTTGTTAAATCATTATATGGTTTAAAACAAGCACCGAAAAAATGGCATGAGAAGTTTGATAAAGCCATAATTTCGGATGGGTTTAGACACAATAATGTGGACAAGTGCTTATACTCTAAGACTTGTGATGGCTATGTCATCTTGGTGTGTTTATATGTTGATGATATGTTGATTTTGAGTAATGAGATGAAAGGCATAATAGAAACAAAGAGGTTTCTATCTTCCACTTTAAAGATGAAAGACCTTGGAGAGGTTGATACCATCTAGGGTATAAGAGTGAGAAGAAATAGTTGGGATTATGCCTTGAGTCAAGCTCACTATGTTGAGAAAGTGCTTGACAAGTTTAGTCATCTCAAAATAAAAGAGGCAAATACACCATTTGATTTAAGAATAAAGCTTGAAAATAATAATGGTAGAGCGGTGGCTCAACTTGAGTATGCAAGTGCATTAAGGAGTCTAATGCTCGTTGCTCATTGCACAAGAATGGATATTTCATATGTGGTTAGTAAACTAAGTAGGTTTACTAGCAATCCAAGTATTGAACATTGGAAAGCTATTGAGAGAGTTCTAGGGTACCTAAAGAAGACCAAGCAGCTAGGCCTCCAATATTAAAAGTTCCCGAAGATACTTGAAGGATACTCCAATGCGAGTTGGATATTGAGTGTGGGAGATAATCTCTCCACAAGTGGTTGGGTGCTTATGCTTAGAGGAGGAGCAGTTTCTTGGGCTTCCAAGAAAAAATATGTATTTCACACTCAACCATGGAGGTCGAGTATATAGCTCTAGTGGCAAACCAAAAAGAGGTCGAGTGACTTAGGGATCTCATGTTGGATATCCCAATTTCCACGAATGAGGTATTGGCGAGTTTGATACATTGTTATAGTCAAGCCACATTAGGTAAAGCCTATAATTTCATATATAATGGGAAGTCTAGGCATATAAGACTAAGACATGAGTGTGTGAGACAATTGATTCAAGATGGAATCATATCGATCTCATATGTTAAGAAAAGTGAGAACTTGGCAGATCCATTTACAAAACCTCTTGCGAAGAGGTTAGTAAGTTCCATTTCAAAAGGGATGGGACTGAAACTCCTACAATAATATATTCGTCAATGACAACAACCCAACTCCTAACTTGTAAACATCAAGGCCAAGAGTTCAATGGGTAAGAACAAGTTATTGAGTGAATAGTTTCAACACTAACATAGTTGTGAGTTCCATCCAATAATGGTTAGTGTTAATTGCTACCGAGTGAGGGTTAAGCCTAAGGCTTTTAATGAAGGTCAGTTGTGTGCAACAAGCATATCTAAAGGTAGCAAAGATGTTGTAAGAACTTCACCTATGTGAACTAAGAGGTCGTGTCTGTTAGGAACGAGTTTCCTAATACGCAGCGGAATAGTGGTGGGTTGGCCCAGTGTACAACAAAATTTTTTGTAACATATTTAAGCTACCTTTAAATATGTGTATCCATTAATATACATACATTAATCATAATCAAGAAAAGAATAGAAAATATACCTCTTGATGCCTATCAAGTGTCCTTGCTATCTTTTCGTAATTTTAACGAACTTCCTATCCAAGCTGCTCCCAGGTACTCACACCAAGATCTTCCACAACGTTCTCTACACCTCAATGATAACTCTAGAAATTAGAGTTATTTTACCACACTTTTTAAGCTAAAAATGATTTAGTTCTTAAGTTTTTAATTAAATTATTAAGTTTTAATTACTTTTTGAATTCATTAGCTTTATTTTAATTTTATAGATTTTTGTGTGTTTTTATAGTTATTTTGTAGTAAAATGTTGTAGTTAATTATTTGAATTATTATTGTTTAATTTGAGGTAAAAAAAATGTTGTATTCTTGAATTTAAATGTTAAATATAAATTAAGTTATAATTAATATTTTCAAAGAATTAACTTGATTTATTTTATAGTGGAAATATTTTATTATGATTTAGTTTATGTTTATTTTGTTAGGGAATTTGGTGTATTTTTGCTATTGAAAAGTAAGAAAAATGAAGGAGAATAAATGGCATTTTCAAAGAAAAGGAAGTAAAAAAAAACTGGCATTTTCCTTCAGCAAAGCCCACGAAAACAGCCCAGATTTTAGCCCCTGCCCCAGCCGTGCACTGCTCCAGCCTTCACCAATGCCGCCTGGCTTGACCTCAGCATCAGCACTCCTGCAATTCACCACCTGTCCCTGCCTTCACTTCACGACAGCCAACTTCAACATATATATCATCACCATGCTGCCTTCCTTCCTTCCAGCACACGGGCCCGAATCCTTCAGCAAACAAGGCCCAACTCCAAGCAGCTCCAGCTCTCTACCGAAACAGCTTCAAGGCCCACCAGCTGCCCCATTTCAGCCCGCCTGGCCCAATTCGCATGATGTCCCATGCCAAGACAACCCCATGCCATCACAGCCACCCAAAAAGGCCAAAAACCACATTTTTCCTTCCCAATATTTTTCACTCAAATATCAATTTACTCTTCCCTATTTTTTTTACCTAAGTAAACATTCCTAATTCATGTTTTTACCCTAGCTTTTCACTAATCTTTTACCCAACCAAACATTTCATCTTTCCAATACTCTTACACTTACTCTATTTATCCTACCACTTCCCAACACAATTAAATTAATCAATTTATTTATTTTAATTTGATTAATTTAATCTCCATATTTTGCCTATAAATAGAGTCTTGTAAGACCATTTGGGGAGCTCTTCTTCTTCATCTTTTCAACCTCTTCTACACTCCATATTTTTCTCTCTTCTTTTCACTATTTTTTCTCTACCATTTTCATCTTTTGAAGAGCATGTCAAGTATGTTATTTTGTAATTTTTATTTCAATCTAGTTATGAGCTTCTAATCTTTTTCAAAGGTTATTAAGATGATGATGAAGCAGAATGTAACTAGATAGTATTTTTTGTTGTATGTTGATTTCCCATTTGTACAACATTGTTTATGGATTTTTCTATCAAAGATATGCATTTTTCATCTATTATTGATTGTTAAAGCATATTACACTTAGTTCTTCATTATGCAAAAATATGATATTCTTTTATTAAATGTTTTTCATTAAATTGTTCACATCTAATTCTTAGAGCATAAGTATCATATTTTGCCTAAACATAATCTCTTTGATTTTTTGTAGTTTCATTAGGTTGTAACACAACTAATGCTTAGAAATTATATCTTATATAAGTGAAGAAAAATCCTACATTTTTTAAAGAGTAACTTGTGCTTGAATAGAAAATGTATCTTGAAAAAAATATAGTGTGATTTATTTCAACTATATCTAAACTTGGGAATTAATATACTTATAAATACTATTTAATAATCTTATATTATATATATCATTTCAAAACCATTTTTCTATTTAATCTTAAATCTTTTTATTACTTGTCTTTTATTTTTTAAAACAAAATCTCATCAAATATTTGGAACTAGGTTAGAATAATATTGCTTTGTTTGAAATAGTTTCTTTTGATGTTAGTCAACTCCCATGGGTTCGACCTTGTACTTACATGAACATTATATTCCGAAACGATTCGTGCACTTGCGAGTTTAAATATTAAAACACCCTCTTCTGGGATCAACACTCAAGAAGTGTGTGGGCACTTAGAGAATAAAGGATGGTAAATTTCTGATTCAACTTGATGTACTCAACACATGAGATCAAGAGAATAGGCCTCAGATTGGTTCTGTATCTTTTTCAGGGAGAGATAGAAAAATATCGTTCTTTTCTTCAGAGTGAATAAATGAGTGTCTTTTATTTTCTGATAAGTCTAACTTAAATAGAAAATATTTAAATTTAAAAAATAAATCTTTAACCAATTTACAATTTATCTTTTAATTAATTAATTATCTCATTAATGAAAATATCAAAAAACTAACTTTTGAATTTTCCAATAATTAATTAATTAATAAAATAAAATTGAAAAATCTATCCCTGAAAAATATGTGGCTCACGCCACACACAGTTCAGGGACTGTGTGTGTCGTGTAACACCCTATATTTTAGGGATATTTGATTTTTTTCACAATTATTTAATTATTTATTCAAACTAGCTTATCAGATAAAATCCAACAACCTGATAATTAATTCAAATTTCAATTACTTATCTTTTTAACTAATTATCAAATATAATTAATTATTTGAATAAATATCAATCTTTTAAATTCAAGTCTAATTTGAACTTATCAGATTATTATCTTCCACTCAAATAAAGATATATTATTAATTCTACCAATTAATTAAATCCAATTTTAATTAATATTAATTTCGAAAATTAAATATTAATTTTATTATAATTTTGAAAATTATAATTAATTAATTATTTAATATAATTTCGAGAATTATATACTAATAAATTTTTTTAATTACAACTAATTTGTAATTAATTAATTAATCACCATTATCACTAATTTGGCCCTAAGAACAAATTTCTTCTTAAATATGTCTTTTCACAATTTTTCCCTTTATATCATCGCCGTTGTGGGGACCTATGGACCTATAATTCCAAGATCCAATTAATTTGAGATTATTAATTAAACTCTTTAATTAAATAATCTTAATTTATTAATCTCATGATTACTCCACTATAAATATGAGACTACACTCTTGTAATTATAGACACTTCATTTACCGAGTACTTTATAATAATAAAACGTCCATTGATATAATCATTACATATAAATTAACCCTCTAATAATGATTCATAATTAATCGAGAATAAAATTACCGATTTAGCCTTTTAATTATATCTTCTTTCCTTAAGTACCATTGACTTCACTAGTGAAGGTTAATTCATAACTAAATTATGAATTTGAGCTCAATAACCTTTTCAGTCCCAAAAGCAACCCTTAAGAGAACTATTATTCAATCTCTTATGAGAAGGTATAGATTCCATATTTGTATACTATTTCCCCATCCATTTACATTCATGAGTTCCAAAAACAAAAGTTTCTAGCCTGATCATTCTGACAGACCCTAACGAGTGAATCAAAGAACTCATATAACATAAACAGGAGTTCATAGTAACTTCTGGATTAAGATCTATTTGTATATGATCATTAGATGATATATTTAATTAATACTTCGAAACAATATTTAACTAAGTATTAATAAACATATCTGGTCCAGTTCTATATATTCTCTAATATATAAAGTACCTCTACTAAAGTGATCTACTACACTAGTGATCCGGATCTAGATCACATGTATTCATAATACTAGTGGACCTCACTTGCAGTAATTAATCTAAGGATTCCATAACTTTATTTTGCTGCAAACTATTCAATTTCATTTATCTCAAACACAATCCTCCCGTACCAATACGTGGTTGAGATCACATATATGAACTTAGAATTTTTTTTGATATTTACTTAATATTATCATAGAATAATATAGTCCATAAAATATATGCATAACAAATTCAATTTATTTATTTATTTCTTGAAACAATTTCTACTACATATGCTTTTAGGGCACAATTCCCAACAATGTCGACTCTCATGAGAGTTGGAGTTTCTCCCCAGAAAGTTTATGAAATTGATGAGCACATGGCTATATGCGTGCTAAGCGAGAAAAGTGGGAAAATGAATGGTCAAGAGGAGGTGTTACCGATTTTATCATTAAGGAGTAGTTGGTTCAATCTAAAGACTCCAATGACTTTGATAAGGCTTTGTAATACTTTCACTAAGGTAAAGTTCAAGTCGAAAGATACTTTATTTTATGAACCAAAACTGTTAAGCTAAGAAGAGAGGACCAAGTGAGGGAATATTGAGATTGGTTAAATATAATGGTTACTATGTTTACACGTTGAGGTGCAAAATACTTAACGATTTTCACTTAAGTTGAAGTGAAAACATGAGATTATGTAGTAGGCATCTATCTAAAGTGATACAATGAGGCATCGAAACATTCCATAAAAGATTGGAGGCATTTGGAGACATTTTGGGGTCATGCTCGGTGTGTTATTACAAAGGTATTTGCGATGTGTCGCCTGTGAGAGGCGACGCATTGCCTACAACTTCCTAGAAGGCAAAAACCCCAACAAGTGATGTATCTCTACCTAGCAGAAAACACAGCACCTGGGTGGTCCGTATAGGACCGTACAATTACATTATTTACTCCAAATGATGTGTCTTAAAAGCACTAATCCAATTGGTTGACTAATGATGATGCCTACATTATAAATATGGGTTATTAGAGTTTTAAAGCCTTGATCACACTTTTCAACTCTCTCTCTCTAACCTCTCTCTCTAGCTCTCAAATACAAAAGTTTTCTCCAAGAAACTCCTCATGCATTACTGATGAACAGGAGATAGCATAACATTGGCTTTGCGATTAGAGGTCCCCCACGACATAATAATGCCTCGGGACCTAGTGACCAGCACAAGCCACAAAGTCCACCCTTTTTCTATCATGACAACCTTGGTCGTAGAGAATGAGACATCATGTACAGTCGGCCGCGAACATATCGATCACAATACAGGGGTGGGCATGACTATAATGAGGGATATTTTGAATATTATCAGAATCAAAGGAGAGATGTTGATCGACAGGACGAGTAGAGGCGGGAGCAGCACGAACCCTCGCATGTGAACAACCAACTAGAGAGCTAGAATGCATGGAGTGACCAAGGAATGTGAACGTATTTGACTATTTAGGATGGTCAGAACAGTGGCATAGAGAAGCAGATTTGAGGAATGTGCTGAATGATCAAAGAGAAAAGCACGACGAACATATTCTAGCAACCGCTCCTCCTTCCACAATCCTGACAGTTGTGCATGCTCAAATTGATGCACTAAATCAGGTCATGCAATAGTTGGTAGGGAATAAGACTTCATATATTGAGTATGACCGAAGGGAAGACACTCCGTTCCTCAGCAATTTTTCTCTAGCAGAAGTTTTGAGCAAGTTTAAAATGCTCGTCCTGCCCAGCTATACTGGAAAAGAAGACCATGTATCTCGCGTTAATAAGTTTGAGATATAGATGGATATTTAGAAGGTATTTGAAGATGGTTGATGCATGATATTCCCTGTAATGCCCTGAATAGGCAGAACTGTTACACCGTGTGTTAAAAATAGTGCTTAACTCGTTTAGCGAGTCATTTGGACTTAAAAGTGTAATTAGGATTAAACGAAATTTTAAGTATCAAAAGTTTTCGTCAGAAGTTGGACTTTTCATTTAAAAGGTTAAGTAATTACAGGGAATCCCAAAAGTTTCTGATAAAAGACAAGTTTATCAAAAACACAGACTTAGCGACCTAAGCGACAAATTTTCAACTAAAGGCTCTTGTTCCCCAAAATATCTTGACCGTGGCGGCTGAGCAGGCTGAGTATGTACACGCCGCCCCTATACTCTCCAACTTATGGCTGGTCCATCTTCCCTTTTCCCTTACCTGCACCACGAAGCACTCGTGAGCCAATGCCCAGCAAGAAAACCCATACAAATCATACAGCTAGATAAGCATTAACATGTATTGCAAATTCTATAATCACAATTGGTTCACATAGACTATCCGAACAACATACGACTCCTGCCGAGTATATGGACATTCCATCTTCATAATGGCCCTGCCATTGTGGCGGATATCATATCCACGTTATGGCCTAGCCACTTTGGCATACATTACAATGTAATGTTGTTAACGGTATCTTGACCAAGCAATTAGTACCAACAAATATAACAACATAAATTCATACACAGTAGACATTCAACTACAAATAGTTTTATGACACGGTCATTCTCATGCCTTATCATTGGGGCTCACACCCTACACTTGGTGCAAGAGACAATTTTCTTACCTCGAGTCCTCTGTGATAGGGTAAGGTGACAACGAGCACGATCCTTTCCTTCCCAAACCTTGCGGTACCCCTAGTCACGATACAATAGCAGATAACCATCAAGAACTAAACCAATTAAAAGCTTCAAGGTTGATTCCTAGCTTTCCAGACCTCAAATTCTACTAATCCGGGTAGTAGAATCCTTCCTGAGCCTTTAGGTTTCAATTCCCGTACTCAAAAACCCTATTTGGCTAATATCTCCAATTTGAGTCACGGCGGCCCTCACAAGTGCCGCAGCCCTCCTCAAGTAAGAGAGCCCAACCCTCATTTTTCCTGGACGTGGGCTACGGTGCAGCCCACCAAGCGTCGCAGCGCCATGGTGGTTCAAGGAACTACCATGGCCTCTGAGTTCGTGAGGGCTGCGACGCCCCAAGAGCAGAGCAGCAGCGCGACCCTGCGAACTCAGAAAAACTGCGATTTTTAGAAAATCGTGAGTCTCCCAAATCTGCCCCAAAGCACAGATTTAACCCAAACTAACCCCAAAAATGGACTCAGCAGTTCAGACAAATAGTAAACAACCTTAAAAACACATCAAAACTCAATCATAAACCCATAATTCAAACTCTCATCAAAACTGCAAAATAACCTCTAAAGAACATAACCTACCTTTGAATTTCCAACCTTCTTAGCTGTATGATCATGACCTAAGCTGCCGTAGTCAAACTCTAGCTCCAATTCCCTTCAAGTTCTCGAGCTTTACTTTAACACAATTCAAGGAAGTCCAAGAGCTTCAAGGGAGGTAGAGAAAAACGAGAGGGAGAGGGAGAGATGAGCTAAGTTGGTGTTTACCCTTTGTTTCCCACCTCTGAAGGAACCTAGTGCTTAAGTCACCATCTTGGCACAAAGACTAAAATTCCCCTTGCTTATGTCTTACTCTCTAACGCCCTCAAGGGTAATAACGTCTCTTGCCACATTTTTCGTTACTCTCAATTAAAACCTCATAATTTCCTGTTAATTTCCAATGTCCTCAAATAATCACCAAATACTTTCCCATTACCCGATAAATCCTAGTAATGTACCAAATTACTAAAATACCCATAGGCTCACCCCAAGCCGGGTATTTTGACCCCGTTATGACTAAACCGCTAACTTACTTCCTAGGATCGACTCGTGCCGAATAACTCAAAAATATCTACATAATAATGTGGTCTTAGTCAGTATGCACACATACATATATATATATATTCAAATACGCCCTCAACGGGCCCACATGCATGCTTAATACACGTAAACATGCAAATACAATCATATTACATGATTCACATAATCACACATATATTCAATTAAATTCACATATTAATCCATTTATGCCCTCCCAGCACGTTAATCAAGGCACTAATCCTAATTTGCAAATTTGGGATGTTACACTCCCTGCAACCTTGTCTGATGTTGCTCAGGAGTGGTACTTCAAACTTCAGCCTGCCACATTTACTTCCTGTGATATGTTTTTGAAAGAATTCTATGGAAAGTTCTATGTTGCTTGCATACATCTCACAGAAGCTAATCAGCTGGTGGACATAAGGCAGAAGGAAGGTGAACCTCTGAAGGAGTATATTTAGAGGTTCATGATAGTAGTTTTTCAGGCCAAGACTGTGGGGGACAAGGGAAAATTGATGGCTATCACCACAGGAGTAATAATACAATCTCCTATTTGGAGTAGTTTGCGGAAAAAAGGAGTCAAAACTACCAAGGAATTCCCGGATCGGTCAGATAAATATATCAAGTTAGAGGAGGCCATAGCCAATGAGAGAAATGTTCCAAATTTTGCATAGAGTACGAAGGAAGAGCGGACCAAGGCTATTAGTAGTGCAAACAAGTCGAACGACAATGGTGGATAGAATAATAGTAAGAATGGAGAAAAATGGGCCAACAACGACTCTACTGCATCTGATGGCAAACGCCCTAAACAGACTATGTACGAGCCAAAATTCACCAATTATGCATCACTGGTCAATAGTAAAGCTTAAGTTTATCAAGCTACTCACACTGTTGTGCCCTACAATCGACCAGCCTCCATTATGAAGGATACTCTAAGATGGATACAACAAATTTTGTTGCTTCCATAATGACTATGGCCATGATACAAATGAGTGCAATCAGTTAAAGGATGAGATTGAATTCCTTATCTGGCAGGGACATATGAGGAGGTATGCTAGAGCAAGGGTTGACCCCCAACAAATGGCTGCTGGAGGCAACGAGCAGATGTGCGGACGTCAACGGTCACCTCCACTACAGCCTGCCCCGGTCGCGGGCACCCTACTCACTATTTGTGGAGGACCACACGTTGCTGGTGACAGTGGAAAGAAGAGAGAAAGATACACTAGGACCCTACATCAAGAGTAGAATGTCAAAATGCTAATAGTTGAGGAGCGAACTCCTAAAAAAGCTCGAGTGGAGGAAGACTATATAACTTTATTTGAGAAGGACTCACAACATGTTAAGTTCCCCCACACGAACCCTCTGGTCGTGGATGTTTAAATAGCCAACATGATGGTGAAAAGAGTGTTGGTTTTCACAGGAAGTTCAGTCAACATAATGTATAAGTCATCCATGGAGAGAATGAAGTTGTGTATACAAGACTTAGAACCTTGCAACCAGACTGTTTACGATTTTACTGGAGAAGGGCTCTCACCAATAGGGTCGATCAAGCTTTCGTTGACTACATGAGCCGCACCTGCGAACATGACAATTCTCACAACTTTTCTAGTAGTTGGCTATCCTTTCGCATACTATGCAATTATTGGAAAGCCTATTTTGGCGGAACTGCAAGCAGTGATATCATATGGCATTTTGCCATGAAATTCTCAATGAACTCAGGAATAGGATGTATTTTTGGGAACCAAATGGAGGCTAGGGAGTACTATAACTCTACGATTACAGAGGCAAAGAAGAGTGGAGAGAGCACAAGTCTTATTTTCTCGAGTAGCCCTAATGTACATAAATATAGGTTGCAAGGAGTTGTTAATAAGCTAAATCCCCAAGGTGATCAAGTCATCAAATAGGGTGTTGCCCAAAGTAAGGAGAGGGAGAAAGATCCTCGCGTTGGGGGGTTTTGTTGAAGAGATTTGACCCATGGAGGATCTTAAGGAGATCCAGTTAGGAGAAAAACGTACGACAATAGTTGTGAAAGTCGATAAAACTTAGAAACAATAATAAGAAAGGATATAGTAGAGTTTTCAAGAGAAATATGGAGGTTTTTTCCTAGTCGCATCAGGACATGATTGGAATCAACCCAACAGTGACTAGTCATGTGTTTAACATAGACAAAGAATTCCCACCAGTACATTAGAAGAGAAGGCTGCTCAATAAAGATAGATCGATAACCTTAAAAGAAGAAGTTGAAAAATTCAAAGAGAATGGGTTTATTCGAGCAGCGTTTTATCCATCATGGGTCTCGATTCCCTTTCTAGTCCCCAAAATGAATGGAAAATGGATTTCACAAAACTCTATAAAAGCCTGCCTGAAGGATTATTTTCAATTGACAAGGATCGACCGGCTGGTTAATGCTATACCAAGGCACGAGGCACTATCTTTTATGGATGCTTATTCTATATACAACCATATAAGCATGCATCCCCCGGACAAGGAACACACTAGCTTTCAGACTGACACAAAAGTATACTGCTATAAGATTATGCCATTTGGTCTTAAAGATGGTAGGGCAATCGATGCCTAGTAAACCATATGTTCAAAGATCATATCGGCAACAATATGAAGGTATATGTCGATGACATACTGGTGAAGTCAAAGAAAGCTTGTGGACATGTGGTTGACCTCGGGGAGTGCGTTAACATCTTGAAGAAATATCTAATGAAGTTGAATCCTCCTAAGTATTCCTTTGGGGTAAATTCACGGGGATAGAGGCAAACCCCGAAAAAATCTAAGCTCTGATTGAAATGAAATCACCCACCAAAACCAAAGATGTTCAAAGTCTAACAAGAAGAATTTTCACTCTCAGTAGATTTATTTCAAAATCAACGAACAAGTGTGACCCATTTTATAATATTTCGAGGGGCAGTAAAATTTTGAATGGAAAAAAGAATATGAGCAGGCCTTCCAGGCTATCAAATAGCATATGGATCAACCTCCCATTCTATCCAAACCAATTGAAGGAGGGACTCTATCTAGCAGTGTATTATATAAGTAAATGAATGGTAGAAGCAGAATCAAGGTATACAATTATCGAGAAACTAGCATATCGATAGTGCTTGCATCTCGAAAGTTACGACCCTATTTTCAAGCTTACCCTATAACAATACTAACTGACCAACCTTTGTGACAAGTGTTGCAAAAGTTAGAAGCATCTGGTTGACTACTTAAGTGGGTCGTAGAATTAGGGCAATTCAGGATTACCTATCAGCCCCAAGAAGTGATAAAAGGGCAAACATTGGACAATTTTGTAGCCAAATTCACCAGATTTTCAGTCACCGAGAAGACGAACATAGTACAAGAGTCAGAAGAAGAAATTATAGTCTGGATGTTGTTCATTGATGGTTCATCTAACGAACACAACTCCGGAGCTAGTTTAATTTGTATCACACCATAAGGACACCATTTTCATTGTGCGCTCAGGTTTGGCTGTACTACGTCAAACAATGAAGCAAAGTACAAAGCACTGCTCGCGGTACTAAGGATGGAAAATGACGTAAATGCCTGATCGTTGGAAATCTACAGTGATTCGCAACTAGTGGTGAATCAATTATTAGGAGAGTACGAGGCAGGAGGATTGAAGATGGTCACCTATTTGAACAAAGCCAAAGACTTGTTGGCACAATTTGAAAAATATACTTTACAACAAGTATCTCGTGTAAAGGAGGCTGGTACACTGAACATTATTTTGGTCAACGTTTAGCAGCTCCTAGTATATAAGAAAAAGACTCCACCCTGGTTATTCAAGTCGTTGATACTTTGATGACTCCCATCATACAATACATCTAGCAGGGGATATTGCCTGCTGATCAAAATGGATCAAAAGGACTTCAAAGCCAATATTTTTTACTTATACTTCTCGATGGAATCCTATACCAATGAGGGTACTCACTACCATTATTACGGTGTATCACCAAAGAAAAATACAAAGAACTTTTGCAAGAGTTACACGAAGTGTTTTGTGGTGGGGGGTAAAGTCTTTCAAAAAAGATATTACGACAAGGGTACTTCTGGCTAACCATGAATGCGGATGCAATGGAGTATGTACAAAAATGCGACAAATGCCAACAATTCTCCAAAATACCTCAAGCAGCTCCTAATGACTTAAAACAGATGCAAAGCCCACGACTGTTTGTCATTTGGGGAATCGATCTGATCGGGTCTTTACCAATAGGAAAGGGTGGATTAAAACATGCAGTTGTAAGCTGTCGACTATTTCACCAAATTGACAAAAGTTGAACCACTTGCAACCATCACATCAAAGAAAGTTCTTGACTTCCGGGTCAAAAACATCATTTGTCGCTATGGATTACCTAAGAAGATTGTGTCAGACAATAGCACAAAATTTAATAGTGACCTATACACCGACTTCTGCAACCGGCATGGAATCACGAAAAAGCTTATCTTCAGTTGCTCATCTACAAGAAAATAGACAAGTCGAAGTTGTAAAAAAACCCTGAAAGATACCATAAAGAAAAATATTGAATAGGAAAGAGGTCCTTGGCTAGAAAAACTACCTAGAGTACTTTGGTCGTATAGAACAACACTTCGAACAGCTACTGTCCGTACACCATATTCTCTATCATGTGTGTATAAAGCCATGCTACTAGTTGAGTTAGACCCACCATCACATTTAAGGATAATATACGACCAGAGTATGAACTACCAACTATTGGCAGAATCGTTAGACTTAATAGAAGAGCGTCGAGAGAAAGCCCAACTACGAGTAGCAACTCCCTAGGAAAAATTTGCTCGATATTTTAACTCTAAAGTACGCGAAAAGATGTTTGTTGTTGGTGACTTAGTACTTCGATGAGTTTTTCTCAACACTCGTGACCATGATGTAGGAGTGCTTGGACCAAATTGGGAATGCATTTATCAAGTTGAAGAAATTCTCCAGTCAGGACCTTGATCCGAGGAGGCCAAGGGTGTGTGTGGCTCGGACCCTAGTCCGAAGAAAGCCAAGGAAGGCATGGCTCGGACCCTAGTCCGAGGAGCCCCAAGGCATGTGGCTCGGACCCTAGTCCGAGGAGAAGCCCCATGTGGTGTGGCTCTGACCTTGATCCGAAGAGCCCCATGAAGTGTAGCTCAGACTTTGGTCTGAGGAGTGGTCCAAGAGTCTGGTCGGACATTAGTCTGAGGAGCGGTCCAAGAGTCCGGTGGGACATTAGCTCGAGGAGAAGGATCAAGGGGGTGCATGCCTTGTATCTGTGATGAGGCATTGATTGGTCCGAGCATACCATGTTTGGCATGGTGTCGTCGAACACATGTCCGAGGAGATGCAAGGCCAGTCGTGGGCGGACGCATGTCCGAGGAGAGACAAGGGGTTCACCCATGGTCCGATCGGATCACAATGCTAATCCTAGCGCAACCAAATCGAGGATACTCAACAACCTGTCTCTATACGATGATCAAAATAGACAAAGGGAGAATCAAAAGGAAGGCTATGTTTTCATTATATCAAGAAATAGAATTTGAAGAAATCACAAGACAAGTTCTGTCGTGGGAGTTTACGTGAAAGTTATCAATCGGATAGGAGCTTTTGGATGACCTCGAGAACAATTGATTAGAAGAAAAGTTTATCATACGAGGAAAATCGTATAATAAACTTGGGGGGGAAAATGTTATCCCCAAAAATGGAGATTGATGATGTGGCAATAGAGGTGACAAATGGCAGTACATGGTCCGTAAAAGACACATTAAATAGTCAATAAATACATTGACTCCTCAGAGTTGTGAAAAAGTGACCCGGTAGACTGACGAAGAGTTTGGACTGCTTGAGAGATGTCATAACCAAGTCAAGTGCATCCTAGGAGAGCTAAGGAGAGTGCATCCTAGGAGATCCCAAGGGTGTGGTCCGAGGAGACCCCAAGGATGTGGTCCGAGGAGAGCTAAGGAGAGTGCATCCTAGGAGAACTAAGGAGAGTGCATCCTAGGAGATCCCAAGGATGTGGTCCGAGGAGAGCCCAAGGGACTTTGGTCCGAGGAGAACCCAAGAGAGTGGTCCTAGGAGACCCCAAGAGAGTGGTCCTAGGAGACCCCAAGGATGTGGTCTTTATGCGTATGTCCAACAAGTGCATGGTTGTCCAAATAAATAAATGGTATGCTAGAGGAGAGACATGGCATGCTCGAGGAGAGTGCCATATTAGAGGAGAGGAGTGCATGTCCTACCACCATGCACATGTCCGACCAGCAAATGTTTTTCCTACCAACAAGTGTATGTCCTACCACCATGCACATGTCCGGCCAGCACTTGCATGAGTGGTCAGTAGGAGAGGTGGATCAACTAGCTAGAGTAGGACTAAGTCAAGATTCCCAGAAACAGCTTCAACAAGATACGCGGGAATCTCTCATTCTTCCCACAAATTGGGGGTTTTGTTACATTTTGAATGTTTTTTGTAATTTAAATGTAATAAATATAATAAAATATCCTGATTCTAGGGGATATCAGATGTATGACCCTAACCCTATAAATAGAGGGCTTATGGGATTAGAGAGGGACTTCTTCTTTCTAAACTTTTGGGAAAATTTGGGTCTGAGTAATCTAGAGAGAGAAAATTCGGGTCTGAGTATTCTAGAGAGAGAAAGTACTGGTATTTGAAAGGATTCTTGTATTTTTGCAATCTGTACTGAAGAAACTCAGTTGGCTCAATCCATCTGATCTTGAGTACAGATCTATAATCACAACTCTAAGTGGATTAGGCTATTACCAACTGATCGGGGCTGAACCACTATAAAACCTTCTGTGTTATTTACTTTTCTTGATTAAACTGTCTGTGTCGTTTAAATTCTCTTGAAGGTTTATCGTTTTTGACGTTCTCACGTCGTTGGCTAAAAACACAGTCAACAGTAGGGATGGGCAATAGTGCAAGAAAGAAAGCTGAGAAATTTGTACCATTTTCATCCTTGGATGAAGAATATTTCACCCGACCAATGCGCTCAAGCATTTTTTGTTTTCCCTTGCCGTGAGTAGGAGGGATTGGAGCTGGTAGGGGAATCGCACTCGATTATTTGATGTTTACCCTAGTAGACCGATGCCTAAATGGTTGCAAAACTTCTTGAGGTTGCTCTATGGGAACCTGGTCGTCAATTCCTTCATCAGTGGCACTCCCTATCGTTGACTACTTTGCATCCCAGTGAGGTTGCAAAAGTTTGACCAAGAGAAGGTTGGATACAGTCACATGTTGCATTACTCTTTTCCCTTCGTGGGTAAGGTTGGCTAGCATGGCAGCCCTATCAATCATGGCTTGTGTTGGTTCTAGTCAATACCATGGGCCTAGATTATAAAACAGTATTGAGGAACATATACAAGAACGAAAGGTGCAATCGAGAGTACAAAAAATCAGGATAGAAGAAAATTACCTCCCCGGGTGAAGGGCAAGTTGTCTGTGACCAAGTCAGTTGTGAGGAAATTCTCTTGGTATTATTTTCCCACATTGGATTTGTATGTAGTATCTATCAAGAAGGTATGGGAGCTTTCTTTATGATAAAAGTGTAAAAACCTGGTGTTGTTATGGGTTGGATTCGACTTGAGATCAAACAAGTAATTAATCTCATGTGGAGTAGGAGCGAGCCATCTCCTAAGATGATATAGGATATAAAGTGTTGATAACACTCTATACCCATTCAGATTTATCTGGAAGGGAGCTATGTCGAAGTAATTAGCTACCCCTCTAAAATATTCATGGAGAGGAAGGGTTGTTCTTGCCTCTATGTTATACCTCGACCAAGCACTGTAAGCACCTTCAGGAATGTTGGCCCTCTGGTCAGGAGAAGGCTTGTATATGGTAATGTTGACAAGCATTTTGGTCAACGACAGTGAGTCAATATGAACAACAGTAAATAATTTTAAATAGCCAAAATCAAATCAAACAACATAGTGAATTTAGAGTGGTTCAGCCCCAAGGGTTGGTAATGAGCTACGTCCACTTACACTTATATTAATGAAGAAAGTCTCAGACCCAAGATCAAGAAGAATACGGTTCAACTAAGTTTCCTAAGCCTACGAGAGAATACAATTCAATAGGGTTTTGTATGTAAAGTGTGTATTCAGCTTATGAAAATAATGACTGTGAGAGATAGCTATTTATAGTCTCTTAGTGGGCTATGGGCCCTAAAAAAATAATCTAGGCCCTACACCTGTAGTGTGGGATTGTTAAATCTGATTACATATTCAAATAATACTAGAAGAATACATTCAAATAACTATTATAAAAATATCCTGGGATATTTCATAATATCTCGTCCAATCTGGATTATTCAGGTTAAATGACTTATTCTTCGAGCAACTTCATAAGATGGTACCAGGTTCCTTCCCTTTGATCATGATACTTGGTGGGCTTTTAATCTTCTGACTATTGTCTTCATGCTTACAAGGCCTACTCGAGCAGCTGACTTATCTCGACCAACTCTCAGGAGTTTGATGTCGTTTACTGCCACGTGTCCTCTGTAAAAGACGCGTCACCATGTTAAATTTTGTGTTAAACATGTAATATTGGTGAGTATGTACTTCTTTGGATATTTGGCCACCACCCTGTTTGAGAGAATGTTGGGTGGGGCTATATACCATGGAATTTGATCCTTTTGAATGCCAAATTTACAAATGGCTTTGGAGATGATCAGTTAGGAGGCTTCTTCAACAACTGGTCGAAGGTTTTCTAAAGATGTTTCGGTATTGGCCGCATGTTGACCAATATGGGGGTCTTTCCTCTTTCTTCAGCCTACTTGCTTTACTCTGTCCATGGGATTTTTACGTATTGTAGCTCTTCATCTTGGAGGAGTGATAGTAGGAGTTGGAGTCCTTGCAGGGACTGGACTTTGAGAAACCAGAAGCGTAGGCTGCTCGGTATCTTCAAACAGCAAAGCTAAAATGTCTTCGTCTATTAGGCTCTCACCTCCCTAGTAGTCTTGCATGAATATCTGATAAGAAAAAAGGGAAGTGAGAATCGATGACCAATTGAAGGAAAAAAACAAAGAAGAAAATACGAGCAAGGATTAACAGACAACAACATTTAGAGACTAACAGATTTGATCGAAGTGTGTTAGGCTGGCCTAGATGGGATTTGAAAAAAATAAATTTGTCTAGCAGCATTTAGAGACTAACAGATTTGAATATACGAGCGGGGAAGATTTCAAATCAGAAGGTGAAAATGAAAAGTTTTTCAGGAATACTTTTCATCTGTCAGAAAGGCAGGAAAAACTCATTTTTCTGAAAGATACAAAATCGAATCTTAATATATTTAAGCCTACCTAATGTTTTTATACATCCTATAAACTACATTATTCTACCTAAACCTCAGATTACATGTTCTATTCGCCTACATTTCAGAAAAACCCCAAGAACACCATCGGTTCTTACAGAAATTGGAAAACGGAAAAGAACAACAATCATGCATGATTAAATAAAAAAATTGTTAGAAAACAATGGGGTAAAGTGCAAGAACTTACTTGGAGCAGGGATTGTAGACAAGATTGATGGACTTGCGTGAAGATTGCCTATGGATTGCTCACAAACTGTAATGACCCAACTACTCTAGACTTTGGACCATTAACGATAACTATACATAGACACTAATCTTTAATAAAACTTATAAGGGAAATAAATATTACTTCATTAAAAACTTGTAAAAACAAATGTTAAACTACATAAAACTTTAAGTAGGATATGGGATCCCATTGTTTTAAAAGAAAAACATAACATAATTAATTACATAGTAAAATGCGGAAAAAATACATATAAACCATAAGAAAAGAAACTTCATCCTCGAATCGAACTCTCGGCCCTTCGATTCCATTCTGCCTCAATACACATGCCCAAACTACCAAGAACCTTTCCCGCCACCAAAGCTATTTTCCTACACATATAAACATAAAAGGAGTGAGCCTAATGCCCAGCAAGGAAAATCTAACACATAAACCATATACATAAAATTCATAATGTAACATAAAACATATCATAAACATATGTCACATACATACTATAATGGCCATTATTACTTGGGGTCCCATAAACAAACAAGTCATATGCCCATTAGATTTGTGGGGCTTGCTTGCTAAGCAAGTCATATGCCCATAAATTTATTGGGGCTTGTTAGTTATACAGGTCATATGCCCAAGTCTACAAACAAACATAACGTCACATAAATCATAGGTTAATCATAACACATATATTATAAGATAACACATAACATAACATATATAATCCTATCCTATTTTCCTTACCAAAAATACCGGGATGTGAGAATAGATTTGGGACTTTGGAACACTCCTAAAAAACATAAATGAAAGGGTGATTATACTAAAGAGAATGAGATGAAAAAGAATGGACGAACTATACCATCAAGAATATACTTACCAAAAACCTTATGTTCAAGAACTTAGATTTCCTATCTAAGAATAAAGAATAAAGTTAGGGGCTGAGTAGAAAACTATAAGAACTTGAAGAAAATAATACCAAATGAACTAGGGTTTTGGAATACCTTGAATGCTTCTATAGCAATCTAAACCTTGAACCGAAATGTGCTATAAACCTTACTTCCCAAGTGCTTGGTAAGCTTATAATTCCCAACCCAAGTGTTTACACTCTCACAATAACCTAGCAACTTGCAGCCTCTGAACTTAGCTTGATGAATGAATAAATGGCTGGGTACTAGGTCCTATTTATAGAGTTCAAGAATGAAAAGATCTTCATTTAACTTGAATAAAAATAATGGCTTTTACGTGAAAAATATTTGAATTATCGTTCAGCAGAGGCTGAAGACTCGTTCAGAAAGATGCTGGACTTATCAAGAGGTTAAAGATTTAAAATGAGAACGTTTTCAAAAACTTTCAAAATGCACTGAAGCGGCCAATATATCGCCCCCTGTAGGCGATATATCGTCTGGGCCAGCATGCCCGAGGCTCGTCGAGGTGCTTGTGCGAAGTTACGTGTTTTTCGTATCCCCGTACTGCGATATATTGCCCCCTATAGCTGCGATATATCGGCATACGCTGAATATTTAAACACGAAATTACACAATTTTAGCTTAATTTGAATTGAGTAAACAGCCTTGACTAAGTCCTCTAACGTTTTCAAAGCTACTGACAGAACCTAGGATATTCAAATATTACTCTTAATAAACTTATTCCTCAAAAATACTTAATTATCATTAAGCATACACATGACAAGTGTTACTTTCTTATTGGGTCTATCTAAACCTGATAATATAATGAATATTACCATCAATATCAGTCATATTAATCAAACCTTAGGTTAAAATTATTATTCTTAAACTATAGGTTAAACTTAGAAAATCTACAAGTGTTACTATGAGTGTCCAAATAAATCCCGGTTTGAACCAAAATCCACAGTCATAAAAATACTACTACTCTTACTATTATACTACTATCTAACTAGCTAAGTAAAGTTCTTGAACTCTACACGAACTGAGGGAGGTTATTGAGAAATCTGAGAGCGCTTGAGGAACGAGAAAGGAAGCGTAAAGGTAAATGGGAAGGTTGAGGGATTTTATAATTCGAGAAAGTAAGGAGAAAAGGTAGGACTAGAAAGGTGTGTTTTTGAAGTCTTGGGAAAGTAAAAACTATCAATTTCCATCAATGGTAGTGTGTCAAGGTGACGTTTATTTTTTCAAGACAGGTAAGAGGGCAGCTAAAAGGAAAAATCAAGTAAAGTGATCGAAGGGAATCATTATTCGAACAATTTGATCAAATGTTGTTTGCATATAATAAACTTGGGGGAAAAATGTTTCACCCGAAAAATAACCTGATGACGTGGCAAGGAATTAAGACACGTGGTAGCACAAATGGCGTACTAGTATGCCAGATTCTGGTCAACCCTCGACCAAGACACAAGGAAAGGTTTAGGATCTTTTTTTCTCCTAATTTAGATTTATTTAAATATTCTTTAGGAAATTATTCACCAGGCTGGCCGATGCATACTTGATTAGGGCTGGTCGAATAAGACGCAAAGGATGCTCAAAGTTAGTTAAACCAAATATTTATTAGATATTCAGATATCTTGTATTACTTTATAAAAGTTTATTACGTAAATTTTGTAAGGCCCACAACCCATTTATATACATCCCTAAGCCTATAAATAGAGTTCTTAGTGAATCATTATTTCTTAAGCTGTAATTCTTTAACCTCTAGAGAATTTACTAATTTTGAGTGTTTTTATACACAGTTCTTGTATTCTCTTAAACTCACAAAACTCATTTGATGCTATTCATCTGATCGGGAGTGTGGGATATCTACATAAATAAAAGTACTAAAGTGGACGGAGGTTATTACCATTATGGGGCCGAACCACTATAAAATTCTTGTGTCGTTTATGTTTCTAAAGTTCAATTCTCATTTCATATCGTTTTATTGACTCAATGTCATTGGCGAAATCGCTGGTCAACATTATTCATGCTTTAATTATGAACCATTAATTAAAGGATTGAATTGTGTATGTAATGATTAAATCAATGGATGCTTTTTTTCTTTAAAAAGTACTCTGTAAATAAATGTCTATAATTCCAACAATGCAGTCTCATATTTTTAGTGGAATAATATTGAGATTAATAAATTAAGGTTATTATATAAAAGAGATTTAATTATTAATCTAAATTTATCAGAGCTTGAAATTATAGGTCCATATGTCTCCAAGGTGGCTCTATCAACATTATTCAAGATAAGAGTTGAAATCGGGAAAAATCAGTGAAATTGCATATGTGGAAGAATTTTGTTCTTCAGAGAAAATATGTAATTGAGATTAATTTTAAAAAATAATTAATTAAAATTATTATTAAATAATAATTTTAATTTTCGAAATATATAAATAATAAAAATAATTAATTTTGAATTAATTAGTTTTTATTTATTTAAATGATGTGAAAAATAAAGCTGATAATTCAAATTAGATTTGAATTGGTTTAAAATTTATTCAGATAATGAAAATATTTATCTCATAAGATTAGTTATCGGTTTTTAGATATTTTATCATTTTTGAATAAATAGATTATTAAATAATTAATAAATAGATTACATGTCAATCACAGTGCTTGTGTAACAACATCTAAGAATCAGACTTTGATATTTTTATTTTTTTAATTTAATATTTAATAATTGTTTTATTTTTTGAATTTTAAAATTTGAGCTTAATTCATTTATAAAACTATCTGGTAGAGAGAGTTTCTAGAGATGAATCTTAATAGTTCATCAACTAGTAAAATTCCTAATCTTTTCTATTTCATTGATTAATGTTTGTATATTAATGAATTCGTTATATAAAGATTGTTTAAATAATTTTTTTTTTGTAATCTCTTGGGTTCACCACCCCGTGTATTCTGTTGCGCACATGGTAAACATGCTACCAACACTCGATACATTGTGATAGTCAATGTACTCTTGCTAGAGCATATAATAGTGTGTACAATGGAAAGTCTAGACATATATGTCTAAGACATGAATATGTGAGACAATTGATTCAAGATGGAATCATATCAATCTCATATGTTAAGACAAGTGAGAACTAAGCTGTTCCATTTACAAAACCTCTTGTGAGAAGGTCAGTAAGTTCCACTTCAAAAGAGAGGGGACTGAAACTTCTAGAATAATAGATTCAACAATTATGGAAACCACACTCCAACCTTGTTAATAGCAAGGAAAATAGTTCAATGGGTAAGAACAAGTCATTGATAAATGGATGGTTTCAACACTAAAACTTTTGTGAGTTTCGTCCAAGATGGTTAATGTTTGTTGCTATCAAGTGAGGGTTTAGCCTAGGGCTTTTAATGAGGTTGAGTTGAGTGCAACATGCATCTATAGAGGTAGCAAAGATGTTTTAAGAAATTCACCTATGTGAACTTAGAGGTAGTGCTGCCTCTCATGGGAGTTGGAGTTTCTCCCTAGAAAGTTCATGAAAGGATGAGCAAATGGCCATATGAGTGCGAAGCGAGAAAAGTGGGAAAATGATTGATCAAGTGGAGGTGTGTGAGGTATCATCAGTTTTATCATAAGGAATACTTGGTTCAAACTTTGAAGAAACCAATGATTTCAATAAGACTTTGTGGAATTTTCACTAAGGTAAAGTTCAAGTCGAAAGGCACTTTATTTTAGGCACCAATACTGTTTTGAGCTAGAGGTAGAAATTTATATTTAACCAAGTGGGAGAATGTCAGGATTGGTTAAAATACAAAGACCAAGTGTTACTACATAAGCTAGGTGTAAAACACTTTATGATTTCACATAGTAAAGATGTGAAATTTGAGTTCCTATTCTAGGCATTTAAAAATTGTGCTTTTGGGTCCCAAATGATAAACTGAGGTATCTAAGGATGCCCAAAATTTTTGGGAGAATTTGTATGTGCTTAAGGTAAATTTTGAGAGTTTTGACCTGTCTAGGTGGCGTTGCATCACCTGAAACCCAAAGGTTTCAACATTTCTCAACAAGAATGCAATGTCTGCTAGCAGGCGACGTGTTGCCTGACATGTCCGTACAGACACATGTGTTAAGCTCCAAATGATGTGTTTTAAATCTCTAATCATATTGGTAGGACCTAAAGATGGTGCCTACACTATAAAAGGGTTCTCATAGAATTTTTATAGATTTGATCACTCTCTAAAATCTGTCACTAACCTCTCTCTCTCTCTCTAGCTCTCAATTACACAAGTTTTCTCCAAAAAATCATAAAGAAAGTGTTTGTCTTTTTGAATTTAAAGGCTTGTGTGTAACGCCCGGGATAGCCAAGACCGTTACACTGTGTACTTATAATGGTGCAAGACTCGCTAATCAAGTAATTATTTCAAAAACGTGTTACTAAACGTGTAAGAGCTAGGGTTAAAAGGGTTTGATCTCAAAAGACTCATTTCATATATGTAAACTGTAGTAAACATGGGATCCCATAAGAAAACAAAGATAGAATAAGTTTACAGACTCCCAAAAATTACATGAGTAATCACTAGCCATACTAAGGCAAAACAGACAGTCTTCAGGTTTCACGTCCTTGCCTAGACCTCAACCGTGGCGGCCGAGCACCTGGCTATGTACATTCCTCCTTCTGGGCTCTCCAGTCAAGGCTGGTCTAATTTGCCCTTACCTTTACCTGCACCACGTAGCACCCGTGAGCCAAGGCCCAGCAAGAAAACATTTTATACAACTCAATCAATGATAACAGACAATTAACTCATTAAGCATGTAATCCCATCAAATAATCCACAACAGATATTCAGCATATACAATCAGATTCAAGATACAATCTACCACATGTAACACTCATATCATATGATAATAAGGGCCGGCGACTTAGGCCGCACCCTCTGTTTAGCCCACTAACTCCGGCCCGCTTAAACCGAGCTCAATGCATAATAAGCTGTCCTCGGCTACCAGTGGCCAAGCCGCGCCCTGTACGCTAGTGATATCCTTGGCACCCTTAGGCCGTTGGTTCACTAAATGGCTTGCATGGCATAATACCATCTTTTCAAGCATTTACAATAGGGAGCCCTTAGTCCCGTCACATATATTCAACCAGGTGCAGTTTTCTTACCTTTAGTCTGTACAGTTATTGATCACGAGCAACGCCCCTCAAGCACGATCTGTTCCCGAGCCTAAGCCTTTATCACCTAGTCATAACCAAAGTATAGGGTTCCATTAAAACTCTGATATAGGTTTTTGGTTATAAAACTAACTCCCGGGAATCCAAATTCCACCAAGCACGGTGGTGAAACCTATCCCGAGCACCCTGGACTACTTTCCCGTGCCTAAAACCCTCAAAGACTCATGTTTGCAACCAAGGGCTGCGGCCCTTGAAGCCTAGACGCGGCCCTAGCCTCAAAACAGAACCACACCCACGCTGAACCACACATGCGCCGCGGCCCTTGCTTTGGGCGCTGCGACGCCCTCCCATGGCCGAGCCTTCTTGGCCCTTTTTCATCCTAGGGCCGCAGCGCTCTAGAACAGAGTCGCGGCCCTCCCCTTCGTGCCCAGAAAACCCATCATTTCTAAGCTTGAAACCCCACCTTAAGCCATCCCAAAGCTCCCCAACTCCTAACCAATTAATCCCAACTCCTTTAGCATGATTTAAACAACATAATTCCACAGAAAACACAGCCTAGCACACACTGATCTTCTCTTTTCAATTTCTGAAACCCAAGAGCTATAAACACTCAAACCAGCCATTCAAACCCAATTTAAAACCTCTAAACCATGAGTTGAAACTTACCTTTTCTGTTTAATCACTTCACCAAGCCAAAGCCAAGCTAAGTCTCCAAGTTTCCTCCTCAATTCTGCCTTAAGACATCAAAACCATGTTTGCTTCAACACTTAACCAAAACCCAGAATTCTAACCACAGAGAAGAAGATTAAAAGCTTACCTTAACCCTGTTTTGGTTCTTGATTAATCCCTGAGCTAAGCCTCCAAATCCCCACCTCAATCCTCAGAAATTCCAGCTTGATTCCCTTAAGTTTTCTGTGTTTTCCTTCCCTTTGTTTTCCTTGAGAGTGAGAGAGAACTGAGGTAAAAGTTTTAGTTGGTTTGTATTTTTTTCTAAAAGCTTCATTATGTCTATCTTACTCGTTAAGTTAATCCCGAGGCTCCGGGTGCCAGAACCGTCCCCAAGGCCAAAATGGTAAAATCCCCCAACATTCCCGCCTAGACATCCTAACCTCAAATATATCTCCATATATTTATTTTCATGACCCAATAGTCCAAATCGCTACCCGCTATCTAAAAATACCCCCGACTTATCCAAAGTCATATCTTAAGTCCCGTTGTGACTTTTCCCGCTATCTGACCCTAGAATCGTCTCGAGTCGTGCTCTGCGAACCTGTCCACATAATAATGTGGTTCTCACATATATCACATATTTATTTCACATCAAATTATCACATAATATCATCAATTATCATATATACGTTATTAAACATATAATTGCTCATTTAAATCATAATTATTCCATTTATGCCCTCCTGGCACACTAACCAAGGCCCGTAAGCCTTATTAGCAATTTTGGGTTGTTACAATTATCCCCTCCTACTGAGAATTTCGTCCTCGTAATTTACTTGAATAGCTTGGGATGCTGATCCCGCATCGCCGTCTCTAACTCCCAGGTCGCTTCCTCGACCTTACTATTCCTCCATAATACTTTTACTAATAGAATCTTCTTATTCCGCAGAACTTTGTCCTTCCGGTCTAAAATCTGAACTGGTCTTTCCTCATAGGACAAGTCTGCCTACAGCTCCAAGTCCTCATACCTCAACATATGTGTTGTATCTGAAACATATTTCCGCAACATGGAGACATGGAACACATTATGAACTCCTGATAGCGATGGTGGCAAGGCCAGCCTATAAGCCACCTGTCCAATCCTCTCCAGGATCTCAAAAGGTCCAACAAACCGAGGGCTCAGCTTGCCCTTTACTCCAAACCTCCTCACCCCTCTCAGTGGTGAAACTCGCAGAAACACGTGGTCCCCAACCTGGAACTCCACGTTCCTACGCTTAGGATCAACGTAGCTTTTCTGTCTACTCTGCGAGGAAAACATCCTAGCTCAAATCTTTTCAATGGCCTCATTAGTCCTCTGAACCATATCTGGCCCCAGATATCTTCTCTCTCCCATCTCATCCCAGTGAATAGGCGATCTACACTTCCTTCCATATAACATCTCATAAGGAGCCACTCCAATCGTGGACTGATAACTGTTGTTATATGAAAACTCAATCAATGGAAGATACTTACTCCATGAACCCTCGAAGTCAATCACACATGCCCTAAGCATGTCCTCCAATACTTGAATCGTCCTCTCAGACTGTCCATCAGTCTGAGGATGAAAAGTTGTGCTAAACTTCAACTGAGTCCCTATGGCTCTCTGCAGAGCTCCCCAGAACTTAGAGGTAAAGATAGGATCTCGATCAGATACAATAGACTTTGGAACCCCATGGAGACGAACTATCTCCCTCACATACAGCTCTGCATACTGCTCCATGGTATAAGTCGACCTCAGTGGCAGAAAATGAGCTGACTTGGTTTATCTGTCCACTATCACCCCCAACGAGTCATGAAGTCCAACTGTCCTTGGTAATCCTCCCAAAAAATCCATCGTAATATCCTCCCACTTCCACTCTGGGATACCCAAAGGCTGAAGCAATCCCGTTGGTCGCTGATGCTCAGCCTTAACCTGCTGACATATCAAACATCTAGATATATACTCAACTACATCCTTCTTCATCCCGGGCCACCAATATAATGTCCGTAGATCCTGATACATCTTTGTGGTACCCTGATGAAGTGAGTACGGTGTAGTGTGAGACTTATCCAATATCTCCCGTCTGATCCCCTCATCCACTGGAACACATATTCGCCCCTAATATCGGAGCAAACCTGTCTCTGAAACTGAATAATCCTTGGCTGTCCCCGATAAGGCATACTGCCTACTGTCCTGCAACTGCACATCTGTCAACTAACCCTCCTTGACCCGCTCTAACAGGGTCGACTGCAAAGTGATATTGGCTAATTGGCCCACCACCAGTTCTATCTTTGCCCTGACCATCTCGTCAGCCAATTCTCTTGAGATCTGAGTGGAACTATACAACTGTCCTGGGCCCCTCCGGCTCAACGCATTTGCCACCACGTTGGCTTTCCCAGGGTGATAAAGGATATCACAATCATAATCCTTAACCAACTCCAACCAACGTCTCTATCTCATATTCAGATCCTTCTGGGTGAAGAAGTACTTCAGACTCTTATGGTCGGTGTATATCTCGCACTTCTCTCCATACAAATAATGACGCCATACCTTCAATGCAAACACCACTGCCGCTAACTCCAAATCATGAGTCGGATACCTCTGCTCATACTCTTTCAGTTGTCGAGATGCATAGGCTATAACTTTCTCGTTCTGCATCAGCACACAGCCTAAACCCAACCTCGATGCATCACAGTAAACTACAAACTTCCCTTCCTCCGAAGGAAGACTCAACACAGGCACAGAAATAAGCCGTCGCTTCAATTCCTGAAAGTTGTTCTCACACTTCTCTGACCAGATGAACTTCTGATTCTTCCTTGTCAATTCTGTCATCGGTGAAGAAATCTTTGAAAACCCCTCTACAAACCGCCTATAGTAACCAGCCAACCCAAGGAAACTCCGCACTTCTGAGGCATTCCTCAGCCTCGGCCAATCTTTAACTACTTCTACCTTAGACAGATCCACCTTAATCCCTTCTGCCCCAACTATATGTCCAAGAAAAGTCACCTTTGGTAGCCAGAACTCACACTTCTTGAACTTGGCATACAACTGATGCTCCCTTAACCTCTGTAGAACCTGTCGGAGATGCTGCTCATGCTCTGCCTCTGAACTAGAGTATACCAAGATGTCGTCGATGAAGACAATGACGAACTGGTCCAAAAAGTCCTTGAACACCCTATTCATCAGATCCATAAAAGCTGCTGGGGCATTGGTCAAACCAAAAGACATGACCAAGAACTCATAATGCCCATATTGCGTCCGGAAAGCTGTCTTCGGTATATCCTCATCTTTGATTCTCAGCTGGTGATACCCAGATCGAAGATCAATCTTTGAGAACACCGTCTTACCCTACAGTTGATCGAACAAGTCATCAATCCTTGGTAGAGGATATTTATTCTTAATAGTTAACTTGTTCAATTTTCTGTAGTCGATGCACATCCTCAAAGTCCCATCCTTCTTCTTCACAAACAACACTGGAGCGGCCCATGGAGAGTAGCTAGGCCTGATAAACCCCAAATCCAGAAGTTCTTGCAACTGTATCTTCAACTCTTTCAATTCTGCTGGTGCCATCCTGTACGGTGTCCTTGATACTAGTTTTGTCCCCGGTGCCAACTTAATCTCAAACTGAATTTCCCTATGCGGTGGCAACTCTGGTAGATCCTCAGGGAAAACATCCAAGAACTCACACACCAATCCAGTCTCTCCCGGTCCTGCCGGCATAACTCTAGTGGTATCCACCACACTGGCTAGGAAGCCTATGCATCCCCCCTGCAACAAGTCCCTAGCTCTCAATGCTGAAATCATAGGTACGCGGGGTCCAGACACTGCACCCACAAAGACAAAAGGATCCTCTCCCTCAGGCTCAAAAGTCACCATCTTCTTCCTGCAGTCAATCGTAGCTCCATATCTGGCCAACCAGTCCATCCCTAGGATCATATCAAAATCCTCCCAATCTAACTCAATCAAATCCACCGAGAGTTCCCTACTATCAACCATCACTGGCAGTGCCCTAATCCACCTCCTAGAGACTACCAGTTCCCCTGTAGGCAACAAAGTCCCAAACCCTACAGTCCGATACTCACTAGGTCTACACAGTCTATCAATCAGTCTACTAGAAACAAAAGAATGTGTAGCACCAGAATCAATCAATACTGTAAAAGGAAAGCCAGCACTAGAAAGCTGACCTGTCACTACTGAGGGACTACCCTCAGCCTCCGCCTGAGTCAAGGTAAATACTCGAGCTGGAGTCAAGCTATCCACCTTTCCCGTTTCACCTTTCTTCACCGTTGGGCAGTCTTTCCTGAGATGCCCCACTGCCCCACACACGAAACATGCCTGGGCTCGACACTCACCCAGATGGTGTCTTCTACACCTCGGGCACTCTGAATAGGTCTGCCATGCCTCACCGCCACCCTGACGGCCACCCTGACCACCCCGACCCCTCCTATCTGGACCGGGAGCGGCCGAAGTGTCAGGAGTCTTCCTCTTGAAATCACTGGGGCCTCCACCCCTACCTGCCCTTGAATAAGGAGGTGTCGCCTTGCGGCCCTCACGCCTCACTGCGCTCTCCTTCCATATCTTGTTCTCTGCTTCCTCAGCGGTAAGAACTCTCTCAACGGCCTGGGCATAGGTGGTTCCTCCAGGTACCGTTGTGATCCTGACATCCCGGGCTATCATAGCATTAAGCCCCCTGATAAAACGATCTTGCCTAGAAGCATCAGTAGGCACAAGATCTGGTGCAAACTTCGCAAGTCTATCAAATTTCAGGGCATACTCAGTAACAGTCATATTGCCCTGTACCAAACTCGCAAACTCATTAACCTTTGCTGCCCTGACAGCAACATTGTAGTACTTCTGGCCAAACAAATCCTTGAAACCTTCCCAAGTCAAAGTGGCAAAATCTCTGGTCTGCGATGCCACTTCCCACCAAATGCGGGCATCCTCTGTCATTATATAAGTGGCACAAGCCACCCTATCCGGTCCCTCAATTCTCATAAAATCCAGAATTATTGTAATCATAGTTAGCCACTGCTCGGCTTTCAACGGATCCGGTCCACCCTCGAAAACTGGGGGTTGCTGCTTCCTGAACTGCTCGTATAACGGTTCCCACTTGTTAACAACCTCCCCAGGCTGCACAGCTGGTACAACTGCAGGTGGTAAAGCAGGGGCAGCACTTCCTGATGGAGCCTGCTGTTGCAGAATACGAATCTGCTCGTCTTGAATCTGTAATCGAGCCTACATCTCAGCCATTAACTACTACCAGTTCTCAGGCACTGCCGGAGGAGTCTGGCCCTGGTCATCACCCCTGGTCCCGGACCTAGTGCCGGCTAGTCGTGAAGATTTTCTTGGACGCATAGCTATCCAAGTCAATCTGCAAATAACGACTCGGCGGTTAGACCACAATGACAGGGTAAAAGCTTCTCCAAAACTCATCAATAGAACATAATCAACCACAAATAACCAACACATATAGGCATCCATGCACCATATACAATTAATCAGCCATATACCCATTTACATGCACGACAATGTTAATAAACATGCCTCAATATTTTCACATAGCAGTCAAGGGCCAGGCCCTATCAGTATCTCATGCTCCCTAATAATACAGTACATAACAACATTCATAACACATCTCAGGCACATATGCACATTACCAAACCCTGATTTGAGCTTGTCTCCAGCAGCGAATGTACATATCCAGGCTATCTTCAGGAACCCTTAAACCTAGGACGCTCTGATACCAAGTTGTAACGCCATGGATAGCCAAGACCGTTACACTGTGTACTAATAATGGTGCAAGACTCGCTAATCAAGTCATTATTTCAAAAACATGTTACTAAACGTGTAAGAGCTAGGGTTAAAAGGGTTTGGTCTCAAAAGACTCATTTCATATATGTAAACTGTAGTAAACATGGGATCCCATAAGAAAACAAAGATAGAATAAGTTTACAGACTCCCAAAAATTACATGAGTAATCACTAGCCATACTAAGGCAAAACAGACAGTCTTCAGGTTTCACGTCCTTGCCTAGACCTCAACCGTGGCGGCCGAGCACCTGGCTATGTACATTCCGTCCGCTGGGCTCTCCAGTCAAGGCTGGTCTAATTTGCCCTTGACTTTACCTGCACCACGTACCACCCGAGAGCTAAGGCTTAGCAAGAAAACATTTTATACAACTCAATCAATGATAACAGACAATTAACTCATTAAGCATGTAATCCCATCAAATAATCCACAACAGATATTCAACATATACAATCAGATTCAAGATACAATCTACCACATGTAACACTCATATCATATGATATCCAGGGCCGGCGACTTAGGCCGCACCCTCTATTTAGCCCACTGACTCCGGCCCGCTTAAACCGAGCTCAGTGCATAATAAGATGTCCTCGGCTACCAGTGGCCAAGCCGCGCCCTGTGCGCTAGTGATACCCTTGGCACCCTTAGGCCGTTGGTTCACTAAATGGCTTGTACGACATAATACCATCTTTTCTAGCATTTACAATAGGGAGCCCTTAGTCCCGTCACATATATTCAACCAGGTGCAGTTTTCTTACCTTTAGTTTGTACAGTTATTGATTACGAGCAACGCCCCTCAAGCATGATCTGTTCCCGAGCCTAAGCCTTTATCACCTAGTCACAACCAAAGTATAGGGTTCCATTAATACTCTGATATAGGTTTCTGGTTATAAAACTAACTCCCGGGAATCCAAATTCCACCAAGCACGGTGGTGAAACCAATCCCGAGCACCCTAGACTACGTTCCCATGCCTAAAACCCTCAAAGACTCATGTGTGCAACCAAGGGCTGCGGCCCTAGCCTCCAAACAGAACCACACCCACAGTGAACCACACACGCGCCGCGGCCCTTGCTTTGGGCGCCGCAGCGCCCTCCCATGGCCGAGCCTTCTTGGCCCTTTTTCAGCCTAGGGCCGCAGCGCTCTAGAACAGAGCCGCGGCCCTCCCCTTCATGCCCAGAAAACCCATCATTTCTAAGCCTGAAACCGCAGCTTAAGCCATCCCAAAGCTCCCCAACTCCTAACCAATTAATCCCAAATCCTTTAGCATGATTTAAACAACATAATTCCACAGAAAACACAGCCTAGCACACACTGATCTTCTCATTTCAATTTCTGAAACCCAAGAGCTATAAACCCTCAAACCAGCCATTCAAACCCAATTTAAAACCTCTAAACCATGAGTTGAAACTTACCTTTTCTGTTGAATCACTTCACCAAGCCAAAGCCAAGCTAAGTCTCCAAGTTTCCTCCTCAATTCTGCCTTAAGACATCAAAACCATGTTTGCTTCAACACTTAACCAAAACCCAGAATTCTAACCACAGAGAAGAAGATTAAAAGCTTACCTTAACCCTGTTTTGTTTCTTGATTAATCCCTGAGCTAAGCCTCCAAATCCCCACCTCAATCCTCAGAAATTCCAGCTTGATTCCCTTAAGTTTTCTGTGTTTTCCTTCCCTTTGTTTTCCTTGAGAGTGAGAGAGAACTGAGGTAAAAGTTTTAGTTGGTTTGTATTTTTTTCTAAAAGCTTCATTATGTCTATCTTACTCGTTAAGTTAATCCCGAGGCTTCGGGTGCTGGAACCGTCCCCGAGGCCAAAATGGTAAAATCCCCCAACATTCCCGCCTAGACATCCTAACCTCAAATATATCTCCATATATTTATTTTCGTGACCCGATATTCCAAATCTCTACCCGCTGTCTAAAAATACCCCAGACTTATCCAAAGTCATATGTTAAGTCCCGTTGTGACTTTTCCCGCTATCTGACCCGAGAATCGTCTCGAGTCGTGCTCTGCGAACCTGTCCACATAATAATGTGGTTCTCACATATATCACATATTTATTTGACATAACATTATCACATAATATCATCAATTATCATATATACGTTATTAAACATATAATTGCTCATTTAAATCACAATTATTCCATTAATGCCCTCCTGGCACACTAACCAAGGCCCTTAAGCCTTATTAGCGATTTTGGGTCGTTACATTGTTCAATCCCAATTCCCATTTCCTCTTAGAAAGACCTCAAGCATCCATTAAGGGGCAGGAAATAGAGAATTTGTATAGCGATACTAATCGTGTATATGCCTTGTTTTGATTCCTGTTAAAGAATAAGAAAGTTCAAGTGGTTTTCTAACAAGGGTTCAAAGTTTTCAAGAAGATCGAAGAGTTTGGTCTACAAACTAGGGATTGAATTCTCTATCTTAATCTTTTATTGGTCTCTATCAAGGAAAATTTTCTGTAGATGCTTAATATTGTGGTGGTGTAATCTCACTCTCTCCCAACAAAGACACATTAGTATGACATAGTCATCACATGTCTTAGTGTATAAGTACTTGTCAATATTGTTGTGTATAAACCCATCCGAATCAATGAATTTATTAAATTTTGCATGCCACTGTTTTGGAGCTTGTTTCAAACCATACAATGATTTGACGAATCTACACACTTTATGTTCGTTTCCTTGAAGAACAAAATCTTCTAATTATTTTATATAGATCTCATCTTTGGGATCTCTATTTAGGAATGTTGTTTAACATCTATTTGGTGAACATAAATGTTTTATATTATTGATAAGGCAAATAACAATCTAATAGAATTTTCCTTGCTACCATTGTTTATGTGTCAAAGAAATGTATTCCCTGCTTTTGTTCGAATCCCTTGGCTACTAATCTAGCCTTAAATGTTTGTATGGTGTCATGAGTATGGTATTTTCTTCTAAATAACCATTTCCATCTAATTGGTTTGGACCCTCTTGGAAGGTCAACTAATTCTTTGAAAGTTTTGGGATCATCTTCTATTTGAAGTACTATTGAAAATTTCCATGTAACTTCTTTATGATTTACTTCTACTAGATATAGTTTCTCCACTTGAGAACACTTTTCATTTGATCCCAAATTCTTGAGCCTTTGACTTCATCTAGGCAATAAAGGTTGCTTATCAGCCATTTTAGGAGTCTCCTCTTGAGACTCTCCAATTTGAATAGGTTCTTTTGATTTGTTGTTATTACATAACATGTTCTCCCATAACTCAACCTCTCTTGATTCAATTATAACACTAGACTCCAAGTCTAACAATCTATAATCTTTGTTATTTGAGGCATAACCTACAAATGCACATCTTATAGCCCTTGGACCCAGCTTGATCATTTTAGGATCTATGCTTTGCAATATGCAAGACACCCCCACACATTAAGATAACCAATATTTTATTTCTTTTCTTTCCATAACTCATATGGAGAGATATTATTTTTCTTCATGGGAATATGATTCAAGATATGACAAGCGGATAACAAGGCTTCACCCTACAAGTTAAAACTTAATTTTGAATGTAATAGCATAGCATTGATCATTTCAAGAAATGTACTATTTTTCCTTTCCGCTATTCCATTTTGTTGTGAAGTATATGGGGCGGTACATTCATGTATTATTTCACACTCTTCACAAAACAAGTTGAAATCATTTGAAAAATATTTACCACCCTTATCACTTGTAAGTACTTTATTTTCCTTTTCCAATTGATTTTCAACTTTTGCTTTATATGTTTTAAAAACAAGAAATGATTCATCTTTATTCTTAAGCAATTAAACATATGTGAACCAAGAGCAATCATCTATGAAAGTAATGAAATATTTGCTTCCTCATCTAGTCAAAATACCATTTACTTCACATAAATAAATATGTATCAAATCTAACAAGTTAGAATTTCTATACACACTAGGAACTACAGACTTTTTTATTCACATCATCAATCTAGGTAAAATGTTTAAACATCCCATCACAAGAATTTCCCTTCCCCGCAAAAATATTTCCCTTAGAAAAGGTAAGTGTTACGCGGTTTTTCGTCAACTGAGAATTAAGAAATTAAAAAGAGGGAATTAGGCTTGATCTAAATCGTAAATAAGAGAAACACACTTTTTACGCGGTTCAGTGGTAAAATCCACCTAGTCCACGAGTTAAAAATTTTACTGTATTTTCTCAAGAGAATTGTTTGATACAATTTCTCTAGAGTTTTGGTATACAAAAGTTTGGTCCCTTTTCCTATCCATTCCCTCTCTATTTATAGGGGAAATATGGATAGGTTTTGGTAACTTTAAAAAAATGGGTAACTACCCTTTATTACATTAATTTCTTTATTAGCATGCAAAATCTCAATAATCTCTCTATGGATATAAATCTCGGATCTTCAGGGATTTGTATATGCGCCTCTATCTTATTAGTCGCGATCTGACATCTTATTGCGCGAAGTAAAATATTCTAGGATAGCTCAATCTGCTTATCAAGTCTCACAAGCTAAGTTTAGGAGATCTCAGGATCTACAGGACCAATCTCCTCATTTCCTTAATGACCTATGTTTGGACCGACCTAAACATCTGGAAGTCACCATCATGAACGTGGAGCTTCATTAGACATTGCACAACTGTACAGCGAACATGACACGTCAGCTCATATTTTTCAGGTGCAACATTTGCCTCCCAAGCATCTGCTCATGCATGACATCACTCTCGTCTCTAACAAGCATGGTAGAGGCTTTTCTACTTCTCATTGGGAAATGTGTTCACTTACCCTCTCTAGCACTTTGACACGTATCGCATTCCTATATGAGTCTGTTTGGGTTCCCAAATACTATTGACAATTGTCTTTTCACCTTTTGTCTTTGATTCACCCATTTAACCGTGACCCTTTGTTGTGAGAATTTTTAACTACGCAAGTATACGCAATCATAACAAATAATAATCTTTAATTCTAATTGATTGAAAATTAATAAATTCTGATTTATAAAACTAAAGGAATAAAACAATAAAATAGAACAATAAGGAACTCAATACTAAATATTAATTTCACTGGAATAAGAATTAGAGTTATTAACTTCATCAACTATCTACATGTGCCTCTCTAATGTGAATTTAATAATTCCTATCTCTATTGTGATAGGGCTCATAATTCTCTTCAATAAGAAATCTCCTACATCTTTGTGGTAAACTAACATATTGCAGGCATTAAACCCGTAGTCCCTAAGCTACACAAATCATACAGGTACTCTCATGCAATATAAATCTATGATTATTTGACTATAGCATATTTATCCTTCACTTCTCAGATATCAGGTTAAAATCATATAAATCATGTAAATGGTGATCAAGTATTAAACACAAGTCAAACAATTCACAATATTGATAGGGAATTCATAAAAAATTCATTAAATCATCATAAGGTTTCAAGAAAATCCATTAACACCCTAAATAAGAAAATTAGTTCATGCTAAACATAATCAAATTCATCAAATTAAATATAAACATCATGTGATGACCCAACTTATTCTAGACTTTGGACCATTAATAACTACTATACATAGACACTAATCTTAAGAAAACATACATATGAAATAGTCATAACTTCATTAAAAATTGTAAAACAAAGGTTAACATAAAATTCAAAACATGATATGGGATCCCATTGTTTGAAAATAAAGTAAAACATGACTTAAATCTTAAATAAATTGGTTACAAAATCAAGTGCAGTAATACATAGAAATCATAATTAAAAGACTTAAACAACTTTGTCCTCGAATCGTTCACGCAGTCCACCAAATTCATTCTCCCTCAATACACAATCCCAAGCTGCCAAGAATCTTCCCGCCGCCATAACTATTTTCCTGCACATATAAAACAAAGGAATGAGCCTAATGCCCAGCAAGGAAAATCTACTACAAGCATGAAACATATACATAAACATAAACTATAAACATATAACATATACTATAAAGGTATATCATAATTCTAACCCATGTACATGGTAACTATTGGGGCTTGCTAACTAAGCATCTATAAGCCTCAAAATACAATGAGGTTTGCTAGCTAAGCAACTATAAGCCCCAAAACATAAAAGTATTGGGGTTTGCTATTTAAGCAACTATATGCCCCAAAACATATAATCATAACATATAAAACACATACTATAGCATAATCATAACATATAAAAACATACTATAGCATAATCATATAAGCATATAATACTATCCTATTTTCCTTACCAAATATCGGGATGTGAGAACAAGGACGGGATTTCAGAACACTCCTAAAAACCATTAATCGAAAGGTGAGTATTCTAAAAGAAAGAGATGAAAAGGAATGAACTAAACCACTGAGAAGGTACTTACCGACAAGAACCTCAAGTTCAAAGAACTTAGATGCCTAACCTCGAATGAAAACAGGGAGTTAGAAATTGAGTAGAGAAAAACTATAAAAACTAATGAAACAATACAGAGAGGAACTAGAAATAGGAATACCTTGAATGCACTATAACTGAACTGGACGTCGATATCAGAATACACACTATTATCCTCACTTCCCAAGTGTTTAATAAGCTTAGAATGATAAAGCTTATAACCCCAACCCAAGTGATTAACACTCTAAAGTAAACCTAGCTGCTTGAAGGCTCTGAACTCAGCTTGAAGAATGAAAGAAATGGCTGGGTACTAGGTCCTATTTATAGAGTTCAAGAATGAAAAGATCTTCATTTAGCTTGAATAAAAATAATGACTTTTTAATTGAAAAACATTTGAATATTCGTTCAGCAGAGGCTTAAGACTCGGTCAAAAAGATTCTGGACTTATCAAGAGGTTATGGAATAAAATGAGCTCGGTTTGAAAATTATTCAAAAATCATGCCCTAGAGCTGATAAATCTCCCATGCTAGGCGATATATCGCCTGGGCTTATGTTCCCTAAGCTCGTCGAAGTAGTCGTGCGAAGTTCACGTGTTTTTGTATTCCCCGAGTGGTGATATATCGCCCCCTAGAGCTGCGATATATCGGCATACGCTGAAATATTATACACGTAATTGTTTCTCAGCCTAATTTGAATTGAGTAAACAACTTTGACTGAGTCCTATAACGATTTCAAAGCTGCTGGCAAACTCTGGGATTTTCAAATATTACTCTGAATAAACTACTCCTCCAAAATACTTAATTTCTCAATAAACATACACATGACAAGTGTCATTATCTTATTGGATCTATCTAAACCTTATAGTATAATAATTATCATCTTCATAATCAGTTATATTAATCATACCTTATGTTATAATTAATATTCTTAAACTATAGGTTAAACTTATAAAAATCTACAAGTGTTGCTACGAGTGTTCAACTAAGTCCCCGCTTGAACCAAAATCCACAGTAATAAACATACTTCAACTATTACTAGCTATTACTACTACTACTACTATCTAACTAACTAAGTAAAGTTCTTGGACTCTACACATCACTACAAGAGAAAGTAAAAGAAGAAGAAAAAGAAAAAGAATGATAGAACTAGTTGGTCTCCCAGATTTTGCCTCTACAAAGTGTTTCCTTCAGTCTCTTCTTAGGGATTTTTCAAAAATCGTCATAATGTTGCTTAAATAGTAGTTTGTGCTTTGAACGTGAAATTCCACTTTTGCTCCTCCTTAAGATTCCCTAATCTGCACATTGACCACCTCAAGCACCGCAGCCCCATAAGTGTGCACTGCGGCCTATGGACACGATTCGAAATTGTCTCTTCTCTGTCTTAACCAATGCCTGTGTCACGGCTCAAATTCCTAAATTAATAGCGACGTGGCTCCAAAAGGTTGAGTCGTGACCCTTGTTTTCCTAGAACCTTCAACTCTCTGTTTCATCACAATATCGTGGCTCTAATGTCTGATTTTTGACAATTTACTTCTTTTCGGGGCCAAACACGGTCTTTTCATCAATTCTTCAATAAATCCTAAAATATTAACAAACAAAGGCAACAAAAGCGTCATACTGCACAAACATAACTAAATAAACTCAAAATTTCCCTAAAATTACCCTCTAAAACACTATAAAAACTACTCTATCACCCTTCAATCTAAAATTTTCTTGATCGGACGGTCCTTGATTTCCAAGGGGCTCTTTCTATATATACCCATTTTCTTTCATCTCATTTTCAACATTTCATCTCTCTTCATTAAAATTGCTTTCCAACTTTTTCTATGGTTTCTCTAGAACTTTTGGCAATCGATTCTCTTGATTCGACTGAAATAATCTTCCCTTCTCCATCCTTGTTCAAGTTCATTTTCATTATCTATAAGTTTCTATATTCCCTTTCACTATATTTTTTATGACATATCGGGTATAACGCCTTGGATAGCCAAGACCATTACACTGTGTACTTGAAATAGTGTCAGACTTGCTAATCAATTCATTTTGTTATAAATGTGTAATTAAGGATAATGTCAAGGGTTAGGGTTAAATGTTTTTGTCAAAGGAACCATTCACTTTTTATTTAAAAGTTTGATACATACATGGGACCCTATAATGTTACAAATAGATGTTTGAAAGGGTATATAAAAATCAAAAGTTACAACCAGCCGGCCTTAGCAGCAAAATAAGGGATACAACCCTAGTTCCTTTGAAATATCCTAGGTCGTGGTGGACGAGCAGCCGCATATGTACATGCCACCACTGAAGCTCTCCAACTCATGGCTAGTCTAGCTTTCCTTTTCCCTTACCTGCACCACATAGCACCTGTGACCCAAGGCTCGGGAAGAAAACTTAAACATGTGCATGAACATTAAATACAAATTCCAAATACATATCTAGCATGCCCATCAGTACTAACCTTCTCATGCATGTATACAATTTCAAATAAATTATCATTGGATTATTCTGGGGGCCCCTGCGCTTAATAGATGACCATAGAGTCAACTCGAGGCCCTATGCCCATGCTATGTGACCATAGAGTCCCCTAGGGCCCTTGCCCTTAACTCTAAGTAACTAGCCATACAGCTAGCCAAGCGCTTTGTCGGCCAACATAATAGTACGTCCCTAAATGGGCCTAAGCCTTTCGACCATCGCACTATTGCTGCTCTTGACTAATAAGTCAAGCCCTGAACAAGGTATTCAGATACAAATACAAATACAAATAAGAATAGAGACAATACAAGTATGCATACATATTAATTATATAACACAATCAATTAAATGCAAACATAGTAATAACCATGTTCCTTAATGGGGTTAAGCCCTAACTACGCAGACCGTGCGAACAATCATATAACACTTAGCCAAAAATGGAGCATTCAAGCATGTTTAATCGAGCACAAGCATAACTCAATCACATTCATTCTCAGAGGCCCGGGCCCTATTCATAGCTCTAATAAAAAATTGGGCCAAGCCCTACCCACATATATCATGTATTGAGTGCAGTTTTCATACCTTAGGTTCGAGTACAACGTAATAATAAGAATGACCCTCGAGCGCGATCCTTTCCCGATCCCTAGCGGTACCCTGGTCATAACCAAATAAATGATATTCATCAATACTGAGTAAATAAAGGCTTCTCGACTGAGTCCTAGCCTCCATGACCTCAAATTCTACTAAACTAGGTAGTAGAATCGATCTCGAGCCCTTAGATTTGAGTTCCCGTTACTCAAAACCTATCCTTGCCAAAGTTTCCCAGGCAGGCCGCGACTTGACCCTAAGGGTCGTGGTACGCCTCCCAAAACATAATTCCCCCTGTCTAGAATTCAAGACACGGACTGCGACTTGCCCCTAAGATTCATGGCGGGCCTCCGAAACAGAAACCCCTCATGGGCACTGGGTTCACACGGGCCGCGGCGCCCCAAGAACAGGGTTGCGGCGCGCCCCAAGAACCCAGATTTCCCTATTTTTTTCTTTAGACAAACATAAAAAAAATCTCCCCAAATCCATAATTAAATCCCTGTACAACCTCAACATCAAACCATCAACAAAACCCCAACTCAAACTCACTCAAAACTCCACTAAAATTCAAATCCAAAACTTTGAGCCTTAATTACACCATAAACAAAAACAAAATTCAATTACAAATAGAGCCTATAGTTGTAATGACCCAACAAATTCTAAGACCTTGGACCATTAAAAACTACTAAACTTAGCTACTGCATTTGAAGAAAACATACATAAGAAATATTCACAACTTTATTGAAAACTCCAAAGTAAATATTGAAATACATAAATGCAGGGTATGGGATCCCATTGTTTTAAAATAAAAACATAACTTTAAACTAAAGGAAATTGTTTACAAAACTAAATGCGGAAAATACATAAAAACATAATTTAAATAGACTAAAATGACGTCCTCGAATCGTTCACGCAGTCCATCGAATCCCTTCATCCTTAATACACAAACCAAGCTACCAAGAATCCTTCCGCCGCCATAACTATTTTCCTGCATACATAAAAATAAAGGAATGAGCCTAATGCCTAGCAAGGAAAATCTACTAGCACATATATCATAAAACATAAACATAAGACTACAAAACATATGACTATAAAATATATGACTATAAAACATGCATTATAATGGCCATCATACTTCTTGGGGCTTGCTAGCTAAGCAATCATATGCCCATAAATTTATGGGGGCTTAGTTATCTAAACAAGTCATATAAATTTATGGGGCTCGTTATCTAAACAATCATATGCCCAAGGAATAAATTGTTGGGACTTGTGATCTAAACAAGTTATATATTTGTTATCTAAACAAATTATGTGATTTCTATCTAAACAATTCATATACTAAAACAACTAAAAACATATCATACACATAGCATAAACATATATTAAAACATAAAAGCATACAAAATCTATCCTATTTTCCTTACCAATACCGGGATTTATGAGAACAAGGACGGGATTTGGAACACTCCTAAAACCAACAATAAGAATGTGAGTAATTCTAAAGAAAGAGATGATAAAGAAATGAACTAAACCACCAAGATGAAACTTACCAACAAGAAACCTTAAGTTCAAAGAACTTAAATACCTAACCAAGAATGGAAACAACGAGTTAGGATTTGAGTAAAGATAACTAAAGGAAACTAAGGAACCATATAGAAATGAACTTAAGATTAGGAATACCTTTGAATGTACTAGAACCGAACTACACCTTGATATTGAAAACACACTATAAATCTCACTTCCCAAGTGTTTATATAGCTTAAGATGATAAAGCTTTCATCTCAACCCAAGTGTTTATCACTCTATAGTAACCCTAGCAGCTTGAAGGCCCTAAACACAGCTTGAAGAATGAGAGCAATGGCTGGGTACTAGGTCCTATTTATAGAGTTCAAGGAGTAAACTATCTTCTTTTATCTTGAATAAAAATAATGAGTATTAATTGAAGAATATTTGAATATTCATTCGGCAGGTGCTGAAGACTCGGTCAAAACGTTCAGAGGCTAGTCAAGAGGTTAGGAAATGAATCAAGCTCGGTTTCAACATCGTTTGAAAATATGGCCCTAGGGACGATATATCGCCCATCATAGGCAATATATCGCCTGGCCTTATGTCCCGTGTGCTCGTCGTTTCGTTTGTGCGAAGTTGACGTGTTTTTCGTATTCCCCATGTGGCGATACATCGACTCCTATGCTGCGATATATCAACATACGTGAATATATTAAACACGTAATTGCACTTTTCAGCATAATTTGAATTGATTAATCAGGTTTGACTGAGTAATACGAGATTCCAACAAGTTCTGGAAGAGTCTAGAGCTTCTTAGAAACTTTTACTTTTCAATTATTCACTTAAAATGCTTAAATCCTCAAATAAACAAGATTGTGATAATTGTCATGCTCCTAATGGTCTTGGAAGATTCTAGAGCTTTCTTGAACTTTCTATAATTAAATCATTAAATAAACATGCACACGACAAGTGTCATGATCTTATTAATTCTATCTAAACCTTATAGTATAATAAATAACATCTTTATAATCAGCTATATTAATCAAACCTTATGTTATAATTAATATTCTTAAACTATAGGTTAAACTTATAAAATCTATATGTGTTGCTACGAGTGTTCAACTAAGTCCTGGCTTGAACAAAAATCCACAATACTACTTCTTTCGCCCCATGGTTGGGAACTAATGATTGGCTCTATCTACAAAGATTTTGGATTTGCTCATAATGAACAAATTATATCCGGTCTACTACTACTACTACTACTACTACTGCTGCTACTGCTACTGCTACTGCTACTGCTACTGCTACTGCTACTGCTACTGCTACTGCTACTGCTACTGCTACTGCTACTACTACTGCTACTGCTGCTGCTGCAATTCGACCAGTTTTTTTTTTTTTTTTTTTTGCATTAAAATCACATTTCAAATTTGAATTTCTGACACACGATTTCTAAGAAAATATGTACATCCCAGGGACAGAGCGCTTATATAAAGGGCGTGCATGAATCCACTTTGTTAGGTTCCAAATTACCTCAACCCAAGGAGGAGAATTTAGCACGTAGGTCCTAGATCCCCATTTGATACCATCAAGTCAAGTTTTCCAGTAACTCATTCTTGGTTCTCAACCACGACCAGTTCGCTTGAACCTCTTAACTAAATCCCAGAACCATGTCCTTAGGTCGCCTTCTAACGATTAATGTTGCTCTTTACCCAGGTGAGTTAATTTATAATTTTAAATTGAGTAATCATGAGCTTTCCAACCCAAGTCCTAGTTGGTTCCTCCTCTGGAAAACATCATGTTGAAAACACATCGATTCGTCACTTTGGACCAATGGTGGAAAGAGAATTTGTTACAACTGCAAAAATCTTTTATGAGGTGGAGAAGATCAAGCCCAGGATAGACTTGTTAGCACAGGTAAACAACATCATCGAGGGTTATGGCATAAAAACATCCTCTAAATTTTATGGTCGCCCCACCCATAAAGGATAATGGAGCTGCGCACCTTTTGAAGATAACTTTGGGGCCTGGAGCGACGAACAACTAAAAGTTGGGGCCTTCTGTCCATTTAACACGTATTTTTCAGATTTTCTGAATTTTGTGAAGCTCGACCCCCCCCCCCCCCCCCAAAACACTTATCTTCTCTTCGTAAGGCTAAAATATGTGTTCTAGAAAAGCGAGTGGGAAGCACCCACTTCTGAGGAGATTTTATATTTGTTCTTTAAAGGCTAACCCAACACAAAGACTGGTGATGACAGATGCCATTACCTCACTCAGTTCCCCAAAATAGCTCCCTATATCAAGCTCCCGAGTCACCCAAGTGACTTTAAGGAAATATTCTTTATGGTGAACGAGTTCGCGACCTATGAACATTGCTATTTACAAGAGGTCCCTTTAACCTCTATTGTTTCAATATTTGCGTATGCTTTATTATCAATAACCAATCTAACTAAGCTTATCATTCATGCAGCTATTTACAAGAGGTATGAGGTTTCTGAGGTCAAGAAATCTCAGTACGCCCAGATCGCTGCTCTTTCAACTAAAGAGAAAGACTAGTGAGCTATTATGACAGATGCAAATATGAGGCTCGGTAAATTAATAGAAGAAGCCTAGACTTTGGCCTTCTGACCTCAAGGTTCTTCTTTGAAAAGGACCATCCCCACATTTTAGGAGGTTGAGGAGGTTCAGTAGGTCACCCCATTAGTGTGTAGGCCCCTCACCTAGAACATCGATCTAGGGCAAATGTCAGTACTTATAACCAAGGTGACCTTCGGCATAATATTAAAGAGTACTTGCCTACCTTTTGCTTGGTAGACACAATCCCAAGAAAATCGTGACAAGAAATGCAGATCCAGATAATAATGTGAGCCTCCAAGAATAAGAGGCTTTTTTAGTACTCCTTACGATTTTTGCTTTCCCCTTAGAGCTATTATGGTAGATAATAGCTTTAGTTTTAAGAGTGGGAAGTTCCAGTAGTATCGCACCTTTGTATGTTCTGATACAGTATTCCCATTTGAAATGCATGGAGAATATTAGTTGAGCTCAGATAATGAGCTCATGCTTGAAAATGTTTCTCCTATGCTTAAAAATAGTCTTCATGTGCTTTCTCTAGACCCAGCTATCCTAGAACTTACTATCCTGATCTAGTTAGCCTAATCCCTCTTCCAGAACTGACATTGATAGACTCCTCCAGTAGCTCGGAGGGTAAGATTATTAATTTTTCCCTTATTTTAACAAGTTTTATTAAGCTTTTCTAACCCTCTCTTTATGCCTTCATTTCAACTTGCTTGGCTATCAAGAAAGCTAGGGTTACCAAGAAGGTCACTACTTCGTGGCTAGAGGTTCCTCTATCGGGTACCATGGAAAAAACACCCTAAATCGCCAAGACCATTACAATGTATATTTTAAATAGTGTTAGACTCTCTAAATGAGTCTTTTGGCCTTAAACATGTAACTAAATGTGATTAAAGGTTTAGGGTTAATTTTTTTGTCAAAAGGAATAACCATTTCATTCAAATGTTTACGTTCATATATGGGATCCCAAAATAACGTTTAAAAAGTTAATTACAATTCAAAACATACAACCAGCCGACCTAAGCGACAAAATAGGGTTTGACCCTAATTCCTTTGAGAAACCCCGGCTGTGGTGGTCGAGTAGCTGCATATGTACATGTCGCCACCGAAGCTCTCCAACTCATGGCTGGTCCAGCTTCCCTTTCCCCTTACCTGCACCACATAGCACCGTGAGCCAAGGCTCAGCTAGAAAACTTAAACATGCTCATAAGCAGCTAATAACATATCATAGAATCATAATAAGCATGCCTAGTAGTAATAACCCTACTCATGCATGCATTCTATTCAGATAAGTCATTACGGTGTCACACCAGGGGCTCGTTGCCCTAAATACGTGACCATAGAGTCACGCCGGGGCTGTTGCCCTAAATAAATGACTAATAAGTCATATCAGGGCTCGTTGCCCTAGAATATGGAACTATAGAGTCACCTCGAAGCCCACTGCCCTATTCTCTGTATAACCAGCCTTAGAGTTGGCCTAGCGTACCCAACGCTTTAATTTTCCAATGACCATAGGGTCGGTCAAGCGTATATCACGCTCCTGATTAGGCCTAACTATATCGACCAGCACTCAGCGCTATTGCTGCCCTTGACTTATAAGTCAATGCTTTCGACTAGTGGTCAGCGCGCTACTGTCGTCCTTGACTTATAAGTCAAAGCTTTTCAATAATCAAATAATGCAAATGAGCATACATCATTTAACAATTATCCAAATATAGAGTGTTCAAGCATGCTTAATCAAGCAATCACAGGCATAATCATAATCATGCACATTCATAGGGACTCGAGTTGTAATCATATCTATCACGTATTGGGTGCAATTTTATTACCTTTGGTCCAAGCACAAGCTAATTAACAACGACCCCTGAGCACAATCTCATCCCGAGCTCTAGCAGTACCCTAGTCACAACCATAATAAACAATATCTATCAATATCAAGCAAATAAGGACTTCCAGACCGATTCCTAGTCTTCGGGACCTCAAATTCTACTAAATCAGGAAGTAAAATCCTTTCCGAGCCCTTAGGTTTGAGTTCCTGCCATCCAACACCTAATTTAGCCAAAGTTTCCAATTTGAGTCATGGAGCCCCTCCCAAGTGTCGTAACTTTCCTCAAGTCAGAGAGACCAGCCCTCAATTTCACTAGACACGCATTGTGATGCCCTGGTTAGCCAAGACCGTCACACTGTGTACTTTAAATAGTGCTTAACTCGCTAAACGAGTCATAAGACCATAAACGTGCATCTAAATGTTATTAATGGGCTAGGGTGAAAATCTCTATCAAAAGGAATGGATATATTTTACTAAAAATATTAAACTGTACATGGGATCCCATAAAAGTGTTTACAAAGTTGTTTACAAACCAAAATGGTTATTACAGTTCAAAAGTTACAATCAACCGACCTCAGCGGAAATAATAGGGTTAAACCTTAGTTCCCCTAAGAAACATTTTGGCCGTGGAGGTCAAGCAGCCACATATGTAACCTAAGCTCTCCACTCAAGGCTGGGTAAGCTTTTCTTTCCCTTTACCTGCACCACATAGCACCCATGAGCCAAGGCTCAGCAAGAAAAATTATTACTGCATCTATACAATTTAAATAAATGATTATGAAATCATTCTGGGGCTTGCAACCCTAATCAGATGATGACTGTTAAGTCATTCTGGGGTCCTGCGCCGTAAATAGATGACTAATGAGTCTCTCTGTGGTCCTGCACCCTAAATAGATGACTAATAAGTGTCTATGGGGTCGTGCACCCTGAATAGATGACTAATAAGTCTCTCTGGGGTCCTGCGCCCTAAGCCATGTGACTATCAAGTCACCTGAGCCTTTTAGCCCTGACTCTGAGTAACTAGCCAAGCGCTTTAGTTTTCTTCGACCAAGCGTTGTGACCATTGTCCATATATAGAGCACTCAGCATGCCTCATCAATAATCATGTATGTAACATACTGGGTGCAGTTTTCTTACTCAAATTTGAGCGTAAAATAAATAAAGAACAACCCTTGAGAACGATCCTCTCCTTAGGCCCTTAGCGGTCACCTAATCATAACCAAATATGAAATCCCATCAATAAAATGAGTAATAAAAGGTTCATGAACTAAAATCTAGCTCTCGGGACCTCTAATCCTACTAAAATGGTTAGTAAATTCGATCCTAGACCTTGAGATTCGAAAACCCGCGCTCAAAACTAACTAAAACCCAATTTTGTTCAAAGAGGAAAGGCGGGCCATGTCCTGCCCCCAAGGGCCGCGGCACACCCCCAAGACAGAGAGCCCTTGTCTGGGTGCCAGGGGCGGGCCGCAACTTGCACGCAAGGGAAAAAATTATGAAAATTCCCTTCTTATAAGAAGTGGGCCCACATGCATGCAATTATCATCATATAATAATATAATTCACATAATAATCCAGGCACTAATCCACATTAGGGAATTTGGGATATTACACGCGTTGTGGCACAACCTGCCAGCATCGCGGTGCCAAGGCGCTTTGAGGCACTCTGATGTTCTCTGAGTTCATGAGGGTCGCGGCGCCCCAAGAACAAGCCCGCGACGCGACCCAACGAACCCAGTTTTTCAAACATTTTCCCCAAGCCAATTCGTCAAAAATTCACCCCAAAGTGGTACCACTACAACAATATTGAGTATATATTACATTAAAGAATAGCATATTTTTAAAAGTGCTATTATTAATGGGGGGATTAAAAAACACGGAACTGATGAATAGTGAGGATTAAAATTTTTGGCGCCATATGACTAAAATCCCAGGCGGCAAAATGAATTTCTGCCAAATTCCCTTTCTCTCAAATTTTCTCTCAGCCTTTCTCTAAGTTACCCTTTCTCTCACCCTCCATCTCTCACTCACGAAGCCCTCTCCGCCCTCTCCGCCCTCACGAAGACTCACCGCCCTCACCGCCCTCAACTCATCTCTGCCTCCTCGCCCTCACCGAAGTCTCTCCGCCCTCAACTCATCTCTGCCTCACGAAGACTCGCTCCAGAGTCGAGCTCTTTATCTGCCTCACGATGTCACGCTCCAGAGTGGAGCTTCTCTGCCTCATGAGTTCTCTGCCTCACGCCCACGTAACTTTACAGCAAGAGATAGATTTACTGAAGGTACTGATTTTGCATGGATCCTTAGTATCGATAATGATCAAGAAATTACATGATGGTTGTACTTATTACATTTTTTTATATCCTCTATAAATGAGAACTGTGAAGGGTCTTGTATAATATCTTTAGAAGGCTATAAAAGTAATAAATTCTTTCCTCAGACCTGCCTGATATTATATTTTGTGTTCACTAAATACGTGCTTAATATTTTATGGAAATGCTGAGCTTATTTATGTAAGATTGTTATTCCCCAAATTTGATCTTTATGTGTCTTCAATGTAGACTCTTTTTTATTTTTTTCCAAATCTTGTTTCTCTTTCTTGATGCACCGTCAAATATGCATGCAGGTTTCTTCTCCCAGTCCAGCAACACTTATAGTTATCAACGACATTTTTGCATATTTCTTTGGGTTCTTTTTTGGAAGAACCCCATTGATCAAATCATCTCCAAAAAAAACTTGGGAGGGATTCATTGATGCTTTTGTTACAACTGTCAAATCTGCATTTTTGGTCAGCTTATTTTTCCTATGCGATGCACATTTAGCATTCTTGTGCATATTCCTGAGATTTAGGAACTGTAGCATTACAAAGTTAAATTTAGTTTCCTACTCAGTTATAAAGTGATGGCTGTGGTCCAGCCTCGGTCACCATCTTATTTGTTAAGGATTGTCTATGTGTAGATCCACACTATAGTTTGGTTGGTAATGGGCTCGATATAAGTATCTGCTGGCCCTAATTTCTACTGTTATCACACAGCCATATCACATTCTGTTTTACCTGAACTTTGTTAACCTAATACTATACTCAATTGTTCTTTATGTACTTAAATTCCTAAGTCCTCTAATACATAACAGTCGTGTATCCATATATACACTAGTCATGTTATCTTGCTTGTATGACTCAAGTAGCGTGTATTAATTATGCAGTTTTGAACTCACAAATAAGAAAGATTGGTTGATGCATGCCAAAACTTGCAGCTTACTGTGTATATTAATATCTTCCAACCACCTAATCAGACGTTGAAATGTTGTCTCAATTTATTTCTAATTCAATTATTATTTTCTTTCTTCAATATAATAATAATAAGGGTATGGCCCATGTTATTGTCATTGTAAGAATGAGAGTGTTATTAGTGTTTACATCTACATAGTACACCATTGTCATTAATTTCCCAGATCACATTGTTGGAATATCTAACTTAATTAGTATTCAAGTTGGCTAATCTTAATATAATCTCCTAATTTTTATTTATTTTTTACTGAAGACCTTAGATTAAAAGTAAGTGAATGTATGCCATTTGTGATAACAAATCTTGCCCCACGTGGCTTTAAATGAAACTTTAGTCTACCAATAATTATACCACAAGTTAAATTATATATATAGAGAGAGAGAGATCCAATTAAGGTAAAGTCAACCGTTGTATAGAAAATACCACATTAGCCTTACAATTAATCATCTTCTCATCTCACCAAACTCAAAAGTTTATCATCAAGACATATTACATGTCTTGTAAATTTTGTATTACAAGAGAAAAACCATTAGTGAAGCTTCTCTTTAGCTTCTAATAAGTTTAAAGCTATCAACCAAAGGACTCAGAATGACCTGCATAGGAGAAAAAACCAGCTTTCATTAGTACAAGTTCAAAGATGAGTAGATATGCATATAGTAGTGGAGGGGACAAGGACATTTTAGAAATTTATTTAGCTACTATGTATAATTTTTTTACTATGTATAATTTGTTGACTTAGCTACCAACATCCGAAATATCATAGAATGAGTGATCACAGAGACAGTGGTTTCTGAGCATTGAAATCTATAAGATGGTTTAGTTTTCTTTGTTCAAAAAAAAAAAAAAACAGAATAAGAGCTGAACTAAAGGAGGTTATTATATTTTTTAATCAATGATCATTTGAGTATGTAAATAATATCTATGTCTTTGTTCATGTAATTTTTATTTTGATCTTATAAGCATGTTGTTCTTTCAATATGAGATAATTGTGACATGACTTTTTGATTTATTGGGTTCTCTACACAAGTTTCTAAATTTCTTTAACTCTTTCAGAAATTCAGAATTGGAGGGAACTTTATTTGCAGCAGTTTGCAAGAGGTATGTTTTCTTTTATTTTTGTTAAAATACTTTGCAAATGTTAGAGGAGTTTGAATATCTTAGATATTCATCCATAGTGAAGTAGGTTCTGAGATTATTATTGTGTGCTGCGGTGATAACGGAAGGTTGAGAACTTGTGTGTATTAGTGAAGTAGGTTCTGAGAAATTTGTGTGCTGCGGCGAGATAAGGAAGAAAACTTGTGTGTTGATTGAATATTTTGAATTGATAATGATTGATGGTTGGTTAATAAATATGGCTGGAATGTTTTCTGATTTTCTGTTAGTTATTTGATGTATATCAATAAACTTCAAAAACCATAGAAATTTGAAAGTAGAATCGAAACCCATGTGGGGAAAATCGAAACCATAGAAATTTAGTCATCAATCAACTAAATACAAAGTGAACTTGAAAAATCTTAAGGTGAACTAAAACCATAATCCATAACTACTTAAAACAACTCCTTTTATACTTTGCATCTTTGTTATTACAATAATAAAATACATTTAATCACATTGTAGAAAAATCAGCAAAAATAAAAATCAAATAATCACATTTAAATATGATATAGGAAAACATGGCTACCTTTACTTATCAAAACAAAAAAGGAACACAAGAGTCTTATCCTCCATACCTTAGCTCAAGAGTCTCGTACACTCCTAGTTAAACAAAAAAGGAACACAAAATAGCTGAATCCCAATCCTAAGAAATGTTTATCTGAACAATAGAGCCAATAAAATTAATTTTACAAACAGAGCATATCAACAGATTTAGTTCCAACAACAATTAATTTAATACAAATATCAAACATAAAAATATAGAAAATAAAAATAAAATACCTCACTTTTCTCCTGTGTTCTAATAGTTTTCCCTCCCTTAGTTCATAAAATAGAAATATCGTATGAACTAAACTTGTAAGAAGAATCATATTAACAATACTAAATACAAAAATAATTCATAGAAAAAAAATAGTTACTATCAGTGAGTGATCTAGGTGTGTAGGACCATATGGCTTAGTGTACCACAGGAATTATTTGTTCATTTTTTGTTTCTTTCCCTTAGTTGCCTAGAAGCAAGGCAACACAGAAAGTAGGATCAATAGGAAACTTCAGAGGCTTTTGATGTTTTTTACTTTTTTTTTTTATCTGTTTTTACTTTTAGAGATTTAGAATCTGATATAGAAAACAACACAATCTGAATGGTCTAAGGGAAAACAAAACTGACCTCATAATATGGTATCAAAGTCTTCTCAGCTAAAGTCCAAAATTATATTTTTGTTGCTTATATTTTGTTAGCTATAATAGAAGAACTTGTTAATTTTTGTTGCTGAAATTAGCTTCACTTAGCATGGCTTGGTCTATAATATGTATATTTGTTTAAAGGTGTCTCTTTTTGGTCTAATAGCTTTCTCATCTGAACAACAGAAGAGAAGAATTTCTATGAGATATTATTTGATATAAATACTATGTTTTGATTTCTATTATTGCCTTGTATTATGACCAGAGTTAGCATCAACTTAACCAATTCTATAATTTATTTTTTACTCACTATTTCACTCAATAGATTACAGAAAAATTCAATTTTATTGTGACCCTTCAACTCAATGGCATTTCTCCTTTTGAGCTCCTCTATCTTTCAGTTTCATGTGAACATGTTTATTTTGCTTAAAAAAAAACTGTGTATGTTAGACATATACTCATCCCTTATTAAATGTTTAAAGGGTAGTTGCTATGCCTAGAAAGAGACCAATTTTGGAATTGGCATTGTGGCTTATGTTACAGCTGTTATTTTCTCATTGGTCAGCCATTTGTTTACTTGTAATGCACTTGCCTATATAAAATAAAGGCTATTACTCTTTCATCGAAAAAATAAATGTTTAAAAAATCTTTGAGCTGAGAGAAAATTCTTTATTCTTCATTCACAGTGGAAAGAGTAGGGAGCTAAACTCCTAACCTTGGATTGGATGTAGGATCTCTGTATTTCTTTGTTTGCGTTTCTGCATTAATTTTTCAGAGTTTTGTCATTTGTTTGTTGTATTTTTGTATTGGTTATTTGGTTCATGTGTGTGGAGGTGCTTTGGCATCAAAGAGTTTAGTATTAGTATAGAGATCCCTTAGTTGCCTAGAAGCAAGGCAACACAGAAAGTAGGATCAATAGGAAACTTCAGTGGCTTTTGATGTTTTTTACTTTTTTTTTATCTGTTTTTACTTTTAGAGATTTAGAATCTAATATAGAAAATAGCACAATCTGAATGGTCTAAGGGAAAACAAAACTGACCTCATAATATGGTATCAAAGTCTTCTCAGCTAAAGTCCAAAATTAAAATCAAGATGTCAACAAATTTGAGCAACCTTTTTATTTATTTATTTATTTTTATATGGTCCCTCATCTATGATATTGATCAACAGCTGTGTTTGCATTACTCAAGTCTAAAATTATCCCTGTAATACCATACAAGTAACAAACATCAACCAATATATCTTCATCTAATGCTTAGAAAAGAAATTATGCATTACTTAAAAGTTATCGAACAATTTTTTTGAAGTTCTCACCTGGTTGTTTTGTAAATGTATCCCATATACTAACTCCTTTATTTCCCTCATCAGAAGCTCCCTCAAACTACCATATTGAAATAGATATCAAATTCTTGAACTGACAATAATCTTTATATATATATAAATATATATAATATTTCTTTGAGATGAGGATTGGAAATGCCAGAATTATCTCAAGTTTAGCAATAAGACTAAATAAACAGCTTAAATTCATTTCTGAACTCAAAATCAAGTAATTTTAAAAATCAAATCATATAGTATATTTTGGTTGATACAATTTTGTATTTACCATTACATAGACTTATCAAAATTTTGCTTTTTGTTGGTTAGAACAGGACAACTAAATTGGTGATCATGTTGGATAAAAATTGGCTACGCTTCAATAGGTAATAAGAATTAGGGATTTAATTAGTGCTAGCTTAGTAAAATTAGTAACTTACTATATTTGTTACTAATATATTATAAATATGAACTTGTCTTTGAATTGTAGAGCCCCGGATGAGTATAGAGAAGGCGCTAAGAATTTTGTAGAAATGTCAGAAAAGCTAGCTGGTTATCCAGAAAAGTTATTGTGTCCATGCAAAGTTTGTCGAAACTTAAGTCACCAATGTATTAACATTTTGTATGAACACTTAGTCATTTATGGGATTGATCCAACATACAAAATCTGGTTTCATCATGGGGAAGAATTATCAAGAGATGATGATGTAGAGACAATGGAAACATTTGATTCTTACAACTTGTTTAGGGCTACAAATATTGATGGTTGTGATTTTGAAAGTCATCTAGAAGGTCATGATGACACTTTTATGGAAAAAATAGAAGATGCAGACACTCCATTATATCCACAATGCACTAAATATACTAAGTTATCGTCAATTGTTGCATTGTATAAGGTTAAAACTACCAATGGATGGTCTGACAAAAGTTTTGATGAATTGTTAAGACTTTTGAATGATATGTTTCCTTTAGATAATATGATCCCCAAGTCTATGTATGAGGTTCGAAAATTTCTTCGATTATTTGATTTAGGATATGAAAAGACTCATGCGTATGTTAATGATTGCTGTTTGTTTAGAAAAGATAAAGAAAACTTGCAAGAATGTCCAACATGTGGAACTTCACGTTGGATGTCAGATAAGCTGACTAAAAAGGTTCGACATGGTTTCCCAGCAAACGTTTTGAGGTACTTTCCTATAATCCCTAGGTTGAAATGGATGTTCATGTCTAAAAGAATTTCAAAGGAATTAAGATGGCATCACAACAATAAAAGTTGCGATGGAAAAATGCGTCACCCAGTGGATTCAGCAGCATGGGAGCTAGTCAATGATAAATGGCCATCATTTTCAAATGAAGAGAGAAATATTAGACTTGGCCTTTCCACAGATGGATTTAACCCATTTAGTAATTTAAGTTCTAAGTATAGTGTTTGGCCTGTTTTGTTGGTCATGTACAACTTACCCCCATGGTTGTGCATGAAACAGGAGAATATTTTATTATCAATGTTAATTCCAGGACCTAAACAGCCTGAGAATGATATTGATATATACTTAGAACCCCTCGTAGAGGACTTGAAATTATTATGGAATGAGGGTGTTGATGCTCATGATGCATTGGACAATACAAATTTCAAGTTGCGGGCTATTTTGATGTGGACAATCCAAGATTTTCCAGCATACGGACAAAGCAACTACCCCACACTTGTAGTCGCAAAGGTTATGCAAGATTGATTGATGAATTGGTAAAGGCAAACATATTTACAGTTGTTTTATTATAGAATTTGGTTTAGATATTTTTTTAATTTATTTTCTTATTTTGATAGATGAACCATCATGAAACCAATACACCACCTTCTAGATTTGATGTTTGGACCAAAGCACATAAGAAGAAAAATGGCGAACCAGTAAATTCAGAAGTGGCTGAAGCTTTTGTATACACCTTGCCCTTTCAAAATCATGTGACTTTAGTTTTAACTTACTCATTTGTTTGAATACATTTATTGATACTATTTATTTTTGAAGGATTTGGTTGAAGAATATAAGAAAGATCCTGCTATGTCTTCAACTACAAGTGTTAATGAAGACATCCTCACAAAAGTCCTTGGTCCTGAAAAAAATTCATACATGAGAGCTTTCGGAAGAGGAGTTACTCGGTCAAAGTTGCAAATTGTGTGAGAAAGAGATGACCATTTGATGAAGATAGAAGGTCAATGCAAAGATTTGAAAGACAAAATGCAACACATGGAGCAACTCATTGTTTCTTTAATGAAAAATCAAGTAAGTATTTTGATGCTGAAACTATATTTTCATGTGGCTGAATTGCAATAATAACTAAGATTCATGTTTAATTTTTTGGTTAGTCTTTACTTTTGTATTTTTTTAAATTTTGATGTTGAATTCATGTCTTTCTATCTTACTTGTAAATAGAATACGTCTACTCAGAGCGAGGAGCAATCAAATGTCAATGTTCAATCAAATTCTCATGTTCATTCCACTCAGGTAATTATGATACTAATTATATGAAAATGATAAAATCTAAAACATATAATATTCAATATAAAATCATTTACTGTTGCTGAATTTGTTATATTGATATATTGTTAGAGTGTCAAGAACCACACATTTGGCTCAAAATGCAAAATATTAGATTGGATTGGATCTGGAGAAATTATTGCAGAAGGTTATTTTATCTCAAGTGACCCAAAGGATGAGGTTCACCATGTTCCTCTTGGGCCTAGTGCTATGAAAGTGGGGATAGATCTTGTGAGAAAGAATGATGCATTTCTGTGGAGGCCTTCAACAATTATGTCTACTATAGAAGATGATGTAGGTAGTATAATTGCATGGCCAGCTGATAAAGTTATAATTAGGTAATTAACGTTTTTTATGTACTCTTTTAGTTTACTATAACTTTAAGTTGAAGCATTACTTATTTAAATTTTGTTGTAGCTAAACAAATGGACTCGCAACAAAGACAAGTGCACAAAGGATGATGAATTGAAGGATGGAGCAAGTTTCACGCATGGTTTACTTTTGTGTATCTTGTAATGTTTCTATTTTTCATTTTTGAAGTAAAAATTGTTCAAGATTATAAAACTTTATTATGTTATGCTTTCAAACTTAAGTTAGAACTAAGATCTCAAGAAGTATACACATTCATGGTTTGAATTAGTTATTGTTTAATGTAATACTTATGGTTTATCAATCTATTGATAATTACATTTTATGATTAATTTTGAATTTTTTTTATCAAAATACAATAATGAAAATCTTTTAATTAAAAAAAAACCATATAAGTATACTTATCAAAATAAAATTTAAAATTTATTACTATATGTTATGATTTAAAAACATATTATAAGCGTAAAAAATCGTTATGGTTTATATAATATAACAAACTAAAAATGTTATCAAAATAATCAAATGTAACAGTTGAAAAGTGTTATGAAAAAAGTACAAGATTAAACTTCAAATTTATAATCAAAAACTCTATCTAAATGTTATTATTTGAATATTATAGCACCTAAAAATGTGTTATTGAATAGTTTAAGATAACACCGAACATAACATTCAAAAACTGTTATAGAAAATACAGGACTTTTAATAACATGGGCTACGTTAGCATTTTCAGAAGTGCTATCAATAGTCCCGGTTAGCAGTTTTTAAGTGTTATGAATACTGTTTTTTCTTGTAGTGGTTATCCATACAGTATACTTGGATTAATTATGTCACTCATAATTTATTATTATTAGTTTTGGAAGTTTGGTCATTTTAATAAAAATCATTTGTAAGGATTTATGATCCTTATTTGGTTTTAAATCCATAAAGGAAATTCATACAAAATATTTGAGACTAAACCCTAAGTCTCGGGGAGACCTATCATATGGTCTCGATACCTAGGCTCGGGTATCACAATAGTATTTTCCCACAATCCGCTAAAAATCTTGTTCTTTAAACGCATCGCTATTGATCCATACTTTCAACAAGTCAGTTAAATATATAGAAGATTTTAGCCAGTATTATATCGAGAAAATACTAATAAATTCCTTTATTATTTTTCAAGAAAATAAACTCTTAATTTTCCTTTTATTTTTCTTAAGGTTTTAATCTCTAAAAACAGTTTTAAGAAAATAGCCTAATTTGTCTTAATTAGGAAAACTGTTAAAAATTTCCCATCTTGACTAGTTAATTTTTCAAAATCAATTAATCAAGTTTACTTATTAGAAAAATAATTCCCTTAATCATTTTCTCAAAATATAGGGTTTTAAACCCTCTTTTAATTTATTAACTATTAATAAATTAAATCTTTTATTTTAAAATAGAATAAAATTTCTTTAATAAAAATAATTCACACTCAATTCAAAGTGGTAATTTTAGTGAAAATATGTTTTCAAGACTTACCAAGTTTATATCTTGCAATAAGCAAAATTTTACTTTTTAACTTAAGTTCCAAAATCTCATTTTTGCCCCAAGTGTGAAAACCATATTTTTCACATTTTTAACTACATACTTTGTTAGTTCATAACTTGAAATTTACTTATCCAATTGTTACCAAAATTTCCCAATTCCATTTTTGGTATGCCATTTATGTCTTTGTAAAATCTTAGGTCAAAATGAGCATTTTTTATTGGTGAAATCATTTTCTAACAATGAGGTAAAAATGACATTATTTTCAAGTCCTTATTTTTTCCAGACTTTGACACTTAATAACATTCAAACCGTTCAGTATTTTATTACCAAATTTTACAGTAGAATACTAGGTTATGCCAATAATATTTCTGCCAAATTTTATAAAAAAAATGGGTTCATTTTTTCTATACAGTGGCTGTCCAAACTTGGTTCCGAAAATAAGAATACAAAAAAACAGTTTTTTACCTAAAATTTGAAATAACATAACTCACTCATTTTTAAACGTTTTTGAGTGTTTCAAAAGCTCAATTTTATGTACTCAATCTCAAAAACATCACAGTATAATTAAATTTTACAAAATAAATATACAGTGGCTGCTTGACCCCTTGGAAGTCACAGCTCAAAACATGTATTTTGTTTTAAGGTTTCTAACAAAACCCTTGGGGGTTTTGGTCCCTATTTTCAAAAATCAATACACAAGCATCATAAAAATTATAAAAAAACCAACATAACCTTATTACATCACCAATAAGAAACTTTAAGCATTAACTATAAAAAATAATGCTTAAAACTAAAAATCATACAATAACAACCATAAAAGTAAACTTTTTATCTTTTTGGTGTTCTTGCTTAAGGTGTGGATCTTCCTACTAGCTTTGGCTCCTTCAAAACCTTTTAAAAATCCTAAACAACTCCCCCCAACAACATAGATAATTAGCTATTTGAAACTCTATGAATAAAACTTTACAAAGTTCTAGATTATTGAAACTTTACCTTAGGGAAAACCCTTCCTAGACCAAGCTTAGCTTCCAAGTGTCCTTAGTGTTCTTGAGGTTGAAGGTAGAGAGAAAACTTTGAGAGAGTTTTAAAAAAAAGATGATAGTGAAATGGGAGAGAGGGTGGTCGGTTTTGAGGTTAGAAGAGCCGACACAACTCTAAACAAATATCACTTAGCCACTTGAGTGTTTTACCACCACTTGCCTATTTACCCTAATACTTAAATAAATGCAATTAAACTAATTAAAATTTTGGTCAACCCATTTTAAAGCCTCACATGGCCAGCCACCTTATCCTATATATCCATTTATATATATATATATTTTATAATGGTGAATAATTATTTCTTAAGAAGAAAAACTCAAATTGACTTTCTACACCTTTTTCACTCTTATTAAGTTTTAATCACAAAACTTAACATTAAATAGTTAAATTAAATGTCTCTCACATTTAATTTAATTAATCACAATATAAAATTTAACCTAAGGTCCATTCATGGAATAAAATTTCTCATTTCAGTAAAATTAAGCATTTAACACAAAATGCCATAAAATTTTCATTTTCTCATAGGTTTATTATTTTTGACCAAACTTTAATTTTTATGAATGTATTTTATGCTCAAAATATATTTGCCATAGTTTTTCATTTTATTTTCCGAGATTTTTACCCGATCAGGGTTTTTGTGTCAGTCTAGGACCGAAAGTCTTATCTTGACTTTAAATCACAAAATTAATAATTTGGCTAGAAATAACTCATGGAATAATTTCCAACAAAATATAATATTATTTAAAATAATATTCTTAACTTGGGGAAAAAATCCCAACCCGAGTCGCTTAAAGGTACCCGAAAATGCAGGACAGTGATTGATAGACTGTGTAGACCTAGTGAGTATTGTGTTTCAGGGTTTGGGACTATTTTTCCTACATGGGAACTGGTAGTATCTAGGAGGTGGATTAGAGCACTGCCAGTGATAGTTGATTGTAGGGAGTTATCAGTAGATTTGATTCAGTTGAGTATGGAGGACTTTGATATGATTCTAGGCATGGATTGGTTGGTTAGATATGGAGCTACCATGGACTGCAGGAAGAAGATGGTGACCTTTGAGCCAGAGGGCGAGGATCCCTTCAAGTCGCGGAGCGTGAACTTCCAAAGAATGAATGAATTGGCAGAAAAAGACATGGGTCGCGACTCAGGAATGGGCAAGTCGCAACCCGACTCACCAAAAAGAGAAATTTTTTTTGTTTAAGGACGTTTTTTAAGTCATTTGTGATGGGGTTCTTTGGATGGTGGGATTAGCAAATGTTTAAATTTATTACTATATTGTTTTAATCATGCCTGTTATGAACTAAACATCTTTTCTAGGGTTTAATGTAGTCACTTGGATATTTGTTAATTTTCTATGATTATGTAACGCTACGGTACGTTTGCCTTCCGGAGAATACTGTTTGGATTATGTAACGCTTCAGGCACGTTTCAACGTTGTATGATGTCCAAATTCTTTGACATGGTGGAAAAAGTTATAGAGTTCTTTATGGATGATTTTTTCAATTTTTGGTTCTTCATTTGATGGTTTTCTAAAAAAATTGGAGATGGTATTGAGGAGATAGGAAGAGTCGAATTAGTCTTGAACTGGGAGAAATGTCATTTCATGGTGACTGAAGGAATTGTGTTAGGCCATAAAATATCCAGTAAGGGCATTGAGGTAGACCATGCAGAGATTTCTACTATAGAGAACCTACAGCTACTAGTTTCTGTAAAAAGGTGTTCGAAGTTTTTTGGGTCACGCTGGGTTTTATGGAAGGTTTATTAAGGAATTTTCCAAGATCTCGAAGCCTTTGTCTACACTACTTATGAATGTGGTGACCTTCAATTTTGATGATGACTGCTTGAGAGCCTTCAACACCTTGAAGGAAAAATTGATCATTGCACCGATTGTGGTATCACCGGATTGGGATCTCCCTTTTGAACTTATGTGTGATGCGAGTTAATATGCAGTGGGGGTAGTGCTTGGGCAGTGAGTTGACAAGGTATTCCGCACGATTTATAATGCTAGTCGAACCTTGAATGAAGCTCAACTAAATTATGCAACTACGGAAAAGGAACTTCTTGCAATTGTGTTTTCTTTTGACAAGTTCCGACCATATCTAATTGGTAATAAGGTAATAGTTTACACCGACCATTCTCCTATTAAATATCTTAATACCAATGTTGACGCAGTTTTTTGTCAACTGTGTATTAAGAAATAATTAGGGCAGAATAGTGCTTAATGATAAACCGTAATAAAGAAATAACAAAAACCCACTCAATAACACAGGTCTTTTACGTGGTTCGGAGGTTAAATCTCCAACTAGTACACGAGTCAATATTATTAATGTTTCTCTCTCTATTTTGACAGAGTTTCAGTATTACAGAATAATCAGGGTCCCTTTCTATCCAACATTCCCAGTATTCATAGGGGAATTCCATGGACAGGTTTTGGCTGCGTGAGTCAATCACGTAATTACATAATGTCTATATTTAATACAAATCATTTCCCATTTATGTTGGGATATGATTTGATAAAAAAATAAATATGTTCCTGCTATCTCGGATAATAATTATGACAGCCTGGTCATGAATAAGTGGGTAAACAAATCCTGAGTCTCTAGATCAGCACGAGCTACATATCTCTCATGAGCTTGTGCTTTGACATCTATCTGACCCTGAGATAGCACTTTGACAGCTATCTTCTTCTTAGTTCGTGGTAAAGTCAGGATGCCTAACACTAGGTATGACCATTATGAATCTCGACCTTTCCACATTGATAATAAGCAGATATTCTACTTGGTTATTTTTCCACAAATTTTTCCTACCAGCTGTACCCAAGTTGAGTGAATGAACTTGTGCTAAAATTAGGATACAATATTTTCCCCCCAAGCTCCTGCTCTTCTTTAATGTCGTCATTTTCTGACATACACAGTAAGGGCTTTAAGACTTCTGTCACATGAAACCATGCCCGTCTACTACTCGAGTACTGGATACGTGGTCTACTGCAATTGGCATCTGCTCGGGTTTCAAGGACTAAAATAATGATCTTGTCAACTTTTTTCCACCATTTGGTCTATTTAATCTTGGCCCTTGGATCGTGAGCTAACCCAATTGGTTGGCTTAGATTAATTTCTGTAGTTTACGTATAAATAGGGTGATCAGACTTAAAACCTCACCACCTTTGCATTTGAAAATTTCCCATTTCTAAACTCTCAAGCTTCCCTTCTTCTTCCCTAGAATCCCCAAAATTGTTCATCGTGCCCAGACATTCAGAAGCTTTCCAGGAGCTTCTCGTTGCTGAATCTACATCCTTTAATCGCCAAAAATATTTCCTGTAAGTATCTCATCCCTTGGTTTGAGAAGTTCCCCTTTTTTTTGTTCTTCGTTATCCAATGAGATTTCTATTCTCAACAATGTTCGTCCGCAATGTTCATTGTTTGTTACTGTTAGGCTATTTCTAAATGTTCATAGGAAATAGGTTTCGATTTATATTATATGGGTGAACCCTAACATGTTTTAGAAATAAGACATTCATAGAACTGGGAAAATTTCTGGGTTAATCTGGGGTTGCCCTAATGTCAAATTAGTTTAAAGAATACCCATTCGGGGTAAAGAAACAGAAAGGTTTTTAGGTTTAATACCATGTAGCTAAGGGGTTACGCTTCCTTGAGTGGTTTCACACTAAACCGCTTTCCAAAGGAAAGTAGTGGGTCTGACATTTCTGACACGCAAATCCCAAAGTATCTGGGGATTGTTAAGAAATTGAGGCGCGTAGCCTAGGATATTGCGTGGCATCACGCGATGAGGCTAAGGCTAACTTTAGCTCGTGTAACGAAAATAATCCATTTCATCCCTCGTACCTTTACGACATAGTTATAGACCATCCTAGGTCACCTACTAACTAGGTCACTTTGTCGTTAGGCAATCTGATGGCACCCCCTAAGAAGAACTCCGCGAGCTCATCCACTCAATGCAAAGATAAAGGGAAGCAGGTCGCCCCTGACTCTCCTATTCCGCATTTTGGTCCGGTAGTGGAGAAAGAAGTTCTTGTCGACCCCAACACATTCTTCAAGGCCGAGCACATAATCTCAAAATTACGACTTAAGGGAAAGTGAATAAAATCATGTTGAGTCACAACATTGAGATGGGAGCTGGTGGTCTCCTTGCCTGACCTACGCATGAAGGGGAAAGGAGTTATGCCCCTTTCCAAGATGACTTTGCGGCCTAAAGCGATGAGCATCTGAAGGTTGGTGCCTTCCTTCCCCTGGACCAGTATTTTGTGGACTTCTTAAACTACGTGAAACTGGCTCCCTTCCAGCTCCCCCCAAATTCATACAGACTTTTGGCAGGGCTGAAATATCTGTTTCTGATTCATGAGTGGGAGGTCCCCTCTCCAGCGGATATTTTGTAATTTTTCTGTCTCAAAGCAAGCCCTGACCAGAAAGGGCGAGGTGATGGGTTTTATTACCTCACCCGGTGTAACGCCTTGGATAGCCAAGACCGCTACACTATGTACTTAGAAAGTGCAAGACTTGCTAATCAAGTCATTAATTTAAAAACGTGTCATTAGAATCAGTGTTTTAGGGTTAAAAGACATTTTGGCCTCAAAAGATACATTTTATAAATTATAAACGGTATACGGAAAGGATCCCCAAAAGACCAGTGTTTAAAAGCTGGTTTGCAAAACTCAACAGTTAAAAGTAAACATTAGCCATACTAAGGCAAAATACAAGGTTCTGGTCCTCTTGTTCCTGTAATCTCCTCAACTGTGGCGGCTAAGCGGCCTGCCATGTACATTCACCCCACAGAGCTCTCCAATCAGGGTTGATCGAGCTTACCCTTGCCTTTACCTGCACCACATAGCACTCATGAGCCAAGGCCCAGCAAGAAAACATCATATACAACACAATCAATGATACCAGACAGTTCATTCATCAAGCATGAACTCACATCAAATAACTCACAATAGACATTCAGCACATATACTCAAATTCAGGATGCAATCAATCATTTATATCACTCATATCACATAGTATTCAGGGCCGATGACTTAGGTCGCACCCTCTGTTTAACCCACTGACTCCGGCCCGCTTAAACCGAGCTCAGTGCATAATAAGTTGTCCTCAGCTACCAGTGGCCGAGCCGCGCCCTGTGCGCTAGTGTAACCCTCAGCACCCTTAGGCCGCTGGTTCACTAAATGGCTTGCATGGCATAATACCATCATTTCAAGCAATTACAATAGGAAGCCCTTAGTCCCATCACGTATATTAAACCAGGTGCGGTTTTCTTACCTTTAGTCTGTACAGTTATTGATTATGAGCAACGCCCCTCAAGCACGATCTGATCCCGAGCCTAAGCCTTTATCACCTAGTCACAACCAAAGTATAGGGTTCCATTAATACTCGAATATAGGTTTCTGGTTACAAAACTAACTCCCGGGAATCCGAATTCCACCAAGCACGGTGGTGAAATAATTCCCGAGCATACTAGACAACATTCCCATGCCTAAAACCCTCAAAAGTTCATGTGCACAACCAAGGGCTGCGGCCCTTGAAGCTTAGCCGCGGCCCTAGCCTCAAACAGAGCCAAGGACCACCCCTAAAAGAGGACATGCATCGCAGCCCTTGCCTTGGGCGCCGCGGCGCTCACCTTTGGCCGAGCCCCCTTGGCTCATCTTCATCCTAGGGTCGTAGCGCTCTAGAACAGAGCCGCGGTCCTTCCTTTCGAACCCAGAAAACCCACCATTTTAAAGCTTAAAACCTCACCTTAAACCATCCCAAAGCTCCCCAACTCATAACCAACTAATCCCAACTCCTTTGGCATGACTTAAACCACATAATTCCACAGAAAACTCAGCCTAGCATACTCTAATCTCCTCTTTCAAATTTCTGAAACTCAAAAGCTATAAACACCTAAACCAGCCATTCAAATCCAAATTAAAACCTTTAAATCATGGATTGAAACTTACCTCTTCTGCTGAACCACTTCACCAAGCCAAAACCTAGCAAAATCCCTAAGTTTCCTCCTCAATTCTGCCTTCAAATATAAAACCACAGCCTCCTCAATAACCCAACAAGAAAACCCAGAAGTTATAATCACATAAAAGGAAATTTAGTGCTTACCTTAGCCCTGATTTAGTCCTGGATTATTCACTGAGCTAAGCCTCAAGTTTACCCCTGAATTCCTCTGAGTTCCCAGCAATCTACAGCTCCAACTTCTCAAGAATTTTCCCATGTTTTCCCCTTGAGTATCTCTTGAATGTTCCTTGAGAGAAAAGACTAAACTGAAGGAAGAAAATAAGGTCGATTTATCTTTTTCCTAAAGGCTTCCTAGTTTTTGTCCCACTCATTAAGTTAATCCCAAGGCTCGGGGTGCCGAAACCGTCCCCGAGGCCAAAACAGTAAAATCCCCCAGTATTCCCACCTAGACATCTTAACCTCAAATATATCTCCATATATTTATTTTCATAACCCGATAGTCCAAATAGCTACCCGATACCTAAAATACCCCTGACTTGTCCAAAGTCATATCTTAAGTCCTGTTGTGACCTTTCCCGCTATTTGACCCTAGGATCGTCTCGAGTTGCGCTCTATGAACCTGGCCACATAATAATGTGGTTCTCACATACATCACATAAATATTGCATATTATCACATAATATCATTAATTATCATATAATCATCATCAATCACATATTCACACATTTAAGTCAATAGTATTCACTCTAATCCCATTTATGCCCTCCCGGCATACTAATCAAGGCCTTTAAGCCTTATTAGCGAATTTGGGTCGTTACACCTAGTTTCCAAACTCTGCCTCCATCATTGAGCTTCCCAGCCATCCAAACGACTATAAAGATTTATTATTTATGTCAAATGGCTTCAAGAATTACGAATACAGATACTTCAACCGACCTCGTAAGTCTTCTACCTTTGTAAATTTATCTTGTGAATTTTTATTCCTTTTACTTAAAATATATATTTTTTTGCACATGTCTTGGTTGAGTTTGTTTCTCATGCAGCCATATTCGCCAGGACGAAAAAATCTGTGACTCTCGGGGGTCAGTGTGAGAAATTTTCCTGCCTTCCCCCCGGGGAAAAGGATTATCGCTAGGTCATGAATGATGTCACGATGTTGGCCTATAAACTGATTGGTGAGGGTCAAACACTGGCTCTGAGGACCCGAGCTACTCTTTTACTATCCTCGAGCTTCCCTCCTCTCAAGAGGCTTTGCCAACCACTGAAGACATCGACGAGGAAGAGGCCGAGGTGCCTCTCTTGAGGAAAGACGGGCTCCTGAAGCTGATCAAAGACCTGATCCTGACCAAGCTTCTTTTGGAGCAGCAGTCGGCCCCTCTGGCCAAGGTAACTCATACCTCTTTAGGGAGTTAGATCGGGTTGCTGCTAGCTTTAGGTTAATATATTTTAACCCCAATCAGCTAGTTAGTCTCCACCCCACCGATCCGGACCTAAATGTAACTATCCTCCAATGCGTGGATCACTTGGTGGTACGCTACAACCACAGCTATCTCAAAGGCACCATTGTAGTTGACAATACGCTGAACTTTAGATCTTTTATCTTTGAAGAGTACGAAAACAACCATAGGACTTGGCCTTCTCTGCTCTAGGGGGCATTTTCTCCTGGGTTTAGGCAGTATGTAGGCGAATCCAGCCCCAAGGAAGGATCTGAACCCCCTAGGATCTAAGAGATTGTATCCTTAGATTCCCCCTCCCCTCCGTTAATCCCAGAGCTGGAGGTTATGCTTAGCCCAGTTCATACACCCGAGCTGGTGATAATAGATTCCTCCCCCAGCCCGGAGGGTAGGATCTTTAGCTTCTCTTTTTTTTGTATATATCTTTGAAATTTTCCTTTTGTGAATTAACTCCCCTTGTTCTTTTCAGGTGAAGAGAGGGAATTGATAGGAGCCCCCAACCTAAGGACCTTTCAGGCTAAAAATTCTGGAACAGACCCCGTTGTGTAGAGGCACAGGGTGACAAAGAAGGCCACCTCTAAAACGGGGTATACTACAAAATCCCCCTCTAAGGGTAAAGACACGAGCTCCCCTCGCAAGAAAGCTCCAGTGACTACTATCGTCATTGGGCAAGTTCCTCCTCCTCCCCCTCGACACATGCCTCCACCTCCCCAAGTAATTTAAGCTGAGGCCCCCATCGTCTGAATACCGATTGAGCCACAGGACCTGGAAAAGATCCCCGAGGCCTTTCAGGGTATAGTGTATGAGACAGCGACTCATATGGTGGGCCAAGCATATAAAGCCAGCGCGATGGATCTGAAAGCCATAGTGGAGCGCAGCCCGGAGGATGTCCTCGAATCTTCCATCAGGATGAACCTCACCGTGAGTCCTTCTCCCACACCTGATTATTTTTTGTTTACTGTGTTCTTTCTCTTTTTTTTATTTGAAATTATTTTTTTAATCTGCAGTCCGTCCTGGACCAATACCGAAGCATAGCTCATGCTAAGGCCAGAAACGAAGAGATTCAAGCTGAGCTGGCCACTGCCAAGGCCACCCTGAATGTTGCTCAGGAAAATGAGCATGTTGCTAAGGTTGCTCTTATCTCTTCCCAAGAAAGTGAGCAAGCCGCGAAGACCACATTATCCGCCTCCCAAGCTCAGGCCGTAGAGGCGAATTACTGTACTGAACAACTTCAGACCGAGAATGGTGAGCTCAAAGCAAAACTACTCAAGGCCAAAGTTAAAGCCAAGGAGGAAGCGGCAGTGTCACAGAGATGCTTTACCATTGTTGGGCTTTCAACCAGGACGAGAACTTCTCCTTAATGGAGCATGGGCTGTGGGATCCGTACCTTGTTAAATTCAAGGTTCAGATTTTGCAAGAACCTTCGGAGACTGGCGAGGCTTCCAGAATGGCAAAGCGAGATGGTGAGGAAGTTGCTTCGGGGGGACAAGCTGACAGAGCCCAATGATCTCATTTATGATTTTCTTTGTACTTGTCTAACAATCTTTTGGTATTAAAAAATTGTCTTCGGGCTTACCTCGAGGTTATTTCTCCTCGATGTGATAATATATTTGTTTGTTTTATTTTAATTTATATCCAACTTGTGGTCTATTTGTCTTTCCTTTATTATTTTCTCATGTTATATGAATCCTTAGACTCTTATACATTCGAAATTTTAGGGATCGAATTTTAGATTGCGATAGATTTTACAAAACTTGGTTATGTCCAAGTTTTTGTTTGCTTATTTGCGTCATACCTGTTAAGAATCAAACCTCGAACCTGGTTATATCCAGGGTTTTTTAATGATTTAAACTTAGTTCGTACTAGGTTTATGGAAAGTTTGAGCTTCAAGAAGTCGTTGAATAATCAATTTTTCCAAACTTCTAAGTTTTGGACTTGGTTATATCCAGGGTTTTATATGATTTAAACTTAGTTCGTGCTAGGTTTATTGAAAACTCAAGCTTTAAAAATCCAATGAATAATCAATTTTTCCAAGCTTCTAAGTTTCAGACCTGGTTATATCCAGGGTTTTAGATGATTTAAACTTAGTTCATGCTAGGCTTATTGAAAACTCGAGCTTTAAAAAGTCGTTGAATAATCAATCTTTCCAAGTTTCTAAGTTTTGTTCCTTATCCGAGTAAGCTTAATTTCTTAGTTTTAAAAGAATTTTTCACTAAAAATCTTGCCGACCTCGGTTATGTGCCCCCCAAGTAACAAGAATGTATAATCTTTCGTGGTTGCTTTTACACATATGAGAACACGAACTTGCAATAATAAAACTAAGAAATGGTATTTTAGTAATCCATCTATTGTTTAATTGAAATGCCTTTTATAAATAAGCCTTACATTGACAGTAGTACTATTGATAATACTTTTTCAAGTGAAGGGCATTCCAGGTCCGTGGGACTACTTCCACATTCAGTCGAGCTATCTTAAAAGTTCCCTCATGCAAGACTTCTATGATCTGATATGGTCCTTCCCAATTCGGGCCCAATACACCATCCCTTGGGTCTTTATTTGCCAAAAAGACCCTTTAGAGAACTAGGTCGCCTAATCCAAGTCTGTGCCCCTTAACTTTAGAATTGAAATAGCGAGTGATCTTTTGTTAATAATGGGCGAGTTGTAACCGCGATTCCTCTCATTTTTCTTCGATCAGATAGAGAGATGTGTTAAGTAGCCCGTCATTCTATTCTTGATCAAATTTCCTTTGCCTGTGAGTAGTTACCATGGCTTCGATTAGAAGCATGGCTTCACTTCCAAAATTTAAGGAAAAAGGAGTATCCCCCGTGGAGGTCCTGTGAGAAGTTCGGTAGGCCCAAAGTACTTCTGGGAGCTGTTCGGTCCATAGTCCTTTGGTGTAACGCCCTGGTTACTCCAAGACAGCTACCGTGTACTTTGAACCGTGCTTAACTCGCTAATCGAGTTCTTTATAAAACTGTTCATGGGCCCATAAAGCGTTTACAAGTTATTTACAATACAAAATGGTCATTACAGTGTAAAATTTTACAACTCTTCGACCTAAGCGGAAAAAATAGGGTTAACCCCTAGTCCTTCTGAGAAACTCCTTGGCCGTGGGGGTCAAGCGGTCGCATATATACACATCGCCACCTAAGCTCTCCACTCAAGGCTAGGTGAGCTTTTCTTTCCCTTTACCTGCACCACATAGCACCCATGAACCAAAGCCCAGCAAGAAAACTCAATACTGCATGTATATAATATCAAATGATGATCATGATAATCATCCAGGACTTATAGCCCTAAACAGAGGAGTGATAGTTGTAAAAGTAACTAATGTGAGCTCTGTACCCTTTACAAATGAGTGATCAAGTCACTAGCTTAAACAGGATAAGTGACTGATGAGCGAGTCACCAATGTAAACCAAGGGAGTGACCATAGAGTCACTACTGTGGGTTTCGTACCCTTAGCCATGTGACGATACGGTCACCTGGGCCTTCTGGCCCTTGCTTTGAGTAACTAGTCATAGAACTAGGCAAGTGCTTTTAGTTTTCATGAAACTTGGGGTCGGTCCGGCATTAATTGTCATGATGAGTCATTCAATGCAGATGTCGATCAGATCTAATCTTTTATCGACTCTACGTTCATGATGCTTATGTCGCTTCTGACTCTTAGGTCAGTAACATACGACCAATGCTCAAAACTACTGTCGAACTTGACTAGTAAGTCACAGCTTCACAGCTAGTTCTGACACCACTGCCAATTCTGACTAGTAAGTCAGTGCCATTCACAAGTAAGCAAGATTTGCTAAGCATTTGATATGCAATCAATGTCCACATTTAAACACTCGACATGCCTCAATAATAACCATGCATGTCACATATAGGGTGCAATTTTCTTACCTCTAGTTCGAGCGAGAATTAATAAAAGAACGACCTTTGATAACGATCAACCTTTTAGTTCCTTGACGGTCACTTGATCATAACCAATTATGGGATTCCATCAACAAAATGAATAACAAAGGTTCCCGGACCAAAACCTAGCCTCTGAGACATCGAATCCTACTAAAGCGGGTAGTAGAATCGATCTTGATGCCTAAGGTTTGAATACCTAAGTCAAAAACACACTTTTTGCCTAAATGAAACTAAGGGCCGCGACCCTGCCTCACCATGTCGCGGCCCGCCTCCTCAACCAGAAGCGGTCGTACATCTTTTCCTCAGCATGGGTCGTGGCCCTCCTTCCCTATGCTGTGGCCCAATAGCTTCTCCCTTCCTCTTCCTCAAGCTTGGGCCGCGACGCTCTAGAACAGACTCTCGGCCCCACCTGAAACCCAGCCAAAAACCCCTGTTTTTCCCCTTCGAACTCATTTCAAAACCTCATTAAAACTTTCCCAATATCACTACCCAAAACCACCAATTGTAACCACAACTTATTTACCTTATAAGCATCAAAACCCAAGCCTTACACCAATCAAAACTTCACCAAATTCCCATTTCCATGACAAAACTCCAAACCTTAAAACCATCATAAAAACAAGGCAAGGAGCTATAAAATGGAACTAAAACCTTACCTTAAGCTTAGGTTGAATCCTCTTCAATGGCTGAACACTAGTCTAAGACCTCAAGCTTCAATCTTCAAGTTTGAATCCCCAAACTTGCTTCAAAATTCAAAGGAAAGAGAAGAGAAAGATGATGATCGTGAGGAAGGAAACAAGGCACTATTTTTTGTTCTATTTCTACAGCCTTCAACCTATATATAGCCTAGGTCAAATGACCAAAATACCCTCCATGCTTAATTCATCCCTTATCAACCCCTAAGGGAAAAACCGTCCTATTCCACCTATCTCATTAATCATAATTAACACCCTCCAATTCCCTTTATTCTCAAATACTAATAAAATCATATCCCATTACCCTGTAATTCCTGGTAATGCTCTAATCATCAAATCATCCCAAGACTCACCCCGAGCCCCAAATTCAAATCTGTTATGACCAAACCAATAATTTGAATCCAAAGATCGTCTCATGTCGAATAGCTCGAACAAACCCACATTATAATGTGGTCTCAACAACAGTTCACCTACATGCATACAAATATACAATTACGCCCTCAACGGGCCAAATTACTAAAATACCCTTGAGAGGAAATTTGGACCCACATGCATGCATTTAACATCATATTATAATATAATTCACATAAACATGCACGTAATAGTTTAATGACATAATAAATCAATTATGGCCCTCCCGGCCTACTAATCTGACCATTAAACCTCATTAGGGATTTTGGGGCATTACATTTGGGTTTGTCCAACATCTTCTTCAGGCTCACCTTAAGGGTTTTGTTTACAGCCTCGACCTGCCCGTTGGCTTGTGGTTATGCTACCGACGAGAAAATCTTCGTGATGTCATATTTTTCACAAAAGTTAGTGAAGAGACCACTGTCGAATTGAGTCCCGTTTTTTGACACGATCTTCTTAGGAAGTCCAAATCGACATATAATACTCTTCACCACGAAGTCCAAGACTCTTTTTGAGGTGATGATTGCCAGAGGCTCGGCTTCTACTCACTTCGTGAAGTAATCGATCGCCACCACTTCATATCGAACTCCTCCCTTTCCCATAGGCAGGGAACCTATTAGGTCGATTCCCCATGCTGCAAATGGCCACAGGGATGAAATCATCGTTAGCTCGACTAGAGCAGCTCGGGCAACTATAGTGAAACGCTGGCATTTGTCACATTTTTGAATGTATGAGGTCAAATTTTTCGTTAAAGTGAGCCAAAAGTAGCCCTTCCTCAGTATCTTCAGTGCCAAGTTTTGCCCCCCAGCGTGATCTCCACAAAAACCTTCATGTATTTCCTGTAAAATGATTTTGGCTTCCTCGGGCAGAACACATCGCAGGAGGGGCAATGAATAACCTCACTGATAAAGGGTTCCATCTATCATCACGTACCGTGGAGCTTGATAGAGTATCTTCCTCGTGTCTTTTCTGTCATCAGGTAATTTTCCAGTCGCGAGATATTCCACTATAGGAGTCATCCAGGTCGGTCTTATGTCAATCATTTCGACCATCGTTTCTCCTGTTTCACTTGGACTCTCCAAGAACTCCACCAGCACTACATCTAATGTTTCAGCCTCTTTGGTGGTATCAAGTCAAGCCAGAGTGTCGGCATTACAATTCTGCTCGCGAGATATATGTTCGATAGAGCTGTATTCAAATTCAGATAGTTCCCCTCTTACTTTAGCCAGGTAGGCCGCCATATTGATGCTCCGCGCTTAATACTCTCCCAATACCTGATTGACCACGAGTTGGGAATCGCTATTGCATTGGATGGCTTTTTCCTTAAGCTCTCTCGCCACCCTCAGCCCTGATAGTAAGGCCTCATATTTAGCTTCGTTGTTGGATGCCTCAAATCTGAATCTTAGAGTTGTATGAAATCAATGCCCTTCTGGTGAGATTAAGATTATTCCAGCTCCCGATCTGTTCTCGTTCGACGATCCATCAATGAAGATTTTCCATACTTCCTACACTGGCTCCCTTATGAGCTCGTCCTAAAAATTGGAGACACTTGTCAGTGGATTTCGAAATTAATCAATTCAAAGCTCCCACCCTTCCTATTAGGCTTTGAACTTCTTTACGGGACCTGGGCGAAGGCATTTCTAATTACGGTCTGATATTTTCAGGATTTGCCTCTATTCTCCTCGTGTTGACTATGAAGCCAAGGTACTTTCCAGATGCCACCCCAAAGGTGCATTTCAAAGGATTTAGCTTCATCTCATATTTCCTTAATATTCCAAAACACTCTTCGAGATCAGATACATGGTTATTAGTAGTCTTTGACTTGACAAGCATGTCATCGACATACACCTCCATATTTATCCCGATCTGGTTAGCGAACATTTTCTTGACCTAGCGTTGGTACGTAGCCCCAACATTTTTCAATCCGAATGGCATAACTTTGTAACAATATACGTTGTGTTCGATCATGAAACTAGTATGCTCCTGATCTGCAGGGTTCATTGCGAACTGGTTATATCCAGAATACGCGTCCGTGAAAGACATGAGCTCGTGACTTGGCATGGTATCTACCAACTGATCAATTCTTGTTAGTGGGAAACCATCCTTGGAACAAGCTCTGTTCAGATCGGAGAAGTCGATACAGGTTCTCCATTTCCCATTTGTTTTTGGGACTAGCACGAGATTAGCAACCCAGATCAGGTATTTTGTCTTTCGGAAGAACCCAAATTTTAGCAATCGAGCTACTTCTTCATCAAGTGCTTCAGATCGGGTAGTTCCCAAACGTCTCCATTATGAGATTTTGTAGGCACGCTCTTCTCCAAATTTAAAGTGTGCATTATTATACTTGAACTGATTCCCACCATATCCTCATGCGACCAAGTGAAGACATCCGGGTTCTTCTGTAAAAAATTGACCAGCTCCATCGTTCTTTCATTTTCAAGATTCTTTCCAATTTTTACAACTTTTAAAGCTTTTTTAGGGTCGATATTCACTTACTCGCGGGTCAATGTCGTCATGTTAGGTGACCTCACTATCCTCTTCCCGCAAAGGTTCTTTCGTCCCATAAGTAATTTATACTTCCTGGGATTCCTTACCTCCATCATTTATGACCATCGCTTGCTACCCTAGTTGTGACTTTCCCTTCACAGAAATGCTATAGCATTCCCTGCCAGCGAGCTGATCGCCTCTGACGGTGCTTATTCTCGCAGCTGAGGGGAATTTCAATGCTAGGTGGTGGATAGAGGTTATGGCTTCAAATGCCACTAGCTTCCGTTATCCACTAGTTTCGTTTGTACCCTTTGATTGGCAAGCTGAATGGTTACCACCAGCAGATTGTTATGCGGGAATTATACGTGGCTAGCATACTCTTCCGTGAAAATGATTGGTTGCTTTTCCAATCGCCACTGTTTCGATAATCGTTGCTCCGGGACGAGCTCCACCCCTTTATGAGACTTCAGTTCGTTAATATACCTCTTTTGGGCCATGTTGCTCGTGCCTGCCAAATGAGGACCTCCCGCAATAGTGGTTATATCTCCCCCTACTATTGGAGGAAGGTCGACTTGATTTTCTTAAGTTCTGGGTTGGCTTGTCGGAGCTTTCGGAATTGGTATCGTGTTCTGCCCAGTGGGCTGACTCAGATTCACCTGATTTCAGGCGTACTGGGCCAAAGGTCCAGCCCTGATGAGAGTTTCAATTTCATCCTTCAGCTGCCGAAAATCATCAGTGTTATGACCGATGTCATTGTGGAATTGGTAGAATTTTGAGGGATCTCTCTTCGCCCCCTGGTTCTTCAATGGTTCTGGCTTCTTCCATGGAAGGCGACTAGAATTGGCCAGAAAAATGTGCTCACATGTGTTCGTTAGGTTGGTGTATGTGGCGTAGATAGGTTTGAACTTCTCTGCGGGCTTGTTTTTCTTCGTCCCTCTCTGGCCGACTTCACCATTCCCTTTCCTTTTGTCATTCCCCCTTGGTTATTTTGGATAACGATTTAGGTCATAGCTGCCACATCCGTTACCACTCCAACGGGTTAGATAGGGGTCTGGTTGGTTCCTGCAATAGAAAATCGAACCTCCTCAAGATTTATCCACTCTTGAGCCCGAGCTAAGAATTCATCTACACTTTTAACTCCTTTTCGTTGGAGTTCCTGCCACAGATCGGCCCCAACGAGGATTCCTATCCTCATTGCCATGAGTTTGGAGCTGTCATCAGTATCCCTAGCTTGTGCAACAGGATTGCCAAATCTGCTCAGATATGCCTTCAACGTCTTGCCAGGTTGCTACTTTACGTTGGCCAATGAATCAGCCTCAACCCGAGCTGCCTGTGAAGCTTGGAATGCTTTTTTGAAATCAGAAGAAAACTTCTTCCACGAGCTTATGGAATGACTCTTGTATTGTTTACACCACTGCCTGGCTGGCCCAACCAGAGTTGCAGGGAACAAAATACACCTAAGAACGAGCCCGATATTGTGGGCCATCATCATGGTGTTAAACATTCCGAGGTAATCTGACGAATCTCCATCTCCATCAAATTTTGACAGGTGTGGCATTCTAAAGCCTACCGGATATGTGGCCGTCGCAATATTTGGAGCGAAAGGCTTGAGCTCCTCATCTGAGTCACAATCATCCTTTTCTTTTATGGACAAAAGCCTCTTCATTTTCTCTTCCATCAAAGCTAGTCTTTCGAGGGCTTGGTCCCTAGTCCCTAGGTTAGTTGGGGGTTGTTCAACAAATCTCATCCTATCGTATGCGTGTGATGGGTTATTGTCCCTCCAAGCCCGAGCTTGGTTTTGTGGGGCATTCTCGTTATTGCGTACCATGGACAGACCTCCCTCTTGTCAAGTATAGCTAATATCTTCATCTCGAGCTGGATACCTTCTCTGCGAGTTCAGACGATCACGCAAATCGGGTTGTGGATCATACCGAGGGCTCTGCGCTAAACTCAAATGGCTTTTGGTCGCTCTTGGACCTACCCTTATGATGGCTTTTGGTCCAGTAACTCCCGTTTGCGAAGCTTACAGCGTGCGACTGGGGTCAAGGACCTGGATTCTCAACAAGTGTTCGTGGGACGTAAGTATTGCCGGATGGGGGAGGATTTCTCCTACTGTCCCCATGAGCTGGAATATCCTGCTGAAGACGAGGTAGTGTTGGATGTCTTATAGGTGACGGGGTATGCCTTATTGGTGAGGCTATCCTTGTTCCATCAGGACGAACTAAATTAGTCCGCCTCTGTTCTACTCCAATGTCTCTAGGTCTATATGCCTAGTGATCCGATCGTGGCATAGGAGGATTTGTTGGAGAATTTTGTCTTCGTGAGCCTGTCCCAGCCCCTCCTCGTGGATTGTCATGGGTATTCCTGGGAACATGTGAAGAAGGCACTGAACTTGGGGTTGCAATCCTGACTGACCGACTAACATGCTGATAACTCTCGTGATGGTCGCTGAGTCGAGCATTCTGGTGATCTTGCCCTGCAGGTACAGAATTTGGAGTGGCATTTCTGACTGGCCGACTCAGTTTGGATCAATTATTGCTATGGGACTTATGAGATCCACTTTGCCTCTTTCAGGCATTAACGTCGGTTGCAAGAGGGGGTAACCGAGACAAAACCTCCTCAATCTGTCTGTTTGCCCTAGTGAGATGGGTCCTCAATTTCACGTTCTCCGTCTCGGTGGTAATTAGATAGCCTGGGTTTGGGTTTGGCAGTAATGACGCCAAACTCCCAATGTCGCCTTGACCCACCGGTTGTTTTCCCAATGTTGTTGAATCTCAGGGCTACGTTCATTCGAAACAGCGGTATGATGGGCCTCCTGCCCACCAGGCTGTTCTGCATCATTATTGTGCATTGAGCGAGTGAGCACCATGATGAAAATTGACTGGAATTTTTGTGAAACACTAATTAGCTCTCAATGAAAACACCAAACTATTAACGTGGTTTTTCGCCAACAGTGTATTAAGAAATAATAAGGGCAGAATAGTGCTTAATGATAAACCGTAATGAAGAAATAACAAAAACCCACTCAATAACACAGATCTTTTATGTGGTTTAGTGGTTAAATCTCCACCTAGTCCATGAGTCAATATTATTAATGTTTCTCTCTCTATTTTGACAGAGTTTCGGTATTACAGAATAATCGGGGTCCCTTTCTGTCCAACATTCCCAGTATTTATAGGGGAATTCCATGGACATGTTTTGGCTATGTGAGTCGATCACATAATTATACAATGTCTATATTTAATATAAATCATATCCCATTTATGTTGGGATATGATTTGATAACAAAATAAATATGTTCCTGCTATTTTGGATAATAAATATGATAGTCTGGTCATTAATAAGTGGGTAAACAAATCTTGAGTCTCTGGGGATCCTTTAGTATGCATTATATCTAGATCACCACAAGCTGCATATCTCTCACAAGTTTATGCTTTGACAGCTATCTTATTATTAGTTCGTGGTAAAGTCAGGACGCCTAACACTAGGTCTAACCATTATTAATCTCCACCTGTCCGCATGGATAATAAGCATATATTCTACTTGGTTATTTTTCCACGTATTTACCTGCCAGCTGTACCCGAGTTGAGTGAATGAACTCGTGCTAAAATTAGGATACAAAAACCAAGAAAGATGCCAGGCGATGCCTTATTCGATGGGTCTTACTGTTGCAATAATTTGATATGGAGATTCGAGATAAAAAAGGGACTGTGAACTTAGTGGCGGATCACCTATCAAGATTAAAAACTGAGGAAGGGCATAGTGAGAGAGAAGTTTAGATTGATGATACCTTTCTAGATGAACAATTATTTACAATGAGTGATAATGAAGTGGTACCATGGTTTGCGGATTATGTAAACTTTATAGTGGCCAAGGTTGCACCTCTAGACATGTCAAGACAACAACTAAAAAAGTTATGTTCAGAGGTTAAACACTATTATTGGGAGGAGCCCATCCTTTATCGACAATGTGCAGACCAGGTAATTTGTAGATGTGTGTCGAAAGAAGAGATGAAGTCCATTTTAACTCACTATCACACTCTTCAGTGTGGTGGTCATTTTTGGGAAACCAAAACAGCGATGGAAGTATTGTAGCCATGGTTTTATTGGCCTAACTTGTTTAAGGATGCCAATTCATTTGTAAAAAGATGTGATCGCTGTCAACGGACCGGAATGGCTCCAGCAGAGTTGAAGGAATTGAAGGTATAGCTACAGGAGCTATTAGACCTGGGATTTATCATACCAAGATTCACGCCACGAGGTGCTCTGGTTTTGTTTGTGAAGAAGAAGGATGGGACACTAAGGATGTGCATAGACTACAGGGAGTTGAACAAGTTGACTATGAAGAACAAGTACCCTCTACCGAGGATAGATGACTTGTACAATTAGTTTTAGGGTAAGAAAGTATTATCGAAGATTGATCTTCGACCTAGTTATCACCAGTTGAGGATCAAGGATGAGGATATCCCGAAGATGGCCTTCCGCACGAGGTGCGGGCATTATGAGTTCTTGGTCATCTCATTTGGATTGACCAATGCCCCAGCAGCGTTTATGGATCTGATTAACAAGGTGTTCAACGATTACTTAGATCAGTTCATGATTGTCTTCATCGACGACATCCTGGTTTACTCCCGTTCAGAGGCAGAGCATTAGTAGCATCTCTGATTGGTATTGTAGAAGTTAAAGGAGCATCGGTTGTATGCTAAATTTAAGAAGTGTGAGTTCTGGCTTTCAAAGGTGACATTCCTTTGACATATTGTCAATGGAGATGGGATTAAGGTAGACCTAGCCAAGGTAGAAGTAGTTAGGGATTGACCGAGGCCAAGGAACGCCTCGAAGGTTAGGATTTTCCTTGGGTTAACTTGATATTACAGGCAGTTCGTGGAAGGGTTTTCGAAGATTTCCACGCCATTGACTAAGTTGATGTGGAAAAATCTAAAGTTTGCATGGTCCGACAAATGTGAGGGTAGTTTCTAGAAAATGAAGCGACAATTGATTACTGCCCCGGTACTGAGTCTTCCTTAAGATGGGGAACAATTTGTGGTGTATTGTTACGCATGGAGACTGGGGTTAGGATGTGTGTTGATGTACAGTGGGAAGGTTATTGCCTACGTATCGCGACAGCTGAAGGAATATGAGCAACGGTACCTTACCCCATCATTTGGAGCTAGCAGCAGTGGTATTCGCACTTAAAGTGTGGCGACACTATTTGTACAGAGAGAAGTTCGAGATATACACCAATCAAAAGAGCTTGAAGTATTTCTTTACTTGAAGGACCTAAATATGAGACAGAGGCGTTGGATAGAGTTAGTAAAGGATTATGACTATGACATCCTTTATCACCCAGGGAAAGCCAATGTAGTGGCAGATGCTTTGAGTCGGAGGGTCCCAGGATAGTTGTTTAGCTCGAAGAAAATAGCGAAGGATTTGGCAGAAGAGATGACTAGAGCATGCATAGAATTAGTAGTGGGCCAATTGGCCAATATTACTTTGTAGTCTACCCTCTTAGAGAGAATAAAATAGGGTCATATGGGTGATACACGGTTGCAGGAGATTAAATGGGATGTGCTAGCTGGAGTAGCTAAGGATTATTCCATTTCGGAGATGGGGCTGCTGAGATATAAGGATCAGATCTGTGTTCTGATGGATACGGGTATCAGACGAGAGATTCTCGATGAATCTCACACTACACCATACTCATTACAACCAGGCACCACAAAGATGTATCAGGATATACGGTTGTTGTACTGGTGGCCTGGGATAAAGAAGGACGTGGTCGATTACGTAGCAAGGTGTTTAACCTGTCAGTAGGTGAAGGCTGAACACCAATGCCCAGCGGGGTTGTTACATCCTTTAGGTATCCCTAAATGGAAGTGGGAAGATATTTCTATGGACTGTGTAGGAGGCTTGCCCAGGATGGTGGGGCAACATGACTCAGTATGGGTGATAGTAGACAGATATACCAAGTCAGCTCACTTTTTGCCAGTAAGAACAAACTATACTGTGCATCTATATGCGGAGCTGTATGTGAGGGAGATCGTACGTCTCCATGGGGTTCCAAAGTCTATTGTATCGGACCAGGATCCCATATTTACTTCCAAGTTTTGGGGTGGTTTGTAGAAGGCTATGGGGACTCAGTTGAACTTTAAGAAAGTCTTTCATTCTCAGACAGACGGGTAATCCAAGAGGATAATTAAGATATTGGAGGACATGCTTAGAGCATATGTGTTAGACTTTGAGGGGTCTTGGAGTAAGCACCTCCCATTGATTGAATTCTCATACAACAATAGTTATCAATCAACAATGGGAGTAGCTCCATTCGAGATGTTGTATGGAAGGAAGTGTAGATCGCCCGTTCATTAGGATGATATGGGAGAAAGGAAGTATTTTTGACTGGAGATAATTCAGAAGACTAATGAAGCGATTGAGAAGATCGGAGCTCGAATGCTCAATTCGCAAATCAGATAAAAAAGCTATGTTGACCCTAAGCGTCGGGATGTGGAGTTCCAGGTTGGGGACCACATGTTTCTGCGAGTTTCCCCATTGCGAGGAGTAAGGAGATTTGGGAAGAAGGGCAAGCTGAGCCCTAGATTCGTAGGACCTTTCGTGATCCTGGAGAGGATCAGACAAGTAGCCTATAGACTGGCTCTGCCCCCATCATTATCAGGAGTTCATGATGTGTTTCACTTCTCAATGCTTCAAAAGTATGTGTCAGATATGACCCATGTATTAGGATATGAGGATCTGGAGCTACAGACAGATTTGTCTTATGAGGAGCGACCAGTCCAGATCCTAGACAGAAATGACAAGGTTCTAAGGAACAAGACGATTCCTCTAGTCAAAGTCTTATGGAGGAATAGCAGGGTCAAGGAAGCGACCTGGGAGCTAGAGTTGGCTATGCGAGATTAATATCTCGAGTTATTCTGGTAAATTTCAAGGACAAAATTTTCAGTAGGACAGGATATTTGTAACATCCCAAAAATGCTAATAAGGCTTAGTACTTTGATTAGTGTGTCGGGAGGGCATAATGGGATATATGTGTGAAATTAATTAATCAAATGTGTGACTGTGTGGCATACATGATTTATATGATAATGTGAATATATATGCATTTTTATGAGTATTAAATATGCACGTGGGCATGTTCCTGTTAAATAGGGCATATTTGTAATTTTAGCCCATTGAGGTCATAAATGTGATTATATGTGCTAAATGATTAAGACCACATTATTATGTGGATATATTTGTAGTATTCGACTCGAGGCGATCCTGGTGAGCGAATTAGCAGAATAGTCACAACGAGGTCTAATACTCGGCTCGGGGTGAGCCTACGGGTATTTTGGGAACTTAGTATATATTTGGGATTTATCAGGTAACGGGTAATTATTTGGGGATTATTTGGGTATGTCAGGATTAGTTAGGAATCTATAGGGCTATTTGAGGTTTAGCAGGAAAATGGTGGAAAAAGATGGTTTTTCCCTTTATGGTTTTAAAAATTCTAAGGATAAGTTTAAGGGCATTTTTATCTTTCGAGTCAAGGGGTATACTTAGGAAAACTACAGAAAGTGACCAGAAACCACTTAACCATTCCCTTAGATAACACACACACTCTCTCTCTCTCTCTCTCTCTCTCTCTCTCTCTCTCTCGTCTATCTATCCCTCTCTCTAAGGCTTTGAAGGGCTTTGGAAGCTTTGAAGATAAAACTCATAAATTGAGCTTAGGAATTTGGGGAATTAAGCTAGGAGTAGGATGGGGGACAACGGAGGATCAAAATTACTGCTGAGGTAACATTATAAACCTTGATCTGTTGAATTTATGGTTTAGTTTTGAATATTCTTATGTATGCTTGGTGAACCTCTGATTTTGAGATTTGAGGTGGTTTTGAGTTAGTCTATAGGTCATAAATACTGTATATGCCGCAATGAACTTGTTTAGCGTTTGATTTTGGAAAAAATGAGGTTTTGATAGGGAAATTTTGAACGGTTTTGGTTTGAAAATGTTGAAGATTTCTAGGTTTTTGGGTTCGAGCCACGGCCTGTGTGTGAGAGAAGGCCTTGTGGGTCCCTGAGGTCGCCCAGGTGCCGCAGTGCAGGATAAGGCGCGTCGTGGCCCGCGTCCCCCAGAAGAGACAGCCTTGGGGGTCTCTACTTATGGCGCGCCGTGGCCTGCGTCCCCCAGAAGAGACAGCCTTGGGGCTCTCTGACTTGTGGCGCGCCGTGGCCCTTAAGGCTTAGGCTGCGGCACTAATTGAGAGAAATAGCCAAATCGGGTTTTTGGGCTCGGGAACTAAAACCTAAGTGCTCAGGAAGATTCTACTACCCAGTTTAGTAGGATTCGGGGTCCCCGAAGGCTAGTATGTGATTCTAAAGCTTTAAATTGATTTAGGTTTTAATGGTTATCCATTATTTCTTTGTGACTAAGGTTACCGTTAAGGCTCGGGATTGAGGATTGTGCTCGGGACTGTCTTACATCTTCAGCTCAGGACTCTAGGTAAGAAAACTGCACCCGGATCGTGAATATATCTGTATCTCAGAATTTCTAGATGGGCATACTTGCATAGGTTTCCTTTGATTGCTTGATTTGCAATGCATACTTGTGATGTTATCTATTTCGAAGGCCGGCCTAAGCGTGTCAGGGTCGGCTATAAGACCAGAGGACTCGGCCTAAGGGAACCGGGCCTTAATATTATACAATAAACAGTAGTGTTGTTTTCACTTAACTAATCTATTGACTGATGTGAATGGTTTATGTGTTTGATTTAGTTGAACATCTTTGCTAAGCTTATTGCTTATATTCTGCTGTTGATTGAACTTATTGAACTGAGTTTACAGTGCATATACTATTGTTTATTTGTGCTGGTTGAATTAAGTTTTCTTGTTGAGCCTTGGCTCACGGGTGCTACGTGGTGCAGGTAAAAGAAAAGGAAAGCTGGATCAGCCATGAGTTTGACAGGGATCGACACGAACTAGAACCAAAATTGTATTTTGTCATTTAGGCTGCATTCTATTGTAACTATTTTGAGGGTTGTAATTTCCTTGTAAACCTTTTTTTCGGATCCTGCGTACAAACTCTTATTTTAATGAAAATCAACTATTTTATGATCAAAATATTTTAGCTATGATCTGTTAATTACCTTAGTAACACGTTTATGTCCAAACGACTTGATTAGCAAGCCCTTCACTATTTAAAATACACAGTGTAATGGTCTTGGCTATCCAGAGCATTACAGATGGAGTACCAGGATACCCCATACCCTCAATATCCCTATGACCTCATTCAAGCTTAAATTTAACGAAGGAATTGGAAAATATTTGTGGATAGGAATATGAAGAAGGCCAATTGCTCTTTGGTATATTAATTTTATGCCAACTTCCTGGGCCAAGTGGATAGGAAAGTGTTTGTGAGAGGGGTGACGATGGAATGTGACATTGATAACATCGACGGACTATATGGGTTACCCATGTTGAAAACTGAAGATGATGAATATTATCAGTTGGCATACTATAGTGAGGTGGATTGGGATGATGTAGCTGAGACCTTAGGCATTCCTGGAGCATGATTTGTTTATAATGAGGGTGAGCCAAATCATTTAAGGCGGTATCAAATGTACTAAATTCCTAAGGCTTGGACTTTATTTGTGAGTGCTCGATTAATGTGTAATACACATCTACCTAAGGTCGGCCCCGATCGATGTCTTCTAGTTTATTCAATTATGAAAGGTCTTACGATAGACATTGGTCGGGTGATCCGCACTAGCATCAAGGATTTGTGTAAACTCACCACCACTGGAGGTTAGGGGCATGGTTCGATGATCATTGATTTATGTGTGGTGTATGAAGTACCCATCTACCCTAGTGATATATATAGGAAATTAATGAATCCTATATCTCGAGCCAGTTTACATAACTCTCAGCCACCTTCATTGTTGCCCCCAGTGAGAAGACCCCGTGAGGCCCGAGACGCAGGCAAGGATGACCAAGACCATGAGCCCACAAATTTTCAATCAACCAAGCCTCAACAAGAAGAGCCAAGGCAAGCAGAAGAGGGGAGGAGAGAAGCTTACCCCCAATTTAAGGAAATTGAGACGCCGCCGATCCACACATGTCAAGGTTGGATTACATTATCTGGCAAAACCAACACACCCATAACTACTTGGGCGACCTTCATGATTATCATCGAGCCCAAGCCAACCGTCAAAATGAGTTGGTTTACCGATGGTCTAACCAAGAAGTGGAGAAGCATTATTTTCCGTACCCACCACAATGGCATCCATTCCAAGATTCGCCTCTGTTTTGACATTCATAACAAGGTATGTTTCTTTTATTTTTCTTTCACTTTTATTGTAACATTGGGGACAATGTTTAGTTCTAGTTTGGGGGAAGAGACTTAAATTTTGTACAATTTAGTCGTATTAGTTTAATTTTTCTATGTTATGTTTTGTGTTTGTACGTCTTGAGTATAACGTGAATCTATTTTGACAATGATTGTTGACGAAGATAAAATGAATGTTAGGTTGTATAATCCGAAGAAAATAAATTCATAAAAATCCCTGTGCTTAATTAGACTCCTTTTGTATTCCACTTTAGTTAGTCAACATCTTTGAATACCTTTTCATGATCTTTAAATATTGCACTTCAGTTGTTTATGCGTATTGAATAGGTTTGTGGACTGTTTTGGTGGAACTTTATAAATTCTAGAACTTGCTTACTTGTTGTTTGAAGTAAAATAATATATCATGGTTGCTTAAAAAAATGTTTAGGCCATCAATTAGATCGCTTCAGCCTTTCTAGCCGACCTTGAATTTGTTTATCCTTTAATTACTCTTTTTGAGCCGTAAAATTAAGATTTTTTTTTATTCTTTTCCATTATCTAAGCCTAAATGAAAACATTTTTAATATATCCATCCCTAGTATATTATAAGCATATGATTTCAAAATAGTGGGTTGAAAAAAAAAATGGAGAAAGTATATATATAAAAAAAAGTTCAATCAAGAACTACACTCCCAATTTAAATATCGAAAAGAAATGATTTTAGGGGAGTGTAGTTACTATTATTCAAAAACAAAAGAAAAAAATATATATATCTCTAAAATAGAGAATAAAACAGGGGATTATTGGGTTACATATTTCAGGATTGAAGTTGGGAGTAGATTGGTCATGTGCTTGTGGTAATTTTTATCCTAAAAATTTTCTTCTCATCTACCCTTACCTAAGCCTAATGTTACAAGATTATAAAGTCCTATTGATTTCTAAGCATGTTTTCATTTATATTAGTGGAGAATGACAAGTAAGTGAGCATATGGAATAATTTGTCAGTTTGGCTTGTTGGACAGAAATTTGGTATGCATAAATGAGTTAAGTGTTCTATTTATTGAGCATGACTAGATAATCTTGGATGTGATTAGTCTAAAGTATTTTAGAGGAGTAGTTTGACTAAAATTTTGGGTTGTGCATAATGTTTAGTAATTTTCTGAGAATTATGTGGCCTACATTCATGATTTGGCGGCATTTGTTGTTCATTGGGTTCATGTTAAAAGTGTTGTGTTGTTTTTGTTTGTGTGTCATGTGAGTTAATGTCCTTAACTCGAGGTCGAGCAAGGATTGAGTTAGGGGGAATTCGATAAGTCTAGTTTAGGGTAGTTTTAGAGTGTGTTTTAGTCTTAGTTTCGAGTCAAATTATGTGTTTTGTACGATATTATGCTTGTGTTTGTTTTGTTTTCAAGTTTTGAATGGAGAGGAAAGTGGCGGATTTAATAATGAAGATGGGTATTTTGTGTAAGTTCGAGAGAGTCGGGAATATTCGTGATGACTCTGGTGTCAAACGAAGGTTGAAAAGGAGTGAAATCAAGAAATCTGGAACAAGGGTCGCAACTTGGCCTGTCAAGTCGCGACTGTGAAAGGATAGAGGTATTAACGATAAACGAGTCCAGGAGTCGCGACTTGGACCATCAAGTCATGACACGCATGAAGAAAGAGGTGAATCAGGAAAAGGAATTAAAGACAGGCGGGTCGTGACTTGGTCTATCAAGTCGTGGCACCTGAACTTCCAGAGAATGAATGAATTGGCAAAAAAAGACATGAGTCGTGACTCAGAAATGGGCAAGTCACGACCTGCCTCACCAACAAGAGAAAAAATGTTTCTTTAAGTAAGTTTTTTAGGTCATTTGTGAGGGGTTTCTTTGGATGACGGGATTAACAACTGTTTCACTCTAATACTCTATTTTTCTTCAATTTTATCTCAGCCTTTAGTAGTTTAATTCTATGTTTCTAAACATCTATTTTATTATTTTAATCATGTATGTTATGATCTAAACATCTTTTTTAGGGTTTAATGTAGTCACTTGGATATTTTTTAATTTTCTATGAAGTTCATATAATTTCTTCTTCTTCTATCCTTTCTCTATATGATTTGTGTGTTAATGCATGTGGATAATTGATCACTATTTACATGATTTATGATTTTGATTTGAGATCCGAGAGAGGAGAGTTTAATATTCTATAATCATATAGACATAAATTGCATGTAGGACGATAGTACCTACAGGGTTTGTGTAGCATTTAGGGTTTCTATGCTTCATGCCTGGTATATGTTAAAACTTATCACAGATATGTAGAAATTTTACATATAGGTTGAGATATTTTTATCTTGAAAAAGAATTAGGATTGTTTTAGTTAACCTGCTATTAGGACAGAAATTAAAGAATTATAGGCATTGATTAGTAACTTTAACAGGTTGAAAAGCTGATGATGTTATTACCCTAGGTTTTTAATTATTGAATCAATTTTTATAATTGCACAGTTTATTTCAATTTTAAGTTTTAGTTTAAAAATCACTTAATTTTTTTACAACAAAATAGAAAGCTAAAATTGGTTATTGGTACTTGATTGATAGTCTTTGTGGGAACGATTCTTAATTACTATCTATATTACTTGAATTGAATGTGTATACTTGCACATTATATTTTCGCTATCAACATACATTTATGGTTTTTGTAACGTCCCAAATCACCTAATAAGGCTTAGGGCCTTGATTAGGGGGCCAGGATGGCAATTTATGGAAATTATGTGCTTATGTGATATATTTGTGTGTAATAATGTGATTATGTGAGCTATATGATAATATGACTAGATATGCATGTTTAGGTGTATTAAACATGCATGTGGGCTCATTTCTTATTAGAAGGGAAATTTTCGTAATTTGGCCTGTTATGGGCATAATTGTATATATGTGCATATATGTGATATATGTGAGAGACCACATTATTATGTGGGTTTATTTGGGTTACTCAGCACAAGACGATCCTAGGGAGCAAATTAGCAGGAAAGTCACAACGAGACCCAATACCCAACTCGGGGTGAGTCAAGGGGTATTTTGGGTAACTGGTACATTACCGGTGTTATCCCTCAAAATTCAAGAGATGACGTGGCGAATGAGAAAGTGGCACGTAGCATCTCAAGTCAGGGAAAAATGACAAAGTATTGAAAAAAGACCGATGAGTAAAAAAGGATAGGTCCAGGACCTATAGGGAAGATGGCCAGGCCTAAACTCCTTAGGGGTGGTCGGCCTGACCCCAACCCCTAGGGGTGGTCGCCCTGACATGCTCAAGATCCACATGGTTGGCCGGCCCACCTTATTCTTCATAGGGTGGTCAGCCTAAACTCTCAAATACACATAAAGTTCACTCTTGTTCCTACAGGCCTAGCACCTAAGTCTCATAGACCAACTAAGACTTAGCATTTTCTTGAAGGATTCAATCGTGCATCACCAACCACGATCTAGAGAAAAAAAATCGAGAAGACCCACGATCTCATAGGCATGGGGAGGTGGACACGTGTCTCCACTACCCAATGATCATGTGCCAAACCACAATCCCTAGTCTTGCTGATCATGTAACAACCCCTGAGTGCTACAAATAAAGGACCCAGGGCTTCATTTAAGAGGATCGATTTTTAGACGGATATTTTCTAGGGAGAAACTCTGAGAAAATTGGTGACGTGTGAACTCTTCAATTCATCTATGTAATTTTCTATCGAGTGATTCAATACTAATGACTAAGTGGATTAGGTTATTACTGTTCATCAGAATAGGGCTAAACCACTATAAATTTATGTGTGTTTGTTTAGATATTTGTACTCTGTCGTATATTATATTTATTTCGTTCAAAAGATGTCGTATACTGTACGTACGACCATTGGCCAATTTCACAGGTCAACATTTTGGTGCTTTCATTGAGAGTGAAAAATCAAGAAACACACTTTCATCTGTTTTACGATGCCTTCAAAACCCAGTGAGACAAAGAAGATGGCTCCCAGGGTATAGTTAGATAACTATGCACCCTCCTGACGAGGAACATACCAACTTCCGGAAAAACAACGGATTGTACTGTTACAAGGTAATGCCATTCAGCTTGAAGAACGCAGGAGCCACCTACCATCGTTTAGTGAATGGCATGTTTCGAGACTTGTTCGGAAAAAATATGGAGGTATATGTCGATGACATGTTGGTCAAGTCCAAAGAAGCTGGAGGGCATGTTCAAGACTTAGAGGAAAGCTTTGCAATACTTAGAAAGTATCGCATGAAGTTAAATCTTCTCAAGTGCTTGTTTGGAGTAGGTTCTGGTAAGTTTCTTGGATACATAGTCAATTCACATGGAATCTAGTCTAACCTTGAGAAGATCAAAGCATTGATCGACATGAATTCACCTACCACAATCAAAGAAGTGCAAAGCTTAACAGGGAGAGTAGTTGCCCTCAGTAGGTTCATATCGAAGTCTATGGACAAGTGTGTCCCCTTCTTTAACTTGCTGAGGGGCAGCAAGAAGATCCAATGGACGAAGGAATGTGAGAAAGCTTTCCAAGCCTTGAAGGAGCATCTCGTTCAACCTCCTGTCCTAACAAAGCCAATAGATGGTGAAGTACTATTCATCCATTTGGCAATCACCGAGCATGCAATCAGCATTATTTTCGGTGAAAGAAAAGAATAAGGTACAGCACCCTGTGTACTATATTAGTAAAAGGCTAGTAGGTATGGACTCTAGGTATCCCCCTCTTGAAAAACTAGCCTATTATTCAGTACTCGCCTCTCCAAAGTTGGTTCCATACATCCGAGCTCACTCTATACGAGTCCTAACTGATCAACTTCTACGACAAGTTCTTCAAGAGTAGAGGCCTCGGGATGATTACTCAAATGGGCGGTGGAGTTAGGATAGTTTGGTATCACTTATCATTCAAGGACAGCGATAAAAGGACAAGCATTGGCGGACTTCATAGTCGAAGGTACCAACCTTGAAAACCCTTCCTACCAATCGGAGAATGGAGATACCGAAAAGGAAGGAGATACTCCTGTATGGAAGCTATATGTTGATGGAGCATCCAATGAAGACAAATCAGGTGCAGAAATCATACTGATCACTTCAGAGAATCATCGAATCCATTGCGCTCTCAGATTTGGATTCAACGCTTCAAACAACGAGGCTGAGTATGAGGCATTGCTAGCAGGATTACACTTATCTCGGGATGTGCATGCACAGTCCCTGGAGGTATTCAGTGATTCCCAACTAGTAGGGTACCAGGTACTGGGAGAGTATCAAGCCAAGGGACTTAGGATGGTGCAATACCTAAACAAGGTGAAGGACTTGTTGGTACAGTTCAAGAAATACACAATTACACAAGTCCCAAGAGAGGAGAATGCCAATGTTGATGACTTAGCCAAGCTTGCCAGTGCCAAAGATGCGGACACCCTGAATGTTGTTCCCGTCGAATACTTGGCGGAAAGATGCAGAATCGAGCCGAAGGCACTACATGTTGAGTTAGGAGATACACGGATGACCCTATTATTAACTATCTCAACCATGGAGTAGTACCTAGTGATTGGAACAAAGCAAGGAAGTTGGTGAAACAAGTTGCACGATATATGATAATCGAAGGGGTCTTGTACCGACAAGGGTACTCCCTACCACTACTAAGGTGCGTTACACCAGACCAGTCAAATTTGTTAATGATCGAGGTACACGAGGGGTTTTGTGGAGATCACGCTGGGGGAAAGAGCCTATAAAAGAAAATCCTAAGACAAGGATACTTTTGGCCGACGATGAACGAAGACTCGGTGGAGTATGTCAGAAGATACCACAAGTGTCAAATCTTCTCCAAGATACCCTGGGCGGCACCTAATGAATTAACACAATTGCAAAGCCCTTGGCTCTTCACTGTATGGGGAATTGACCTGATCGAGAAGCTACCCACGGGAAGAGGAGGAGTCCAATTTGTTGTTGTAGCCATAGACTACTTCACCAAATGGACTGAAGCAGAACCGCTCGCCACCATAACCTCGAAGAAAATCTTATACTTTGTGGTGAAGAATATCATATGTCAATTCGGTCTATCAAAGAAGATAGTCTTGGACAATGGGACTCAATTCGACAGTGATATGTTCACCGACTTTTGTACGAGGCATGGAATCACAAAGAGCTTTCCCTCGGTAGCACACCCACAAGCTAATGGTCAAGTAGAAGCAGTGAACAAGACTATCAAAGACACTCTGAAGAAACACCTTAAACAAGCCAAAGGAGCCTGGCCAGAATTACTTCCAGAGGTCCTATGGTCACATCGAACAATGACTCGAATAGCAATAGGCCATACGCCATTCTCTTTGGCATTTGCATATAAAGCCATGTTGTCAGTTGAACTCACTCCTCCATCTCATAGACGAGAGGCATGCGATCAAGGGAGGAACCATCAACTAATAGAAGAGTTTCTCAATTTAATCGAAGAAAGACTAGAAAAGGCAACTCTCGAAGTAGCAGCACACCATCAAAAAGTAGCCAGATACTTCAACTGCAGGGTGAAAGATCGAAAATTCCAAGTTGGAGACTTAGTACGGGTGTTCCTAAACACTAAGGAAACTGTAGCAGGGGTACTAGGACCTAATTGGGAAGGGCCATACCTTGTGGAGGAGGTGATCCCACCAAGATATACAAGATAGCTCGACTGAATGGAGAACTAATCAAAAACTATTGGAATGTAGAACACCTCCACTGATACTATCAGTGAAGCTGTTCAGTGGCGACACAATTTTTAATTTGCAAATGTATTATTTTCGAATTATCTATGTAACATCCATTGTGCTTCAATGAATGAATGAATTTAATTTCTTAAGTTTCACTTAATTCTTTACATTTCTTTCAAACAATAGACTATTTCAGGGGCCTGTCGCCATTATGGATCCTGTTCGATCTTGGTTCTTGAGGAACCTATCGACCCATACGATCCAAAAGAGAGATTGGTCCTAGGACCTTGTCGCCAATTTATTGATCATGTTTGATCTTGGTTCTTGAGGAACCTATAGACCTATACGATCAAAAAAGAGACTGATCAGAAGACTAGTCGCCATTATTTGATCATGTTCGATCATGCTTCTTGAGGAACCTATCGACCCATACGATCAACAAAAGAGACTGGTCTGAGGACTAGTCACAATTATTTGATCATGTTCGATCATGGTTCTTGAGGAACCTATCGACCCATATGAACAACAAAAGATACTGGTTCGCCATTATATATCATGTTCGATCTTGGTTTTTGAAGAACCTATCGACCAATATGATCCAAAAAGAGAGACTGGTCCTAGGACCTTGTCACTAAATTATTGGATCATGTTCGACCATGGTCTTTGAGGGACCTATCGACCCATAAGATCAAAACAAGAGACTGGTCCGAGGACTTGCCGCCATTATGGATCATGTTCGATCTTGGTTCTTGAGGAACCTATTGACCCATACGATCCAAAAATAAATTATTTGATCATGTTCGATCCTGGTTCTTGAGGAACCTATCGACCCCTACGATCAACAACAGAGAATGGTCTGAGGACCCGTCGGCATTATTTGATCATGGTTCTTGAGGAACCTATCGACCCATACAAAAAAGAGACTGGTCCGAAGACCAGTCGCCATCATCGAATCATAATCGAATCTGGTTCTTGAGGGACCGGTCAATAATTTGATCTAAGACTCATTATAGGCTCGATTAGCCCATCAAGACCCAATTGGTCCAAATTAGACACTTCTGTCTACAATCATTATAACGAGTACACGATAGATTACATAAATCGTGATTGACACTTGCTACAAAATCTGCATTTGTGTATAGGTATCATTACTACTAGTATGAAACCATCACCTGACTACAAATGAGGGACAAGCATTTGTTGCTTGCATCATTGGGTGAAAAGGATAGTATTATGTGTCTAAACGCTCAAAGCAAGGCATGGTCAAGTAGCAAGTGACCAAGGATTTTAAACCCATGATCACTTGGGGGGCATATAGTACATATTGATCGGGGTATACACAAGCAATGAAGACGTGACCCTAACTATTAATCAAGCTCAAGTTTTTCTAGGATATTTGTTCATCATATGTTCCAAAAGTGCAAAAACCAAAACCAAAAAAGGCATTGGTAGGGAGACTCCTAGCCAAGTCCCTTATAGGAGGATCGGCCAGACCATTAACCCTATAGGGTGGTCGACCTATCACCCATGGGGTGGTCGACCTGACCATTTTGTTCATGGTACTTGATGAAGTATCATACTACTCACATTACCGTGGTTGTTAGCATGAAACATGTAAAGGAGTAAGGTTAGTATGGCGCGTGAAATACATGTGTTCAGAGTATACTAATACCTGAACCAATGAGGGTTGTGAGTTGATATACATAGTAAGCATTGGAAATAAAAAAATTCAATCAATGCACTGTGTACTCATAACAAAAAAGCATAAAGGCATCAAATGTCATATGTAAAAACTGTCAAGTGTATTGACACAAAAGAAAAGACAAAGAATAGAAGACAAAAGAAGACTAATTAGGGCGAGGATTATCATCTAAAGACCGCCCTGAGCCTCAACAGCCTCATGAGCCAGGCATTTCTTAAGCTCCTTCACTCGCGTCCTCTCGGGGAGGTAATCCAAGTTCAAATTTTTGTTGGACTTCTAGATCCAGTAGAAGCAAAAGAAGGTAGTCTCTGAATATTCCTCTCGGACCTTGTCGCAGGCAGCCTTGACCTCTTGCTCCTTCTCAACAAAAGCATCCTTCCAAAGTTGGGCCATTTCAGCAATCAACTTCTATTTCTCAACTTCAAACTGTTTGACCTGATCGGCAAGTTTCCCCTCCATCTGGGTTACCCTGAGAGTCAACTCGATCACCTCCTGTTGTTTGAGCACCACAGTACTACAGACAGTGTTGATCTCTTCATCTTTCAAAGCAATGTTTGCATCCCTAGAGCCAAGAAAGCGCTTAAGGTCCATTACCTCTTGGTAGACAGCTCAAGCTCATAACAAAGGTTGGAAAATGTAGAGGTATACTCCACAGACCTATCACAGACATAGGAGACAAGCATCAGCGCCTGCAAAAAACACACAAGTGTTAGCTAACATTAACATACAAGCTAACCAGACAAAAAGAAAACTTTAGAGGACTTACACACTGAATGTCAAGGAGTGACTTCGTGAGGATGGTGTTCAAGTCCTCATTCTTAATCCCATTAAATGTCCTTGTCATCTACTCCAGATGGGACGCTTGCTCCATGATGGCACCTAAATTCTGCATGGCATACTGATGTGGCTCAGATAAGGGAGCAGGCGCAGAGTAGGTGGCACCCACATCAGTGATACTAGGAGGAATCGGCATGGGCAAGGATGGCTCTACCTCTGCAATGGGACTAGGCACCAAGGGAGCGGAAGGAGTCTCGGCAGGGACCTCCGTTAGCATCTCAGGCTCAACCCTAGCCCTCTTGGCCACTGGGACGGAAGGACTAGTCTTAGTTGGAGTTAACCTTTGTTGGGTGTTAACAAAGCCAAAAAATATCTGAACTTGCTAAAGAAGATCAAATATTAGCAAGATATAAACACAGATGAAACATAAATTAAAGAATATAAAAGTTTTGAACCTTCTGAATGAGACTAGAGTTCGAAGATGGCTTCATCAAAGTCATCTGAAGCAAGCAGTGAGTGCGTGGATGCACCCACCTCATCATCCTCTTTTCCTGCTAACACGGGTGAAGAGGGTACATCCTCGATATGAATAGGCCCTGGGGAGTCTATGGCATTCACGGGCTCGATACCATCTTCATCCATAACATCGGCGACAGTAGAAGGAAACAACCCGACCTTCCTAAGGTTCTCTAAAGTAACAAGAACCTTGACATTCTTCTCCTTAGGGGTCATGGAAATCAATGCCTTAGCCCTAATAATCATGACCTGGGTTGGGAGCGGTCTATGAAAAGGCCTGACGTGCTTAAACTTGGAGTAGTTGGCCTATGCATTCTTAGTGAAGAAATAGTTGTCGGCATATCCAAACGCCTTGCTGTTTCTAGAACTCTCTTCCAAGAAGGTATGGGTACCCTCGCTCATATAATGGTGGAAGTGGAAGTACCCCGAGTTGCACTGAGAAGGGTTCATCTTCAGATCAAATAAGTAGTGGATCTCATGAGGTACTGGAGCAACCCATTTCTACGATGATAGATAATGTACAATGCAGATAACACCATGATGGCGTTGGGAGCCAACTGAGAGGGAATAATACCAAAATAATGTGCCACTCTCTGGAAATACGGATGAAGACGAAGTAGGGCGCCAGACTTAATGTCAGAGCATGTCCAAGCGCACATACCTAAAAGGGGGTCCTCAACTCTATCATTCGGACCAGGGATAGTAATGGAAACCCCTGAAAGGTCGAAGGCCTTCCTTAAGTTCTTTACCTTCTCTTCAATCATATCAGAGGAAGCCCCTTTGAACCAAACCACCTCGTAATCAGCAGAGTGAGGCTTCTCAACCAGTTTCCATATGATCTCATTGGCAAAGGTGGCCCCAGAATCTGATGAATGGAACTCTTTTTGTCTTCTCTTCTTCTATTGCGCAGCTGGCAAGACTGTCTTGCTCTTGGGAGAAGGGCGATCCACCTTAGGTTAGAACTTGTGAAAAGACTGCTCTTGAGGGTGAGTATCCTAGCGATGAGAGCCCTCGGTATGTTCTTGCTAAGAAGAAGAGTGATGGGGAACCCAACTGGTATCCCGGTGCAAAGGGCGTTACAAAGAGTCTCGCTGACCAGACAGGATTTGCTGAGAAGAATGACCTCGCTGAGATGTGCCCTGAGATCTGTGGGGAGTACTATGCTGAGAAGAGTCGAGCGAAGAGCCTTGAGTGATGTGCCTGGAAATGTGAGGATTATCTTTGGAAGGTTACCGAGTTGTTTGTTTTACTCTCACCATTGGGTATACCTTTTCATGAAATCTTCGTCACTGAATAAATATAGAGCGGAACAGGGGAGAATCCTTTTCACCCTTTCCAACAGCTCTTGGGGAGTACGCTCGCTCAAAGGCTTGTCAGACGAAGAGGAGCTGGACATCTGCAACAAAGAAATGACAAAAAGTAAAGTTAGTATATCGACGTAATGAAGATCCCTACCACAAACCATATAGGTCAGTAGATGGGGGCATATCCATTACTAAGGAGAAAAAGTGAAGAAATCAAAGGAAAAAAAATTAGAGTCTCGGGTGGTCGGCCTATGATTGGGCCGACCACCCTAGATCTTGGATCCTTGGGAATTTCCCAATGAATATGGTGGTTGACCTATGCTAAGGGTAGGGCCAACCACCTAGGCCTGGGAACCCTGGAAATCACCCAGGACATGGGAAATGCAGTCCAGACCTAGATTTGTATCCATGGAAATCACCTATGCCTGTATCTGAAAGCCTGGAAATTGCACAGGCAAGGGAAACCCTAGGGGTGGTCAGCCTATGATGGGAATTGTAGGCCTGGAAATCACACAGGCAAGAGAAACCCTAGGGGTGGTCGGCCCATGATGAAATTAACAAGCCTAGAAATCACCCAGGCTAAGGAAGCCCTAGGGGTGCTCGGTCCATGACGGGATGGTAGGCCTGCAAAATTGCAAAAGGCAAGGGAAACCATAGGGGTGGTCGGCCCATGATGAAATTCACAAGCCTGGAAATTTCCCAGGCTTAGGAAGCCTTAGGGGTGCTCGGCCCATGATGGAATTTACAACCCTGGAAATCGCCCAAGACATAGGGTGGTCGACCTAGGGTTTTACAAGCCTAGAAATCGCCTAGGCTAGTGAATCTCAAGGGTGGTCAATCTAGGTTAGGGTTTTACAAGCCTGGTAATCGCCCAGGCTGGTGAATCTGAAGGTGGTCGGCCTACTGACCTTTAAACCCTAAAGCATCTCGCAAAAAGAGGCAAGGATCAAGCAAATTTTTTATTAAAAACAAGTTTTTGGTTCAAACAAGTCAGCTATTTTGAATCAAAGTAGAGCAAAGCAAGATATTTAAACATATTTATCAAAGATTCAAAGTATTTCTACTAAATCTAAGCACATTTAAATTAAATTATGTAAAGATGAGGATAAAATACTTACCCAAGTGAAGATATGCAAAGTTGATGAAGAATTGGATAATCACGCTCAAAATACCCTACAATATAGGCGCATGGGTCTGAGATTGTGATGAGTGATAGCCTCTCAAGCTTAACCATATTTTTAGGAATTCAAATGCCTTGAAAAATATCTGGTTAACAATTCAAATTCCTTGAAAAATATGTTGTATTTTTAGGAATTAATATCCTTGAAAAATATATTATATTTTTAGGACTTCAAAACTCCTTGAAAAATATATTATATTTTTAGGACTTCTAAATTCCTTGAAAAATATACTAGAATTTTAGGAAATTAATTTTCCTTGAAAATGTAATTATTTTTAGGAATTACAATTATCCTTGAAAAATACGTGTTGAGCAAATTATCGATAGTTGATAAAAGTACTACGTAATGTCTCGCGGGAATTTGCTGATAGAATACTGCTATGATATGTTTATTGGGCCAGATCAAGTTTACCGTAATGTTGAACACAGTACAACAAACTTGGGGGGAAAATGTTATCCCTCAAAATTCAAGAGATGACATGGCGAATAAGAAAGCGGCACGTAGCATCTTAAGTTAGGGAAAATGACAAAGTATTGAAAAAAGATCGATGAGAAAAAAATGATAGGTCCAGAACCTATAGGGAAGACGGCCATGCCTAAACTCCCTAAGGGTGGTTGGCTTGGCCCTAGCCCCCTAGGGGTGGTTGGCATGATCCCAACCCCCAAGGGTGATCGGCCTGGCATGCTCAAGAACCACATGGGTGATCGGCCCACCCTATTCTTCATAGGGTGGTCGTCCTAAACTCCTAAATACACATAAAGTTCACGCTCATTCCAACAGGCCTAGTACCCAGAAGATTTCCTAGCACCCAGAGGGTCAACAGGCCTAGCACTCAAGTTGTAAAGGGCCATCGGGCCTAACACCTAAATCTCATAGACCAACTGAGACTTAGCATTTTCCCGAAGGTTTCAATCGTGCATCATCAACCACGATCCAAAGAAAAAAAAATGAGAAGACCCATGATCTCATAGTCATGGGGAGGTGAACATGTGTCTCCGCTACCCAATGATCGCGTACCAAACCACAATCCCCAGTCTTGTTGATCATGTAACAGCCCGTGAGTACTATAAATAAAGGACCCAGGGCTTCATTTAAGAGGATTGATTTTTAGACGGATATTTTCTGGGGAGAAACTATTGGCAAATTGGTGACGCGTGAACTCTTCAGTTCATATGTGTAATTTTCTATCGAGTGATTAAATACTAAAGACTGAGTGGATTAGGTTATTACTGTTCATCAGAACAAGGCTGAACCACTATAACTTTCTTTGTATTTGTTTAGATATATGTACTAAGTCATCTATTATATTTATTTCATTCTAAAGGTGTCGTATATTGTACATACGACTGTTGGCCAATTTCACAGGTTAACGACCAGGTTATCGAGTAACGGGAATAAATATTTGAGGATACATTTGGAGTTAGTGAGAATAGGAGGGAATATCGGGCATTTTGACCATTTTTCCCTCAAGGATGCTTTTGGTACCCCGAGCCTCGGGATTTGCTTAAGGTTACTTGAACCTTAATTAAACTACAAAAAATACTCTCATCACCTCTCTCTCTCCCAACCGACTCTCTCTATCTCTCTCTCTATCTCTCTCTCTCTCTCTCTCTCTCTCTCTCTCTCTCTCTCTCTCTCTCTCTCTCTCTCTCTCTCTCTATTTTGGTGTGGATTTCTTGAGGAAAGCTAAGGGAATTGAAGGCTTGGTTAAGGATTTTGATTTGTTGCAGCTAGGAGGTCATTAAACACAACTGAGGTAAGCTTTAGTCCCTGTTTTAAGTTGAATTCTGTCACGATGTTCTAGAGTTCTTGAGGTGTTCTTGAGCTTTATGGCTTAAGTGGTTCATTATGAGTTTTTATGAGATTTTAGTCAATTTTTAGGTTGGGTTTTGTTGTTGATATTATTATAATGTTGTTCTGAGGATTGATTTATTATTCTAGGAATCATTTGGGAGGATTTTGGTGGGTTTTTGGCTAAGGAAAAATAGGGGAATTCTGGGTTCGTAGGGTCGGGTCGCGGCCCTGTTCTTGGGGCACCGCGACCAATGTGAACCAAGGGCCAGGTGGGGCTTCTATTTCGGAGGTGAATCACAACCCTCAAGAGCAAGTCGCGGCTCCTGTCCTGTGTTCCAGGCAGGAGGGGCTTTCTGTTCTGGGAGGCGCACCGCGACGCTTAAGGTCAAGTCACAGCCCGCCTGGGCATCTTTGGCCACCTTAGGTCTTGAGTAATGGGAACTCAAACCTAAGGGCTCGAGATCGATTCTACTACCCAGTTTAGTAGAATTCGACATTCCGGAGGCTAAGAATCGGTCTGGAAGCCTCTAATTGCTTGTTATTGACAGGATTCTATATTATGGTTGTGACTAGGTTATCGCTAGGGGCTCGGAACCAGGATTGTGCTCAAGGGTCATTCTTATTATACTTTTCCCTCGGACTTGAGGTAAGAAAACTGCACCCAATACGTGATATATGTGATTAGGGCTCGGACCCCTAAGAATTAACATGATTGAGTTATGTTTGTGCTTGTTGATTTAACATACTTGAATACTCTGTTTCTGGCGAAGTGTTATATGATTTTTCGCATGTTCTTCATAGTTAGGGGTTGGCCCCGTTAAGGACCATGGTTATTGTTAGGAAAAACTTATACAGGATCTTGTTTATTTTTATGTAAATCTTATATTAAACATATTAATATAAGAAAACCTAGAACATGTTTCTAAAATTGAATTCATACAAAGATAATGATAAGAACACTTATATTATTGTGCAGCGGAATGATTGAGTCCTTCCTTCAGTTTGTCTAACCCTTGTATCCATTCTGTCACAAGGTATCACAAAGAGACTGAACCATACTTCAATTTTCTTTATAGCCTTCCAAAGTATCCTTAGAATCACCTACACTAGAGTGAACAATTCTCAACACATGAGATAGATACAAAGAGAAAGAGAAAATAATATTGAGGCTTAGAAAATGACTTATGTTGTAGAGAGAATCTAAAACCTAAAGCATCAAGACTAGATCTTCTGATCTTCTCAAAAACTTGTATTTTCATCCCTCACTTAGCATTCCTTTTATAGGCTCAATTAGGTCATTTATTTAATTAAAAAATCAATAAAATAATATCCAATAATCAGCCCTAGGTCGAAATTATCATGGGCTTTAGGCCCATGAAATTTCCCTTTTAATTATAAGCCCATTGGACTTAAAATCAAGGTCTGTATTATTTTATATTGATTGATTAATTAATTAAATAAGTATTTAAATCCTTTATCAAGTTAATTATTTATAATTTAAACATTGATTTAAACTTATTTATTAATTTAGATACCATTTTATCTTAATTAATAAATTTGCCCTAATTTCTTTTTTCTTCTCTAAATTACAAAACTCTGTGAAACTATCCAAAATTGACCTAGTCAACTTTGATAATTCTAATTGATAATTAAATCAATTAATTGAGACTATATAGATGATTTTATCCAAGTTACAGTGGGGACCATGGGCCTATGAAATCAATCTCCATTAAGTTGTCATAAATTTAACAAATAAATTTACTAACTTATTAATTCCTCGTGACTTCACTAAAGACTCAAAATTGCACTCTTGAATTCATAGAACGCTCTATAACAAATATTGATATGTTATTAATTATCCATTGTTACAACCATAATTGTCACTCAATCCTCTATAGACGACCTACAAGGAGATGGGACTAAAATACTATTTTACCCCTCATTGTATTTTATCCTTAAAATACTTGGTTCCTAGTAAATGATATTTCAGTAAACTAATATTAATTACTGAAATGAGATCTCTATCATTTAGCACCTTGAACCAAACTAAAAGGAAACCATCGTTTTACTTCTTCATTAGAAGTTATAGATGTTCATATCTATGATTAACACTCTCACTCAATTATACTACCGAGTTCCCAAGATGTAAGTATGGGCTAGTTCGTAGGGTATGCTGGTAACGAACAAGTCAAAGAACTCAAATAATACAATCAGTTAGAATACTAATCACTCAGAATTGAGATTGAAATGACCTATGTTCAACTATATGATATGACTAGAATATATAATAACTGTATGTTTACTTATCCTTTCTACTGTCAATATCGGTCCAGTCCGATGTCACAAATACATTCAATCTTATCTACTTTGCTAATGTTCTGGAAAGAACATAACACTGCGATGTGTAAGTAGATCATATCATAGATTGGCAAGTCAGTGTAAATCCTGTGCACGGACTAATCTTAAGTCTAACTTATGTTTGAACATATAATCATATTTATATTCCACTGTGATTACGTCACTATATATATGATTAGTTATATGCTTGGGATTTAATAGAAGTCTATATTAAACAAATAATCATGAAAATAAAACATATGAGCAAAGTGATTGACCAAGTCAAAAATTGATTTCTATTCTTTTATTGATAATAAAATGATATTACAAACAAATTGGGTTTTAATTAGGGCATAAAACCCCAACAGCTATTACTATGTTTGCATTTAATTGATGGTGTTATATAATTAATATGTATGCATACTTGTATTGTCTGAAGTATGCTTATCTGTATCTGTATATGAATACCTAGCTCAGGGCTTGACTTTTTAGTCAATAGCGGCAATAGCGCGCTAGTCGAAAGGCTTAGGCCCAATCAGGAATGTACTATTACATTGGCCGACCCTATGGTTGTTGGAAAACAAAGCGTTTGACTAGCTATATGGCTAGTAACTCAGAGCTAAGGCAAGAGCCCCAGGTGACTCTATGGTCACATAGCTAGGGCATAGGGCCCCCGGTTGACTCTATGGTCAACTATTCAGAGCAGCGGGCCCTAGAATGATCCAATGATAATTTATTTTTAATTGTATGCATGCATAAGTACGTTATTACTGTTGGGCATGCTAGATAATGTTGGGAATTGTGCCCTGAAAGCATATGTAGTAGACATTGTTATAAGAAATAAATAATTAAATTGAATTTGTTATGCATATAGTTTATGTACTATATTATTCTGTGATAATATTAAGTAAATATCACAAAAATTCATAAGTTCATGTATGTGATCTCAAGCACATATTGGTACGGGAGGATTGTGTTTGAGATAAATGAACTTGAATAGTTCACAGTAAAATAAAGTTATGGAATCTTTAGATTAATTACTGCAAGTACGGTCCACTAGTATTATGAATACATGTGATCTAGATCTGGATCACTAGTGTAGTAGGAAACTTTAGTGGAGGTACTTTATATATTAGAGAATATATAGAACTGGACCATATATGTTTATTAATACTTAGTTAAATACCGTTTCGAAGTATTAATTAAATATATCATCTGATGATTATATACAAATAGATCTTAATCTTGAAGTTACTATGAACTCTTGTTTATGTTATATGAGTTCTTTGACTCACTCGTTAGGGTCTGTCAGAATGATCAAGCTAGAAAATTTTGTTTTGGGAACTCATTAATGTAAATGGCTAGGGACATAGCATACAGATATGGAATCTATACCTTCTCGTAAGAGATTGAATAACGATTCTCTTAAGGGTTGACTTTTGGGACTGAAAGGTTATTGAGCTCATATTTATAATTTAGTTATGAATTAACCTTCACTAGTAAAGTCAATGGAACTTAAGGAAACAAGATATAATTAAAAGGGTAAAACAGTAATTTTATTCCCGGTTAATTATGGACCATTATTAGAGAGTTAATTTGTATGTAATGATTATATCAATGGACGATTTATTTTATAAAGTACTCAGTAAATTAAATTTCTATAATTACAAGAGTGCAGTCTCATATTTATAGTGGAGGAATCATGAGATTAATAAATTAAGATTATTTAATTAAAGAATTTAATTAATAATCTCAAATTTATTGGAGCTTGGAATTATAGGTCCATAGGTCCCCACAGCGGCTCTATCAACACTATTCAAGGCAAGAGTTGATATAAAGGGAAAAATGGTTTATAAACATATTTAAGAAGAAATTTGTTCTTCGGGCCAAATATGCAATTATGTGATAATAGTGATTAATTAATTAATTTTAAATTTGTTGTAATTAACAAAATTAATTAATATTTAATTATTATGTAATTTTCGAAATTATATTAAATAATTAAATTAATTTTTGAAATTATATTAAATATTTAATTAATTATAATTTTCGAAATTATAATAAATTAAATATTTAATTTCAAAATTTTACATTAGTTTTAATTCATTGGTAGGATTAATTAAATATCTTTATTTGAGTGGGAGAATAATCTGATAAGTTCATATTGGATTTGAATTTAAAATATTGATATTTATTCAAATAATTAATTATATTTGATAATTAGTTAAAAAGATATTTAATTCAAATTTGAATTAATTATCACGTTGTTAGATTTTTATCTGACAAGGTAGTTTGAATAAATAATTAAATAGAAATAGAAAAATCAAATATCCCTAAAATATAGGGTGGAACACGACCACACAAAGTCCATGTACTGTGTGTGGCGTGTACTGCACAATTTTCAAGGATAGATTTTTCAATTTTATTTATTTAATTAATTAATTAATGGAAAATTCAAAAATTAGTTTTTGGATATTTTCATTAATAAGATAATTAATTAATTAAAAGACAAATTGTAAGTTGGTTACAGATTTTTTTTTAAAATTTGAATATTTTCTTTTTAAGTAAGACTTATCAGAAAATAATCACGATACTCAAGAATACTCAAGAATTCGCTCTGTAAAAGAGAACGATACTTTTCTCTCTCTCCCTGAAGAAGATACAGAACCAATTTCAGGTCTTATTCTCTTGATCTCATGTGTTGAGTACATTAAGTTGAATCATAAATTAACCATCATTTATTCTCTAAGTGCCCACACACTTCTTGAGGTGTAGAGAACGTTGTGGATGATCTCGGTGTGAGTACCTGGGAGCAGCTTGGACAGGAAGTTCGTTCAAATTATGAAAAGATAGCAAGGACACATGAGAGGCATCAAGAGGTATGTTTTCTATTCTTTTCTTGCTTATAACTAATGTATGTATATTAATGTATCCGCATATTTAAAGGTAGTTTAAATATGTTACAAAAAATTTGTTGTACACTGGACCTTACCCACCACATTTCCGTTGCGCATTAGGAAACTCGTTCCTAACAATTGGTATTAGAGCGGTCATTAACCTCTGCATACATTAATTACTGTGTGGGCATAATATGCATTCTTATGTTATTGTAATATATGTGAATGGATGGTTGTATGTATGTTTAAATTTTATTCTTAAGGGTCGTTAATTATATAGTGTTTTGGGTTTAGGAATTGTTCTTAAATTTTTAGATGAAAAATGTAAATCATTTTGGGGCATAGGAATTTTTTTTATATAATTTAAGTTTCTGCATTAAATTATTTGAAAAAAAAAATTATGTAAGGCTCGAGCCCAGTAAAGCTAGAGGAGTTGGAGAGTAGTTTTATTTAGAAATTTTATTGTTAGTTGAACAACTTATAATTTTTATTTTGTTTTAGAAATTCTAGATTTCTTTGAACAAAGAAAACTACAGTCTAGAAATTTAGTTTATTATTAGTAATTTTGATTATTGATGTTTGAAAACTTATTTCTATTTTTGCATGACATTTATATCTTTTATTAATAAAGTAGTTATTATTTAAAGAAATTATTTACTTGTTATGCAAATGCTTTGGGATAAACAAAATTTAAATACTTATAATGAATGACAAATTTTTTACTTAATTCCGAATTATTTAACATATCTAATCCTTGATTTATTAAACGACAAAAGACTGATTCCGATAGTGAAACATATCTGTGGCACTTGAGATTGGGCCATATTGGTCTAGACAGAATTAATAGGCTTGTAAAGGATGGTCCTTTAAGAGAACTATCCATTGGATCTCTTCCTGTTTGTGAATCCTGTCTAGAAGGCAAGATGACCAAGAGATCTTTCTCTGCTAAAGGTTCAAGAGCTACAGAACCACTTCAGCTGGTACATACGGATGTTTACGGTCCACTTAATGTACAAGCAAGAGAAGGTTATGAATACTTCGTCACTTTCATTGACGATTATTCAAGATATGGTTACCTATACTTAATGCAAAGAATATCTAAAACTTTTGGAAAGTTCAAAGAATTTCAAGCAGAGGCTGAAAAGCAATTAGGTAAATCACTAAAATTTCTTCGATCTGATCGAGGAGGAGAGTACTTGGATTTTGAATCCGAGGACCATCTGTGTGAGCATGACATTCAATCCCTCCTCACAGCACCTGGAACGCCAGAGCAAAATGGTGTTTCAGAAAGATGGAACAGAACGCTATTAAATATGGTTAGATCAACGATGAGTTTCTCATCATTACCACTGTCATTCTGGGGCTATCTAATTCAATGTGCTCTATACATATTGAATGTCGTTCCATCTAAATCTCTCCAGAAGACGCCCATGGAATTATGGAATGGTTGTAAACCTAGTTTACACCATTTTCGAATTTGGGGGTGTCCTACACATGTGCTTAAAGGAAAGACCGGGAAGTTGGAATCACACTCTGAAGTGTGCATGTTTGTGGGATATTCCAAAGAGACTAGAGGTGGAATTTTCTATAGTCCAAAAGAAAATAAAACATTTGTATCGACAAATGTAACTTTTCTTGAACATGAGTATGTTAATAACCACAAACCTTGCACTAAGGTTCTATCAAAGGAGATGGTCTTGAATGCAGTTGCAAAGTTACCAGCAACAACCAATGAAAAACGGCAAGAGGAAACTGCTAGTTCTAGTCAGAATAGTAGAGAGCCTCATCATAGTGGGAGGGTTAGTAAGAAACCCACAGGCTATGAACACGAAGTTCAAATGCTTGAGTTTGACACAAACAAAGATGATCCATTGGCATTTAAAGATGCAATGAATGATTCTGACAAGGACAAAAGGCAAGAATCCATGAACCAAGAAATGGAATCAATGTATTCCAATTCTGACTGGGTTCTTGAAGATCCACCTGAGAATATCAAACCCATGGGTTGCAAGTGGATATTCAAGAAGAAGAGAGGAGCGGATGGGAAAGTAGAGACTTTCAAAGCAAGGCTTGTAGCCAAAGGTTATACACAGAAAGAAGGGGTTGATTATGAAGAAACCTTTTCTCCTGTAGCCATGCTAAAATCCATTCATATACTCTTGTCCATTGTTGCGTGCATGGATTATGAGATTTGACAAATGGATGTCAAAACAGCTTTTCTGAATGGCTACCTTGACGAAACCATTTACATGTCTCAACCAGAAGGGTTCGAAGTAAAAGGTCAAGAGCAAAAAGTTTGCAAGCTTCTTAGGTCCATCTATGGACTCAAACAAGCTTCTAGATCTTGGAATCTTAGATTTGATGACACAATTAAAATATTTGGTTTTGAACAAACGTTGACGAACCTTGTGTCTATAAACAAATCAAAGATGGTGTAGTAGTATTCCTCGCTCTTTATGTTGATGATATATTACTGATTGGAAATGACGTAACATCATTATCAAAGGTAAAGAACTGGTTAGCTGAACAATTCCAAATGAAAGATTTGGGAGAAGCCAAGTATGTTCTGGACATTAAAATTCTCAAAGATAGACAGAACAGAACTTTGGCACTGTCTCAAGCAACTTATATTGATAAGGTGCTAAAACGCTTTAATATGCAAAACTCCAACAAGGGTGATATGCCAACCCGTTCTGGAGTATTCCTTTCCAAGGAGCAGTGTCCCAAAACACCTCAGGAAGAGGAAGATATGAGACAGTGTCCCTATGCCTCAGCGGTAAGCATTCTAATGTATGCCATGTTGTGTACAAGACCTGACATTTGTTATGCAGTAGGGATAGTCAGCTGTTATCAATCCAATCCTGGATTGCAATGAAGAATATTCTCAATTATCTTATAAATACTAGAGATTATATGCTTGTATATTCAGGTGGAGACATGAACCCCATTGGTTACATTGATTTTGATTTTCAATCAAACAGAGATATTCGAAAATTGACTTCTGGATCAGTGTTTACTCTTGGAGGAGGAGCAGTAGTCTGGTGATATTCCCATGTTGTCACAGTATAGGACTATTAAACAAACCAGCATTGCAGACTCCACCATGGAAGCCGAGTATATAGCAACTTGTGAAGCAGCTAAGGCGGCTGTGTGGCTCAAAAAGTTCTATTCTGATCTGGAAGTAGTGCCAGATGTGGATAAGCCACTAGTCCTATACTGTGACAACACTCGGGTAGTAGCTAACTTAAAGGAACCGCAGAGTCACAAGAGGGGAAAGCACATTGAGAGGAAGTATCAATTGGTAAGAGAGATAGTTCATCGAGGAGATGTTGCAGTTATGAAGATAGCTTCAGAGCATAATCTTGCAGACCCTTTCTCAAAGACTTTATCCATAAAATCGTTTAAGACCATGTAAGAAACATGGGAATGAGAGAGATGCCTCATTTGTTTTAGGGCAAGTGGGAGATTGTTGGGAATTATGCCCTGAAATTATATGTAGTAGACATTGTTTTAAGAAATAAATAAATAAATTGAATTTGTTATGCATATATTTTATGGACTATATTATTCTGTGATAATATTAAGTAAATATTAGAAAAATTCCTAAGTTCATATATGTGATCTCAAACACGTATTAGTACGGGAAAATTATGTTTGAGATAAATGAACTTGAATAGTTCGCAGTAAAATAAAGTTATGGAATCTTTAGATTAATTACTGCAAGTACGGTCCACTAGTATTATGAATACATGTGATCTAGATCTGGATCACAAGTGTAGTAGGAAACTTTAGTGGAGGTACTTTATATATTAGAGAATATATAGAACTGGACTAGATATGTTTATTAATACTTAGTTAAATACTGTTTCGAAGTATTAATTAAATATATCATCTAATGATCATATACAAATAGATCTTAATCCTGAAATTACTATGAACTCCTGTTTATGTTATATGAGTTCTTTGACTCACTCATTAGGGTCTGTTAGAATGATCAGGCTAGAACTTTTTTTTTTGGGAATTCATTTATGTAAATGGCTGGGGACATGGTATACAAATATGGAATCTATACCTTCTCGTAAGAGATTGAATAATGGTTCTCTTAAGGGTTGACTTTTGAGACTGAAAGGTTATTGAGCTCAAATTCATAATTTAGTTATGAATTAATCTTCACTAGTAAAGTCAATGGTACTTAAGGAAACAAGATATAATTAAAAGGGTAAAACGGTAATTTTATTCCCAGTTAATTATGGACCATTATTAGAGGGTTAATTTGTATGTAATGATTATATCAATGGACGCTTTATTTTATAAAGTACTCAGTAAATGAAATGTCTATAATTACAATAGTGCAGTCTCATATTTATAGTGGAGGAATCATGAGATTAATAAATTAAGATTATTTAATTAAAGAGTTTAATTAATAATCTCAAATTTATTGGAGCTTGGAATTATAGGTCCATAGGTCCTCACAGCGGCTCTATCAACACTATTCAAGGCAAGAGTTGATATAAAGGGAAGAATGGTTGAAAGACATATTTAAGAAGAAATTTGTTCTTCGGGCCAAATATGTAATTATGTGATAATAGTGATTAATTAATCAAGAATTCACTCTGTGATAAAGAATGATATTTTCCTATCTCTCCCTGAAAATGATACAAAACCAATTTCAAGCCTTATTCTCTTGATCTCATGTGTTGAGTACATCAAGTTGAATCAGAAATTAACCATCATTTATTCTCTAAGTGCCCACACACTTCTTGAGGTGTAGAGAACATTGTCGAAGATCTTGGTGTGAGTACCTGGGAGCAGCTTGGATAGGAAGTTCATTCAAATTTTGAAAAGATAGCAAGGACACTTGATAGACATCAAGAGGTATGTTTTCTATTCTTTTCTTGCTTATAATTAATGTATGTATATTAATGGATCCGCATATTTAAAGGTAGTTTAAATATGTTACAAAAATTTTGTTGTACACTGGGCCAAACCCACCACCTTTCCGCTACACATTTGGAAACTCATTCCTAACAAATAAGTATTTGGAATTTGTATTTACGGTTCATGCACATGTTTTAGTTTTCTTGCTGAGCCTTGGCTCACGGGTGCTATGTGGTGTAGGTAATGGAAAAGGAAAGCTTGACCAGCCATTAGTTGGAGAACTTCGGTGGCGGCGTGTACATATGCGGCTACTCGTCCACTACGGCAGAGGATATCTCAAAGGAACTAGGGTCATATCTGTAATGCCCTGGATAGCCAAGACCATTAGAATGAGTGTTTACAAAATGTACTAGACTTGCTAATCAAGTCGTTAAGTTGAAAACGTGTTATTGAATCTATTGTGGAACTAGGGCTAAAAGATTTTGGTCTTAAAATAGCATTTCTTATAAATAAAACGTTTCCTATTTACACGGGATCCCAAAAATAATAGGATTAAAACCATTTACTAAATATTCAAGATTTAAATACAGTATTGGCCATAGTAAAGCAAAATAGACCTTTAAGCAATCCATGTCCTGATCCACTCCCCAGCCATGGCGACCGAGCAGCTGACTATGTACATTCAGCCCCGCAGCTCTCCATCTCAGGACTGGTCCAACTTGCCTTTGCCTTTACCTGCACCACGTAGCACCCGTGAGCCAAGGCCCAACAAGAAAGCTCAATAACAAAGCACATGCAACTAACAGACCATCCAATATCTCATATCTCATAAGCATGTTCTCAATCATATAAGCATACATGATAATCAAGTATTCTGCATACTAAACATATCAACTCATATCAATCACCAATTTATAATGATAACTAGGGTTAACACCTATAGGCTGCACCCTCTATTTATCCAACTAACTCCAGCCCGCTTAAACCGAGCTCAGTGAATATAAAGCTATCCTTGGCTACCAGTGGCCAAGCCGTGCCCTGTGCGCAAATATTGAATACGGCACCCTTAGGCCGTTTATCACATGTCCCATGGCATAATACCATCATTGACATTATACAGATATCGGGAGCACTTAGTCCCATCACAAACATATAACCGGGTGCAGTTTTCTCACCTTTAAATTCGCTAGCATTTTTCACTTGATTCCTTGAGCACAATCCCCCTTGAGCCCTAGCGCACACCTTTGATGGAAATTCGACCTCAAGTTAGCCTCTAGACCTCCTTAGCTTGCTCTTCCTCAATCCTTGGCTTGAATTCCCCTTAAGTGATGGTGCGTTCTTGCTAAGCCCTTGCCAATTCTTCAAGCCTAGCTCAAAATTCTTGTTGCTCAGCCTAACCTAGCTCCCCTCTGAGCTTTGCTCCAAGAAAACTCAAGAAAATGATGAAGGAAAGCATAAACCGACCCTTGGAAAAATGCCCTGTTTTCTTCCCTTTCTTTTTCTTTATTTTCCTTCTTTTCTCAGACTTCTACCTTATTCTATAATTTCCACTAAGCATAAAGCCTCAGCAATACCTATCTCTTATAAGCCAAATGACCATAATGCCCTCCCCTTTAATCCTAAGTCTTTTAATCCACCTAGGGCATTTTGGTCACTTCGCCCAATTCCCGCTAATTCCTCGAGTGTCTCTAGTATTTTCCGCTTACTTCCCGATACCTAATTAATCACCAATTATATTCCTCAATATCAAAATTAACCCCAATATATCCTCTAAATTCCCATTTACACCCCTAGGCTCGCCCCGAGCCGGGTACAAATCCCCGCCGTGACTTTTTCGCTAACCTGCTCACTAGGATCGTCTCGAATCACATATCAACAAAATATATATCCACATAATAATGTGGTCTCAACAATTTATCACATATATATACATTTATGCCCTCAACGGCCAAAATTACAATTATGCCCTTCTAACCTAATTAGGGCCTACATGCATACTAATTCACATAGTCATGCATCTCAAATATTCAAATAATCATATAACATACTTTAAATCATTAAATCACATATATTCCAGCTATGCCCTCCCGACACACTAATCAAGGCCCTTAAGCCTTATTTTTAAATTTTGGGTCGTTACAATATCCCTTATTTTGCTGCTTAGGCCGGCTGATTGTACTTTTGACTTGTATACACCCTTTTAAATATTTGTTTGTAATATTTTGGGATCCCATGTATGTATCAAACTTTTAAATGAAAATTCAACGGTTCCTTGACCAAATTTTTTAACCCTAACCCTTGACATTAACCTTAGTTACACGTTTATGACCAAATGACTTTATTAGCAAGTTTGACACTATTTAAAGTACACAGTGTAACGGTCCTGGATTAAGAGGACGTTACAGTTTTTTCCATATGTTTAGCAATTAACCAGCCTTTAGTAAGTGGCTCATTTATTTTTTTTCTTGAAGAAGATGACTTAAAAGAAGATCCTCAAGTTGCTATGAATGTTGTCTTCTTATGATCGTGTTCATGCAAGTAGATCAAGTTGTGGCCAGAATAGGCACCTATGAAACTCAAAAGCTCATGCTAAGTCATTGTATCCATATATTGGTATATTTGAGGTAGATCAAATGAGTACTTGAGACGTGCCTTGTTGAGGTTGGGGAAATCAATGCACACTCTCCATTCTTTGTTGGCTTTCTTTACAAGTACGGTGTTGGAGAGCCAATTCAGTTAGAAGTTCTCAATGATAGAGACCATCATATATAACTTCTAGACTTCATCATTGATAGTCTCATACATTTCCTCATGAAAGCTTCTCTATTTTTACACCACTGACTTTTATTTGGGGTCCACATTCAGTCGATTGACTATAACCTCAAGGCCTATTTCAGGCATATCTTCATGGGTCCAAATGAAGATGTCCTTATTCTTGGTCAAGAGTTTCTCTGACTTGGCCCTCATTTCAAGAGAAAGAATAGATCTTTTTTGTACCACACACTCTAGCTTCTTATGGTCAAGCTTGTAGGTGATTAACTATTCAGCTAGTTTTTTGCCTACTCTCTTGTCATGGTCTTGGACACAAAGATTTCATGTGTCTTTTGGGTAGTTCAACCTTATTGATTTGGTTGATGGTGTTGCAATCCATGAATGTTGACTCATTGGTCCCAAGTGCCTAAGCCTGAGTCATCATTGTATATCATGCTTGATCCATGGTATGGTCAACATACATGACCCCTACTCCCTTCTCTATGGAAATTTTCATTGCAGAATGGTAAGTGGACACTATCATCTTCATTGTGTTCAACATCAACCTACCCATGATTTCATTATAGGTAAACTTCATGTGGATGAAAAGGAAGTTTTCCATCTTGGTTGGCTTCTCTTCGAATGTTATGGTAATTTGTATACACCTTATGGTTTGGGACATAATTTCCTTCAAAATCCATAGAGGGGCACATGTGTCGCCATTAGTCCTCCTTCACAAGCCTGCTATGATTGAAGACACTCTTCTAGATGATATATGTAGATCTACCTATGTCAACCAACATTTTAAAGACTCAAGAATTGACTATGCGCACACAATCCCGATGGGTCAAAATATGGGCAAGGGAACCTTGATGTGATCACCTCAATGAAGGTGGTGTCACTCCTTCATTGAGCTTGGCTTAAGGCTTAATTAGGTACATTTGGTGATTAGACGTTGAATCCTGGGAAGCCCAAATATAGGTTTTTCTTGAGCTATTATTATGGTCCTCTAGAGATAATTGTAATAGTATGCTTAAGCTTCTTAGCTTTGCTCTTTGTATCTTCCTTGTACATCTCCTTTTCGGCATAGCCCTAAAGCTTGTCATCTTAAGCCAGCTTCTTGCTTTGGAACATAGTTGGATGTTGTGTGGTTGTGGTCTCAATGGAAGTCGCAATACTTCATCTGATCCTTCATTTTTGGGTTGGTCATATTGGGTTTGATGATTTTTGAGCCAACATCATATCTCCATTAGGATTCGCTCATGAGGCTTCACAAAAAAGGTGAAGGATAATGACTTGCCCCTAAGTTGGCATCTAAAAAGTTGGGATTCTTATCCTTGATAAGAAAGTGGTCTCCCTTCCACTTGCTTTGTCCTCAAACTTCTTTCAGTTCCTTCCTGGCTTGGTGGACCTTCTTGTACTCTTCTACCGTAGCTTCTTTGTTGATTTCCTCCACCAACACTACGAATATCTTCAATGGGTCTCAAGCCAAACGTTATAGGGAAGTTGTCCTTAAGCAAATTCTCTAGGTAGGTCTTCACGAATCTGGTCATCCATTAAGCCATCAGCATGTAGGGTCGCCTTGTTAGGAATAGTGTCCTTAAAGCATATGTAATGGACATTGTTTTTTATGAAATTAATAAATGAAATTATTTTTTTCATATTTTGATTATTTTATATTATTGTTTGAGTAATATTATGTAAATATCATAAAATTCCTAAATTCATTAATGTGATTGCAATATTGTATTGGTGCGAGAGAATTAAGATTGTAGGGAATGAATTTAAATAGTTCACAGTAAAATAAAGTTAGAGAATGAATTATTGTTACTACATTCCACTAGTATTATGAATATATGAGATTTAGATCCAAAACACTGATGTAGTATGACATCTTAGTGGAGGTGTTTTGTATAATAAGATTATACAGAATTGGACCTGACATGTTATTAATACTTTAGTAAAAATTGTTTTCTCATAAATAATTAATTAAACATGTTAACCGATGATCATATACATATCGATCTAAATTCTAAAGTTATTGTGAACTCTTGTTTATGTTATATCATTTGATTCGCTTGCTAGGGTCTGTCAGAATTATTAGGCTAAAAAATTTTGTTTTGAGGGCTCATTAATGTAAATGGCTGGGGACATGATATACAGACATGGAATCTATGCCTTCTTCTTCAAGAGTTGAACAATGGTTCCCTTAAGGGTTAATGGTACATAAGGATAAAGAGATAATTAAAGAGTTGAATGGTAAACTTATCCTAGCTTTAATTGTGAATCTTTAATAAAAGATTGAATTGTATTTAATGATTAAATCAATTGACACTTTATTAAAAAGTACTCAGTAAATGAATTGTCTATAATTGCAAGAGTGCAGTCTCATTTTTTAGTGGAATAATATTGAGATTAATAAATACGGATATTATATTAAAGATTTTTAAATAATAATGTAAATATATTGGAGCTTGGAATTATAGGTCTATAGGTCACCTAACTGGTTCTATCAACACTATTCTAGATAAGAGTTGAAATCAGGATAAAATTGTGTAAGGGCATATTTGGAAGAAAATTATTCTTTGAGCAAATTTGTAATAATATAATAATTGAGATTAATTAATTAATTTAATCATTCATAATATAATTTTTTTAAATTATTTAAATAAAAATTAGAATAATTAATTTTGAATTAATTAAGTTTTCTTAAATTTGAAAACTAAATCTGGTAGTTCAAATTTGATTTGAATTAGATTTGTTATTTAATCAAATAATTATTCAAGATAATTAATTAAATGATACTTCAAATTCAAATTTGTTATCAGTTTCCTAGATATTCTCTAAGGATATCAGTTTGAATAAATAAGTTATTAAATGATAGTGTTAGTATTATTTTTAATAATAAGCAATTAAAAGAGATTAAGACATTAGTACTGAAATTGGGCATGTGTCACATGCCAATCACTTTGATTTGCGTGTAACATTAAGTTGAGACTCAGTCTTGGCTCTTTAATTTATTTAATTATTATTTCATTAATGATTAAATGTTTAAATTTGATTTAATTAATTTAAATTAATAAATGATAATTAATAAGCCATACAATAATGATATAGATAGTTATCTTATTTTCTAGTTAAGATATAGGCTTTCACACATTCACACTCAAAGAAGAAAAATATACCGTAATACTTTTTCTCTCAAAGAAAAACCTGATTTTCTTAAAGCCTAATCCCATATCTCATGTGTTGAATACATATAGTGAATCACAAATAATCTCATTGTTTTCTACTTACCCACACACATCTTGAGGTGTAGAGAACTGTTCAAAAAATGGTGGTTTGAGTTCTTGTCAGAAAGTTTTAGGATTGTGTGCTCGTTTATAAACACTTAAGGATAGCAATGACACTCGATAGATATTCAATTGGTATGTTCTTCTTCTTCTATGTGTTTATGATTAATGTATGTATATTAAGGTAACCGTTATTTTAAAAGTGTTTTAAATAAAAAAAATATTGTAATATCATGGGCCCACCTGTTGCTCTTTCTTTGTGCATATTTTTTCCAACACGCCTTCATGAAGCAAGCTATGTAGTTTGTTAAGCTCTCTCACTTCTTCTATCTAACATTTGAAGATAGAGCTTTCCCTTTTGTTGGGATAAGTGACCTTAAAGCGTACTTTTCTATAAAACGATTACTGATATTTTAATAAAGATAATGTTTTCAATCATAATTGTATTTCATAATCGTGAATATCCAATATTATTAATGTAACCTTAAATTAAGTGTATGCATATCAATTTATATACATGGGGATTTAATTCAAGCAAGTAATGTTAAAAAAAATTAATCACTAAACTCGTTCTATAAAAACCTGTCAATGGAGAGGCCTTGTCTCTTTATTTGGTTGTGACTGAAAATGCGGTCAGCACGGTCTTAGTTTGAGAAGAAGTCAAACTCAGAAATTGGTTTATTGCACCAACAAGAGGCTTCTTGGGGCTGAAACTCGATACCTGATGATGGAAAAAATCACGTTCTGCCTAGTCTTAGCCTCGAGGAAGTTGTGGCCTTACTTTCAGTCCCACACAATACACGTCCTAACTGATCAACCTTTAAGGCAGATATTTCAAAACCCTAAGGTATCGGGACGATTGTTAAAGTGGGCCATCGAACTCAGTCAGTTCGAGATCTTGTATAAACCATGATCATTCGTCAAGGGACATGCCTAGCTAAATTTGTGGCAGAATGTAGTGGTTTTCGAGATGAACCTATTGTTATGATTGGTTAAATACAAAGTGAAATTGGTTATGCACAAAAAGGTGAAAAAACCATAACGATTTCACTAAAGTCAACATGCGAGAGTTGAGTTTTAGTATAGGCATTTATAAATCATCTTTTTGGGTCCAAAGTGTTTCTTTGGAGTGTATAAGAGTACCCAAAAATTTTGGAGGCTTTTGAGAATGTTTTGTGACAAGTTTTTGTGTGCCAAGTCAGGGGTACATGCGTTGCATCGCCTCTGGGAGGCGATGCATCGCCTGGTACTACAAAACCTTATACAAGCGACGCATCGCCTGGCAGACGATGCGTCGCCTGGGCCATCTGTACTGTCCGTACAATGACGTGTTTTTGGCTTCAAAATTTAAAAAAAAATGCTTGAATCTCATCGGTTGAGCATAATGAGGGCTCATTTACTATTTAAAGGGGTCACTTGAGTCTTTGGTAAATTGATCACTCACCTCTCTCTCTCTCTCTCAAGCTCTCAAGATTACTAGTTTTCTCCAAATTCTTCATCAAGAAATCTTCACTTGTATAAAGATTCAAGGCTTGTGAATCTCAATCTCATTCCAAAGTATTAGCTTCAAGCACTCTGAAAGAGGAGGCTAGGAATAGATATTTTTGGACAAAAAATCTTCATTTGCATCAAGCCTTGGTTCCATTTTGTGTTTCACATAAAATCATTGACTTGTGATTTTATGTATCAATGTTCTTCAACACCAAAGGTAAATTCTATATCTTGATTATTTGAGTTATGTTCTTTGTGTTATTCCTCGTTAGAGTATAGATTATTCTTGTTATTCTATTGAGTTGTAATATACAAAACTTGGTTGATATATAGCCTAACCCCAAACAATCAAAAATCTCTAACCCCAAACCTAAGTTTTGTATCAAAGATTGTATATATCTAAGGTATCTCTACTCATCAAGACAATGGAAGAAAGCTCCTTAATCTCAGCCCTCAAGATCTAGTGAGACTAGAACAATTCGATGGCTCAAACTTTGTAAGATGGCAAGACAAGATCAAGTTTCTCCTCACAACATTGAAGGTTCACTACATCCATGACAAAGAGTTGAAGACTTTGGATGCTCCAAATGATGATGATACTCAAGAAGTGATCAAGGAAAGGAAGAAAATGGAAGGGGGTGAGCTTATATGTAGTGGCCACATTCTCAATGCTATATCGGATCATCTTTATGATTTCTACACCAATACAATATCGGCAAAGGAGATATAGGATGCACTTGAGAAGAAGTACAACATCGAAGAAGAAGGTACCAAGAAATTCCTCATTACTCAATAAATGGAATTTAAATTCTTTGATGGTAAACCCTTACTCCCCCAAGTACATGATCTACAAGTTATTGTAAATAAGTTATCTACCCTAAAGATAACATTTTCAGAATCCTTCATTGTGAGTTGGATCATAGCCAAGTTTCCTCCTTCTTGGAGGGGCTATAGAAAGAAGATTCTCCATAAGAATGAAGAAATATCTTTGGAGGAGATTCTAAAGCACCTAAGGAATGAAAGGGAGTCTTGTTCTAGAGACAAGTGTATGGATGAGTCCAATGTTAGGACCTTTTAGGCTAACACCATTGAGAACAGCTCTCAATCCAAGGGAAAGACCCACAAGAGACTCCAATGTAAGAAGGATTCATATCTAGCCCCTAAGAAGAATGAATGGAAATTCAAGGGAGTGAATGACCCTTGTTTTGTATGTGGCAAGAGTGGTCACATGGCTAGAGAATGCAAGTTCTGAAAGTCCAACAATAATGGATCCAAGGTCAACAAAATCGAAGAACAGTTGGTTGCTACCTTGAGTGAGGTGAAATCCATCCAAGGATAAGTGCAATGATGGTGGTATGATACTTGTGCCACCATTCATGTAACTTATGATAGACAGGTCTTCAAAACCTTTGAAGAATCTAAGGATAACCATGAGATCCAAATGGGAAATGAGCATAGATCCAAAGTGTTGGGCAAAGGGAACGTTGATCTCTATTTCACATCCGAAAATAAGGTTCTTTTGACCAATGTGTTGTATGTTCTGGATATGAGTAGGAATCTTGTGACTGGGTACTTGTTGAAAAAATTGGGCATCAAGGTTGTGTTGAGTCTGGCAAGCTAATCTTGTCCAAGGGGAACTAGTTTGTGGGAAAATGGTATGTATGTGATGGGATGATAAAATTGTGTGCCAAAGACTCTTGTTTTGAGAGTAGTGCATGCACATCTTCCTCTTATATGCTTGGCTTTGATTTTATTACTTTGTGGCATAATAGACTTGGTCATATAGGATTTAGTACAATTAAAAGATTTATCAAATGTGGATTAATTGTATGCAATGATGTTGAGCATGATAAATGTGAGTTATGTATTAAATCTAAGATGGTAAATAAACCTTTTCCAAGTGTTGAAAGAGAAACTAACTTGTTAGATTTGATACATAGTGATTTATGTGAATTGAATGGAATAATTACTAGGGGTGGATATAGGTACTTTATTACCTTTTTTGATGATTGTCCTAGATTCACATATGTGTACTTGCTTAAGAATAAGGATGAGGTCTTTAGCATTTTTAAAATCTATAAAGCCAAAGTTGAAAATCAATTGGAAAAGAAAATCAAAGTAATTAGAAGTGATAGGGGCGGTGAATACTTTTCCGATTAATTCAATGTATTTTGTGAGATGCATGGTATAATAAATGAATGTACAACCCCTTATACTCCCCAAAAAAATGGTATGGGGAAAGAAAGAATAGAAATATGTTGTAATGATAAATGACATGCTATTACATGCTAATTTGAGTTTTGCATTAAGGGGAGAAGCCTTGCTATCCGCTTGTCATATTCTAAATTGGATTCCTCTAAAGAAGAATAAAATTTGGAAAGGAAAGAGGCCCAACCTAGGGTATCTCAAAGTGTGGGGGTGACTTGCCTATTGCAATATCACGAAGCCTAAAAGGACCAAGTTGGGTCCAAGGTCCATCAAATGTGCATTTGTAGGCTATGCCTCAAATAGCAAGGTCTATAGGCAATAAGCCTCAAGAACCAATTCCATTAGAAAGAACTCAAGAGGAGTTACCTTCAAGGGTTGTAGAGCAACCAAAATTTCCTAGAAGAAGCCAAAGGCTTAAAGAAAGTGGATCACAAAATGAAACCTCTCAAGTGGAGACTCTTTACCTAGTAGAGGAAAATCACAAGGGAGACACTTTGAAGTATCCAATGGTACTTCAAGTGGAGGATGATCCTAAAAATTTCTAAGAAGCTATGTCCTTAAGGGACTCTATCTTTTGGAAAGAGGCAATAAATGATGAGATGGATCCAATTATATCTAACCACACTTGGGAGATTGTTGATCTACCACATGGATCAAATCCAGTAGGTTGTAAATGGGCATTTCAAAGAAAATATCACACTGATGGGACAACTCAAGTCTTTAAAACAAGGTTGGTTGCCAAAGGGTTTGGACAAAAGGAAGGAATAGATTATTTTGATACCTATGCACCGGTAGCAAGGACAACATCAATAATATTTTTGTTTGCATCATCAATACACAGCCTATATGCTCATCAAATGGATAGCAAAACAGCATTCCTAAATGGTAACCTCGATGAGGAGGTTTACATGGAATAACCAGAAATGTTTATTCTAAGGGTAAATGAACATAAGGTGTGTAAGCTCGTTAAATCATTATATGGCTTAAAAAAGCACCCAAAAAATGGCATGAGAAGTTTGATAAGGCCATTATTTCGAATGGATTTAGACATGACAATGTGGATAAGTGCTTATATTCTCAGACTTGTGATGACTATGTCATCTTGATGTGTCTATATGTTGATGATATGTTGATATTAAGTAATGACATGAAAGCATATTAGAAACGAAGAGGTTTCCATCATCCATTTTCAAAATGAAAGACCTTGGAGAGATCGATACCATACTAGGTATCAAGATTAAAAGAAATGTGAATGGATATGACTTAGCTCAAGCTCATTATGTTGAGAAGAAGTTTGACAATTTTGGTCATCTTGATAGAAAAGAGGCAAACACACCCTTTAATTCAAGTCTAAAGCTTAAAAATAATGAAGGGAGAGTGGTGGCTCAACTAGCGTATGCAAGTGTGATTGGGATTTTGATGTACGTCGCTTATTATACTAGAGTAGATATTGTACTTACGGTTAGTAAACTAAGTAGGTTTACTAGCAATCCAAGTATCAAACATTGGAAGGTCATGGAAAGAGTATTTGGACACCTTAAGAGGACCAAAGTGTAACGATCCAAATTTGCTAATAAGGCTTAAGGGCCTTGATTAGTGCGATGGGAGGGCATAACTGGATTGTATGTGACTTAATGACTAAAAGCATGTTATGTGATTATTTGAATATCTGTGATGCATGACTATGTGTATTAGTATGCATGTAGGCCCTGACTAGGTTAGAAGGGCATATTCATAATTTTGGCTCGTTGAGGGCATAAATGTATATATTTGTGATAAATTGTTGAGACCACATTATTATGTGGATATATTTGTAATCTGTGACTCGAGGCGATCTTAGTGAACGGTTTAGCGAAAAAGTCACGGTGGAGATTTATACCCGGTTCGGGGCGAGCCTGGGAGTAATTCTGGGGATTTAGAGAATATATTGGAGTTTATTTTGATATTTATGAATATAGTTGGTGATTAGTTAGGTGTCGGGAAATAAGCGGTAAATATTAGAGACACTCAAGGAACTAGCAGGAATTGGGAATAAATGACCAAAATGCCCTTGGAAGGATTAAGGGCTTAAATTTAATGGGAGGGTATTATGGTCATTTTTCTTATAAGGTATAAGAGTTAAGTTGCTTTATGCCTTAGCGGAAAGTCTAGAATCTGAAGGAAACTAAAAGAAGGAAATCAGGAGTCATTTCTTCTCCCCTTCGGTTTAAGTTTCTTCCTCACTTCTTGAAGGAATTTGGAGTTGTAACTCAGGGAGAGTCTGGGCAGGAGCTTGAGGCTAGGGTTTTGGTTTGGCTTAAGGAGTTAGCAAGAGTAGTCCATCCAATTGAGGTAAGGTTTAAGGTTGCTTTTCAGTTTCTGGTTCTTAAAGTAGATATGGATTTTGAGTTGAGTTTTGGTGGGAATTCTAGGGGGTTGAGGTTGAATCTTTGAGGAGGTGAAGGCTAAGCTAGTGTGGAGGATAACCTAGTTTGAGCTCATCCATCAAAGGTAAGAAACTCTGGTTTAAGTTCTGTGATTTCAGTAGATTTCTGTTGAGTTTTTGGGCTCTAGGTTCAGCTATGGTAAATTCCTTGATTTAGGGTGCATGTGATTGAGTTTTGTGTGGTTAGGTCTTATGGGATGAGTTGAGGATGTTGGGAGGCTTGTTTTGAAGTATGGTAGAGGTTTGGTTAAATTTTGGAAAGGTATGGCTCGGGAAAGTTTGAAGGAGAAAAATATGTGCTGGGCTGTGCTGTGACTAGCGCTGTAGCGCTAGTCACTGGGCGCTACAGCGCTAGGCCCTGAAGTTCCAGAGCCTTTTTGGCTCTGCTTGTAGTGCTATAGCGCTCTCCTTAGGGCGTTGTAGCGCTACCCTGTTCCCAGAAAGGAGTTTTTGGGTTATTTCTTAGGGTTTTTGCGGGGCTCGGGGATTGATTCCACCACCCTGTTTGGTGGAACTAGGGCTTTCCGAGGGATCGGGATTGGTCCCGAGGCTGGGTTTTGGATTTAAGGTTTGGTGATGATTCTGATCTATGGTTGTGGCTAGGTGTATGCTAGGGCTCAGACGAGATTGTGCTTGAGGATCAAATTGAACAAAGCAAGCGAAATCTAAAGGTAAGAAAACTGCACCCGGTTATGTGTTTGTGATGGAACTAAGAGTTCCCTATATTTGTATGATGTCATAGATGGTATTATGCCATGGGACATGTGATAAACAACCTAAGGGTGACATAAATAATACTTGTGCACAGGGTGCGGCTCGGCCACTGGTAGCTGAGGACAGCTTACTATTCCCTGAGCTCAGTTTAAGCGGGCCAGAGTCAATGGGATAAATAAAGGGTGCGGCCTAAGGGCATTAACCCTAGTTATCATATGTGAGTTGATTGTTGATATGAAATGATATACTTGGTATGCTGAATACTTGAATAACATGAATGCTTAGACTGTTGTGTACATGTTTATACGGTATGAGTTATCTGATTGTCTGCTTAACGATTATGCTCTGTTATTGTGTTTTCTTGCTGGGCCTTGGCTCATGGGTGCTACGTGGTGCAGGTAAGGGTAAGGCCAAGTTGGACCAGTCCTGAGAGGGAGAGATTTGGGGTTGAATGTACATAATCAGTTGTTCGGCCGCCATGGCCGAGTGGAACAGGACGGGAAAAACTTAATTTTCTGTTTTGCCTTAGAGTGGCTAATAACTGTATTTTAACCCTAGAATTTTTTAGACTGTCTTTTAACTTTACTACTTTTGGGATCCCATGTAAAGAAAATGTTTATTTATAGGAAATGAAGCTTTTGAGACCAAAATCTTTTAACCCTAGCTCAACTGTAGTTTCAGTGACACATTTCAATTTAAATGACTTGATTAGCAAGTCTTGCACTTTAATAAACACACAGAGTAACGGTCTTGGCTATCCAGGGCATTAAAACTTGTTATCAGAGCATCCTAAGTTTAAGGGTTCCTAAAGACTAGCTGGACATGTACATTCGCTGCGAAAGACAAGCTCGACTCAGGGTTTGGTAATTGTGTATACATGACTATATGTTTAATGATCTGAATGAAATATGACTGTTGATATTTGTTTGATTGATAGGGAGCATGAGATACTGATAAGGCTTGGCCCTTGACTACTACATGATGATAATGAGGCATGCTTATCAGCACTACTATGCATGTGAATGAATATATGGATGAATATTTGGATAAATTGTTATATTTTGATTGTTTGTGAATGTTTGGGGTTCTAATGGTGGATCATGGAAGGATTATTACTATGTCATCATAGTCTGACTGCCGAGTCGTTGATTGCAGATTGACTTGGATAATTATGCGTCCAAGAAAATCTACACGACTAGCCGGCATCAGATCTGAGACTAGAGATGATGACTAGGGCCAAACCCCTCCACCAGTCCCTGAGAACTGGCAGTAGCTTATGGCTGACATGCAAGCACGGCTTCAGAGCCAGGATGAACAGATTCGAATTCTGCGACAGCAGGCTCCATCAGGGAGTACTACCCCTATTGTGCCACCTGCAATGGTACCAGTTGTACAGCCAGTGGAGGTTGGGAACAGGAGGTTGGGAACAGCCCCCGATCTTTGAGGGAGGACCTGACCCACTGAAGGCTGAGCAGTGGATGACTACGATTACTACCATTTTGGACTTTATGAGGGTAGAGGGACATGACAGAGTGGCCTATTCCACATATATGCTGAGAGAGGATGCCCGTATCTAGTGGGAAGTGGCATCACATACTAGAGATGTTACTGCTTTGACTTGGGAAGGATTCAAGGACCTATTCAGTCAGAAGTACTATAATGTTGCAATCAGGGCAGCGAAGGTAAATGAGTTCTTGGGGCTGGTTCAGGGCAGCATGACAGTTACAGAATATGCCCTGAAATTTGACAGACTTGCGAAGTTCGCACCAGACCTTGTGCCTACTGATGCAGCTAGGTAGGACAGATTTATTAGAGGGCTTAATGCTATGATAGCCCGAGATGTTAGGATTACAATAGTTCCTGGAGGGACGACTTATGCCCAGGCTATAGAGAAGGCTCTTACCGCTGAGGAAGCGGAGAATAAGATATGGAGAGAGAGTGCAGCGAGGCGGGAGGGCCGTAGGGCGGTGCCTCCATATTCTGGTTCTGGTAAGGGCGGAGGCCCCAGTGATTTAAAGAGGAAGACCCCTGATGCTTCGACCGCTCCTGATCCTGATAGAAGAGGTCGGGGTACACAGGGTGGCCGTCAGGGAGGCGGTGATTCATGGAGGACCTATCCTTAGTGCACGATGTGCAGGAGACGCCATCCGAGCGAGTGTCGGGCTAAGGCCTATTACGTGTGTGGGGTGGTGGGACACCTCAAGAAATACTGCTCGACTGTGTAGAAGGGAGATGCGGGGAAGGTGGACAGCTTGACTCCAACTCGAGTGTTCACCTTGACGCAAGCGAAGGCCGAGGCTAGTCCCTCGGTAGTGACAGGTCAGCTTTCTAGCGCTGGCTCTCCTTTTACTGTATTGATCGACTCTGGTGCTACACATTCATTTGTTTCTAGTAAGGTGATTGATAGACTGTGTAGGCCTAGTGAGTATTGTACTTCAGGGTATGGGACTATTTTGCCTACAGGGGAACTGATAGTATCTAGGAGGTGGATTAGAGCACTGCCAGTGATAGTTGATGGTAGACAGTTGTAGTAGATTTGATAGATTTGAGTATGGAGGACTTTGATATGATTTTAGGTGTGGATTGGTTGGTTAGATATGGAGCTACTATTGACTGCAGGAAGAAGATGGTGACCTTTGAGTCGGAGGGCGAGGATCCCTTTGTCTTTGTGGGAGAGGTGCATGGACCTCGCAAACCCAGAATTTTAGTGTTGAGAGCTAGGGACCTATTACAAGGAGGATGTATAGGTTTCCTAGCTAGTGTGGTGGATACCACCAAGGTTTCTCCAGCAGGACCGGAAGAGACCAAATTGGTTTGCGAGTTCCTGGATGTGTTTCCTGAGGACTTGCCTAGGTTTTCACCGCGTAGGGAGATTTAGTTTGTCATTGAGTTGGCGCCAGGAATAGAGCCAGTGTCGAGGGCACCGTATAGGATGGCACCGGAAGAACTGAAAGAATTGAAGATACAGTTGTAGGAGCTTCTGGATTTGGGGTTCATCAGGCCTAGTTACTCACCATGAGATGGTCCAGTTTTGTTTGTGAAGAAGAAGGACGGGACTTTGAGAATGTGTATAGACTATAGAGAATTGAACAAATTGACTATCAAGAATAAGTATCCCCTACCAAGGATTGACGATTTGTTCGATTAGTTGTAGGGTAAGACGATGTTCTCGAAGATTGATCTTCGATCTGGTTATCACCAGCTGAGGATCAAGAACGAGGACATACCGAAGACGGCTTTCCGAACGAGGTACGGTCACTATGAGTTTCTGTTCATGTCGTTTGGTTTGACCAATGCCCCAGCAGCCTTTATGGACTTAATAAACAGGGTGTTCAAAGACTTTCTGGATCAATTTGTTATTATCTTCATCGATGACATCTTAGTGTACTCCAGTTCAGAGGTAGAGCACGAGTTTCATCTTCGACAGGTTCTGCAGAGATTAAGGGAGCATCAGTTGTACGACAAGTTTAAGAAATGTGAATTTTGGTTACCAGAAGTGACATTCCTTGGACATGTTGTGGGTGCAGATGGGATCTAGGTGGATCCATCAAAGGTAGAGGCAGTTAGGGATTGGCCGAGGCCAAGGAACGCCTCAGAGGTGCAGAGTTTTCTTGGTCTAGTAGGTTATTATAGACGGTTTGTGGAAGGCTTCTCGAAGATAGCGGCACCGATGACAGAATTGACACAGAAGAATTTGAAGTTTATTTGGTTAGACAAGTGTGAGAACAGTTTCCAAGAGCTGAAGCGACGACTTATTACTGTACCCGTGTTGAGTCTTCCTTCGGGGGAAGGGAAGTTTGTTGTCTATTGCGATGCGTCGAGGTTGGGTTTAGGCTGTGTGTGGATGCAGAATGAGAAGGTCATAGCTTATGCATCACGACAGCTGAAGGAACAACGGTATCCTACCCATGATTTGGAGCTAGCAGTGGTAGTATTCGCATTGAATATTTGGCGACATTATATTTTTGGGGAGAAGTGCGAGGTATACACTAACCACAAAATTCGGAAGTATTTCTTTACACAGAAAGACCTGAACATGAGGCAGAGGCGTTGGAAAGAGTTGGTGAAAGACTACGATTGTGATATTCTTTACAAGCCAACGTAGTGGCGAATGCATTGAGCCAGAGGGGCCCAGGTCAGTTGTATAGCTCCACCCAGATCTCAAGAGAGTTAGCTAATGAGATGGTCAGAGCGAGGATAGAATTGGTGGTGGGCCGGTTAGCCAATATTGCTCTGCAGTCGACCCTGCTAGAGCAGATTAGAGAAGGGAAATTGGTAGATGCTCAATTACAGGAGGTTAGAGAGAATGTCTTAGCAGGGGTAGCTAAGTACTATTCTATTTCTGAGGTTGGTTTGCTTCGGTATCAAGGACGGATTTGTGTTCCGAATGATGAGGGGATCAGACGAGAGATACTGGATGAGTCTCATATGCACCGTACTCACTTCATCCGGGTACCACGAAGATGTACCAGGATCTTCAGACGTTATATTGGTGGCCCAGAATGAAGAAGGACGTGGTGGAGTACAGCTGAGCATCAGCGACCAGAAGGATTGCTTCAGCCTTTGGGTATTCCCGAGTGGAAATAGGAGGATATTACGATGGATTTTGTGGGAGGTTTACCCAAAACGGTAGGGCTTCATGACTCGGTGTGGGTGATAGTGGACAGATACACCAAGTCAGCCATTTTCTTCCAGTGAGGTCCACATATACTGTGGATCAGTATGCAGAGTTGTATGTGAGGGAGATTGTACGTCTCCATGGGGTTCCCAAGTCTATAGTGTCAGACCGGGATCCTATTTTTACCTCCAAGTTTTGGGGCAGTTTGCAGAAAGCTATGGGAACTCAGCTGAAGTTCAGCACAGCCTTCCATCCTCAGACTATTGGACAGTCTAAGAGGACAATTCAGGTGTTAGAGGATATGCTCAGAGCGTGTGTGATTGACTTTGAGGGATCATGGGGTAAGTATCTTCCGTATAACAATAGTTACCAATCAATGATTGGAGTGGCTCCCTACGAGATGTTATATGGAAAGAAGTGTAGATCACCCCTTCATTGGGATGAGATGGGTCAGAGGAAGTATTTGGGGCCAGATATGGTTCAGAGGACAAGTGAAGCTATAGAGAAGATCCGAGCTAGGATGCTTGCCTCACAAAGCAGACAGAAAAGCTACACTGATCCCAAGCGTAGGGACGTGGAGTTCCAGGTTGGGGACCACGTGTTCCTCCGAGTTTCACCATTGCGAGGGGTGAGGAGATTCATCGAACCTTTTGAGATCCTGGAAAGGATCGGTCAGGTGGCTTACAGGCTAGCCTTGCCACCATCATTGTCAGGAGTCCATGACGTATTCCATGTTTCTATGCTCCGGAAGTAAGTCTCCGATGCGACACATGTGCTAAGGTATGAAGACTTGGAACTACAGACAGATCTAGCCTATGAGGAGCAACCGGTTCAGATCTAGGATCAGAAGGACAAGGTACTACGAAATAAGATGATTACTCTTGTTAAAGTATTGTGGAGGAATAGTAGGGTCGAGGAGGCGACCTGGGAACTTGAGACTGCGATGCAGGATCAGTATCCCAAGTTGTTCAGGAAAATTTCGAGGACGAAATTCTCATTAGTAGGGGATAGTTATAACGACCCAAATTTGCTAATAAGGCTTAAGGGCCTTGATTAGTGCGACAGGAGGGAATAACTAGATTGTATGTGATTTAATGACTAAAAGCATTTTATATGATTATTTGAATATATGTGATGCATGACTATGTGTATTAGTATGCATGTAGGCCCTGACCAGGTTTGAAGGGCATATTCATAATTTTGGCCCGTTGAGGGCATAACTGTATATATTTGTGATAAATTGTTGAGACCACATTATTATGTGGATATATCTGTAATCTGTGACTCGAGGTGATCTTAGTGAGCGGTTTAGCGAAAAAGTCACGGCGGGGATTTATACCTGGCTCGGGACGAGCTTGGGGATAATTCTGGGGATTTAGAGAATATATTGGAGTTTATTTTGATATTGAGGAATATATTTGGTGATTAGTTAGGTGTCGAGAAATAAGCGGTAAATATTAGAGACACTCGAGGAACTAGCGGGAATTAGGAATAAATGACCAAAATGCCCTTGGAAGGATTAAGGGCTTAAATTTAATGGGAGGGTATTATGGTCATTTGGCTTATAAGGGATAAGAGTTAAGTTGCTTTATGCCTTAGTGGAAAGTCTAGAATCTGAAGGAAACTGAAAGAACAGAAGAAGGAAAAAAAAAAGAAGGAAAACAGGAGTCATTTCTTCTCCCCTTCAGTTTAAGTTTCTTCCTCACTTCTTGAAGGAATTTGGAGTTGTAACTCAGGGAGAGTCTGGGCAGGAGCTTGAGGCTAGGGTCCTTGGTTTGGCTTGAGGAGTTAGCAAGATTAGTCCATCCATTTGAGGTAAGGTTTAAGGTTGCTTTTCAGTTTCTGGTTCTTAAAGTAGATATGGATTTTGAGTTGAGTTTTGGTGGGAATTCTAGGGGGTTGAGGCTGAAGCTTTGAGGAGGTGAAGGCTAAGCTAGTGTGGAGGATAACCTAGTTTGAACTCATCCATCAAAGGTAAGAAACTCTGGTTTAAGTTCTGTGATTTCAGTAGATTTCTGTTGAGTTTTTGGGCTCTAGGTTCAGCTATGGTAAATTCCTTGATTTGGGGTGCATGTGATTGAGTTTTGTGTGGTTGGGTCTTATCGGATGAGTTAAGGATGTTTGAAGGCTTTTTTTGAAGTTTGGTTGAGGTTTGGTTAAGTTTTGGAAAGGTATGGCTCGGGAAAGTTTGAAGGAGAAAAATATGTGTTGTGACTAGAGCGTTAGTCACTGGGCGCTACAGCGCTAGGCCTTGAAGTTCTAGAGCCTTTTGGCTCTGCTTGTAGCGCTATAGTGCTCTCCTTAGTGCGCTGTTGCGCTATCCTATTCCCAAAAAGGGTTTTTGGGTTATTTCTTAGGGTTTTTGCCCAGGGGCTCGGGGTTTGATTCCACCACCCCGTTTTGTGGAACTAGGGATTCCCGAGGCTGGGTTTTGGATTTGAGGTTTGGTGATTATTTTGATCTATGGCTGTGGCTAGGTGTATGCTAGGGCTCAGACGGGATCTTGCTTGAGGATCAAATTGAACAAAGCTAGCGAAATCTAAAGGTAAGAAAACTGCACCCGATTATGTGTTTGTGATGGGACTTAGAGTTCCCTATATTTGTATGATGTCATAGATGGTATTATGCCGTGGGACATGTGAGAAATGGCCTAAGGGTGCAGTAAATAATACTTGCGCACAGGGCGCGGCTTGGCCACTGGTAGCTGAGGACAGCTTAATATTCACTGAGCACGGTTTAAGCGGGCCGGAGTCAGTGGGATAAATAGAGGGCACGGGCTAAGGGTGTTAACCCTGGTTATCATATGTGAGTTGATTGTTGATATGAAATGATATACTTGGTATGTTGAATACTTGAATAACATGAATGCTTAGACTGTTGTGTACATGTTTATATGGTATGAGTTATCTGATTGTCTGCTTAACGATTATGCTCTGTTATTGTGTTTTCTTGCTGGGCCTTGGCTCATGGGTGCTACGTGGTGCAGGTAAGGGCAAGGCCAAGTTGGACCAGTCCTGAGAGGGAGAGTTTTGGGGCTGAATGTACATAATCAGCTGTTCAGCCGCCACGACCGAGGAGTGGAATAGGACGGGAAAAGCTTAATTGTCTGTTTTGCCTTAGAGTGGCTAATAACTGTATTTTAATCCTAGAATTTTTTAGACTGTCTTTTAACTTTACTACTTTTGGGATCCCATGTAAAGAAAATGTTTATTTATAGGAAATGAAGCTTTTGAGACCAAAATCTTTTAACCCTAGCTCAACTGTAGTTTCAATGACAAATTTCAATTTAAATGACTTGATTAGAAAGTCTTGCACTTTAATAAACACATAGAGTAACGATCTTGGCTATCCAGGGCGTTACACAAAGAGTTATTCCTCCAATATTCTAAGTTTCCTAAGATACTTGAAGGATACAGTGATGCAAGTTGGTTATCCGGTGTAGGAGATAATCTCTTCACAATCGGTTGGGTGTTCACCCTTGGTGGGGGTGTCATTTCTTGGGGATCTAAGAAACAAACATGTATGTGTCACTTGACCATGGAGTCCGAGTTTGTAGCTCTAGTGGCAACAGCAAAGAGGTCGAGTGGCTAAGAGATCTCATGTTGGAGATACCAAAAACTATAGCTGATGTATCGAAGATTTCAATACATTGTGATAATCAAGCCACTTTGATTAGAGCTTACAACAAAATATACAATGGGAAGTCTAGACATATAAGTCTAAGACATGACTACGTGAGACAATTGATTGATGAGAGTATCATATAAATTTCGTGTGCTAAATCTTGTGAGAACTTGGTTGATCCATTTACCAAACCTCTTGGTAGAGATTTGGTGAGTTCTACAAATAAAGATATGGGACTAAAACTCCTTGACCAATAAATTCTCCAATGATGGCAACCCAACTCAAAACATGTATACATCAAGTGTAGAGTTCAATGGGTAAGAACAAGTCATTGATAAGGGAATAGTTACAACATTAACAACTTAAAAATCTCATCTTGGATAAGTCGATGTTGGCTGCTACCGAGCATGAGGGTTAAGCCATAGGCTTTTAATGAAAATTAGTTGAAGAGTAACAAGCATCTCTAAAGGTAGCAAAGATGCTTTAAGAATTTCACCTATGTGAATCTAGAGGTGGTGCCACCTCTCAAGAGAGTAGGAGTTATCTCTCTGGATGACCATGAATAGATGAGTATAAGGCCATAAAAGTGCTAAGCGCGAAAAGTGGGAAATACATGAGTAATCAGGTAGAGGTGAGTGAGGCAAAACTAGTTTTTATCACTGGGAACGTTGGGTTCATTCTTTTAAGAATACCTTAGCATTTTGATAGAATTTTTGTAGTGTTTTCACTAAGATAAAGTTCAAACCCAAAAGGTACTTTATTCTATGCACCTATAATATTCGGTCTAGAGGATTGAGGATATATTTAACCAAGTGGGGGGATGTTATGATTGGTTAAATACAAAGTGAAATTGGTTAGGCACGAAGAGGTGCAAAAACCATAACGATTTCACTAAATTCAACATGCGAGAGCATGTTTGTTGGCTATCCTAAAGGTACTCGGGGTGGACTTTCTATAGTCATTCAGAAAAGAAAGTGTTTACTTCTACGAATGCTACTTTTCTAGAAAATGACTATGTCCAAAACTTCAAACCACACAACAAAGTAGTTTTAGAGAAGATGGTTAAAGAATTGAATCCAACAAATGTTCCATCATCATCAACACAAGTTGATGATGAAATTCACACTCTTCATGTCCAACTGACGCAAGTCGATTTAAATGAAGAAACTACCATTGTTCCTGAGAAAACAGTCACGGAGCCTTGTCGTAGTGGGAGGGTTTCAAGGAACCCAGTTCGCTATGGTTTGGATGGTGAAACCAATATGGTTGTTGGTGACACTGGTGACAATGATCCACTGTCTTTCAAACAGAAAATGGCCAGCACTGAAAAGGAACTATGGCTCGAAGCCATGAAACAGGAAATGGAGTCCATGTACTCAAATTTCTTCTGGGATCTTGTGGAAGCACCTAGTGACTTTAGGGCCATTGGGTGCGAATGGATCTACAAGAAGAAACGAGATGTTGATGGAAATATCAAGACTTATAAAGCTCGAGTAGTGGCAAAGGGTTATACCCAAAGAGAAGGCATGGACTATGAGGAAAACTTTTAGTCCGGTAGCCATGCTCAAGTCCATTCACATCCTCCTATCCATAGCAGTCGCTCTCGACTATGAGATCTGGCAAATGGACATCAAGACAGCTTTTCTTAATGGGAAGCTTGATAAAGTCATTTATATGGATCAGCCAGAAGGATTTAAAGTAGCTTGACAAGAAGAAAAAGTTTGCAAGTTGAATAGGTACATTTATGGACTTAAGCAAGCTTCTCATTCCTTGAATCTTAGGTTTGATGAAATAATCAAGACCTATGGCTTTGAACAAAATATTAATGAGCCTTGTGTTTACTAACTGAAGGAAAATCAAATAGTGATATTCCTAGTTCTTTATGTAGATGATAGCTTACTCATTGGAAACAATGTTAAGAAATTATCAGATGTGAAGAATTGGCTGAGCACTCAATTCCACATGAAGGATTTGGGTGAAGCAAGTTATGTTCTAGGTATTTAGATCATCAGGGATAGAAAGAACACACTCTTAGATCTGTCTCAAGTAGCTTACATAGATAAAGTGCTTGAATGATTCTCAATGACAAATTCCAAGAAAGGACGTTTACCGTCCCGCCATGGAATTCATCTTTCAAATAAGCAGTCTCCCCAGACTCCTGAAGAGGAAGATGCAAAGAGAAAAGTTCCTTACGCATCTGCAGTTGGAAGTCGGATGTATGCCATGTTTTGTACTAGACCAGATATCTGCTATGCAGTGGGAGTAGTGAGAAGGCATCAGTGAAACCCAGGACCAAATCATTGGATGGCAGTTAAGCATATCCTGGAGTATTTAAGGCGGACTAGGGATTATATGTTAGTCTACATTGGTGGTGTTCTAAACCCTGTAGGCTACACCGATTCAGATTTTCAGACTGATGTCGATGACAGGAAGTCTACTTATAGAATGGTGTTTACTCTTGGGGGTGGAGCTGTGAAATGGAGTAGCGTAAAGCAGTCTGCAATCTCAGATTCCACCATGGAGGCTGAGTACATTGCTGCGTCAAAAGCAGCTAAAGAAATAGTCTGGCTAAAGAAGTTCTATTCGGATCTTGGTGTTATTCCAGAAATGGATACACCGCTTGTGTTGTTTTGTGACAATACATGAGCAATAGCCAACTCAAAAGGACCTCGTAGTCACAAGAGGAGTAATCATATAGAAAGGAAGTATCGCATTATTCGAGAATATGTGGCCAGGGGAAATGCGAAGGTTATGAAGATTTCATTTGAAGACAATCTTGCAGATCCATTTACGAAGACACTACCAGAAGCTACATTTGATAAGCATATCAAGGAAATGGGATTAGTAGAATTAAGGCATTAGTTTCAATTAGTGTAAGTGGGAGTTTGTTAGGGTTTTATGCCCTAATTAAAACCCAATTTCTTTGTAATCTCATTTATTATCAATAAAAGAATTGAAATCATTTTTTGACTTGGTCAATCACTTTGCTCACATGTGTTTATTTTCATGATTATTTGTTTAATATAAACTTCTATTAAATCCCGAGCATATAGCTAATCATATTTATAGTGATGTAATCAGAGTGGAATATAAATATGATTATATGTTCAAAATAAGTTAGTCCTAAGATTAGTCAATGCACAGGATTTATACTGACTTGCCAATCTACAATATGATCTACTTACACATTGTAGTGTTATTTTCCTTCCAGATTAGCAAAGTAGATAAGATCGGATGTATTTGTTACATCGGACATGACCGATATTGATAGTTGATAGGATAAGTAAACATACCGTTATTATCTATTCTAGTCATATCATATAGTTGACCATAGGTCAATTCAATCTCAATTCTGAGTGATTAGTATTTTAACTTATTGTATTATTTGAGTTCTTGAACTTGTTCGTTACCAGCTTACCCTACGGACTAGCCCATACTTACATCTTAGGAACTCGGTAGTATAATTGAGTGGGAGTGTTAATCATAGATATGAACATCTATAGCTTCTAATGAATAAGTGAAACGATGGTTTCCTTTTAGTTTGGTTCAAGGTGTTAAATGATAGAGATCTCATTTCATTAATTAAATTAGTTTACTGAAATATCATTTACTAGGAACTAAGTGTTTTAAGGATAAAATACAATGAGGGGTAAAACGGTATTTTAGTCCCATCTCATTGTAGACCGTCTATAGAGGATTGAGTGACAATTATGGTTGTAACAATGGATAATTAATAGTGTATCTATATATTTTATAGAGCGTTCTATGAATTCAAGAGTGCAATTCCGAGTATATAGTGGAGTCACGAGGAATTAATAAGTTAGTAAATTTATTTGTTTGATTTATGATAACTTATTGGAGCTTGATTTCATAGGCCCATGGTCCCCACTGTACCTTGGATAAAATTATCTAGATAGTCTCAATTAATTGATTTAATTATCAATTAGAATTATCAAAGTTGACAAGGTCAATTTTGGCTAGTTTCACAGAGTTACGTAATTTAGAGAAGAAAATAGAAATTAGGGCAGATTTATTAATTAAGATAAATTGGTATCTAAATTAATAAATAAGTTTAAATCAATGTTCAAATTATAAATAATTAATTTGATAAAGGATTTAAATAATTATTTAATTAATTAAATCAGTAGAAAATAATACAGGCCTTGATTTTAAATCCAATGGGCTTATAATCAAATGGGAAATTTCACGGGCCTAAATCCCATGATAATATCGGCCTAGGGCTGTTAATTGGCTATTATTTTATTAATTTTTTAATTACATAAATGACCTAAATAATTCTATAAAAGGAATTGTAACACCCTGGATAACCAAGGTTGTTACAATGAGTGATTATAAAGGTGCAATACTTGCTAATCAAGTCATATAGTTGGAAACGTGACCCTAAAGTCATAATCAGGTTAGGGTTAAAAGATTTTGGCCAAAAACATGAAAATTTCTCATTAAAATAAATGTTTAATACATGGAATCCCAAAACAGGTTTTAAAGGACAGTTTACAAATTTTTAAGTTTATGTACAATCACAAGCCACTCTAATGGCAAAATAGGCACTTTAGGTTCTCCTGTCCCTGTACCATCCCTCGGTCGTGGCAGCCGAGTAGCTGACCATGTACATTCTGCCCCAAAGCTCTCCAACTCAAGACTGGTCCATCTTGCCCTTGCCTTTACCTGCACCACGTAGCACCCGTGAGCCAAGACTCAGCAAGAAAACCATAATGCAGAGCATAAACGTTACAGACAAACAAATAATCCACAAGGTTGTTAACCAGGTAATTAGCTTTCCATAACAGTCATTTACTCAGAGAGGTCAAACAATTATTCCTAAACCAATCATCCCAATATTAAACAAGTTATAATCATCAGACAACAATAATAACATATCAATATTCATCATACAATATTCAGGGTCGGTGCCCTTAGGCCGCACCCTTTATTTAACCCACTGTCTCCGGCTCACTTAGGCCGAGCCCAGTGTTTAACCCACTGACTCTGGCTCGCTTAGGCCAAGCTCAGTGATTATTTAATTAACCTCAGCTACCAATGGTCGAGCCGCGTCCTATGTGCAAATATCAATTCCGGCACTCTTAGGTCATTTATTTCATGCTCTCATGGCATATCATAAACATACAACAATTACATTCAAATATAGGGAGCCCTTAGGCCCACCAATCACACACAGGTGTGGTTTTCTTACCTTTGATTTTGAGTACTTTGGTTAATAGGGACGACCCTCGAGCACAATCCCATCCAAGCCTTAGCGTACACCTAGTTACAACCGTAAAATAGAACTCTTATTAAAATTCAATTTCGTAACCCAACTTCAGGACCAATCCCAAGCTCTTGGGAAGCCTAATTCCACCAAACGAGGTGGTGGAATAGACCCCCGAGCCCCGCAAGAAAAAACCCTAAAAGAATTCCCAAAAACCAATTTCTGGAGACAGGGTAGCGCTACAGTGCCACTAGAGGAGCGCTAAAGTGCTATAATCAGAAACCAAGCCCCCCAAGAACACAGCCTTGCGTTGTAGCACTCCCAACCTAGCGCTACAGCACTGCAACCCGAACATGTAAAATTCTGGGTTTTTCCATCGAAGTTCCCCGAGCGAAAACTCCAAACATCTAACCCAAACCTCAACCAAACTCAAAATTAATATCTCACCCAAAACCACTTAACAGCATCAAAAACTTAGCTAATAGCATCATCAAACACAGAAAACCAATAGAGCTTGAAGCTCAAGAACTTCATCTGAAAACCAGAAAACCCAAATAATCAAGATCAGAAATTGTTACCTCAGTTGAGTGAGTCTGACCCTAGGTTGCCTTCAATGCAATTCCAAACTTTAGTTCCTCCAATCCCCAAGCTTAAGTCCTTAAATTCCCATCCAAAAATCCAAATTCAGAGATCAACCTCAACAAAACTCGGTAAACTCAGACAAAACTTTAAACCTTACCTTACTTTGGAAGCTAATTCTAGCTGAATTCCTTAGCTACTCCAAGGATCAAAGCCCCAAAGCCTAGCCTAGACTCCTCTTGAGTTCTCAGCTTCAAAATCCACAGGAGAGGGTGAGAGAGAGAACAAATCGCATGGGTGAGAAATGGTGAGTTGAGTGTCTCTATTTCCTTCACAACTTTTAACACTTCTACTACTTTCCACTAAATTCTAAATGAACTGAGTATATCAGTTATCCTCCTTAATAATCAAAAGATCCTTTTACCCTCCCAACTAAAAACTAAACCTTTTAATCAATCTAAGGGTATTTTGGTCATTTGTTCCCAATTCCTGCTAATTCCTCGAGTGTCCCTATTCTTTACCACTTAAATCATGTCATCTAATTAATCACCAATTATTTTCCCCAATGTCTAATAATCTCCAATATATCTCTCAAATTCCCATAAATGCCCCCAGGCTCCCCCGAGCCGGGTATAAACCCCCGTCGTGACTATTTTGCTAAACCACTCACTAGGATCGTCTCGAGCCATATGGTGCAAATATATCCACATAATAATGTGGTCTCAACAATTAACCACAAATAATCACATTTATGCCCTCAACAGGCCAAAATTACAAATATGCCCCTATAAGCTAATGTAGAGTCCAAGAAGTTTACTTAGCTAGTTAGATAGTAGTATAATAGTAATAGTAGTAGTATTTTTATGACTGTGGACTTTGGTTCAGACCGGGATTTATTTGGACACTCATAGTAACACTTGTAGATTTTCTAAGTTTAACATATAGTTTAAGAATATTAATTTTAACCTAAGGTTTGATTAATATGACTGATATTGATGGTGATTTTTATTATATTATAAGGTTTAGATAGACCCAATAAGAAAGTAACACTTGCCATGTGTATGTTTAATGATAATTAAGTATTTTTGAGGAATAAGTTTATTAAGAGTAATATTTGAATATCCTAGGGACTGTCAGCAGATTTGAAAACGTTCGAGGACTTAGTCAAGGCTGTTTACTCAATTCAAATTAAGCTTAAAATGTGCAATTTCGTGTTTAAATATTCAGCGTATGCCGATATATCGCAGCTATAGGGGGCAATATATCGCAGTACGGGGATACGAAAAACACGTAACTTCGCACGAGCACCTCAACGAGCCTCGGGCATGCTGGCCTAGGCGATATATTGCCTACAAGGGGCGATATATCGACTCCTTTAGTGTACTTTTGAATATTTTTGAAAACGTTCCCATTTTAATCTTTAACCTCTTGATATGTCCATCATCTTTCTGACCGAGTCTTCAGCCTCTGCTGAATGATAATTCAAATATTTTTCACTTAAAAAGCCATTATTTTATTCAAGCTAAATGAAGATCTTTTCATTCTTGAACTCTATAAATAGGACCTAGTACCCAGCCATTTATTTATTCATCAAGCTAAGTTCAGAGGCTGCAAGTTGCTAGGTTATTTTTGAGAGTGTAAACACATTGGGTTGGGGATTATACGCTTAATCATTATAAGCTTACCAAACACTTGGGAAGTAAGGTTTATAGCACATTTCGGTTCAAGGTTTAGATTGTTCATAGAAGCATTCAAGGTATTCCAAACTCTAGTTCATTTGGTATTATTTTTCTTTAAGTTCTTATAGTTTTCTATTCAGCACCCAAACTTTATTCTTTATTTTTGGATAGGAAATCTAAGATCTTGAACATAAGGTTTTTGGTAAGTATATTCTTGATGGTATAGTTCATCCATTCTTTTCATCTTATTCTCTTTAGTATACTCACCCTTCCATTTATGGTTTTTAGGAGTGTTCCAAAGTCTCAAATCTGTTCTCATATCCCGGTATTTTTGGTAAGGAAAATAGGATAGGATTCTATATCTTATGTTATGTGTTATCTTATGATTTATGTGCTATGTTAACCTATGATTTATGATGTTATGTATGTTTGTAGACTTGGGCATATGACCTATACAACTAACAAGCCCCAATAAATTTATGGGCATATGACTTGCTTAGCTAGCAAGCCCCACAAATCTAATGGGCATATGACTTGTTTAGTTTATAGGACCCCAAGTAATAATGGCCATTATAGTACGTGTAACATGTGTTTATGATATGTTTTATGTTTCATTATGAATTTTATGTATATGGTTTATGTGTTAGATTTTCCTTGCTTGGCATTAGGCTCACTCCTTTATGTTTATATGTGCAGGAAAATAGCTTTGGTGGTAGCTTGGGGATGTGTATTGAGGCGGAATGGAATCGAAGGACTGAGAGTTCGATTCAAGGATGAAGTTTCTTTAATTATGGTTTTATATGTATTTTCGCACTTTATTATGTAATCAATTTTATTTACAATTATGTTATGTTTTTCTTTTAAAACAATGGGATCCCATATCCTACTTTAAATTTTATGTAAGTTTAACATTTGTTGTACAAGTTTTAATGAAGCAATGATTATTTCACTTGTAAGTTTATTAAAACATTAGTGTCTGTGTATAGTTTTCGTTAATGATCCAAAGTCTAGAGTAGTTGGGTCATTATAGCTAAACAGGGCCCACATGCTTATTAATACTCATAAACATGCATTTCATACATCCATATAATCATATAAGCATGCTTATCACATAATCATGCATTTAATCATTTAAATCACACATAAACCAATTATGTCCTCCCAACACACTAATCAAGGCCCTTAAGCCTTATTAGTGCTTTTGGGTCGTTACAGGAATGTTAAGTGAGAGTTGAAATCAGATGACAGACACTGGTTTTCTGATAGGTTTTAGATTCTCTCTAAACATAAGTCATTTTCTAAGCCTTATTGTTCTTTTCTATTCTTCTCTCTGTATCTATCTCATGTGTTGAGAAATGCCCACTATAGTCTAGGTGATTCTAAGGATACTTTGGAAGGTTGTGAAGAAAATTGAAGATCGGTTCAGTTTCTTGCTAATACTCTGTGACAAAAATGATACAAGGGTTAGAGAAACTAAAGGAATGACTCATTTATTCCGCTGCGTATAATGTAAGTATTCTTATCATTATTTCTCCTTGAATTCAATTGTAGAAACATGTTCTAGGTTGTCTCATATTAACTTGTTTAATATTAGATCTACATAAAAACAAGTAAAGATCTTGTATAAGTTTTCCCAACAACTGGCCTGAGAGCCGGGTTAATCTTTATTTTCATGCATGAACATGTTAAAAATTGAATTATTTGATATGTTTGAATAATTGGATCGATTTTTATGTTTTTATGAAGCATATTGATTTTATGTGATTATTAGCCATTTTTAGGTTATTTTGTTGTGTTTTCTATGCCATTAACTTTTATATATGATTTATTTTGTGTAAAACATAGTAAAAATAAATTAGAAAATGTTTTTTGTTTGAAAAATTGCACACACAAAATTTCGAATTTTTTTTTGGCCTGGCTGCCCATGTGCGTCACTGTTCATCCCATAATTTTTTTAAATAAAAATATGAAATTGATTATTTATAACAAAACCAAAAATATCATATTCATTTTATCATTTAAAATTATTTTTTTAAATAAGATATTTTTGTTAGTTGAGATTTAAACAATTAGATATTTTCTACAAAAATTCAAATTCAAATTTAAAAATAGACTAACAACTTAATTTTAAATCTTTTAAAATATTGAAATATTATAATTAAGATATCAGATATTTAAGATATTTTCTTTTAAATACTTGATATTTTTTATTAAATCTTTATTTGAAAATATAAATATCTGTTTATTCTATAGTTTTTAATATTAAAATTATTTGAAATTTGTTAGTTAGATATTTTTATGGATATTTGAATTTGTTTAATTGTTTTAAGATATTTTAGGGTTGTTATAACTATTAATATTTTTTTAAATGGTTCAAATATTAGCTTATTATTGTAACAACACAAGATATTTTTTAAAAACAATTAAGATATTGATTTTAAAATTTAAAATTGGTTAAATTTTGAAAAATATTATTTTTTTCAACCAATTAATAAAATATTTTTTTAATAAATGGGATTTAAATTAACTTTGGTTAATTCTTGATAAATCATATTTAAATTAAATTGATATTTTTTTCAAATTAACCTAAAACCAAGTTGATTGTTGATAAATGAAATTTAGATTAACTTTTGTTAATTGTTGATAAATTTCATTTAAATTGACTTATTTTTGTAAAAAATCTAATTAATTCAAAATTTTGATAAATTCTAGATAATTAATTGTGATATTGTTGCAAATGAAATAAATTGTGGTATTTTTGTATAAATTCATAGAATTGCTCATATAGTAACATGATTAGGCTCATCCAATTATAACATATATGTTTGCACTATATGTGGTATTGTTGCAATTGGGCTTAGATGCATATAGTGGCACATATGTTTGTTAGATATATGGATTTTGCCAATAAAATATTCATAAAATGATAGGTTTTATTTGGGCCTATTAGAAAATGTAAAGTTTAAATTCCTCTCTTGTCGGTGATTCCACTTGTGAATGACAATTTTCTTTGCATGACTATTGTGGGCCTAATCAATTAATAACAATTAATAAAATGAAGGTTTAAATTCCTGTCTTTTGGACCTTGTATGGAAGTATGGAGGCGTTTGTAGTGGGAACGACATACTGGACCCAGCCCTCCTTCATACAAGCCCAATTGTTAATGCTCATTTACCTGAAGACTTAATTGTATAGGTTCATTATATTAGTTAAACCTAAATATTAATTAGCAACAAATTAATTCTAAATTAATTGAATTTGTTTAAATGTGATACTTTAGAATTAATAGGAAATTATAGGACTTTGGTTTTAAAAATTCTAATCTTAAAAATTTTTTGAAGAACCATAGTCATTAATTTTCTAAACAAAAATAATAAAAATACTATTTTTTTTAATTTTATAATGAGCTTATTTTAATAATTATATTTGATCTCCACCGTTGGTTTACAAAGTCAATATCTTAATGGGGCCTTGAGACGCTTTGATTCATCCCCCTACAGAAGGTGTTCATTAGTTATTTTGACAAGGTTAGATTTCGAAAGATAGCAATTATAGGTCAAATTCTACTAGACTCACCCCTACGGTGACTACTAGGACTAAATCTATGATTATTGAAACCGTGGGTCTAGCTCATAAAATAAGAGATTCTGTTTTCTTACTTTGATCGAATAGTAGGTTGTTAATAATGATGTTCATTATTAAATAAGTTTATAACTTTATTCAACTAGTGGTATTTTTTACTCTTGCCAATCGGGACAAGGATATCAAAGACTAGTTAAAAACCTAAAGAAATAGAAATATGATAATTTTTGGTATTTTTTCTCATATCTTACATATTTTTTATATATGTTGTGTTATTTCTTGAAATTTGTGTGAATATGAGTTTCATTGAGCAAATGTGATGGGTTTCTATTTTATTGATAATTTGTAGTTTTAAGTTAAGTAGTTTATGTGTCTACTCCGATCCCTTCTCAACTTTCGATGGAGAAACTCACTAGAGAAAACTTCCTTAATTGGAAGCAGAATATCAACATAGAGTTGATTGGTGACAACTCCGAGTTCGTCATGATTGAGGAATCCCCTGAACGAGCACTGTGTCCAAACATTCGTGATGGCACTGTCAATGCTCGTGATGGCACCATAAATGCTTGGATAGCACCGTCTCCGCACATATGTGATGACACCGTGAATGCTCGAATGGCATCGTGTCCGCACATTCATGATCAACTCAACTATGGTCTGACACAGCTCATGAACAAGCTTCATATTTTTGAGTCTATCATGGGTGGACCTAGTAAAGGAGGAGAAAATAAGACTACTATTATTGCTGCTAATTCAGCTAAAGCTGAAGCTAACCAAGCTTCGTCTTCGAAAGCTGGAAACAAGAGGAAAGGTGGACAAAACAATAACCCCAAGCCTGCAAAGGCTGCATAGATGAGTGCACAACCAAATGCACAGATGCCTAAGGGGAAGAACAAGAAAAACAAGAAAGGTAAAGGTAAGTGTTTTCACTGCAAAAAGAAGGGGCATTAGAAATAGGATTGCCCCAAGTTTCCAGCAGCTAAAAACAAAGGTAATGATTATAGTTCATTTATCTTGAAAACATGTGTTTTAGAGAATGATAAATTCGTTTGGATTATTGATTCTGGATCTACTAACCATGTTTGTAACTCTTTACAGCTTCTTGAATCGTGGGAGGAAGTGGACGAAGGGGGCTTAAAGCTTAGAGTTGGGAACGGAGCTTTTGTTGCGGTCCAAGCTAGAGGAAGAGCTCGTCTGAAGTTCGGAAATAAATTTTTAATTTTAAATGATGTATTTTTTATTCTGGATTTTAGTAGAAATTTAATTTCAGTTTCCATATTGCAATTAGAACGATTTGTTATGAATTTCACAAGTTCTAATATATCTATTTCTTTCAATGAATCATAATTGTGCATTGCACGTTTGGAAAATGGGCTTTATATTCTGCAACCTAACAAACCCCTCACTCTTAACAATGATTTATTCAAAGTAGTTAAATCTAGGACCAATAAACGTCAAAATACCAATAACGATAATATGACGTATTTATGGCACTTGAGACTAGGTCACATTAACTATGATAGGATTCAAAGACTTACAAAGGATGGGACTTTGAGGGAACTTACCTTAGGTGAATTACATGTCTGTGAATCGTGTCCAGAAGACAAACTGACCAAGCATCCATTCTCTGGGGTGATAGAGCCAAAGAACCACTTGGAATTGTGCATTCAGATGTTTATGGACCTTTGAATGTGCAAGCCAGGGGTCGTTTTGAGTATTTCATCACTTTCATTGACGATTACTCTAGATACTCATGTCTTTACCTAATGCATAGGAAATCATAAACATTTTCAAAGTTTCATGAATTCCTAGCGATGGCTCAGAACCAATTAGGTAAAATGTTAAAGATCTTGCGATCTGATAGGGGTGGAGAATATTTGGATATGCAGTTCAAAGATCATTTAACTGAACTTGGGATTTTATCACAACTTACTATCCCAGGTACTCCGCAACAAAATGGTATAGCGGAATGCTAGAACAGAACTTTATTGGAAATGGTTCGATGCATGCTTAGTTACTCAACTCTACCAACTTCATTTTGGGGTCATGCAATTGAAACAACGAACAAAATTCTCAATGTCATACCATCTAAATCAATCCCCAAAACACCTTTAGAATGCTGGAATGGTCATGAACCTAGTTTACGCCATTATAGAATCTGGGGGTGTCCCGCCCACATTCTGAGGAAAAAGGAAGGAAAGCTAGAATCGCGAACTGAAGTTTGCATGTTTTTTGGTTATCCTAAAGGTACTTGGGGTGTACTTTTCTATAGTCATTCAGAAAAGAAAGTGTTTACTTCTACGAATGCTACTTTTCTGGAAAATGACTATGTCCAAAACTTCAAACAATGCATCAAAGTAGTTTTAGAGGAGATGGTTAAAGAATTTACTCAACAAATGTTCCATCATCATCAACGCGAGTTGATGATAGAATTCCTACTCTTCATGTCCAACCGACGCAAGTCGATTTAAATGAAGAAAGTACCACTGTTCCTGAGCAAACAATCATGGAGCCTCATCGTAGTGAGAGGGTTTCAAGGAATCCAGTTCACTATGGTTTGGATGGTGAAACCAATATGGTTGTTTGTGACACTGGCGACGATGATCCATTGTCTTTCAAACAGGCAATGGCTATCCCTGAAAATGAACTATAGCTCGAAGCCATGAAACAAGAAATGGAGTCCATGTACTCAAATTTTGTCTGGGATCTTGTGGAAGCACCTAGTGACTTTAGGGTCATTGGGTGCAAGTGGATCTACAAGAAGAAATGAGGTGTTGATGGAAATATCGAGATTTACAAAGCTCGATTAGTGGTAAAGGGTTATACCCAAAGAGAAGGCGTGGACTATGAGTAAACTTTTAGTCTGATAGCCATGCTCAAGTCCATTCGCGTCCTCATATCCATAGTAACCGCTCTCGACTATGAGATCTGGAAAATAGACATCAAGACTACTTTTCTTAATGGGAAGCTTGACGAAGTCATTTATATGGATCAGGGAGAAGGATTTAAAGTAGCAGGACAAGAAGAAAAAGTTTGCAATTTGAATAGGTCCATTTATGGACTTAAGAATGCTTCTCGTTCCTGGAATCTTAGGTTTGATGAAATAATCATGACCTATGGCTTTGAAAAAAATATTGATGAGCCTTGTGTTTACCAACTGAAGGCAAATCAAATAGTGGTACTCCTGGTTCTTTATGTAGATGATATCTTATTGATGAGCCTTGTGTTTACCAACTGAAAGCTACATTTGATAAGCATATCAAGGAAATGGGATTAGTAGAATTAAGTCATTAGTTTCAATTAGTGCAAGTGGGAGTTTTTTCGGGTTTTGTGCCCTAATTAAAACCCAATTTCTTTGTAATCTCATTTATTATCAATAAAAAAATAGAAATCATTTTTTGACTTGGTCAATCACTTTGCTCACATGTTTTATTTTCATGATTATTTGTTTAATATAAACTTCTATTAAATCCCAAGCATATAGCTAATCGTATTTAAAGTGACGTAATCACAGTGGAATATAAATATGATTATATGTTAAAAATAAGTTAGTCCTAAGATTAGTTAGTGCACAGGATTTACACTGACTTACCAATCTACGATATGATCTACTTACACATTGTAGTGTTATGTTCCTTCCAAAACATTAGCAAAGTAGATAAGATCGGATGTATTTGTTACATCGGAATGGACCGATTTGACCGTTGATAGGATAAGTAAACATTCTGTTATTATCTATTCTAGTCATATCATACAGTTGACCATAGGTCAATTCAATCTCAATTCTGAGTGATTAGTATTCTAACTGATTGTATTATTTGAGTTCTTTGACTTGTTCGTTACCAGCATACCCTACAGACTAGCCCATACTTACATCTTGGGAACTCGGTAGAATAATTGAGTGGGAGAGTTAATCATAGATGTGAACATCTATAGCTTCTAATGAAGAAGTCAAACGATGGTTTACTTTTAGTTTGGTTCAAGGTGTTAAATGATAGAGATCTCATTTCAATAATTAAATTAGTTTACTGAAATATCATTTACAAGGAACTAAATGTTTTAAGAATAAAATACAATGAGGGGTAAAATGGTATTTTAGTCCCATCTCATTGTAGACCATCTATAGAGGATGGAGTGACAATTATGGTTGTAACAATGTATAATTTATAGCATATCTATATTTGTTATAGAACGTTCTATGAATTCAAGAGTGCAATTCCGAGTCTATAGAGGAGTCATGAGGAACTAATAAGTTAGTAAATTTATTTGATAGATTTATGATAACTTATTGGAGCATGATTTCATAGGCCCATGGTCCCCACTATACCTTGGATAAAATCATCTAGATAGTCTCAATTAATTGATTTAATTATCAATTAGAATTATCAAAGTTGACAAGGTCAATTTTGGATACTTTCACAGAGTTAAGTAATTTAGAGAAGAAAAAATAAATTAGGGCAGATTTATTAATTAAGATAAATTGGTATCCAAATTAATAAATAAGTTTAAATCAAGGTTCAAATTATAAATAATTAATTTGATAAAGGATTTAAATAATTATTTAATTAATTAAATCAATAGAAAATAATACAGGCCTTGATTTTAAGTCAAATGGGCTTATAATCAAATGGGAAATTTCACGGGCCTAAAGCCCATGATAATTTCGACCTAGGGCTGTTAATTGGCTATTATTTTATTGATTTTTAAATTAAATAAATGACCTAAATAATTATATAAAATGAATGTTAAGTGAGAGTTGAAATCAAATGACAGACACTGGTTTTCTGATAGGTTTTAGATTCTCTCTAAACATAAGTCCTTTTCTAAACCTTATTGTTCTTTTCTCTTCTTCTCCCTGTATCTATCTCATGTGTTGAGAATTTCCCACTCCAGTCTAGGTGATTCTCACTCTAGTCTAGATGATTCTAAGGATACTTTGGAAGGCTGTGAAGAAAATTGAAGATCGATTCAATTTCTTGGTAATACTCTGCGACATGAAGGATACATGGGTTAGAGAAACTGAAGGAAGGACTCATTCATTCTGCTGCGTATAATTTAAGTATTCTTATCATTATTTCTCCTTGAATTCAATTTTAGAAACATGTTCTAGGTTGTCTAATATTAACTTGTTTAATATTAGATCTACATGAAAATAAATAAAGATCATGTATAAGTTTTCCCAACACAACAGTCCCGCAGAATCAGAATGGATGTGTATTTAGCTACTTTCAGAGTTCGAGTTTTATTCTATTGATTAGTACCCCGCGGATAGAATACCAATGCAGATGCATTGGCTCAACTTGCCACAAACAAGGAAGCGAACATGTTGAACGTGGTCCCCATTGAGTTCCTTGAAAAGTCAAGCATCGAAGAAATATCAAAAAATATCGAGCTCATTCAGGTCGTGTCAACAATTTAAGAATACCAATGTAGATGCATTGGAATGCAGTGCATTTAAAGTAGTATTATCAATGAGTGCTTAGTTTGAGTCTGTTTGTTATGTGTATTTGTAAGGCTTGTTTATCAAAGATATTTCCTTTTGTTTATTTTGTTTAAGAAAAATAAATAACAATGGTTGTTGTGTAGTTTGAACACGGTACAGTATTTCTCTAAATTTGTATATTGTAACCTCTAAAAGTGACCTATAATATGAATAATTTTTTGTCGCGCAGCTACCCATGGATTTAATTGTGTTAAATATTAAGTCTTTGAAAAAATCTTTTTAACTTAGAATTTGGAAAGGAAAAAGTTTGGTAGCTTGAAAAAGCCTGGGTTTTTTTCGTAATAATTCTAAATTTAACTAAGTTAGACAATAAAAATCAAAGCAATAAAACACTAGGCTGAACCAGGTACAAGGCCTGAAAACTCACATGTACACTATTAAGCTATTAAAATCCTGGACCTAACCAGGTACGCGACCTGAGAACTAATCAGGTCAGCTATTAAGCATAAAGTTCTAAGCATACTTCGATCTAAAATAATTCCTATAACTACATGTGTAGGATAAAAAAAAACAATATGATAGAAGGGAATTATATAAAGATGTGGAAGAAGTAAAATTAAAATGAGGATATTAACCTCAAAAATAACCAAAAAAGTTAATTGTTTTGGACTTCAGGGCCTAATTACAAGGGATTTTAAAATCTCCCCAACAAAAAAAAACAAACAATAAAAATAAAGAACAAGAGGTTCCTTAGTACTGAGCTTAGGCAGCTCACCCTTGAGAGGTACTTCGTCCTCGCCACCAACTCTGAAGGCAGTGTCCTTAGTCTCTGAAGGCTCTTTGGCCAGACGATCTTGGAATTTGGCCCAATAGTGCTCCCATGGCGACATCCAAGAACAAGAAATTGCCCTCTTGGTTGAAGCACCACACTTTGTAGAGCATTTCTTTCACAGTTGAGTTTATCTAGGCTTCATGGCCATCAACCTTAGGTTGGAGCTCATCAACTATGGCATGGAGCTGATCCCGAGCTTTGATCACTTCCACAGCATGTGCCTTGGCAATCTTCTCATTGGCTCAATTCGTTTCAAGGTTCGACTGAAGCATGAGGAATGCCTCCCCCAGTTGGGAGTGAGCTTTCTCGAGCTTCTTGCTCTTGTTTTGGGCTTGCTCCAGCTCGACAATGACTTGATCCAGCTCGACAATGATCTTGGCCCCTGCTTGGATCTGTGCCAGATATGCCTGTCAATAGAAACAACCAAAAAATTATATCATGGAAAAGCATGGGATAAATGGAGAAATCATTTGAAAAAGAACTTACGATCAGGTGCATCCCCATGGTTGAATTCATCACATCTCGAGGAGTTGAACCCTCTATTTTCTCCACCTCACGCATTGTGAGCTGATTGACGTGTCCCACCACATCACTAGCCAGAATCTGGATTGGCCCCCAGAGATGAGTTGAAAATTTACCATGTCCACGTGAGGAGCTAAGACGGAAGTTTGAGGAGCAGCTGGAGGATCAGTTTAAGGAACTGGAGAGGGAGCATCCTTGGTCGTCACCACAACCTTCTTTAAAGATCATGGTTTGGAAGAAATTTGTTTGTTGATCTTGGTTTGAGCTTCCATGGAAGCACCTCCGGCCCCAAACACGGTCTTTTTCAGTAACCTCTAGCTTTTAACGGCAAAACCAGAGCTAGTCATGGAGGCGATCAAGTCGATGCTCATGTTTTCTTTTGCAAAATAATCAAGAGGGTTAGATAAACTTCAATCAAACTTGGAAAATAACAAGTAAAAGATAAAATCCTACCCTCAGAGCTAGAAAATGAGACTATAGTAATTGGATCCGGATTGCGGATCGGGCTAACTAAGGGAGGACTAGTCAATTCCTGGATGATTGAGGGTCGAGGAGAATCTAACAAGACAATATCAGGTACTATTTCAGACTCGAGCTCATCATCTAAGCTCATATCATATCCTAGCTGCCTAGAGATGGGGAAGAATAACCCAAGATCCAAAGGTATGCCAGGTCGGATATTTGTGCCATACAGCTCGAAAATAGTACGCCTAATGTGTAAGGTATTACCTACAATTATGGTCATTTTGGGGAAACCAATATCATGATGGGGAATAAGAAGATCGACATATTGTTGGAGGGTAACGTTTTTATCTGGATCGTCAGGGTGTCTGGTCACAATCCTCCTTGGGTCATGTTGAGCTAGCATGAAGCTGGCAGCAGCCCGATTATTATTGGTTTCATTGTTATCTTGGCTAGAGGTGTTGGCTGGTGCCCCCGACTAAGCCATACCTGGGCCCTGCGCAACTTCCTCTTCCTCATCAACCTCATCTATAATGGCGAGGGTCCTCTTTCTAGGAAGACCCCGAGGTCGATTGCCAAAGATTAGCCATCCTTGATCAGCTTACATGCCAACATGTTGGCATATGTTATTATCGCTCGCCAGTCTTTTTCCTTGGCAGGGACAGAGGCGAGCTTCAGGTATTGGTACCTACATACGATGGAAGCCTTAGACCTCTTATAGATAGTTACACAAGAAAATAACGCGATCAGAATAGTGAATATTAAGCAAAAAAAATGTCTATAAAGTCCTTAAAAAAGAAAAGACACTTATGAGGTCAGTTGAAGTACCGATACTCACAGGTCGCGAACCCATTCGACGTGAAGAATAGGACCTTGAAGTCTCTTGGGTGGCTGGGGAGATCAATGATGTTGGCGGTCTTGGGAAACTGGGTGAGGTAGTAGAACCTATCACCTCTGGTTATGGTGTCAGGATTGGCCTTGAGGCAGAAAAATAGAGGATATCCCTGGGGTGGGGTCTTCCCACTCATTTTTAAGAAATAGATATTTTAACCCTTCGAGGAGGCGATACTCATTTGGGGGGAGCTGGAACGGAGCTAACTTTACAAAATTTAGAAAGTCATAAAAGTATGAGCTGAGCGATAGGAAGGCCCCTTCCTTTAGGTGCTCGTCGCTCCAAGCCCCAAAGTTTTCCTCCAGGGGAGTGGAGCTCCGCTCACCTTGAATGCTAGGCGAGCATAAAATTTGGAGTCTGTCTGAATGTCGTGGACTTTCATTTTGACATTAACTTGTGGCATAGACATTATCCGAGAAACAGTCTGCTCGGCCTCGTAGAAGCTGTCTATGACTATGCAATTACCTCGGCCTCCCTCTCCACCACTGGTCCAAAGTGGGGAATAAGGGTTTTTGTGGCCTTCTAGCCATGAGAAGATGAACTAGCTACGTTCATTTGACTCATTTGATGATAATATAATTTAGCTCGCCTGGGTATAGAACAGTACTAGCTGTTAGTGGACGACCTAAGGATATGGTTCTGGGGAATGGTTTAAAGCATCAAGTAAATTGGTCATGATAACCAAAAATAAATTATTGGATAACATGACCTGAATACTTGAGATGGAAATCATAAATCCACTAACTAGAAAACTCCTACCAACCTAGTTGAGTCTTACGAGCTAAAAATCCTACGTGGATCCACGCATTCCCCTAATTAACGCACCCTGTCCTCGAAAAGGTATTGTCACCTCCAAAAATCGTGCGTCAAAAACCCAATTTTGGAAATTGGTTTTAATGCGAAACCACTTGTTGACAGTGAGAACTCGTCAACGAAGTTAGGACGAAAAACTCAAAGATTGATAAGAAAATAAACTTAGAAATAAAACATGAAGTAGAATTGTAGAGAAGAGATGGAGAATTCTTGTATATTACTCTTAGAAAAGTCTAGTGTTTTCCAACCCCCCTCCTTGGAGAAGGGAGGCTCATAGGTGAGCACTACTAGCTCATACTACATAGTGGTCTCAAGGGGATAATAGTTTACATCTGCGGACTGCAAGGGATTGTGGTGCAAGTAGTAGTGGTGCTGAAGAAGCAGTGGTCGGTTCTAGTACATATCAGAGACCTGCAAGAATGCTCCAGGCTTTGTACTATTTTTGTACCACCACTACTTGTCTGGTATGGATGTGAGAAGCATGATAGTGAAGGCATCACCATGTACTCCCACTACTTGTCTAGTGTGGACACTATATTTGTGCTTTTTCTCCTAGAGTGAAGCGCCATTTGGGCGCGAGGCGCTCCTAGGCGTGAGGCATCACCTAGGCAAGAGGCACCTTTCTAGGCGCCACCTGGGTGCAAGGTACCACCCCAGGCGCGAGATGCAGGTCTCTCGAGGCACGACCCCTCCTTGGCGTGAGGTGCCTACTTGTTGTGCGGTAGCTGTCCCGTGAGTTGCCTTCTTTGGCATGAGACGCGGGTCTCGCAAGGTACCTCTCTGCGCGTGATACATGGGTCTTGCTAGGTGGTCTCATCTGGGACTTCGTGACAAAGTATCCAAAGTTGAAGGAGGCAAGAGTCTCACTTTTTGACCTTGTGGGTTATCGATGACAAGGAGGTCGTCTCGGGCACGAGTCGAATTTTTGGTATCCACACTTGCCTCCCAATCCATAAGGAGGCACTTAGGTGTTCTTGTAGACTCTTTTTGTGTCATCTTTAGGACATGTATGGTACAAGTGTGTTTCTTTTTTTTAAGGTATGGAAATGTGTACTCCATAAGTGGTGATCCTCAGGACTCCTTTGAAGTTTAATTAAAGCTTATCATTCCTTGGTACAAATCCCATGTGTATCATTGGTGTACACAACATCCGGTGGTACAAAGGAGCTTGAGGCACACTACTTGGAGAGGCCCAAGAAGTAGCGTCGTCTAGCCAAGGTGAGCCCTCATGTGGTGCTCCTAAGATGTTTCCTTGGGCTACTTGTGTCCATCCAACGCTTGTCAGATTTCAGAGTGAAGAGTGCTTTAACAATTCTTTCTTGTTGGCTTTTTCTTCACTTTCAGAGCAGTGGGTTGACTCGACAGTGAAGTCTACCAATATTTACTCGTTGATTGATACCCTTGAAGTAGAAGTGATGTCAAATCATCTCAGATCCATGGATCATTTTAACATTCTCCCTATAGTTTAGGTCCCACAAAGGACTTTCCGTAGGGGTAACTAGTGAGTTCTTCAATAGAGTGGCATGAAAGAATAGTCTCAATTTTTGAGAGACTGTTATAGGTGCAATGGCTAGCTTCTCCATTTCGTGGTAGCAAGTCCCAATGTCTATGAGGAGCTTCTGACATAATAACCTAGTTGTTGGTGCTTATTTTACCCTTTCACTAGTGTTGTATGTAAGGCATGTTCGGCTATGGCCAACTGGAGTTACAACTTTTCCCATTTCTTTGGCTTGGCTAGAAGCAGTGCTTGTTCTAGGTGTTCCTTCCACACGGTGAAGGCTCTTTAGTGTTCTTCGTTCCCAGCGAACCTTTTGCTTCCTTTTAGGATGTTGAATAAAGGGAGGAATTTATGTCTGGACCTCAGGATGAGCTAACACGGGTCTGCTACCCTTCTAGTTATGTGAGAGGCATGTCAATGTACCTCATACCTAGAGGCTACCCTTTGTCTCCTGGACATATATTTGACAACAAGCTTTCCAACATGGGACTCGATGTGTGGTGAAGTGGTGGACTTCCTTCTTATGGAGAGTAAGCTTTGTATATACTAAACTTTGTGGTATTATCTGCTGAACAATTATGTGTATATGTGTGCGAAAGTTACGCATGGGTTCCTTGCGTAAGGGTCTCACGTGCTGGGGTGATGAGACTGTTGGGAAAACTTATACAGGATCTTGTTTATTTTCATGTAGATCTTATATTAAACAAATTAATATAAGAAAACCTAAAACATGTTTCTAAAATTTAATTCAAACAGAAATAATGATAAGAATACTTACATTATACGTAGCGGAATGAATGAGTCATTCCTTCAGTTTCTCTAACCCTTGTATCCTTTCTATCGCAGAGTATTACCAAGAAACTGAACCGTTCTTCAATTTTCTTCACAGCCTTCCAAAGTATCCTTAGAATCACCTAGACTAGGGTGGGAAATTCTCAACACATGAGATAGATACAGAGAGAAGAAGAGAAAAGAACAATAAGGCTTAGAAAATGACTTATGCAGTAGAGAGAATCTAAAACCTACAGAAACTTATGATTCAAAAATCTGATTTCAACTCCCACTTAACATTCCTTTTATAGGCTCAATTAGGTCATTTATTTAATTAAAAAATCAATAAAATAATAGCAAATTAACAGCCCTAGGTCGAAATTATCACGGGCTAGGTCGAAATTATCATGGGCTAGGTCGAAATTATCATGGGCTTTAGGCCCGTGAAATTTCTCATTTAATTATAAGTTTGTTGGACTTAAAATCAAGGCATGTATTATAATCTATTGATTAATTAAATAAATAATTATTCAAATCATTTATCAAATTATTTATTTATAATTTGAACCTTGATTTAAACTTATTTATTAATTTAGATACCAATTTATCTTAATTAATAAATATGCTCTAATTTCTCTTTTCTTCTCTAAATTGTATAACTCTATGAAACTATCCAAAATTGACCTGGTCAACTTTGATAATTCTAATTGATAATTAAATCAATTAATTGAGACTATCTAGATGATTTTATCCAAGGTACAGTGGGGACCATGGGCCTATGAAATCAAGCTCCAATAAGTTATCATAAATCTAACAAATAAATTTACTAACTTATTGATTCCTCGTGACTCCACTAAAGACTCGGAATTGCACTATTGAATTCATAGAACTCTATATAACAAGTATAGATACGTTATTAATTATCCATTGTTACAACCATAATTATCACTCAATCCTCTATAGACGGTCTACAATAAGATGGGACTAAAATACCGTTTTACCCCTCATTGTATTTTATCCTTAAAACACTTAGTTCCTTGTAAATGATATTTTAGTAAACTAATATTAATTACTGAAATGAGATTTCTATCGTTTAGCACCTTGAACCAAACTAAAAGGAAACCATCTTTTCACTTCTTCATCAGAAGCTATAGATGTTCATATCTATGATTAACACTCCCACTCAATTATACTACTGAGTTCCCAAGATGTAAGTATGGACTAGTCTGTATGGTAAGCTGGTAACGAACAAGTCAAAGAACTCAAATAATACAATCATTTAGAATACTAACCACTCGGAATTAAGATTGAATTGACCTATGGTCAACTATTAGATATGACTAAAATAGATAATAATGGTATGTTTACTTATCCTATCTACTGTCAATATCGGTCTGATTTGATGTAACAAATACATCTAATCTAATCTACTTTACTAATGTTCTAGAAAGAACATAACACCATGATGTGTGAGTAGATCATATCATAGATTGACAATTTAGTGTAAATCATGTGCGCTGACTAATCTTAGGACTAACTTATTTTGAACATATAATCATATTTATATTCCACTGTGATTACGTCACTTTAAATATGATTAGCTATATGCTCGGGATTTAATAGAAGTTTATATTAAACAAATAATGATGAAAATAAAACATGTGAGCAAAGTGATTAACCAAGTCAAAAAATGATTTCTATTCTTTTATTGATAATAAAATGATATTACAAAGAAATTGGGTTTTAGTTAGGGCATAAAACCTCAACAGAGACATCCTTGAGACAACAACCTTATAAGAAGCATTTCGATGTGGACTCTCTTATCATGCTCTTCCTAGGTAGGTTATTGATGTTCATCTCGCTAACTGTCTCGTGAGGTGTGCTCTCGAGGTATGGCCTCGCACAATGACCTTTTGAGGTGAGGTATTGCAACATGAACAGTAACACCCTACGACTTCTAGAAAAGAGGCCTCGTATGTTCTCATGTAGACCCTTAGAATAAGCCCCTCGCATAGGGGTTTCATGTAGTTTATCTCTCATGTAGATGTCCCTTGCAATGTACCTCTTGCATGGGGTATCTCTCGCGACATGGGTCTCAAAGCATGTGAGTCTTGTGATGTGATCACCAGTCGAGACCAATCAAAATAGGGTCTCGCATAGGAACCTCGCATGGCAGACTTGAGAAGCGTTGTGAGACACGACCTTGTATAAGGGCGCTTCAAAAAAATGGTTTTACATAGAAGGATGCTTTTTCCCGAGGTGCGGTCTTACATGGAGGGGGTGACCATCGCGTGAGGAGTGTAGTTGTTCTTTGTGAGATAGTTTTTTTTTTTTGTGTGTGTGGGCTTTCTTGTAAACCAAGTATAACGGAAGTGCAAAACCCTTTCCCTTTCTCTTGTTGGTATGAGACTTTGAGAAGCCTGCTTTTTTCTTTGGTATGGGATTTTGAGAAGCCCTGTTTTCTTTGGTCTAGAACTTTGAGAAGCCCTATTTTCTTTGGTATGGGACTTTGAGAAGCCCTTTTTTTGTGAGGAACTTTGGCAAGTCCTCTTGGACACAGTGCTTATTGTCTTATTAGTGCGCCTAACTATTTTTATAAGGAAATGTTAACCCTTTGGTTCTTTGCCATCCTTTTATAACTTCCGTGCTCACGTTTCATTTTCTTTCGAGAAGCAAACTTCTCATTGTTGGGCATAGTACTATTTTTGCAAGCGTCTTCTTTGAGACCATTTTTGGCTAGTCGATCTAGACTTATATTAAGGACCCTTCTTGGGGTTCCCCTTCTTTTTCTATGAGCCAAGGGCTATGAGGCCTATGGGGCTGATGCATATCTCGTAGAGCCAAGGGCTATAAGGCTGAGGCGTGTCTCACGGAGCCAAGGGTCATGAGGCTGGGGCATCGTGTAGGGTGGTAATCCTTTAGGGTGACTACCCTTGTACGAATGTACCACTTTTGAAGCTTCCATTTTTTTATACTCTTATGACATCTATGATGGTAGCTACTCCTTATAGACGCCATGGGCTCTCTTTTTTTTTTTTTTATTGGCGCTATGCCCCTCAGGTGGTTGGTGGGATTCATCTCATCAAAGACTTCCATTATTCTGCTCGCATGTGCATTTTGACAATTTCAATCGATAATGACAATGTATGAGTGAACTAAATGATTTGAATACATAGGACATAACTAATAAGATAGATGCTTGATATTACATTTATGATGAGTAAAGTGCATGGACATTTATGGAGACCATGCGCATATTTCATCATAAGGTCAACTAAGGTGACCTCTTTGGATTAACACATACTAAGCTAGCTAGGGATGATTTACTACTACATCAGGAGGCTAACTAGGGTAACCTCTTTGATTCATTATATCAAATATAAAACCTTACTAGATATTCCCACTCAGGTGTGTATGTTGGTGGGAATTATTTGGGTTACATCATAGGTCTCTTCCCCTTTGCAACCATTGATATCATGAGATTTCAAAGCTTGGTGCATCTTCATAATGGGATGTTGTAGCATTCTTTAATTTTCCTAGATTTTTCACGGGTGTTTATGAAATGTGGCTAAAAGTGAAGCTCCAGTCTTTCTATCCTCGAATGGTCATGGCCATCTTCCACTCGAATGTACTTTAGAGCCTTTTCATTGAAGTCTCCTAGGTCCTTTATCTCTCTCTTGATCATGCTATCCCAGAGTCTGCTCTTCGGATGTACCCCTGCAGTGATGGCCACTTTTAGCTCGTCCTTAGGAAACTTTCCCACTTTAACTACTTATGCGTTGAAGCGTTGAATCTACTTTCTCAAAATTTCATTTTCACCTTGCTTTACATTGGCGAGGCTCGTGGTGGGTGCCGATGGAATTCCCTTGCGAGTTGCCTCCATGATAAATTGTCCTTGGACCTAGCTCTTTGAACCACCTGTAGGTGGCTCCTCTTAATGTGATTGCAAAACATTGGCAACTAGCCTTCGTAGAGACTCCTTTCAATTTCATCAAGTCATTAAAGGCATCCAAGTGACATTTTGGGTCTGTTATACCTTCGTAAGGTGTCATGTGTGGTTCTTTGAAGTGGGATGGGAGAGGTTCTGCTTAGGTCTATGATGAAAATGGAGATTTCTCGTCAAATTCATTGTCACCTAGCTGTCCTCCTGGCGCGGCTACTATTTTGCTTCTAAGATCCTTCATTTTCATGTCTAGCTCACTCCTCCTTCTGTTTAATGAGTTCAGAAGGTTGTTGGCGGGCAGAGCTTGTGTTTTATTCTTCTTCATGAAAGAATTTGCAGGAACCTTCTCTCCCTTTACTACACCTTTTCTTTGTTGGGACGTGTCTCTCTTGTCCATCAGTGTCTTCTTGGGGGCGAAGGTGTTTGCACCATGTAGTTTCTCCCATCTTCTTGACCACACCATTGGCATGAAACATCCAGGGAGCTCCGAATGTGGTGGATTAATCCTTGAAAGTTGGGTCCTCCCACCATCAACGGGGAAGGTTGTTTCCTTCCTTCTCCGTTCCTCCCCTGCGCGCATGGTGGGAGGTACATCAAACTTTGCTTGTGTTATGCACTTGATTACCTCCAGCATTTTTTTAACTGCTTCTTCTAACTTTTGGTTGTTTATGCATAGCTCATATATCTCTCTTTCATAGGTTTGAGTTCTATAACTTGAGCTCACCGAGTGCACCTGGTTTGTATTTCTCTCTAGACGGAAAGTTAAAGGGTCAAGACCACATCGGCCCGAGCGGGGAAGCGTGGACGACCTAGGCTGAGGCGACGTCTCTAAGTTCTTGCAAGGAGAAATTGGTGGTCCGGGAGGAGCCATATAGGGTGGTATTAGCGGAGAAGATACTTCTTCTTCCTTGCCATGGAACTGCTGCACTTTCGACGCACCTCCATTTTCCGGTGGCGAAGGATTCCTCAGATATTTTCAGCCGGGTTTTGTCAAGATTGTAATGCCCCGAATTTCCTAATAAGGGTTAGGACCTTGATTAGGAGGTCGGGAGGGCCATAATTGATTTATTATGATATTAAATGATCATATGCGTGTTAATGTGAATTATATTATTATATGATGATAAATGCATGCATATGGGGGTATTTATAATGATAAGGGCATATTTGTAAATTGGGTGCATATTGTAATTTGTGAATGAGATTTTATTATTATGGAGATATATTCGAGCTATTCGGCAAGAGACAATCATAGATTATGAGTTAGCGGTTTTGTCATAACAGGGTCAATTTTGAGGTAATAGAAATGTTTATTTGATGATAAATTGGGAGTATTTGAGATCAGGATGAAATTCTGGAAGTTTTGACTATAATGTCCCCGGGGGTGTTTTCGGGACCCCGAGCCTTAGGTTTTATTTGAGGTTACTTAAGCTAGAAGTAGCTTGTCAGATAAGAACGTATGTTACAAAATCTCTCTCTCCCTTTCCGATAGCCTATTTTACTGTTCGAAGCTTTCTTAAAGGAATTTCGAGTTCTAGGAGTCGAAATCAAGCGAGGGTCAAGGCATAGCGATCCTAGGAAAGATTATAAGCTTCTTAACCAAAGGATTTGACGGAAAAACAACCCCATCAAAGGTAATCTAAGTTTGAATTTTTGAGTTTCTAAAGTTTTTAAGCTTAGAATTGGACTTTGTGAATTGTTGAGTTTTTGATTGGTTTAAATCTTGGGTTTTGAGGGTTTTGGAGTATTGGGAAGCTTGGGAACTTTGATTTGATGATTGGGGAATGTTTAGGTATGATTTTAGAGGCTTTGGAGTGTTAAAATCGAGTTTGGGAATGGCCCAGATGGGGGTCGCGGCCCTGTTCTTGGGGTGTCGCAGCCCTTGCATGAAGAAGCAGGTGGAGGAAGTGAACCTGCTGGGCGCCACGGCCCTTGATGAGGGGCGACGCAGCCCTTGGCTCAGAAAATTCTGGGGGCCGCGACCCAAGGTGCCAGGGCTGCAGCCCTTGCCCTATTTTCACCCTGTTTGCTCATTTTGACCCCGGGAACTTAACTATAGGCCTCGGGAGTGTTCCTACTACTTGGATTAGTTTGGATTGATGTCCCGGAGGCTAGATATTGGTTTGGAAACCTATGTTGATCATTTTATTGATGGTATCCCATATTTGGCTATGGCTAGGTGACCGCTAATGGCTTAAAGGTTGATCGTTCTCAAGGGTCGGTCTTATATTGGTTCTAGCTCGAATCTGAGGTAAGAAAACTGCACCCTGTGTATATGTGACATGCATGGCTATTCTTGATGCATGTTGGTTGATTATTAAACGTGACAGGCATGGCTATTATTGGTGCATGTTGGATTGTTGAATATAATGCATATGATGCACAAGAAACATGTGAATAGGACATGCTTTACACATTGAGTATTATTTTGTTCAGAGCTTGAGCCTCTGTGTTTGTGCATAGTCCTAATTGTACTAGTACTTGTTAGGTAAGCATGATGAATACCTTGTTATGGATATTGGACATGTGATATATGTTTGGTGGCATGGCTTACTTGTGTATGGAACTGACTTATTAATCAGATTTTGTAACGCCCAACTACCTTAGAGCCGTTACCAAGTGAGTTTTAAGACAAAACAGTGCAATGAACTCGCTAACCGAGGTTTTTAAAACAAAAGTGTGACTAATAAAAAGTTAAGGCTATAATCTTTGAAAATGCGTCGTTTCATTAAAACTTCTAGTATTAAACATTTGGGATCCCAAAATAAGGTTTGAAAACTATTTACATCTTAAAATAAGTTTACAGTTGATCAGTTCTAAAAATCATAGATTATTACAGCCATTTTCGAATAAACCCCCAACCAAAGCAGTCGGGCAGGCCAAACATGTACGCGTCGCTTCACGCTCTCCGTACTCATGGTTGGTTGACTCAATCTATGCCCTTACCTGCAACACAGAGCACCCGTGAGCCGAAGCCCAGCAAGAAAACTCATGCAGTTCATAACATATGCAAAATATACAGTTAATCATATCAGATAGTCCACAGATAAACAAGTCAACCATTAGACTAAGCAAACACGACCATGCCACCCCAGCACCCTTACCACAGCCTGGGGTCTCGGTCCTCACCGTAAGGATCTCACATGTATCCTCTGGGTCCTACCCTGACTATAAGCATCCCATGTGCTAAGTGTTACTTCCGGCCCCGCTGCCGTTCTCGGCCTTGCCGCCCTCGGCCATAGCCGTTCATCTCACTATAATCACACATATAGTATATCTCAAAATAACATTCAAACAAATACCAATTCATTTAAATCTGCACCCTAACATGTAATGCAATATAGGACCATGCCCTGCAATCATCTCATCATGCAACATGCAATATAGGGCCGTGCCCCGCAATCACACTATGGGCCCATGCCCCATCCTACGGGTGTTATAGTTTTCTTACCTGTATTCCGAGCTTTCCGATGCACCAAGGCCATAAGCACGGTCCTCAAGCACGAGTCTCTCCGTAATCCTAGTCACAACACACATAAAACACTTTTTAATACTAACCAACCCAAAACCACTTCCCGGGACCAATCCCGCACTCTCGGGACCTCTAATTCCCTAAAACAATACATTGGAAACATCCCCCGAACCCCCGGAGTAAAAGCTCAAAAATGCAAAATTTCAAGTCCTGAAAATGGCCTAGCGCCGCGGCGCTACCCAAGAGGGCCACGGCGCCCAGCAAGTCAGAAGCCTCCCCCTGCCCAGAAATAGCCTCGCGCCGCGGCGCCCAAGAACAGGGCCGCGGCGCTCCTACGCGAAACCCAGATTTCTGGGTTTTTCCCTGCATTTTCCCCGAGCTAACACCATTCCAAATCATCCCAAGCAGGTACCCAAGCCCCAAAACCAAATCAAAACCCCACTTAGACCATCTAACAACTCAGAAACATCATCAAAGAAACCCAAACACAAAAATCAAATCCCCAAAATCCACATCTTTGATTTCAATTTCAGAAAATAAAAAACCCAAAACTCAAACTCAAACCATGCTTAAATTCCTCAAACCATAACAGAAACAAGCCTTAAATCACATAGAATCCTTACCTTGAATGAAGAATCCAACCCTAAGCTTCCTTCATCTCCTAAGTCTCCAATTTCAGCTCCATCACTCCTCTTCTTCTTCTTCTTCTTCTTCTCATTGCCCTAGCTTTCCTTCTAGCTTTTCTTCTCTTCCAATTATATCAAAACCAACATATGACCAAGCCCCAAACCGTGTACCCCTTATTACCCAGCTGCAACATATCTAATTCCCAGCCAAATGACCATTTTACCCCTTCATCAAAACCCTTTGCTAACTAAACCTCAAGAGCACTCTAGTCCTTTCTCCTATATTGCAATTCTACCATTTCTTTCACCTAAACTTGTTACTCTCAGCAGTAACTAATGGTTACCCAGGTTACTCAATCACCAATAACCATTACCCGCTAAATCTCAATTTAACCATAACAATTCCCAAGGTACCCCTAGGCTCCTCCCGAGCCGGGTATAAAATCCCGTTGTGACTTTTAAGTAAACTAGCTCTCTAGGACCGTCTCGGCACGTGCATCACAATAATAACACCACACTCACGTGGTACAATTCACAGGATACAATTATCACATATATGCCCTCGGCGGGCTAAAATTACCAATTTACCCCTATCATGCAAACGGGGTCCACATGCATATTTATTTCACCTAACATACATACTAACCACGTAGTCATGCATCTCGAATGTTCAATTAGTCATATAACATGCTTTAAATCATAAAATCACACATAAATCCCAACATGCCCTCCTGGCACACTAATCAAGGCCCTTAAGCCTTATTAGCGATTTTGGGTCGTTACAGATTCGGCAATGGTGTTAGATACATCAGTGAAGCTGTGATTTATTAGTCAAGTTCACAATGGGTTGAACACTGGTCGTGTTTTACTCACCTAATAGTCAGAAATGGCATAGCATCACGAACGCCGAGCCAAATGAAGATTAGATCTAATCGATATCAGCATTGAATGACTCATATGGGGTATTAATGCTGGACCGAACGGAAGGTCAATGAAAATTATAAGTGCTTGGATAGTCTGAGACTAGTTATTCAGAGCCAGGTCATATGGCCCCGGTGACTGTTTGTCACATGGCTAGGGAACGTTGTTCCATAGTTATGACTCTAGAGTCAGGAGGAAGGTTATGTTGGTGACTAATCACCATGCACCTATCCTGCTAAATCTAGTGAGATGCTTACTTATTTGTTAAGCCCTGGTGATCCTATCATCACATGGCTAAAGGGTGCTGTCCCCATATTTGTAACTGTTGCGACTGTAACCTATTTGTTTGGACTAAGAGTTCAGGATGATTATTATGATCATTGCTGATATTATACCATGCTCTATTGTGTTTTCTTGCTGGGCTTCGGCTCATGGGTGCTATGTGGTGCAGGTAAAGGCAAAAGAAAGTTGGACCATCCTTGAGTTGGAGAGCTTAGGTGATGATGTGTACATATGCAGCTGCTCGTCCACCATGGTCGAGGTTTAAAGGGGAACTAGGGTTAAACCCTGTTTTTCCGCATAGAACGGCCTGTTGTAAATATTTTCTTGTAGTAGACTCTGAAATTATAATTTTGGGATCCCAACATATATATTAAACGTTCTAATGAAACGTTACATCTTAACCAAAAAATTTAATCCCTAAACCGCTAATCATACTTAGTACACGATTTTGGCCAAATGACTCGATTAGCGAGTTTAGCACTGTTTACAAGGCACACCGTAACGGTCCCTGAAGTTTAGGGCGTTACAACTTGGTATCAGAGCGAGCCAAGGTTTATGGTTCCTGAAGACAAGCTGGGCATGTACACTCATCACTGAAGATAGCTTCACTCATGGAATGGTAACTATTTCTGTAGTTATGTGCATAGCTGCTTAAATAGAATGTAAATGCTTTACCTGCACATTGTATTAGGGAGCATGAGATTCTGATAGAGCTTGGCTCTTGATTATATGATTATATGCTTCGTGAATATATGTATATGAATGTGATCATATGATTGCCTGCTCTATGAATCTATTTAAATGTGATATTTGCATGCTGGAGTTGGAAGCATGGTGGGAATACTGGAAGAGCAGGGAATATGAATAGTGTATGAATGCCATGGGCATGTTTCTAGCACTGCAAATGGTTTATGATTGTGGTGTGGTAAGATTTATCCCGTGGGGGAAAGCTCTTGATATGCTCGTCAAGTTTAATGGGTCAAGTTATTGACTGCAGAATCAATCAGCAGATTTACATTCAAGGCAGATTATGAGGCCTGGTGATGGTTATACAAGGGCTGCGTATTTTCTGGGTTCAGAACCCAAAATTTTCCCAAAATATCACTCATATTTTCCCTAATCAAAGCCTAAAAACCTAGAAAAGGCCTCGAAGTCTAACCTAATTGCTTCCTCAAAATCACATATACTGTCACGCCACCCTCGGCACGAGGCGGGCGCGAGGCATCAATTGAGCGCAAGATGCAGGTCTCGTGAGGCACGAGGCGCCTACTTGGTGCGCGGTAGCTGTCCCGCGAGGCGCGGCCCCTCTTGGGCGTGAGGCGCCTACTTGGTGCGATACATGGGTCTTGCTAGGTGGTCTCGTCTGGGACTTCATGAAAAAGGTATCCAAAGTTGAAGGAAGGAAGAGTCTCACTATTTGACCTTGTGGGGTATTGGTAACAAGGAGGCCGTCTCGGGCACGCGTCGAATTTTTGGTATCCACATCGCTCATTTTGCGTAACCTCTAAGCTACATATTTTCTGGGTTCAGAACCCAAATTTTCCTGAAAAGATCACTCATATTTTCCGTAATCAAAGCCTAAAGACCCATAAAAGGCCTCGAAGTCTAACCTAAGTGCTTCCTCAAAATCACCCCGAAAAGTATTCCTATGCATTACGAGTCCAAGCCATACTCTCAGAAAAGAAAAGTATGTGAAAAACTCATAATACGCAGGAATCCAAAGAAAAAAATCGCTCGAAATAATTTTTTTTAATGAATCGTGAAAACTTACAGTTGTTGAAGGTTGTAGTTGAGATTTAGACTTGAAGAATCGAAGGATTGGAGATACTAAATACAGAGAATGGCTTCTTGAGGGCTTCTATAGAGAAAGAGAGAATTAGAGAGAAAGTTTGTAAAGGAAAATCGAAAAAGGTAATATTGGGGTTGAAGAGAAGGCGTATATATAGGGGAATCCAAAGGGAGATCTGGGGTCGTTCGATCGAGATAATTTCATATCGAATGGCCAAAATTAAATAGACAAAACAGCAGAAAAAAGGTGATATGACAACTATCATTGTACTCGGGAACTCGAACAGATGCCTATAAAAATAAGACACATGTCCAGTACTCGAGATGGTAGGTAGGCACGTTTCTCATAGCAAAAGTGGAAAAGCCTCTACTGTGTTTGTCAGGAGTAGGGGTGACGTCATACACTAGCAAAAGGCTTGGGGCAAATGTTGTACCTGAAAATCACTAGCTGACGTGTCATGTTCGTGGTGCAGGTGTCAAGCATTTAAAGAAGTTCTTCATAGCTCTGAGAATGCGATACAAGCTCCCTAAACTAGTAGCTCGATTAAAGACTATCTGACCAGATAATAAGGAGATCGCCCAACGTATCTTCAGGTCGTATAACAAGTAGCCCGAGCATCTTAATGATCGAGCTAGTAGAAGTCTAGAAACCTCTAGATCGCGTAGCATGCATTCAACTCGTTGCTAATGCGTGGAATGCATAGAATTGAATTCCTGAAGACTCGGAGACTTAAACGCTTAATTATTGTCTTGTAACCCCTGCCTAGTGAACATATAACGCCAGGCAGTTTATGCCTTTAAGTGTATTCAATTATATGTTTGAGAAATAACTCAAACTTGTACATTACAATGTATCAAACGGTTCTCAAATCTGTCTCATGAACCGCTATAAATAGAGGGGGAATGGACATATCAAATGATCGAATTCTTGTATGCAAAAATTCTGCCGAAATTGTCATAAACAATTTCCTCGAAGACAAAAAGCTATAATAGAGACTCATGGACTAGGTGAATTCTAAACACTGAACCACACTAAATTCATGGTGTTCTTACTATTACTATTATTCGATTTAACATAAAGCCTAATTCTTATTTCTCAAATTTATTAATTCACTGTTGCTGAAAAATCGCGTCAATATTGTTCAATTCTGTTTTTTCTTTTTGGTTATATTTTGTTCCATTTCCTTGACATTTAATTTTTTATTTTCTTCAACCGATATTATTTTTTTCAAAAGTTAATTTTATCAGATTCATTTGAACGTTATAGTCAATTTTTTTTGTATTTTTTTAAAATTAGTTATTGTAAGATAAATGTCTTAGTCGTTGCTAAAAAAATACAGATTTTGAGAGATAACTATTTCTTAATTTTAGTGGATGACTAGTTAGTTTTTTTTTAATCTCCTTTTAAAAAAATTAAAAAAGATAACTATAAGTTAGGTTTCTAATTTATTGCTCATTAATATGTAATAATATGAACTCTATAATTACTAATTTATTATTATCATTATTATTTATCTTATATATTTATTTATTCATAATACAAACATATTATGATATCTATTTTTTTATTAATTATTGGTTGAGTTATTAGTTATTGATTAGTGCTGTAATTCTTTAGCATTTTCTTTCACTTTTATATTAGTTGGCTACAAATACAGCAAGACCATCTTTCTATTTGCACCAACAACAAAATAACTAGTTATTCGGCAAGAATCTTCCCTATTTCTTTTAGTTTACATTGAGTTTATAATTTTGTTTTTTCTATTTTTAGCTAGGCATGGATGCTAAAGTTGTGTTACTAATTTTCAAACAAAAAGATAATGATACAATTTGAGATATATAATGAGGATGCTCAACATTACTTTTTTTTATATTATTCGTTACTTGTTTGTCAATTTCCATATATAATTTAGATTGTTCTTCAATTAGCCAAGTTTATACTTTCGTTGATAACAAATCTGGTTGGTTAGAGACAATCTCTCTATCAATTCCAACAACTGTTTTTTTCTCCCAAATAGGTTCGTTTTGCAGTTACTTTTAGACATTAGTACAATAAGACAAGTAAAAGTATAAGACAAGTAAAAGTATGTTTGAATATGAATTTTTGAATTATAATGTTTTGCAGTTTAGATAATGTTTGAATTATAATTTATAACTTTTTAAATGATAACAAGAACATTTATGTTTATTAATTTTTATTAATTGTGATAAATATATAATATGAATTTTATTAATGGAATATGAATAATAATAAATATAGAATTTTATCTAAACTCAAATAAATAACTTTTTTTATTTTTTTTTTATCTTTATAAAGAGCTTCCTTGAGGTAAATATTAACTTTCTTTCTTAAAAAAAACCGAAGACTCAAAAATAGTTCAAGGTCTTGGAAGGGCTTTGAAAAACCATGTCAAACTAGCCCAATGAAAAAAAAAAATATGATAGTTTATTTTTTAATGAAATATATATTTATTGATGAGTAATTTTTCATTGAAAAATAAAAAGAAAATTTAAAATTTTATGGAAATTCTATTTAGAAAATTGGGGGGGGGGGGGGGGGGGGGGGGGGGGGATGTACCTAGCAAACAATATATTTGGAAAATATGCCCTCCTAATTGTAGTAATTCTCCGCACATGTAAGGCTGAAGCTGTAAAGAAAAAAAAACAACAAAGGCAAGAAACGAAGGCAAACGAACATTTTGAAAATGTAAAAACTGTCTACTTTGCAGCCCACAGTTAACACAATCATATATCTATACAAGTACATCATAACCAAGTTAACCAATCACATTGCTAAAAAGAATTTACTCATCTACACTGAAGACTTGGAAGCAAGCAGACTTTAACGTGTATGAGAAAAATGGCTTTTGAAGAGCAGCGTTATGTTCATGTTTTCCCCTTTTATCTACATAACTGCTTCAGTTCAGTTCTTCATGCTTGGCCCTGCTATAACCTTTGATGTTGAACACCCAACAGCTCCCTGATCGATTGATCTTACACTGAGTTGCTGTGAAGAATAGGACCCACTTTTCCTTAACTTTCCAGGAAACTCTTTGCTCGAATTACCCTTCAAGGAAAGATTCTTTTTAATCCGATTCCTGTTAAGTAAAAGCATAGCATTACGCGGCGGCACATGCAAAGCACTTTCCACACAATCTCCCACCTGCACACAGCCCCAATGTCTTGATGGCCCATCCTCATTAGAGGATCTAAGCCTCAGAAAACCAGCCCTTGATCTTGAACAGCTTCTCTGTTCAGGGCAGTTTTCCTCCTCCAATTTCAGGCACAGGGGGCAGGGCGGATCATTTTTACGGGCCTTGGGTGTTGTTTGTTCCAAGCATTCTGCATGGAAAACATGATAACAAGAAAGGACCCCAGTAACTGGCATGTCTCCACTTCTCACAATCCTACGAGAACTCCAAGGGGACCTCTGGGTAAGAAACCTTTCACACAAGCCACATCTAACACCATCGGACAAATTATAAGACCGATTGCTCATTTCAGATTCAAATGTTTCTGAAACATCTGCAAAATCAATGCTGCTGCTAGCACTGCTCCAGCTCTGGGCATCTCTTTGAGTGGCAGAATCAAACTCTGGCAACCCAGCAGCAGTGAAGTCAGAAACCTCTCCTTGTCTGGGGAAGGACAAGGGATGAACAGGTTTAGACATAAAAGATCGACGCCCTGAAAAGGTGCGATGTGAGGATGAGCGTGACTTGGGTTCAGACTCGCTGCTGTCTGAACGGAACGAGGTGGAGCCCCCACTATCTTGATTTTCTGATGTTCCCTGAAAAATTGTAACAGTATAACATTATGTCCAATGGAAAGATTAACAGTGGATTTGATCCAAAAGAGTTTTAGTATGATGAAGTACCTCCATGGTAGGTCTAAATGATGATGCACCCAAAGCCATACCTAGCAAATTAGAAAGAGACAATTTTTTTTAAGTAAAATAGGATAGTGTGAATAGTAGTAGCAACAATGACAATTGTGTGGGGGAAAAAAAATTTAAAAAAAAAAAAAAAAACAAGAACAGGATTGGCAATCAATAGGGTTTAGATTTTCATTATCTAAACAAAATAACGACTTCTCTATAATTTAGGCATATAATGTTGAATGAGAAATTGGAACAAGATTTGTCTGGATTTTCTACGGTATGTTCAAATTTAACTGTCATTATCCAGTCAGTCTCCAAAAAAACTTATTTATATAAAGGAACAAATAGCTAACTCATTATCAAGATGACATCTAACTCATAGATAGAGCATGTAAGCTGCATAGTGGACGCAAAGCAAAACCATAATACATCTTATAGGTAGAAAATGTAAATCTTGGAAGATGAAAATCATATGGAACATTTGAAATCCCTAGGACAGAATTTTGCTGTACTCTTTACCCTCAACAGATCAACATGGTAACATGCAATCTTTCCAAAAACAGAGTATGTTCACTGGTCACTGCCAATCTGGCAGCCTCTTGGGCTTTGGGTATGCGTTCATACATTTAGTGAAACAATGTCACATTCATTTGTATCCAATATTTTTTTTCAAATTATAACAAAACGATTAAACTTACACAATTTCATCTATGAAAAGATTCAAGAATGCAAGCAGGCATATTGCTTTCACATGAACATAAACATTATATTTGACATATATAGACCGAATTCATACTCATCAAAACTTTTGGGCCAAAAAATGACTGCTTGACTTTCTGACAAATAAAATGCCAAGTTTATCTATTCCAAACCCAAGATCACAAAGTAATAAATCATAAAGGCCTCAGAAATATTATACGTACTCAGATTTTTAGAATCATTAATCCTCAATTTGTAATATTAAGATAAAATAATGCCCGGCTAATTGGATTACCTCTTCTTGCAGAGGCAGATTCAAAATCATCAACTCTGATTTCCTGTATTGCAGGAGGCGTCCATTGAGGACCCTGAGAAAGGTCAGATGAACTACTCAAAAACATTCCAGTACCATCAGATGCGTACTGGTGACTATAAAGCTGGTTGCCTCTCAACCAGCTCCTACTTTCTTTACTGTTTGATGACGAAGAGGACCCATACTGTTGATTTCCATCATGTGAACCATGTTGTAGTCCTTCAGATTGGAACTGGAAATCCCATCTTGATGGGGGCGGGGAGAAGCTTGTATTAGTTCGCCAGTAAGGCTCGTGTGGACCCATTGACCAGTCCCTACTGGCTGTATGAGATCCATGTGGCCTTGCAGCCACACAACAAAGCGACCCCGTTTTAGCTATGTTTTATAAAACTCACCAAGGTCTTTTCCACCTGCTTTAGACCTCTACAAAGTCCACCAGAAAACAGCCTCTGTAGACTGCATTACATACAAGAAGGCAGCATTCTACAGAAAAATTATTCTTGCTGCTTATGCTAAGTGCATCTTGCTACAACCAAACTATACATAAAGAGCAATACATTTATGACCCAAGCATCAAAAAAATTAGGACCTTGAGCTACTTCAAATTACTTTACACATAAAAGGGGCAATTCCAGTTTTTGAGTGCTCAACATTTACTCATGACACTACTAGCACATGTTAAAAACACTGCACAAGCTTCCGAAACAGCTTCAACAAATTTGACATTCTCTGAATGTTAAATACTGGCCAATAACAACCTACAATGAAAAAACAAATTAATAAGATATGATACCGACCACCCAAATAAAATAAATAAATAAATACAAACACAACAAAACAAGTCTTACAACATCATATTCATTTTTCATCATGACCATGCAATTAGCTATGATTATTCTCCTTTGTTAACTACTGTTGGTCCCAAAAGAGGAAGGATTTTTCAGAACAAACTTAAAAACGTATTTCTCATATATTACAAGATAGTACAATGAACTAAATGTTTAACACATTATTCAAAATAACACACACAAGGCCACAGTTCTTCTTTATAAAAAATAAACAAAGACATAATAAGTGAAATAATTGTAAAAGCCAATATTATTGAACACCTTTTTGACCTGCTATGACTTCTACAAAGTCCATCAGACTTTGGGAGTTTGTAAACTGCATTACTCACAAGAAAACAACATTCTACAGAATGTTTTCAAAATCTCTCACTTTACCAATGGAGGGAAGGAGAACTCAAAATGGGCAAAGATAAAACAAATTATCTCTAACATTTCTCATAAATAAATATATACTAGATACAAGCAGTGCAATGGACGTTGTTTACTTAGTTTTACTTATAGAATTTTTCAATTATATTTATTAAATTTATATCACTATCGTATAAATTTCAAATAAATAAAAAATATTATATATAAAAGAATAACATAAACATATTAAATGAAAAATTAAATTAAAATATTGCGTATGATATTTTTAAATATATATAATATGATAACATTTTTAAACATAAATTATAATTTTTTTTAATAAAAATTAAGATTATGTATTATATATTTAAATTTATTTTAATATAAGTATTAAATATCTAATTTTATATTAAATAGTATTATAATAATAATATTTTATAATATTTGAATTCATATTAATATAATAAGTAAAAAATTTAGAATTATATATTATTATCAAAATAATATTTATAACATTTAAATTTACATTAATATAATTATTAAACATCTAGTCTTGTATTATATATTATTATAATAATAATAATATTTTATAATATTTGAATTTATATAAATATAATTATTATATATGTAATTTTATATTAAATATTATTATAATAATGATATTTTAGAACATTTGAATTTATATTAATATAATTAATAAATATCTATTTTAATTAGTTTTAAAGGAATATTCCGTTAAATATTTAAAATATTCCATCAAAATTAATGAAACAATCCGTTAAAAGTAATAATTTTCGTTATCTACATACTTTTTATAAAAAAGATATATATATATATATCTCTTCAATGCGATTCATTGAGCCATAGAAAGATCTCTTATGTCATGACTCATTGTTTCTACTTCTATCCCAATTAGCCATGTTTTCCCCGTAACTCAGGAATATATCACCCAAATCAACCAAACCAACCTCCCTTGTATCCCACCTCCACCCTTCCTCATTTGAGTAATAGAGCAAAAAACTTACTATAATCAATTCTAAATACCTCTACTCCTCTCTTCTAGGGGTGTTTAAAAAATCAGTTGAATCACTGAAATAGCCTGCACCACACCATATGGTCTTGAATTCTTCGCTGTTGGGTTGTATTGTTCTCAAACCGCACAATGCGGGATGGTTTGCGAACTGTGGTTTGAACATTTATCAATGAAATTTGAACAACACTGCACTACTTACACCCACCTAGCTTGTAACGTGTCGACCTAGAGAGTACTTACACCCACCCATGTAGATACGCATGCTGATGTGCATGCCTAGTTGGCACGGAGTGACATTTTTGTAAGTATCTTTAATATTGCTCGGAAAAGTATGAGGAATGGACTTCTCATATTTAAGGGTCAATGGACGTAAAAGTGCGATTGAATTTTGGAGATTCGAAAAATTAGTATGTGGTGATAACCATATGTCTCCAGGCCAAAATCATATATGATGGTGGTACGAAAGCTAAAAGCTCATAGAGCCAAAATCATATATGATGGTGGTAAGAAAGCTAAAAGCTCATAATGCTAAAAGCTCATAATGCTTAGTGAAGGGGGAGGACCAAGTGTCAGCTCTCCACCACCCCTGACACATGAGCACTAAGTGAGCTATTACTGTCCATGAGAGCTAGTAGGGCGGACATATGAAGATCAAGACTCATATGTGTTCATAAGTAGGAATACTCAAGGACATTACGAGACCGACCTGGTAAAGCATTGAAGCATGATGTTTGAGGTTCAGAGGTACGTTCTCCTTGGCTTGTCGGGATGCCGTTTGCATGAAATGTGGCCTAGACCTCCGAGAGACGTGGTGCGCAATGGCCACGAGTCTCAACAAGAGATGACATTGGTAGTCATTCGTGGGACTTGTTGGCACGCACGCATAGGAAGGTTGCACCATGCTTGAGAGGGATAGAGGTCCGATGTATGCTACTAGTTAGGCGAATACTCTCGAGGGCATGTTGACATGCGAGGAAACATGGTGCCTTGAGGATTGAGCCATGGGCGTATGAAAGTCCTTGGGCCACAAGAGGAGCTATTTAGATAGTATCGAATGGGGCATGACGAAGGGCATTGGCATGTCAGCTTGGTGTTGGCACTTGGCCACACATACTACCTAGCTTGTGCGTGCTTGGGCGAGCATCGGTGTTGGGATTTGTCTTTCCATAGTGGGAACCTATGGACAGTTTGAGAATCTCGGGTAGAGAGCCTTGATGCATGAATGCACTCATAGATGCTTGTCAGCATAACTCAGTGGAAGTTGTTCAACGAACAAAGTTGTTCAACGAACAGAAGTGTGCACAAGGCACACGTTGCGCAAAAAATGTGCTCCTTGTCACTCGAAAGGATGGAAGGATGACCTTAGCTCAGAGGAGTCAATGTGCCGCACGGATGTTCCACTGCCTTAAAGGTGAGCCCATGACTCAATGCAGATTGAAGTCAGATTTAAATCGCGCGGTTTGAGAAAGGACTCAATCCGCATAAATATACAACACAATCCATAAAAAGGCTCTAAATTATACCACAAACACTACGAACACCCTTACTTCATTATAACATATTTGTCGCTCTCTTCCAATTACTTCCCAACCTAACCAAACCAAAAGCACCAACAAAAATCGTATCAAAATTCACAAGAGGATATGATCCTTTCTTCCCTCATTTTCCCACATGATATACATATGCATATTAGGCTCGCAACCTCTATGTAATCTCTTGAAATATCCGAGTGGCTTCACTTGCTCTTCTCAATCTCAAAAACCCTTATTCAAACCATGTCACCCACTAACATCCAATTTCTCAATCCCTTCCATGACCTTATAAGCTATACTCACTCAACCTCTTGGTAAAACCCAGAATACCAGTGACCCCAAAGTCTAAGTTATTAGCTTGAGAAGCCTTGTCCCTTCTGCACATCCAATATATCACAAAACTATAAGAGATCCACAAATCTTCCATCCTCTTAGACCTCATTGCTTGTAAAAGCTTTATTGCCTCATCAAATTGATCCATCTTGAAAACGGTCTCCATCATTTTCTCAACAGGATCGTTTTCCAGCTCAAGCCCTTCATTCATCTTCAAATTCCACATCTTTGAAACCTCAATCAAATTACCCACATTGCAAAACCCCTTGATCAAAAACTTATACGTAACCCCATCAAGCTTAATCCAATCTTTCAATTTGAAAACCAAAAATTTAGCTTCATCCACAAGTTTACTCCCACATAGTCTCTCAACTACTTCCTTCAAAGTCCTAAAACCCATAATCTTTCATGATGTGGAAAAGCTCAGCACTTTTTTTCGACCTCCTCGCCCAGCTAAGGTCTTCAATGCGATCCTAAAAGTCTTGTTGCTCACCAAACATCGACATCCCATCTCATGGAGAACTTCCAAGAAGAGATCAATGTTTAGTGACTTCCATCACAATGAGTATCTTCTAGAAGGAGGCCATGGAATATCTAAAACGTGGGTCAGTTTGAGTAGATTCGAAGAACCAATAAACAGGTCGAGTAAGGGAACTTATTGCTGACCTAAAGGTCGAATTCGTGGGGGACATGGAAGTCAGAGGAGTTGAGGTTTGGAAAAAGCCACGACTCAGGTGTCTTGCTGGTGGGAGAGGAATAGATGATGCAGACACATAAGAGGTGGGCTGAGTTCGCTGGGGATGGACAGGCAAGCTGTTTAGTATGAGTTGATTTGGTCAATGAGAGACGAATGAAGTTGAGGTGGAAGATTTCAAGGAGGGTTCTACTTTATCTTAGTATCATTTTTGGTTTTCTCTAGTTTACTTATGACACATTTGGGGCAAAATATGATATCATGCAAAAACAAATAGTACGCAGGGATAAATTTCCTATTTTATTAAAATTTATCTTGCAAAAACCTACCATGAAAACAAAACAGAAAGATTTTATACTGAAAGGGAAAAAAAATAACAACACCCCAACGGAAGCAAATAAGCAAAATTTACAGCATCGTATCCACAGGTAACATGCCCTTATGATCAAGAAGCCAAATAAACAAGAAACACAAGTGTCAGCGATTTTTTTTATTTTTTTTTTGGCTTACTACTGTTATACCCGAAACATGAAGAGTCTTCGAAACCAAAATTCAAAGCAATAGTTCTCGTATATTTCAATATAATATAAACAAACTAAATATTTCGGACACATACTTCGAAATAACACCCACAATTCTGTTTTTTTTTCAGGAAAAAAATAATGAAAAAACAGGTGAAATCAGTACAAAACTCGAAGGGAAGGAACAGCTTTAATCGACATAACTCAAAATCATAAACAGCATAATAGAAAGAAAGGAGTGAGAGAGAAAGATAGCACTTACGCGTCGGAGAGGAGTAAGGGAAGACGACAGCGTTGGCCTAAGCACACTGGAGTAGCTGTCCCCAGCCACATTGAGATGAAAACCCTAATATAAGACTGTGAGTCAGTGAGCGAGCACGGAGACGACAACAAATTTGGGGGCTTTTCCTTTTGCAATGAGATCCTCCGTAGTATCTCTAATTTCATTTTAAACCCACATTTTGTTCAGTTTTCCTCTGCCAATTAGTTGTTAATTATTACTGTTATAATGATATGACATGATATGATTGCAATCCTTGAAACAATTCCTCTTCCCATTGGCCGATCATTATTTTATAATAATCAGCTGGAAAAAAAAAACCATTAAATATATAATAATAAAATTAAAAAGTTCCTAATCACTTGCACTAATTTAAAATTATCTTCCTTCATTACATGTCAGATTGCCACTTGAAACTATTTTCCTGAGTTAATTTATAATAGGTATGTAAAATAAATAGATGTTTATATTTTTTTTTCTCCATTTACTATTCAAGTGCTTATTGAATATTGAATAAATTATATTTTTACCCTTGAATTATGACCACTATATGATCGTGCCCCTGAATAATTCGCGATGTTAAAAATTCACCCAAACTATGTACGTTACTGAAATATGAGACTTTTGCGATGTTAAAAATTCACCTGAACTATGCACTTTACTAAAATATGAGACTTCTGTTAGATTTTGTCATAGGTAGCTAACAGATTGATGATGTGATATTGTCATGGGTAGAATAATTAGCAATTTTGCCCCACAAATTTTGATCGCTAGCAAATAATACCCCTTTTATTAAAAAAAATATTTTTTTTCTAAAATTAATAAATAAATCCTTAAAAAATTAAAATTTTAATTAATAACAAAGAACTCTTTTTTAGTTTTATTTTTATTTTATTTTACAATATAAAATAAATCTATTTTAGAATGAACTTAAAATAAATATTAAAACAAAGAAAAAATATGTAATTAAAGAGGATGATGAATGATGAATGACTTAAATAAAAAAAAAAATTTAATTTAAGAGGAGGAAGGACGAAAGAGAACAAAGTGTGTTTTAGGATTTATTTTTAATTTTTATTTTAAGATATATTTATTTTATATTGTAAAAGAAAAGAAAAAGTAAAAAAAAATTGTTATTAATTAGATTTTTAATTTTTGAATATTTAAAAATTTTATTTAATTAGTTTGAAACTTTAAGTATTGTTTATTTTCTTAATCTTTTTAAATGATTTTTTTAAATTTTGAGTGATATAATTATTATTTTTAAGGAAAAAATGAGGTTTTCTTAAAAAAAATTAGTTTTAATAAAAATGGCACAATTTAGTAGTATTAAAAGTTTGAGGGGCAAAATTGCTAATTATTTTACACATGGCAGTGCCACATCAACCGTCAAAATGTCACACCATCTCTGTTAGCCACCTATGACAAAATCTAACAGAAGTCTCATATTTCAGTAACGTGCAATTAGGGGGAATTTTTAACAACGTGAATCATTTAAGGTGCACATTCATATAATGGTCATAGTTCGGGGGGGCAAAAATGTTATTTATTCTTGAATATTTATCCCATTTAGTTATTGAGAAGGAATTTTCCAATTTCAATTTTGGAGTTGAATAAGAATTTTTTTCATCTTTATTTTGGTGTTAAAATTTGGTCCATATTTTTTGTATTGGAAATTTTGGTCTACTTATGTGCTTATTTAAACAAATTTGGGTGATGTGAACTCCTAATTTGATTAGTTATTAAAAAGGAATGACTCATTTCATTCTCATTTATCTCTAAATTCTTTCCATTTACATGTCTTTTTTAAAAGAATAAAACAAATTTGGTTATTTTAAACTGATTCTAAATATTATAGGGAAATTTTACACTATATGCCATATAACATAGCTATTTTTTTTTAAAATGTCAACATAACTTACTCTCCCAAACATATGTTATTTCTAATTGTTTGGACAAAAACATCCCTTACATTAAACATTCCCATCCCAATCTGTTGACGCCGTTTTTCGTCAACTTAAAATGTAGAGCACGTAAACAGTAAAAACTATGGCAAAGAAGAATAATACAGTAAAACAATGAGAGTTTTTTACGTGGTTCAGCAGTTAACTCTGCCTAGTCCACGAGTCTTTTTTATTAGGACTTAGGAAATTTCTGGAAATTTTTCAGGGATGAAATCTCCAGAGATTCTCTCAAGATCCCAAAATTTCGGTCCTTTCCAAAGGTACATGACATCTCTATTTATAGAGGAGTTCTCAGAATCCAATCCCACATGTTTCGGGAAGTTATTCTGTAAATTAATAAATTTAATAATTTAAAAGTTTGTAACTCCTATATACAAGGAAACGTCCCCTTAAGACCAGGGAGCGTATAACCGACTAGTTAATATCCCTTTATTGTAGGGAAGTTACAACAATAAATATCTCTTGAACGCATGGACTGCGTCTCCTCAGGTGACTCACTAAGCCGTTCGAGGTCAGCAATCAGCATCATCCCAGTCTAGGTCTCTGAGTAAATTACGAGCTGTATAACTTTCCCCAGGGCCAGCTAGGAGTGGGTAAATACCATCGAGGTCATTACATTCCGAGCTTACACCCTTGCCAAGCTCGGGGCTACTTGATCCAAAGACACCCGACAACGGACATACTCCGATACTATGTCTTTCGAGCTTAGAAATAATTTTGAGGTTACATAACTTCGAGATTGCCACCTTGCCTCGAGGTTTGGCACCTGGACCACGACCCATGCACTTTAGGTATTGCGAGTTCACACCTGACGAATCCATCTTTCGAGGTCACAACCTCAGGTCTCGAAATCTGGGTGTAACATTTTGCCCCCTCAAAAGTATTAGTTCGAATCCTATGAGAAGGAAACTTTTGAACTACTTTCTTTGGGAACCGTTCCATCACACACTCGAGTATGGACATGCGTCAGTTGAGTATTGCTTATTCAAGGTACTTCAGTGCCTTGAAAATCTGCACATGCCCGTTCGCCTGCCACCTTTATGGTACCATCATGTCACTTGTCCCTGGGCGTCGGATTTGACACGGAATCTGGCCAATGGCCTAGATTGGTTCGACTTTCAACATCTCCATGGGCCTATAAATAAGCTTCCGGTCGTCTTCTTCATTTTTCCCTTACATTCAAAAAAAATTTAGAGAGAAAATACCAGAGCCATTCTTGTCCAATTCTTGCATGTTCTCGAAGCCGAGAAGACAAAACACGGTTGGACTCTTTGAATCGGTGAGATCGTACTTGCAACCGCACGTTCAGTCATCCATTTCTCTGTTCCCACCGATTACATTGTGTAAGTATCTGATCTTGGCTTTATATTTTTTTTTTTCTCTCTTACGTGTGTTTCTGCCTCTATTGCATCTTAGTCACTCGAACTGTGTTGGTTCATTTTTTAGTTTAATGCACTAGGATGCTTTGATCAATTGATATTAGGTTTAGGTTTCCACATTACTGGTTCTAAATCCAGTACATATGTAGGAAGACCCAAATATGGTCTTTTTTTCTGGGTTTTCAAATTTCGGAAGACGTATCTTGCACACCAAGATATTGGGTACAAAATCAGGGTTTTAAAGAATGCACGATTCCCAAGAATACCACTTTTGAATAACCACCACCTTTTTCCCCTGATATTTCGAGATTTTCAAAAATTAAATCCACTTTCCTCTCTTTTTCGTGAAATACACGTCATGACACTAATCGGGTCCCCATGATCGAGCCCATCTCGTATCCAAGCATTTTCGATCTTGAACCACCGAGATCGTTATTCTTGATTCCTTGCATGCATGGCCCTCACCATTTTTTCTTTCTTGCTAGATGTCACAGAATCTGGAAAGACGGTGGGGGTCGTTGCTTGCCATCCCATATTCGCCAAAAACTCTGAGCCCAGAGTTGTTGTTTACCCGGAACCAGCGTCTGATTCGCGAACACGAGCTAGCTCGTGAACAAGAAGAAACCCGAGCTCACTACCGACATCAAATCGTCGAGGTCATAGAGAAGAAGAGAAAAATCCTTCGAGAGGCTCTTTATCCGGATTTTGACTCCGAGCCTAGACCGATCCCCCTTGATCCCACGCTGAAAGTGACAGTCGCGTACAAGCCGGGAGATCTTCGATTCTCACTGATGGGGGAACCCTCCACTTCGCAGCCGAGGAGGGAATTATTCGAGGCCGAACACTACTGGAGCTCGGTCACGTCGCTTGGACAAATATCTGATATTCTGGCCCTTCACGGCTTAGGGTTGTCGGGCTCGCTTAGGTGCCGAGCTCCGACTGCCCTCTAGCGGAGCTGTCGTGCTCCGGGGGATGGAAACCCTGACAGCAGGCTGAGGTATGCGGCTTGGAGCCAGGAGCATATGAAGGGGGGAGCTGTCTTTCCCTTGAAGTCCTTTTTTAAAGGCTTCTTGGACTATGTTGGGCTGGCTCCCTTCCAACTCAATACCAATTCTTATAGGGTTCTGTCTGCCCTAAGGTCGCTTTACCACGAGCTGAAGTAGGAAGGGCCCTCGCCTGAAGAGATCTTATATCTCTTTTGTTTGAAAAGTAATCCCTCCCGAGCTCAGGGAGGAGATGGCTTCTACTATCTCTCCAGCTATCCCAAGGAGAAGAAGATGTTCGAGGATCTTCCCAATCATCCTCCTGACTTCAAGAAGGCCTTCTTCTGGACAGATGGCCTAGCCCCATCTCGATACTATTCGTTCAGACGGATTCGTAAGTATCTCAACCTCCTTCTTTTATATGCTCGAATTTTGTTTTTAGGCCCGTACTTAGTCGAAATACGTTTGGTTTTCCAGCCAACTATCATCGCCCTGCTCCCACTGATGAGATGAAGGAGCATAGAGAGACTCTGCTCCAACTCCCTTACAGCAGGAGATCCATTTCCTATCTCTTGCACGAAAACAAGCTCCGGGCATGCGGGCTCTTAGGGGAAGATCAGTCTACATCGGACTGGTCCAATAAGAAATACGCCCGATGGGAGCTCGTCCCTCTGCCAACTGGCAACCTCCCCCTGAGAAGAGATGCAAGGCCCCCATCTCTAGCCTGCCATAGGAGTCCACAATCGGGGAATGAGGCCAACGATGAGGCCTCAAGCTCGGGCTCCGATGAGCAAGGTACAGTCATCCTTCGCTCGAATATGTGGTCTCCCTCACTGCTAAAACATAAACCTGATAGGTTAGTATTATGTAAGGATGATAGGGATCATTTCTATGTATGGTCTTGGGTAGATGATAAGGTACATAGGTTTGATAGTTGGCTCGGGAAATACAACACCATGTATAGCCTGAACGAGGTGTGGGATGGAGTAGCCGTTCAGTATGGAACTAATGACTATAGGGACCTTTCGAGATTGACTTCCACCTATAGGGAGGGTACTCCCCCAGCCTCCTCTGAAGATAGAGGGATTTCTTGGTCGCTGAGCACGAGCTCGAGGGAGAGTTCCAGTTAGGTTTTTTCTTTACTTGTCTTTTATTCTTTGTCTATTAGCACCATGCTAAATCTTCATTGCAATTGTGCAGGTGCCGTGGATTCTGACCTTGATGTCGTGCTCGCTAGTGGCGAGGGGGCTCAAAAAAGTAAGCGCCCGATAGGCTCGCGGAGGTCGGACCGACCCTCCAAAGTCCTCAAGCGCACTGAGAAGACTCCTCCACTAGCTCCGACTACTACGAGCACAGCCGAGGACCCGACTACCCAGGTTGAAGCATCCATCTCGGCCCCTTCTTCCATGCTTCCCTCGGTCACAGTCCACCCAGCACTTGACCCACTCCCGAAGAAGCCCTCAACTTCCAAGTCACACATGTTGTCGATCCGTACTCATGCTGATGAGTTCGTGATTGACAATGCTGTTGGTGCCCACAGAGCTATACTCGGCTCGGATATCCTGTCTCGGGTGGGTCAGAGCCTTGGTGGTTTCGACGCTGAGCATTGGGAGTTTTTGAATAAAGCTCAGGACTGCAATACTCTTTATGATAAGAGTATTGAGCTTACTGCCGTGGTAACTTTTCACAACTTACTTTTAATTGTTTATGAGCCTTAGCATATGTTCTAATTCAATCTCTTTGTGTGCTAGGCTCTTGTTGTCTCAGCTCAGCTTAATTATAAGCTGGCCAACGAGGTGCACTTGAGCATGTCTTTAGCCCAAGAGTTGAAGGACCTTCAGCTTAAGATGGCTGATGTAACGCCCTAAACTCCAGGGACTGTTACGGTGTGCCTTCTAAATAGTGCTAAACTCGCTAATCGAGTCATTTGGCCAAAATCGTGTACTAAATATGATTAGCGGTTTAGGGATTAAAAATTTTGGTTAAGATGTAACGTTTCATTAGAACGTATAATATATATGTTGGGATCCCAAAATTATAATTTCAGAGTCTACTCCAAGAAAATATTTACAACAGGCCGTTCTACGCGGCAAAACAGGGTTTAACCCTAGTTCCTCTTTAAACCTCGGTCGTGGTGGTCGAGCAGCTGCATATGTACACCTCATCACCTAAGCTCTCCAACTCAAGGATGGTCCAGCTTTCTTTTGCCTTTACCTGCACCAAATAGCACCCGTGAGCCGAAGCCCAGCAAGAAAACTTAATATGCTCATGAACAGTTATAACATGTCATTGAATTATAAGGCACACGCCTAGCAGATATAGCCCTATTCCAGCAGGCAACAGATCCACATAACGTTGAGTATAACACATCAACCAACGATCATAATAATCATCCAGGACTCTTAGCCCCAATATAGAAACGCAATGTTGAGTATAATACACCAACCAATGATCATAATAATCATCCAGGACTCTTAGTCCAAACAAATAGGTGACAATCGCAAAAGTCACAAAAGTGGGTACAACCCCCTCTAGCCATGTGACGATAGGGTCACCAGGGCTTAACAGATAAGTAAACCTTCCATAGCTTAAACAGGATAAGTGCATGGTGATTAGTCACTAACATAACCTTCCTCATGACCATAGAGTCATAACCTTGGAACATCGTTCCCTAACCGTGTGACAAGCAGTCACCTGGGCCCTAGGCCCCAGCTCTAGTAACTAGTCTTAGACTAGACAAGCGCTTATAAGTTTCATCGACCTTAAGGTCGGTCCAGCATTAATACCCCATACGAGTCATTCAATGCTGATATCGATTAGATCTAATCTTCATTTGGCTCGACGTTCATGACGCTATGCCATTTCTGACTTTTAGGTCAGTATCCCTGACTAGTCAATGCCATAAACAAGTAAGCATTGCCACTAACATATATCACATATCCAATATCCGAATACAGGGCATTCAGCATGCTTACTTAACAAATACTAGTACAATTAGGATCATGCATAAACACAGAGGCTCAAGCTCTGAACAATATCATACCAATATACAAAGCATGTCCTAATCACATATTTCTCATGCATTACATGCATCGCATATAAACATCCAACATGCATCAAGTACAACCATGCATGTCATATATACACAGGATGCAGTTTTCTTACCTCCTGTTCGAGTGAGAGTTAGAACAAGAACGACCCTTGAGAACGATCGATCCTTAATCCTTTAGCGGTCACCTAGTCAAAACCAAAACAATCTCCAATTAATGAAAATCACCAAAGATAGGGTCTTAACCTAAACCCCACTCTCGGGACCTCAAAACATGCCCACACGGTGAGTAGATTCGATCCCGGGCCTTAAGGATTGAAACCCCGAGCCAAAAACCCTTAAAAACACCCAAAACAGGGTTCTGGAGAAACAGAGTAGAGCTACAACGCTACTCAATAGCGCCCCAGCGCTATACTCAGAACCAAACTGCCCTAACTGAAGCCCTGTGTAGCGCTATGGCGCCCTCTGATGGGCGCTGTAGTGCTACCCCCAGACTGAGCCACCCCTGAAACTTTCTTCTTCGACTCCTTCAGTTCTAACTCGATTCCAATGCTTCCAAATCCCATTTTTGGTGCTAAATGAACCCAAAAACCATCCTCACATGTCCTAGGCACCATAACCCCAAGAAACCTAGCCAAAACTCCAATCAATTCCCAACTTTCCAACCCAAAAACCAGCTGGAACTTAACTTAGAAAACAGAGCAAAAGCAAGAGTTCTAGTGGCTAAAAACTCACCTCAATCTCAGCAACACACCCTCTTCAATGGTGGAGCATAACCCTAGCTTATCCCAACTTGGTTCCTCGGCTTGATTCCTCAAACAAAGCTTGAAAATCCAAAGAGAAATGAGGAAGAAAACCTATCGGGAGAGAAGGAGAGAAGAGACTCTATTTTTGTTACTCTTCTACAGCCTTAATGGCTGATATAAATCTCTTAGGGTGAAAAGACCTAAATGCCCTTAGGTCTAAAATAAAACCTTAACAGCCACCAAGGGCAAAACTGTCCTTTCGCACCTATTTCATTAATCACAATTAACACCCTCCAATTCCTGCTATTCTCAATAACCTCAAACACTAATAATCCATATCCCATTACCCTTTGATTCCCGGTAATGCTCTAATCATTAAATTTACCCCGAGACTCACCCCGAGCCTCGAACTTAAACCCGTTATGACCAGACCGAACACTTGCATTCCATGATCGTCTCATGCCGAATAGCTCGAACCAATCCACCTTATAATGTGGCTATATTAATTAATCACAAACATGCACCAGAATACACAATTACGCCCACAATGGCCAAATTACCAAAATGCCCTCATAATTATAAATACTCCCATGTGCATGCATTTACCATCATATAATAATATAATTCACATAAACGTGCATATGATCATTAAATAGCATCATAATTCAATTATGGCCCACCCGGCCTCCTAATCAAGGTCCTAACCCTTATTAGGAAATTCGGGGCATTACAGCTGATGAGCTCAAGGCTGCGAAGACAGAGGTCGAGGCTAAGACAACCGAGCTTGAAAAGGCGAATGCTCGGCTTGCGGAGCTGGAGCAGGCCAATGCCAAGCTTGAGGAAGAGAAGGCCGCCACTTTCGAGATAATAGAGAATGAAAAGGCTCGTCTCCTCGCCGAGTTTAAAGAGAAGAAGGACAAGGCGGTTGATCTAGCCATGTATAGGATCTGGGCCAGCAACACCGACCTCGACACCAGCTTCCTAGGCTCTTTCGAGGCAGGACTCATGGCCAAATGGCATGCTCGGCTTGAAGCGGAGGAGGCTTCTCGGGAGGCTCAGAAGGGTGGTCATGCTATTCGTCCTGGTGAATCTAGTACTGCTGATGCTGAGAAGGCTAAGGAGACTGCCCCTTCATAAATCTTACCTCGGGGCTGCGTCCCTTTATTTTTGTAATTATTTACTTTATGCCCATAGGGCTGATACAATTTTTCTTTCTTTTTGACTTTCTTTTAATATATATGCTTTACATTTCTCAGTTTGAAATATTTTGCACATTTTATATTAAAGAGTCGTATATGCTTGTTTAATCACACAAACATAGTTTGGATTTAGGCTCGAGATTCAATGCATTCATGCACAGTTTGCTCGAATTATCCGCTTCCGATCTCGTTATTTTTCAAGGTCGGATATTACTTTAACCATGCACCCGAAAGTACTTGTATGGTGTGTAATGCAAACAGTTTAGTTATATCTTACTTTTTAGTTACTTTTTCTCATCCTCGGTTATCTCTCCGAGGTTATGAGGTCGAAACTATTGTTTTGCAAGATACTCCAGCCTCAGTCTCGGCTTATCAGAAGTGGGTTATGCTTTAACTTACTACCGACTGGTTTGTTCCAAACCTATTAAGGTTGTGTTAGGTTTGTAATCCATACACTTACATTTTGCATATTTGGTTACATCCAAACATTTTATCTTTTTGCTAGCTTGGTTATATCCAAACACTTGTACGTTTTTGTTTGATAGCTTGGTTATATCCAAACTATCTTAGCTCGCGCATTTGGTTATATCCAAACACTTGTACCTTTTTGTTTGATAGCTTGGTTACATCCAAACTATCTTAGCTCGCGCATTTGGTTATATCCAAACACTTGTATGTATTTTGTATATGTTATTTTATTTTTCAAGCCGATGGTATATATACCACTAATGCCCCCTTAATATCCTATGAGTGTGACCGTAGGTTATTAAATTAAGAGAGATTGCAAAAAATATAACATATTAAATGAAATCAACCTTTATTTGACAAAATCCAAAAATAGAAAAAACAGTATAGATAAACAAGCATGGCTACAGGCAACATCCTTCCTATACTATTGATAGTAAGGTCGTAAGTGTTCGCCATTCCATGCTCGCGGCACTAGACTTCCATCCAATCTCTCCAACTTGTAAACACCGGGTCGAATGACTGACTATATCTGGTAGGGTCCTTCCTAATTTGGCCCGAGCACGCCAGCTGCTGGATCTCGTGTTGCCAAGAATACACGCCTCAGCACTAAATCTCCCACCCCGAATTTTCTATCCCGAACTCTTTTGTTGAAATACCGGGTAGCTCGCTGTTGGTATGCAGCATTTTTTAGCTGAGCTTCGTTCCTTCTTTCTTCGATCAGGTCGAGAGTTTCTTTGAGCTAAGAGTGGTTCGAGGCTTGATCGTAAGCGAGGGCTCGAATTGTGGGAATTTCGACCTCGACTGGCAACATAGCCTCGCAACCGTATGCCAGAGAGAACGGGGTATGTCCTGTCGATGTACGGGCCGTAGTCCTATATCCCCATAGGACTTGGGGTAATTCTTCGGGCCATCTTCCTTTAGCTTCTTCCAACTTTTTCTTCAATGAACTTTTTAGAGTTTTGTTCACAGTCTCGACCTGGCCATTCGCCTGAGGATGGGCCATCGACGAAAAACTCTTTATTATTCCATTTTTTTCGCAAAAGTTGGTAAACAGATCGCTGTCGAATTGGGTTTCGTTATCGGACACAATCTTCCTCGGCATCCCATATCGACATATGATGTTCTTCACTACAAAGTTAAGGACTTTTTTGGAGGTTATGGTCACCAAAGGTTCAACTTCTGTTCACTTTGTGAAGTAATCTACGACGACTACTGCGTACTTCACTCCGCCCTTGCCAGTTGGGAGAGAGCCTATGAGGTCGATTCCCCATACCGCAAATGGCCATGGGGAGGTCATCATAGTCAGCTCGGACGGTGGAGCTCGAGGAATTGTGGCGAATCGCTAGCACTTATCACATTTCTGTACATACTCAAAAGAATCTGACTTGATGGTAGGCCAGAAATAACCTTGGCGTATGATTTTCTTGGACAAGCTATGCCCCCTAGTATGGTCTCCACAAAACCCTTCGTGAATTTCTTCAATGATTTTCTTGGCCTCGGGTGGAGTCACACACCGAAGTAATGGCATGGAATATCCTCTTCTATACAACCTTCCATCCATAATGGTATAACGAGGGATTTGATACATCAACTTTCGAGCCTGGTTCCGATATTTCAGAAGGACGCCGGTATCGAGATATTCAATTATTGGAGTCATCCAGGTAGGCTCGGAATCGATCATACGCACGTCTTCCTACTCTGGCTCGTTAATACTAGGCGTCGAGAGATGTTCAATTGGTACGACATCCAGCTCGTCACTCTCGGTAGAGGTAGTGAGCCTGGCCAGGGCGTCCGCATTCGAGTTCTGCTCTCAAGGGACCTGGTCGATCGCATAAAACTCGAAATGTTCCAATGCTGACCTTGCTTTTTCTAAGTAAGCTGCCATTTTCGTACCACGAGCTTGGTATTCTCCCAAAATTTGGTTAACCACTAGCTGGGAGTCGCTGTAGCAATGTATTGATTTAGCGTTGAGCTCCTTGGCTATGCGAAGTCCTGCCAGTAAAGCCTCGTACTCAACCTCGTTATTTGACGCGCTGAAGCCAAATCTCAAGGCAGAGTGAAATCTGCTACCTGTAGGAGTGATCAAAATTACTCCTGCCCCCGATCCATTTTCATTAGATGACCCATCAACGTAAAGTTTCCACAGCTCATGGGCCGGGGTTATAACTTCATCGTTCGTCATACCAGTACATTCCACTATGAAGTCTGCCAAGGCTTGTGCCCTAATGGTCATCCTTAGATGATAAGTGATCTCGAATTGCCCGAGTTCAACTGCCCATTTAAGAAGTCGACCTAAAGCTTCTAGCTTAGACAAGACTTGTCTTAGTGGTTGATTAGTTAATACATGGATGGGGTGCGCTTGAAAGTAGGGTCGAAGTTTTCGTGACGAGTGAATTAAGCTGAGAGCTAGCTTTTCCATCAAGGGATATCTCGATTTTGCCCCCAGCAACCTTTTCCTGACGTAATATACGGGCCTCTGCACCTTTTCCTCCTCTCGCACGAGCACTGCACTTATGGCGTGCTCGGTAGTGGCAAGATATAAGTACAGAACTTCTCCCGTAATCAGTTTTGACAGTATAGGGGGTTTTGCAAGGTGTTTCTTGAGTTCCTGAAAAGCCAACTCGCACTCCGCTGTCCATTCAAATTTTTTGCCTCCCCTCAACAGGTTGAAAACTAGAAGACAACGGTTTGTAGATTTCGAGATAAACCTACTTAGTGCCGCCATTCTGCTGGTCAAACTCTGGACATCCTAGTGTTTTTGAGGTGAGGGCATATTGATCAGGGCCTGGATCTTTTCTGGATTAGCTTCTATTCCTCGAGCGTTTATAATAAAACCCAGGAATTTTCCTGAAGATACTCCAAAGGAGCATTTATGAGGGTTAAGCTTCATGTTATATTTCCGGAGCATGACAAAGCATTCTTCGAGATCATCAACATGGTTATCGTTAAGTTGAGACTTGACTAACATGTCATCAACATAAACTTCCATGTTGTTCCCTATTTGCTTAGAGAACATCATGTTCATGAGCCGCTGGTATGTAGCCCCAACATTTTTGAGCCTGAATGGCATGACTTATAACAATATAACCCTTTATCTGTTATGAAGCTCGTATGTTCCTAGTCGGGGGCATGCATGGCGATCTGGTTATATCCAGAATAGGCATCCATGAATGACATTAGTCCATGTCCTGCTGTGGCATCCACGAGCTGATCAATTCGTGGTAAAGGAAAGCAGTCTTTAGCACAGGCCTTGTTGAGGTCTGAATAGTCAATGCAGGTTTGCCACGTCCCATTAGGCTTCGGGACCAGTACCGGATTGGCTACCCAATCGGGATAAAAAGCATCCCTAATGAATCGATTTACTTTTAACCTGTCGACTTTGTAACGACCCGAATTTGCTAATCAGGCTTAGGGCCTTGATTAGTGTGCCTGGAGGGCAATAAGTGGTTTAATATGCTTATATGTGAATTTATGTGTATATATGATTATGATGCATGTTTAATTGAGTTAAATGTGCATGTGGACCCCGTTTGGATATTAGGGGCATAAGTGTGATAAATGAGATATATGTTGTATATGTGTGATATGTCTGTACAGCACGATCTGAGACCGTCCTGGGGAGCGGTCAGCCAGAGAGTCACAGTGGGGTTGAGATTTGGACTCGGGGCGAGTCGAGGGGTAATTTGGGTATTAGATGAGTTATGGGATTATCGGGACATAGAAATAAATATTTGGAGATATATTTGAGGATAGAATGTCTAGGCGGGAATATTTGGGAAATTTACCATTTTGCCCTCGGGGACGTTTTGGTACCCCGAGCCTTGAGGTAATCCTTTAGACTTAAGTTAGTAAAACAAAGGAAGGAGTTGTTTAGAAGGCTTAGGAACTGACTCACCTTCTCCCAGCTGAAGATAAACCTTATCTCTTTTTCTCATTCACTCCCTAAGACAAAACTCAAGGAAACTTTGGTGGAAACTAGCTTAAGCAAGGAATTAGCTGAGGAAACTTGGAAGTTTAAAGCTTGAGGATTGAGGATCAACTTCTGGGATTGAGTTCAGCAAGGTAAGCTCTAATTATTGGGATTATATTGAGAATTGTTGCTGGTTTGCTAGAGCATGCATGTTAGTTAAGCTTAATCTGTTTTGGGTGTTCTAGTTGGATTTTGGAGCAGATTTCTGGTGGGTTTTAGTGTTGATATTGAGCTGGTATTCATGTGTTATCTATCTGGGTTTATTAAGAAGGTTTTGAATGTGTTAGCTTGAGGAAAAGGTAGGGAAGAAGATGGAAAATTCTGGGTTCGGAGGTGAGAGCCGCGGCCCGCGTGCGCGCGCGGCCATGGGAGGCCGAGAAGCTCATGTGCGCCGCGGTACCTGGTGGGCATGCCGCGGCCTGTGTGGGGGTCAGTGAGGTGCTAGCCTCTGTTTCGAGGCTAGCTGCGGCTCTTGTGGGTGGGGCCGCGCCCCTTAGTGCCAGTTTGAGTTTTTAGGGTATTTTAGGCTTGGGAACTCAAGGGGGTAAGGCTCGGGATGGATTTTGTCACCCGGATTGATAGAATTCAAGGACCCGGAGGTTAGGGCTATGGCTCGAAGTTATTTATTGGATTAGAATTTAATGGATGGACACTGTTAATGTGTTGTGACTAGGGTTTCAGCGAGGCTCACGTTAGAGGACTGTGCTCGGGGCATCGGTGCTCAGAAAGCTTAGAACTCAGGTAAGAAAACCCCTGTTCCCATAGAGCTTGTGTGCAGGGCTGAGCCCAATGTGTTTTAATGGAATTGATATGCAGGGCCGAGCCCAACATGTTAGAATTGCAGGGCATAGCCCTTTACCTGTTTATGCTAGAATTATGTACTTGTTGCTATATCATGTATGATATTATATGAGTGATCGGCAAGAGCCGGGAACGGTGTAGACCGAGAACGGCAAGGGGCCAGGAACGGCGTCAGGCACGTTGAGTGCAAGGCCGAGAATGGCAAGGGGCCGGTAGCAGCGTTGAGCACGTGGAGTGCGAGTTGCCAGGGCGAGTCCCTAGAGGGATACCTGGGATATCCTTATGGCATTGTTCGCGAACCCAGGGCTTGGTAAACGCCTGGGACGGCTAGGCCGTATGTGTTTAGCCATTGGTGGCTTGTTTTTATGCCTGACTTATGTGTTGCATATGTTATCTGTTTGTGGGTTTTTCTTGCTGGGCTTCGGCTCACAGATGCTCTGTGGTGCAGGTAAGGGTAAGGAAAAGATCAACCAACCATGAGTACAGCAAGCGTGAGGCTGCGTGTACATGTTTGGCCAGCCTAGCTGCCACGGCCAGGGGATCTTGGAAGATGCTTGTAAATGAACTTAGATTTTGTCGTTTAGCCGACTTAGTACAGTTTTTATGTTGTAAATGTTTCTAAACTGTATTTTGGGATCCCAAGTGTAAACTTTTTATACTTATCTATGGAAACTACTATTTCTCGAGTCTTTTCTTTATTTATGGCTTAATTACACTATTTGATTTTAAACCTCGATTAGCGAGTTAAAAGTACGTTTTTAAACTCACTTAGTAACGGCTCTAAGGAAGTAGGGCATTACAGACTTCCTCTTTTAGGGCCTTTTTTCTGTCATCATCCAGTTGTCTTTGCTTTTTTTGCTTCGGTGGGAAGATTTTATCGATATTTAGCGCGTGGCTCACTATATTTGGACTTATTCCTACCATGTCCGAATGCGACCACGCGAAGACATCCTGGTTTTTCTTCAAAAAGCAAATTAATTGCTATTTAGTTTCTTCATGGAGATTTTTCCTGACCTTTACTATTTTCGAGGGATCTGACTCTTCGAGCTCTTCCAATGGTTCGAGATCAGCTTTTTCCTCCACTCTTGGATCGATATCTTCATCTATCTCCAATACCGTCCCATCCTTAGCCTGAATAACGACGAGTGCTTGTGCGCTCGCCTGCTTCTTTCCTCTTATGGAAATGCTATAGCATTCCCTTTCGGCTAACTGGTCTCCCTTCAGCGTCCCGATGCCACCAGAAGTCGGGAACTTGATGGCCAGATGCCTTATAGACGAGACTGCCCCAAGCCCTACCAGGGCGGGTCTTCCGAGCAGCACGTTGTAGGCCGATGGCAAGTCCACTACTACAAACTCCATCATCTTGGTTACTGAGACTAGGTAGTCTCCCAAGGTTACCGGGAGTTCGATGGACCCCATACAGGCAATCCCCTCTCCTGAAAAACCATACAAGGTCGTTGCACAAGATTTTAGGTCTCGAAGCGCGATTCCCATATTTTCTAAGGTGGCCTTATAGAGAATGTTCACTGAGCTCCCATTGTCTATGAGAACTCGGTGAACTCTCTTATTTGCGAGCTGGATAGTGATGACCAGTGGGTCATTGTGGGGAAACTGATCATGGGACGCGTCGTCCTCGGTAAAGGTTATCGGCTGAGATTCAATCTTTTGGCATTTTGGAGCTCTAGGTTCGGGTTCATAGGGAGACCCGTCCCCAGTTTTTAGCTCGTTCACATATCGCTTTTGGGCACTTCTGCCCGTCCCTGCGAGATGAGGCTCACCCGAGATGGTTATCACGTCTTCTCCATCAATTGGAGGCGGCCTATCTTCTTCTCTTGCTCGGGAATTATTATTTTGAGCAGGTAGCAGCGCAGCTGCCCTCTGGCTAGTAGAAGCCTGATTGTTACTCTGGTTTTTGACATACTGTCTGAAATATCCTCTCGAGATCAGTCCTTCGATCTCGTCCTTCAACTATCTGCATTCATCAGTAGTGTGCCCAGTGTCTCGGTGAAATCAACAGTACTTGCTGGAGTCCCTCTTGGACTTCTGATTTCTCATGGGGTCTGGACGCCTGAAAGGGACCTGGTATTCATTAGCCAGGTATATATTCTCCCGAGACTCGTTGAGCTCGGTGTACACTTTGTACATGGAGAAATACCTTTCCCCCTTCTTCTTCTTTCCCCCTTTTGCCTCGGGGTTACTTCCTTCGTTCTTCTTCCTTTTGGAAGGGTTTTCCGTAGGAGGCTTTGAAGCTGCTGGGTCTGCCGAGGTCAAGGCAGAGTTTACGTTTATCGTTGTAGTTACGGGATGAGAAGTCATATTTAGTGTTGACCTCGCCTCTTCTACATTGACAAACCTCTGAGCTCGCTTATTAAACTCGGTTAAGGACCTCACAGGTTTTCTCTGCATATCGTCTGAAAGAGGACTTCCCGGCATTACCCAAGCTTGGACAGCCATTAGATGACCGCTGTCATCCACATTTTGAGCTCGGGCAACCTCCAGATTAAACCTCGTAAGGTAGCTTTTCAACGTTTCGCCTGGCTGTTGCCGAACGTTGGTCAGAGTTGATGCCTCGGGTCTTACCCCGTCATGGCTCTGAACTGTTTCTTGAAATCCTTTGATAGCTGATCCCAAGAAGTGATCGAATGTCTTTTATATTTCTCGAACCAGCTTTTTGATGGTCCTGTGAGCGATGCTGAAAATAACATGCATCTGAGCTCGTAACCCACATTACTTGCTCTCATTATGGTATTAAATGTACTCAGATAGCTGTACGGGTCGGACTTCCCCTCAAAAGGCAGGACATGAAGGATCCAAAACCCCTGAGGAAATGGAGTGTTGGAAATATGGGGAGGAATGGTTCGAGCTCCTCATCAGAATCCTCATCCCGACTCCGACCTCGCTCATTTTGCAAGAGCCTAAAGGCCTTTTCCAGTTGATCAATTCTTTCTTGAACCGGGTCCGCAGGGGGTCTTGCCTGAAATTGGCTATCATTGATCACAATTCGAGGCTCGCACCTTCGCAGGGGATCTTTGCGCCCATTTAGGCGATCTCTCAGGTTTGGGTTCGATGGATTACCACTACCTCGATTCTGATTCAGACGTTCCCGCAGGTCGGAGCGGTTCCTATGGTTTCTGGTATTTCTTCGACCTTGATCATACATGCTGACTGATATAGTGTCTCCTGAGTCATCACTGGCGAGGCTTGTTACATGATTATTCCGAGATGGATCTCTTTCATGCTGCCTCGTCTTTGTAGTGCGAGACCGAGACATTTGACTTCTCGTAGGCTGGGCGCCTCTCCACTCCCTGAAGGCTTCTCTATTTCCTTGTTTCCTTCCTACACTCCTTTCCTCATCATCTCAAACTGGTTTAGCGTTCCTGCGAGGCAGTGAAGGGTATCTTATAGGCGATGGAGGGAATCGTATTGGTGACGGTGGCTGCCACCCATTTTGGGGTCTGGACGGTCCTGAGTTCACCTGTGTTGGCTCGGTAACATTCTGCGTGTTACCAGGAATCTGGGTCCGAGCCTCTGCAGGGGCTCAGTTATTCCCAGTTTCCGTTGGTACCTCCATAGTTGAATTAACCGGAGCCCTAGCCCGAGTACTTCTTCGGGGTCTCGAGGGAGCGGATTTCCCCGCCGGTGGCGGAGGTTGCTCCTGTCTCCTTGTGGCAGCGTTTTTCTAAGGTCGCCCACGAGGCCTGCGGAGAGGAACATGCACATCCCTTAGAGGTGGGGCTTGGTTCTCATGCGGAGGTGGGGGTTGAGCCGCCTAGGCCTCCACAGCTAACCTAGCCAATTCCTCATTCCGCTTATTGGCCTCAGCCAACTATTTTCTCAGCTGTCGGTTTTCAAGTTCCACAATGGGGACGTACCGTTCAAGGTTATAGTACATGTCCTCATCATCCCTTGGGGCCGGAGGTGCTGGAGGTCCCCGAGAATCGGAGGACTTGCTTCTCTCTTCAGTTTTTGGATTTACCATTGGCTGCTTCCCAGGGCGTCGTGGATAGTTTTCTTCAGGAATATTTTGATCATTCGCGGCCATAGCTGTTCAGGGATTGCACTGCTTAAGGCTCTCAATGAAAGCACCAAACTGTTGACGCCGTTTTTCATCAACTTAAAATGTAGAGCACGTAAACAGTAAAAACTATGGCAAAGAAGAATAATATAGTAAAACAATGAGAGTTTTTTATGTGGTTCAGCAGTTAACTCTACCTAGTTCATGAGTCTTTTTTATTAGGACTTAGGAAATTTCTGGAAATTTTTCAGGGATGAATTCTCCAGAGATTCTCTCAAGATCCCAAAATTTCGGTCCTTTCCAAAGGTACATGACATCTCTATTTATAGAGGAGTTCTCAGAATCAAATCCCACACATTTCGGGAAGTTATTCTGTAAATTAATAAATTTAAAGTTTGTAACTCCTATATACAAGGAAACGTCCCCTGAAGACCAGGGGGCGTATAACCGACTAGTTAATATCCCTTTATTGTAGGAAAGTTACAACAATAAATATCTCTTGAACGCATGGACTATGTCTCCTCAGGTGACTCACTAAGCCGTTCAAGGTCAGCAATCAACATCATCCCAGTCTAGGTCTCTGAGTAAATTACGAGTTGTATAACTTTCCCCAGGACCAGCTAGGAGTGGGTAAATACCACCGAGGTCATTACATTCCGAGCTTACACCCTTGCCAAGCTCGGGCTACTTGATCCAAAGATACCCAACAACGAACATACTCCGATACTATGTCTTTCGAGCTTAGAAATAATTTCGAGGTTACATAACTTCGAGATTGCCACCTTGCCTCGAGGTTTGGCACCTGGACCACGACCCATGCACTTTAGGTATTGTGAGTTCACACCTGAAGAATCCACGTTTCGAGGTCACAACCTCCGGTCTCGAAATCTGGGTGTAACACAACCGTATTTTCTCATTTCAATCTCAGTGGAATTTTCTCTCAGACCTCACATTCTCACTATCTCTCATGTGAAATGCTCTCAAGCCACCATCATCTTCTTCATCGCCGTTGTCGCCACCATCTTCTCCATCGTCGGCAACAGTAAGGTCGGTTGTTATGTTTTTTTAAAAAAAAACAAATTGAATTGTAATGTATAAAATCGATGAAATGGGTTTGATTTTAATCCTAATATAGGATTTTAATCTCTATTTTGCAAAAATGTAGCTTTAAATGGGTTTGAATCTATGTGCATCATTTTGGAAGATTGGGTTTAAGTTCGAAAAAAAATTTGTGGGTCGATGTTCATTCGATCCCACGTCGATGTCATTTCGATGCTTAATCGATGGTAATTCAATGACATTCAGTGCATGTGTATATTTTTAAATAATTGAAATTTTGTTTCATCAATGCTCCATCGATGGTATTTTGATGGACCATTTAATGAAGGCGATAGTCAATCGATGCGCAATCAATGGTATATCAATGTCATTTCAATGCTTGCATGGTTTTCAGTTTTCTTTTAGTATAAAATCAATGATATGTCGATGATATATTGATGCTGATTTTGATGCAATTTCGATTATAGTTCGATGGTATTTCGACGCTTTCTTGGTTTTAGTTATATTTTGATAAATCTATTAATTTCAATGCTTTGTCGATGCTATTTTGATGGTTGTTCGAGAACATTAATTTAAAGGTGATGCATCGATGTTAAATGCTATGTCGATGTGATGTCAATGGCTTTTATATGTTATCTACTTGAAAGATATTTGATGCATAATCGATGCTATTTTGATGGCATATCGATATTTGTTGATTTTATTTTGTATATAATCGATGCAATTTCGATGTTATTTCGATGCTGATTCGAGGGTGGCTTAGTCAATTGTTATTTGTTAAATGTATTTCGTTGTCATTTCGATGCTATTTCGATGGCATATCGAAAGTTTGTTTGTTTATTTGTAAAATCAGTTTCGATGGTATATCGATAGTATTTTGATGTTTTTTTGATGCATACTTGTATATGTTGATTTTTGTTTTTTGCTTCGATGTCAAATCGATGGTAATTTGATGGCATTTCGATGACAACAGCAGACTGAGTATTTTTTTTTTGTGAATTCAACTAATTCTCTCTCTCTCTCTCTCTCTCTCTCTCTCTCTCTCTTTTTGTGTGGTTATTTTGCAGATGCCACCCAAATGTATCCCCCCACTTGAGATCCTCATAGAGGATCATTATGTCGGTCGTATGACCTATAGGGGTTCCGAGAGGTTAACTAAATTGAAGAAAAGGTTTGAGGAGCATGGATTGTTGGGGAGGGTGAGTGAGTCTGTTTTTGGACCATTCTTCACAACTCCTGCCTTTTTGTTCTTTGGGCATTGGTGCACACACTACTTTTGCAGAAGGTGAAGTCTTCGCGTTGCAATGAGGTGCACTTCTTGATGGGCCCAAACTTATGTAAGTTTGGGGTGCACGAGTTTGCCATTATGACTGGCCTGACATTCAACCTCACCTTATGTCCTCCCGCCTACTTGATACATATTTCAATGTGGAACCCGAGAAAGACATTAGGTTCAATATGTTGGAATGTGCTTTTAGTATGTGTGCTGTACCTGATGGTTTGTACAAGCTCAGTTTGGTTTACTTTGTGGAGGGGATACTATTGGCTGCTGAGAACGAAAATGCTATTTGGCGAGATTCATTGTCGATGGTCAAGGATTTAGATTATTTTGAGAAGTATCCATGGGGATCCCTTTCATTCAATATAATTGTGAAACAATTCAGTAGAGATATGAAAGTGATTGGTGCTACAATACCTGGTAAGAAGGCGAAGAATACCACTGAGGTGGAGTCTTCTAAGGGTGTTTAGGTGGAGGCAAAGTACACCTGCAAGGGGTATCCACCAGCCTTGCAATATTGAGCATACGAGACGATTCTTGATTTGCAGAAGGAATACGCCAAGCCTTGTGGATTCAAAATCCGTAGGATGCTACAGTGGGAGAGCACAGGCCAGCGGAAGCATTCGCTTATGAAGGATGTACTTGCGAGGAGACTTGTAAGTTATTTTAAATTTAAATAATTCAAAAAAATTTGAATTACTAATCAACCTATGTCGTTTCTAATTTGCTTGTTTTGTTTCCATTACAGATGTCATGCATTTCTATCCTAAGGCCTCAACCAGACGAGCGAGACTTCTTCGGCACCATATATCAGAGGACAGAGGGGGATGCTCCTAGGTATGCGATGCTGCAAGATATGATTCAGCTTGCACCAGAGGATGGAAGACCTTACGATCCTGAGGTAGAGGCTACTGTGGTGGCTGAGATAGCTGTGGAGGCTAGCATATTTGTGGAGGATGCCCCGACTGAGACTGCTCCAAATACTAGTGCAGAACCTACTTATGCTCCTGCTCCTCGGGCTTATGAGGTTGTGTTGGATGAGATGGCCAGACTATCAGGTGCAGTGGATGAGGTTAAGGCCAATCTAGGTATCGTCCTTAAGAATCAAGAAGTCGTATTGGAGAAGCTGGCAACACTTCGTGGTATACCTACTCTTGCACTTACTCCAGCAGAGGATGTAGAGTACGACATTCTCCCCACATGTTACGAGCCTCCTGTTGGAGAAGCCACACCTCCTAAGCCAGTGCAGACAGTTTTAGGTACTACTAATCCATGAGCTATTACATGTGTTTAAGGAGATTGTATACTAATTTCTCCTGTATAGGTAAGTGTACTAGACAGAGACCAATAAGGTACGAAGACTATACTCCAGCAGCCAAGAAACCAAAGTTCAAGGACCCAATTACGATCCATCCTTTAAAGATGTTGGTTCAAGATATGTTGAAAACTTTTAACCGATGGGTACTCGGTGAGATTGACAACAGCAGACCAAGGAAGTTGGAAGGTTGTGATGGAACCCCTATTTGGTTCCTAAAGTTGAAGGTAGCAAAAGAATGGTTGGCAGAAACTGTAAGTCTTTTTTATTTGCAGTTAACGCATTCATCTCATTTTAACAACACTCTATTTTAACGATACTCTTTTTATTTGCAGCATCTCGACGCTGCGAATCATCTTATACAAAGACGTCTTTTTGAGTTGTCGAAGACGTACCTCGTGAAAACCATCGCACTTGATTCATCATTTGCACAGTATATTTATGCTAGATATGAGGACTTCAAGAACAAGAGCAAGACTTACCAATAGGATGAGAACATTCTTAATTTCACGAAAGGAGATGCTAAAAAATACAATAAGCATTAGGGTGATTGCAACGAGGTCTACTTCCACTGGTCCTTGGAAAATTTTCATTGGGTTATTTGCGAGATAAATTTCACCAATTGGATGATCACTGTATTTGACTCAGATCATTCCAACTTTAGCCATGATAAGTTGACTGTGTTGATCGAGCCTTGGAATAGGATGCTTCCATCTTTACTCAACGCTTCTGGTATGTTTAACGGACACCCCAAGTTGAAAATAGCTAGACTGAAGATCACCGATCCAAACTTTGATTGGCAGCGCATGTCCACTGATATTGTCCCATAGTCTAGAACCAGGTATTTAGACATACTAACTTTAGTTTGTCATAACACTGTTCTCCTTTAATTTTCAATAAACTCACAAATGTGATTTCTTGGTTTCAGCAGAGATTGCGGCGTATTCGCCATCAAGCACTTGGAGTTTATTCTTGAAGACATTCTCTTATCATATGCCATCGAGGACCATATTCAGTACTTTAGGGATAAATTATGCATCGACATATTTTACCAGAATGTGTACCCTTGACTTTTTCTATATGATAGAACATTTATTTTGATTTCTCCTTAGTTGTGTATATAAACAATGTCATTTCGATGGCTATTCGATGGTACACAATAGTATATTTTGTGATTAAAACTGGATCCTTCCATTTCAATGCCACATCGATGGTATTTCGATGCTTATGACTAGATGATTAAAGAAAAATGAATTTATACACATCGATGCCACATCGATGCTATTTTGATGGCATATCGATGGCAGACCTTCCTTAAAAATTTGATCCTTCCATTTCAATGCCACATTGATGCCACATTGATGCTTATGACTAGATGATTAAAGAAAAATGAATGTATACACGTCGATGCCACGTCGATGCCACATTGATGCCGTTTCGATGGCATATCGATGGCAAACCTTCCTTAAAAAATTGATCCTACCATTTCAATGCCACATCGATGGTATTTCGATGTCACATCGATGCTTATGGCTAAATGATTATAGAACAATGAATTTATACATGTCGATGCCACATCGATGGCATATCGATGGTAGACCTTAAAAACCAGATCCTTCCATTTCGATACCACATCGATGGTATTTCGATGCCACATCGATGCTTATGGCTAGATGATTATAGAACACAAATAAAAAGATTAGCAAAGTCCATTAGTACACAAATAAAAACATCAACAAAGACCATTAGTACCCAAATAAAAAGTTTAACTCGATGCCTTAAATTTTTAAATCGAACTTTACAAGTTGCCTTATTATGGCCTAGACCTCCACATATGTTGCACTTGCGTTCTACAACCACTTTCTCTCCATTGGAAGGATGGTGTTTCTTCTTAGGCCTACCTTGTTTCTTTTTTGGATGACCAACCAGATTTTTTTGCGTAGGTGTTCTCAATTTTATTGTCATAATGTCATGTGAAACAATTCACTCTTCCTCGTTACCAGTAGGATATATAGATTCTGTGTAAGAGGACCTCTATGTCTCAATTTTATAGTAATTTGAACACAGAGAATAAAAGTTCACCCCTCTCTTAAGGGATCCAGATAGTGCATGAACACATGGGATGGCAATAAGCTGAAACATGCCACAAGTGCATGTCTTATTTAGGAGGTCTACTTCACCATTAAGCTTACCATCTAACACATGGAACTTATGCCTCCCTATTGCATAAGGGATCAAGAACCGAGCTTTCTCAACCATATCCACCAAATCTTTCTCATAGGTCGGTGCAAGAGTTGTAGTTGTCTTCTCGCTAGTTTCTCTCTTATCACAGAACCGGGACTGCAGTGTGAATCGAATAAATTCGACGAATGTAGTTATCGGAAAGCTCCTAGCGACCCGGGTCTTAATGTTGAAACTTTCAGCGTAATTACTTGTCATTATATTATACCTAGTATCCAGGAAAACTAACATTCAATAGTAATGTACACTTACAAGATTTCATAAATTAAAATAAAATTCACAATGACATACCTATTTCTAAGAAAGTAAGCACGAGACCACTTATCGAAACTCATGCCTTCTAGGTATTGAGCAATAACTAGGTCTTTTGATTTGATTTTTTCGAAGTGAGCATGGAACTCAGATTTCCTAAAAGCATATGCCACATTATACATCAACACATGTCAATGACCAGTCTTGAATTTAGCAACCACATTCATACTAATGTGGTGGTAGCAAGCACCGTGATAGGCATCGGGGAAAATAGTTTCCAAGGCATGTGTAATACTTGCATGCCTGTCAGATACAAACGCCAAGTCCTTAACTTCCCCAATCACTTCCTTTAGCTTTGACATGAAATACTTCCAAAAATCATGATTCTCACTATCCACAATACCAAATGCAACTGGATACATATGGTTATTTGCATCCAATGCGACTGCACATAACATCTTCCCATCGTGTTTTGTCTTTAAAAAAGTGTCGTCCACACATAACACAGGACGACATGTACGAAACCCTCTTCTACTAACTCCGAGTGAGAAAAAGCAATATTTGAACCGATCCTCTTCAGTGACAAAATCTGTCAACGTCCCGGGATTTTTCTGTTGAAGCATGAACATGTATGATGGTAACTTCTGGTAGGATGCTTCCAGTGCCCCTCTAACATAAGAAAGAGCCTTCTCTCAGCATCTCCAAGCTTTTCCATATGATAAATCAATGCCATAATAATTCGTAATGTCTTCTCTTATGTTGTTTGTCATGTACGCATTCGATCCAATATGATATTTTTTCTTTATGCAATGAACAATAACCCAAGGGGTAGCTTGGCAATGGCCTTTATGTCGGAGGCCAAGTGAGCAAGTGTGTTTATTGGTGAAACGAGTTATCTCGAACATATCGGATTTAGGAATTCTCTTCCCCCTCAATCTCCACCCACAATCATGATCCTTGCAAGTGATATACCAAACTTCAGTACCTGACTTCTTCACCACAAACTCAAAGTTCTGCTTCATTGCATACAAGTGTGCCTTCGTCTTTAACTCTAACTTGTTCTAAAAAACCTTCCCAACTTCTATTACTCCATAACTCACTCCAGATAACATGGGGTAACATAAGAGGGGCATGGGATATCTTTAGCAGTATATGCCAGAGAAATCCATCTATTTCTATCATCTTGTGTAGTTGGACGACTGCTCTCTGAGCCAAGAGTCCTGCGTCCTTGGATTTCTTGACGTCTTGGCAAGGGTTGTACATTTAAATTATCTACTTGCTCCACAAGTAGCATCGACAATCGATCCTCAAAGTTATCATCAGAAATACTGTACCCCTCAACTCTTTCATCATCATCACCAAAATGAGCAACTGGATCATCATTAACATAAGGCTCGTACTCATACCCATCATCATGTAGGAGATTTGTTGGGGGAAAAAAGTTTCATTTTCACTAAGACCTCCTATGCATACACTTGGCCCAGGAGCTGTTTGTGGAACAATCGTGCATGATTGATTATGATTTTCCATATTAACACTCGCCCTAGGAGATGGATCAAGAAAAGCAATGTTCTTTGCAATCGAACTAACGCATAAAGGTACCCGATGTCTTAAGGACTTCGAATTGTCAAGAATAAGAGCACTAACTCCTTAATCATCTGTGATTTCAATGGGATCTAGGCTACAATCATTGCATGTAAATGACACTTCCAACTTTAAGTCAAACAATGACCTATCCACTTTCAGCTTCGAATACAACTTCTCCAATAATTCTATGTAACCAACATAAATTGGTACGTGTATTATAGTGTTCAAACCAGCTTTGAAATTCCATTTCTCTCCATTCCGTTCCCAAACATCATTGTAAGAAACAATTATATTAACTCTGGAACCTACAAATTTACAAAAAAAAAAAGCATAAGAAAATTATAAAAATAAAGTATAATTGATGATGAATCGATGCAACATCGATGATGAATCGATCCCTATGTAACACTATCTGTATTGCAGTTAAACATTGATGCCACATCGATGACATTTTGATGCATAATCGATGTTGTGGTCGCCATCTATATGCGATTCCATTTCGATGGTATATAGATTCCATATCGATGTTGAACCACGTCAACATATATGACATTGATTCAGCATCGATATACCATCGATATTATATCGAAAATAACATCTAACTTATATGTTCGCCCCAGCATCAAAATACCATCGAAATGCCATCGATTTCGAATGGCACCTACATATTTCCAGATCCAAAGAACAGATCGAAAAATGCATAAAAAAATATCACACTCAACACCAGAACAGTTCGATTCTAATATCTAACCATGGCATTTCATATTCACAAGTAGATAGAATGAAATGATACTTACCCATGATTTTTTCTCTTCAAAAACGCCAAGAATGACAATTTCTTCACTTGAAATGAAACTTCAAGATCCGAGCAGTCCATTTTTTTCACCGATTTTAGTATATTTGACAATGCTATTTAGGTTGTTATGAAAATGGCTGTGAATGATGGAGGAGAGAGAGATAGAGAGAGAAATGTGTGAAGTGTTAAATTTTCCCTATTTTTAACTGATGAGGGTATTTTTGTCCAAAATAGGGGAGGGGGCACAGTAGTGGGATAATTTTTATGATGGCATGTTAAAAAATTTAACTATACTATGATGCATATTGTGTAAAATTTCTCATGCTATACTTGATGTATGTGTGAGCATACATTGTCAATGAGTATATCTGTCTGCCACAAGTATTCAGAAAAAAAAAACTCCCACGACCAAGCTGAGTTTATTTAAACTAATATGATATTCATCATAAATATGTTGCTAGAATATATATATAACAATGTAAAACAAAACCCACCAACTATTAAACACTACTCGTTTTTTGCTCCATCCTTCCTAACCCACACCAGCTATGTTTGGCAAGAAGGAGGGAAAGGAGGAAGAATGGATAGGTTAGGAATGATGGATATAGTAAAAGAATGGAAATGAGAGTGATATTTCTTTATGTTGTTTGGTAAGTTTAGAAGGAGATAAGATATTTTTCTATCATTTTGTTTGGTATTAGAAGAAAAATTGGAAAAAGAGAGAGTAATTTGCTTATAAAATTATTATTTTACCCTTAATATATTATTAATTATATATTTTTTTAATTTGTTATTTTGATTATACAATAAAAGTTCTATTGAAATATTTATTATATATGAATTTTATTCTTTCTTCGGGAAAATATAGTAATGTTAAAGTTAAAAAATGTCTTTGTTAATATCAATATAGTTTTTATTTTAACTATAAATAAAAAAATTGAGAAAATAATAAAATTATATACGATGAAAAGAGACCCTAAGTATAAAAAAAAAATGCAAGAACCTATAAAAAATCCTAAATAAAACATGAAAAATAAAGGAGAGATAGAGAAATAAAATATATGTGAGAAAATTATATAATGTATATATTTGTTACACCCAAATTTTGAGAATAAATAAACAACATCGAAATGTTGGTTCGTAAAATGTAAGCTCGGGATAAACAAGTGTTAGCATTATACTTGTACAAATTGTCATTATACTTGTACAAATTGTCACGAAGTTCCATAGCTATGCCATCAACACTCGAGCATGAGTTGTAGGCTCGAAAGCGTCAGTCTCCTCCAAGAGATGAGTTCGACAGGCTAATCAAGCAAGGAGGTGCGTGATAACTGGAATGATTAGCATGAGGCTTTGAGTGATCTCAAAAATGCGTTGAAGCAGTGATCAAGCTCAAAGACGCGTTAAATACATACACGAAGAAGTTGTTTGGAATTCCCTATTTCTTTGGGATTGGTTAAAACTGTGTATTAAATCCCTATTTTTATTAGATCTTTATTTAAATAATGCCTTTTAGTTCTATTATTATTATTATTATTATTATTATTTAGGTATTAATTTGAGTTTAAATTTGAATATATGTTGTAACTTCCCTAAACTTGTGGGAAGATATTCTTGTAACTAGGTCTATAAATAGCATGGATATTGTCATTTTTACTCACGCACAATTTTGTACAGAGAAATGCTATGCGAAAATTATTTTTTCTTGAAGCTTTAACACAGACTTTAATAAAAGTGACTCATGGACGTAGGCAAATTTTAACTGATGAACCACATAAGAATCTCTATCTTTTCTTTACTTCCAGATTAATTGTTTAATTACTCTACATAATAAAGTTGACGAAAAATGGTGTCAACAATTTGGTTCTTTCATTGAGAGCATTAAGCAATTCTTATTACCGTTTAGCACAAAACTTCCTGCTTAGCAACAATGGCTACCTTGAACATCCCTAGAACCAGCGGGCGACCACTTCCCCAAACCCCTGAGGAAAATACTCCACGAACTGACGAGCATCCTCGAAGACCTGGCAAACAACTAGTCGTGGATCGGAGTCCCGATGAGGAGATCAGCTCATTGTCTCCCAAAGAATGGCTTAGTCAAAGTTCTAGACCTAATGAGCAGGATTATTATAATTCAGAGAGATATGTGCCAACAGTTGAGCTCAAAAATTGGAGGCTATGTGAACAGTTATCCGAGGCAATGTGGCTAAATGAGGAGATGGCAAGACAAGCCGTTGAGACCCAAGCACCCTCGCGGAGGACCAGAAGGTGACCTCGGGGAAGTACAACTACCAGGATGGCTGAGCAAATGGCCCAACAGGCTCAACCGAGGTCTAAGGCAAATGTTGGAGAAAACCTGCCCAGGGTATCATCACGAAACCCCACCAGGAACAGCCCAGCTAGGGGCATTCCCACAGACCATGAGAATAACCGAGCTCCCCTGGCAGCTCGAAATAGTAACCCAGGATCATCCAGGAATAATGATAACTGTGAACCTGTAAGGCCAAACAATGAAAGGCTACCATCATCTCCAATCAGGCTTCCTCCATCACCAATCAGACATCCCTCCCCAACTCAGGGTGTACCCTAGCAAGCTCCTAGTGGAAATCGAGCTGGGGAGAGAGCGCCTTAGAGGCCTTCTCAAAGTACTAGAAGCGGAAGCCGAGACAGGAGCCGTCGTGCTCGACTTGAGCACAGGGGAGAACGTGAGGTCCCACTGGGAGCATGTCAGGAGCATAGACAGGCTAGACAACCCCATCCGTCCGGTATTTTCATAACCAACTATCGTCCCTATTAACCTTAAAATCTACCCCCAACCAGGTCATAAAATTGTCTTGGGGATCATTAAAATGGACTACAACATTGGGCTCTTGTTTTAGAAGAATTGGAGACCACATATACAAGTCTAACACAACTTTACCTCTGTCAGACGAGCTTGGAGATGCCTCATTTTGCATTTCAGTTCCCGATCCTGAAAGGTTCAACTAGGCGAGGGATAGAGGCTCGAGAACGTGATCTCAAGTGCTTCCTTTTGGATGGAAGCTTGGCGGCCGGAACATGGACATCTTCCCACATCGCATACTTACTAGTCTCGACATAATCCATAGACTCGCTTACTCTAAGGAGACCGCATAGACGAAGCTTATCCTTGTGTAGGAGATAGTTGAGGGAGCGCTGACCATACGGGAGCCTCAAGATTTTTTCCCTATGGTCCTTCATTGTAACGCCCTGGATAGCTAAGACCATTACATTGTGTGTTTTAAATAGTGTTGGACTTGCTAATTAAGTAATTTGGAAATAAACGTGTAACTAAGAATAATTAATGGATTAGGGTTTAAAAGTTTTGATCATAGGAACGGTTACTTTCATTTAAAAGTTTGAGTTTGTACATGGGATCCCAAAATAAATATTTACAAGGCATTTACGACTCCCAAAGGTAATTACAACATAAACCGGCCTAAGCAGAAAAATTTAGGTTTGACTCTGGTCCCCCTTGAATCCTCGACCATGGCGGTCGAGCAACTGCAAATGTACATGCCGCCCCTAAAGCTCTCAAACTCATGGCTGGTCCAGCTTCCCCTTTCTCTTACCTGCACCACATAGCACCCGTGAGACAAGGCTCAACAAGAAAACTTAAATCAATAGATTCAATTAAGCAACAGAGTATAGACAACAAGCTTAATAGTAACAACCCTACTCAAACAAACACATAGTTCAAATTTAACAATCAATGAGTTAGACAAGTGCATACCACACTTCTAATTAATTAGGTGGCATTTGGGCTAGTCAAGTGCGTATTGCACTCCCAGGTTGCCCTAGCCAAATGGCCTATGTTCTGCACACTTATTGTCGACCCCGACTCCCTTATGCTGATCTTTCAAATCAGGTATAATCAAACATACAATTTGTATAACACACAGTCAGATGCAGTGTATACAAGCATGCCTAATCAAATAATCACAATCATATTCATTAATAAGGGCCCGAGCCCTAATCAAAACCAAGGTGTAGTTTTCTTACCTCGAGTCTCGACTAGATAGTGTGTGACGATCCCGAGCGCGATCCTTACTCCCGATCCCTAATGGTATAACCTAGTCACAACGCAATAATGGGTAATCATCAACATCTAAACTAATTAAAATCTTCGAGATTACTTACTAGCCTCCGGGACCTCAAATTCTACTAAACCAGGTAGTAGAATCTTTCTCGAGCCTTTAAGTTTGATGTAACGCCTTGGATAGCCAAGACCGTTACACTGTGTGTTTATAAAGGTGCAAGACTTGCTAATCAAGTCATTTAATTAGAAACGTGTTACTGAAACTACAGTTGAACTAGGGTTAAAAGATTTTGGTCTCAAAAGCTTCATTTCTTATAAGCAAGCATTTTCTTTACATGAAATCCCAAAAGTAGTAAAGTTAAAAGATAGTCTACAAAATTTCGGGATTAAAATACAATTATTAGCCACTCTAAGGCAAAACAGACAATTAAGCTTTTCTCGTCCTGTATCGCTCCTCGGCCGTGGCGGCCGATCAGCTGACTATTTACATTCAGCCCCACAGCACTCCATCTTAAGATTGGTCCAACCTGCCTTTGCCTTTACCTGCACCACGTAGCACCCGTGAGCCAAGGCCCAGCAAGAAAACACAACAACAGAGCATAATCATTTAGCAAACAACTGGATAACTCATACAGTATAAACATGCACTCAACAGTCCAATTATTCATGTTATTCAAGTATTCAACATACCAAATACATCATTTCATATCAATAACCATTTCACATATGATAACCAGGGTTAACGCCCCTTAGACCGCACTCTCTATTTATCCCACTGACTCCGGCCCGCTTAAACCGAGCTTAGTGGATGTTAAGCTGTCCTCAGCTACCAGTGGCCGAGCCGCGCCTTGTGCGCAAGTATTATTTACGACACCCTTAGGCCGTTTATCACATGTCCCATGGCATAATACCATCTATGACATCATATAGATATAGGGAGCTCTTAGTCCCATCACAAACACATAACCGGGTGCAGTTTTCTTACCTTTAGATTCCGATAGCTTTGTTCAATTCGATCCTCAAGCACGATCCCGTCTGAGCCCTAGAATTCACCTAGTCACGGACACAAGTTAGAACCAACTCCAAACCTCAAATCCAAAACCTAGCCTCGGGACCAATCTCGAACCCTCGGGAAGCCCTAATTCTACCAAACGAGGTGGTGGAATCAAACCTCGAGCCCTCGGGCGAAAACCCTAAGAAATAACCCAAAAGCCCCTTCCTGGGAACAGGGTAGTGCTATAGCGCCCTAAGGTGGGCGTTACAGCGCTACAAACAAAGCCTAAAACATCCCAGACCATAAAGCCTAGCGCTGTAGCGCCCAAAGGCTAGCGCTACAGCGCTAGTCACAGCACAGCAAACCATGCATTTTCTTCCTTCAAACTTTCCCGAGCCAAACCTTTCTAAAAATCAACCAAACCTCAACCAAACTTCAAAGCAAGCCTCCCAACATCCTTAACTCATCCCATAAGTCCCAACCACAAGAAATTCAATCACATGCACCCCAAAACACAAAATTCACCATGGCTGAACCTAGAGCTCAAAACTTAACAGAAATCAGCTAAAATCACAAAACTTAAACCAAAGTTTCTTACCTTTGATAGATGAGCTCAACCTAGGTTATCTTCCACACTTGCTTAGCCTACACCTCCTCAAAGCTTCAGCCTCAACTCCCTAGAATTCCCCATCAAAACTCAGCTCAAAATCCATATTAATACTAAGAACTAGAAACTGAGTTACAACCTCAAGACCTTACCTCAAATGATGAGTATCCCCTGCCAATTTTTCAAGCCAAACCAGGGATCCTAACCTCAAGCTCCTGCCCAAACTCTCTCTGAGTTTTAGCTCCAAGAGACCTCAAGATTTGGTGATGAGAAGCCTAAACCGTTGAGAGAAAACCCTTGCTTTTCCCTTCCTTCTTTTCTCTTTCTTTTCTTTCTTTTCTTTTCTTCAGACCTCTACTGCCTTCTACACATTCCACTAAGGTATAAAGTCTAATAATACTTATCCCTTATAAGCCAAATGATCAATTTTCCCTCCCATTTAAAACTAAGCTTTTAAACCTCCTAAGGGCATTTTAGTCATTACACCCAATTCCCGCTAATTCCTCGAATGTCTCTAATATTTACCGCTTACTTTCCGACACCCCACTAATCACCAATTATATTCCTCAATATCAAAATAGACTCCAATATATTCTCTAAATTCCCAGAAATACCCCCAGGCTCACCCTGACCCGGTTATAAATCCCCCGCCGTGGCTTTTTCGCTGAACCGCTCACTAGGATCACCTCGAGTCACAGATAACAAATATATCCAAATAATAATGTGGGCTCAACAATTTATCACAATTATTTACATTTATGCCCTCAACGGGCTAAAATTATGAATATGCCCTTCTAACCTAATCAAGGCCTACATGCATACTAATACACATAGTCATGCTTCACAGATATTCAAATAATCATATAACATGCTTTTAATCATTTAATTCACATATAATCCAGTTATGCCCTCCCAGCACAATAATCAAGGCCCTTAAGCCTTATTAGTGAATTTGGGTCGTTACATTTAAGTTCCTGAGCTTAACAACCTCTTTTTGCCAAAATCCTCAATTTTAGTTGCGACGCCCCTCAAAAGCATCGCGACCCTCTACAAGTCAGAGAGCCTCCCCCCCTTGCCACCCTGGACACACGCCATGGCGCAGCCCACCCAGCACTACGGCGCTAAGTTGGTTAAGAGAACCACCCCTAGCTCCTGAGTTCATGCGGTCTGCGGCGCTCCAAGAACAACGTCATGGCGCAACCCTGCGAATTGAAAAAAGTTAGCGATTTCAGAAATTGCAATCTCCTTCAAAACCCATCCAAACTCAGCCCAAATTTATACCAAAGCCCTAATTGAGTCTAGGACTCTCAATAACACAACATAAGCAACAGAATTACCCTAGAAACTAAACAACATCCTTACCAAAACCCAAAATCAAAACTAAAGTTTAAACATAAAAAAAAAATACTTAAACCATAACAGAATTCTCTCAAAACCAGGGCATAAATCTTACCTTAACAATGATTACGACCTCAAGCTACCTCTTAATCCCAATCCTAGCTTCAGCTCCTTAGTGTTATATTATTTTAAATAATATAATGTTAGATTAAATAATGTGACATAATGTGATTTTTCACACAAATGTGATTTGTCACACCTTGTAACATATTATTGAGAGTCATAAAAATTGGATACATGTGTGTGGAAAATGTGACATATTTTGGAGTTACAAAAAAACAAACTTGTAACTCCCAAATATTTCCCAATAATGTGTAGATTTGATATTACACATTTTGATTTGAATTTCTCAAAAGCCATAAGAGATACGGCTATTAGAGATGTGATTTTAACTCCCATAATGTGTATGGAAGTTACAAAATCAAGTGGGAATGAATTTGGAACGTTTTTGGCAAATTTGGAAAATTGGTTGCTGAAAAAATGACTTGGGTCGCGGCCTATGTTTTTCAGGCCGCGACCCAAGATGCAGAAAACTTCGTGGGCCGTGGCTCATGTTTTTCAGGCCGCGGCCTGAGCGGCTGACATCATTTTCCAAACTTCGGTTTTATCCAATTTTGAACGTTTCCAACAACAAAGTAACTCCCAAATCTCTATTTTAATTCCATAAACATCCAATTAATCATTGGTAACAACCATGGGGGTTGGTGGAATTTGAAATTCAAAGGGTGTCTCAAAACTCTATAAATAGGAGCCTAATGCTCACTTGTAAGACACACCATTTTCCATTCACAAAGCACTTGACTGGAAAATACACCATAGAAGCTTGATAATTCCAGAGAGCTATTTTCTATAGAGATCCCTTAGTGCTTAGAGAATAGGGGGAAATAAGCTTTTGGACAAAGGTTTTGAACCTTGTTCAAGTTGGTGATCCCCACTACTCTACACTTTGGTTGTGTGAGAGTTTGTGTTTTCCATTGATCTTTTCATTTTGTTGTTCTTCTTGTATTATTAGTGTATTGAGTTTGTAATCCTCTACTTCTATGTCTTTTCACATATTCATTGGTATCTTTTGTTTTAGGGTTTTAGTTCTTTTAATTCTCTTCCTTCTCTTATTTCTATTTACTTGTATTTTGAGCAATTGAGTTTTAATATTTATTTAATCGATTACCTTGTCTATTTATTTTTTGCATAGAGTTGTATTTTGGTTTTTCCATATTTCCATTGAGTATAAATATATATTCTCTAACACTTAGATTCTTTGGCCAATTCTCCAAAAGTTTCAAAAACCTCCCAAGTGCCCAAGAGAGATATGAACGAGAGAAATGGAGAAATGTGAGCTGCTGAGTGTTTGTTTTGACTTTGTTTTCCTCAGCTTCTACATAGGTATAGTACTAAGGTAATCCAAGGCTAAGTCTATCCCTTTGACATAAAAAGACTAAAACTCCCCTTGATCAAAACCTTACTCTTTAATGCCCCCAAAGGCAAAATCATCATTTACCACATTTTCTTGCTAAAGCTCAAATAACACTATAAATTCCCAATTAACCCCGACATACCTGAGTAATCACCAAATAACTACCCATTCCCTAGTAAACCCCAAAAATGTACTAAGTTACCCAAATACCCCTAGGCTCACCCCGAGAGGCGTATTTGACCCCATTGTGACTTTACCGCTAACTCGCTCACTAAGATCACCTCGTGCCGAATATCGCAAATATATCCACATAAGAATGTGGTCTCAATCACATAACACATATAATTACAAGTATACCCTCAACAAGTCAAAATTACAAAAATCCTTTATTAACAAAAATGGGCCCACATGCATATTTAATACACACAAACATGCATAAGTATTCATATCCCAATATAATTCATGTATACCACATAATCACACATATATTCAATAAATTTCACATAATTCGGACATAAATCCAATTGTGCCCTCCTGGCACACTAATCAAGGAAAAGCCTTATTAACAAATTTGGGACGTTACATTCATGGCCTGGGTGGGCTTTAGACAGTGGTAATTGGCTGTACAAGTAACTTGAATGAGCATTGTAGTCCATGTTTTTGCCACCGGCACGTGGAAATTAGGAGTAATTAATGACAAGTCATGAAGTTCTCGGAGTGTGAGCTCTTCCAGGAAATCTAGTCTGGTCAAGACGTGGGTATCTCTGAGCGAGGCTATGCCCCGAGGTCTGTCTTCGAGGCAACAATATCTCCGAGTGAGGACACGTCCCGAGAATGCCCTAAGCCAATCTTCAGGTCATGGATGTCTCCAAGAGAGGCCACGTCCAGAGATATGTTCTCGAGGCGAGGATGTCTCTATATGAGACTACGTCCCGAGAAGCTCCTTTTACTCCCCCACCTTCCAGGTTTATGACTTTAGTCCTCGGCCCCAGAATGACTACCAGGTGTCAGTCACTACGGGCATGGGCCACCAGAAGATCATCTAACAACTTTTGGTGGGCCTCGATTAGTGGTGTCGAGTTCATACACTCGATAACCGGCATTTCCCACAATGCCACCTGACTTGGGCAAACGTGCGCTGCACCCTTATAGTCACAGATGTGTTCCCCATAAAGTTGGTGCGTGACTTTCTGAAATGGGCACCGTAGAATTCTCATGGGTTGTAGTCTTTGTTTTAGTGAAACCCTTTTTTGTATTAACTCAACATTAATACCCCAGGGTGGGGGGATCTTGTATTAATGATAGATGATAACATTAATGACTCCATCCTCTATAAATAAGGCTGGGGTATCTCCTTGTAAAGGGTTCATATTTTTAGAGAGAGATTCCCTGTAACTCATTGCAATATATACGTTGCCTGAGAATCACCATTGAAGCTTACTAAAACAAGCTTCAAGCTCACTAAATACCTTAGACTCGTGGACTAGGACTCTTTTATAGCCTAGACCATGTAAAAACTCTTGTGTTCTTTTATATTATTTTCTTTATACTCTCAGATTTAGTTGATCGCAAAAAAGGCAGTCAACATTTTGGTGCTCTCATTGAGAGCCTGAAGAAAGCTTGAAGAACTTAATCATGGTGACCACCTGGAGAAATGCACCAGACGATGTAGCTGCTCCCACCGGAGTTGAGGGAGGAGAAACCAGCCGTCCACCACCTCAAGACCTCCTTGAGATGGTGAAAACTATGATGAAAATGTTGAATATGATGGCATGCACGATGAGTATTACGAGGAGGAATATCCTCAACCCATGGACGCAGAGGAGACGCTAGAGGTGGTGGCGCTCCGCTACCAGGTGGCCACTCAGCTGGAGAAACTCGATGCCTAAGAGGGAAATATCACTGCCCTACAGGAGATGGTTAACACCATGAGGGCTACTCTGGCAGCCCAAGGGCTGCGAGTGCACCCCCCTGACGAAATGCCACCTGTCGACCCAGCTGGTGTGCCTTCAGGGCACCCGACTAATGTGGCGCAAGATCTACCAGCTAGTGTGCCCCCTGTGCACCCAGCTGGAGTTGGAGCCCCACCTGCGCCACAAGATCATGGCAAGGGTAAGATCAACGACAACCCTGCTCCCAAGAAAAAGAAGGCTTGTTGGGACTCCGACGACAGCCAGGCCTCGAGGCCAGCTGGTAAGGGCAAAGGTCTGGGTGCCCAAGGACACCGCCAGGCCGTCAGTGCCTGTGGAGCCCAGGACATTCTGCTCAGACGCGCCACTACGGATCACGCGAGGATCAAAGTTGGTGTACCCCACGCATCTCACCATCATCTCAGGAACAATGGCCAAGGAGCCAATAAGTGAAACTTCTCTATTAGCCGAGAGTGCGACATCAACATCTCAATAAACAATGAAAACGTTGAGTCCGACGGAGAAATGAAGGTAGCGTACCCTGAGGGTAGTGGTGCATTCCGAGGTCAGATTGACCTATGAGAAGGCCTGAATGCTCGTAGGTGCAACAACAATTTCGGGCGTGATCCCGTGAAGAAGGACCAGTCAGACTTCTAAGACAGCCTCAACCCCTGAAAGAGGGATGACCCAGCACAAAGTGCCAACCAAGACCGTGACCCTCTCCGTGCAAATTTAGAGAGCTTAAAGAGGATAATGCCTAGAATGGCCTGACGTCAAGGCCATGACTCTGACTCGAGGACGAGGATGGGGAGCCATGTGCTCCTCACATTATGGAAGCCACCGCAAGGCTTTAAGATGTCTGCCATCACGTCCTATGATGGCAGCACTGATCCCACTGACCACCTGTCGAAGTTCAATAGGTTGATGTCGGTGCATCGCATCTTCGAAAACACCTAGTGTCATGTGTTCCCGATAACCTTGACAAGAACAGCAGACGAATGGTTCTAGAAACACAGGCCGGGATCCCTTCATTCATTTCACCAGCTGTCGTCGTCATTTCGAAGACAATTCATAGTATCTCGGAAGGTTAGCTTTGAGGTCAATACTCTAGCCAACATAAAGCAAGGACCTTTTTAGACCCTCAAAGCTTACATCAAGCACTTCAAGGACGAAGCTGCGAAGACTAAGAGGGTTGATGACAGCCAGCAGCTAATGGCCTTACAGGCTGACATCTGTGTGGGGTCCCCATTGTGGGATGACCTCCAGCGGAGAGGGCGCCAAAGGCTTGATGACTTCATTTGTCAAGGATAAGAATATTTAAGCTGAGAAGACGCCTAGATTGGTGCATTAGGGGGGCCTGTCGCCTTTCCCACTCTGAAAATGCTTGGCCCCATGGCTTTGGGGACCCAGTATCCACCCTAGGCTCCTGTCCAACCAAGTATGGCGGGAGCTCAGTCCAGTCCATGCAACCCACCAGCTGGCTTTAGTGTCATGCTAACCGCTAGTTTCAGTACGGCTTTGATGAGATATGGAGCAGCACGTACTAGATACAATGCTTATCTACCTGCATACAGTGCTGTAGTTGCTGCTCCATCCCAGTACTCTGTACCCAGTCGAACCCCCAACGATAGTAGACGCAGGGCAAGGGCAAGGGCAGAAAGCCTAAAGGAAATGATACAGTGCAGACTGGACAGGGAACCGCCCCCGACAAGAAGTATGTCTCGCAGTACTCTGAGTACACTGACTTAGTGGATTCTCGAAAGAACATTTATGTGGCCACGGAACAACATGTCCATTATCGGAAGCCACAACTGTAACGCCCTAAACTCTAGGGACTGTTACGGTGTGCCTTGTAAACAGTGCTAAACTCGCTAATCGAGTCATTTGGCCAAAATTGTGTAACTAAGTATGATTAGCAGTTTAGGGATTAAATTTTGTGGTTAAGATATAACTTTTCACTAGAATGTTTACTGTATGCATTGTGATCCCAAAAATATAATTTAAAGGTCTATTACAAGAAACTATTTACAACCAGCCGATCTAAGCGGCAAAACAGGCTTTAACCCTAGTTCCTCTCCTTTAAACCTAGGTCGTGGCGGTTGAGCAGTTGCATATGTACACATCATCACCTAAGCTCTCCAACTTAAGGATGGTCCAGCTTCCTTTTGCCTTTACCTGCACCACATAGCACCCGTGAGCCGACTCTTAATATGCTCATGAACAGTAATAACATGTCATCAAATCATAAGGCACATGCCTAGCAAATACAACCCTATTCAAGCAGGCAAATAAGTTCAAACAATGAACGAGTGACTGATCAACAAGTCACTAACAGGGGGTCTGCACCTTTAAACCAGCGACTAATTATCAAGTCACTATCAGGGGGTCAGTACCTTTAAACCAGTGACTAATCATCAAGTCACTATCAGGGGGTCAGTACCTTTAAACCAGTGACTAATCATCAAGTCACTATCAGGGGGTCAGTACCTTTAAACCAGTGACTAATCATCAAGTCACTATTAGGGGGTCGGTACCTTTAAACCAGTGACTAATCATCAAGTCACTATCAGGGGGATTCCGCTCCCTTAGCCATGTGACAATCAGTCACCTAGGCCTTTGGCCTTGGCTCTGAGTAACTAGTCTTAGACTAGACAAGCGCTTATAATTTTCATCGACCTTCGGGTCGGTCCAGCATTAATACCCCATATGAGTCATTCAATGCTGATATTGATTAGATCTAATCTTTTATCGGCCCTGCGTTCAGGACGCTTATGTCATTTCTGACTCTCAGGTCAGTAATACGCAACCAGTGCCGATCTTGAATAGTTGGTGCCCCACACAAGCAAGCAATGCTACCAAACATATATCATATGTCAAATATTCGAATATAGGGCATTCAGCATGCTTACTTACAACTGCTAGCATAATTAGGACCATGCATAAACACAGAGGCTCAAGCTCTGAACAATCTCATATTCAATACTCATAGCATGCCCTAACCACATGTTCCTCGTGTAACACATGCATCACATTTAATCACTTGACATGCCTCAACAATAATCATGCATGTCACATTTAAACATTCAACATGCATCAAGAATAACCATGCATGTCACATATACACAGGGTGCAGTTTTCTTACCTTTGCTCCAAGCACAGGTTACCAATAAATGAGCCACAAGCACAATCCTTACTCCAAGCCTCTAGTGATAACCTAGTCACAACCATAAATGGTGATCCAATGAGTTCAAGTTCTGAAACCACTTCTGGAACCAAGACCTAGCCTCCGAGACATCAAATCCCACTAAATCGGGTAGTAGGAACGATCCCGAGGCCTAAGGTTTGAGTTCCCCTAACCAAAACATCAATTTGGCCATAAACAGCACCAAGCACCGCGGCCCTCCCGGCAAACGTCGCGGCCCTCAGGCTAAACAGAACCTCCACCTGCCTCTTCAAGCCTGGGCCGCGCCGCCCAAGAACAGGGCCGCGACCCAACCTCGGACCAGCCATTTTTCCCCATTTTCAACCTTTTAAAACCTCCCAAAAACATATCCAAACATCTCCAAACTCAAAAATCAAAGTTCCCAAACATCCCCACGATCCAAAACCAACAAAACCCAAGTCTCAAATCTAACAAAAACTCATCAAAACACAAAGTCCAATTCAAGCTTAAAAACTTTAAAAACTTAAAACTTGAATTACCTCCAATTGAGTTGTTTTCAACTAAATCCTCCGGCTAATAAGCTTCTAATCTTTCCTAGGATCGCTATGCCTCGATCCTCGCTTGAATCCGAGTCCTAGAACTCAAGTTACCTTCGAAAATGCGATCGGGAGACAAAAATGGAACTTTGAGGGAGAGAGAACGTACATAACGTTCTTTTTATTTCTTAAAAGGTTACTTCAAGCTTAAGTTGCTTCAACCAAATCCTAACGCTCGGGGTCTTGAAAACACTCCCGGGGGCAAAATAGTCAAAACCTCCAGAATTTCCCCCTGATCTTACTAATTCCCAATTTATCATCAAATTCTTATTCCCATTACCCAATAACCCGGTAATGCTCTAAATACCCCTTGACTCACACCGAGTCAAGAACAAACCCCGTTGTGACTTTCCCACTAGCTTACCTTCTAGGATCGTCTTGTGTTGAGTAACCCTAGCATAACCAAACAATAATAAAGCACCACACACATATCACATATATGCCAAATATGCCCGAAATGGCCAAAATATGAAAATCACCCAATTACTCAGAAATGGGTTCACATGCATATTTATTACACCTAAACATGCATATTATCATTTAATAGCATAATAAATCAATTATGGCCCTCTAAGCCTCCTACTCAAGGTCCTAAACCTTATTAGGAAATTTGGGGCATTACAACAACCCATTCAAAGAGACCGATAAGGTCGAGATCCCATCAAAAATTTTCGTTTTCATAAATGAGTGCCGCCAACTCAAAGATGAGATCAAAAACCTCATCAAGCTGGGACACCTTTGCCGGTATGCCCAGGATGGCACACGACAGGCACAGGTTCGACCACGGGAGCCCCATCTCCCACAGCTTCCCTGGCTCCGGGTTCAGTTTCCGCAGCTCCGCATCATCAGATAGTCCACAGACCTCCCCTGGTGAATGGTCGAGTAGGGACCATCTCCGAAGGACCCCACTTGGGGAGCACCTCCCGAAGCTTGCAAAATAGGTATGCGTGAGCCTTAAACCACAATTGCCAGCCCAAATGCCAAGGATGACCGAACAAGTCATCACATTCTTTAAGGACGATGCTCGGAGAGTGCATTTTCCACACCACGATCCTTTGGTGATCGAGTGCCACAATAAGGTGGTGGCTCAGATCCTGGTGGAGAATGGGAGTTCAGTGAACCTCCTGTTCAAGTTAGCCTACAAGAGGATCGAGATGACCACAAGCGACCTATCCCCGTGCTCCTCAACTCTATACGGGTTCTCGGGGGAAGGTCTCATACCGATGGGCCAAATCAAGTTGCCCGTGACACTTGGAGATGTGCCTCGCCAGGCCTTTAAGTATTGCACATTCTTGGTAGTGGATTGCTCCTTAGCGTATAATGCCATTTTTGGGCATTCGACCTTAGTGAAGTTTGTGGCAGTTACCTCAATTCGACACCTGTGCATGAAGCTTCCCACAGAGTCGAGGATCGGCACGGTTTGAGGAGACCAAAAAGAGGCAAGGAAATTCTACAACGTATCCCTTAGGCAACTGATAATGGTTATTGAGGCATTAGCCCCTGAACATCCCCCTCTCAAGGAGGAGGAGGTGCATGCTGTTCGGGTTGATGAAACCAATGAGTTAGACCCATGGGTTCAGGAAGAGAGGCTATCGAACCCATGGAGGAGGACGAGGAAGTGTTCCTTGATGCCTCCGTCCTTGAAAGGAAGACCAAGGTTGGGAAAAAATGAAGGTAGAAGTCCGAGAAAAACTGGTGAGCTTCCTCCGAAAATATCATGATATTTTTGCCTAGTCTCACTTCGACATGATGGGCATTGACCCGAAAATCATTTGTCTTGCCTTGAATGTCGATCCAAGTATCGCTTTGATTCAACTGAAGCGGAGGACTTTCGACCAAACCAGGGTTGAGGCTTTAAAGGCGGAGGTGGACAAGCTACTTGCAAACAGATTCATTCGAGATGCCCAATATCCTAAGTGAGTATCCAATCTGGTCGTTGTGCCTAAGCCAAATGCATCTGGAGGACCTGTATAGACTTCTCCGACCTCAATAAGGCATGCCCTAAGGACTGTTTCCTGCTGTCGAAGATAGACCAGATGGTCGACGCCACCTCTGGGTATGAGCTCTTGTCATTCATGGACGCATACTCGGGTTATAATTAGATTTCCTTGCATGTTACGGATCAAGAACACACCAACTTCTAAACAGATAGAGGAGTTTATTGCTATAAAGTTATGCCCTTTGGGCTGAAGAATGCTAGTGCCACCTACCAAAGGCTTGTGAACTGTATGTTCAAGGAAAAATTGGGACGGAACATGGAGGTTTATGTAGACGACATGCTGGTCAAGTCTAGAACAGCCCCCGACCATGTAAAGGATCTGGCGAAAGTGTTTTCGGTACTTTGCAGGTTTGGGATGAAACTAAATCCCCAGAAGTGTACTTTTGGAGTCACCTTAAAAAAGTTCCTAGGCTTTATTGTCAATGCTCAGGGGATAGAGGGAAACCTCGAGAAGATCAAAGCCCTGGTCCATATGCCATCCCCCTGAAAGCATAAGGATGTTCAAAGCCTCACTGGGAGGATCACTGCCCTGAGTCATTTTGTTTCCAAGGCAATTGACAAGTGCATCCCATTCTTCAACATACTTCAAGGGGTTCAGAGGTTTGAATGGATGGAGGATTGCAAACAGCCATTCCAGCAGCTGAAGGCGCACATGGCAAATCCACCTATCTTGTTGAAGCCCATAGACGGAGAACCCCTCCTACTTTACATGGCTACCTCAAAGAATGCCATTAGTGTGGCCTTAGTACGCGAGAAAGGTCGCGTCCAACATCTCGTATATTAGGTAAGCAAGAGACTCCTCAAAGCAGAGTCCAGGTACCCACTCATGGAGAAGCTGACCTTTTTCCTAATGGTAGCTTCTCGTAAGCTAAGGACCTATTTCCAGGCGCATCCCATAAAGGTCCTCACGAACCATCCTTTGCGACAGATCCTTCAAAAGTCGGAGTCATTCGAAAGACTCCTCAAGTGGTTTGTCGAACTCAATTAGTTTGACATCACCTATCATCCAAGGACTACCATAAAGGGGTAGGCATTGGCAGATTTCATCACCAAGTGCACGGGAAACCACGAGAGACCTGGAGATGCCCCAAAGGTTGGGCCCGTATAGAAGCTATATGTCGATGGATCATCGAATGAAAATAGTCCCGGGGTATGCCTCATTTTGGTATCCCCCGAGGGGCACAAGGTTCACAACACCCTGAGGTTTGGGTTTGATGCTTCAAACAATGAAGCAGAGTATAAGGCGCTCATTGTTGGTCTCCGAGTAGCATTAGAGCTCAAAGCCGGGAGCCTCGAAATTTTCAGTGACTCGCAGCTTGTAGTTAATCAAGTTCTCGGGGAATACTAGGCCATGGGGACAAGAATGGCCACTTACTTGGTGAAATCCCAAGAAATGTTGCACAACTTCAAAAAATTCACCATTCGACAAGTGCCATGGGAACAGAACACTAACGTTGATGCCCTGGCCAAGCTGGCAACCACTAAGGATGTCGAACTCATCAATGTAGTCCCCATTGACCACCTAGCTTCTCTGAGCATCTCAGCCCCCGAGGAAGTGAAAGCAGTCCAACTCCAGAACCCGTGGATGGAGCCTATAGTGAAATACCTTGTCCCTGGGTAGTTACCCCAGGATAAGAAAGCAGCCCGGAAGTTGCTTTACCAGGCACCATGTTACATTGTCATGAACGACAAGCTATACAGGCGAGGATATTTTTTGCCTTTGCTCCGGTACGTGTCCAAGCAAGAGGCCAATCTAATACTCTGAGAAGTGCATGAGGGTTTTTGCAGGGGCCACGCCGGGGGCAGAGCCTCGCCAAGAAGATCTTGAGATAAGGATACTTTTAGCCAACAATGAACGGAGACGCAATGGACTATGTCAAGAAGTGTGACAAGTGCCAATGCTTTGCCAATATACCTTGAGCTCCTCCAAATGAGCTCACCCTGATGATCAACCCTTGGCCCTTTGCTATATGGGAGATTGACCTTATCGGGTCATTGCTCACGGGTAAAGGAGGGGTGAAGTATGCAATAGTGGCGGTCGAATATTTCACGAAGTGGGTCGAGGCCAAGCAACACACTACAATCACTTCTAAGAAGGCACTGGATTTTGTTATCAAGAACATCGTTTGCCGCTATGGGCTCCTGAGGAAAAGTCTTTGACAACGGCTTGCAGTTTGACAACGAAGTGTTCACAAAATTTTGTCAGCGACATGGGGTTGTGAAGAGTTTTTCTCTATGGCCCACCCACAGGAAAACGGTCAGGTGGAAGCAGTCAACAAGATGCTCTAAGCCACCTTGAAGAAAAGACTTGAACATGCAAAAGGCGTTTGGCTCGAGGAGTTGCCTAGGGCATTGTGGAGCTACCACACTACTTCCAGGACCTCCACTGGCCATTTTCCATTCTCAATGGCCTATGGGTATGAGGACATACTCCCATTTGAGGCAGCAATCTCCATACACTGACAGGATACGTGAGTCCGAGAGTCCTTGGACCTTGTGGAGGAGCTCTGTGAAGCTTTTCAGCTTCGAATAGCATCCTACCAGCAGAAAGTGGCCATGTATTTTAACTCTAAAGTGAAGGGTAGAAATTTTGGGGTTGGAGATCTGGTGTTGCAAAGCAAAGAGTCTTACTGAGTGGGGAATTAATACCCCACGCCAGGAATGCTGAGCATCTGTGCAAGTATTACCGGTGATATGAGCAGTAAATTTATTAATTTTTGTAATCTCCTTGTAGCCTCTGGGCATAATTAATGGAAACTGTGTAGAAAAAATACGGTAAATTTTTTCAAGAGATTCTGCTTATATTCTTTAGTTTCCTTTATTATGTATGTACTACTCATAGAGCACCCACTTGCTGGCCTGGACAAGTGACCGCAGACTAGTCTCTAATCACTTGGGGGGATGGAGTTAGGGCAGCCTCGTAGAGTTAGACCTAGGAAGCTAAGCTTGTCAAAAGTGGAGTAAGCCTAAGATAAATATCCTGAGAATAGAAAAACTTAAGAAACTAAAGTCTTGAGTCTGCGACCTAAGAAACCAAGCTTGTCCTGAGCGGAGTAAGCTTAGCGTCTAGGGACTGAATACTAAGGATCTTAGTAGCGGGAGAATGGACTTAGGTCACCCCCCGTGGACATTGCGCCTAAGGAGCACTTACCAAGTCCCTTGATCTCGAGATGCGAACGGAAGACCGAGTCATATGTGAAAGTTAGTTAACTACTGCTACTCATTTTTCCAGTCAATTACCCATTCAATTTTTCAAACAAAAATTAGATTTGAATTAAGAATAAGTGTAAGAAAAATAAAAATGACACAATCATTTTTACATGGTCCAGCCATGATTTCTCACAACCTACTCCATAGGACCTTGTCCAGTGGTGAAGCAAATCCACTAAAAATACTCAGAGTTGATACAAGTTGCAAAATAGTAAAACAATTTAAAACTCCCTTTTAATTTGTTTTACAAACAACCAATAACTCCCTATTTTTGTGAAGATCTTCAAGCAACCAGCCTCCCACTGGTTTTGAACATTGCTGGACTCCCTCCAGCTACTGCTCAAGCTCCCCTTGATCCTTAGCTTGAACTCCCTTCAAGCTTTGCAGATGAATGGTGAGGAATCACCAAAAATTCCATGGGCAATGAACAATGAAACATCAATTGTTCAAACCTTTTTTAGAGAATGTTTCTTGGAGAAGACAATTTTTAGCTGCTAAAAAAGGTAAGGGAAAAACAAACCAAATGAATATATATTCTAGGGCTAAAAATAGAAAACCAGCTATGCAAGCCATGTGCTAAAATAAAAATCACGTGCTACTGGGCTTTCAGTGTTATAACATGAAAATCAATGTTTAAACATGAAAAACAATGCATGACAAAAATAACACTTACAATATGTACTCAGTCTTGAGGCATGGACTTAGGTTACCTCCCATGGACACTAGGCCTGAGGAGCACTGACCAAGTCCCCGGTAAGCCGCAAGAAAAAATGGCATCGGGAAGTCGATGACTTAGGAAGCTACGCTAGTCGACGAGTGAAGCATCCCTAATGTCATAAGACCCCATAGCTAACTGGCCTGAGAGATACCCAGTGCTAAAGAGATCCAAGTAATGTGAGATTTGATTTCGCATATTCTCTCAAGGGCAGCGCGCGCCTGAGGAGTAAAAACCAAATACCAATCCTCAAGATGTGAATGGAAGCCCGAGTCATAGGTACTCGGGCATGAGCCTAAGTCGCCTAAGACTTAAGCATAATACTCTGCATAACCTTTTACTGTTAGCCTCGAAATAGTGCGAGATTGGACTTAGGGTTACCTTCTGTGGACTTCGTGCCCGAGAAGCAACAACAAGGTCCCTCGATCTCGAGATGCGAGTGGGGGTCCGAGTCACTAGCACTCAGAGTCAAGAATCGACCAAGAGTAAATAACCCAAGTAGTGCGAGAATGAACTTTAGTCACTTCCTGTGGACATTGTGCCCGAGAAGCAACAACCTAGTCCTATGATCTCAAGATGCGAATGGAAGCCCGAGTCATTGGAACTTAGAGCTAGACCTCGAGTGCTAAAACTTGAGTGTCGCGAAAATCCTAGTCTAAGGGCAGGGAACTCGATTGCCTGAACATAGGATGATGAGTTCACATGACTTCCACATGATCAGGTCCCGAGTTGTGTACTCAGGGGGCAAATCTTGTGGCCCTAGCTGACCCATCGGTGGCCACGTACCCGGGGGGGCAGGTGGCTTAGTGCGAATGAACTCCTAGGGACCCGAGCCATTGGGACTCAGAAACACAGAAGGACATTAAAGTTACTTTCAAGGACATTGAGCTTGGAAGAAAACACTAAATGTCCTAAGCGTCGAGCACTAAGGCAACACCCTACAGTGCAAAGTCCTCCTCAAAGCTCGAGTCGTTGAAACTCGAAGGTGTAGGATAGTTAAGTGTTGTCACTTGACCCCGCATCAAAGTTACTCTTACGACCGCGAGCCTATGAAGAAACACTAAATACATAAGCGTCTAGACACCGGCAGGAGGATCATCAAGCTCTAAGTATTGTCGGCTGACCCCATCCTGAGTCGTTGGAACTCGGGGATGTAGGGCTGTGTCAAGTGTCACTTTACTTCACGTTAAAGTTACTCTCAAGGAACATGAGCCTACAGAGCAACACTAAATGCCTAAAAATTGTCTAAGTACCGAGAGAAGTCGACAAAGACTCGAGTCTTCAAGACTCAAGCACAAGATCTAAGTCAATGACTTGGGACTCTCGTGAGTTACCTTACATTGAGTTGAATTAACAAAGTCCAAGTTGCCTATTTACTACGTGAAAATTCGATAATAATAGTATAATCATGGCAATAAAGTAGTGCAAGCTGCATATGTTTAAATGGAAAAATATTTACAATAATGCTCGGGGGTTTGAGCGTTGATTGTCTATACCCCAATAAACTATGGCACGCAGGCCTACATAGATAAAAATGTATCATACATGACAAAATTACTGGGGCCCTTGGCCTGGAAGAACCTGTGCCACCAGCTCGATCACAGGATCAGCCTCAGGGATGCGATCTGCCGGCGCAACTTCCCTCTCCTGGGCCACCTTGGCTTCCTCTGCTTCAAGGTGCACCTTAAGCATTGTCCTCATGTTGGGCTTCTTGGTGAATGAGATATCCATTTCTCTGTTGCTCTGCCATGCAACAAAGAGTGTATCATCGGCTATCACGTCGAGGTCCCTTTCTAGTTCGTTTGCTCGGCGACAAAGTTCTTCAACCCCTTTAGCAACAAGCTCCACACGAGTAGTGGCCCATGCAACATTCTCCCTGGCTTTGATTAGCTCCTCGGCGTAGGCCAAAGAGTTCGCCCGGCTCAACCGGAGCTCCTCACGAGCCTTAGTCAGCTCCTCATCCACGACCTGGGTGCGACCAGCGGCGTCCTCCAGTAACTTAGAGGAAGTGTCCTCCAGAATGGAAAACTTTGACCACTTGGTGTCCAATAGGCTCTCCACCTCGTGGACACGACCCCTCGTGTCCTCCACTTCCTTCTTGAGTCACGAGTGCTCCTCCAAAGGGACCGTCCCGAGCATGCACCAGCTCTACCCGAGCCTCTTTCAACTCATAGGACCGCATCAGTAAGATGTCTCCGAGTCGTTGATTCAAAGTTGTAGTTTGTGCCAAATCAGAATATCAGATCAGTAAAAAGATGAAAAAATAGATAATGAACTGAGGTAAACATTTGAAGACTTACCCTTACGGAGGAATCGTGGTTTGTGGCTACCAGCGAAACATCATTGTCGCAACCACAATGGGCGAGGCTGCAAGAAGGTAACATGCACAGGGACCCCGCTATCCCTTGGAGAAGCTTTGCGGTGAGTGGAGCAACCTTCTTTCCTACTCTCCCCACAAGGAGAGGCTCCAACTCATCGCGACTAGGAGGGGCAACAAGACCCTCGGGTCGGTCCTCGCCCAAGAACTCAACAAGATGTTTGAAGTCCTCACCACCCTCGTTGATATGGGCATTGTAGTACTCAACAACCCATTTATGCTTCTTGAAGTCTTCCCCATCATAGTGTTCCAGGAAGACTATCAATCGAGGTACCCTGACCGGAGGAGAGTCGGGCATCTTGGAAGGGATTTCCTTACCTTTCCTGGAGGATTCCCCATCTTGAGGGGAGGAAACCTCGAGGTCAATGACCTCGTCTGGAGCCACCGTCCTCAAGGTGAGGACTGGTGGAGCAGCTGCAGAGGCTGCTGGGGTCACTGGGGCTAGAGATGCAACAACTGGGGGCATGGACGCCATGGTTGATATCGCCGGGAGATCTATCTAAGAGGGTCCTGACACCCTCTGATGCTTCGACTGACTAATTTGGACAGGCCCATGCTTTCTACATAAAGGAAACAAACTGGTTAGACCCTCAGAAGGGAAGTAAAACAACAAAAATAAGTAAAAAAGCATGCAAGACTAAGTATAAATCCCCTCAGGAGCCCCACTACAATTAGGCTCCTCAGAGTGGAGGATGAAATGGGAAAATTCGTGGATGAGTCGACCCATCTCCTGCATCAGATTGGTCTCGTACTGACAAAATCAAGTGGCATACATAGTCTTCATCTTTCCAAGAGGCACGAAACCTTGGGTGTGTCTTTTCCTCCTTGGATGGTGGAGGAATATGTCGATGACATCCTGATAATCTTGGTACTCCTCGGACCAGTGACGTCTCGAGATTTTCCCAAACTCATGGAATGATGGAAAAAATAAAGAATGGTCAGGACTAGTTCTCTGCCCTACGTGCTTAACATAATGGAGAACGATTAGGGATTTACCTTGGGGCATGGAAGAGGACCCGATCCCGGCCTCGAGCTCTGCCTCAAGCTCTTCGTCTTCCTTTGCCTCCGTGGTGGCATTGATGGTGAGGACACTCTTTGCATGCTCCTTGAAAAGGCATTGCGTGTGTATAAATTGTGCCTTAGCCGCCATATAGTACGTGTGGAGCCTCGACTCATGGCGTGATTGCTTCAAGTCCCAAAATCTAGTGAGGACCACCAGGCTTATACTCTGCCCCTCCCGCAGTAGCCCATACTGCTGAAGGTGGGCATCAGTAACAAGGAAGGTGAGATCCAACTCCTCGTCGTGGACTGTGTTCATCATCTTAAACCTTTCATTGAAGGAGTCAATGAAAGGTGTATGGCGATAGGGACCTGAAATGAGACATTTTACAATTAAGGATCAATTATGAGTGGGACACTATTAGATGAAACTATGCGAGGACAAAAGTGCTTACCAACTCTAGCAAAGTCTAGGAGTAGGGTGGGATTGGTCCTCATTGGGAAGCCACTTGCCTAGAAGAAGTGATCCTTGTAGTCCCAAGCGTGGTTCTCATTTCTACTTGGAGCCTTGTAACCTTTCCCCGAGATCGTATGCTTCATTAAGGTGTAGTACTCATTATGGTCCCCCTTCTTTGGGCACTGTCGAAAGCTGTAGATATACAGTGTCTCAGCTGGAGAATGTGTGGGTCAATTCTGTCTCCTATATAGAATGTAAATCCTAGCCAGCACCCGATATTCATTCAGGAGCAGCTGGAAAAGGGCTATGCTGACATACTTGAGGAAGTCGACATAGTACTGGTGCAATGGCAGGGTTGCACCAGCCTGGAGACGAGAGGCACTCCAGGGCGTGAGCCCATGGGTGCTCTCGTGCGCCCTCTTGTCCTCTTGTGACAGGCTCACCAAAATCTCATGGGTATCCACCCAGTAGTGGGTGAGAATCTTCTCCAAGGCACCTCGGTGTTGGAGCTTGCTGGGGATTGACTCCGCCTCAAACCCCACGGTGGTGTAGGGTTTGTCCGTCGGCATCTTCCTCCGAGATGCCAACTCAAAGGGGTCTTATCGCCATTATGGCGGGGTCCTCTTGTACTACGATGGCCTTACTGCTACCAACCACTTATTTCGCCCCTCTTGGGGTGTTGCCCAACTTCTCGGGCCATCTGTAAGATTTCAGCGTCGAAGGCGTAGAACCCTTGTGTGTGTAGTTGGTGGAGCTCCTCGGACATTTGAAACAACAAACCAAGCAGTTAGAGCCTTGCCTCGAAAAAATATGGGTCAAAACGAGAATCACTAAGACAATTGCTCGGGGAGAAGAGAGAAGAAATTCTAAGGACGAGGGGTATCCTCGGGGCCAAAGAATCAACATCGGAGAACACCACCAGAAATTATGAACACCGTCGGAATCTATGAATTTTCCATATTCCGGTTGAATGTCTAGAAAGGAAAAAGTTTCCTAAGGTGTCCAGTAAGCCATTTTGACACCTCCTAACACCGAAATGTGCATAAAAAGACCTATAAAAGGTCAAAGCAGCCCCTCAAGTACCACAAAAAAGCTTGTTCCTAAGCATCCATCTAAACTCCAAAATTAATCTCAACGAAAACATAAAACCAGTGAATACTTACTCGATATATAGTGTCGATAAGTGCTGAAGCGAGTTCAAACGCTGAAGAATTGCTTGTCGTTCACCCAGAAATATGATGATTCTCGCCAACCGTTCAGAATCACAGAAGAATCTCAAGAACAGTTGAGGGAATGGGAAACTTGAGAGAAAAGAGAGACTTTTAGAGTTTTTTGTATTTATCAAATGGTAAAAGTGCTTGCTGAGAGGAGGTTATCGAGTTTTTTTACTCGTAGAACTTTGGGTGGAAGTAATCTCACCTCGACCGTCGGATTACCTACGACAAAGGTACTCGAGAACAATTCAACAGTCAAACTTTTAAAGGCATGGATCGTGATCATTAGCTTTGGAAAAGGACGCCTTGGATATGGAGCAAAAGGACACCTAGGGTACGGAGTAGACGTTTTGAGTAGTGGAATGGACTCCTCATTAATTGCACGGATTGATGAGCCCAACAATAGGGAGTCAACACATGGCGTGACTTTTCAAAGTGAAGTCAGAGGAAGCCTAAGTGTCTCCTCTTGAAGATCTTTTTGAATTACTTCTAAGTCTAAGTCTCCACTGCTCAAGGATGAGTGAAGACTTGGGGGGAAATGTTGTCCGTGTTTTCGCCACCCGGCACGTGGCAATTAGGTGTAATTAGCGACAAGTCATGAAGTTCTCAGAGTGTGAGCTCCTCCAAGAAATCTAGTCCGACCAAGACGTGCGTGTCTCCAAGCGAGGCTATGCCCCGAGGTCTATCTTTGAGGTGAGGATGTCTCCGAGTGAGGACACATCCCAAGAATGCCCTGAGCCAATCTCCAGGTCATGAATGTCTCCAAGTGAGGCCACGCCCCGAGATCTTCTCTCGAGGCGGGGATGTCTCCGTATAAGACTACGTCCTGAGAAGCTCTCCTTACTCGCCCACCTTCTAGGTTTATGACTCTAGTCCTCGACCTCGGAGTGGCTACCAGGTGTCAGTCATTACGGGCATGGGCCACCAGAAGATCATCTGACAACTTTTGGTGGGCCCCGATTTGTGGTGTTGAGTTCGTACACTCGACATCCGACATTTCCCACAACGTGCGCCACACCCTGACAGTCATAGATATGTTCCCCATAAAGTTGGTGCCTGACTTGCTGCAATGGGCCCCGTAGAATTTGCGTGGGTCGTAGTCTTTGTTTTAGTGCAACCCTTTTTTTGTCTTAACACAATATTAATACCCCGTGGTGGGGGATCTTGTATTAATGATAGATGATTAACATTAATGACCCCATCCTCTATAAATAAGGGTGGGGAATCTCCTTGTAAAGGGTTCGAATTTTTAGAGAGAGAAGCTTTGTAACTCAGTGCAATATATACGCTGCCTGAGAATAACCATTGAAGCTTGCTAAAACAAGTTTCAAGCTCACTAAATACCATCGACTTGTGGACTAGGACTCTTTTATAGCCCAAACCATGTAAAACCCTTGTGTTCTCATATTTAGTTGATAGAAAAAAAGGCAGTCAACAAGCATTTCGAGCTCGAAACAAGAGAATTCCAGAAGAAGAGTGCGAAAAGATACTTACGAATTCGTTGGAAAGAGTAAAATCTGGACGGATCGAGCCCATCTGTTTAGAAGAAGATTGTCTTGAAGTTCGAAGGATGATTAGGTATGTCCTCGAACATCCTTTCTCCCTTGGATAACTCGAGAGATAATAGAAGTCATCCCCACTATGAGCTTGGAAGGGGTTGCTTTTCAGGCAAAAGAGATATAAAATCTTGTGTGCTGAGGGTCCATCCCACTTCTTTTCGTGGTAAAGCGACTTCAATGCTGCGAGGAACCTATAAGAGTTGGACTAAAGCTAGAAGGGGGAGATACCGACAAAGTTGATGAACTTCCTAAAGTATTCCTTCAAGGGCAGTAGTGCCTCAACTCGCATATGCTCGCGACTCTAGGCCGCAAGCTTACCTTTTCTCTCTGGGCCGTCTTCACTCAGAGTGAAGCAGCTCCTTTCATCAGAGCTGGTAGGTTGGCACACCAATTTTCTAGATAGCTTTAATCCATGATAAGACTGAATGTCTAAAATTTGTCTCATGGAGTTGACAGAACTATGGTCGTGTTCAACCTTGAAGTAAGAACTCTCTGAGACCGGGGAAGAAGAGACTTCGGGGACTATTTGACCAGTTGGTTGGGCTGAGGTACCCTCCATAAATTTGAAGGCACTACAACAATTTTAAGTATATATTACATTAAAAAATAGCACATATTCACAAGCGCTATTAATAAATAGTTAAAAAAAAACACGGAGGCGCCTAGTTATTTTTCGTTTGGCGCCAAAAGAAAAAATTCTGGGTATATCATAAGAAGAAAAGAAAAAGGAAAACAATAAAGCACAAATTCTCTAATTTCTCTCAGCCTCCATTGAATCCCTAAACCTAAAATACCCAAACAAGTTTCCATTGCCGCCTCTCTGCCTCTCTTTCTTACGCCTAGTTGCAAAGCTTACTCTCCTCCACTCACTCTCTCTCAAGCACTTATCCTCTCGTCTCGCCTATCTCTGCCTCACGCGAGTCACTAGAGCACACGATGCCGGTGGAGCACATGACGTCGGTGGAGCACTCTCTCTCTCACGACTCACGCGAGCTTCTGGAGCACATAATGGCGGTATCTCCCCTGTTTAAGTCGATGGAGCAAGCTGGTACATCACGCTGGTATCTCACTTTCCCTCACGTAAGTCACGATGGTTTTCCCCTGCTGGAAGCAAGAACATCTCTGTGAGGTGAATTTTTTTTTATATACAGATTACATATAATCAATATATAAATATATATTTATGTGTATATGTATTTATAAAGTATTTGATTGTTTTTTGTTGTCCCTCCCTGCATTTACTCTCTTCTACTCTCATTCACTCTTCGTTTTCTTTCTGTCTTTCTCATTCTGTCTTGCAAGTGATAGGCTTGGCGTCGACAGTAGTGTTCTGAGCTTGCAAAATTTGGGTATTTTAATTTTTTTTTTCAGTTTTAAGGTTCATTTTAATTTGATTAGTATACCGAAATAGCTACTGGTTTGTGATGAGGGTTTCTTTGTATTTGTTTCATTTGTGAAGGAGGTCTTCATCCGGGTCACTCTTTCTTTGGGCATATATAATACAATTATTATTTGTTAGTTGGGTTCTATGTCAGACTTGGTGCTGCTTGAGTTTATACTTTTGCTTTTAACAACAATCTTAGGCATAATAGCCAATATTTGCATTTCATTAAGGGTATGTAACACTGTTTTTGCTCCATGTGCGAGGTGTAAGATTGATGAAGTGGAAATAATTTATCCCATAATAAAAATTGTTGATGTCTTTGTACGCATTTATAGGAGAATGTTTATTGGCTTAGAAAAGAAAATCTGCCAGAAAAAAAGGCATGCCTCTTATCTTTAAATTAGTTATTTTCTTGAGACATAGTTTTAGAGTTTCAAATATTGTTGAAGAGTTTTCCCTAAAAGCCTTTCATTATTTAATCTGACTTTACTTTCCTTCTGTGTAACATTTTGTTTTCTCTTTTTGATCTTACCTCTTTTGATTTAAGTTCTTTCAGTGCTATAATATGTTCTCTAACATGCCTTTCAGGATTCCTTGTTGCTTGGGAAAATTCATGTGGCCCTTTTGAAACATCTTCTATCTGATATTGAAGTGGAGCTCAACAACGAATCTTTGCCTCATCAGAGTAAATCTTGCAATTATCTTGCATTGCTTCACATGGTAAGTTAAAAAATACACACTCACACTCACATTAGAGGGTTGTAAACTTTAGAATTGAACTTTTTGCAGTGAGATTGGAAGTTTAGTGCTATTTGATTTGAGTGCTTGTTGACATTGCCAGCATTGGAATCTAAAAGTATTTACTTTGAAATCCATATGTGTATATATATATATATATGTGCTCCAATTCTGTCCAACGGCAGCAGAACTTTACACTCTAAAAGATGTGGTGCATTGCCAAGACTACACAAAACTTTTCATATGTATTGGATCAATAAAATGTTTCTTCTTCTCTTGTTTTTGACAAATATAAAATGTTTCTTTTTGGTAGTTTATAGTTTGAGCAAAGTGGTTTTTGCATGTATTTGCTTTGATTTTTTTTTTTTAATGTTGTCTATACTTTCAAGTTATCATATAGTTAAATATAAGATTTGTAACTTTATGCTATTTTTTTTCATTGAGGAAAAAGAATTCGAATTTGGGATTTTTTAAAAAAGTATTATTCTTTTGTGATCATTGGTCTTCTAATTAAGGAATTGGTGTGATCCTTAGCCACTTCTAAGTAATTAGTTTGAAAGAAAAACTGTTAGCATTGGTTTATGTTTTATTCACTTATCCCATACCTTAAGCTATAGTGTGTATAATACTGGTTATGGAGTTGGGGTTTTTTGTTTTTTCTTTCAAGTGAATCTCTACTGATCATGAGAGTGACTAAATTCTTGGGGTACTCTTAGGCACTGGTAGTGATCGAGATTGGTGAGAATTTCGGGAGACCACTATATATTTTGTCTAGTCATGGTGAGAATCTTGATAGTACATTTTGCATGGGTGTGCCTTTTTTGTTTTCATTCATAGTTGTTGTTTATCTGGGAACTACCATATTTGAGAAACATAAGCAGGCATCTCATTTTTCTAATTGCTTTGAACTACTTTTGCATAAGTTTTGATTTTATTATAGCATCTCTGTCTCTTATATCATGGCTCGACTGGTCTTTCTTCCATCAGGTCTCAATCTTCCATCTCTGTATTTCCTTTTGTTTCCCTGTAATTTTTTTCAACTTGGATCTGTCTTCAAGTTTTACCATTTCTCATGTAGGTGGCTGGCGCAAGAGGCTGGACAGCGACGGAAACGGGGCTCAACGGTGCGTGGGCTCGACGGTATGTCTCTCTCTCCCTGCTTTTAATGGTTATGCTCTTATTTTGAGTGGATTTACTAGCTTTCACCCATTACCTCTGTTTTTTTTCCTCAAATTTCAGCTACAAATCTTTCTTCTAAGGGAAATTTCGGACCTTATTTGCTTTAATGTGCTCTATTTTTTAGTTTTGTTTTTTATTTGTGAGATAATAAATTTTTTTATTTGGGGATACTAAAACCCTTAAGTAGTGTTATAGCTCCATTAATCATATGGGTTTTGTTGATTTGGGGATACTGAAACTAATGAACACTCCTGGTTTAGTTTCTTCTTTTTTCTATTTTTCTTAAGTAAAGTTGAAGGTGTTTATATCATGTGTAATGATTATCACTGTGCTGAGTTTTAACTTATAAATATTAATATTAAATAACAAGTTTTTAGATTGGTTTGGGCAAACATTAGGGTGATAGTTATGTGTTTCTCCCTGTAATGCTTGAGCAGGGAGAATAGCGAAAAGACACATTACAAATTTTTGCATTGAATATTGTCCGAGCCAATCAATTTTTGTCAAGACACATTACAAATTTCAATTGAGTGTGTGTTTGAACTTGATTTATTAATAGAAATGGACACTTATAAAATCTAGAGCTCACCATGATGAAGTGAATCTTCTCTGTACATATAACCTTGATCTAAAATCCTTTTGATATCTAATGCAAACATTATTTGATTTTTTCAAATGATCTAGTAGTAAGAGTTTATTTGTTTTGTCTTCTTGTTTAGTTAAAATAACTTACAAAATGATCTAGCAGTCTGAGTTTATCTAATTTATTGGTTTTTACATGCAAATACACAACTTTCCTAGGCTTAATGCTGAAGTTATTATATTCAATGTATGTGCTGAATGTTTATGTAGCTTCTCTTAAGAGGGCCCAATTTTTCACAGCATATTTTGCATAGCTTTTCTCAAGTATTTTCTTTCATGTATTTTTTTAAGTTTTGCTTGTTAATTCTGAATTGATGATTCTTATTTTTTGTGAAATTGATTGTTGTTTGTTTGCCATGAAATTAAGATTTCAAAATTCCTAATTTTATTTTTTCATTTCTCATATTGATGTTGTGCTGTGATGAATTCCTTAATTATGTCTAGGCAACTCAATTATGAATCAAAAAGTAATTTTTTTTGGTTGTCTTTCCAAATATAAATCATTTTCACTTGCTTATACTCTTTATGTCTGGCATAATTTTTCTTTTATCATTTCATCTCTTTAGGTACAATGTAGCAATTAAGTGTGCAACTATTACACTTGCTGGGCACTCCTAACCAAAGTAGAATTATGAATATAGATTACTTGGTTTAAAAAATGTTTGGAATCCTTGTCTAGTGGTACTTAGGCATTGTGATATGACTGAGAAAGGACATGTGAAGGAGTTTAACTTGAAACAAATAACTAGACAAAATTGCATAGAACAATAAAAAGAAGGCCAATCTCATTTCAATCTCTGTTCTGCAATTTTTTCCCCTTGTATTGAAGCATTTATCTATCTCATTTCAACATTTCATATTTAAGGTGTAAAATTTGAGCCTCTCTCTGTCATTTTAGATTTTCTCTAGAAATCCAAGTCTCATCTTTTTTTTTCTGCAATTTTGGGTAAAATCTGAATCTGAATCTCATATTATAATTGTAGCTCTCTCTATAAATTTGTCTACTATATTCATATCTATGTTAATGAAGCAACTAGTAAATTGTTGAAACAATAAATTGCTGCTAGCGTAAATTGTTGAAACATTCTCTATGCCTCAATCTCTTTTTGCTATGTAATCTCTTTTGCTTATGAGTAATTTTATTGATTTGATTTATCAATTTTGAAAAACTAATTATTATAATAGTATAACTTGTAGCTTTTCTGCTGTCATGATAAATTTGCCAAAGGATCATTAAGTGTTGACTGCTTAGGATACTTTTTGTACTCACCTTTGATGACACTTGATCATTATAATATTCCCTAGAAAGATTCAAAAGATCATTAAAATGTGGTACCTGTTAGGCCAATTTTTACAGCTACTAACTGTTTTGGTTAGTTAGTTGTTCATTGTAACTAATTATTGTTATTTTGTAGATTAGTTACTTTATTAGTTTTGGTCTTTTCTGTATATATACTCTTTTGTATCATTACTTCATTAATGAGAATTGATTCTATTCATTCAGCCACTAAGTTTCCTTACAGTACCTACCACCAATGAGGAAAAAAAACATTAAAAATGTGGTAATTAGAAATATAAGGTGCCATATAATTATATTTTAAGAGAGATTTTTAAGATTCAATTTTCAATGAGAATTGAATCATGCTTTTGTTTACTTTTCCCTGCTGTCTCACTAGGTTATTACTATAAAATGTGAAAATATCCTAAGCATTTCATCTTATGCACGCAAGTGGAACATTCCAGAGACTATTCACGATCTCCTATCTTGATGATGAGATACTTGTATGTATACTTTTACCAAAAACTCTTTCCACCAAAGCATAACTTCAGTTGCATTTACTAAATTGTTATTTTGGTAATTTTAAACACAATATCTTATGGTGCTCAAGTCCCTGAAATCCTAATAGTGCCCACCCTAAAGTGAGAAGCTTTTTCACTAACCTCTATTAAATACTTGACCTACCTTTGCTCATTGCCTTTTTTTGTAATGTTATAACTCCTTTTTTTTTTCTTTCTTTCTTTCTCCTTTTTTTTTGGCTAAGCTTATTTTTCTGCTGTATTAATACCAAAAAATTAAAATTTGAGTTAGCACCTATAATCAATTGCTATCTTCACTGTAGGGATCTGATTTCTTCTTCTTTCATGTAGTTAGAAAATATTTCTAGCTTTTTTTTTAACTTTCTTTGGTTTTGATGAGTCTTTGATCTGAGTGGTGTGTACATATTAAAGATCATAATAAGGATGCTGAAATGCAAAACATTTTCAACCATATCATCAAACTAAAGGCTTATGCCTGCATTAGATTTTGAAATATCTGAAAGGGTATGTACCAACTATGTCCTGAACCTTTATATTGGTGTTTGCAGATAACAAGGGATACTAGTGGAGTTCCTAAGGTTCTTACAAGGTTAGATGCACCCTCATCACCCTTGGCTGACACCATGACATAATATGAGAGCTAGAGATCCTTTTGTATGTGAAATGGGAATTTAAATTTTTCATGTTTCTTAAATTTGTTATTCTATTTTATTACTTCTCTTAATTTTATTTTTGTTATAATATTATGCTAACTTCAGACACAATTTAAGTGTTAGAATACTGAATTTATTGTATGTGAAACTCAAGCAGAAATTTCTTCTATACCTCTTCTACTGCCTTATCTTTACAGGGTTGTATGAACTCATTATTAACTTGTTAAAACAGTAAAATACAAATATACTGAAACATATTGATATACATTCACTGTATTCTCTTAATGGAAGCAAGTTGTTTGACAAGTTTGATTTTATTTGCATTGTATTCTCTTTTCTTATTTATAGCTTTGGTAAGTTATAGTTTATATGATAGTTATGGGATTGGCTTTGCATTCACTTGTTATATTATTTATTTATTTTAGTTTTCATCTTCCAGTTGTTCCCAAGCTTTGTTTGAATCTTCATTTTGTTTTCTATTATGCTTATTTATATTTGGATTTCTAAATTCTGTTTTTGTTCAGTAATGATTTAAATGGGGCTAATTGTATATTAGGTTTGTGGCATCAACTCTCCAAACCTGACTGCTTATCTTTCTCTATTTATTTTTCAGAGATTTTGAACAAGTTCCCTCGAAGGACTAGTATGCCATCTGGGGTTCATAGTCAAGCACAACAATCTGAAGAACACCTACAACAACAGCAACAATAGCATTAGCAGCAGCAACAACATCATCCAAACTATAGTTTGAAGTAAAAAATGTTCAAGATTATAAAACTTTATTATGTTATGCTTTCAAACTTAAGTTAGAACTAATATCTTATGAAGTAAACACATTCATGGTTTGAATTAGTTATTTTTTAATGTAATACTTATGGTTTATCAATCTATTGAGAATTACATTTTACGATTAATTTTGTTTTTTTTTTTATCAAAATACAATAATGAAGATCTTTTAATTAAAAAAAAAACCATATAAGTATACTTATTAAAATAAAATTTAAAATATATTATCCACACTAAAGTAACAAAATTTTATTACTATATGTTACGATTTAAGAACATATTATAAGCGAAACAAACTGTTATGATTTATATAATATAACAAACTAAAAATGCTATCAAAATAATCAAATGTAACAGTTGAAAAGTGTTATGAAAAAAGTACAAGATTAAACTTCAAATTTATAACCAAAAACTCTATCTAAATGTTATTATTTGAATATTATAGCACCTAAAAATGTGTTATTGAATAGTTTAAGATAACACCGAACATAACATTCAAAAACTGTTATAGAAAAGACTGGACTTTTAATAACAGGGGCTATGTTAGCATTTTCAGAAGTGCTATCAATAGTCCCGGTTAGCAGTTTTTAAATGTTATGAATACTGTTTTTTCTTGTAGTGAGGAGAGCTTGCGAGGGGGAAATACCACGGTAACCCTACACTTAGGATCCAAGGGGATCGGACGAGCCTCAGGATCTGGGTCAGGATACATGACAAATCATTGTCTCCGTCTTTTCCTTTCCTTGACCACATCAATTTGACGTCAAAGGTGTGCTCGAATGTCTTCATGTTTGAGACACTCCTCATGCTCCTAGATCAACCACTAATTTCGGGTGAACGATGATTCAACTCGAGGAGAAGGTGGGTGGTATGGGAATGCAAGTTTGGGCCCCCACCAATTCTCTAAAAAACTGCGGCATCTAACAAGAAGGAAAAGGGTGAGGGCCCATCACTTAGAAAGTATGGAGATACGAAATTTTTTTAAGACTTGAGCTCGAAGGCCCGAGACAAAGGGATTGAGGAAGTTAAGAAAAAATTAGAAAAAATTCAAGAATTCGAGATTGAAGGCTCAAAATAAGCAAGACAACTTGGATGACCTAACCAAGCTAATACAAGTTCGAGTGTCGAGAGTGTCCCCATGCACGAAGTGGGAAGTTAATTCTAAAAAATCTTGATTTTAAAGGGAAAGTGGGCAGTTACCCAAATAGGGATGGTCATTGAAAAGTGTGCATATAAACCCTATTTCTAAACCCTATTCCTTGCTCTATACGATACCTTTGCGTAACCTTTTCAAATCCTAAAAGAAAAAAAATACCATTTATTTTGCAAATTTTCCTAAAACACACATTTTCTACCATTTTTATACTAGCATGATGGATCAAAATACCCTATATTCTATAAATTTTCAAGAACCAGATCAAGAACAAGTCGAAAAAAAGAAAAGGATTTTCTATAAACCACAATAAGAAAAGATAAGAATCTTACGCGTTGTAAGTTGACGAGAGAATCGAAGAGTCGACTGGTGGTATCAATGCAAGGAGATCATCAGAAACTTACGTTCGAAAGGGGAATGAGTGGGAAATTGAAGGATTCTTGAAATTTCCTTTCGTTTCTTCTTAGAAAACATGCAAGCTTTTTGAAAACCAGAGCAAAAGTGGTGAACTAAGATGGAAGAAAGGGTTTATATAGGATTATAAGGTGGTGAACCACAAATAAATCTGAACCGTGAAGAGGAAATTAAAAGAGATTCGACAGACCGCATTTAATCTCGAAGATTGACGGCAAAAAAAAAAAAGAATGGGAAAAGACGTGTGCAGAAAAAGAGTACTTGAGTACTCTCAACATGCAATCCCATAATGACACATGTCCACACTCGAGTGTGGTAGGTGGGTACATTTCTCAAAAGTGATGTTCAAAAGTCTCCTTCTCATAGGATTCGAACCAACATTTTTTAGGGGACAAAATGTTACACCCAAATTTCGATAATAAATAAGTAGCCTCAAAATGTAGGTTCATAATGTGTAAGCTCAAGACTAACAAATGTTAGCATTATACTTGTACAAATTGTCATGAAGTTCCATAGCTACGTCATCAGCGCTCGAGCATGAGTTGCTAGCTTGAAAGTGTCAGTCTCCTCCAAGAGATGAGTTCGACAAACTAACCAAGCAAGGAGGTGCGCGATAACTGGAATGATGAGCTTGAGACTTTGAGTGATCTCGAAAACGCGTTGAAGTAGTGATCAAGCTCGAAGATGCATTAAATACATACACGGGGAAGCTATTTGGAAATCCCTTGTAACGACCCAAAATCACAAATAAGGCTTAAGGGCCTTGATTAGTGTGCCGGGAGGGCATAATTGGTTTATGTGTGAATTTATTAAGTTTAATGCATGATTTTATGATAAGCATGCTTGTATGGTTATATGAATGTAAATGTGAATATGTGCTATAATTGTGAGAACCACATTATCATGTGGGTAAATCTGCAGCATGCGACTTGAGACGATCCTAGGGAGCTAGCTAGCGGGAAAGTCACAACGGGGCTTAATACTTGACTTGGGGTAAGTCAAGGGGTATCTCAGGTGTTGGATGGTTATTTAGGTTATCGGGTTATGGAAATAAATAATTGGAGATATATTTAAGGTTAGGAAGCCTAGGTGGGAATACTGGGGAATTTTACCATTTTGCCCTCGGGGACATTTTCGGCACCCCGAGCCTCGGGATTAACTTAATTACCTAAGGATAGATTAAGTAAAAACTCATAACTCGGTGGAAACAAAGGAATCGACCCCCCTCTCTCTCTCCTTCTCTCTTCTTCTTTCTCAAGGAAAACCACTAGAACCTAAGGAATTCAGCTGGGAATTCAGTGGATTGAGCTAGAGTTTTGGAGGATTAATCTAGTGTTCAGCTAAGGGGTTCAACTGAGATTAAGGTAAGTCATAAGCTTTGTGCATGGTGATTAATTCTGTGTTTATGGATGGTTTTGAGGTGTTTATGGATTTTGATATTGAATGGTTTAATTGAAGCTGAAACTTGGAAGTTAGCTCAGGAATCCCTTAGAGAGTTGGTTCAACAGAGAAGGTAAGCTCCAATTCTTGATTTAGTGTTTGAATTCTAAGCTTTTATGACTGGTTTTAGTGTTCTTGAGTGTGTGAGTTTCAGAGATTGAAAAGGTGTATTGATGAGTTTTTAGATTAGGTTTCTGCTGGCTTATGCCTCTGAAATCATGCAGGGATGTTTGTGATAATTGTGGTATATTATTGGGGTGGTTTTGAGTGAGGTTTTTTTTGGGTTCAAAGGGATCGGGTCGCGGCATAGTTCTTGGTGAGTCGCGGCCCTCTAAAGATGAAGTGTGCTGAGGAAGGAGGGTGGGCCGTGGCATGGGGCTTGTAGGGCCGCGGCCCGTGTCTGGTTCCGAGCCTAGATGGGCTCTATTTGGGGGCTATGCTGCGGCATGGGAGGCTTGAGCCACGACCCTTAAGGAAATTAGGGGTTTTTTGATTTTGAGCATGGGAATTTAACCTAGGGTGCTCGGGATTGAATCTACTACCGTGTTTGGTGGAATTCGATGTTCCAGAGACTAGAACCTTATTTAGAAGCCTTTTACAATTATTAATGGTATCCCTTATCTTGGTTGTGACTAGGTATAAGCTAGGGGCTCGAGAACGGATCGTGCTCAAGAGGCATCTCGCGTAACCAGTACATTTGGAAACTAAAGGTAAGAAAACTGCACCCGGTTGTGGATTTATAATGGGACTATGGGTTCCCTGTTTTGTGTGCTTTAAGAAGGATGGTATTTCGCCATGTAAATAGTAAAAAAACGACCTAAGAGTGTCAAAGTTTACATTAGCACACAGGGCGCGACTCGGCCACTGGTAGCTGAGGACAGCTTATTATGCACTGAGCTCGGTTTAAGCGGGCCAGAGTCAGAGGGGTAAACAGAGGGTGCGACCTAAGGTGTTGACCCTGATTATCATGTGATTTGATTGTTATTATTGATTGGTGGATTGTCATGCTGAATAGCTGAGTGTTGATTGGTTGAATCTTTGGTTATGTCTACGTGCTATGTGATTAATATGGTATATTAAGTGTATGAACATGCTTAAAGGGGGTTATTCAATTGTTATCATTGTTTGTTATATAATGTTATGTTTTCTTGTTGGGCCTTGGCTCACGGGTGCTTCGTGGTGCAGGTAAAGGCAAGGGCAAGCTTGATTAGCCCTGATTCAGAGAGCTCTGAGAGCAGAATGTACATGATCAGCTGCTCAGCCGCCACGGTTGAGGGGGAGACAGGAACAGGAGAACCATAAACGTCTGTTTTGCCCTTAGAGTGGCTAGTGGTTGTTTGAACTCTGGAAATTTTGTAAACTGACTTTTAAACGCTGTTCCTTTTTTGGATCCCATGTGTAAAAATGTTTAGTTATATGAAATGTATCTTATGAGACCAAAATCTTTTAACCCTAGAACATTAATGGTTTCAGTGACACGTTTTTAACTAAATGACTTGGTTAGCAAGTCCTGCACCTTTATAAGTACACAGTGTAGCGGTCTTGGCTATCCAGGGCGTTACATCCCTATTTCTTTGGGATTGGTTAAAATCGTTTATTAAATGCCTATTTTTATGGGATCTTTATTTTAATAATGCATTTTAATTGTATTATTATTATTCAGGTATTCATTTGAATTTAAATTTGAATACATGTTGTAACTTCCCTAAACTTATGGGAGATGTTATCCCCAAAATTTCAGTTCGATGACATGGCAATCAGGAGTGACAGGTGGCAATGCATGGCTATCAAGTGGTGCATTAATGGTTAATAAATGTGTCAGCAAAAGGAAGTGCAAAGGTTAGAAAATGACCTACAGAGTCGTCTCATCACTGGTCGGGAAGAACATTGACAGTGAGGATGGTTTGATCTGGTTAGGCAAAAAACAAGTATGAATTTACCTTGTCAAGAAGTAATATACCCGACCAGGTATGACAAGCAAAGAGACATACCCGACCAGGTATGTCAGGGAGGTGACATATCCGACCAGGTATGTCAGGGAGGTGACATATTTGACCAGGTATGTCATGGAAGTGACATAGCTGACCGGCTATGTCAGGGAAGTGATGTAGCCAACCAGCTATGTCAAGAAGGAGACATACTCGTTTTTGGGGGAGGTCATACCACAAAATTTCTACACTTGGAAGACCACTCCATTCTCTTCATCTTTTTGGTCATTTTTCTATGAGTTTTTAGAGGAAAATTTTGGGGGTTCCTCTTCCAAATTTTCCTATTTATGTTTGTAATTTTTGGGTTTCTATTTTCTATTCTAGTTATGAGTTTCTAATCTTTTTAAGATTATTAAGGTGATGATGAAACAATATGTAACTAGATAGTATTTATGTTGTGTGTTGATTTCCCATTTTGTGCAATAAAGTTTATGAATTTTCTTCTTCAAATATCTTCTTTCATCTTAAATATCATGTATTTTGGATTGTTAGCACATATTTACACTTTGTTCTTCATTAGTGCAAAAACATAATATTCTTTGTGTAAGATGTGTCATTAAATTGTACACATCCAAAGCTTAGAACAAAAATATTATGTTTTGTCTTACAAATAATGTTATTTGATTTTTTGTTGTTTCATTAGGTTGATTCACTTTAAGACTTTGAAATTATACTTTTTGAAAAGTAAAGAAAAATCTTATCTGTTTAGAAGTAATTTGTGCTTAAAATTATAAATCTATTTTGAAAATGATAGTTTGATTTATTTTAACTATCACTAAAACTTGGGAATCAATGTACTTATAAATATTATTGAACTTATATTTTGTGGATTCCATTATCTTAATAATCTTTCTTCTACCATCTTGTTTACAATTATAAATTTAAGTATTTATTGTCTTAAATTTCTTTATTATTGTCTTTTATTTTATTTTCATTATACAAAAATCTCATCAATCTTTGGAGCTAGGTTAGAATTTGTTAATTTTGGTTTAAAATAGTTTTCTTTTCGATTTTAGACAACTCATTTGGGTTCGACATCCTTGCTTACACGATCACTATTTTATATGAACGATTCGTGTGCTTGCGATTTATAAATATTTAAAACATACCCGTTTTGGGTCCATCACACCCCTTTGAGATTCCATCATGGGCCAAGCAGTGCTTACCTCATGGGCCGACCACCACACCCTTGGGCGACTTCTAGGGATCCAGGGTGGTCGGCCCAAGCATAAGATGACCACCTGGGACCCTAAAAATAACATTTTCTCTTCTCAATGATCTCTTTGGGGTCTTCCTTGTACTGTACAAATTATTTTTTCTGGAGACTTGAACAGTCCTCTGGCATTTTTCTAAGGCTTGCATCCTTGGGGTGATCGAACTAAGGTGGTAGGCCGACCACCTATGCCCCATCTTTCATGCCTTGTAATCTTATGGATTTAGGGTAGTCAGCCCAGGCTTAGTCTCACTGGGCCGACCCCCTATATAGACTTTTTCTCCTTATTTGTTCATTTTTGCTCCTTAGTTCATGGATATGCCCCCAGCTATTGGCTTCATTATGCTCACTTACTAACTTTACTCTTTATTTTTCTTCTGTTGCAGATGTCTAGCTCCTCTTCATCAGACAAGTCTGTAAGTGAGCGTACTCCCCAGGAGTTCTTGGAAAGGGTGAAAAGGATTCTCCCTCGCTCCACTCTATACTCATTCAGTGAGCAAGACTACTTGAAAAGGTATAGCCCAATGGTGAGAGTAAAACAGACATCTCAGCCAGCTTCTGAAGATAATCTTCTTATTGCCCAGCACATCACCCAAGGCTCTTCGCCTGACTCTTCTTAGATCTCTTCTCAGCATAGTACTTCCTGTGGCTCTCGGGGCACATCCTAGCGAGGTATTTCTTCTCAGCGGAGTCTGCCCAGTCAGTGAGACTCCTTGCAACACCCTTTGCATTGGGATATCAGTTGGGTTCCCCATCACTCTTCTTCTTAGAGAGAACATATCGAGGGCTCTCATCGTCAGGCTACTCATCCTTAAGAGCGTTCTATTCATAGGTTTTGACGGACACGCTCTGCCAACAAGTTTGGTGCCCTACTTCCTCTTCATCCATACTTCCGGGGCATGGCAGATTATTTGGTCCAACTTTCATTCTAAGCTTGAAGCTGTCCTCCATGAGGTGTGGACCTTAGGCGAGTTCTTGGCTCTAGGGATGCAGACATTGCTTTGAAAGATGAAAAGATCAACACTCTTCGTAGTACCGTGGAGCTCAAACAGTAGGAAGTGAGGAGTTGACTTTCAGGATATCCCAAATGGAGGGGAAACTTGCTGATCAGCTCCAACAGTCTGAAGCTGAGAAAGAGAAGCTAATTGCTGACATGGACCAACTGCAGAAGGATGCTCTTGTCGAGAAGGAGCAAGAGGTCAAGGCTATCCTGGACAAGACTCGAGAGGAGTATTTAGAGACAACTCTCTCTTGCTTCTACTTGATCTGGAAGTCCAACAAAGATCTGAACTTGGATTTCTTTCCTGAGAAGATGCAAGTGAAGGAGCTTAAGAAGTGTCTAGCTCGTGAGGCTTTCGAGGCTCAGGGTGGTCTTTCAGATGATACTCCTCGCCCTAGTTAGTCTTGATTTTGGTCTTTTATTCTGTCTTTCCTTTCATGCCATTGGTGGGGCACCTGACAATTTTTACATATGGAATTTTATGCCTTTAGCTTTTTTGTTATGAGTACTCAGTGCATGATTAATTTTTTTTTATTTCCAATGCTTACTAAGTATATCAACTCACAACCCTCATTGGTTCAGGTATCAGTATACTCTGAACACATGTATTTCACGTGCCATACTAACCTTACTCTTTTATGTTTTTCATGCTAACAACCATGGTAATGTGAGTAGTATGATACTTCACCAAGTACCATGAACGAAACAGGTTAGGTCGACCACCCCTTGGGTGATAGGCCGACCACTCTATAGGGTTGATGGATTGGCCGATGACCCTATAAGGGACATGGCTTGGAGTCTCCTCACCAATTCCTTTTTTGTTTTTGCTTTTTGCACTTTCAGAACATATGTTGAACAAATGTCCTAGAAAAACTTGAGCTTGCTTAGTACTTAAGGTCACGCCCTCATTGCTTGTGTATACCCCAATCAGTATGTACTATATGCCCCCCCAAGTGATCATGGGTTTAAAAGCCTTGGTCACTTGCTACTTGACCATGCCTTGCTTCGAGCATTTAGACACATAGTGATATCCTTTTCACCCAATGATGCAAGCAGCAAATGCTTGTCCCTCATTGGTAGTCGGGTGATGGTTTCATACTCAGTAGTAATGATACCTATACACAGATGCAAATTATGTAGCAAGTATCGATCACGATCTACGTAATTTCTCAAGTACTCATTATAATGATTATAGACAGAAGTGTCTAAGTTGGACCAACCGGCTCTAGATGGGCCAATCGAGCTCGTAACGAGTCTTAGATCAAATTATCGATCGGTCTCTCAAGGAACAGATTCGATTATGATCCGATGATGGCGACTGGGCTTCAGACCAGTCTCTTATTTTTTGATCGTATGGGTCGATAGGTTCCTCAAGAACCAGGATCGAACGTGATCAAATAATTTTAGCGACAAGGTCCTGGGACTAGTCTCTCATTTGGATCTTATGGATCGATAGGCTCCTCAAGAACCAAGATTGAACATGATCCATTAATTTGGCAACAAGGTCCTCGGACCAGTCTCTCATTTGGATCGTATGGGTTGATAGGTTTCTCAAGAACCAAGATCAAACATGATCCATAATTTGGCGACAAGGTCCTAGGATCTGTCTCTCGTTTAGATTGTATGGGTTGATAGGTTCCTCAAGAACCAAGATCAAACATGATCCATAATTTGGCGACAAGGTCCTAGGACCTGTCTCTTGTTTGGATCGTATGGGTCAATAGGTTCCTCAAGGACCAAGATCGAACGTGGTCCATAATTTGGCGACAAGGCCCTAGGACCTGTCTCTTGTTTAGATCATATGGTTTGATAGGTTCCTTAAGAACCAAGATCGAACATGATCCATAATTTGGTGACAAGGTCCTAGGACTTGTCTCTCGTTTGGATCGTATAGGTCGATAGGTTCCTCAAGGACCAGAATCGAACATGATCCGATGGGGTTGACAAGTCTATAAGAAAAGTTCCTCGTTGAAAGAAATTTAAAGAATTAAGTGAATCTTAAGAAATTAAATTCATTCATTCATTGAAGCATAGTGGCTGTTATATAGATAATTCAAAAATAATAAATTTTCCTCCTGCTCGACCATGCTTCTTTCAGCCAAGGATTCGATGGGAAAGATATTCAGGGTGTCTGCATCTTTGGCATAGGCAAGCTTGGCTAAGGCTTTAGCATTGGCATTCTGCTCCCTCAGGACTTATGCAATCGAGTATCTTTTAAATTGTGTCAACAAGTTCTTCACCTTGTTCAGGTACTACACCATCCTAAGTCCCTTGGCTTGATACTCCCCCAATACCTGGTACATCACTAGCTCGGAATCGCTGAATATCTCCAGGGGCTGCGCATGCACATCTCGAGACAAGCGTAATCCTGCTAATAATACCTCGTACTCAACCTCGTTGTTTGAAGCGTTGAATCCAAATCTGAGAGCACAATGGATTCAGTGATTCTCCGAAGAGATCAGTATGATTCCTATGCCTAAGTTGTGTTCATTGGATGCCCCGTCAACATATAGCTTCCATACATGAGTATCTCATTCTTTCTCGATATCTCCATTCTCTGATTGGTAGGAAGGGTCTTCAAGGTTGGTGCCTTCGACTATGAAGTTTGCCAATGCTGGTCATTTTATCACAGTCCTCGAATGATAAGTGATATCAAACTGTCCTAGTTCCACTGCCCATTTCAGTAATCGTCTTGAGGCCTCTGGTTTTTGAAGAACTTGTCTTAGCGGTTGATCAGTCAGGACTCAGATCGAGTGAGCTTGGAAATATGGATGCATCTTTCGAAAGAAGATTACTAAATAGTAGGCTATCTTTTCAAGAAGGGGATACCTAGACTCTGCACCTACTAGCCTTTTACTGATATAGTACACAAGGTGTTGTACCCTATTCTCTTCTAATACCAAAGCAACGCTTATTGCATGCTCGGTGATTGCCAAATAGATTAATAGTACTTCACCATATATTGGCTTCGCTAGGATGGGAGGTTGAGTGAGATGCTCCTTCAAGGCTTGGAAAGCTTCTTCACATTTCTCGGTCCATTGGATCTTGCTGCCCCTCAGTCAGTTAAAGAAAAGGACACACTTGTCCGTATACTTTGATATGAACCTACTGAGGGCAGCTACTTTCCCTATTAAGCTTTGCACTTCTTTGATTGTGGTAGGTGATTTCATGTCGATCAATGCTTTGATCTTCTGCACTTAAGAGAGTTTAACTTCATGCTATACTTTCTAAGTATTGCAAAGCATTCCTCCAAGTCTCAAACATGCCCTCCAGCTTCTTTAGACTTGACCAACATGACATCGACGTATACCTCCATATTTTTGCCGATCAAGTCTCGGAACATGCCATTCACTAAACACTGGTAGGTGGCTCCTGCATTCTTCAAGCTGAATGGCATCACCTTATAACAGTATAATCCCTTGTCTGTCCAGAAGTTGGTATGTTCCTCGTCGAGATGGTGCATACTTATTTGATTATACCCAGAATACGCACCCATGAATGAGAGTATTTCATGTCTTGCAGTTGCATCGGTCAGTTGGTCTATTCTGGGTAGTGGGAAACAGTCTTTGAGCCAGGCCTTGTTCAGATCTGTGAAGTCCATGCAGGTTCTCCATTTCCCGTTTGGCTTTGGGACCAGCACGGGGTTCGATACCCAATATAGGTAGTAGGCCTCCCTTATAAAGCCATTTTCCTTTAGCCTCTCGACCTCCTCCTTCAGGGCTTGAGATCGGCCTTTGTCAAGCAGTCTCCTCTTTTGTTGCACTGGTGGGTAGTTCTTGTCCACATTATGGACGTGGCTTATCATGGATGGAGAAATTCCAACCATGTCCTTATGTGACCAGGCAAAGATGTCCTGGTTCTTCTTCAAAAATTCTACCAACCGTGCCTTAATTTCCACCTTTAGCTCATTCCCAACTTTAATTACTCTAGTCGGGTCCTCCTCATCTAGTAGGACTTCGTCAAGATCTTTGACTAGTCCTACCCCCATGACGTCATCCCCAAAGCGAGGATCGATGTCGTTTCCCTCACTTTGGGAAACTTGCTATAATAACAAATCTTCGTTAAAAGGAGCCTCCGACTCCAGTAGATTGTTTCTTTCAACGTAAACTTCCATGTTGACAACCTCATCGGTTCCTTCCTTCTCTTCGCAGCAGGTTACTACCATGTTGTTTACGCATGGTCCTTTCTTTGCTTTGACCACTGACGCATTATAGCATTCTCGTGCCTCCCTTTGGTTACCTTGTACGCATCCTTGCCCTGCGCTTGTAGGTAACTTCAAAGATAGATGCCAGATAGATACTGCCGCATGTAACTATTGGGGTTTTATGCCCTAATTAAAACCCAAATTCTTTGTAATCTCATTTTATTATCAATAAAAGAATATAAATCATTTTTTTTACTTGGTTAATCACTTTGCTCACATGTTTTGTTTTCATGATTATTTGTTTAATATAAACTTCTATTAAATCCCGAGCATATAGCTAATCTTATTTATAGTGACGTAATCACAGTGGAATATAAATATGATTATATGTTCAAAATAAGTTAGTCCTAAGATTAGTCAGTGCACCGAATTTACACTGACTTGCCAATCTACGATATGATCTACTTACACATTACAGTGTTATGTTCTTTCCAGAACATTAGCAAAGTAGATAAGATCGGATGTATTTGTTACATCGGACTGGACCGATATTGACAGTTGATAAGATAAGTAAACATACCGTTATTATCTATTCTAGTCATATCATATAGTTGACCATAGGTCAATTCAATCTCAATTCTGAGTGGTTAGTATTCTAACTGATTCTATTATTTGAATTCTTTGACTTGTTCGTTACCAGCTTACCCTACGGACTAGCCCATACTTACATATTGGGAACTCGGTTGTATAATTGAGTGGGAGTGTTAATCATAGATATGAACATCTATAGCTTCTGATGAAGAAGTTAAACGATGGTTTCCTTTTAGTTTGGTTCAAGGTGTTAAATGATAGAGATATCATTTTAGTAATTAAATTATTTTATTGAAATATCATTTACAAGGAACTAAGTGTTTTAAGGATAAAATACAATGAGGGGTAAAACAGTATTTTAGTCCTATCTCATTGTAGACAGTCTATAGAGGATTGAGTGACAATTATGGTTGTAACAATGGATAATTAATAGCATATCTATATTTTTTATAGAGCGTTCTATGAATTCAAGAGTGCAATTCCGAGTCATGAGGAATTAATAAGTTAGTAAATTTATTTGTTAGATTTATGATAACTTATTGGAGCTTGATTTCATAGGCCCATGGTCTCCATTGTACCTTGGATAAAATCATCTAGATAGTCTCAATTAATTGGTTTAATTATCAATTAGAATTATCAAAGCTGACCAGGTCAATTTTGGATAGTTTCACAGAGTTGTGTAATTTTGAGAAGAAATGAGAAATTATGGCAGATTTATTAATTAAGATAAATTGGTAGCTAAATTAATAAATAAGTTTAAATCAAGGTTCAAATTATAAATAATTAATTTGATAAAGGATTTAAATAATTATTTAATTAATTAAATCAATAGAAAATAATACAGGCCTTGATTTTAAGTCCAATAGGCTTATAATCAAATGGGAAATTTCACAGGCCTATAGCCCATGATAATTTCGACATAGGGCTTCAAAATGGCTATTATTTTATTAATTTTTTAATTAAATTAAATGGCCTAATTGGGTCTATAAAAGGAGTGCATAGAGAGAAGTCAAAACATAAGTTTAATCACTGGTTTTCTGATAGTTTCAGATTCTCTCTAAACACAAGTCATTTTCTAAGCCTCTTTGTTGTTTTCTCTTCTCCTTCTATATCTATCTCATGTGTTGAGAATTGCCCACACTAGTCTTGGTAGTTCTAAGGATACATTGGAAGATTGTGAAGAAAATAGAAGATCGGTTCAGTTTCTTGATAATACTCTGCGACAGAGAGGATACAAGAGTTAGAGAAACTGAAGGAAGGACTGTTTCATTCCGCTACGTATACTGTAAGTATTCTATTCTTTGTTTATCTTTGAATTCAATTTTAGAAACATGTTTTAGGCTATCTAATATTAATTTGTTTAATATTAGATATACATGAAAATAAATAAAGATCCTGTATAAGTTTTCCAAAAACTGGCCTCAAAGCCTTTGGTAATCTTTATTTTCATGTATGAACATGTTTAAAATTGGATTATTTGATATGTTTGAATAATTGGATGGATTTTCATGTTTTTATGAAGCATATTGATTTTATGTGATTTTTAGCAATTTGTTAGGCTATTTTGTTGTGTTTTCTATGCTATTAATTTTATATATGCTTTATTTTGTGTAAAACATGTTAAAAATAAATTAGAAAATGGTTTTGGTTTGAAAAATTGCACAAAAAATTTTTTTGAATTTTTTTTGCACTGACTGCCACCCGCGCGCACAAGCCCAGCAGCCCAGCCAGTGAACAGTACCCGTACAGACGGGTACTGTTCATCAATATTTTTTTTTAAATTAAAGAAAATTAAGAATTGTGAAAAATTATTATTTATAATCAAAGTCAAAAATATCATATTTGTTTTGTATTGAATTTTGTTTTTTAAATAAGATATTTTTGTTAGTTGAGATTTAAATAATTAGATTTTTTCTATAAAGATTCAAATTCAAATTTAAAAGCAGACTAACAACTTAATTTTAAATATTTTAATATATTAAAATATTAGAATTAAGATATTAGATATTTGAGATTTTTTCATTTAAATTCTTGATTTTTTTTTGAAAATATAAATATCTTTTTATTCTATAGTTTTAATATTTAAATTATTTGAAATTTGAATATTGTTAGTTAGATATTTTTATGGATATTTGAATTTGTTTAACTATTTTGAGATATTTTAGAGTTGTTATAACTATTTATATATATTTTTTAAATGGTTAAAATATTAGCTTATAGTTGTAACAACACAAAATATTTTTGGAAAATAGTTTAGATATTGATTTTAAAATTGGTTAAATTTTGAAAAATATCATTTTTTCAGCCAATTAATAAAATATTTTTTTAATAAATGAGATTTAAATTAACTTTGGTTAATTGTTGATAAATCCTATTTAAATTAAATTAATATTTTTTTTTCAAATTAACATATACTAAGTTGATTGTTGATAAATGAAATTTAAATTAACTATTGTTAGTTGTTGATAAATTTCATTTAAATTGACTTAATCTTTGTACAAATTTAATTAATTTGAATTTTTTGATAAATTCTAGATAATTAATTGTGGTATTTTTGGATAAATTCATAGAATTGCTCATATAGTAACATGATTAGGCCCATCCAATTATAACATGCCTGTTTGCACTATATGTGGTATTTTTGCAATTGAGCTTAGATGCATATAGTGGCCCATATGTTTGTTAGATATATGGTATTTTGCCAAATAAAATATTCATAAAATTATAGGTTTTATTTGAGCCCATTAGAAAATGTGAAGTTTAAATTCCTCTCTTGTGGGTGATTCCACTTGTGAAGGCTCATTTGCTTTGCATGATTATAGTGGGCCTAATTAATTAATAAAACGAATGTTTAAATTCCTGTCTTTTGGACCTTGTATGGAAGATAGGGAGCCTTTGTAGTGGGAACGACATACTGAACCCATCCCTCCTCCATACAAGCCCAATTGTTAAGGCCTATTTACTTGTGTTTGACTTAATTGTATAGGTTCATTATATTAGTTAAACCTAAATATTGATTAGCAACAAATTAATTCTAAATTAATTGAATTTGTTTCAATGTGACACTTTAGAATTAATAAGAAATTATAGGAATTTGGTTTTAAAATTTTTAATCTGTTTAATTTTTTTGGGAAAACCATAGTCATTAATTTTCTAAAAATAAACAATAAAAATACTATTTTTAATTTTATAATGAGCTTATTTTAAGAATTTTATTCGATCTCCACCGTTGGTTTAACATAGTCAATAGCTTAATGGGGCCTCGACGCGCTTTGATTTGTCCCTCTACGGAAGGTGTTCATTAGTTATTTTGACAAGGTTAGATCTCGAAAGATAGATAATTATAGGTCAAATTCTACTAGACTCACCCCTACGGTGACTACTAGGACTAAATCTATGATTATCGAAACCGTGGGTCTAGCTCATAAAATAAGAGATTTTGTTTTCTTATTTTGATCGAATAGTAGGTTGTTAATAGTGGTGTCCATTATTAAATGATTTTACAACTCTATTTAAGTAGTAGTATTTTTGACTCTCGCCAACCGAGACAAGGATATCATAGATTAGTTAAAATCCTAAAGAAATAGAGATATGATTGTTTTTGGTATTTTTTCTCATATCTTACATATATTTTGGTATATGTTGTGCTATTTCTTGAAATTTGTGTGAATAGAAGTTTTATTGAGAAAATGTGATTGATTTCTATTTTATTGGTAATTTGTAGTTTTGAGTTATGGCTGTGTCTACTCCCATCCTTTCTCAACTTTCGATGGAGAAACTCACTGGAGAAAACTTCCTTAAATGGAAGCAAAACATCAACATTGTGTTGATAGGTGACAACTCCAAGTTCGTCATGATTGAGGAATCCCCGGAAGTTCTAGCTGAAGGAGCTACCAAGTCTGTGAGAGACAAGTATGAGTGTTGGCAGGCGGCTAACAACAAGGTGCGGTACTACATGTTGACTAGTATGGTCGAAACTCTCAAGACAAAGATGGAGAATGTCGAGATAGCCTACGAAATCATGGATCAGCTCCAAGACATGTTTGGTGCCAAGTCAGCGCAGACTCGTTTTGAGGCCACCAAGAAATATGCCAATGCTCGAATGGCACCTTCTCAACATGTTTGTGATCACCTGATCAAGATGACAAACTAATTTCAGGAAGCTGAACTGCACGGAGCCATAATAGATGAGGAAACTCAAGTTGGCTTAATCCTCAACAGTCTTTCTCCAACTTTCCTTCCAATCACCACCAACTATGTGTTGAATAAACTCAACTATGGTCTGACGCAGCTCATGAATGAGCTTCAGACTTTTGAGTCTATCATGGGTGGTCCTAGTAAGGGAGGAGAAAAGAAGACAAATACTACTACTGCTGCTGATTCAGCTAAGGCGGAAGCTAACCAAGCTTCGTCTTCAAAAGCTAGAAACAAGAGGAAAGGTGGGCAAAACAACAACCCCAAGCCTGCAAAGGTTGCAAAGGCGAGTGCACAACCAAGTGCATAGACGCCTAAGGGGAAAAACAAGAAAGGTAAAGGTAAATTTTTTCACTGCAAAGAGAAGGGGCATTGGAAACAAGTTTGCCCCAAGTTTCTAGCAGATAAAAACAAAGGTAATGATTATAGTTCATTTATCTTGGAAACATGTGTTTTAGAGAATGATAACTCTGTTTGAATTATTGATTTTGGATCTACTAACCATGTTTGTAACTCTTTACAGCTTCTTGAATCGTGGAAGGAAGTGAACGAAGGCGGCTTAGAGCTTAGAGTTGGGAACGGAGCGTTCTTTGCGGTCCAAGCTAGAGGAAGAGCTCGTCTGAAGTTTGGAAATAAATTTTTAATTTTAAAAGATGTATTTTTTATTCCGGATTTTAGTAGAAATTTAATTTTAGTTTCCATGTTGCAATTAGAACGATTTGTTATGACTTTCACAAGTTTTAATATATCTATTTCTTTCAATGGATCACAATTGTGTATTGCATGTTTGGAAAACGGGCTTTATATTCTGTGACCTAACGAACCCCTCGCTCTTAATAATGATTTATTCAAAGTAGCTAAACTTAGGACCAATAAACGTCAAAAGACAGATAACAATAATATGATGTATTTATGGCACTTGAGACTAGGTCACATTGGCTATGATAGGATTCAAAGACTTACAAAGGACAGACCTTTGAGGGAACTCACCTTAGGTGAATTACCTATCTGTGAATCTTGTCTAGAAGGCAAACTGACCAAGCGTCCATTCTCTGCAAAGGGTGATAGGTGTTATATTATTTCATATAATATAATATTAGATTAAATATTGTGACAAAATGTGATTTTTCACACAAATGTGATTTGTCACACCTTGTAACATATTATTGAGAGTCACAAAAATTAGACACATGTGTGTGCCCAAATGTGACATATTTTGGAGTTACAAAATCAGTTACAAATTTGTAACTCCCAAATATTACCCAATAATGTGTATATTATATGTTACACATTTGAGATTGGATTTCACAAAGCCATGATGAAATATGGCTGTTGGAGACATGTTTTTAACTCCCAATAGGTGTTTGGAGGTTACAAAATCATGTGGGAAAGGATTTGGGACGTTTTGGAAAAATGACTTTTTTGTGCTGTAAATGGCATGTGGCCGCGGCCTGGGGGATAGAAGCTAGTGGCCGCGGCCAGTGAGGCTGACAACCTATTTGGTTTTTCAGTTTTTTCCAAATTGAACGGTTCTAACATCCCAAATAACTCCAAAATCTCCATTTGAATTCCATAAACATCCAATTAAACATTGGTAACAGCCATGGGGGTTGGTGGAATTTGAAATTCAAAGGGGTATCTCAAACTCTATAAATAGGAGCCTAATGCTCACTTGTAAGACACACCATTTTCCATCCATAACGCACTTGGCTGGAAAATACACCATAGAGGCTTGATAATTCCAGAGAGCTATTTCCTAGAGAGATCCCTTAGTGCTTAGAGAATAGGGGGCAATAAGCTTTTGGACAAAGGTATTGAACCTTGTTCAAGTTGGTGATCCCCACTACTCTACACTTTGGTTGTGTGAGAGTTTGTTCTTTTTATTGGTTTTATTTTCATTCTTTTGACCTTGTTGATCTTATTTACTTGTATTAATATTGTTTTGAGTTTGTAATCTTCTTCTTCTACATCTTTCTATTTACATGTATTTTGAGCAATTGAGTTGTAATATTTCTTTAATCAATTACCTTGTCTATTGTATTTTTGCATAGAGTTGTATTTTAGTTTTTCCATATTTCCATTGAGTATAAAAATATATTCTCTAACAATAGGGCCAAAGAACCACTTGGTCTTGTGCATTCAGATGTTTGTGGACCTTTGAATGTACAAGCCAGAGGTGGTTTTGAGTATTTCATCACTTGACGATTACTCTAGATACTCATGTCTTTACCTAATGCATAGGAAATCAGAAACATTTTCAAAGTTTCAGGGTTTCCTAGCAATGACTCAGAACCAATTAGGTAAAACGTTAAAGATCTTGCGATCTGATAGGGGTGGAGAATATTTGGATATGCAGTTCCAAGATCATTTAACTGAACTTGGGATTTTATCACAACTTACTGCCCCAGGTACTCTGCAACAAAATGGTGTAGCAGAACGCCGAAACAGAACTTTATTAGAAATGGTTAGATGCATGCTTAGTTACTCAACTCTACCAACTTCATTCTGGGGACATGCAATTGAAACTGCAAATGACATTCTCAATGTCGTGCCAGCAAAATCAATCCCCAAAACACCTTTAGAACGTTGGAATGGTCGTGAACCTAGTTTACGCCATTATAGAATCTGGGGGTGTCCCGCTCACATCCTGAGGAAAAAGGAGGGAAAGCTAGAACCGCGAACTGAAGTGTAACGCCCTGGGTAACCAAGACCGTTACACTGTGTGTTTAAAATAGTGCAAGACTTGCTAATCAAGTCATTTGAACAAACTGTGAATCTAAAGTCTCCAACTGATTAGGAATAAAAGATTTTGGTCATAAATAAGTTATTTTCGTTAAAAATGAAAGTTTAGTACATAGACTCTCTAAACAGGGTTTGGTTGACATGTTTTACAAAATTTCAGAAGTTACAAAAAACTCAGGCCACTCTAATGGCAAAATACGCATTTTAGGTTTCCGTCCCTGTACAATCCCTCGACCGTGGTGGCCGAGCAGCTGACAATGTACACCTCGCCCCCAGAGCTCTCCAACTCATGGTTGAATCTACATGCCCTTGCCTTTACCTGCACCACGTATCACCCGTGAGCCGAGGCCCAGCAAGAAAACATAATAACATAGCATGATCAATATCAATAACCAGATATTCCACAACACATAATCAAGAGTTCAGCAATTCTTAACATTTACCTATTCAGTGATAACAATCGACAAACTAGCAATTTGTCATCCAGATAATCAACATATCATATCTATCAGATTGCAAATTATATGCATAATCAACAGTTTATCTCAATCATTACACAATATTTAGGGTCAGCACCCTTAGGCTGCTCCCTCTGTTTAACCCACTGTCTTCGGCTCACTTAGGCCGCCCCCTGTGTAATACCCACTGACTCCGGCCAGCTTAATCGAGCTCAGTGATTAATAAGCTGTCCTCGGCTACCAGTGTCCGAGCTGCACCATGTGCGCAACTATTATTTACGGCACCCTTAGGCTTATTATCTTATGTCCCATGGCATAATACCATCTATGAAATCACACAGATATAGGGAGCTCTTAGTCCCCTCACAATCACATAATAATGCATACAAATATAGGGAACACTTAGTCCCAGCCTAACCACATAATCGGGTGTAGTTTTCTTACCATTAGATTTCGCTAGCTCGTTCAATTTCATCCTCAAGCACGATCCCATCTGAACCTTAGCGCGCACCTAGTCACAACCATAGATCAGAATCATCACCAAACTTCAAATCCAAAACCTAGCCTCGGGACCAATCCCGAGTCCCCGGGAAGTCCTAATTCCACCAAACGGGGTGGTGGAATCAAACCCTGAGCCCCCGGGAAAAAACCCTAAGGAATAACTCAAAAACCCATTTCTGGAAACAGGGTAGCGCTACAACGCTCTAAGGAGGGCGCTATAGCGCTACAAATAGAACCAAAAACGCCCAGAAAGCCCAAGACTAGCGCTGTAGCGCCCAAAGGCTAGCGCTACAACCCTAGTCACAGACCAGCAACACTCTGTTTTTGCCTTCTTTGATTTTCCTCAAACCAAAACCCCTTGGACCCCTTCCAAACCTCAACTACACACCAAATTGATTCCACCATCACCTATATCTCATCCCAAATAGCCCAACAACCCAAAACTTAGCCACATGCATCATCAAGCTAAGAAGACAAACATTGAACTCAAAAACTCAAGAACTCATCTCAAAACCAGCAACTACCAAGCAATTCAAGATGAAAAAACCCATAAATCCTTACCTTTTATGGAGAGCCCAGCTTAGGTTGTCTCTAATATCCCTCCAGTCCTTAGCTCCTCAATCCCCAAAGCTCAATTCCCTTAAGTTCCATCCAAAGCCTCAAGTTAGAAATCTATTCTAGCAAAATTCAGAAAACTCAACAGAACCCTTTAAACCTTACCTCAATTGAGTAATCAATCCCTGATAACTCCTTAGCTTCACCAAGGTCTCTAGACCCAAACTCCAGTCTGAACTTTCTCTAAAGTCCCAGCTCCAAAACTCACAGGAAATGATGAGGAAGAGAACAAACCGAATGGAGAAGAAAAGTCCCTGTTTTTTCTTCTTTCTTTCCTTCTTTCCCTTTCCTTCAGCTTCTCACACTTTCTAACAATTCCACTAAGGCATAAAGGCAGATGTTACTTATCCCTTATAGTCAAATGACCATATTGCCCTCCCAATTAAACCAAGCTTTTAAACATCCTAAGGGCATTTTAGTCATTGCTCCCAATTCCCACTAATTCCTCAAGTGTCCTAAATATTTACCACCTAGTTCCCATCATCTAATTATTCACAAAATATTTTTCCATATTATCAGATAATTTCCAATATATTCTTCAAATTCTCAGATACATCCCCAGGCTCACCCCGATCCAGGTATAAATCTCCGCTGTGACTTTCCCGCTAAACTGCTTGTTAGAATCGCCTCGAGTCACAAGCTACAAACATATCCACATAATAATGTGGTCTCAACATTAGCCTACCAATATACACACACAAATATGCAATTACGCTCTCAATGAGCCAAATTACCAAAATACCCTCACAACAGAGTATATATCCCCATGCATGCCTTTATCATCATATAAAAATATGACCCACGTAATCATGCATATAATCATATAATAGCACAATAAATCAATTATGGTCCTCCCGGCCTCCTAATCAAGGTCCTAAACCTTATTAGGAAATTTGAGTCATTACATGAAGTTTGCATGTTTGTTGGCTATCCTAAAGGTACTAGGGGTGGACTTTTCTATAGTCATTCAGAAAAGAAAGTGTTTACTTCTACAAATTCTACTTTTCTGGAAAATGACTATGTCCATAACTTTAAACCTCACAGCATAGTTTTAGAGGAGATGGTTAAAGAATTGACTCCAACCAATGTTTTATCGTCATCAATGCGAGTTGATGATGAAATTCCCACTCTTCACGTCCAACCGACGCAAGTCGGTTTAAATGAAGAAAGTACCACTGTTCCTGAGCAAACAGTCACGGAGCCTCGTCGTAGTGGATGGTGAAACCAATATGGTTGTTGGTGACACTAGTGATGATGATCCGTTGTCTTTCAAACAGGAAATGGCTAGCCCTGAAAAGGAACTATGGCTCGAAGCCATGAAACAGGAAATGGAGTCCATGTACTCAAATTCCGTCTGGGATCTTGTGGAAGAACCTAGTGACTTTAGGGCCATTGGGTGCAAGTGGATCTACAAGAAGAAACAAGGTGTTGATGGAAATATCGAGACTTATAAAGCTCGATTAGTGGCAAAGGGTTATACCCAAAGAGAAGGCATGGACTATGAGGAAACTTTTAGTCCGGTATCCATGCTCAAATCCATTCGCATCCTCCTATCCATAGCAGCCACTCTCGACTATGAGATTTGGAAAATGGACGTCAAGACAGCTTTTCTTAATGGAAAGCTTGACGAAGTCATTTATATGGATCAGCCAGAAGGATTTAAAGTAACTGGACAAGAAGGAAAAGTTTGTAAGTTAAATAGGTCCATCTATGGACTTAAGCAAGCTTCTCGTTCCTGGAATCTTAGGTTTGATGAAATAATCAAAACCTATGGCTTTGAACAAAATATTGATGAGCCCTATGTTTACCAACTGAAGGCAAATCAAATAGTGGTATTCCTGGTTCTTTATGTAGATGATATCTTACTCATTGGAAACAATGTTAAGAAATTATCAGATGTCAAGAATTGGCTGAGCACTCAATTCCAGATGAAGGATTTGGATGAAACAAGTTATGTTCTAGGTATCCAGATCACCAAGGATAGAAAGAACAAAATTTTAGCTCTATCTCAAGCAACTTACATTGATAAAGTGCTTGAACGTTTCTCAATGAAAAATTCCAAGAAAGGCGTCTACTGTCCTGCCATGGAATTCATCTTTCAAAGAAGCAGTCTCCCAAAACTCCTGAAGAGGAAGATGCAATGAGAAAATTTCCTTACGCATCTGCAGTTGGAAGTTTGATGTATGCCATGTTGTGTACTAGACCCGATATCTGCTATTCAGTGGGAGTAGTGAGCAGGTATCAGTCAAACCCAAGACCGGAACATTGGATAGCAGTTAAGCATATCCTAAAGTATTTGAGACGGACTAGGGATTATATGTTAGTCTACAAGGGTGGTATTCTGAACTCTGTAGGCTACACCGATTCAAATTTTCAGACTGATGTCGATGACAGGAAGTCTACTTCTGGAATGGTGTTTACTCTTGGGGGTGGAGCTGTGATTTGGAGAAGTGTAAAGCAGTCTGCAATCTCAGATTCCACCATGGAGGCTGAGTACACAGCTGCCTCAGAAGCAGCTAAGGAAATAGTCTGGCTAAAGAAGTTCTATTCGGATCTTGGTGTTATTCCAAAAATGGATAAACCGCTTGTGTTGTTTTGTGACAATACAGGAGCGATAGCCAACTCGAAAGAACCTCGAAGTCACAAGAGGAGTAAGCATATAGAAAGGAAGTATCACATTATTCAAGAATATGTGGCCAGGGGAGATGTGAAGGTTATGAAGATTGCAACTGAAGACAATCTTGCAGATCCGTTTACAAAGACACTACCAGAAGCTACATTTGATAAGCATATCAAGGAAATGGGATTAGTAGAATTAAGGCATTAGTTTCAATTAGTGCAAGTGGGAGTTTGTTGGGGTTTTATGCCCTAATTAAAACTCAAATTCTTTGTAATCTCATTTTATTATCAATAAAGGAATATAAATCTTTTTTTTTTGACTTGGTTAATCACTTTGCTCACATGTTTTATTTTCATGATTATTTGTTTAATATAAACTTCTATTAAATCCCGAGCATATAGCTAATCTTATTTATAGTGACGTAATCATAGTGGAATATAAATATGATTATATGTTCAAAATTAGTTAGTCCTAAGATTAGTCAGTGCACCGGATTTACACTGACTTGCCAATCTATGATATGATCTACTTACACATTACAGTGTTATGTTCTTTCCAGAACATTAGCAAAGTAAATAAGATCGAATGTATTTGTTACATCGGACTGGACCGATATTGACAGTTGATAAGATAAGTAAACATACCGTTATTATCTATTCTAGTCATATCATATAGTTGACCATAGGTCAATTCAATCTCAATTCTGAGTGGTTAGTATTCTAACTGATTCTATTATTTGAGTTCTTTGACTTGTTCGTTACCAGCTTACCCTACGAACTAGCCCATACTTACATCTTGGGAACTCGGTTGTATAATTGAGTGGGAGTGTTAATCATAGATATGAACATCTATAGCTTCTGATGAAGAAGTGAAACGATGGTTTCCTTTTAGTTTGGTTCAAGGTGTTAAATGATAGAGATCTCATTTCAGTAATTAAATTAGTTTACTGAAATATCATTTACAAGGAACTAAGTGTTTTAAGGATAAAATACAATGAGAGGTAAAACGATATTTTAGTCCTATCTCATTGTAGACCGTCTATAGAGGATTGAGTGAAAATTATGGTTGAAACAATGGATAATTAATAGCGTATATATATTTGTTATAGAGCGTTCTATGAATTCAATAGTGCAATTCCGAGTCTATAGTGGAGTCATGAGGAATTGATAAGTTAGTAAATTTATTTGTTAGATCTATGATAACTTATTGGAGCTTGATTTCATAGGCCCATGGTCCCCATTGTACCTTAGATAAAATCATCTAGATAGTCTCAATTAATTGATTTAATTATCAATTAGAATTATCAAAGTTGACCAGGTCAATTTTGGATAGTTTCACAGAGTTGTGTAATTTTGAGAAAAAAAGAGAAATTATGGCAAATTTATTAATTAAAATAAATTGGTATCTAAATTAATAAATAAGTTTAAATCAAGGTTCAAATTATAAATAATTAATTTGATAAAGGATTTAAATAATTATTTAATTAATTAAATCAATAGAAAATAATACATGCCTTGATTTTAAGTCCAATGAGCTTATAATCAAATGGGAAATTTCACGGGCCTATAGCCCATGATAATTTCAACCTAGGGCTTCAAAATGGCTATTATTTTATTGATTTTTTAATTAAATTAAATGACCTAATTGAGTCTATAAAAGGAGTACTTAGAGAGAAGTCAAAACATAAGTTTAATCACTGGTTTTCTGATAGTTTCAGATTCTCTCTAAACACAAGTCATTTTCTAAGCCTCTTTGTTATTTTCTCTTCTTCTCTCTATATCTATCTCATGTGTTGAGAATTGCCCACACTAGTCTAGGTGGTTCTAAGGATACATTGGAAGATTGTGAAGAAAATAGAAGATCAGTTCAGTTTCTTGATAATACTCTATGATACAAGAGTTAGAGAAACTGAAGGAAGGACTGTTTCATTCCGCTGCGTATACTGTATGTATTCTATTCTTTGTTTCTCTTTGAATTCAATTTTAGAAACATGTTTTAGGTTATCTCGTATTAATTTGTTTAATATTAGATATACATGAAAATAAATAAAGATCATGTATAAGTTTTCCAAAAGTAACACCATCAGGAGGGGTCTCCAAAGCACTACATTGTAAGCCGATGAGCAATCTACCACCACGAACTCTGTCATCACATTCTCAAGCCTGGGGGTATCCCCCACCGTGACCGGTAGTATGATAGAACCTGCTGGTGCTAGGCATTCTCCTGTGAACCCATATATCATTTGGGAACACGGTGTCAGGTCCTTGACCGTGAGCTTCATCTTCTCGAGGGATTATCTGTAGATGATATCTACTGAGCTTTCTGTATCCACCAAGAATCTTTTCACTCGGGCATTGATGATTTGAATGGTAAGGACCAGAGGGTCATTGTGGGGGTACCTCATGTGTCTGGCGTCATCCTTTGTAAAAGTGATAGTTTCACTTTCATACTTTGGATTTTTCGGAGACCGTTCCTCGACTGCCATACACTGGGAAGACTCCCCTACCTCATGTCTGAGGGTCCTTGCATATCACTCATGAGCATTGTTACTGTTGCCTGCTATGTGAGGCCCTCCACATATGGTATCCAGTGTGAAGTCTACAGCCGCCGGCTCTAGTGGTGGACTCATCTGGCTTCGAAATTCTGGATTCCTGCTTGGGGTTTCGGTCTTGCCTCAGTACCTCGAGAGTTTTCCTGATCGGAGAAGAAACTCTATCTCATCCTTCAATTGTTTGCACTCGTTTGTGCCGTGCTCATAATCATTATGGAAACGACAAAACTTATTCTTGTCCTTCTTTCCTTCTGAATGCAAGGGTGGTGACTTTCGGTATGGTACCTCCTGGCATGTTTCCAAGTAAATCTCAGCCCTTGATGTAGTCAGGATGATATAATTAGTGAACCTTGGCTGGCAGGGTTGATACTTAGGCTGTTTGTCGGCGGGTGCTGACTTAGCTTTCTTTTCTCCACCCTGCTCGGCCTCTGAGGTATTCCTCTTCTTACCGCTGCCCCCACTGCCACCCTGAGGGTTTGCACCATTCTTATCTACCTTGACAATGGTCGGATGGTTTATGCCTTTTTCTTCCTTCATGATAGCATCATCTAGCTTCATGTATTTGTCGGCTCGGTCCAGGAACTCCTGCAAGGTGTTGATAGGGTTCCACTGTATATTATACCACAAGGGACTACGATAAATTATTCATGCCGAGATGGCAACGAATTTCCCTTCATCTCCTACCATGGACGCTCGGTTTGCCTCTCTCATGAATCTTTGAATGTAGTCTTTCAAGGATTCATATTTCCCTTGCTTGATGTCAGCTAACTGATTGGCATAAACTGGTTGAATCTGCCTATGTAACACCCTGGATAGCCAAGACCGTTACACTGTGTGTTTATAAAGGTGCAAGACTTTCTAATCAAGTCGTTTAATTTGAAACGTGTCACTGAAACTACAGTTGAACTAGGGTTAAAATATTTTGGCATCAAAAGCTTCATTTATGATAAACAAACTTTCTCTATACATGGGATCCCCAAAGTAGTAAAGTTAAAAGACAATTTACAAAAATTTAAGATTAAAATACAGTTGTTAGCCACTCTAAGGCAAATCAGACAATTAAGCTTTTCTCGTCATGTTCCACTCCTCGGTCGTGGCGGCCGATCATCTGATTATGTACATTCAACCCCGTAGCTCTCCATCTCAGGATTGGTCCAACTTGCCCTTGCCTTTACCCGCACCACGTAGCATCCGTGAGCCAAGGCCCAGCAAGAAAACACAAAAGCATAGCATAATCATTAAGCAAACAACCAGACATCTCACACAGTATAAACATATACTCAACAGTTCAGTCAATCATGTTGTTCAAGTATTTAGCATACCAAGTACATCATCTCATATCATCAATCAATTCACATATGACAACTAGGGTTAGCACCCTTACGCCGCACCCTCTATTTATCCCATTGACTCCGGCCCGCTTAACCCAAGCTTAGAGAATATTAAGCTGTCCTCAGCTACCAGTGGCCGAGCTGCGCCCTGTGCGCAAGTATTATTTATGGCACCCTTAGGCTGTTTATCACATGTCCCATGGCATAATACCATCTATGACATCATACAGATATAGGGAGATCTTAGTCCCATCACAACCACATAATCGGGTGCAGTTTTCTTACCTTTAGATTTTGCTAGCTTTGTTCAATTTGATCCTCAAGCACGATCCCGTCTGAGCCCTAGCGTACACCTAGTCACAGCCATAGATCAGAATCATCACCAAACCTCAGGTCCAAAACCTAGCCTCGGGACCAATTCCGAGCCCTCGGGAAGCCCTAATTCCACCAAACGGAGTGGTGGAATCGAACCCCAAACCCCCGGTCAAAAACCCTTAGAAATAACCCAAAAACCCCTTTATGGAAATAGGGTAGTGCTACAGCGCCCTAAGGAGAGCGCTATAGCGCTACAAACAGAGCCAAAAGTCTCAGGAACTTTAGGACCTAGCGTTGTAGCGTCCAGTGACTAGTGCTGTAGCGCTAGTCACAGTACATCCCTACACAGCTTTTTCTCCTTCGAATTTTCCTGAGCCAAACCTTCTCAAAACTCAACCAAACCTCAAACAAAATTCAAAACAAGCCTCCCAACATCCTCAACTCATCCCATAAGTCCCAACCACACAAAATTCAATCACATGCACCCCAAATCAAGGAAATCACCCTAGCTGAACCTAAAGCTCAAAAACTCACTAAAACAACAACTGAAACCACATAATTCAAGTGACCAAGATCATAGCTTTTTACCTTAAATAGAGAAGTTCAACCTTAGGCTATCCTCCACTCTTCCTTAGCTTTCACTCCTCAAAGCTTGAGCCTCAATTTCCCTAGAATCCCCATAGAATTATGCTTAGAAAACTAATTCAACACTAATACCATGAACTGAATGTTAACCTCAAAATCTTACCTCAATTGATGAGCAACCTCAGCTAGTTTCCCCAACCTGATCAAGATCCCAAGTACACAGTCTTAGCCTGAAGCTCCTCTAGATTTTAGCTCCAAATCTCCAGAAGAAATTGATGGAGAAGACCCAAACCGTTATTGAAAATTGCCCTGCTTTTCCCTTCTTTCCTTTTCCTTCTTTTCTTTCTTCAGATTTCCTTCAAATTCTAGACATTCCACTAAGGCATAAAGCAGGCTTAACTCTTATCCCTTATAAGCCAAATGACCAATTTGCCCTCCCATAATTCCTAAGCCTTTTTAATCCACCTAGGGGCATTTTGGTCATTTCACCCAATTCCCGCTAATTCCTCGAGTGTCTCAAATATCTACCACTTACTTCCAGACACCTAACTAATCGCCAATTATATTCCTCAATATCAAAACAAGCTCTAATATATTTTCTAAATTCTCATAAATACCCCCAGGCTCGACCCGAGCCGAGTATAAATCCCTACCGTGACTTTTTCGCTGAACTGCTCACTAGGATCGCCTCGAATCATAGATTACAAATATATCCACATAATAATGTGGTCTCATCAATTTATCACAAATATATACAGTTATGCCCTCAACGGGCCAAAATTACGATTATGCCCTTCTAACTTAATCAGGGCCTACATGCATACTAATACACATAGTCATGCGTCACATATATTCAAATAATCATATAACATTCGTTTAATCATTAAATCACATATAATCCAGTTATGCCCTCCCGACACACTAATCAAGGCCCTTAAGCCTTATTAGTAAATTTGGGTCGTTACAACTATCCCCTCCTAATGAGAATTTCGTCCTCGAAATTTACCTGAATAACTCGGGATACTGATCCCGCATCGCTGTCTCAAGCTCCCAAGTCGCTTCCTCGACCCTACTATTCCTCCATAACACCTTAACAAGAGGAATCGTCTTATTCCGTAGTACTTTATCTTTTCGATCTAAGATCTGAACCGGTTGCTCCTCATAGGCTAGATCTGTCTGCAACTCCAAATCTTCATACCTTAACACATGAGTCGCATCTGAGACGTACTTCTGAAGCATAGAAACATGGAATACGTCATGGACTCCTGACAACGATGGTGGCAAGGCTAACCTGTAAGCCACCTGATCGATCCTTTTCAGGATCTCAAAAGGTCCAATGAACCTAGGGCTTAGCATGCCTTTCTTTCAAAATCTCATCACCCCTCGCAATGGTGAAACTCGGAGAAACACGTGGTCCCCAACCTGGAATTCCACGTCCCTACGCTTGGGATCAACATAGCTTTTCTATCTGCTTTGAGAGGCGAGCATCCTAGCTCGGATATTCTCTATAGCTTCACTTGTCTTCTGAACCATATCTGGCCCCAAATACTTCCTCTCACCCATCTCATCCCAATGAATAGGTGATCTGCACTTCCTCCCATATAACATCTCATAGGGAGCCACTCCAATCGTTGATTGGTAACTATTGTAATACGAAAATTCAATCAATGGGAGATACCTACTCCATGATCCCTCAAAGTTGATCACACATGCTCTGAGCCAATCCTCCAACACCTGAATCGTCCTCTCAGACTGCCCATCAGTCTGAGGATGAAAGGCTGTGCTGAACTTCAACTGAGTCCCCATAGCCTTCTGCAAACCACCCCAAAACTTTGTAGTAAAGATGGGATCCCGGTCTGGCACTATAGACTTAGGAACCCCATGGAGATGTACGATCTCCCTCACATACAACTCAGCATACTGATCCATAGTATATGTCGACTTCACTGGAAGAAAATGGGTTGACTTGGTGTATCTGTCCACTATCACCAACACCGAGTCATGAAGCCCAACTGTTCTGGGTAAACCTCCCACGAAATCCATCGTAATGTCCTCCCATTTCCACTCGGGAATACCTAAAGGCTGTAGCAACCCTACTGGTCGCTGATGTTCAGCTTTCACCTGCTGACAGGTTAAACACCTGGCTAAATACTCTACCACATCCTTCTTCATCCCGGGCCACCAATATAACGTCCGTAGATCCTGGTACATCTTCGTGCTACCCGGATGAAGTGAGTACGACGTCGTATGAGACTCATCCAATATCTCTCGTTTGATCCCCTCCTCATTTGGAACACAAATCAGCCCATGATACCGAAGCAAACCACCCTCAGTAATAGAATAGTCCTTAGCTACTCCCGCTAAGACATTTTCTCTAACCTCCTGTAACTGAGCGTCTACCAATTGTCCCTCTTTAATCCACTCTAGCAAGGTTGACTGCAAAGTAATATTGGCCAATCGGCCCACCACCAATTCTATCCCCGCTCTGACCATCTCATCAGCTAACTCTCTCGAGATCTGGGTAGAACTATATAACTGACCCGGACCTCTCCGGTTCAATGCATCCGCCACTACGTTGGCTTTCCCCGGATGGTAAAGAATATCACAATCATAGTTTTTCACCAACTCTAGCCAACACCTCTGTCTCATGTTCAGGTCCTTCTGTGTAAAGAAATACTTCAAACTCTTGTGGTCGGTGTATATCTTGCACTTCTCCCCATACAGATAATGTCGCCAAACCTTCAGTGTGAATACCACCGCTGCTAGCTCTAAATCATGGGTAGGATACCACTGCTCATACTCCTTCAACTGTCGTAATGCATAAGCTATGACCTTTTCATTTTGCATCAACACACAACCTAATCCCAACCTCGATGCATCGCAGTAAACTACAAACTTCCCTTCCCCCGAAGGAAGACTCAACACGGGCGCAGTAATAAGTCGTCACTTCAGCTCTTGGAAATTGTCCTCACACTTGTCTGACCAGATAAGCTTCAAATTCTTCCGTGTCAATTCTGTCATTGGTGCTGCTATCTTCGAGAAGCCCTCTACAAACCGTCTGTAGTAACTCGCTAGACCAAGAAAACTCCGCACCTCCGAGGCGTTCCTTGGCCTCAGCCAATCCCTAACTGCCTCTACCTTAGATGGATCCACCTTAATCCCATTTGCACCCACAATATGACCAAGGAATGTCACTTCTGGTAACCAAAATTCACATTTCTTAAACTTGGCGTACAACTGATGCTCCCTCAACCTCTGTAGAACCTGCTGAAGATGAAGCTCGTGCTCTGTCTCTGAACTGGAGTACACTAAGATGTCGTCGATGAAGAAAATAACGAACTGATCCAGAAAGTCCTTGAACACCCTGTTCATTAGGTCCATAAAGGTTGCTGGGGCATTGGTCAAACCAAATGACATGACCAAAAACTCATAGTGCCCATACCTTTTCCGGAAGGCTGTCTTCAGTATGTCCTCGTCCTTGATCCTCAACTGGTGATAACCAGATCGAAGAACAATTTTCGAGAACACCGTCTTACCCTGCAGCTGATCGAACAAGTCGCCAATCCTTGGTAGGGGATACTTATTCTTAATAGTCAACTTGTTCAATGCGCTGTAGTCTATACACATTCTCAAAGTCCCATCCTTCTTCTTCACAAACAAAACTGGAGCACCCCATGGCGAGTAATTAGGCCTCATGAACCCCAAATCCAGAAGCTCCTGCAACTGTATCTTCAATTCTTTCAGTTCTACCGGTGCCGTCCTATATGGTTCCCTCGACACTGGCTCTGTCCCTGGTGCCAACTCAATGACAAACTGAATCTCTCTACGCAGCGGCAACCCATGCAAGTTCTTAGGAAACACATCCAAGAACTCGCAAACCAATCTGGTCTCTTCCGGTCCTGCTGGCGAAACCCTGGTGGTATCCACCACACTAGCCAGAAAACCTATACACCCTCCTTGTAACAAATCCCTGGCTCTTAGCGCCAATATCCTGGGTACGCGGGGTCCATGCACCGCTCCCACAAAAATAAAGGGATCCTTGCCCTCTGGCTCAAAGGTCACCATCTTCTTCCTGCAATCAATAGTAGCTCCATATCTAACCAGCCAATCCATACCTAAAATCATATCAAAGTTCTCCATACTCAATTCAATCAAGTCTACTGACAACTCTCTACCATCAACTATCACCGGCAGTGCTCTAATCCACCTCCTAGATACTACTAGTTCCCCTGTAGGAAAAATAGTCACAAACCCTGAAGTACAATACTCACTAGGTCTACACAGTCTATCAATCACCTTACTAGAAACAAACGAATGTGTAGTACCAAAGTCAAGCAATACAGTAAGAGGAGAGCCAGCGCAAGAAAGCTGACCTGTCACTACCGAGGGACTAGCCTCGGCCTCTGCCTGCGTCAGGGTGAACACTTGAGCTGGAGTCAAGTTGTCCACCTTCCCCGCATCTCCCTTCTTCATTGTCAGGCAGTCCTTCTTGAGGTGTCCCACCACCCCGCACACGTACCAGGCCTTAGCCCGACACTTGCCCGGACGACGTCTCCTGCACCTCGTACACTCAGGATAAGTCCTCCATGCATCACTGCCTCCCTGACGCCACCCTGAGTGCCCCGACCTCTCCTATCAGGACCAGGAGCGGTCGAAGCATCAGGGGTCTTCCTCTTCAAATCACTGGGGCCTCCGCCCCTACCAGAACCAGAATATGGAGGCACCACCTTGCGGCCCTCCCGCCTCAATGCACTCTCTCTCCATATTTTATTTTCCGCTTCCTCATCGTTAAGAGCCTTCTCTACAGCCTGGGCATAGGTTGTCCCTCCAGGAACTGTTGTAATCCTCACATCTCGGGCTATCACAGCATTAAGCCCTCTAATAAATCTGTCCTGCCTAGCTGCATCAGTAGGCACAAGGTCGGGTGCGAATTTCGCAAGTCTGTCAAACTTTAGGGCATATTCTGTAACTGTCATGCTGCCCTGAACCAGCCCCACAAACTCATTTACCTTCGTTGCCTTGATGGCAACATTATAGTACTTCTGGCTGAATAGGTCCTTGAACCTTCCCAAGTCAAAGCAGTAACATCTCTGGTCTGTGATGCCACCTCCCACCAGATTCCGGCATCCTCTCTTAACATATATGTGGTGTAACGCCCCAACTCCAGGGACTGTTATGGTGTGCCTTGTAAACAGTGCTAAACTCGCTAATCGAATCATTTGGCCAAAATTGTGATCTAGGTATGATTAGCGATTTAGGGATTAAATATTTTGGTTAAGAAGTAACGTTTCACTAGAACATTTAATATATACATTAGGATCCCGAAAATAAAGTTTTAGAGTTTATTATAGAAAATATTTACAACAGGCCGTTCTAAGCGGCAAAACAGGGTCAACCTTAGTTCCACTTTAAACCTCGGCCGTGGCGGACGAGCAGTTGCATATGTACACATCATCACCTAAGCTCTTCAACTCAAGGACGGTCCAGCTTCCTCTTGCCTTTACCTGCACCACGTAGCACCCGTGAGCCAAAGCCCAGCAAGAAAACACAATAAAGCATGATATAATATCAACGACGATCATAATAACCATTCAGGACCATCAGTCCAAGCAATATAGGTGACAATAGCCAAAAGTCACAATAATGAGCATCGCTCCCTCTAGCCATGTGACGATAGGGTCACCAGGGCTTAGATCCTTTCATAAGCTTGATTAGGATAGGTGCATGGTGATTAGTCACCAACATAACCATCCTCTCGACTCTAGAGTCGTAACTAAGGATAGCGTCCCCCAGCCATGTGACAAACAGTCACCGGGGTCATAACCTTGGCTGAAATCATCTGGTCTTAGACCAGGCAAGCGCTTATAGTTCTCATTGACCTTCCGGTCGGTCCAGCATTAATACCCCATATGAGTCATTCAATGCCGACCTCGATTAGATCTAATCTTTATTTAGCCCGGCGTTCACAACGCACTGCCACTTCTGACCCTTGGGTCGGTAAAACACGACCAGTGCTCAGCCCGTGGTGAACTTAACTAATAAGTCACAGCTTCACAGACGGACCTGACACCATTGTCGATTCTGACTAATAATTCAGCGCCATACATAGGTAAGCCATGCCACCAATCATATATCACATGTCCAATATCTATAAACAAGGTATTCAGCATGCTTACTTAACAGATATTAGTACAATTAGGACTATGCATTAACACAGAGGCTTAAGCTCTGAACGATATCACACCTAGTATACAAAGCATGTCCTAATCACATGTTTCTTATGCATCATATGCAATATATCCAACAATCCAACATACACCAATAACCGCCATGCATGTCACGTTTAATAGTCAACCAACATGCATCAAGAACAGCCATGCATGTCATACATAATAATCAACCGACATGCATCAATAATAACCACGCATGTCATGCTCAATAATCAACCAACATGCATCGATAATACCCATGCATGTCACATATACACAGGGTGCAGTTTTCTTACCTCAAAGTCGAGCTAGAACGATTAAAGGAACGACCCTTGAGAACGATCAACTTTTAGTCCTTTAGCGGTCACCTAGTCATAACCAAATATAAGATACCATCAATAAAAATGGTCAACATAAGTTCCCAAACCAATATCTAGCCTCCGGAACATCAATCCCCACTTAACCGGGTACTAGGATCAACCCTGAGGCCTTAAGCTAGCATCCCTAGGCCAAAAACCCATTTTTAGCCAAATCTGCCTTGATGGGCCGCGGCTCACCATAACCATGCCACGGCTCACCCTCCTGACAGAGCCATTTTCACCTTTAAAGCCAACACAGGCCGCGGCACACCATAGACAGGTCGCGGCTCATTTCGCAAATCAGCCAAGAACCAGCACGCACCAGCCAACTCTCCCCTGCGTTTTCCCTTGGAACCAACCCTTTGAACCAACTCCAAACCTCCTCCAAACACTCAATTTAACCTCTAGACAACAACCACAGCTGACCCTCATCAAATCCCAATCAAACCAACACAAAAACTCCCTTTGATTCCCACTTTCCACATCAAAAACCATGAATTGAAAACTAAAAGGAAAACAGAGTAACACCTGAAACCAGTGACTAAAACTCACCTCAAATTCAGATTTGAACCTCCTTCAATGGTTGAACCAAGTCCACCAACCCATCCTTTGAGTTTCCTAGCTTAAAACCCCACCTTGAGCTCAAGAACACCAAGAGAAATATAGAGAAGAATGATGTACGGGAAGGGAGAAGACAACCCCTGTTTTTGTTCTGTTTAGTCTTTATCCTTCTACAGCCAACTAAAGGGTAATATAAATCCCTTCAAATGACCAAAATACCCTTAAGCCACCTAAAGCCTCTAAAACCATTTCAAGGGTAAAATTGGTACTTTCCGCTTATCCCGTTAATCATAATTAACGCTTCCCAATTCCCGCTAATCTCAATATCCTCAAACACCAATAATTCATATCCCGTTACCCTAAAATCCCCGGTAACGCTATAATCATTAAATTCACCCCGAGACTCACCCTGAGCCCCGAACTTAAACCCGTTATGACTAGACCGAACACTTACATCTCATGATCGTCTCATGTCGATTAGCTCGAACCAATACACCTTATAATGTGGCTATATTAATAAATCACAATCATGCACCCAAAATATACAATTACGCCCACAGTGGCCAAATTACCAAAATACCCTCACAATAATAAATTCTCCCATATGCATGCATTCACCATCATATGATAATATAATTCACGTAAATATGCATATAATCATTAAATACTATAATAAATCATTTATGGCCCTCCCGACCTCCTAATCAAGGTCCTAAACCTTATTAGGAAATTTGGGGCATTACATGTGGCACAGGCCACTCTGTCATGTCCCTCTACCCTCATAAAGTCCATAATGGTAGTAATCATGGTCATCCACTGCTCAGCCTTTAGTGGATCAGGTCCTCCCTCAAAGATCGGAGGCTGTTGTTTCCTGAACCGCTCATACAACGGCTCCCATGTGTTCCCAACTCCACTGGCTGTACCGCTGGTACCACTGCAGGTGGCACAATAGGGGCAGCACTCCCTGATGGAGCCTACTGTCGCAGAATTCTTATCTGTTCATCCTGGCTCTGAAGCCGAGCTTGCATGTCTGCCACAAGCTGCTGCCAATTCTCAGGGACTGGCGGAGGGGTCTGGCACTGGTCATCAACTCTAGTCTCAGACCTGATGCCGGCTAGTCGCGTACATTTTCTTGGACGCATAATTATCCAAGTCAATCTGCAATCAACGACTCGGCAGTCAGACTATGATGACAGGGTAATAATCCTTTCATGATCCACCATTAGAACCCCAAACATTCACAAACAATCAGAATATAACAGTTCATCCAATTATCCAAATGTTTTCATTCACATGCATAGCAATGCTAATAAGCACGCCTCAGTATCATCACACAATAGTCAAGGGCCAGGCCCTATCAGTATCTCATGCTCCCTATTAATCAAGCAGATATCAACAGTCATATTTCATTCAGATCATTTAAACATATAGTCATGTATACACAATTACCAAACCTTGAGTCAAGCTTGTCTTTCGCGGCGAATGTACATGTCCAACCAGTCTTCAAGAACCCTTAAACCTAGGACACTCTGATACCAAGTTGTAACACCCTGGATAGCCAAGACCGTTACACTGTGTGTTTATAAAGGTGAAAGACTTGCTAATCAAGTCATTTAATTTGAAACGTGTCACTGAAACTACAGTTGAACTAGGGTTAAAAGATTTTGGCCTCAAAAGCTTCATTTCTTATAAACAAACATTCTCTATACATGGGATGCCAAAAGTAGTAAAGTTAATAGACAATTTACAAAAATTTATGATTAAAATACAGTTGTTAGCCACTCTAAGGCAAATCAGACAATTAAGCTTTTCTCGTCCTGTTCCACTCCTCGGCCGTGGCGGCCGATCATCTGATTATGTACATTCAGCCCCGTAGCTCTCCATCTCAGGATTGGTCCAACTTGCCCTTGCCTTTACCCGCACCACGTAGCATCCGTGAGCCAAGGCCCAGCAAGAAAACACAAAAGCAAACCATAATCATTAAGCAAACAACCAAACAACTCACACAGTATAAACGTATACTCAACAGTTCAGACAATCATGTTGTTCAAGTATTTAGCATACCAAGTACATCATCTCATATCATCAATCAATTCACATATGATAACTAGGGTTAGCGCCCTTAGGCCGCACCCTCTATTTATCCCACTGACTCCGGCGCACTTAAACCGAGCTCAGTGAATATTAAGCTGTCCTCAGCTACCAGTGGCCGAGCCGCGCCCTGTGCGCAAGTATTATATACGGCACCCTTAGGCCATTTATCACATGTCCCATGGCATAATACCATCTATGACATCATATAGATATAGGGAGCTCTTAGTCCCATCACAACCACATAACCGGGTGCAGTTTTCTTACCTTTATATTTTGCTAGCTTTATTCAATTTGAACCTCAAGCACGATCCCGTTTGAGCCCTAGCGTACACCTAGTCACAGCCATAGATCAGAATCATCACCAAACCTAAAGTCCAAAACCTAGCCTCGGGACCAATTCCGAGCCCTCAGGAAGCCCTAATTCCACCAAATGGGATGGTGGAATCAAACCCTGAACCCTTGGGCAAAAACCCTTAGAAATAACCCAAAAACCCCTTTCTGGAAACAGGGTAGTGCTGCAGCGCCCTAAGGAGAGCGCTATAGCGCTACAAACAGAGCCAAAAGGCTCAGAAACTTTAGAACCTAGCGTTGTAGCGCCCAGTGACTAGCGCTGTAGCGCTAGTCACAGTACAACCCTGCACAACTTTTTCTCCTTTGAATTTTCCTGAGCCAAACATTCTCAAAACTCAACCAAACCTCAACCAAACTTCAAAAATGGCCTCCCAATAGCCTCAACTCATCGCATAAGTCCCAACCACACAAAATTCAATCACATGCACCCCAAATCAAGGAAATCACCATAGCTGAACCTAAAGCTCAGAAACTCACTAAAACAACAACTGAAACCACATAATTCAAGTGACCAAGATCAGAACTTTTTACCTTAAATAGAGAAGTTCAACCTTAGGCTATCCTCCACTCTTCCTTAGCTTTCACTCCTCAAAGCTTGAGCCTCAATTTCCCTAGAATCCCCACAGAATTCTACTTAGAAAACCAAGTCAACCCCAATACCATGAACTGAATGTTAACCTCAAAATCTTACCTCAATTGATGAGAAACCTCAGCTAGTTTCCCCAACCAGATCAAGATCCCAAGTACACAGTCTTAGCCTAAAGCTCCTCTGGATTTTAGCCCCAAATATCCAGAAGAAATTGATGGAGAAGACCCAAACCGTTCTTGAAAATTGCCTTGCTTTTCCCTTCTTTCCTTTTCCTTCTTTTCTTTCTTTTCTTTCTTCAGAGTTCCTTCAAATTCTAGACATTCCACTAAGGCATAAAGCAGGCTTAACTCTTATCCCTTATAAGCCAAATGACCAATTTGCCCTCCCATAATTCCTAAGCCTTTTAATCCACCTAGGACCATTTTGGTCATTTCACCCAATTCCCGCTAATTCCTTGAGTGTCTCAAATATCTACCACTTACTTCTCGACACCTAACTAATCACCAATTATATTCCTCAATATCAAAATAAGCTCTAATATATTTTCTAAATTCTCATAAATACCCCCAGGCTCGACCCGAGCCGAGTATAAATCCCCGCCTTGACTTTTTCGCTGAACTGCGCACTAGGATCGCCTCAAGTCATAGATTACAAATATATCCACATAATAATGTGGTCTCATCAATTTATCAAAAATATATACAGTTATACCCTCAACGGGCCAAAATTACGATTATGGCCTTCTAACCTAGTCAGGGCCTACATGCATACTAATACACATAGCCATGCATCACAGATATTCAAATAATCATATAACATGCGTTTAATCATTAAATCACATATAATCCAGTTATGCCCTCCCGACACACTAATCAAGGCCCTTAAGACTTATTAGTAAATTTGGGTCATTAAAGCCCGACACTGAAGACCTTGCAGAATTCATTCCTGAACTGCTCCGAGGAAGTGATGGATCCAGGTTTGAATTTCCAATACCATTCTTGAGCTGAGTCAGAGAGAGTGGTAGGGAATACCCTGCTCCTATAATCATGCTCCACACCGAGTAACTCCATCTGATTCTTCAATTTCCCAATGTGTCGTACTGGGTCCTCCTTCCCAGTGTATGTCGAAAGTTTCAGGGTCTTGTATTTCGGTGGTGGTTAGGCAGCTTGAATCTCGGCACTGAAAGGACTCCCACTTCTATGAGCCAGCTCGGTATTTGAAGGTTTCTTTGTTAGACCCTGAACAACCATAACGAGTGCATTTATTTGAGCTTGCACTGCTGGTGGGATCACTACTCCAGGAGGGGTAGATGTTCCTGGTACACCCTCCTGAGCGCTGGTCCTCCTGTTGATGACCTCCCTCAAATCCTGAGGTTACGCATCTTTCCCCAGCCTATCAAACACAGTATTGGTTTTATTCATCGGTTCCTTTCCCTTGCGAGACTGCGGGTGTAGGGGTGGTAGGTTTTCCTTGCCCCTATCAGTGGGACCCTGCTCCCGAGTTTCTCCTCCTACATGACTTTGTGATTTTGAGCGACCATTTCCATTTCTGTCACGCCTCTTAGATGTTTGACCTTCATCTCCTGCATTGTTTCGTCTTTCGGGTTGGTAACACTTCTACTCTGAGATGAAGTGTTATTCTTCTTAGTCATGGAGGAGGCAGTCTTGGAATGTGCCTTTTCATCCCGTCTCTGGGAAAGTGGCTCTGAGAGCATCTGTGGGGTTCGACTCCTCCCCTGGGACTCTCTGTTACTGCTGTCTCACATTCCTGCTGCTTTGGCCTGAGCTTCTCTCACCGCCTGAGCAGTAGCTTCAATGTTAGCTTGGGCTAACTGAGTAGCCGCCTCCAGGGCCACAACATCCTCCTGGTGCCTCCGGTCAGGTTCCTGCTCCCTCTGGATCATCCTCTGAACCTGCTCATCTATCTCCCGTCGTTGTCGTTGTTGGTTTTTACAGATCAAATTAGAGATTATACACAGCGGAACAACAATCAAAATTGTTAATTTAACCCCACAAAATTTCTAGATCTACGTCTTCACATACATATATATGTTGAATCAAAGATACGAATAGAAAATTACCTTAAGTCCTTCCTTACTGCTATCTTTTTGTATGGCAAAAATCCTTGAGATCTCACACCAAGATCTTCCAAAATGTTCTCAGCACACAAAGAACGAGTGTGGGCTCGCTATACAAAACAATAGGCAAAATCTATTTATCAGATGTTCTCAACACATGAGATTTGATAAAGTTTGGACCTAAGTTTGTGAAGAATAGTGACCTATGCTTGTATCACTGTTCTTTTTCTCTCAGGGAGATTTCGCGATATATTTTCTATCACTGAAAAGTATTGTTCTGAAAAACTAATCTCCTAAATTTAATATATCCAATATATTAAAAATAAAATAATAGTTATTTTAAACAATTTGAAAATAACTAATCAGTTATCAGATTTTGTTTAAATAATAATATTTTAATCATATTACAATATCTCATTATTTATTTAATATTTACATAACTAAAATTATGGAACAAAGAAACTTCTAGAAGCTTCTTGTGTGTGTAGCACAGTGACTGTGCACTGTGCTACACGTGTACCACATGCCAAGGACGGTATGCGATTTTTCCCAATTTTTCTTATTATTTAAATACAAAAAATCCCAAAAGTAAATTAATTATATTTTTGTTAAATCAAATAATTAATTAATTCTCAATTAATTAATTATACAATAATTATGTTTAGTGCATAGAAAAATATTTTACCTATCAAATAAGTCATTTTGCTCATTTTTGCATTTATCTTTGTCAGTGTTTATTTGAGTCATTTCGGGGACCATTGACCTATAACATTAAGCTCCAATAAATTGAAACTAAATAATTAAACTCTTTTATTATAATAGTTAATTTATTAATTCTGATATTTCTCCACTATAAATTCAGAATTGCACTCTTTATGTTATAGATATACTTTTAGAGAAATCTTATTCTAAGCTGTCCATTGATATAACCATCTTACAATAGTTCAACCCTCTAATTAATTAGTTCATAAATTAGAATGGAATAATTACTATTTTACCTTTCTAATTTACTTCTTATTCCTTAAGTACCATTAATTCAATAGTGAATAATTAATCTATAATCTAATTATATATTTGAGCTCAAAATCATTCAGTTCCAGAATTAACCCTTAAGGGAACTAATATACGATCCGTTAGGAAAGATTAGATTCTGTATTGTTGATACATGTTTCCAGTCATCCATGATATTAAATCTCCAAAACAAAAGTCATTAGCCTCATTCTATGAAGAGACCTTAATGAATGAATCAAAAGATTTAATAAACATGAACAGGAGTTCATGAACACTCAGGATTTAGGTTGATCTATAAATGATCATCAGTTATGATATGAATTACAAGTCTTTATTATTAAATGGTTTTTTGGATAAAGATTTTTATTCATATCGGTTCATGTCATATATAATCATATTATATAAAGCACCTTTACCGAGATGTCTTACCACATCAATAATCTGAATCTAGATTATTTGTATCAACATGATACTCAGCAAACCGTACTTACAACCCTATTTAAAGAATTCCATAACTTCAATTTGTTGTTGTTGACTATTTTTATTCATTCATGTGATCTTAATTCCCTTGTACTAATACAAGATCACATCCTCAATAATGAATATGGATTTTTTCTGATATTTACAAAATTATTCAAAAAATTATTTAATAATCTAAATATAACAATAATAAATCAGTGTATTAATTTATTCATCAAAATAATAAATGTCTTTTACATGCTTTTAGGACATACTCCTAACAGTCGTTCCATAGTCGACCTCTAGAGGGAAATTTCTGCAGCAAAGGCCTCCTACCTCGCCAGAAATTGCGCCATCTCCTCTTGGTTAGTATCTTGTGGATCTTTTGCATCAGGTTGGTCTCCAACCTCCACCTGAGGTTCGTTAACGGGATCGATGGGATCCTGAGTGTTGGAATCCCTAGGAGTCGTCTTCTTTGTTTGACTGGGTTTTGGAGGCATCGAAAATTGATGAAAGTGTGTTTCTTGATTTCGTACTCTCAATGAAAGCACCAAAATGTTGACCTATGAAATTGGCCAACGGTCGTATGTACAATATACGACACCTTTTGAACGAAATAAATAGAATAAACAACAGAGTACGATTATCTTAAGTAAACACAAAGAAATTTTATAGTGGTTCAGCCATGTTCTGATGAACAGTAATAACCTAATCCACTTAGTTTTTAGTATTGACTCACTCAAAAATTAAACAGAGGAACAAAAGCATTCCCTCGTTTCTGACTTGCCCATAATTTCTCCCCAAATGTTCTTTAGATCTCAAAAATTCTAGAAAAAACGATCCCCCTTATGAAGCCCTGGGTCCTTTATTTATAGTACCTAGGGGTTGTTACATGATCAAAAGTACTGGAGATCGTGGTTTGGTACATGATCATTGTGAGTAAAGATACATGTCCACCTCCCCATGATTATGAGATCGTGGGTCTTCTTGTTATCTTCTCTGGATCGTGGTTGATAATGCACAATTGAGACCCTCGAGAAAACGTTAAGTCTTGATTGGTCTATGAGACTTAGGTGCTAGGCCCGATGACCCTTCAGAGCTTGGGTGCTAGGCCTGATGACCCTCTGGGTGCTGAACCTGTTAATCCTCTGGGTGCTGGACTTGTGATCTTTCTGGGTGCTGGACCTGTTTGATCTCAGTTTGAACGAGTGCGAGTATTTCTCAGTGAAGTGTACTTGGGGGTTTAGGCCGACCACCCTATGAAGAATATGGTGGGCTGACCACCAAGTGGTTCTTGAGCATGTCAGGCCGACCACCCCTAAGGGTCCTTGGGCATACTGGGGCTGACCACCCCTGGGGTAGGGATCAAGTCGACCACTTCTAGGGGCTCTTGGACACACTGGGTCCGATCACCCCTGGGGTAAGGATCATGCCGACCATTCCTAGGGGCTCTTGAGCACACTGGGGCCGACCACCCCTGGGGTAGGGGTCAGGCCAACCACCCCTAGGGGTTTTAGGCTTGGTCGATTTCCCTATAGGTCCTGGACCTATCTTTTTTCCCGTCGGTCTTTTCTCAATACTTTGTCGTTTTTCCCTGATTTGTGATGTCACGTGTCACCTTCTCATTCGCCACGTCATCATATTTTTTAGGGATAACAAAGGTCACTTACAAATAATATCTAATCAGATAAGCTAAAATTTGTATCTAAGAGATACAAAAAATTTGTTCAACATAAAGTCGCACTTGGTCGGGTTCAAACGACACTAGGTGGAATGGATTGCATCCGATCGGGTTCAACAATTTCGAGAAGTTTACAAGGAAAAAAAATTGGTGTCACACGACATATTACAAGCATAGTCGATCGGGTTCAACAAAATTGCATGGACGGGTGCCATGTGATCGGGTACACGACAATGGCACAAACCCAAGAAGCTAAAGCTGATTCCAAACAGCCTAAATGTGACCCAACTGGTATTGAACAAATCCGATCATCATAAAATAGACCCTAGCAGTTTATGAGCAAGTTGACTTAATAACAATCAAAAGAAACAATGTTTCCAACCTGAGGAATACAACAATGAGACACAAAAAGTGCTGAGGTTAATAGTGAATCACCACGTGGAGGCATCTGCTAGGATATTCACTAAATCTCTGGTCGGTCATTCAATTTTTATGGACGTTAGTGACCAGACATACACTTTTAGACGACCTGAGTAACTACCAGCTAGAGAAAAAGTTTATCATATTAGTAAATCATATAATAAACTTGGGGGGCAAATGTTTTCCCCAAAATTTCAGTTCGATGACGTGAAAATTAGGAGTGATAGCATCAAGTGACGCATTAATGGTCAATAAATGTGTCAGCCATGGGAAGTGCAAAGGTTACAAAATGACCTACAAAGTCGTCACATCACTGGTTGGGAAGAACATTGACCACGAGGATGATTTGATCTGGTCTGGCAAAAACAAGTATGAATTTACATGGTCAGGAAGTAATATACCTGACCAGGTATGACAAGCAAAGAGACATACCCAACCATGTATGTCAGGGAAGTGACATACTCGATCATGTATGTCAAGGAAGTGACATAGCCGAGGGAAGTGATGTAGCCAACCAGCTACGTCAAGAAGGAGACATACCCGACCAACCACGTCAAGAAGGAGACATAGCCGACCAGGTATGCCAGGAGAGTGACATAGTCGAACAAATATGTCAGGAAAGTGACATAGCCGACCAGGTATGTCAGGAAGGAGTGTACCCGACTAGATACACCAGAATCTCAGGAGCTAACTGCCCAGTAACTTTTCTACGGAATCTCAGTAACAATTTTAACCAGAATCACCTGTAACTACCGCGAGAATCTCTCAGATATTTCGAAGTAGTAGCTATATTGCTGTATTTTGAATTTTTTTTATTACTTTATTAATTAAAATTGGTTAAAACAACCAAAGACTCCGTCGAAATGGGAGACCTTTCTTGTACAATCCATGAGCCTATAAACAGAGAGCTCATGACATCATTTGGGGGACTTTTGAACTTTTGACTTTGGAACTTCTAGGAACTTTTACTTGGGTAATTCGTGGGTCATTTTTTGAGAGAACTTAGAGAGAGAAAGCTTGTATTCTCCAGAAAGAAACTTTGTTTTTACGACTTATACTTAGGAAACTCAGTTGGCTCAGGTTCATCTGATCTTGAGTGTAGGTCAACATATATCACAACTCCAAGTGGATTAGGCTATTACCAACAAATTGAGGCTGAATCACTATAAAATCGTTTGTGTCGTTTATTTTCTATTCAATGTTATTATATTTATCGTCGTTTTTGCGTCTACTCCCCGTTGGCCAAAACTGTGGTCACCAGGAAGATATTCTTGTAACCAGATATATAAATAGTCTGGATCTGGCCATTTGTACTCTCGCACAATTTTATCCGGAGAAATGCTATGTGAAAATTGATTTTTCTTGAAGCTTTAATACAAACTTTAATAAAAGTGACTTGTAGACGTAGGCAAATTTTAACTGCTGAATTTAGTAAGAATCTCTTTCTTTTATTTTCTTCCAGATTAATTGTTTAATTGCTCTACATAATTAGATGGACAAAAAATGCGTCAACAATACTTGATTAATTAATTATGATAATTTAATAAAATATTATGTGTGTTTCGGAGGGCAATCTAGTAAATTTGCCACAAATATTTTTTGTTCAATCCTCTTCCGTCCATTAATGGCGCAAAGGGAAAACTATCCATCAACTCCTTACCTTTCCTCCTTTCCATCTAGCCAAACATAGGAAACCTTCTCTCCCTCCACTCCTTTCCCTCTGTATCAATCCATCCTTCCATATTTCTCCTCCACCAAACATACTGAGTGATCATTAATAAATTATTATTCCTATTTGAAATGAAAGGGTCTTTTCATTCTCTCAAAAAAAAAAAAAAATCTTCTCCTATGCCGACACGTAACAGAAGGATCTTAATGATATAATTATAATAGAAGAATATCTTTTGTATCTCTAAATTGTCTTCTAGTGCATTCCCATGTGAGGGTTCACAAGCCAAGTAATAATAATGTTCACACCAACTTCATAAATAAATATATGAATCTAAAAAATGTATTGAAATAATAACAAATATTCTTCCAGTCTTGCTGGGTTAATGTTTATATGCCGTATAGAACTATATTAAGTGTTCCTTTCGCCAAAAAGGGTCATTCAAATAAGAATATAACAGAGTTTCATCTCCATCACACGGAAGAAGACGTCCCCACCACCCCCACAGGGCTGTCTTCTCTGATCTCATTCTGTCCAGAGGAGATATTCCATGATTCAAGCTGAAGGACAAGGAAAAGGAAAAAAACCTTTTCAAGACTAGCCTTTACAAAATCAACAAAAATCACTACTATACAATTACTTTCCCCCACTAACTTTTGTTTCCCACAGTACTGATTTGGTTATACTTTTATGTTACATCTAAAAACACCCACAATTTCGTTCGAAAGATCCCACCTAGTAAAGAATGTACCTTTTGTCAATATATAAATTCACTTGTATAAATGTTGGACTTTGATATCTTACATATAATAGGTTTATAATTGATTAACCCTTCAACCTGACCAATATGTCCCCCCAATAAAGTTAAAAATAGTTTATCCGTGTTATAAGGGTTGTTTTGCTATTATTTGTAAGCTATTCCATAGACGTGAGGGTTTATAAGAGAGGCATTAGATAAGAAAGTGAGGCTGAGCTTCAGATTTGAAAATCCAGCTTCTGATATGTGCTTTCCAGTTTCCCTTGTGAGGTGACACCCGTCAGCAACAGTCTGTTGCAAAGGGTTAAGAATGCTCTGTACAAATCTGAGTGAGGTTCCTTCTGCAGAAGAATGAAAAAACCCAATTGATTGTAAAAGCTAAAGAAATTTCATGTGGTAACTGAGTTCTTTACAAGTTCAGTCTATTACCTTTTGCAGCTACGTGCTCCACGAAGAGATAAAGTCCACCTGGTTTGAGAACTCTCTTCACCTCTAGAAAGAATAATAGAAGTGAATGTGTCACTTGGGTAATTCAAAACTCATGTAATTACAATAAGAAGACTCTGAAGCTACATGCTTATTACCTTTCAAGGTCAAGTTAACATCTTCAACAGAGCACAATACAAGAGTTCCAACAACGGCATCAACAGAAGCATCTGCTAGTGGTAAAGCCTCCCCAACCTGCAGCATTTTGACTGATGAATAGCAATTCCGCACTATATGTCTCAACCATGTCACATATCTAAGATAACAGTTTCATATATAGTTGTGCCAAAACAAAGTTGATTAACAAATGCTCAAACAAACGTCACAAAATGTAGTGCCCAAATGCCAAAGTGAACATACTGCTTGTATAAACTTAAAATTCTGAACCGACAAACCAGCAGCAATTGCAGAAGCCTTGGCATATTTCTCCATCTTTCCGTTTGGATCCACGCCAAAAACTTGGACACCATTATCTCCAGCATAGTACGTAAGATTTGGACCCGTCCCAATGCCAATCTCTAACACTCTCCGAGCCTTTCCCCTCAAATTAGCAAAGAGCTCAGACTTGTATCCTGCAATCTTACCAATATGTATACCATTAACCGAAACAATCAATCCTAGAAAAATATCACTCTTATCCCAAACAGAGGAAGGTGTAAAGTCGAACAAACATTACACTATTCAAACAAATTGGGAACTAACCTCAGCCTCATAAGATTTCATGCTCGTATCAAGAACTGAAGCATAGAATTCTTCATACCAATCTGGCCTCGGCAGGTGAATCTTCCTCAGCGTGGCCTACATATGTAAAAATGCAGAACTGACGCAATATGCCATACTGAAGAAACTAGAACCTCCAACTTCAAACAGCAGTGGAGGTGGGGCGGTATAAAGCAGAGCTAAGCTTAGATAAATAAATAAAATAACTTGTGATTGAAAGATCGTACTGTGAAATCGGAAGCTTTGGCCGGACAAATGGGAAGCAAAGATGTGGCAGCTGCTTTGATGAAGACCCTTCTTCCGCAGGTGCAGGAAGAAACCGTAGCCAAAGACTCGCCGGAGCTCCGACCTTCGACATTAGGGTCGACACGTGAATGAGCCGGCTGTGTGGCCTTCCCACGTGGGACTTTGTCCAACGAGAGTTGTGCGCGGGTAGTGAAGGTTATCAGCGACGGTAATGGTAAGAGAGAAGAATAATAAAGGACCATTTCTCTATGGGGTGTGCAGAAAAAGATTGTGCCTTTCAAAACGGGTGGCAAATAGTCAGACTGATGTTATAAGATATTTTTTTCTGCGTTAATGGACCCCCTCCACCCGAAAAAAAATTTGCAGTCCCACTTCCTATCCTCTGTCCCCACTAATTATTTGAACACACATCATGTATTTGGAAAAAAATTCTGTTGTGCCCAATTTTTTATTCCCTCTATGTCCCACTATCTCTATGTCTCATAAATTATTTGAAGATACTTCATTTATTTATAGTGTTAATATAATTGGAAAAAAAATTTATAAATTAATTTAAATATATATTAAATAAATGAATGATATGTCCTAAAATAATTAGTGAGACATGGAGGGAACAAGTAATTAAGACACCAGATTTTTTTTCTAAATATATTAACATTGTCTATCCAATTAATATTTCACCACTCAATTAATTTAACCACTATCTCTCTCCAAGAGGAATATTGTTTTTTGAAAAAAGAAGGAATTTTATTAGCAACTGTCCTTCAAAATAACATCAAGAATAGCAAGAGGGAAATCACCTCCCCTAAAAGTACAGTCAGCAACATGACAGGAAGCTCTAGCAAGAACATGAGCAACACTGTTCGCAGACCGCTTAACAAATAAAATTTTTATATTCTTTACATCATTACACAAACCCTTACACTCAGTAATTAGACTCCCAAAATAAGAGTCCATAGAAATTGAACTACGAAGGGCCTGAACAACCGTGAGGCAATCAGTCTCAATAGTCACCTTATCCCAAGCTTTCTTCTTGATCCAGCTTAAGGCCTCACGCATCCCCATAGCTTCTACTAATTCAGGAGACACCACCCCGTTCCGACAATATGATATAGCTTCCAGGGTATGACCCTGATCATTCCTAGCCACACAAGCAAAACTATATGATGATGATTCAGAAAACAGCGCTGCATCAACATTAATCTTGATAGTACCAGCAGCCGGCCTACTCCAAATAGCAGCTCCATCTTCCTCAGTCAAAAATGCTACAGTTGGCACCTCAAATTTATCTTGAGCTTTAGTCCATTGATATAGTGTGTTTTTAGCCAAATTTGTCACAGTTGCCACCCTAGCAACTTTTCCGTTCCACACACAATCATTTCTCACCCTCCAAAGGGCCCAAGAGGTGAAATTAATTGAGTGGTGAAATATTAATTGGAGAGAGAGAGAATGTTAAGAGATATTCTAATTCTAACATTATTCATCTTGGAGAGAGAATGGTTAAATTAATTGAGTGGTGAAATATTAATTGGAGATAAAATGTTAATATATTTGGGAAAAAAGAATTAGAGTCTCAATTAACGTTAGTGCCCTATAAAATAATTTAAATATATGTTAAATATATAAATGATATGTCTTAAAATAATTTGTAGGATAAGGAGGAGATAGAGAATTAGGAACAAAAGATTTTTCTGCCCCCACAAAAAAAAAAAGAAAAAAGATAAAACTAAACTATATAAAACAAACACTTATCACTATGAATTGACTTTCAACCATTAACAAAATTTAAGATTTTGTTAGTCATGAACAAGAATGTCATATCTTCTATGAATCACGTTACAACGGTTACAAAACTTGCCATTTTGGTTTATTTGCTTTGCCTGGAAAATATATGGCCTTTTAGGCCATCTAGCGTTAAATGAGAGTAAGTATGCACTTTCATGTCCCAACCAAAATAGATTATAACGAAAGTCTAACCAATCTAAGCATTACAAAAGGTTTACTGCTATTTGGCAACCTATTCCACATACTTTATTATACTGGAAGTGTCTTTGCATCTCTTATTTGAAACTAAATAAAACTAAAAAAAAAAACTCAACACAACAATCATTTGAAAACAAGTCATTTCCAATAATTTGGGAAGACTACTAGGAGAGATGGTGCTCAAACAATGAATCCATCTCAATAGCTGTCAAAGCAGCCTCAGCGCCCTTGTTTCCAAACTTACTACCAGCTCTGTTTAATGCCTGATCCATGTGGTCACAAGTCAAAACACCAAATATGTAGGGAACTCCAGAAATTAGGCCAACGAGAAGCACTCCAGACGCTGTCGAATTAGCAACAACATCATAGTGTGATGGTAAACCCCTTTTCGAGACAGAGCAAATCTCCCCAAGCAATAATGCTATTACATTCAACAACTTAATTCCTCTCATTGTTTACTGAAAACTATTTATACTCCTATTACAATCCCTTAAGCAATAACTGAATTTGTTACGAAATCCCTCTCTCTTCTCAACGCTCCAAGAGCATCACAAAATCCCTCAACCAAAACGGTTTCACGCGCACTCTCCTGTTGCTGGTATCACCTTCGTTCTTCCCTTCTTCATGGCTGTCGATAGTCTCTTTGGGCTGACTTTCCATCATGGGTTGAGTTGTAACCAAGTCTTGGGTTGATTCCTCTACCCACTCTCTCACTTGGTGCTCAATAACATCAGGGTCCAAAGGAATTGGGCTATTGAGTTGGGCTGGTGTAACACTGCTTCCCTCCCCAAAAACAACCTTGTCCTCAAGGTTGGCCAAATCATACAGCTTGATGAATGTGGAGAAATCTTCCCAAGTGGCATCCTCCAATAAACTCAAAGTCCACTGAACAAGAATTTGTTGTACCTGCTTGTTGTTTTTTAGTTGAATGCGTGTAGCCAAAATCTCCAAGGGTGTCATAAATGGACGATTCACAACGCTTAGCTTCTGTAAAGGAGAATATTGTAGGGGTGTTGCTCCATGGTATGGTTTGAGCAAGGAGACATGGAATGTGTGGTGTATACGACTACCGGGTGGAAGTTTGAGCGTGTACGCTACTGGGCCGGCTCTACCGATCACTTCAAAGGGGCTAAAGTACCTACGGCATAGCTTCGAATTTAATTGATTAGCAACTGTGGTTTGCCGATACGGCTGCAACTTGACGAGCACCAAATCACCCAACTTAAAATGAATATCTATCCTCTTCTTATCAACTTGCTGCTTCATGCGATGCTGAGCTTGCTGTAAATTGATTTTCAGCTGGTGTAGGATGTCATCTCGTGAAAGAAGGTCTTCCTCAACCGCTTGAATGGACGTCGCCCCTTGTGTATAGGAAGGAATTGTTGGTGGGGTTCTACCATACATCGCCTGAAAAGGGGTCATCCCGATTGAGGAGTGAAAACTGGTGTTATAATGATATTCCGCCCAAGATAAAAATCTGCTCCATTGCTTGGGATGTTGGAAAACTTATACATGACCTTTATTTATTTTCATGTAGACCTAATATTAAATAAATTAATATGAGATAACCTAGAATATGTTTCTAAAATTGAATTCAAAGAGAAACAATGATAAGAATACTTACAGTATACGCAGCGGAATGAATAAGTTATTCCTTCAGTTTTTCTAACCCTTATATCATTTCTATCGAAGAGTATTACCAAAAAACTGAATCAATCTTCTAGTATCTTCACAGTCTTCCAAAGTATTCTTAGAATCACCTAGACTAGAGTGGATAATTCTCAACACATGAGATAGATACAGAGAGAAGAAGAGAATAACAAAGAGGTTTAGAAAATGACTTGTGTTTAGAGAGAATTTAAAACCTATCAGAAAATCAGACTTGTGACTTGTGAACTTATCAAACTTATGAACTTGTGTTTTGACTTCTCTCTAAGTGCTCATTTTATAGACTTAATTAGACCATTTAATTTAATTAAAAAATCAATAAAATAATAGCTAATTTGAAGCCCTAGGTCGAAATTATCATGGCATTTAGGCCCGTGAAATTTCCCATTTGATTATAACCTTATTGGACTTAAAACAAGGCTTGTATTATTTTTTATTGATTTAATTAATTAAATAATCATTTAAATCCTTTATCAAATGAATTATTTATAATTTGAACATTGATTTAAACTTATTTATTAATTTAGATACCAATTTATCTTAATTAATAAATCTGCTTTAATTTATCTTTTCTTCTCAAAATTACATAACTATGTAAAACTATCCAAAATTGACCTGGTCAACTTTGATAATTCTAATTGATAATTAAATCAATTAATTGAGACTATCTAGATGATTTTATCCAATATACAATAGGGACTATGGGCCTATGAAATCAAGCTCCAATAAGTTATTATAAATCTAACAAATAAATTTACTAACTTATTAATTCCATGTGACTCCACTATAGACTCGGAATTGCACTCTTGAATTCATAGAACGCTCTATAAAAAATATAGATACGCTATTAATTATCCATTGTTATAACCATAATTTTCACTCAATCCTCTATAGACGGTCTACAATGAGATGGGACTAAAATATCGTTTTACCCCTCATTGTATTTTATCATTAAAACACTTAGTTCCTTGTAAATGATATTTTAGTAAACTAATTTAATTACTGAAATGAGATCTCTATCATTTAACACTTTGAACCAAACCAAAAGGAAACATTTGTTTCACTTCTTCAGTAGAAGCTATAGATGTTCATATCTATGATTAATACTTCCACTCAATTATACTACCGAGTTCCCAAGATGTAAGTATGGGCTAGTCCGTAGGGTAAGTTGGTAACAAACAAGTCAAAGAACTCAAATAATACAATCAGTTAGAATACTAACCACTCAGAATTGAGATTGAATTGACCTATAGTCAACTATATGATATGACTAGAATAGATAATAATGGTATGTTTACTTATCTTATCAACTGTCAATATCGATCCTGTCTGATGTAACAAATACATCCGATCTTATCTACTTTGCTAATGTTCTGGAAAGAACATAACACCATAATGTTTAAGTATATCATATCGTAGATTGGCAAGTCAGTGTAAATCATGTGCACCAACTAATCTTAGGACTAACTTATTTTGAACATATAATCATATTTATATTCCACTGTGATTACGTCACTATAAATACGATTAGCTATATGCTCGGGATTTAATAGAAGTTTATATTAAACAAATAATCATGAAAATAAAACATGTGAGCAAAGTGGTTGACCAAGTCAAAAAATGATTTCTATTCTTTTATTGATAATAAATGAGATTACAAAGAATTTGGGTTTTAATTAGGGCATAAAACCCCAACATGGGATTTTCTGCATAAAAGCGCGAAGATATTGCTCCAAATAGCGATTCGTAACCTCCGTTTGCCCATCCGTTTGTGGGTGATATGCTGAACCCATCTTGAGTTTAGTGCCCATCAACTCAAATAATTTCTGCCAAAAAGCACTCGTAAAGATGGGATCCCGATCTGAAATAATCGTACGAGGCAGCCCATGTAAATGAATCACCATACTCGTGAAAAGTTCAGCAACTTTAGTGGCTGAATAGTGGTTTGAGAGAGCTCCAAAGTGAGAGTATTCAGTGAATCGATTGATGACGACCAAAATATTAGTGACCCCATTTGAACTTGGTAGCCCAACGATAAAATCCATTGCCAAGTCCTCCCAAACACGCTCAGGCAGCTCCAGTGGTTGAAGAAGTCCATAGGGAGTTGTGGGCGAGTACTTCACCGTTTGACATACAAAGCAAGATCGAACAAATTGGCGCACCTCCTTATGCATTCCCAACCAGTAAAAATTAGCTCCCAATCTCAAATAAGTTCTTTCGACACCAGCGTGACCCCCACTTGGAGAAGCATGAAATTCCTACAAGAGTTGAGACTTCAAAATAGAATGCTCACTAATGAAATATTTGTGCCGATGTATAATAAGCCCTCACGTATTGTATAAATTCCAGCATCTAATTCTCCACTTTCCCATTTATTATGCAACTTTCTAAGGTCTGGGCAAGTGATGCTTTCTTGTCGCAAAGTCTCCAAGAACTCAAAACAACCTGAGCTAACTGCCATATATATAGAAGGTGAGACCCCTTCATGTATTCGTGACAGAGCATCAGTCGCTGAGTTCATTGTGCCTGCCTTGTATGTATTCGATAGAAAACTGAAAACCCAGTAACTTACAAAGAAATTGCTACTGTTCTAGGGTCTGAATAGCTTGGGTCAATAACTCTCTAAGGCTTTTATGGTCTATGTGAATGGTGAAATGGTGGCCTAACAAATACTACCTCCACTTTGTTACAACTTTCACAATGGCACTCATTTCATGACTGTAAGTAGATGCTCCTGCAAACCGAGACCCAACTTTCTTGCTGAAAAAAGCTACAGGATGTCCCTCTTGCATCAACACCCCTCCAATTTCCCACATTTGAAGCATCTGTCTCGATCACAAAGTCTTTGGAAAAATCAGGGAGCCGCAAAATTGGAGTCTCAGTCATTTTTTGCTTGAGCTTGTCGAAAGCTAAGGTAGCTTCGGAGGTCCATTTAAAATTATCTTTCTTCAATATTTCCGTAAAGGGGGGTTGCAATGGCCGCGTATTGCGCCACAAACCTTCGATAATACCCTGTGAGGCTGAGGAACTCCCTGAGTTGTTTAAGTGTCTTCGGGCTTGGCCATTCGACCATGGCTGTAATTTTCGAAGGGTCGGGTCTAGCTCCCTATGAAGATACAAAGTGACCAAGATATTCAATTGTTGTTTGGAAGAAATGGCACTTACTGCCCTTGACGAAATAGCTATGCTCCTTGAGCAATTGCAGCACTAAGCGGAGGTGGTGAACATGATCTTGAACCGTGTTACTATAAACGAGGATGTCATCAAAGAAGACAATGACAAAATGTCATAGGTGAGGCCGAAACAATTGAGTCATCACTGCCTGAAACGTCGAGGGAGCGTTAGTAAGGCCGAAAGGCATGACAACAAACTCATAGTGTCCTTCGTGAGTGCGGAAGGCGGTCTTGTGGATATCCTTGCGATTCATTCTAATTTGATGGTAGTCAGCCCAAAGATCCAACTTCGAAAAAATCTCAGCAGCCCCCAACTCATCTAATAACTCGTCTATAGTCGGTATTGGGAACCTGTCCTTGACCGTAATCCCATTAACTGCTCTATAATCAATGCAAAACTGCCACGAGCCATCTTTTTCTTTTGACCAATAACACGGGTGAAGAATACGGGCTAGTACTAGGTCGAATAAACCCCATGTCACTCATCTCCTTGATAAGCTTCTCAATCACATCTTTCTGAAAATACGGGTATCGGTAAGGCCTCACATTCACTGGTTTCGATCCCGGCTATAGAAAATTCCTTGATCAATTACTGTTTCGACTCGGTAAAAACCTCAGGGAAATCACTCAACAATCCTCTCCCTTGTGATGGAAAATTAGCCTCCAATTCTACTAACTTCGAACTCGCTGTAGTGTTGTCCTAAAAAATAGCCGACAACCTATATATACCCCACACTTCGCCCTCCCTCAACAGAGCATGAAACTGAGTGTATAAGAGTAGTTATGGAGAAACATCAGTAGATTCAGCCAGTTTCACTATATTACCCTGCCAAGTAAACTCCATAGTGAGTGCCCTGTGATCGTGTATACAGGGTCCTAAGGTTTGCAACCATTTCATCCCCAAAACTGCGTCCAGTCCACAAATGGGAAGCACAAACAGATCCACCACAAAACTATGGCCCTGCAAAATCAACTCAGCTCCTTTGCAGATCTTAGAACAGAGCAAAAAAATTACCATTACCCATATACACCCTGAATCTTTTTGTATCCTCACATGTTAGGTTCAATTTAGTCATCAAGGCTTCTTGAATGAAGTTGTTGTTGTTGCTGTCCGTGTCGATAAGGACCTCCAATACTTCGGACCCGTGTTTCACCATAATACAAAAAATCCTCAGATTCATTGAATTAGAGAAAGAGAGAGAGAGTTAAGGCTCACCTCATCCTCTGCTGCTTCCTCATATTCCTGCAATTCAACCTCTCTAACAGTTTCATAGTCATCATCCTCTTGTCCACACAGAATAAGCATTTGATTTTTGCATTTATGACCGTAATGGAATTTCTCATCATAAGTGAATCAAACCCCTCTATCTCTACAATCCTTAATAGGAAGTTGTTGAGTACCTGGAATGGCAGATTTCGACCCCACAGACCCTGGTGTGGCTGAGCTCCATTTGAACGTCGATGGTGCTAAAGCTATCGACCCTTGATGACCAGTAACCATACGTGGTGACCACCCAGACCTCCCATCATCAAAACGACTACGTCCCATAATGTCGATCTTCAAATAGTTGCGCCTTTGCCATCACATTCGCAAGATCACTTGGTTTCATCATCAGAAGCTCTCTTCGAATTTCCAGCTTCAGTCCCCATATAAAAAAATTTAAGAACATTGATTCTTGAACTCCCGTAATTTGAGGCATGAGGGACTCAAATTCCGCACGGTAGTCAGACACTCTACCCTTCCACAATCACCCACACCGAGTCATGCTCTCACACGGTCCTCGACAAACCAACCACGAAGTCCATGGTAATATCTTCCCACTTCCACTCTGGAATACCCAAAGGCTGCAGCAACCTTGCTGGCCTCTGATGTTCAGCCTTGACCTGCTGACAAGTTAAGCACTTGGCCACATAATCCACCACATCCCTCTTCATGCTCAACCACCAATACAAAGCTCTCAGATCTTGGTACATCTTCATTGTACCTGGATGTAAGGAATAGGGAGTGGTATACGATTAATCTAAAATCTCTCGTCGGATATCAGAATCCATTGGAACACAGATCCGACCCTTGTACTGTTTGGAAAAAATAGATTGCCTCAATGGAAATGGGTAAGAATATTACAACTCTATGCAATAATATTACAAATAAATATAGATTGATTAAATAAGGTTACAACTCTATAAATGAAAATTACAAATAAACAAAGAAAAGGAAGAAGATGATGAAGAAGAAGAGAATAGTGAGAATACAACTCTAAGCAAAAGATTACAAGTAAAATAAAGTGTTTGGACCAAAAGAAAAGATTACAACTCTTAAACAAAATATACAAGTAAATAGAACAAGAGAATAAGAAGAAAAATAATAGAATAAAATGAAGAACAGAAACACAAGTAAACTCTCACTTACACAACCTAAGTGAAGAGGGTTGGGGATCACCAACTTGAAAAAGGTTTAAAACCTTTGTCCAAAAGCTTATTTTCCCCTAACTCAAGTACTAAGGGATCTCTCTCAGATATTGGAAATGCTTTCTGGAATTATCAAGCCTCAAGGTGTTTCTAGCCAAGTGCTCTAATAGATAGAAATGTTGTGTCTTTCAAGTGAGCTATAGGCTCCTATTTATAGAGTTTAGAGACACCCTTTGAATTTCAAATTCCACCAACCCCCATGGCTGTCACCAATGTTTAATTGGATTAATATGGAATTAAAAATGAGATTTGGGAGTTATTTGGGTTTTTTGAGCTGTTCAACAAAGATTGAAAAAACTGAAAAAATGGTCAGTTTTGACCTGTGGCTGCGGCTAGAGACATTAGTGGCCGCGGCCACTACTTTCTGTCCCACTGGCTGCGACCACCAACATTCAGTGGCTGCAACCACTGACCATTTTCAGCACTTAAAAATGTGCTATTTTTCCAAACAGTTCCAAACCCTCCCAAATGATTTTGTAACTCCCAAAACACATTATTGGGGTTAAAATCATATCTCTAACAACCATTTCACATATGGCTTTATGAAATTCATCTCAATATTATGTAACATCAAATTTACACAATAAAGTGTAATATTTGGAAGTTACAAATTTGTAACACCAAATATGTTACATTATTTGGATATATCTCATATATCTAAATATTGTAACTCTCTATTATATGTTACAATATGTGACACTCTTTGTCACACTTATTTAATCTAAAACATTATATTATAAAATAATATAACATGTACTTCAGTAACCCCATCTCCGAGATATAAAAGTCCTTAGCCACTCCGACTAAGACATTCTCTCTGTGACCTCTCAATTGGGAATCTTTCCCCTACGCCTCCTTGATTCTCTCAAGGAGCATAGACTGAAGAGTAATGTTGACTAACCGACCAACCACCAAATCTATACCCGCTCTGGTCATCTCCTCAGCTAGCTTATCAGATATCTGTTTCGAACTGAACAACTGTCTTGGGCCTTTCCGACTCAATGCATCAGCCACTACATTAGCCTTCCTAGGATGGTATAGGATATCACAATCATAATCCTTAACCAACTCCAGCCACCGTCTCTGGCGCATATTTAGATCCTTCTGAGTGAAGAAGTACTTCAAACTCTTATGGTCAGTGTATATCTCACACTTCTCACCATACAGATAATGTCTCCAAATCTTAAGTGCGAATACCACCGCTGCCAACTCCAGATCATGCGTGGGATATATCTACTCATACTCCTTTAACTGTCTCGATGCGTAGGCTATCACCTTACCAGCTTGCATCAGCACACACCCTAAACCCTGTCTGGAAGCATCACTATAAACCACAAACTTCTCATTATCTGTCGGCAAACTCAATACTGGTGCGGTGATCAGTCACCGCTTTAACTCTTTGAAACTGTTCTCACATCTGTCTGTCCAAACATACTTTGTCTTCTTCTTTGTCAATTCTGTCAATGGCGTAGCTATCCTGGAGAACCCCTCAACAAACCGCCGATAATACCCTACCAATCCCAGAAAACTCCTCACTTCAGGAACATTGCTCGGTCTAGGCCAATCTCGCACTGCCTCAATCTTACTTGGGTCAACCAGAATCCCCTCCTTACTAACAATATGGCCCAAAAATGTAACTTGCGGTAACCAGAACTCGCACTTGCTGAACTTAGCATATAACCTATGCTCCCTTAACCGTTGTAATACCAAACATAAATGCTGCTCGTGCTTTGTCTCTGACTATGAGTACACCAGAATGTCGTCAATGAACACAATGACAAACTTATCCAGATAATCCTTGAAAACCCTATTCATCATATCCATAAAAGTTGTCGAGGCATTGGTTAATCCAAAGGACATAACCAGGAATTCATAGAGTCCATACCTCATTTAGAAAGCGGTCTTTGGTATGTCCTCTTCTTTAATCCTTAACTGGTGGTAACCTGATCGGAGATCAATCTTGGAAAACACTGTTCTTCCCTGTAGCTGGTCAAATAAATCGTCGATTCTAGGCAGTGGATACTTGTTCTTAATGGTCAACTTGTTCAGCTCCCTGTAGTCAATACACATCCTAAGAGATCCATCCTTCTTCTTGACAAACAACACCGGAGCACCCTATGGCGAGAAACTCGGTCTGATGAACCCCAAATCCAGTAACTCCTGCAACTTAATCTTCAACTCCTTCAACTCTGCCGGAGCCATTCTGTAGGGTATCTTAGATATTGGCTCCGCCCCTGGCGCCAACTCTATAACAAAATCAATCTCCCCCTGCTGTGGCAACCATGGCAGATTCGCTGGAAACAAATCTGGAAACTCACATACCAATCTGGTCTCACCCGGTCCAACCGGCACAACCCTAGAGGTATCCACAACATTCACTAGGAATCCTATGAAACCTTCCTGCATCAGGTCCCTAGCCTTTAGTGCTGAAATCATAGGTACTCGTGGTCCACCAACTGTCCCCACAAACACAAAGGGTACCTCCCTTTCTGGTTCAAAAGTCACCATCCTACGCTTGCAGTCAATCATCGCCCCATACTTTGATAACCAATCCATCCCTAGGATTATATCAAAGTCATCCATCGTAAGCTCAATCAGATCAACAAACAACTCCCTACCATCTACCTTTACTGGTAAAGCTCTAATCCATCTCCTAGAGACTACCAGTTCCCCAGTTGGCAACAAAGTCTGAAAACCTCTAGCATACAAAACACTAGGTCTACACAGCTGATCTATTACTCTAGCAGACACAAACAAATGAGTAGCTCCCGAATCAAACAATGCAGTATAAGAAGATCCAGCACTAGAAATCTGACGTGTCACAACCGAAGGGCTAGCCTCCACCTCAATCTGAGTCAAAGTAAACACTCTGGCAGGAGCGAGACTGTCACCCTACTTTGGCTCCTATTTCCTGGCTTGTGGGCAGTCCTTCTTCAAATGATTGGCACCGCCATAGATAAAGCAGGCCCTAATCCAGCACTCACCCTGGTGTCGTCGTTTACACTGTGGACACACTGGAAAACTCCTCCAGTTGTCACCTCTGCCCTGACGGCCACCAAAAGTACCCCGTGCCCTCCTATCCGAGCTAGGAGGAACAAAAGAATCTGGGGCCTTTCTCTTCTGCTCACTAGAGGCACTACCCCGACAGGATCCAATAAAAGGAGGCACTGTCCTCCTAGCATCGCGCCTAATAGTGCTCTCTCTCCAAATCTGGTCATCGACCCTCTCAGCTGTAAGGGCCTTGTCCATAACCTGAGCATAGGTGGTAGTTTCTGGATCTAAGGTAATCTTCACATCGCGGGCGATCATAACATTCAACCCCCGTAGAAATCTGTCTCTCCTTGCTGCATTAGTCTGCACCAAATCCTGCGCGAACTTCGCCAACCGGTCAAATCTCAAAGCATACTCAATAACTGTCAACCGGTTCTGAGTCAGGTTGATGAACTCGTCAACCCTTGCAGCTCGGACTGCTACACTATAGTACTTCTCATTGAAGATGTTTTTGAACTCTTCCCAGGTCATAACTGCCACATTCCTCCTCTGAACCACTACATCCCACCAGATGCGAGCATCCTCTCTGAACATGTAGCTAGCACAAGCTACCCTCTCATTCCCCTCAACCCTCATAAAATCCAGAATAGAGGAAATCATATTCATCCACTGCTATACCTGCAGTGGGTCTGATCCACCCTCAAAGGTGGGAGGATGTTGCTTCCTGAACCTTTCATATAAGGGTTCCCACTTGTTCTCCACAACAGGTTGAACCAGCACTGGCGCCACAACCTGCTGAACTGGCAACCTAGTGACCTGTGGAGGGGCCTGCTGCCTCAACTGTCGAAGTTCCTCCTTTGTTCATTGCAGTCTTGCTTCCATTTTAGCAAACATTTGTTGCCAATTCTGTAGGGCAGGTGGAGGGTCCTGACCTTAGTTGTTATCCTCGGCCCTACTGCCGCAGAGTCTAAATGATTGTCGAGGCATCTCAACAAATATGCCTGCAATCAATGACGCCGCTCATCAGGCATGATAACAACATCCAAAACCACCTCCCAAATCATACCAGTCAACCATAAACAACAGTCCACATAACATACGGATAGCATATAACACACAACGGGCCATGCCCTGACATCATGCATATGTTAACTCATTCATCATACTTTATATGAAATAAGTAGGCAAACAGGGCAATCAAGCACATATTCAACCATATAAGTCAATCATGACCAACCAACCCTGAGTTGAGCTTGTCAGTGACAGTGAGCGTACATGTTCCATCAATCTCCAGAAACTATAAACCTTGGCTCGCTCTGATACCAAGTTGTAACGCCCTACTTCCTTAGAGTCGTTACTAAGTGAGTTCAAAACATGCATTTAACTCACTAATTGAGGTTTTAAGACAAAAGTGTAGTTAAACCATAAACAGAGTCATAAGCCTTGAAAATAATTCCATTTACCGAAAATCATAAAGCGTTTAACATTTGGGATCCCAAATATACTGTTTAAAAATATTTACAACTCAAAAGTATAACTAAAGTCGGCTAAACGACAAAATCTAGGTTTAGTACAAACATCTCCCAAAAACACCCCTGGCCGTGACAGCCAGGCAGGCCAAACATGTACGCGCCGCTTCACACTCTCCGTACTCATGGTTGGTCGACTTTCCCCTTGCCCTTATCTGCACCACAGAGCACCCGTGAGCCGAAGCCTAGCAAGAAAACCCTCACAAGCAGATAGCATATGCATATTAAACACTTAACATATAAACAAGCCACCATCAGGCTAAACACATACGGCCATGCCGTCCCAGGAGCTTTACCAGGCCTTGGGTTCGCGGTCCACACCGTGAGGATATCCCAGGTATCCTTTAGGGTCTCGCCTTGGCAACTCGCACTCCGCGTGCTAAATGCTGCTCCCGACCCCTTGCCGTTCTCGGCCATCGCCATTCCCGGCCCTCGCCGTTCTCGGCCCTCGTCGTTCCCAGCACTTGCCGTTCATTCACATATATGCGCACAGAGCATAATTAGACATATACTTAAACATGAATAAACTCAATCAAAGGGGCTACACCCTGCAACACAATCATATAGGGTCGTGCCCTGCAACACAAGCTCTACGGGTACCGTAGTTTTCTTACTTGTGTCCCGAGTTTTCCAAGCACCGTGTCCCAAGCACAGTCCCCTAGTTCGAGCCTCGCTGAAACCCTAGTCACAACGCACCAATAATATCTATCCATCAAATTCTAATCCACTAAATAACTTTGGGTCATAATTCTAGTCTCCGGGTCCTTGAATTCTATCAATCTGGGTGATAAAATCCATCCTGAGCCTTAACCTTTGGATTCCCAAGCCTAAAATCTCTCCAAAGCCCAAAAATGCACTAAGAGCAACGACCCATGAGACTATGCTGTGGCCCGCCCCCAATGAGAGACCAACCCCAAAGCAGGGAAGGGGCACTGCGACTCAAGCAAGGGCATGCCGCGGCCCGCCCTTCTTCCTGGCCGCCAAAATGCTTCAGAGGGACGCGACTCAGCAAGAACAATGCCGCGGCCCAACCCTTTGAACCCAGAAAAATCTTCCATTTTTGCCACGAAAACCCATCCAATTAACCCCAAAATCAACCCAACAACTCAAGCTAACCATCACAGAAGGTATATCATGGACACAGAAACAAACCTAACAAGAGTTCTAGCTCAAAACCTCATCAAACCCAAAGATGATTCTTCATCCTTCCAACATGCAAAACTCTTAACACACCAGTAGAAATTCAAACACAATTAAGATAATTTAAAAGCTTACCCTTGCTTAATTGAGTCTATGAGTTAATCTCCTAAGCTCCAAGATCCTAGCCCCAAAATTCTAACTTGATTCCTTAGTTTCCAATTAGTTTTCACCAAAAACCTCCAAGCTTCCAAGGAAGAAGATAAGAGAGAGATAGAGAAAAAGAGTTGGTTTCCTTAGCTTCTGAACACTTCTCCAATTTTGTTTTATTTAACTTAAGTTTCTAAGGTTACCTCAAAGCTCGGGGTACCAAAAACGTCCCCGAGGGAAAAATGGTAAATTTCCCCAATGTTCCATCCTAAACATTCTAACCTCAAATATATCTCCAAATATTTATTTCCATAACCCGATAACCCCATATAACATCTATTACCCGAAATACCCCTCGACTTGCCTCAAGTTGGATTTTCGACCCCGTTGTGAATTTCTGGCTAACAGCTCCCTAGGACTGTCTCGGATCGTGCAACACAGATATATCACAAGTATATCACAATTATCACATTTATGCCCTCAACGGGCTAAAATTACAAACATGCCTCTAATAACCAAACGGGGCCCACATGCATATTTAATTCACCTCAACATGCATTTCTAATCACAAACTCACACAAATTCATATATCACAATAATAAATCACTTATTGCCCTCCAGGCATGCTAATTAAGGCCCTAAGCCTTATTAGCAAATTTGGGTCGTTAAAGAGGCCACGAGGTGTACAGATTGGCTGCCAGGGTGGCAATGAGAACTGGAGGACATATCCAGTGTGTGCTAGATGTAGCAGACGTCATCTAGGGGAGTGTCGGGCGAAGGCCTACTTTTTAAGTGGGATTATGGGGCATCTCAATAAAGACTGCCCAAGAATGAAGAAGGAGGAATCGAAAAAGGAAAACAACTCAACTCCAGCTTGAATGTTTGCACTGACGCAGGCTGAGGCTCAGGCTAGGCCCTCAGTGGTCACAGGTCATGTAACGCCCTGGATAGCCAAGACCGCTACAATGTGTGTTTATAAAGGTGCAAGGCTTGGTAATCAAGTTATATAATTCAAAATGTGTTACTGAAAATAGTTGAATTAGGGTCAAAAGATTTTGGTCTCAAAAGATGAATTTCATATAAATAAACAATTTTCTTTTTACATGTGATCCCAAAAGTAATAAACTAAAGACTGTTTACAAAAGATTCAAGATTTAGATACGGTGACCAACCATTCTAAGGAAAACAGACAATTAAGCATTCCTCGTCCTGTTCCACTCGTCAACCATGGCAGCCGAACAGCTGACTATGTACATTCAGCCCCGCAGATCTCCATCTCAGGGTTGGTCCAACTTGTCTTTGCCTTTACTTGCACCACGTAGCACCCGTGAGCCAAGGTCCAGCAAGAAAACACAATAACAGAGCATAATCATTCAATAGACAATTAGATAACTCATATCGCATAAGCATGTACTCAACAGTCTAAGCATTCACGTTAATCAAGTATTCAACATACCAAATATATCATTCCATATCAATAATCAATCAACATATGATAACTAGGGTTAACGCCCTTAGGCCACACCCTCTATTTATCCCATTGACTCTGGCCCGCTTAAACTAAGCTCAATGAATATTAAGCTGTCCTCGGTTACCAGTGGCCGATCAGCGCCCTGTGCGCAAGTATTGTTTACGGCACCCTTAGGCCGCTTATCACATGTCCCATGGCATAATACCATCTATGACATCATACAGATTTCGAGAGCACTTAGTCCCATCACAAACACATAACCGGGTGCAGTTTTCTTACCTTTGGATTTGCTAGCTTTGTTCAATTTGATCCTCAAGCACGATCCTTCTTGAGCCCTAGCGTACACCTAGTCACAACCATAGATCAGAATCATCACCAAACCTCAATTCCAAAATCCTAGCCTCGAGACCAATCCCGAGCCCTCGGGAAGCCCTAATTCCACCAAATGGGGTGGTGGAATCGAACCCCAAACTCCCGGGCGAAAACCCTTGAAATTAACCAAAAAACCCCTTTCTAGAAATAGGGTAGCGCTACAGCGCTCTAAGGAGAGCACTACAGTGCTACAAACAGAGCCTAAAACACCCCAGACCATATAGCCTAGCGCTACAGCGCCCAATGGCTAGCGCTAGTCACAGCACAGCAAATCTTGCATTTTTCTCCTTAGATTTTCCCCTAGCCAAACCTTACCAAAACTCTTACAAACTTCAACCAAACATTAAAACAAACCTACCAACATCCTCCACTCATCCCAAACATCCCAACCACACATAACCCAATCATATGCACTCCAAATCACAAAATTCACCATGGCTGAACCTAAAGCTCAAAATCTCAGCAAAAACCACAGAAATCACAAAGCTTAAAGCTAGAGTTTCTTACCTCTGATGGGTGAGCTTAGCCTAGGTTATCCTCCTTACTAGCTTGAATTTCACCTCCTCAAATCTCAGCTTCAATTGCCCTAGAATTCCCCACCAAAACTCAGCTCAAAATCCACAACAATACCAAGAACTAGAAACTGAAAACTACCTTGAACCTTACCTCAAATGATGAGTATCCCCTGCCAATTCCTCAAACCAGACCAAAGACCTTAGCCTCAAGCTCCTGCCTAGACTCCCTCTGAGTTTTTGCTCCAAGAAACCTCAAGAAATGGAGAAGAGACCTCCAATCGAATGAGAGAGAAAAAGACTTCCAATTCATTTTTTTTCTTTCCTTTTCCTTTCTTTCCTTCAGACTTCTAAATCCTTCTACATATTACACTAAGACATAAAAATAATACTTATCCCTTATAAGCCAAATGACCACAATACCCTCCCATAAATCCTAAGCCTTTTAATCCACCTAGGGGCATTTTGGTCATTTCACCTAATTCCCGCTAATTCCTCAAGTGTCTCTAATATCTACCGCTTACTTCCTGACACCTAACTAATCACCAGTTATATTCCTCAATGTCAAAATTGACCCCAATATATTCTCTAAATTCTTAGAAATACCCCCAGGCTCGCCTCGAGTCGGATATAAATCCCCGCTGTGACTTTTTCACTAAACCGCTCACTAGGATCGTCTCGAGTCACATATTACAAATATATGCACATAATAATGTGGTCTCATCAATTTATCACATATATATACAATTATACCCTCAACGGGCCAAAATTACGATTATGCCCTTCAAACCTAATCAGGGCCTACATGCATACTAATACACATAGTCATGCATCACAGATATTCAAATGATCATATAACATGCTTTTGAATCATTAAATCACAAATAATCCAGTTATGCCCTCCCGACACACTAATCAAGGCCCTTAAGCCTTATTAGTAAATTTGGGTCGTTACAGGTAAGGTTTTTAGTGCTGACATTTCTTATACTGTACTGATTGTCTATGGTTCTACACACTCTTATGTTTCTAGTAGTATTATTGATAGATTGTGTAGGACATGTGATTACTATGTTGTGGGGTTTGGGACATTATTACCCATTGGGGAGTTAGTGGTTTCTAGGAGATGGATTAGATCATTGCCAGTGACAGTGGACGACAGCGAGTTATCGGTTGACTTGATAGAGTTTGTTATGACCGACTTTGATATGATTTTTGGGATGGACTAGTTAACTAGATATGGGGCAACCATTGATTGTAAAAAGAAGATGGTAACCTTTGAGCCTGAGGGTGAGGACCCCTTCGTATTTGTTGGCGCTGTGCATGGACCTCGAGTACCTATGATTTTAGCATTAAGGGATAGAGGCCTATTGCAAGGAGGTTGAAAATGATTCATGGCCAGTGTGGTGGATACCACTCAGGTCGTGCCAGTGAGGCCAAAAGAGGCTAGGTTGGTATGTGAATTCCTAGATGTGTTCCCAGAGGAATTACCAGGGTTGCTGCCACACAGAGAGATATAATTTGTCATCGAGTTGGCATCAGGGATAGATCCAATGTCTAGGGAACCTTATAGAATGACTCCAATAGAGTTGAGATAACTTAAGGTACAATTGTAGGAGTTGTTAGACTTGGGTTTTATCAAACCTAGTTTTTCGCCATGGGGTGTGCCAGTCCTATTCCCGAAGAAGAAGGATGGTTCTTTGAGGATGTGCATAGACTATGGGGAACTGAATAAGTTGACCATTAAGAACAGGTATCCTCTGCCAAGGATAGATGTCCTATTTGATCAGTTACAGGGTAAAATGGTGTTCTCGAAGATAGTTTTTGGATTTGGTTATCACCAATTGAGGATCAAGGAGGAAGACATACCAAAGACTGCCTTCCATACCAGATATAGGCATTATGAGTTCCTCGTCAAGTCATTTGGTTTGACTAATGCCCCGACAGACTTCATAGATCTGATGAACAAGGTGTTCAAAGACTATCTGGATCGGTTTGTGATTGTCTTTATTGACGATATCTTGGTTTATTCATAGTCTGAGGAAGAGCACGAGCAACATCTCAGGTTGGTCTTACAAAGGCTGAGAGAGCACATATTATTTGCGAAGTTCAGGAAGTGTGAGTTCTGGTTACCTCAGGTGATTTTCTTGGGTCATATTGTTAGCAGAGATAGAATCAAGGTGGACCCAGCTAAGATCGACGCTGTCAAGGATTGGCTAAGGCCAAGGAATGCCTCTGAGATTAGAAGCTTCCTTGGATTGGCAGGTTATTATAGGAGATTTGTGGAAAGGTTCTCAAGCATAGCTACCCCACTGACAGAGTTGACACGCAAGAGTCAGAAGTTTACGTGGTCAAATAGATGCGAGAACAGCTTCTAGAAACTAAAGCAGCGATTGAGTACCACTCCAGTCTTGAGTCTTCCAACAGATCAAGAAAAGTTTGTGATTTATTGTGATGCCTCAAGGAAAGGGTTAGGCTGTGTTCTTATGCAGAGAGGGAAGGTGATTGCTTATGCATCGCACCAGCTGAAGGATTATTGGCAGAGGTATCCTACTCATGATACAGAGTTAGCAGCAATGGTCTTTGCATTAAAGGTGTGGATGCATTACCTTTATGGAGAGAAGTGTGAGATATACACTAACCGCAAGAGCCTTAAGTACTTTTTCACTCAGAAGGATTTGAATATGAGGTAGAGGCATTTGTTAAAATTGGAGAAGGACTATGATTGTGACATCCTTTATCATCCATGGAAAGCCAACATGGTGGCAGATGTCCTAAGTCGGGAAGGTCTGGGACAATTGTACAGTTCGAGACAGATATCCAAGGAGTTGGCAAAGGATATGACCAGAGCAGGGATTGAGTTAGTAGTGGGCCAGTTAGCCAACATTACCCTGAAGTCTACTCTTCTAGAAATAATAAAGGAGAATCAATTAAAAGAGTCACAGCTAATGAAGATTAGAGATGACGTCCTAGCTGGAATAGCTAGAGACTATACAGTATTAGATATGGGTTTACTGAGGTATAAAGGTATGGTCTGCATTCCCATTAATACTGTTATCAGATGAGAGATTCTGGATGAATTTCATACTACCTCATACTCTTTGCATCCTGACACCACGAAGATGTATTAGGACCTGAGGACTTTATATTAGTGGTCGGGGATGAAGAGGGACGTAACCGAGTATGTGGCCAAGTGTCTGACGTGTCAGCAAGTCAAGGCTGAACATCAGAGACCAGCGGAGCTACTACAACCCTTGAATATTCCCAAGTGGAAGTGGGAGAACATCATAATGGATTTTGTGGTGGGATTACCTAGGACAGTGGGTCAACACGATTCGGTGTGGGTTATTGTAGATAGATACACCAAATTAGCTCACTTTCTACCGGTGAGGATGACTTATACAGTTGACTAGTATGCAGATCTCTATGTGAGAGAGATAATGTGTCTTCATGGAGCTCCGAGGTCGATCGTGTTAGATCGGGACCCCACATTTACTTCCAAATTCTGGGGAAGTTTGTAGAAGGTGATGAGCATGTAACTGAAGTTTAGTACAGCTTATCATCCTCAGACCAATGGTCAGTCTGAGAGGACTATCCAAATACTGGAGGACATGCTGAGAGCATGTGTACTAGACTTTGAAGGGTCTTGGAGTAAGTATTTGCCTCTGATAGAGTTTTCCTACAACAATAACTACCAGGCGACCATAGGAGTGGCTCGTTATGAGATGTTGTATGGTAGGAAATGTACATCACCCATTCACTGGGATGATATAGGTGAATAGAGATACTTGGGTCTTGAAGTAGTTTAGAGGACCAGTGAGGCTATCGAGAAGATTAGAGCTCGGATGCTCGCATCACATAGTAGATAGAAAAACTACTCAGATCCAAAGCGTAGGAACTTGGAGTTCCAAATGGGAGACTATGTCTTCCTTAGAGTTTCACCACTAAAGGGGGTGAGGAGGTTTGGGAAGAAGGGCAAGCTGACCCCTAGGTTTGTAGGACCTTTTGAGATCCTGGAGAGGATCGAGCAGGTGGCCTATAGATTGGCCTTACCTCCGGTATTTTTGGTTGTGCATAACGTGTTCCATATTTTGATGTTGCGAAAGTACGTATCTAATGAGGCTCACGTACTGAGTTATGAAGATCTGGGGGAGTTTCGGGCGAAGGCCTACTTTTTATGTGGGATTGTGGGGGATCTCAAGAAGAACTGCCCAAGAATGAAGAAGGAGGAACCAAAAAGGGCAGACAGCTCGACTCTAGCTCGAGTGTTTGCATTGACACAGGCTGAGGCTAGGCCCTCAGTGGTCACATGTCAGCTTTCTAGTGCTAGCATTTCTTATACTATACTAATTGACTATGGTGCTACACACTCTTATGTTTCTGGTAGGATTATTGATAGACTGTGTAGGCCATGTGATTACTATGCTGTGGGGTTTGTGACATTATTACCCACTGGGGAATTAGTGGTTTCCAAGAGATGGGTCAGATCACTGCTAGTGACAGTGGATGGCAGGGAGTTATCAGTTGACTTGATAGAGCTTGTTATGACCGACTTTGATATGATTTTGGGGATGGACTAGTTAACTAGATATATGGCAACCATTAATTGTAAAAAGAAGATGGTAATATTTGAGCCTGAGGGTGAGGACCCCTTCGTATTTGTTGGCGCTGTGCATGGACCTCGAGTACCTATGATTCAGCATTAAGGGCTAGAGACCTATTGCAAGGAGGTTGCATATGATCCTGGCCAGCGTGGTGGATACCACTCAGGACGTGCCAGTGGGGCCAAAAGAGATTAGGTTGGTCTGTGAATTCCTAGGTGTGTTCCCAGAGGAATTACCAAGGTTACCGCTGCACAGAGAGATAGAATTTGTCATCGAGTTAGCACCAGGGACAGAGCCAATGTCTAGGGAACCTTATAGAATGGCCCCAACAGAGTTGAGAGAACTGAAGGTACAATTACATGAGTTGTTAGACTTGGGTTTTATCAGACCCAATTTTTCTCCATGGGGTGCGCCAGTCCTATTTGTGAAGAAGAAGGATGGTTCTCTGAGGATGTGCATAGACTAGAGGGAACTAAATAAGTTGACCATTAAGAATAGGTATCCTCTACCAAGGATAGATGACCTATTTGATCAGTTGCATGGTAAAATGGTGTTCTCAAAGATAGATCTTCGATCTAGTTATCACCAGTTGAGGATCAAGGAGGAAAACATACCAAAGACAACCTTCCGTACTAGATATGGGCATTATGAGTTCCTCGTTATGTCATTTGGTTTTACTAATGTCTCAACAGCCTTCATGGATCTGATGAACAGGGTGTTCAAGGACTATATGGATCGGTTTGTGATTGTCTTTATTGACGATATCTTGGTTTATTCACAGTCCGAGAAAGAGCATGAGCAAAATCTCAGGTTGGTCTTATAGAGGCTGAGAGAGCACATATTATTTGCAAAGTTCACGAAGCCTTACGAAGCTTGCAAACATGTGTAGGATGATCTTTATCCAGAAAGCCAGGAGGTTGAGACATGTAAACATCTTCCTTAAGAGAATCTTGAAGGAAAGCATTATTTATATCCAATTTTCGAATAGACCACCCACGAGTAACAACTAGAGAAAGCATCAATCAAACTGTTGTAGGATTTATTACTAGACTAAGCGTCTTGAAGAAGTCAACACCCGGCCTTTGATGGAACCCTTTAGCCACTAGCCGAGCCTTGTAACGCTCAATTGCATCTGTAGATGTATACTTGATACGATAAACCCATTTACATCCAACTAAATTTTGAGAGGGATGTTGTGGCACAAGATCCCAAGTTTGATTACAAGCGAGAGCATTGTGCTTATCAGTCATGGCAGCTCGCCATTAAGGGTCTTTTAAGGCTTGAGTAATATTTGTGGGCTCGGTTGGAGGGGTTGTAATAGTGGTAGGGTGGGCATACTTTGAGTTTGGTTTGATGATATTATTTTGTCTCCTAGTTAATATTTTTTGTGGGGGACGAGAAGAGGGAGGAAGAGGGGTGGAGGTGGGATTGGAGGTGACAATGATGGTGAAGTAGGTGCTGCCACCGTGGGTGTTGTTGTGGAAGAAGGTGTAGCAGGTGTTGGAGGAGTGGGTGGCTCAGATCGGGGCTGCACCAAAGGTGTCACAGTTGACAATATAGGGATATTTAACACACTCCATTCATCAACAAAAGACAATTTTGATGGTGTAAAGTCTCGGCACAAATTGGGAAAGGGGAAAACATCTTCTACAAATTTCACATGTCTTGAAATGCAAATGACATTAGTGGGAGGATGCAACCAATAATACACACTTTGAATAGAAGAATACCCAATGAAAACACATGGTAGAGACCTAGGTTCTAATTTATGAGATGAGTAGGGCTTTAACTAAGGGTAACAAAGACACCCAAAATTGCGTAGCTTACGATAGTTAGGTGGAATACCAAAAAGCTTAAGATAAGGTGAACTATGGTTAAAAGTTGGAGTTGGAAGCAGATTAATGAGATACGTGGCAGTAGCAAGAGCATGAGGCCACAAAGTAATATGCAAATGTGTGTGAGTTAATAGAGACAAATCAGTTTCAACAATATGACAGTGATGACGTTTCGCATAACCATTGTGTTCTAGAGTGTGGGGAGGAGAAGTGAGATGGGAAACACCATTTAAGGTTAAGTATGGAGTTACTTTTTCAAACTCACCACCATTATCAGAAAAAAAAATTAATGATATTACGATTAGAGATTTTTTCTACAAGAGCCTTAAATCGTACAAAAACATCAAATGCATTTGATTTCTTTTTCAAGGGATAGAACCACACATATTTTGAAAAGTGATCAACAAAAATAACATAATACTTAAATTTGTCAAGAGATAAAATGGGAGAAGTCCAGACATTTGAGAAAATGAGTTCTAAAAGAGCATTTGAAGAGAGTGATGATAATGAGAAAGGTAATTTGTGACTTTTATTCATATTGCAAGAATTACAATAAGACATTGAAAAATAAAAAATTGATAAATAAAAACGAGAACTCAAAAACTTAAGAATAGATAATGATGGATGACCTAGATGATGATGCCAATCATGCTTAGGAAATTTAAGAGATGAGAAGACTTGAGGTGGACTTGGATGCAATTCATACACACCAGCTCTAGTTTGACCCTGTAGGAGGGTGGTACCCTTGGAAAGCTCTTTTACATGAAAAATAGAGGGTAAGAACTCATTACTAATATTAGTTTCTCTACAAAATTGTGAGATATACAAAATGTTTCGAGATATGGAAGAGACATGCAAGACATTACAAAAATTAAATTTTTTAGAAGATGTAGAGAGTGAGAAATAACCAGTGTTTTGGATAGGGAGGGTATAACCATCACCAATTACAAGTACCTCAGTACTATCATATGGAGCGCGAAGAGACAAATTTTCAAGGTCATTGGTGACATGGTGGGAGGCACCACTGTCAAGTAACCAAGCATTTGATTGAGGAGAACGTGTCATTGCAAAATGGGCTTGAGGTGCCTGAAAAGACGGTTGATAGTCCTTCTTCACAGCTTGAACCGGGACAACGTTGGACACTTGGATGGCCGGGAATTCGCCCTTGAATGTGAGACAATGAATGAGAGAATGGCCTTGTTCATGGCACCATTGGCACTTGCCAAGGTAGGGATATTGTTGGCGAGGGGCGTGAACATTGATAGGAGCTGATTGTGGCCCATGAGGATTTGGGGCCTTGGTCCAGGGTTGAGCAACATTCACAGTAGCAGGGAACGTCAATGGGGCAACCTTGATGGTAGCTATGAGTTCCTTAGTGATTAACTTCTCATGAAGTTCCTCAAAAGAAATTGGAGTGTTTCAAGCAATCACGACATCTATAAACGACTTATATTGTTCATAATCAAGACCATGCATTACCTTATCAATGATGTCTTCATGATTCATAGGCTTTCCCATGGAAGCTAGGCGATCAGTGCATTGCTTAGTAGCTTGCATATACTTAGTGATCGATTTAGTTGAGTGTGTCATCTACCCAAGATTGCTCTTGATTTGCTTGAAGTGACCCCTTGAGGGATTAGCATATGTTGAAGCAAGGATTGTCCATTCTTCTTGAGCAGTACCAGTTTGAGATAAAAGAGGAACAAGGTCTTGTGATTGGGTACCAACAATAGCACCAAAAATTAAACGATCTTGTCGAAACCATGGGACGGCTTCGGGGTTGGCCGCAGGCGCATCATCTTTTGTAATCATGGAGGGAGGCTTAGGGTAGCTACCATCAATGGACTTCCACAAATCATAGCCTAGGAGAGTTGCTTGAAGTTGAGTTTTTCAAGCAATATATTCACGGAGGTTAGTTTGATGGAGTTGTGGACTTGAATGAGAGTAAATGGCTTGGAGGGTTCGGTCTGGTTTGGGATGGTAGCATCGTTCACCATGATGAGGATAGAGAACAAAAATACAGGTTAGTTTTAGGATCTAAAAATTGATACCATATAAGAAATATGAAAGCTTAGATAATTATCATTGATGAATCAAAGCTCGTTAAATAATACACAAACAAGCTATAGTTGGCAAAACAACTTAGCTGAACTACTTGCTAAAGTTAAGCTAAGGATAAGGAAACAAACTAACAATATTGACCTAACAAAAAAACATCTTTAAAAAACATCGTGAATAAAATACAACTTGAATAATTTGAATATTGTAGAATATCTAATTATTCCTTAATACTTATGACTGAATTGGCTAGTTCCATGTCTGCTGTCTTTTTTTTATTTCATTTTCTAATTTTGTTGTTGTTTGCTATGATTCTTGATCTCCAAAGACCTACCTTGGCTTGGTTGTTGCAACTTTATACAAGATTAAACTCCCTTGTTTAACATGGTTGTAGAGTTTTGTGAGGTACACAATTATTGGGCTGGATGGATCAAATCTCTAAAATTATTACATTTATTAAATGGAGTAATAAAAAAGTAACACTTTGATTTAATAGTGAAACACATGTATATAAGATCATCACTGTCATTGAATTTAATTATGATAATAAGGATTTATGTTGAAAAGAACTTCATAGTCAACACAGTATTGTTGTTCGAGTAGATTATATTTGGTGCAATCTTTTAGTTAGAGTTGCAACAGGCATATCTAATGAAATTAAGAAACAATTCGCATTCATAAAGAACATAATACAATAAAGTATATGTTCCATTATAGACATAAAAGGAGAAAATTATGAGAAATTTTTCCTTGGAAAATTTAGAAGTTGGACAACAACAGTAGGTTATTGCATTATTGAATGTCGATGGTTTATTAAATTGTAATTTTTCTGCCTGGTTGACATGAGTAGATGGGTTACATATTTTGCCCAAAAATATAAAATTCTGTTGTAGTTTTGTCTTGTCAAATAAATGAATGAGAAATGAACAAAAAGTTTATATATAAACATGGTATATCGTCCTTCATCGCATAAAATGATACCCCTTGAAGATCAGCGCCTGATTTCCCTCGATCACCACCACCCTTCAAGTCGATGTGTCCGAACTCGACCAAGTCAAGTTATTCTTCGATTTGGCTAAGCAGTTCTTCAAAGTTTAACCACATGGCGACATCAATGAGTATATGGATTTCAATTTCTTGGAGGTGGAGTTTTCAGATGCTTTTGGTTTTGTAAAAAAATTAAAAATACATAATCAAAGAATGCAATTGACTTTCCCCTTAAAAAATCAGGACAACTCTACCATCTTACTAGGGTACACTGACAAAGAGAGAAATCGATGAAATTGCAAAGAAACAGATGAAGCCAAAAGCAAAGGTGAAGAAAGTGAAATATGCATGAAATTTTATGATAAGATAGAGCACACCATAAACTTACGTGTGTCTACGAAATTAGATCCGTTGTTCAAATATCAACGGCAGCAAAAACACCCGCACTGGTACGAGCGTTTCGTATGCCCGTATCATAGAACTACCCTATCTATATATTTATATTCTTTCTAATTTCTTTTTTTTTTTCACATTTTTGTATTCTTCTTTTAAATATTTATGCTTTAAATAAAAAATAAAAATATCTATCTATTTCACATATAATTTGAATTAAATTAATTCATTAATTGAAATGAGAGATATTTAAATCTATATCTATATATATAATATTTATATAAATGAGAGCATTAAAGAGATGATGTGACACTCTAAAATTGTTTAAAATCTTTCTTTCTATTTTCACATCTTTTTATTCTTATTTTAAAAATTTATAATTTAAAAAAATAAAAATATCAATCTAATTCATATATAATCTACATACAAGATACAAGCAACGTACAATGCACTTAATTTTATTTATAGAATTTATTAATTATTTTTACTAAATTTGTATAATTGTCATATAAATTTCAAATAAATAAACAATATTATATATAATAGAATGACATAAACATATTAAAATAAAAATAAACCTAAAACATTTTTTTATGATTTTTAAAAATATATATGTTTACCCAAAAAAGATTTACCTGATGATGTGGCAGAATTAATAAGCACGTGGGATACACCTGACCGTTTAAACGAGTACGATCTATTCGTCCATCGACCAGAATAGAGTTCACTCAACAGACAACATATTTCATGATCGACCAATCTGGTCGTAGTATTTCTGTTATTTTCTACAGAGATGTAATTTCGCATTTATGTAATAATTTTTATGCCCATTATTACTTAGATACGCCTGTATTAAATGTAATTAAGGCCCATCGACCCATGTAGAAATCCTTGAGCCTATAAATAAGACTCAAAGGGCTCAAGAGAGGGAACTTTTGAACAATAGAATTCTGATAGAGAATTATAGTGTTTTTATCCACCAAAATTCATCCTAAAGCTTGTGAAACTTGTGAACCCTAGTTCATTGACCACAGTGTTTGGGATTCAACATCAATAAGAACATTAAGTGGACGTAGGTTATTACCATTTTTCTACGACCAAACCACTATAAATTTTTGGTGTCGTTTATCTTTTTGTCTTGATTTCATCTCGTTTTTATCATTTTACTTGACTCTGGGTCGTTGACCAAATTAAGGGTCAACATTTTGTTGCTTTCATTGAGAGACTGAACTCAAGACCTCCAAAAAGATCAAATGGAAAAAATAGCTAGAAAGACTGGACAAACCCCAGGTGCCGCACCAACCTAGCCTCCTCCGCAAAATGTGGCTGAAGATGAGCCACAAGTGGATTTGGAGGAGGAGGAAATGGATTTTGAGACCTTGAGGACAACACTGATTGTGTTGCAGGAGGAGTTAGCCAATATGAGGGCTAATCAAGAAAATGTGGCTGAAACAATGGCATTGCAGTAGAGAGAAATTGATAGGCAACGCTAATAATTGAATGAGCGGCAAGCTGACATGGATCGCCGGCAGAGGGACGCCACTGCCGCTCTAGAGGCAGCCATTCAGTTGGCCTGGGGACAGCCTCCACCAGCCTCCCAACCAGATCAGCCACCCAGTGTGCCACCACAATAAGGTCCACATTCGGATCATCCCCAACATCACCACACTCCGCCTTAACCAGCAAACCCCCAAAGGTCGGATGCTGCTCAACAGGATATGTCGTTTCAAGATCCTGAGCGGCAACCACCTTCTCATCCTGGTCGAGATAATCCCCAGCAGCAAAAGCAGAATAGGGCTGGGTAGCCTCCCCAAAGTCCTAGACGCCATATTGTTGAGGAACCAAACCCACCGAGCAGGGGACAACGTTCTTCTACAAGCAGAAGTCAGGGTGAATCAGGCTTTGCGGTCAGGGGTGCCCCACGACATAATAATGCCCGGGGACCTACCGACCAGTGCATGCCTCCATCTGTCGGATGGGACATGCCAGCAAGGGGAGGAGGAAATCGTGCGATCAGCAGGTCGCACCAAAGTCGGTCACACTTTAGGGATGGCCATGACTATAATGAGGCAGATTCCGGCAGGGAAATGTTGGCCGAAGGCAAGGAAAGAGGGGTGGAGAACAGAACCCTCCGCCAAGAGAGAACTGGCCTACGAACCAGAATGTTGGAAGGTAGACTAGACAACCCAACGTCTTTGATCGGCTGGGCGTGAGCGAACAAAGGCGTAGGGATGAGGATTTGAGGGATGTTCTAAATGACAGAAGAGAAAGACACGACGAGTATGCCCCTCCAACACCAGTCGTCCCAATAGTACTAGACGCTATTCAGGCTCAACTCAATGCGTTGAATCAGGCCGTCCAACAAATAATGGGGAGCCGGACATCCCATATTGAATACGACCGAAGAAGAGGCACTCCGTTTGTGCAAAGAATAGCAATGGTCGATACCCCCAGCAAATTTAAGATGCTAGTTTTGCCCAACTTCATAGGATTAGAAGACCTTGTATGTCACGTGAATAAATTCGAGATACAAATGGATATCCAAAAGGTCTCAGACAACGCTCGGTGCAGGATCTTTCCAGCTACCTTGTCTGACACTGCTCAGGAGTGGTTTTTCAAATTCCCTCCGGCCAGCATAGTGTCTTGGGAAATTTTTGTGAAGGAGTTTTACGAACAGTTTTATGCTGGTCGAGTACATCCGACTGAGGCCAACCAGCTGGTCGAGATATGCCAGAAGGCTTGAGAAACCTTGAAGCGGTATGTCTAATGTTTTATGCGAGCCGCTGCTGGGGCTAAGACAGTCGGTGATGAAGGAAAGATGATGGCTCTTACTGCGGGGGTACGGTGCCATTCATCCCTATGAAATAATTTGCAGAAGAATAGGGTAAAGAGCACCCAAGAGTTTATGGACCGAGCGGACATGTATATCAAACTCGAAGAGGCCATTGCCAACGAAGGGAAGGCACCCGTAGACGACCATGGTCCGAAAGAAGATCCCACCAAAGCCGCCAATGGGTCTGGGAAACCCAATGGCAACGACAAAAATAATGGGAAAACGGAGGAAAACAAGCGCCCTAAAGGTAACGAATATGAGCCAAGGTTCACCAATTATACAACCCTAGTCGATAGCAAAGCAGAAGTGTATCAGGCCACTCACACAACTATTCCCTTCAGGCGACCAGCCCCAATCAGGAAAGATATCTCCAAGAGAGGTACAACCAAGTTTTGTCGTTTTGATAACAACTATGGTCATGACACCAATGAGTGCAACCAACTCAAGAATGAGATTGAGTTCCTTATTAGGCAAGGGCACGTGCGGAGGTATGTGCGAGTGGCTGGAGGTTCTCAGCGAGAGGCTCAGGGTGGCAATGAGCAGGCACCTGTACGCCAACGCTCACCCCCTTTGCAGCCAGCTCCAGTTGCTGGCACATTGTTGACCATCTGCGGTGGCCCACACCTGGCGGGAGATAGTGGGAAGGCAAGGGAAAGGTACGCCTGAACCTTACGTCATGACCAGGACATTGAAATGTTGAACGTAGAGGAGTGAACTCCCAAAAAAGCTCGAACAGAGGAAGAACTGATAACTTTCTCTGAGCTTGATGCTCAGCATGTCTGATTTCCCCATTCAGATCCTCTGGTCGTGGATGTCCAAATCGCTAATATGATGGTTAAATGAGTATTGGTGGATATAGGAAGCTCAGTCAATATCCTGTACAAATCTTTGCTAGAGAGAATGAAGTTATCAGTGCAAGATTTGGAGCCATGCAACCAAACCATTTATGGTTTTTCCGGTGAAGGGATCGCGCCAACTGGGTTGATTAGGCTTCCAATCACAGCAGGAACTGTACCTGCGAACAAGACATTACTCACTACTTTTATAGTAGTTGATTGTCCTTCTGCGTACAATGCTGTGATTGGAAGGCCTATTTTAGTCGACCTGCGAGCCGTGACCTCGATCTGGCACTTGGCCATGAAGTTTCCAACCGATGTAGGCGGGAATGTTATAATTCCTCGATTACCAAGGCAAAAAGAGGCGGATCGGGGGAAAGAGTTGAAAAAAGGTTGATGTTGGCGAATGAAGTACAAGCCCAATCAGGTGAACAAGTCACCAAATAGGGTGTTGCCCAAAGTGAGGATAGAGACTTAGATGCTCGCTTTGGGGATTTTGAAGAGAGTGTAGGACCAGTGGAGGACCTCGAGGAGGTCCAACTTGAAGAGGTAGATCAAGGAGAAATTACTGGAATTTTTTAAAGAGAACCAGGAGGTGTTTGCCTGGTCGCATAAAGATATGGTTGGGATTGACCCAACAGTTATCAACCATGTCTTAAATATAGACAAGAGTTTTCCACCAGCTCAACAAAAAAGGAGGCTCCTCGACAAAGACAGATTGAAAGCATTGAAAGATGAAGTCGAGAAGCTAAAGGAGGATGGATTCATCAGGGTGGCGTTTTATCCATCTTGGGTATCTAATCCTGTATTAGTTCCCAAGCCAAATGGCAAGTGGAGGACGTGCGTGGATTTCACAGACCTCAATAAAGCCTGCCCGAAGGATTGTTTCCCGCTTCCAAGGATTGATCAGCTGGTTGATGCTACATCAGGACATGAAAAACTATCATTCATGGACACATACTCTGGGTACAATCAAATCAGTATGCATCCACCTGATGAGGATCACACTAGCTTTCGAACAGATACAGGGCTTTACTCTTACAAAGTAATCCTTTCAGTTTGAAAAATGTTGGTGCGACTTACCAGCGACTCGTCAACCATATGTTCAAAGAGTTGATCGGCGTTAACATGGAGGTATATGTCGATGACATGCTTGTCAAGTCGAAGAAGGCAGAAGAGCACATCGGGGACCTGCGAGAATGCTTCAACATCTTGAACAAATATCAGATGAAGCTAAATCCCCTCAAATGTTCATTTGGTGTTGGATCAGAATTTTTTTTGGGATTCATAGTAAACTTGCAAGGTGTCGAGGATAATCCTGAAAAGATCAAGGCCCTGATCAAGATGAAGTCGCCTGCCAAAATTAAAGATGTTCAAATCCTAATCGGGAGGATTGCTGCTTTGAGTAGATTCATTTCTAATTCAATGGACAAGTACGTTCCATTTTTTAATCTACTTAGGGGCAACAAAAAGTTTGAGTGGTCAGAAGAGTGCGAGCAGGCTTTTCAAGCGCTAAAGTCCCATATGTCACAACCACCGATCTTGTCCAAACCGGTTGAAAAAGAAACTTTGTTCATCTACTTGGCAGTCATGGAATATGCTGCTAGCGCAGTTTTGATCAGAGAGGAGGACCATGTCCAAAAAGTTGTGTATTATATAAGCAAGAGGCTGATAGGAGCAGAATTGCGGTATCCGCCCATTGAGAAATTAGCATATTGCCTTATTTTGGCTTCAAGAAAGCTGTGACCGTATTTTCAAGCTCGCCCCATCATGGTACTAACGGACCAGCCATTACGGAAAGTCTTATAGAAACCAGAAGCCATCGATCGATTATTAAAATGGGCATTCGAACTTGGGCAGTTCGATATTTCCTATTCTCCACGAGCAGCTGTGAAGGGACAGGCTCTAGCAGACTTTGTCGCAGAATTCACTGGAATCTAGGAAACCGAGATGATAGAGGAGCCTGAACTCTAAATTCAAGCTCTTTCGTGGAAATTGTTCATAGATGGCTCTTCCAACGAGCACAATGCTGGAGCAAGTTTGATCTTAGTCACACCCGAAGGACATCGGTTCCATTGTGCAATTAGATTCGACTTCGCAGCGTCCAATAACAAAGCTGAATATAAAGCTCTGCTCGCAGGATTGAGATTAGCCAAGGACATGGATATAAAGTCGCTTGAGATCTACAATGACTCTCAGCTGGTGGTTAATCAAATTATAGGAGAATATCAAGCTCAAGGTCTCAAGATGGTTGCTTATTTGAATAAAGCAAACGACTTATTGGCACAGTTCGAAAAGTATACCCTCCAGCAAGTACCTCGTGATCAAACCTCAAATGCTAATGCTTTGGCCAAGTTAGCAAGCGCAAAGGATGTTGACACCTTAAACATAGTACTAGTTGAGCATTTGTCAGCACCAAGCATTCAAGCAGAAGAGTCTACAATGGTGGTCCAAGCGGCAGACACATGGATGACGCCCTTCATTAGATACCTTGAGCAAGGAGTATTGCCAGCAGAAAGAATTAAAGCAAGGACCCTCCAAAGACAGTCGGCTCGATTCATTCTAGTCGACGAAGTTTTATACAGAAGAGGGTACTTGATGCCACTGTTGAGGTGTGTTTCAAAGGAAAAAGCCAAGGAATTAATGCAAGAAGTCCATGGGGGTTTTTGCGGAGATCATGCTGGGGGCAGAGTTTGTAAAAAAAAAAAAATCCTAAGGCAAGGATATTTCTGGCCTACCATGAATGCGGACTCTATGGACTTTGTGCGAAAATGCGACAAAGATTCTCTAAAATACCTCGAGCAGCCCCAAATGAGCTCAAACAAATGCAAACCCCGTGGTCATTCGTAGTATGGGGGATTGACTTGATTAGGCCTTTACCCATAGGAAAGGGAAATGTTAGATATACAGTGGTTGTTGTTGACTACTTTATGAAGTGGGCCAAGGCTGAGCCACTTGCGACGATAACGACCAAGAAGGTTTTGGACTTTGTGGTCAAGAACATCGTATGTCAATATGGGTTACCAAGAAAAAATGTCTCAGATAACGACACACAATTCGACAGTGATCTTTTCACCGATTTTTGCGAAAGGCACGGGATTATCAAGAGTTTTTCATCGGTAGCTCATCCGCAAGCAAACAGATAGGTTGAAGCTGTCAACAAGACCCTAAAGGACACCATGAAGAAAAGGCTTGAAGAAGCAAAGGGGGCATGGCCAGAACAGCTGCCAGAAGTCCTTTGGTCGTATAGAACATCCCATCGAACAACGATAGGCCATACTCCATTTTCTTTAGCCTATGGATTTGAAGCCATGTTGCCTGTTGAGTTGGACCCACCATCACAGAGAAGGTTGGCATATGATCAGAGTACTAATGATCAGTTATTAATGGAGTCTTTGGACTTGATCGATGAAAAGTGCGAGTAGGCTCAACTTCGAGTGGAAACTTATCAACAAAAGGTGGCCAGATATTTTAACTCTAAAGTACGAGAAAGAAAGTTCAGCGTGGGTGATTTAGTACTTAGAAGAGTTTTTCTCAACACTTGCGATCAAGCTGCCGGAGTGCTTGGACCTAACTGGGAAGGTCCGTATCTGATTGAAGAAGTCCTCCAACCAGGCACGTATAAACTTGCTCGCTTGAATGGAGATCTCATTCCTCGCTATTGGAATGGAGAACACCTGCGGAAGTATTATCAATAAATAATTCTTTTTAAAGAATTAGCTTGTGTTAATTTCACTTTTTACAAGTTTATGAATAAGGGATGGTTCATTAAATGACTGGTCGCTTACAAGTGTAAGATCAATTTTTGATCACTTATACAGACACAATTTTGTCCACTTATTACGAGAAATAAAAGGAACTGTGCGCAACTAGTTATTCTTGCTAATTATTGTATTTATTACAAGTATTTTCTCATTACATGTGTTGTTTTGCTATATTATCATTTTTTATGAGTTTTTAGTACGAGCAGTAATGTTCGAACAGGTATTGGTCATGGAAAGTAACCGAGGACCTTAAGCTCCTCAATCACTCGGGGGCATATGAGGTACTAAACAAGCAAGCACATCAACAGGCATATGTAAACACACAAGCAAAATAAGGGAAAGCATACTACGACACTTAGAGTATTTTTCAAAATTTTTGATTTTGTAAAATCAAAACAAAGTGCTATTCTAAGTTCGGTCATGCGACCATATGTTATAATAAATAGAAAATATTATAATGTCAAAATAGAATGTTTTGCACCGCGAGCATTTGCTGCTCGGATGTAATTTGTAATTAAAAGAAAGTTGCCTTACACAGCCAAAAATTGTCTTGACATCACAAACTGTAGTTCGTGTGTCCCAGTTACAAATAAAAATAAATAAATAAAACTATGGAGCAGCATGAGCAGCAGGAGAATCTTGCTGAGATTGCTGGTCGACTGTAGTCTTAGCATCCTCTTCGGCACCTTCGATGCCTGTCGCCAAAGAAACCTCAGGAGATTCCTAAGCTTTTCTCTCTTCTTCCAGGCGAGCAGCGCACTTTGCCACTTCCGCTTGCTTCATATGCTCTGGGAGGTAGTCAAAGTTTTCCCCTGGGTTGCTCTTCCAGAACATGTAGAAGCATTTGAAAGTCGCTCCCTTGTATTTCTCCAGGTTGCGAGCGTTGGTCTCCTCGAGCCGGTTAGCACGCTCCTCCTGCTCGGTGGTTTCTTTCCTGCTGATCACCAGATCATACTGAAGTTTGGAGGCCTCTTTGAAATTCAGCACCAAAGCCTCCTTATACTTCTCTTTGGCCTCAATGATTTTAATCAAGGCCTCCTAGTGTTTCTTCAGCTCCTCGCCCAGTTTAGAGACTTCTCCTCAGCCGCTTTTAGCCACTCGACATATTTCTCTTCGACCGCCTTCAACTGTTCGACACTTTTCTCCTTGGTCATTTTCAGCTGCTCGGTATATCTGGCCTCGACAGCCTTGACCTCCTCGGCAAATTTAGCCTCGAACTCCTTAGCTTAGCGATGGCCATGCCCCAGTGTGAGGATACCCTGTGAATAAAAAAAAGAACAGTAAATCAGTTAAAGGCAATGAAAGAAACTGTTATTCAATTAAAGAAAGAAGGAAAACTTACGCTGAGAATTTTGGACAGCCCGCGGCTGATGACTTGGCTGTACGATAGTGGAGGGAGGTGTGAGAAGGCCTCCTGGCTACGATGATGCCGTGAAAGCCTTTGTATCCTCTCCTGAGTGGCATTGGCGGCACTCAGTAGGTCTTTTGTTGAAGCTTGCCTTGCCTGCTCGGAGGGAAGGCTAGTGCCAGGAGGGGGTGGAGGCGTCGTATTCTTAGAAGGAGTGGGTGCAGTAGGAGGTGCTGGAGGATCCTCTGCTCGAGCCTTCTTCTTGGCAGGATCGCTGCTGCCCTCCCCAGATGCCTTCTGCTCGCTCTTTTTCTGCTCGGGGGAGCATCATCGTTCGCATACAAATCGAAGGCTTCTCCGGAAGGCATGACTGCAGGATGAAAATAAGAGATCAGATAATATAATTTAAGCTATTTAAAAGCGTAAGGGAATAAAGAGAAGGGAAATTCTAAGTGATATACCAGAGCTATTATTACTGGTCGATACATTATTTATAGAACTACTGCTGCTGGTACACTCACTCTCTGCCTCGAAGAAGTCTGAATCTAAATTACTGATCGCAAATTTAAAGTTATCGTCCCTATCAAATAAATGACAGGGGATAGGCAAGTTATCTAAAAGTGAGAAGTCAGTACTGTTCTCGTCGGTGTACTTCGGGAGTTTTTCCTTGCCCTTCCCATGTTGGGCAGGGGTAGCAGTAGCCTGAGGGTTGTTAGAGGGTTCCCGGATGGTCATTCCTGTTGCCTGCCGTCTCAGGGGTTGTGACACATCCTGTTGCTCCTCGGGGATGCCCTCTCCAGTCGCACTTCCTGCGGTGGACTCCCTCACTTCCTGGTGAGGGGCGAAGAGGCCCACCAGCCTCAGATTACTTTCTGTGACCAGCTCTTTGATGCTCTTCTCGATATTCGTCAACCTGGCCAGGGCTGCAGCCCATATCTCCATCTCTAGAGTGGGATTTGGTTGATGCCATGGACCTAGACATAACATCAAGGTTCTAAGGATGGAGAAGAAAAACAAACTAGCAGAAAATAAACGACCAGTAATTAAGAAATTTACCTCCTCGAATGAAGGCCAGGTTATCAGCGACTAGGTCCATCGTAAGGAAATACTCCTGGAAGTACTTCCCTACGTTGGATTTGTAGGTGATGTCACTCAGAAAGGTATGAGCAGACTCTTGGTGGTAGAAATGGAAGAACCCCATGTTGTTATGGTTGGGGTTGGATTTGAGATCGAACAAGTAGTTGATCTCATATGGTGTAGGCACATTCCATTTTTTATGATTGTAAAGGATATAGAGTGCTAATAGTACTCTATATCCATTGGGGGCAATTTGAAAAGGGGCGACCTCGAAGTAATTGGCCACCCCTTGAAAAAATTCATGCAGAGGCAAGATTGCCCCTGCCTCGATGTGGTACCTCGACCAGGCACAGAAGGCGGCTCCGGGCACATTTGCCCTCTAGTCGGGTGAAGGTTTGACTAGGGTTATTCCAGGAAGACCGTACTTCTTGAGATGATTGTTCACCATCCTAGTCGATATGATGCTAGGAGGCGCAACATACCATTCAACATCTGGCCTAAGGCCATCGCGAGGTCAAGCTTTTGGTTGGATTTCTGGTGGTGCAGTATTTATGGGCTGAGGGTTAGTAGAAGGGTCCTCAGTGCGAGGGGAAGGTTGGTTAGAAGGAGTGATAGTTGTTTTCTTCTTTCTGCGAGCAGTATATTTCACACGACCCATGTTTGGTTGATTGGTCGGAGGGTTGGTCGCTGGGTGTTGTTGTGAAAATGGTACTTTCAAAAATAGCAGTGACGGTTGTTCTTGATCCTCGAACAACAATGCGAGAAGATCATCATCGATTGACCTCTCACCTCCCCAAGGATCGTGCATGAATATCTGAGAACAGAAAAAGGAAGATGAGAATCTATGGCCAACAGATAGAAGAAGTGGAAACGTTGGGATAACGTTGCTCGTGTATAAAAGTTAAGATTTTATACGACCAGCAGCATCCTAACGTAGACACTAAAAGTATGCGAGCAGTTTGGAAAAACAGATCAAAAAGTGGAAGTGAAAAGTTTTTTTTTTTAGAAAAACTTTTCGACTCCGAAAACAGGTGGGAAAAACCCAGATTTACCCGAAAGCATAAAAATCGAATTTTTACTTAAAATTTGGGCCCTAAAACAGTATTCTTGCTTCCCACATCGATTTCTAAGCCTCACTTAATGTTTTTTCCACTTGAAAATCCTATCCTATCATGTTTCCGACTACGAACTTGATCACCTCGAAATTTTTTCTCAAGAACATTCAAAAACTCATATCTGAATACCAGAAACTTCGTGAAATTTGTTTTACAAGGTATAACAGAGACAAGGAGATCAAGAAACTTACTTGAATGGCAGATTTCAGAGAGGTCACGAGTGTTGATGCTCAAGGTTGGTCGGACGCGCCTTGGAATACCAAAATTTTCTGGGCTTCTCTTGAGGGTTTTTCTTCAGAATTCTTGAGAGAGGAAGGCTTGGTAAAAAGTAAAAAAATGAGGCAAGTGATTTATTTATATTGATCGTGGCACAGTAATAGAGGTAATAATGGGGGTAAATTTTTGATGTGTGGGAAATCGTGTTAGCCGTCAAAACGTCTTTGGGAAACTGCAACGATCATTGTTATTTACTTTTTTTGAAAAAGGCACTGATAGACGTGACAGGTTAGACGATGAGTTGGTCGATAAAGTTTATTATATGTTGGTCACAGTAAAATAAACTTGGGGGCAAATGTTTACCCAAAAAAGATTCACCTGATGACATGGTGGAATTAACAAGCACATGGGATACACCTGACCGTTTAAGCGAGTACAATCTATTCGTCCATCGACCAGAATAGAGTTCACTCAGCAGACAACATATTTCATGAGCGACCAATCTGGTCGCAATATTTCAGATATTTTCTACAGATATGTAATTTCACATTTATGTAATAATTGTTATGCCCATTATGTAACGACCCCAAATTTGCTAATGAGGCTTAAGGGCCTTGATTAGTGTACCGGGAGGGCATTTCTGGGTTAAATGTGGTTTGCATGACTTTATTGATTTAATACATAATTATATGGTTAATAATGCTTGTGTGATTATATTGGCTTTAATGTGATATGTGTATATGGTAATTGTGAGAACCACATTATTATGTGGGTAGGTCTGCAGAGCACGACTCGAGGCGATCCTAGGGCTAGTTAGCAGGGAAAAGTCACAACAGGGCTTAACAGCTGACTTTGGATAAGTCAAGGGTATTTCAGGTATTGGGTAGTTATTTAGACTATCGGGTTATGAAAATAAATATATGGAGATATATTTGAGGTTAGGAAGTCTAGGCGGGAATATTGGGGAATTTTACCGTTTTTCCCTCGGGGACGTTTTCAGCACCCTGAGCCTCGGTATTTACTTAACGGGATAAGGTTAGACTAAAGGAATAGAAAACAGTAGACAGAAATATTAGATCGACTCTTTCTCAGCCCTTCTCTCTACTCTCTCATTCAAGGAAACACAAAGAGAAAACCACTGAGAATTTAGTGAATCAAGCTGGGAATTTCTGAGAATTGTGGTGGGGATTTGGAGGCTTAGCTCAAGAATTAATCAAGAACTAAATTAGGGCTAAGGTAAGCATTTAATTTCCTTTTCTGTGGTTAGAAATTCTAGGTTTTGGTTGGGTTTTGAGGAAAATATGGTTTTGATGTTTAAAGACAGAATTAAGGAGGAAAGCTTGGGAGTTAGCTTGGTTTTGGCTTGGTGAAGTAGTCCAGCAGAAGAGGTAAGTCTCAATTCATGATTTAGAAGTTTTAATTTGGGTTTGAATGACTGGTTTGAGTGTTTATAGCTCTTTAGTTTCATAAATTGAAAAGAGAATTCTAGTGTGTGTTAGGCTGGGTTTTCTGTGGAATTATGTTGTTTAAATCATACTAAAAGTGTTGGGATTGTTGGGTGTTGAAGTAGGGAGCTTAAGGGTGGTTTTGGCTAAGGTTTCAAGCATAGAAATGGTGGGAATTATGGGTTCGAAGGGAAGGGCCGCAACTCTGTTCTAGAGCACTGCAGCCCTAGTATGAAGATGAGCCAATGAGGCTCGGCCAGGGGTGAGCGCCGCGGCGCCCATTGCAAGGGTCACAGCGCGTGTCTTTGCCCAGGGTGGTCCTTGGTTCTGTTTTGAGGCTAGGGCCATGGCTAAGCTTCAAGGGTCGTAGCCCTTAGTTGTGCACTTGAACTTTTGGGGATTTTAGGCATGGGAATGTGGTCTAGTATGCTCGGGGTTGATTTCACCACCGTGCTTGGTGGAAATCGAATTCCCGGAAGTTAGTTTTGTAACTGGAAACCTATATTTGAGTATTAATGGAATCCTATACATTGGTTGTGACTAGGTGATAAAAGCTTAGGCTCGGGAAAGGATCGTGCTTGAGGAGTGTTGCTCATAAACAATAATCGTAAAGACTAAAGGTAAGAAAACTGCACCTGGTTGAATATATGTGACGGGACTAAGGGTTCCCTATTGTGAATGCTTGAAAAGAGGGTATTATGCCATGCAAGATATTTAGTGAACCAACAGCCTAAGGGTGCCAAGGGTTACACTAGCGCACAGGGCGCGGCTCAACCACTGGTAGCCGAGGACAACTTAATATGCACTGAGCTCGGTTTAAGCGGGCCGGAGTCAGTGGGTTAAACAGAGGGTGCGGCCTAAGTTGTCGACCCTGATTATTATGTGATATAAATGTTATAAGAGTTTGATTGCATCCTTGACTCTGAATATATGCTGATTGACTATTGTGGATTATTTGATGAGAGTTCATGCGTAGTGAGTTTGTTATCTGTTTCTACTGTTTGTGTTGCACATGTTTTCTTGCTGGGCCTTGGCTCACGGGTGCTACGTGGTGCAGGTAAAGGCAAGGGCAAGTTGGATCAGCCTTGATTGGAGAGCTCAACAGGCGGAATGTACATGACCAGTTGCTCAGCCGCCACGGTTGAGGTTTAGGTAGGGACGCGAGACCCAGAGATTGTCTATTTTGCCTTAGTATGGCTTACCTTTGTTTATGTACTTTTGGAAGTCTGTAAATCAACTTTCAACTCTATTCCTTTTGGGATCCCGTGTTTACAACAGTTTAATTATATAAAATGAGTCTTTTAACACCAAAACCTTTTTAACCCTAGTTCTTACATGTTTAATGACACGTTTTCAAATTAATGACTTGATTAGCAAGTCTTGCACCTTTAAAAGTACACAGTGTAGCGGTCTTGGCTATCCAGGGCGTTACACATTATTACTTAGATATGTCTGTATTAAATGTAATTAAGGCCCATCTGCCTATGTAGAACTCCTTGAGCCTATAAATAAGACTCAAATAGCTCAAGAGAGGGAACTTTTGAACAATAGAATTCTGAGAGAGAATTATAGTGTTTTTATCTTCCAAAATTGTATTCATCCTAAATCTTGTGAAACTCGTGGGCCCTAGTTCATTGATCACAGTGTTTGGGATTCTTCATCAATAAGAACACTAAGTGGACATATATTATTACCATTTTTCTGGGACCGAACCACTATAAATTTTTGGTGTTGTTTATCTTTTTGTCTTGATTTCATCTCATTTTTATCATTTTACTTGACTCCGTGACGTTGACCAAATTAAGGGTCAACAATATATAGTATAATAATGATAATTTTTTTAATAAAAATTAAGATTATGTATTATATATTATTGTTATAATGGTATTTTATAATATTTAAATTTTTATTAATATAAGTATTAAATATCTCTTTTTGTTAAATATTATGAAAATAATAATATTTTATAATATTTGAATTCATATTAATATAATTAGTAAAAAATTAGGATTAAATATTTTTATCATAATATTATTTTATAACATTTGAATTTATATTAATATAATTATTAAATATCTAGTCCTTTATTATATATTATTATAATATTTGAATTTATATTAATATAATTAATAAATATTTATTTTAATTAGTTTTAAAGGTATATTCCGTTAAGAAATTAGAATATTTCGTTAAAGTTAACAAAAAAACTGTTAAAACCAAGAATTTCCGTTATCTACACACTTTTTATATAAAGAGATAAAAATTGTGTTGATAACGAAATTTTTTTGTTTTAATTATTTGTTTTGTTAACTTTAACGGAATATTATAAATATTTAACGAGATATACCTTTTGTTGACCATGATTTTGGCCAACGACGAATAGACGTCAAAACTACAATAAACTTTCAAGAGAAAATACGACACTGATAATTTTATAGTGGTTTAGCTCCAATATGTTGGTAATATCCTAATCCACTTAGAGTTTGATATATAGATCTGCACTCAAGATCAGATGAACCTATGTCAACTGAGTTTCTTAAGTGTAAATGCAAGAAAATACAAGATTTCTCTCAGAATACAAATGCTCTCTCAGAAAAATCAGAATTTGAAATCCCTTCAATGATGCCATGAGCTCTTTATTTATAGGATCAAGATCGTACAAATCGAAACCCCTCATAATCGGGATCATTTAGTTTCTCTAACCAATATTTAATTAATAATCAAATTTAAAATACAACAATATGCGATTTCTTTGGGATAATCTGAGAGATTCCCGCTGTGGGTATGACTAATTCTAGCTGAAGTTGTTACTAAAGTTCCGCTGCATAATGATGATCTATCTGGTCGGCCAACTTCACTCCTTGAAGTGAGACTAGTCGGCCAAAGCACCCTTCCGGCTAGGCAAAACTTTTAACTGACCAGAAACACTTGATTCCAAGATGACTGGTTAGCCAAAACGACTGACCGGTCAATCAAAACGGATGACTAGTCAGTCAAAAATCTTTATCGATCGGACATAAATTTTACCAGGCTGGTCAGATCACTTTCAAACCAGATAAATGATTTTCATGCCCAGTAGTATCACAAGATTAATCTCAAACCTTTTACCCAACCATTTATTGCCACTTGTCACTTTTATTGCCACGTCATCGTATTCAAATTTTGGGGATAACATTTTCCCCCCAAGTTTATTATATGATATTCTCACATAATAAACTTTTTCTCAATTGCTGACGACATAAAAAGAGAAAACTGACTTTACACATTCTCCATCCTTTGCAAACAAACCACGACATCTTACCAAACCACAATCATTGTAGTTAACTGCTCCCAATCGTGGGGAAAGGAATAGCAAAAATAATTTCAAGAGTCTAAGAGTAAGTGAAAATTTCCACTCTCTTCCTTTAAATAGACCCATAAGTGCTCCAAATTCATAAGCAAAAAAGAGGGCTCACAAACTACCCATTTCTCTCTTGGCCGAAACCTTCAAGGCTTCCTCTCCTCTTGGCCGAAATCTTCCAAGAAGTCCAAGAAAGGCTCCAATCTTCTTCAAGAAAATCCAAGGATTCTTCAAGAAATCAACACCTCTTCAAGATATTTGGGTAAGTTCTTCTTCCTCATCTCAATTTGTAAGCTTTTTTAAACTCTAAAATTCACATAAAAGCTTGTTAAACCCTTGTATGTGCCGAAACCCCTTTTAGAATACACTCTTGGATTTGTGTATGAATCTTTGATGATTGATGCAATTTGTGGCTGTTTTGATGTAGTTTAGGCTATGGGTAAATCAATTTTCTCTCCAATTTCATGAAAATTTGAAGAAAAAAAAATGATTTTTCACTCCAAATTGCATATTTGGGTTTATGGGTATTTGATGAGCATATGAAACCCCTAGAACCTCATGAACTTTTCAAATCCCACATTTTGATCTTGTTGTAATGTCCTATAAATGGAAGAACATGTTTGTGCTTCAAGCCTTTGAGATTTATGGTCTTTTCGGACCCTATTACCCTTTTTGGCCTTTAAATTCTTACATGATTAGTAGTAAAATCTAGCTCCTCGGAAATAGATAATTAGGGATGCTTGTGTATGGTCGATCGGCTATTCTCAACTGTTTGAACACTCAGACATGCCCCTAAACTGTTCGAGCATGCCTCCTCCTGCTCGAACACAAGGGAACAACTACTCGGACATCCCCATGGCTGCTCGGACACGCACGTCACCCGAGTGATTGCTCCTCCATCCGCTCGGACACCTGCACCAACCGATCAGCTACTACACGCATCCTCTTGGGTAGTTGCATCATTGGATCGGATGTTCCTCTATCCGCTTGGACGCATATTCCCATTCGCTCGGGCATCACGCAGTCTACTCGAACACGCCCCAGCATCCGCTCGGCACCACACGGACCGCTCGGGGTAGCATGGCATCTGCTTGTACCATCACCCAACCGATCAGTCAGCATGCAAATCACTCGGAGGACATGCCCCACCATCCGCTCGACACCATGCAGACCACTCAGAGGACATGCCCCAGATGATCGGTCACCACACCATCCGCTCAGATACGCCGCGCGATCCGTTCGAACATCACGTGGACCACTCGGGCACCACGGCTTCTGCTCGGCCACCACGCCATCTGCTCGGACACGCTGTGCCATCCGCTCGGCCATCAATGCTCCCAAGCCTTCGGGCTACTTCTAAAAATAACTCATGTATTTTAGGCACCAAAAGAAATTTTTTGATTATGACTCTTTCCTTCATACATGTTTATTCTGGGGAGTAAAAATTATTTTTACTACACAGTAAAATATTTCCGAGTAGTAAATAAATATTTTTATGTTTGTTTGGTTCACTCACCTCCCCATACTTTTTTTTTTGTAGATGAATCGCTTCGACTACAGGGGAGTTGACAACCATACAAACTCTGACTCTTCAATTCCCAAGTCAAGCAACACTCCTCAAAGTAGCGACTCTTCATCCAAATCTCCTAGCAGTCGTACTCATGAAGACCGCCTTCGTAGCCTTAAGAAAATCCCTCCTCGGTCGTCTTTATACTTCCTCCACGAAGAATAGTTTCTCAATCAACAGCTTCAGCATTCGCCAATGAGGGTGAAAAAATCCAATCGACTTCCTCAAGACCAAGATCCTTAAGTGGCTCGTAGAGCGACACAGAAGGTAGTGGAATGTGGTGAAGCTCAAACTGAAGCTTCTTCAAGATCGCTGCAACAGGTCCAAAAAGCTAGTGAACCCTGGAGAAAGACTATCCAGAAATTTACAACTGAGATTCAGCAAGCACCTGTTCTAAAACTAAGAAAAGACGAAGACGAACCGCCTTCTTGGTTCATTGTCAAAACTTCTAAACTTAACTCCAGCATGTTCAATAAATACATTCAGGCTTTAGGCCTTGAAGGAGAAAACGTGATATGCCTGCGACCTCATTAGAGAGCTAACAAGCCTGGTGGATCCTATTGCACCTGGTCCAGATACCATGTTTTTGCAGGAGCTACCATTCCACTGCACCCTTTTTTCCGGTCAGTAGTAGATTATTTCAATGTCTCTCCTTTCCAGATAGCTCCTAATGGGATTCAGGCATTATCTGCTTTATATATTCTTTATTACCTTCAAGGTTGGGAGCCACCGACTCCTCATGAAGTACATTACCTTTTCGACCTTAGGACTAACCCAAGCCATAAGAATACAGGTTTTTTCCACCTCTTCCATAGGCATAAATGGATTAAATACCTCCATGGTATCGCGCATAAATCGAATCCCGAAAAATACTACACAGAGTATTTTCTTACTTCAGACATTAAGGCCAACAATTTGGCTTTCACACATGCAGGCCTTTTCCATCAACCCCTACCAACTAGGGAAATGCATTCCCGTGCAGAGGAACTTGCTAGTATGTCTACCGAAGAGAAAAATGTCAAAGGGTTGGTGACCGTGGACAATCTTCAGCTGGTGGGGCTGTTACCAAGCAATCAAAACATCATAGAAGATAGCACTACTGAAGAAGCGCACACAACTGACTAGTCAAACGCTGACACTGAAGTAGTGACTGATCAGTTCTCTCCTGAACCATCTCCCTACTTACACCGACTAGGTGACCTTATTATTAGGGAACCCCTTCCCGAGGACCATCATAGACGTGCCATTCCTACAAAGCCTAGGAAAGGAAAGACGCTTGAGCTCGATAGAGATGTCAGCTCGTCATCTGAAGAAGAGGACGACTTTCTTGATCAAATTCTAAACTCAGGTTTTTCTACTAATCAGTAACCATAGTTCTGTGTTTTGGTATAAATACCTTCCTTCAAGACTGATTGTATGAAATCTGTAGTGTTATGTGGTAATAGTAAAATTTTCATTTATTTACATATTGTCTTCCATTTTTACTAACAAGTCTTGTGCTTCACTCTTTTTTGCAGATCCAGATATGTTCAGACAATTTAACACTTTTGCTGCCCAAAAGAGGAAACCTGGGGAGGGTAGTAGCTCAAACCCTCCAAGCAAAGTTGCTAAGACAACACCGACCAGTCAGGGAAGATTACCTGACCAGCCTATCACCATCCCGCAGCTGACTCCTTCATCGATTCCTCCTTCTACTAGTTTAACACCTACCAGATCGGCTGGCTTAAGTGAGCCCCTTCGCATTGCTGGTGATATGGCGAAGGAATTGCTCAACCATACTCTACACCATGCTTCAACAACTCAAACTTTTGAGACTTTGCCTTGGCTCAGTGTTGAAGTTGTCTTGCAAAGGGGTCTTGCCTAACTGATGAGTGTAAGTAGTATTTTATCATCAAGACATCCCATTTTGTTATTAATTGTTTTTACTTTAAGTAACTCTCTGTTATCCATTTCAGTCACTTATCATGATCAGTCATGCTCATCACCGGGCAGTAGACTATAAGGAATTGATCAAAGTCTTAAATGATCAATTGTTGGAAGCCCAAGCCAAGATTAAAACTTTAATTACATTTGAAGGGGATCTTCGATCCAAGCTCGAGCAGGCGAAGAAGACCATTGCCGAGCGGGATGGATCTCTAAGAGAGTTGGCCGATGAGAACAAGAAACAAATCCAAACCAACAAAATGTTGACTGATCAGCTGGAGAAAATGACTTGCGAGCATGAGGAGCTGAAGCGAGAAAAAGAAGCCGATCTTGCTCATTATGAGGAGATTTGTTTCAACTGCTTCTACCAGGTATGGAAGTTGAACAAGCCCCTCAACCTTGACTTTCTCTCAGAGGAGGCCAGGGCAGAAGAACTTGCCAAATGCCAGGAAAAGGTCGCTGAGGAGGCTGCCAATCTTGTTGGTGTTATGCCTATTTCTCCTACTTTATCATTCCGACCAGAGGACATCACCAATTCCGAGGATGGTGTTGATCAACCCGTTAATAGTTTACCAGACTAGTGATCATACTTTAGCTGACCAGAGAGTCTCTTATCTGACTAGTAGACACTTATCTCAACTATCTTCTTATTATACTTTGCTTGTACGACCGAGCTGTTGGCATGTATACTTTACTTTTCTTTTTGCTAACTTGAAACATTCTAAGTCTATTTAGACTTAAAAAATTATAAGTTTTTTGTGAATAGTAAAGTTACTCTTATGTATGCTTATATTTTTGCATGAGTACCTAGTTTTCTAACATAGAAATTCTAGACATTTCATAAGTCCCTACTAAGCATGCTTTCTCACACTCTTATTGCTCTAAAATTTTATGAGCATAATGTTTATTTTCACACGAATATTTGCTTTTAACTTGAAATTGTGAAAAATTCCAAGTTACTTAAGCTTTGTTAAACAAGTTAGCTCAATGGCCTTTTTTGACTTCGAAAATTTACAAGTCAGCCTAAACACAAATATCTTAACTAGTGCTCTTATTTCTTGTGTTAAATTATATACCAGTATACCCTATGTGCCCCCCCCAAGTGATCGAGGGTTGAATCCTTGGTCACTTGCTACTTGACCGAATCTATTCGAGCAGTTAATTACTCATAAAATACATAGAACATATAGAAAATATTCGAGTAGTTGAACACTGTTCAGATAATTAACACACATGCATATTTGTAGCAATAATCGACCACGCTGCGCGTAGTCTCTTTTATTACTCGTAATTTAAAATGGACAAAATGTGTTTAATAACGAGTCTTAAACAACAAAAATTGTTCAAAAATAAATAATTGACTGGTTAGCAAATAACCAACTCATAAACGAAACTCAAATAACAAGTTAAACAAATTGAAATTAAGCTACCACTCTGAAAGCGGTATTTTAACGATACTATATCCTCAGATGCTTGCCATTCCAGTGGTTTTTTGTCAGGCTCCGTCCACCAAATCCGATCCTAGCACTCCCGCTCATGCCGAAGTGTCTGGGCATATCTCTCCCTTGCTTTGTTATTGTCCTCAACCAAGTGTGGACCTCCACATATAGTGTCTAAGGTAAAGTCCACAGGCCCGGGTTGTAAGGGTGGAGATCTCTGTTGTTTGAACCCAGGATTGCTGCTGCCTCTTTCTCCTTGGATTGCTTCTGCTTGATACTTTTTCAATTTGCCCGACCGGAGAAAAAATTCTATCTCATCTTTGAGGTGATTGCATTCATTTGTGTCGTGGCCATAATCTCCATGGAATCGACAAAATTTGTTCATGTCCCTCTTAGATATCTCTTTCCTCATCGATGGAGGTTTCTTGTAGGGAACTTCCTGATGACTGGCGAGATAGATTTCTGCCCGGCTAGCTGAAAGAGTTGTGTAGTTTGTGAATCGGGGCTCATACTTGGTCGGCTTATCGTTCGGACTCGACTTAGCCTTCTTTTCATCATGGCGGTCAGACCCGTTATTCCCACGTTTCTTTACGCCATTTTGACCATTTCCTCCGTTCTTAGGAGGATCAGTTGATCTGCCCGGATTGTTTATACCTTTCTCCTCTTTCTCAATCACATCATCTAATTTCATGTATTGTCCGCTAGGTCAAGAAATTGTTGGAGTGTTGAGATTGGATTGCGATGTATACTATCCAACAAGGGGCTCCGATATGTTATCCCAGAGGATATTGCAACCATCTTCCCCTCGTCTCCGATAGCAGTTGCTCGGTTAGCCTCTCTCATGAATCTCTGTATATAATTCTTTAGAGATTCATCCTTTCCTTGTTTGATATCTTCCAAGTGGTTGGCATAAACTGGAGGAGTCCGAGCAGCGTTGAACTGTCTACAAAATTCTTTCCTGAAACTCTCCCAAGAGGTAATGGAGTTTGGCTTGAATTTACAATACCACTCTTAGGCAGTATCAGACAACGTAGTGGGGAAAACTCTACAACGATAGTCACCACTCACCTCGAGCAACTCCATTTGGTCTTCAAACTTCCCAACATGCCTTATGGGGTTTTCCTTTTCTGTATATACTGGCAGTACCGGTGCTTTATACTTTGCTGGCGGCTGGGCTGCCCTGATTCGGGCACAAAACGGGCTGCCACTCATGTGGTCTACCGGATCGATTGCAGAAGGTCGTTTCGACAAACCTTGAACTGCGCCTGTTAGAGCATCAAGCTAGGCCTGGACGCCTGGTGCAATTGACGAGGTGCCAAGGTCATGACCACCTGGTCGAGCATTTTCATCTGGTGCACTGTTGTCAAGTATTTTTACTTGGCTAGCAGGGTGGTTTAGATTTTGCTCTTCGACCAAGACGGTCCTGCTTTTGTCTTTGATAACGTCCCTTTTGCATCCTCCTAGGCAATCAAAAACTGTGCTCCGAGTTTTTTCAGAAGGCTGGTCGGGGTGTAGTGGTGGCCTTCCTGTTTGTGCCGGGCAGTCCTATCCTCCTTGTTGGTCGTTGCAATCTTTTTCTTTCGATCAGTCGATGTGATGACTATCAGCCTCATCATGACCATGTCTTTACCTCGAGGAGTCCTGGTTTAATCCTGCCTGGGTGGAGTCTTTTTACTGCTCGATTGGTGACTCCTTAATCTAGAAGTTTCTAATCGGTGGCTCCTGGAGGGGGTTCTAGAGTTCCCCCTTTGAGTCGAGGCAGTGCCAGATCGGACCCCATCATTTTCCCGATCAGAAGGGTTACTCCTGCTTCTGTCCAGCCCCCGAGAATTAGCTCTGTTAGTAGTTTTTCGACCAGCATCTGTATTCCTTGCTCCCTGGGTAGCTGCTCCTCGTGCTGCAGTTTGGGCATTGGCCCAGGCCAACTATGTAGCCGTCTCCAGAGCAAGTGCAGCCTCGCGGTGTCGCCTATCAGCCTCCTCGTGCCGTCACCTGATCTCTTTGCTCTTGGCGTCCATCTCGCATCTTTGCTGCTCAAACGCAGCTATCTGTCTAGCCATTTCTTCAGCAAATGACTCCTGCCGAGCGTTGAATTGCGCCATCTCCTCTTGGAAGGCCCCCATGGCTTCCTGGAGTTGTTCAACCTCTGGAGTCATCTCCTCGAGAAAGACCCTGGGCTCAGTCTCCGGGTTCTGCGGTCCAGGACCTTCTGATCTAGCAGGCTCTTTAGATGTGCCTGTCTTCTATTCTGTTAGGTTCATTTTAGGTTTGTTTTAGAGATTGTTGTATGCTATGTTTTTAGTTATTTAGGATTGTTTAGCACTGATTTATGCTTGTTTTCTTCTTGTTTCAGGTTTTAATGGTCAAGTACATAATATGGAGTGAAATGAGAAGAAACATGTTAAATATGATAAATAAGGTGGATTTTGTGTTGATTGTAGAGTTTCAAGACATTATGTGTGGAAAATACTACATTGAAGATGCTCAACACACGTCGTTTATGCTCTATAACACAAGTCTGAGACTTCAAGCCTAATTTTGGCCATGATTTATTCACTTTCTAGAAACACTTCTTGAAATAAAAGTTGTATATATTTCTCTTAGCTTTCCATAGTTTTTTGAATCATTCAATTCAGATTTATATCAAAGGAGTTATGATCAAAATAAAATGAGCTGATGCTGCAGGTTGTTCGAAATGAGTTTCCATTCTATTATGGAAGTAGCGCTACAGTGCTAGTGCACCCAATTCTAAGGCATTTTGGCACTGTTAATAGCACTACAGCACTCCAGAAGCAGCGCTACAACGCTGGTTACTCATTTTTCAGATTTTAAACCACTTTTTGAAGGACAATCTGGTCTATTCACTTGGGAACATTGGAGGGCTATTTAAGGAACATTATTCTGCGATTTTGGAGATGAGAGTCTCAGTTTAAAAACCCTAGATAAAAAGAGGCTGCTGTAATTATTTTCTCTTTTTTTCATCTGAATTCTGTAGGTTGATTTTATGAACAATTATTTACAGTTTATTTTCATCATGGTATTTATGAACTAATTTCTTTTATCTAGGAATTAATGTCGTCACTGGGATTTTTATTTAATTTTATTATGATTTTCTATTGATACTTCTTTTCTATTCTAATCTATATGATGTGTGTTTAATGCTAGTAAATACTTGATCACTATTTGCTTGATTTAATGGTTTTGATTCAAAATTCGAAAGATGAGAATTGAATATGCTATCATTGTATAGACATAGGGTGCATATTGGACGAAAGTACTTGTATGACTTGTGTAGTAATTAGGTTTATATGTTTAATGCCTTTTATATGTTCAAGTTTATCACAGAAATGTAGAAAACCTGCATATAGATTGAGATCTTATATCTTGAAAAAGAATAGGAATCAATTATATTAACCTGCTATTAGAATAGAAAGAATAGATTTAGAATTGATTATTAAAATTAATAGAATGAACAGTTGATGAAATTAATTCCTAGGATTTTTAAGTAGTGATTCATTGTTTTGCTTTTTAATTCTTTAATTCTGGTTTGTAGTTTATAGCACTACACCAAATACCCATTTCCATAACACATGAATATAATACTAATAAAAAAGTGCTATGCTAGAGTACTATAATGGGCCACTTTATGAAAAAAAGGGCAGTAATAATACACCATCCCGCGCCACTTAAATTTTTTTTTTCATTTGTGACCTGAAAATTTATGAGACCCGAGAGAGAGCCAATTCTCATACCTTTTTTCCCCTTCTCCTTCTCGTCTCTCTCTTCCCTTCGCCCTAGCCGCACTCCCGTAACCACCATCATCCTTAGCTCCGACCACCTAACCACCATCCTCACACTCCGAGCCAAGCTCCAAATCTCAGGCACCCGTGAACCCAACCCCCGAACCAAGTGACCCCAGGTGCGAGCCCACCTCTGCGTGCCTTCGACCCAGTGCGACTTCCATTCGCGGGCCACCACCAAGCTTACGCCGTTGAGGAGAAGATGAAAGGTTCTTTTCATTTTCCTTACGACATTTTGTTTGTGATTCATCGCTATCCCTCGTTTCCTTGAACTGTGTTATATGATCATAGTGAAGTAATTTAAAATTTCTTAATAATAATAATAATTTAGGGATCTGTCCAAAATTTTGCAAGTTTTTTAAGCTAAAGCCCTTTGTCCATAGCCGAGAAAAAGAAGAAGAAAAGATGCAGCAAAGAAAATCCACATATGGAAGGCCTACTGGAACGAACAGTTTCGATTTCTCCTACCGCATGGTCGTTGAATCTAGCGAGTTTCATCTCCTATTTTGATTCAATTCAATTTTCATTTCAGTTTTTAGTCTGATTTAATATCTTTTGTTCTACCTCATTAGACCCGACTTTGGTTCTAATGTAAGTTTTTTTTTATTTGAATTTGAATTTTAGGGTATCAATGAGTAGCTGAAGGAAAGTCTCACCTCTCTAAGCTAATTTTTGTTCAGGTATATTTGAATTGCTTGCTTGTAATTTCTGCAAATCATTACAGAAATTTCATCAAGTAGCTGCTTCATTTTACTTAGTGAAATTTGTATTTTGGATTTCATAAACCATTCAATTTGAGAGAACTATTGAAAATCATATATTTTGTCTTCAATTTGTTGTCCTTGTGTTCTTTTCCATTTCTTCAAAGTCGAACCACTCTTCTTGTTAATTCATGTGGTGCTGTGTATTCAGGTATTGAGAATCTTGTAGCTGTGATTTTGTTTCCCATACTTATGTATTCTTTCCAAATGGGTGCAACTGGTGCAGCAATTTCCACAGTTGTGTCTCAGTACGTGTTCTTTGACTAGCATTGTAAATTTTCTTTAGTTTTTGCTGTGATAATCCCTTGACATAAGATGTTGCTCGAATGTTTATATTTCAGATATGTTGTCACCTTCTTAATGCTATGGTTTCTAAATAAGAGAGCAATACTACTGCCTCCAAAGATGGGATCATTACAATTTGGAGGATACATAAAATCTGGTAAATTTGGTTTTGTTTTTCATTTTTTTCTTAAAATATTAAAAAATAAAAATAATCCTTATGTTATTGAACTTCCCTCTTTTGTATGAAGATGCTTTCTTGTCTTACAATTTGACTGAAGCATAACCAGTCAGTTGATATATACTATGTTCTGTTTTTTAGTTTACTTTTCTTTAGCAAAAATATTACCTGTTTCTCTATTTTAGACATGTTGACCTTTTTCTTTGCCTGTTATAACTAAGGTATTATATTTTTATTTGATTCTTTCATATATTTTGGGATGTTATAGGTGGTTTTCTTCTTGGAAGAACTCTTGCTGTTCTAACAACCATGACTTTGGGGACATCAATGGCTGCTCATCATATATGCATACAAGTATGGTTGGCTGTTTCGCTTCTGGTTGATGCCCTGGGTGCATCTGCACATGTATTATCTCTTTCTTTGACTTACATTGCTTGCTATAATGTTTTGATCCTACTAAAGTTGCCCTTGTTTTGGACCACTAGTTTTGGCAAAGTTCTGCTTATTATTATTGTTTTTTTTTTGCTCATACTGGTCAATAATAGAGGGATACTTTAGTTTTAAATCTGTTGAAATTTCTCTCTGCATAGTCAGCGTCTACACATAATTTTTCTCTGTTGATTTATGAGTTGTAGGCTTTGACTGCAAGTTATATGTCTAAAGGTGACTATAAGACAGTGAAGGAAATTGCTCACTATGTGCTGAAGGTAAGGTCTTTTTTTCTGTGTTAATTATTTATCGAGTTTTCTTGTACCTAAAGATTTTTGAATGTCCTACCCATTGAGTTTTTATACATTTTAATTTAACTGTCTATCAGGTAGGATTGCTCACAGGTCTTGCCTTGTCTGCAATTTTGGGTCTATCTTTTGGTTCATTAGCTACTCTGTTCACCAAGGATGATGAAGTACTAGCAATTGTTGGTACTGGAGTATTGGTATGTGTATATTTGTTGTTCATAAGTCTGATTGCTTTTCATTTGCCTTTGGCTAACTGGCCATGTATAGACTTCATAATGACGCTCTCTAAAACTGTTACAATTTGTCAGTGCTAGTCAACCTCTGAATGCACTGGCTTATGTTTTTGATGGTCTCCACTTCGGATTTTGCATATGCTGCCCGTGCCATGGTATGCTGAACTTTTGAAAATCTCAGAAATTTTATTTTTTGGGTCTGATCCGAAGATTGCATATTTTGCTCATTTTGACTACTGTTTTTTTTCATAGATGGTGGTGGGAGGAATGTCTTCTGCATTTTAGCTATATACTCCGACAGTCATTGGTCTTCTCGGGATTTGCTAAAGGTTTGGTCTATCTCCATGGCTGTTCAGCAACAAGAGCATGCTTTCAAGTGTTATTTGAAATTGAGTTTGTTTTTAGTATATGTGAGTTGTGCTGTTACTCTTCTAAATTTTGAAACGCCTCCACCTACTAATTATTTAAACATTTATCTGCTATTATTTCATTATTGAATTGTTTTTCTCTTTTTTCTTTGCCTCAAGCCTCAAGGGTACTGAAATTGGAGAGAAATAGTCTGGAGTATCTTCTACACCACTTTTGTGGAGTAACTGCTAATAAAGAGTTGGTTTTTTTTTTCCCTTACTGATATTCATTTCTTTAAAATTTGTGGGGTGTTTTATATAGTTTTAATTTGTGTTTAGGGACTATAAACTTTCATTAAGGGGTTGTGAATGGTTTAATATGATAAGGCTTGAATTATGGGCTTGAATCTGTCTTTTGCTTTCATTGGGTAATTATTTGTTTTATTGTGATGGCTGAGGTATTTTTATATGAATGATGATGATTTATTTACCCAATAATCTGTTGCTTTTTTTGATTGATTATTCTCTATTTTCAATGCTTGCTTGTGCCTTGTACTTAGTTTCTAGCCAATCTAAACTCACTCTTCTGTTATTTAAGCAAATGGCATACGATGATCCATGAGCTAGAAAATGATTAGTTTCAATTTTTTGAATTTTAAGTAAGTAGTATCATGATCCGTGAGCTAGAAAATGAACAAACAATTTTTCCCTGGATAATTCATTAGACAATAAAAAAAAAATTTATCAAGATTATCTTTAAACTTTAAGCAAATGAAGCATAAAAATGTCTAGTGATGAAAAAAGAGAAATCATTTTCTTTCTTGGATCACTTTCATTATTATTATTATTATTATTATTCATCGAAACACAATTTTCCCTAGCATAGTATAGATTCCATAAATGTGGTAAAATTAGTACTGTACCTCTACTAATCTTGGCTCAAAGTAATCCCTTTTTCAAGTGTTTGCTTCCTAGATTGAATCAAGATTTATTTACATAGATAGATACTGCACATACTATTATTAAAACTTTAATGGAAATTGACTTTAGCTTTATATGAAAAGGGTATGTGGAAAAAGTTACAAAATGAGGTGAAATTAATGTAGAGGCACATATCAAGGACTCAATAATGTATGACTATGAATTATCATTATCAATGCCCATGTAATATCTATCTTTTTTCACATTGAAAATATGCTATTAAAAGTCCATGTGCTTGGAGAAGGGTATGCCCCTAAACATTTGTTTTTTTCTTTATAAATGTGTCAAATGCATTAGAGAAAATATTTGTTTCTTTTCTCTAAAAAATAATAAAGTTGATTAGAGGAAAATAGAGGGCTAATGTTTGTTGTTTGTATATGTGTCAATGTAGAATTATTGGTCAAACTGCTTTAAATGGGAAGTACCAATGGATTCAAGCTGATGGGCCAAGTGGGGAATGGAATTCTTTCAGATCTACTGAAAATAAACACACATTTTAGGTATTTCTTCTTTCTTTTTCAGTTTTTAGAGTTGAAATCACATACATATGTTGAATTTTTTGAAGTTAGAATTCTTGTTATGTTTGCTTATTTTGTGAATTTTCTTTCACTCTACAAGATGATTCTGAGGTTTGCTATCAGTTTTCCTCTGGAATAAAGGTACAATTTTTTTCTTATTGAGTACTTTAATTGAGATTAGTATGGTAGAAACTTGTACTTTAACGAGTTCACTCCAGTTTTTGGTGATGACAATTACAAATAGTTGGGGGAAAACAATTGCTCTGCATTGAACTCTAATCAATGCTCACCTTCTGTATATGATATTCATTGCAAAAAATGAAGTTATTAGTCTGTTTTTCTGTTTGTGTCATATAGTTATTAATTAACTCCTGATATATTATTTCCACTGCCTATGCCTGTTTTCATTCGCTGTTACTAGTTTCGAATTCAGGTATGTTAGCAGTGACTTTGGTAACCATCCTCTGTCTCATCTGATGGGTTCTGTCTTTGGCTGCGTATCCAATCAGAAGTGGAGCATTTTATAGATGTCTCATCCATGTCATCTGATATGATTTCCAGGATGATTTGATGCGCTGAACAGACTAAGAACATCTTAAGTAATTTAGTTGCTGCTGTTGACAATTTGTGGTATCTAAAAGATGGAATACATACTGTAGTCTTGAAAAGACTTTCAGAAAATGGTAAGAGCTATGTGGGTTTTACAGTTTTATTTTTGTATGATACTTCGAGCACTAATCTGTAGACTTATCTTTTGCATCTTTTAGGTTCGAGAGATGGAAAAATGGAAGGAAGGGAAGCTTGGCGAAGCCAGAGCTACTTTGAGACGTTCTATGAGGGAAATTGGGTATGTTTTTTAGCTTGTCTTTTTTATCTTTAGTAGTGTCTTTGTTACTATTATTTCTAATGATGATTATCAACATTTTAATAAAGTATAATATTTTATTTTCTGTCAATTTTTTGTGTAGTTTTCTATTTCTTTCTCGACTGTCTTTTCTTTGAATTGTTTCTCATTGTAAAGCTTTCTCAATCTTGTTTCTTTTGGTACTCGTGCATATCAAATAAAAAAACACGATGATTGCTGACGCGTTTAAAAGGTCTCTTTATAGTTAGCTGTGACATAAACAGAGGTCACGTTGGTGCTTCTTCATTCCTGCTGTTGGGCTGCACTTATTTGGTTTTCAAATTATTGCATTGCATTGCGTCCAATATTTTTGAACTTGTTTGAGGACATTTACTTTATTTTTATAGCTAAAAAAATTCGTCACCAGGATCTAGAGAGTCCTTTTGATACAAGCCTATTAGACTACTAACTTTGAACTTTTATTTATTTTGATTTTTTGTAGATTGGATGTAGCAGAGCAAAGTGGAGAGGTTACACGATCTGTCTCTGGCCCAGTACTTCCAAGGTATTAGAGGCTCTGCATAGTGATCATTTAATTGTTTGTTTTTAATTTTTTAACAAGCGATACAAATTTTACTCGGACATTTCCATCACATCTGTTGGCTTCATTGCTAATTTTCTTTTATTCTATGATATTGGTATCAGGAAAAACTATGGGAATGCTGACATACATGTGGAGAGACAACTTATGCCCCGTGTTCTTGCTGGTACCAATGGCCCCACTGATTGGAATGAAGCTTTGGATATTATTTCTTTTGGTTCTCCTGAGCAAGTACTTGTGGTTTATATGTACTTTTATATTAGAAGAAATATTAGTTATGAGAAAACTCTAACTTGTCTCTTACAGTTAATAAGCCTTCTATTTTGTAAGGGTAAGCTTTAGGTTTTTATTTTTTATTTATCGTAAAGCCAATGGGAGAATTTTCAGTTATTACGTGGAAAAACTAAGTGATAAGTAAATATAATATATGTATGTATAAAAAAAAAGAGTATTGTTAGCGGGTCTTGTGGCTAATTGCTAAAGCTATTAGCAATTATTCTGGTTAAAAAAAGAGTAATTCTTGCAGCTAATATTCCCATTCCCCTTATATTCTCATTGCAGCTATTATTCTGGTTAAAAAAGAGTAATTCTTACATTTTGGTCTGATTTAATAATTCAAATGTCTGGCCTCATTGCTATACATTTTATTTGTTATGAAAGCTTTCGTTTGTGTTTGTAGGGTAGAGCAACTTTGTTTATTGTTTATTGTTCCTTTTTCTCTTTTTCTCTTCTTCTTTGTTATTTTTATTTTTCCAAACTTAAAAAAGTTTTAATATTTGTGTGCCTTTTTGCAGTCTGTTGAAGGAATGAAAGTCGTGTGTCATGAGCTGACACAAGCCACTAATGATCCAGAAGGCAGTGCAATGGATGAACTTATTAAAGATGCAGACAGACTTGTTTCATGCCTTGCAAACAAGGTAGCGCTTTACTCTGTCCTTCCCTGTACTTTAGTTTTTGTTTCTGGGTTTTGTTTTGTTTTTTGGCATTATTTAGGCTTTGATTATGAACTTTTTCCCATAAAATAGGTTGCCAAGACCTTTGATTTCAGCTTGACAGGAGCATCATCTAGATCTTGTAAATATGTTCTCAACACCCTCATGCAGGTAAGTTTGGTTTATGTTGTTGTTGAATGTCTTAATGCTAACACTGTACTCTGTTTTTCCATTTTTTTATATACCTTACTATAAACCTAACTAGTTGATGTAAAATTCTAATTGATTTTTAGACATTTCAAAACAAGAGATTGGCTTATGCTATCAAGGAAAGCACTCTTGATAGTCTAATTACTGAGCTCCTTCTATGGCTGTTGGATGAGAGAGTTCCACATCTGTGTGGATGCCAGTGTGTTTTCCTTTCTATCACTATCTAAAAGTTCATACTTGCATTTTTTTTCATTTATATGAACACACATAGAGTTATACACCTTTCATCTTCATGTTTTGTTAATATATTTAAAAGCAATCATAGCCAATTAAAACAGGTTACCATTTAGTGTCTGATTTTTTTTAGCATGAATAATTTAATTTTGTGTGGTATTTTGCAGAAAGCTATAAAATATGTCCAACCTGCTACTAGAAGAGAAGGGTTTTCTGCCATTCCTAATGTAAAATTGGAAGATGTAGGTGGACTAGATCTTATAAGGAAGGAACTTGATCGATTCATAATTAGGCATTTCAAATACCACGAGAAATTTAAGGTAATTTTGTTATGAAATTTATTTATGATAGCCATTCTACTGTAAATAAGAGTTAGAGTTGAGGTAACATTGTAAAAGTTAGCTTAGCTTTGTTTGAGTTCTTTTCTAAGTTTCTTGTAGTAAATTCTTTCATTTTCATTAAGTTTTAGGTATTGATAGAGTACTCTGTTTGGCAGTGGAATTTTCTCTTCGTTCATCTCTTAGCTTATTGTTTTAAGTTGCATGTTTTGTTGCTTCAGTCGTTTTGCATGGTAGTACATCTTGCTATACTCTGCTGTTTCGTCAAGTTTTGGAGTTATTACAAATTTAATTTAAACTTGATATGCTTACAGGTGGAAACTAGCTTAAGTCTTATGTTCTTAATAATAAAAGGACTTTTTTTTACAATGTGCAGGTATATTGAGATGATTTCTTTGGAGCAATTCTTGACAACATTTGTAGTTGAGGCCTTTAGAATGGAAGAATGTATTTCACTAATTTTTGTATACATTTCTTGTTTTGTATTTAGTGATAAAGGAATCAGAATTGGGCATAAATTATGTTGTAATATGATTTCTTAAGCCTAGACTAGTAGACTAAATATTGTAATTACATTTGAGTAATTAATAAAAATCTATTTATGTTACCTTATTTGGCTTCAACTTTCATATTTGTTTTCCTAGTTTTGTGTAAGTAAAAAAAGATTATGTTTCTCTAAGCTAATATAACACATATGTTATACTAAAGTGTAGTATAACACAAAAAATGTGTTATACTAAAGTGTAGTATAACACAAAAAAAGTGTTATACTAAGTGTAGTATAACACAAAAAACATGTTATACTAAAGTGTAGTATAACACAAAAAAAGTGTTATATAATCGACTATAAATAACATAATTAAACACTTATCTATACATTAAAATAACACAGAAATTGTGTTATCGTTGACAGTACAATAACACATCTGTATAACACTGATAAAGTGTTATGTAAAGCACCCTGACCTACGATAACATAGTCGGTCTTAACACATCAGAAAGTGTTATCGTATGTTTTGATAACACATTTTCGGTGTTATTAAAAGCATTTTTTCTTGTAGTGTAGTATTTCTTTTATTTTTAATTGTTCACTTAAATTTTAATTAACCAAATAGAATTTGAAAATCAATTAATGGTACTTGGGAGATAGTCTCTGTGGGACGATATCCGTTTTTTCCGGAATTTACTACTTGACACGACTACGTATACTTGCGTACAGAAAATTCAGATCAAGTTTTTGGCGCCGTTGCCGGGGACTTATATTCCAATATCACGGTTATTGTTATTTGATCTAATTTGGTTATTTTATTTTATTTCTGTTAACATTTATTTGGATCAAGGTTCTATTGTGTTTCAGAACTTGTTGGTATATGCAAAGCAATAGAAAAAAGGAGATTATACCAATAGATCTAGAAATTGAAAGAACGTGCAGACAAAACAGGAAAACAAAGAGGAGATTGGATTTTACCATGGCTGAAAATTTGGAAAATGGTGCTAATAATGGTCAAGGGGCTGCAGAGGTTCGAAGGGAGCAAGGACCAAGAACTTTGAGAGATTATGTACTTCCTACTGTTACAGGAGTACATTCATGCATTAGACCTCCAACCATTGCTGCAAACAATTTTGAGATTAAGCCAGCCATCCTTCAAATGGTCCAAACAACTGTTTAGTTTGGAGGTTTGCCAACGGAGGACCCCAATTTACACATAGCTAATTTTCTGGAGTTATGTGCAACGTTCAAGATGAATGGGGTGAGTGATGATGCTATAAGAATGAGGTTATTCCCATTTTCACTGAGGGATAGGGCGAAGAGTTGGCTGATATCTTTACAGGCGAATTCTATCACTACATGGGAGGAGTTAGCTCAGAAATTCCTTACCAAGTTCTTTCCTCTAGCAAAGGCTGCAAAACTAAGGGGAGAGATTAATAATTTTTATCAAATGGAAGGAGAGTCACTGTATGATTCTTTGGAGCGATTTAAGGAGTTGTTAAGGAAGTGTCCACACCATGGAATAGAAAAGTGGATGTTGGTGCATAATTTTTATAATGGGTTGAATGGAACCACGAGGACAATTATAGATGTCGCAACGGGAGGTGCCTTTATGAATAAGAGTGCTAATGCAGCATATGAGCTATTAGAGGAGATGGCGATGAATAATTATCAATGGCCAACTGGAAGGGGACAACCAAAGAAGGTGGTTGGAATGATAGAATTGGATGCCATATCAATACTTACAGCTCAAGTAGCAGCTTTGACAAAGCAACTACAAAAGACTACACTCCCATCTCAAGTTATGAAAGTTCAAAACCTATGTGAATTGTGTGGAACAACCCATCCACCCAACCAATGCCCTGCTATAGATATGAATAACATGCTCATGGAAGAAGTACAAGCTATAGGGAATTACCCGAGACAACCCAATAATCCAACTTCCATGACCTATACCCCAGCTTGGAAGAATCATCCTAATTTTTCCTGGTCTAATAATCAAAATACTTTACAACCTTATCCTCCACCTCAGCCACAATATCAACCTGCCCAATATAGACCACCATATCCACATCAACATTCACAACAATACCCTCCACCTGGATATTATCAACCACAAAATAGACCACAACAAATTCTAATGAAACCAGTTGAACCTCAATCTAATGTACTCAACCAATTCATGACTGAAACCAAGGCGTCCATAAGGAGTTTAGAGACTCAAATAGGGCAATTGGCTACTTTAATGTCAAATAGAGCTCAAGGAAATTTGCCTAGCACTGCAGAAGTTAATCCTAAAGAGCAGTGTAATGAAATATCCTTGAGGAGTGGGACTAAGTATGAAGGGCCTACAGTAGAAAACAAGGGCAAGAAGATAGATGATCGATATGTCACTAGTCCAGTACAAGAGGAGGTTACTGCGGATTTTCTAAAGAAAGAGAAGTCTAATGAAGAAAAGGTTACTGAAGACCTTAGGAAGGAAGATGAGGTGCCACCTGTAAGTATTGAGCACCATGTTAGAATTCCATACCCATAAAGGCTTCGCAAGCATAATTTGGATAAGCAGTTTGCAAAGTTTTTAGAGGTGTTCAAGAAGCTACATATTAATATACCATTCGTAGAAGCATTAGAGCAGATGCCCAGCTATGTGAAGTTCATGAAGGAAATTTTGTCAAAGAAAAAGAAGCTAGAGGATTATGAGACAGTTGCATTAACTGAAGAGTGCAGTGCAATACTACAGAAGAAACTACCTCCAAAGCTTAAAGATCCTGGCAGTTTAAATATCCAATGTTCTATAGGGAGTTTAGTAGAAACAAAGGCATTATGTGATTTAGGGGCTAGTGTGAATTTGATGCCTCTATCAATCTTTCAGAAGATGAATTTGGGAGAAGCTCGGCCAACTACAGTGTCTTTGCAGATGTCAGATAGGACAGTTAATCATCCTCATGGAGTTATGGAGGATGTATTGGTAAAAGTGGGTAAATTTATCTTTCTTGCGGACTTTATTATTTTAGATATGGAGGAAGATGAAAATATTCCAATAATACTTGAAAGGCCATTCTTAGCGACTTGTAGGGCGTTAATTGATGTACAAAAAGGTGAATTAAAGCTGCGAGTGCAAAAAGAGGAAGTTATATTTAAAGTTTTTGCAGCAATAGAAATTCCAACGTATTGTAGAGTTGAAGTGGTGAACCAAGGAGAGAAAAAGTTGGAAGGCTCTAAGACAAGCTCCATAGTGAAAACTATAATGAGGAAGGGGCGAAACCGATTAAAAAAGTACTTTAGTGAAAGAATTCGAATGTTATATGAGCGAGGGAAAGTACTACAAATTTCTAATCACAAGAAACAAGGGCCAACACATGACACTATGGCTCTCAAGGACGTGAGGGGAGGACTTGATCCAAGGTTGAATATGAATGAAAATACGAGCCCGGCTAAAAGATGTTAAAGACAACACTCTTAGGAGGCATTCCTATGTTTATTTTTAATTTGTAATTTTATGATATTTGTTTTCGTTTTTGTTTTTTTATTGGAACAATGTTTTTAGAGATTTTGTTTTTGTAATGCCCTACTACCTTAGAGCCGTTACTAAGTGAGTTTAAAATAGAAATCGTGCTTTTGACTGACTCTAAGTGGTTTCTAAAACCAAAAGTGTGGATAAATCTGAATTTAAGGCTGTACACTTTTAAAATGTTTAACTTCATTGAAAACGTAAGTATAAAACATCTGGGATCCCAAAATAAGGTTTACAAAATATTTACAACTCAAAAATAGATTTACACCAGGTTAACTATCAAAAGAATGGATTAATACAGCCATTTACAAAATGCCCCCAACCAAAGCAGTCGGGCAGGCCGAACATGTACGCGCCGCCCCCACACTCTCCATACTCATGGCCGGTTGACTGACTCCTTGCTTTTACCTGCCACACGAAGCACCCGTGAGCCGAAGCCCAGCAAGAAAACCCAAATAGAACATAACATATGCAATTAATATAGCTGGCATAATTCACAGATAAATAGGAAAACCATCAGATTAAACAAGCACGGCCATGCCGCCCCAGAGGCCTTACCAAAGCTTGGGGTCTCGGTCCTTACCGTAGGATAACTCATGTATCCCTTGGGTCCCACCCTGGCTATAGCATCCCATGTGCTGAGCGTTACTTCCGGCCCCACGGCCGTACCCGGCCTTCGCCGCTCTCGGCCTTAGCCGCTCATTCCATTATAATCACACATATAATACATTATGAAATAACCGTTCAAACATACAAGAGTTCATCTAAGATTACACATTTGCACACAATACAATCTAGGGCCGTGCCCTGCAATCACACAGTGGGCCCATGCCCTAATCTCGGGTGTTACGGTTTTCTTACCTTTAGATTCGGTAGCCTTGATCAACCTGACTCCTTGAGCACGATCTTACCCGAGCCCTAGCGCTTACCTAAGAAAAATCCATAAGTCAAAGTCATCACCAAATCCCAAGACCAAAACCTAGCCTCGGGACTAATCCCGAGCCCCCGGGAAGTCCTGGATCCCCAAAACAAAGTGGCGGAATCAAGCCCCGAAGCCTAGGTCAAAATCCCTTCACAAAAGCCCAAAAATCCCCTCTGTGAACAGTGCAGCGCTACAGCGCTCAAAAGAGGGCGCTGTAGCGCTACAAGCATAACCTCCCCACCAGAACAGGGGCTAGCGCTACAGCGCCCCCTAACTAGCGCTGTAGCGCTAGTTGCAGCCAGACCAAACCCAAAATCGCATTTTGCGATTTTCTTCTCCCATTTCAACACCAATCTTGCCCAAACCTTTTCCAAACCCAAAAACACACATAACAACACCTCACACTCATCCCAAGCACCCCATGAACTCAATCCCAAGCTCAAGCAACCCACAACTCAAAATCTAACTCAATGAACCCAAAAACCAGAAAATCACTCAAACAACAAGGATAGGGTCTTAGAAATCATACCGTGGGTGGAATTTCGACCTTGAACTGAACCCTAGACCTCCTTGTCTTGCACCTTCACAACCTTGACCTGTTTTCCCCAAAAACCCCATCCATTTAGCTCAAAAACACAGCTCAAAACCAGCAAAACCCTAAAACCGAAAACCTCAAGAACTTACCTCAAATCTCTGATGTGATCTTGCTAATCCCTTGCCAATCCTCAAGCCTAGCATAGGATCCTTGATGCTCAGCTAACCCTAGCTTTCCACTGAGCTTAACCTCAAGAAAAATCAAGGGAAATGGTTGGGAGAGCGACAAACCGAATCTTCATAGCCAAACCCTTCAGTTTTCCCCTTTTCTTTTCTCTTCCTTCTTTCTTTCTTTTCAGCCTATGCTTTTCTCTACAAAATCCACTAAGTATAAAGCCCTTCTTTAATTTATCTCTTACAAGCCTAATGGCCAAAATGCCCTCCCTTACTAATTCTAAACCTTTATGTCCATAAAGGGGCATTTTAGTCATATTACCCAAATTCCCACTAATTCCTCAAGTGTTCCTAATAATTCCCGCTCATTACCCAATACCTGATTAATCATCAAATATATTCCCAAATTCTCAATTAAACTCCCCAGGCTTAAACCAAGACGGGTACAGGTTTCCGCTTTGACTTTCCGCTAACCCGCTCATTCTAGGATCGTCTCGAGTCATAGATCATAGGTACCAACATAGTCATGCCCAACATGGCCAAATTACAAATATGCTCAATCAGGTCTACATGCATACTAATTCACATAGTCATGCATCACAATTAATCACATAGTCATATAACGTGCATTAAATCATAATCATGCATAAAACTCATTAAAGACACACACAGAATTCCATTATGCCCTCCAGGCACACTACTCAAGGCCCTTAAGCCTTAATACTAAATTTGGGGTCGTTACAGTTTTAGTTGTTTTTAGTTTTATTCTGGAACAATTGTGTTGTAACTCGTAACCCGTGAAAAACGTGAAAAAATTGAACTTTAGGTGTTTATAGCGCCACAGTAATGGCAGTGTCAACCTTTCGAGGGACCTTCGTCTCAGCAGCCACCACCACCATACTGACGTGGCTGGTCAGGTAAGTTTCTGTTCTCATTCTTTATGTATTTAACATTGGGGACAATGTTCGATTTTATGTTTGGGGGAGAGATTTATTTCTGGTGTTGTTTGATGCGTTTTTTTCGGTTTTTTTTTTTTTTTTAATTAGTTGTCCGTTTTGAGTCATGTTTTAGAGTATAAATTAAGTTGATAATAATTTCCATTTAAATATGATTGACTATTTTATAGTATAATCCAAAGGAAAAATTGATGTGCTTATAAAAATAATATGTGTGCTTGGTTAGATTACTTTGTTTTTCACTGTGATTTGTTGACATTAGAGATCTATTACTCATAAATTGCAAATGTTATAATTAAGTTATTTTATGCATGTCAAATTTGGATTATGGATTGAAAAGCTTGAAAAAATTCTAGAACCTGCTTGCTTACTATTTGAGATGAAATTTGAAACAATGCACATTTAGGAAAATGATATGGGAAATTTTTTTTTGATTGGTTGTGCCTTTCAAGCTAACCCTATTAAATTTAATCCTTAGTCAACCCTTTTGAGCCTTACAACTGTTTTGTTGTTAACACATTCTTTTGAGCATAACTATAAAATGAAATACCATTTACTCTTTTTGACCCATACCATGAGCATGAAAATATTATATGAGGGGAGTGAATGTGTAATGGGATGTTTGTATTATGTGTTATTCAGAAAATTACTTTTGATTGAGAAAGAAAAAAATTAAAGAAAGAAAAGGAAAAGAAAGTGAAAAATGATTATGCTCCCAAACAATTATTTATTGAAAAATCAAAGTTTGGGGGAGTTTATTGAAATATATATATCTATTCTCATTCATTGCACAGAAAAAGGGGTAACAAGGGATGAGTGTGTGAAATTGTTCGGAAAGCTTGTTTAGTGGAATGCTTGTGGTATGATTAAGCCTAAAATTGTCTCTTTATCTACCTATACCTAAGCCTTCTATTACAACCCTTATAAATTCCTATTGATTCTTATTTGTGCATTTGTTTATATTAATGGAGAATAGTAGGTAATGTAGGCATATGGACTATTTGAGTTTGTGGTTAGTTGGTGAGAATTTGATGTGCATAAAGTGGTTCAATTATTTTATTTGCGAGTTATGAGTAAATGAGCTTTGGTGTTGATAGATTGCGGTGAAAGGGTGAATAATTGAGACTAAAAATCTAGATTAATGTTTTAAATAGCATGATTGTTTTTCCTGAGAATTATATATGCATAACAGTCTTGAGTGTTTGAATTTGTTAGTTATGTCAACTTGGTTTGTTAGGTTTGGGTCTAGTTAGATTATTTACTCGAGGGCGAGTAAATGTTAAGTTTGGGGGAATTTGTTAGGTTCATTTTAGGTTTGTTTTAGAGATTGTTTTATGTTATATGTTTAGTTATTTAGGATTGTTTAGCGCAGATTTATGCTTGTTTTCTTCTTGTTTCAGGTTTTAATGATCAAGTACATAATATGGAGTGAAATGAGAATAAACATGTTAAATATGATAAATAAGATGGATTTCGTGTTGATTGTAGAGTTTCAAGACATTATGTGTGGAAAATACTACATTGAAGATGCTCAACACACGTCGTTTATGCTCTATAACGCAAGTCTGATACTTCAAGACGAATTTTGATCATGATTTCTTCACTTTCTGGAAACACTTCTAGAAATATAATTTTTAGATATTTCTCTTAGCTTTCTATATCTTTTTGAATCATTCAATTCTGAGTTATATCAAAGGAGTTACGATCAAAATACAATGAGATGATGTTGCAGGCTGTTCGAAATGAGTTTCCGTTCTATTCTGGAAGTAGCGCTACAGCGCTACAATAATAGAGCTACAGCACTAGTGCACCAAATTTTGAGGCATTTTGGCACTGTTAATAGCGCTACAGCACTGGTTACGCGTTTTTCATATTTTAAACCACTTTTTGAAGGGAAATCTGGTCTATTCACTTGGGAGCATTAGAAGGCTATTTAAGGAACATTATTCTACGATTTTGGAGAGGAGAGTCTCAGTTTAAAAACCCTAGATAAAAAGAGGCTGTTGTAATTATTTTCTCTTTTTTTCATCTGATTCTGTAGGTTGATTTTATGAACAATTATTTGCAGTTTATTTTCATCATGGTATTTATGAACTAATTTCTTTTATCTAGGAATTAATGTAGTCACTGGGATTTTTATTTAATTTTATTATGATTTTATATTGATACTTCTTTTCTATTCTAATCTATATGATGTATGTTTAATGCTAGTAAATACTTGATCACTATTTGCTTGATTTAATGGTTTTGATTCAAAATTCGAAAGATGAGAATTGAATATGTTATCATTGTATAGACATAGGGTGCATATTGGACGAAAGTACCTATATGACTTGTGTAGTAATTAGGTTTATATGTTTAATGTCTTTTATATGTTCAAGTTTATCACAGAAATGTAGAAAACCTGCATATAGATTGAGATCTTATATCTTGAAAAAGAATAGGAATCGATTATATTAACCTGCTATTAGGATAGAAAGAAGAGATTTAGAATTGATTATTAAAATTAATAGAATGAACAGTTGATGAAATTAATTCCTAGGATTTTTATTATTGATTTTTAAGTAGTGATTCATTGTTTTGTTTTTTAGTTCTTTAATTCTGGTTCGTAGTTTATAGTATTTCTTTTATTTTTAATTGTTCACTTAAATTTTAATTAACCAAATAGAATTTGAAAATCAATTAGTGGTACTTGGGAGATAGTCTCTGTGGGAGGATATCCGTTCTTCTAGAATTTACTACTTGACACGACTACGTATACTTGCGTACAGAAAATTCATATCAGCTTCTTGGAGGCCGCATTGGTATTCTTGGGCGCCATAATAATACGATAATCATGTGTTTCTTCTCTTCAGGCTCTCAATGAAAGCACCAAAATGTTGACCACGATTTTGGCCAACGACGAGTAGACGTCAAAACTACAATAAACCTTCAAGAGAAAATACAACACTGATAATTTTATAGTGGTTCAGCCCCAATATGTTGGTAACAACCTAATCCACTTAGAGTTTGATATATAGATCTGCACTCAAGATCAGATGATCCTGTGTCAACTGAGTTTCTTAAGTGTAAATGCAAGAAAATACAAGATGTCTCTCAGAATACAAATGCTCTCTTAGAAAAATCAGAATCTGAAATCCCTTCAATGATGCCATGAGCTCTTTATTTATAGGCTTAGGAGCGTACAAATCGAAACCCCTCATAATTGGGATCATTCAGTTGCTCTAACCAATATTTAATTAATAATCAAATTTAAAATACAACAATATGCGATTTCTTTGGGATAATTTGAGAGATTCCCACCGTGGGTACGACTAATTCTAGCTGAAGTCGTTACTGAATTTCCATTGCGTAATGATGATCTGTCTGGTCAGCCAACTTCACTCCTTGAAGTGAGACTGGTCGGCCAAAGCACCCTTCTGGCTAGGCAAAACTTTTAACTGACCGGAAGCACTTGACTCCAAGATGACTGGTCGGCCAAAACGAATGACTAGTCGGCCAAAACAGATGACTGGTCAGCCAAAACGACTTACCGGTCAGTCCAAGCGGATGAATGGTCAGTCAAAAATCTTTACCGGTCGGACATAAATTTTACAGGCCGGTCAGATCACTTCTAAACCAGATAATTAATTTTCATGCCCAGTAGTATCACAAGATTAATCTCAAACCTTTGACCCAACCATTTATTGCCACTTGTCACTTTTATTGCCCTGTCACCGTATTCAAATTTTGGGGATAACTCCTTTAAAACTAATTAAAAATAGATATTTATTAACTATATTATGTTATACCTAAATTTCGAGAATAAAATAGTAGCATCGAAATGTAGGCTCACAAGTGAAGATATCAAAAACATTGGAAGTTGATCGGTAAAATATGATACGCAAGTGCACGCAATCTATAACGACCCGAATTTGCTAATTGGGCTTAGGGCCTTGATTGGTGTGCCTGGAGGGCAATAAATGATTTAATATGCTAATATGTGGATTTACGTGTATATATGATTATGATGCATGTTTGGTTAAGTTAAATATGATTGTGGACCCCATCTGGATATTAGGGGTATAAATGTGATAAATGTTATATATATGTGATATGACTGTGCAGCACGATCCGAGACAGTCCTGGGGAGCGGTTAGCCTGGAAGTCACGACGGGGTTGAGATTCGGATTCGGGGCGAGTCGAAGGGTAGTTCGGGTATTAGATGAGTTATGGGGTTATCGGGACATGAAAATAAATATTTGGAGATATATTTGAGGATAGAATGTCTAGGCGGGAATATTGGGGAAATTTACCATTTTGCCTCGGGGACATTTTGGTACCCCGAGCCTTGAGGTAACCATATAGACTTAAGCTGAATAAAACAAAAAGGAGGATTTACTTAGAAGCTTTGGGAAACCGACCTATACTTCTCCTTCTGAACTAAGGATAGCATCTCACCATCCTTATCCTTCTCTCCTTCATTCTCTAAGGCATATCAAAGGGAATTTTTGGTGCAAGCTAGCTTAGACAAGGGATTGGGCTGAGGAAACTTAGGAGCTTAAAGCTTGAGGATTGAGGATCAACTACAGGGATTGAATTCAGCAAGGTAAGCTTTAATTATTGGGGTTATGTTGAGAATTGTTTCTGGTTTGCTAGAGTATGCATGCTAGTTAAGTTTGATATGTTCTTGAGTATTTTAGTTGGGTTTTGGAGCAAATTTTGATGGGGTTTTAGTGTTGATATTGAGCTGGTATGTATGTGTTAATTATCTGGGTTTGCTAAGTAGGCTTTGGGATTGTTAGCTTGGTTTTTGTGAGGGTTGCCCTGAAGAAAAGGTAGAAAACTGATGAAGAATTCTGGGTTCGGTAACGAGGGCCGCGGCCCGTGTGCGCGCGCGGCCATGGGAGGCCGAGAAGCTCAAGCGCGCCGCGGCGCTTGGTGCGCACGCCGCGGCCTGTGTGGGGGTCAGTGTGGTGCTAGCCTCGGTTTCGAGGCTAGCCGCAGCGCTTGTGGGAGGGGTCGCGGCTCTTAGTGCTAGCTTGTGTTTTTAGGGATGTTTAGGCTTTGGAACTCAATGGTTAAGGCTCGGGATGGATTTTATCACCCGGATAGCATTCAAGGTCCCGGAGGTTAGAGTTATGGCTCGAAGTTATTTAATGGACTTGAACTTGATGGATGGATATGGTTATTGTGTTATGATTAGGGTTTTGGCGAGGCTCAAGTTAGAAGACTATGCTCGGGACATCGGTGCTCAGAGAGCTCGGGACTCAGGTAAGGAAACCCTTGTTCCTATAGAGCTTGTGTGCAGGGCTGAGCCCAATGTGTTTGAATGGAATTGGTATGCATGGCTGAGCCCAATATGTTAGAATTACAGGGCATAGCCTTTAACTGAGTATGGTAGAATATTGTACTTGCTTGTTATGCTATGTATGTTGTTATGTGAATGATCGGCGAGAGCCGAGAACGGTGTAGGCCGAGAACGGCGAAGGGCCGGAAACGGCAAGGGGCTGGGAGCAGTGTTGAGCACGTGGAGTGCGAGTTGCCAGGGCGAGTCCCTAAAAGGATACCTGGGATATCCTCACGGCGTGGTTTGCGAACCCAGGACTTGGTAAATGCCTAGGACGGCTAGGCTGTATGTGTTTAGGCCGTTGGTGGCCTGTTTATATGCTTGATATATGTGTTGCATATGTTATCTGTTTGTGGGTTTTCTTGCTGGGCTTCGGCTCACAGATGCTCTGTGGTGCAGGTAAGGGTAAGGGGAAAGCCAACCAACCGCGAGTGTAGCAGGCATGAGGCGGCGTGTACATGTTTGGCCAGCTGGCTGCCACAACCAGTGGAATTTGGGAGATGTTTGTAAATAAACCTAGATTTTGTCGTTTAGTCAACTTGGTTCAGCTTAAATGTTGTAAATGTTTCTAAACTGTAATTTGGGATCCCAAGTGTTAAACTTTTATGATTTTCAATGAAATGAATTTATTTCTAAAGTTTTTCCTCTGTTTACGGTTTAGTTACACTGTTTAAACTAAAACCTCGATTAGCGAGTTAAATGCACGTTTTAAACTCACCTAGTAATGACTCTAAGGAAGTAGGGCGTTACACAATCGATTCAAGTAATATAGATAGTAAAAAGAATATCGTTCCCATAAAGACTATTAAACAATTACCAATAATTGTTCTTTAATTTTTATTTGGCAAACAAAATTTAGATGAATAAATTTAATTATAAAATTTTAAATAACTATGAACAAAAATAACTAATCAAAAGATGAAAATCAATAATAAAAAGACCTAGGGTATTAAATTCATCAACTTTTCATTCTACTAATTTTATTAATCAGTTCTAAATTTATTTCTTCCTATTCTAATAGCAGGTTAACATAAATCGATTCCTATTCTTTTTCAAGATATAAGATCTCATCCTATATGCAGGCTTTCTATATCTCTTTGATAAGCTTAAACATATAGCAGACATTAAGCATAGAAACCTAATTACTACACAAGCCATACATGTACTTTCGTCCAATATGTAACCTATGTCTATATAATGATAGCATATTCTATTCTCATCTTTCGAATTTTGAATCAAAATCATAAATCAAGCAAATATTGATCAGGTATTTACTAGCATTAAGCAAATATTATATAGATTATAATAAAGAAGAAAAATCAATAGAACATCATAATTAAATTAAATAGAAATCCAAGTGACTACATTAAACCCTAGATAAAAGTGTTTAGTTCATATCAGGCATGACTAAATCAACAAAATAATAATTCAGAAACTTAAGATTCAATGACATGAAGAAAAAATAAAAAATATAAAAGTGCAGAAAAACTAATCTCAGAATCAAAATTAGTCTCTAAACTCGTAATTAAAATCTAACCTAACCCTAATTAAACATAAAGTCTAAATTTATACTAAGAAAAAAAAACGAATTCTTTTTTTTCATATGCGGGCCGCGACTTGGCCTTTCCTAGGTCACGATTTGTGTCCTTTTTTAGCCCTTCAGGATCTGGTTAACGTCTGCAGGCCCTGCGACTCTCTAAACCCCAGTCGCGACCCTCCTCTCCATGGATCTCCTGGGTTTGCCTCTGACTTCCACTAGCGCCGCGACTTATAAGAGCAAGTCGCGACTCTAATTCCTTTCAGCAACCTTGATCTTCTGACTTGACTAGAGTCGCGGCCCTTAAGCCAATGCCGTGACTTTAATTCAATTTTTTTTTCTTCAGATTTTAACCTTTTGACATCCTTCCTTCATCAAAACTTATTATTATTCATCCTTAGCACCAATTTGAGTCAAACAACCACCAAAAGCTCAATTTTTCCACCATTTCCTCTTCTTTTAGCATTTAACTCATGATTCAATGCACCGACCTTCAACAAAGGCAAACAAAAGCATAATCTTGCACAAAAAAAATATATAAAGACTCAAGATTACCACAAAAACACATTATAAAACGACACTTAAATGGAGTTATCAAACTCCCCCAAACTTACTCTTTACTCGCCCTCGAGTAAAGAACACAACAATAAATAGACTTGAATAAAAACCTAAACAACAAACACACCTGAATCAAGCTGATAACAATAATTCATGCCTCAAGCTATGATGACTAACACACTTATATAATCTTCAGGAAAATCAACTTACAATCTAGAATTTCAGTCAAAACACTATTCCAATTCACTTGAGTCCAAACAAAAATAAAAGCTCTCAAAATCATGATTAATAAATAAAATGTATTCGAATCATTTCATGCTCACCAATTTTTTTTTATTACAATCAATTAATATCATTATCCCATAAGCTAGATATACTTACTAATCTCCACTAATGTAGAAAACAAATGCTCAGAAAGCAATAGGACTTTCACAGCTTATAATTGAATGGCTTAGGTAAAGGTAGATAAAAAAGTCATTTAAGCTAAAATATACCATAAGCACACAAACCAAACAAACCAATCTTGTATCAACTTACAAACCCCAAACACAATCCCAAATTTCCCCAATTTTTCTTACATTGAGAGAAATTCATAAACTGATTTTTTTTTCTTGTTATTTTTTCTAATGATACTAAACTCCCCCAAACATAATATATTCCTGAATGGAGCAGTTTTTAGGCTGGTCCATTCGTGCATCATGTCTACTATTCCAAATATAAAATGATATTTATTATATGCATTAATTCATTATATTTTTTTTTCTTCAGCAATATGTCTAATCCAAACCCTATAACTGCTTTACTTGCTAATGATAAATTGACTGGAGATAACTACATGAAATGGAAATCGAAGATGAACATTGTTTTGATATGTGAAAACCACATGTTTGTCCTGAATGAGGAATGTCATGAGGCTCCTGTTCTCACTCCTGTCAAAACTGCTAGAGAAAAGTATGACAATTGGATCTTATCTGACAATAAGGCCAAATTTTATATTCTTGCTAGTATGAACGATGTGCTCAGAAAGAAGTTTTAAACTATTGAAACAACTTATGAGATTTGGGAACCTCTACAAGGCATGTTTGGCCATCAATCTGATAAGTGCAGACATGATGTTACTAGAAGCTTCATGAACATGAAAATGAAGAAAAATATTTCTTTTAGAAAACATGTCCTAGACATGATCAACATATTGCACGATGTAGAAATCCATGGTGCGGCCATTGATGAGAGAACTCAAGTAAGTGTGGTACTTGAATCTCTCACACCAGCTTTTGCGGCATTCACTACCAACTATGTTATGAACAAGTTGGAGTACAACATGACCCAACTACTAAATGAGTTGCAAACTTTTGAGTCTCTAAACAAATGTTCCACTAAGGTTGAGGAGGCAAATTTTGTTTAAACCAAGCCTTCCACTTCAAATGGCAATTCGAAGAAAAGGAAGGGTGGCCAAGGAAAGGACAAGAAAAAGGATAAACAACTAGAGAAGACCAACAAGTCTTCTAAGAAGAATAATTATGCAAAGAACTCCAAAAAGAAGGCACCGAAAGGATTATGCTTTCATTGTGGGGTTGATGGTCATTGGAAAATTAGTACCTGGCTAAATTGAAAGACAAAAAGAAGGGTAAATTTTATTTACTTGTTTTAGAATCTTGGTTAGTTGAAGGTGATTTATCATCTTGGATAGTTGATTTCAGAGCCACTAATCATGTTTGTTTTTCTTTGGAGAGTCTTAGTACTTTGAGGAAGCTGGCTCATGGAGAGGTGACCATGAGAGTTGGAAGTGGACAGGAGATCTCGACAGCTGCAGTTGGAAAAGCTCGTCTAGTTTTTTATAATAATAAATATATTGTGTTGGACAATGTTTATTTTATTCCTGGATTTTCTAGAAGTTTGATTTCCTTATCAAAATTTCATGAACAAGGTTTTAATATTTCTTTTAATAATAATTCAATTGTTATTTCGAAATATGGTTTTGACATTTGTTCTGCAAAAGTCTGAAGGTGGACTTTACAAGTTAGAGTCCAATGTTGAGCATGTTTATAATTCTGAATTATTTAAAACTGCGAATCCCATATCCATTAAAAGACAAAAGATAGATTCTGATAGTGAAACATATCTGCGGCATTTGAGATTGGGACATATTGGTTTGGACATAATTAATAGACTAACAAAGGATGGTCCTTTTAGAGAACTATCTATTGGTTCTCTCTCTATCCGTTAATCTTGCTTAGAAGGAAAAATGACTAAGAGATATTTCTCTGCTAAAGGTTCAAGAGCCACATAACCAATTCAACTTGTACATACGAATGTTTGTGTTCTATTAAATGTCCAAACTAGAGGAGGTTATGAATATTTCATCACTTTCATTGGCGATTATTCAAGATATGGTTACCTATACTTAATGCAAAGGAAATCCAAAAATTTTGGTAAGTTTAAAGAATTCCAAGTAGAACCTGAAAAAGAAATTAGGTAAATCACTAAAAGTACTTCGATCAGATCGAGGCGGAGAGTACTTAGATTATGAATTTGAGGGCCATTTTCATGAGCATGGTATTCAATTCAAATTCACCGCATCTGGAATACCACAACAAAATGGTGTTTCAGAAAGATGGAGCAGAACCTTGTTGGACATGGTCAGATCGATGATTAGTTTCTCATCATTGCCTTTGTCATTCTGGGGTTATGCAATAAAATGTGCTCTGTACATACTTAATATTGTTCCATCTAAGTCTATTTAGAAAACTCCATTGGAATTATGGAATGGTACTAAACCCAGTTTATGCTATTTCTATCTATGGGGTTGTCCTACACACGTGCTTAAAGAAAAGACTGGGAAGTTGGAATCACGCACCGAGGTGTGCATGTTTGTAGGATATTCTAAAAAAACAAAAGGTGGTGTATTTTATAGTCCCAAAGATAACAAAATGTTTGTATCTACAAATGCTAATTTTCGGGAGCATGACTATATGAATAACCACAAACCTCAAAGTAAAGTTGTACTTGAGGAAATGGTTTCAAATAAACAAGACCAATCACCAGCAGAGGAAAATGAAAAACTGCTAGAGGATATCGCTACTTCTAGTCAGAACAATGGAGAGCTTCATCGCCGTTGGAGGGTTGGTAAACAACCAATTCGGTATGAACATGAAGTTCAGATGCTTGTGTCTAGCACAAACAAAGATTATCCATTGACATATAGGGATGAAATGGAAGATCCAGACAAAGAAAAATGGCTAAACGCCATGGACCTTGAAATGGAATCGATGTATTCCAATTCTATCTGGACTCTTGAAGATCCACCTGAAAATGTTAAACCTATTGGTTGCAAATGGATATTCAAGAAGAAAAGAGGAACATATGGGAAAGTAGAGACTTTTAGAGCAAGGATAGTAGCAAAAGGCTACACATAGAAAGCAGGAGTTGATTATCAAGAAACTTTTTCACTTGTGGCCATGCTTAAATCTATCAGCATACTCTTATCCATAGCTGCTTGCAGGGATTATAAGATTTGACAAATGGACGTTAAAACAACTCTTCTGAATGACTATCTTGACGAAACCATTTACAGGTCACAACTGTAATGCCCTGGATAACCCAAGACCATCACACTATGTACATTAAATAGTGCTTAAGTCGCTAAACGAGTCATTAGGTCATAAACGTGCATCTAAGTGTTATTAATAGGCCAGGGTGAAAATCTTGGTCAAAAGGAATGGATATATTTTATTAAAAACATTAAACTATACATGGGATCCCATAAAAGTGTTTACAAAGTTATTTACAATTCAAAATGCTCATTACAGTATAAAAGTTACAACACGCCGACCTAAGCGGCAAAAATAGGGTTAAACCCTAGTTCTCCTGAGAAACACCTTGGTCGTGGTGGTCAAGCGGCCGCATATTTATGTAATGACCCAACTACTCTAGACTTTTGGACCATTAACGAAAACTATACATAAGCACTAATCCTTAATAAAACTTACAAGTGAAAAGACCATAACTTTATTTAAGAAACTTGTAAAAATAAAAGTTAAACTTACATAAAATTCAAGTTAGGATATGGGATCCCATTGTTTTAAAATCAAAACATGACATAATTAAAAAGAGATTTACATAACAAAATGCGGAAAGATACATGTAAAAACCATAAGAAACAAAACTACATCCTCGAATCGAAATGCTCGGCTCTTGAATCCATTCCGCCTCAATACACATTCTCTAAGCTTCCAAGAACCTTCCCCGCCACTAAGACCTATTTTCCTGCACATATAGACAAAAAGGAATGAGCCTAATGCCCAGCAAAGAAAATCTAACATATAGCCATATACATAAAAATTCATAGTGCAATATAAAAAAAAACATACCATAACACATATATCACATACATACTATAATGGCCATTATTACTTGGGGTCCCATAGACTAAACAAGTCATATGCCCATTAGATTAGTGGGGTCCTACTAGCTAAGCAGGTCATATGCCCATAATCTATTTGGGGCTTGTTAGTCATATGGGTCATATGCTCAAGCCTACAAACATACATATCATAACATATTTCATAACATAAAAACTATAAGATAACATATAAAACATATAGCACATAAATCCTATCCTATTTTCCTTACCAATATACCGGGATGATGAGAACAAAGTTGGGATTTTGGAACACTCCTAAAAACCATAATATAGAGGTGAGTATACTGAAGAAAAGAGATGGAAAGAATAAACTACACCATCGAAACGATACTTACCAATGAAAACCTTAAGTTCGAAGAACTTAGATGCCTAAGAATAGAAAAGACTGAGTTAGGATTTGAGTAGAGAAGAACTATAAGAATCAATATAGAAAGGAACTAGAATTAGGAATACCTTGAATGCTTCTATGACCAAACTATACCTCGAAACCGAAATACACTATAACCTTACTTCCCAAGTGTTTATTAAGCTTATAATTCCCAACCCAAGTGTTTACACTCTCACAATAACCTAGCAACTTGCAGCCTCTGAACTTAGCTTGATGAATGAATGAAGAATGCTTGGTGCTAGGTCCTATTTATAGAGTTCTAGGAATAAAAATCTTCTTTTTAGCTTTGAATAAAAAATAATAAATTTAATTGAAAATATTTGAATATTCTTCAGCAAAAGGCTTAGGAATTGTTCAAATTTTTCAGAGAGATTTAAGGATTCAAAGCTTGATTTTTAAAATAATAAAAACAAATAGAATCCTAACTTCTAACTCCCTAAATCTCGTAACTCTAAACTCCCCTTCAGTAAAATCAACATATCCGGAGCTTTAGAAATTCGATTTGGACTATCTTTATACCGTTAGAAAGCTCATTAAATTATCTACAACTTTTAAGAAATACTATTTTCTGAAATTCCTAATATAACTGGGTCAAAAACAGGTCGGAAGTTACAGTACCCTAAAGTTACGAAAAATTTATTTAATTATCTAAATATCAACCTAATCCACAAATAAATAAAATTGTGATAAATGTCATGCTCCTATCAGATTTTGGTGAAGACTAAGTCTTATATTTCTCTTATTTTATCATTAAAATAATAATTTCTTAATAATCATACATATGATAAGTGTTACTATCTTATTGGGTCTATCTAAACCTTATAATATAATAAATATCACCATCAATATCAGTCATATTAATCAAACCTTAGGTTAAAATTAATATTCTTAAACTATAGGTTAAACTTAGAAAATCTACAAGTGTTACTATGAGTGTCCAATTAAATCCCGGTCTGAACCAAAATCCACAGTTATAAACATACTACAACTAATACTAGCTATTACTACTACTACTACTACTATCTAACTAGCTAAGTAAATTCTGGGACTCTACAATGTACACATCACCACCTAAGCTCTCTACTCAAGGTTGGGTGAGCTTTTCTTTCCCTTTACCTGCACCACATAGCACCCGTGAGCCAAGGCTCGACAAAAAAACTTATTACTACATGTATACAATATAAATAAATTGTTATGAGGCTTGCAACCCTAATCAGATGGTGACTAATAAGTCTCTCTGAATAGATGACTAAGAAGTCTCTCTGGGGCCCTGCGCCCTAATCCATGTGACGTCTCAGTCACCTGAGCCTTTTTGGCCCTGGCTCTGAGTAACTAGCCTTAGACTAGCCAAGCGCTTTAGTTATCTTCGACCAATAGGTCGGTCAAGCATTTAATGCTAATGTTGATTAAATCTAATAATTTCAGCCTACGTTAAACACGCTAATGCCGCTCTTGACTCATAAGCCAATACTATACACTAGCGCTCAATACTATTGCCGATCATGACTGATAAGTCAGAGCTTCGCGACCAATACTAAACAACATTACCATTTCTGACTAATAAGTCAGTGCCATTCACAGGTAAGCAAAGCTGCCAGGCATTTATAATGTAATAAATGTCCATGTATAGATCACTCAACATGCCTCATCAATAACCATGCATGTCACATACTAGGTGCAGTTTTCTTACCTCTGGTTCGAGCGTGCAATAATAAAAGAACAACCCTTGAGAACGATTTGTCCTTAGGCCCCTTAGCGGTCACCTAATCATAACCAAATATGAAATCTCATCAATAAAATAAATAATAAAAAGGTTCATGGACTAAAACCGTGCTCCCAAAACCTCGAATCCTACTGAAACAGTTAGTAGATTTGGACCTGAGCCAAGAGAATCGAAAACCCTTGCTTAAAAGTTGATAAAACCCATCCCGGCACAAGAGGGACAGGCGGGTCACGACCTGCCCCCAAGGGCTGCCCCCCCCCCCCCCCCAAGACAGAGAGCCCCCTGTCTGGGGTGCCAGGGGCGGGCCGCGACTTGCCCCTGTTGGTCGCGGTGCGCCTGCTAGACAGAACCCAGGGGAGGCTCTGGGATGCATTCAAGTCGTGACTTCCATGAACTCGGTCATGACTTGACCCCATGAACCCAGCCCCCCTGCATTTTTCTCAATTCAAACTTAGCCAAATCTTCATCAAACCAATCCCAATACAACAATTAATCATCACCACAACCTTATTACTACTTTAACAACAAAACCTAAGCTTGGAAACACCCAAAACATCAACAAATATCCATTTCTAAGATCAAATTTCAAGCTTAAACATAACCTTAAAAAATTGAAGCTGAAAACCTTACATCAATCCTAGAATTGAACCCCTTTAGTTGTTGATCACGATCCTAAACCCTCAATCCTCAAGTTAATCCTCTAGCTTAGCTTCAAAACTCCAAACTGAGAGAGAGAGAGAGAGAGAGGGATGCTCGAGAGAGATGAGAATAGAGAACTCTATTTTTTCCTTAACCTTCTACAACCATCCCACTTAAGTCTATATAATATCCAAAATGACAGAAATGCCCCTAAGTCATATTAATCTTTCTAAGCCACCCCAATGGTATATTTGTCATTTCCCACCTATACCGCTAATAATAATTAACGTCCTCTAATTCCCGTTACTCCCAATACCCTCAATTAATTAATAAATCATATCCCATTACTCGCTCATTCCCGGTAATGTAATAAGCCTCAAATTACCCCTAGGCTAGCCCCGAGCCCGGTAATTAACCTCGTTATGACCAAATCGTTAACTTGCTTCTTAGGATCGTCTCATGCTGAATAGATCAAACATATCCACATAACAATGTGGTCTCACCCATATGTCACGTAAATTACGAAGATGCCCTTCTTATAAGAAGTGGGCCGACATGCATGAAATTATCATCATATAATAATATAACTCACATAATCATGCATATAATCACAAATTAAATTAGTTATGGCCCTCCTGGCCCCCTAATCCAGGCACTAAGCCACATTAGGGAATTTGGGACATTACAACTATCCCCTCCTTACAGAAATTTCATCCTCAAAATTTACCTGAACAGCTAGGGATACTGACTCTGCATATCTGACTCCAGCTCCCAGGTCGCTTCCTCAACCTTGCTATTTCTCCATAATACCTTATAGTTTTATTCCTCAAGACCTTGTCCTTTCTCTCTAGTATCTGAACTGGTTGTTCCTCATAGGAGAGATCTGCCTTAATCTCCAAATCCCCGTAACTCAACACATGAGTCACATCTTGTACATACCTCCAAAGAGCTGAAATATGAAATACATTATGCACGGCCGACAATGCCGGTGGTATGACCAACCTATAGGCCACCTGACCAATCCTCTCCAGGATCTCAAATGGACCTACAAATCTAGGGCTCAACTTGCCCTTCTTCCCAAATCTTCTCACCCCTTTCCATGGCGAGACTCTAAGGAAGACATAGTCTCCCACCTGGAACTCTAGGTTCCTGCATTTGGGATTTGCATAACTTTTTTGTCTGCTTTGAGAAGCTTGCATCTGAGCTCTAATCTTTTCAATGGCCTCATTGGTCCTCTGAACTGCCTCAGGACCCAAGTATCTCCTTTCTCCTGTCTTATCCCAATGAGTGAAAGATCTGCATTTCCTACCATACAACATCTCATAAGGAGCCACCCCAATGGTCGACTGATAGCTATTGTTTTAGGATAACACTATCAAAGGTAAATACTTACTCTAGGACCCACCAAAGTCCAACACACATGCTCGCAGCATGTCTTCTAATATCTGGATCATCCTCTAAGATTTTCCATCTGTCTGAGGATGATAAGAAGTACTGAACTTCAATTGTGTATCCATGGACTTCTGCAAACTTCCTCAGAACTTGGAAGTGAATGTGGGGTCCTGATCTGACATGATCGACCTCGGTGCCCCATGACCACAATCTTTCTCACATAGAGATCTATGTACTGGTCAACTGTATAAGTAGTCTTCACTGGAAAAAAGTAAGCTAACTTGGTGTATCGATCCACAATAACCTATACTGAATCATGTTGACCCACAGTCCTGGGTAACTCCACCATGAAGTCCATCGTTATGTCCTCCCATTTCCACTTTGGGATGTCCAGAGGTTGTAATAGCCCTGCTGGCCTCTGATGCTCCGCCTTGACTTGTTGACATGTCAAGCACCTAGCCACATACTCTACCACATCCGTCTTCATCACAGGCCACCAATACAGTGATCTCACATCCTGATACATCTTCGTGGTGCCTGGATGCAAAGAGTAAGGAGTAGTATGCGATTCATCCAGAATCTCCCGCCTCATAGCAGTGTCCATCGAAACATATATCCAACCTAAGTATTTCAACAAGCCCATCTCTGACACTGTATAATCTCTGGATACTCCAACTAGAACATCCTCTCTGATCTTGGTCAACTATGGATCACCCAACTGACCTTCCTTTATTCTCTCCAACAGCGTAGACTGTAGCGTAATGTTGGCCAACTGGCCCACCAGCAACTTTATGCCAGCTCTGATCATATGCTCTACTAATTCTCTAGATATCAACTTCGCACTGAAAATCTGTCTCGGACCTTTCCGGCTTAAAGCATCTGCTACCACATTGGCCTTTCCTGGATGATACAGAATCTCATAATCATAATTTTTTACTAACTCCAGCCAATGCCTTTGCCTCATGTTCAAGTCTTTCTGTGTGAAGAAGTACTTCAGGCTCTTGTGGTTAGTATAAATCTCACACTTTTCTCCATATAGGTAATGTGTCCATACCTTTAATGCAAAGACCACTGCTGCCAATTCTAAATCATGAGTGGGGTACCTCTGTTCATATTCTTTCAATTGATGTGAGGCATAAGCAATCACCTTCCCTGACTGCATCAGAACACAACCCAAACCCTGATGTGAGGCATCATAGTATATCACAAGCTTCTCCTGATCTATTGGAAGACTCGAAACTGGAGCAGTAATCAACCTCTGCTTTAATTCCTGGAAGCTATTCTCACACTTGTCTGACCACACAAACTTTTGATTCTTGCACGTCAGTTCAGTTAATGAAGTGGCAATATTTAAGAATCCTTCCACGAAACGCCTGTAATAACCTGCCAACCCAAGAAAACTCCTAACCTCTTAAGCATTCTTTGGCCTTGGCCAATCTCTAACTGCCTCAATCTTGGCTAGGTCCACCTTAATCCCCTCCTTACTGACAATGTGTCTGTTGACGCGGTTCTTCACCAACAGGTAATTAAGAGAAGAAGAGAAAGGGATTAGTGCTAAATGTAGAACCATAACAGATATATGATCTTAGAGAATGAAAGAGGTGACTCAAGGCATGTTTTTTAAGTGGTTCAAAGGTTAAAATCCTTCTACTCCACTAGTCAATATTATTGATATATACTGGGTATTTGATTACAGAGTATTTCTTACAAGAGATCATTCAACCAACCCCTTATCAACTCCCAGGGTCTCCATATTTATAGGAGAAGGCACCTGGACGTTGGTAAGAAGGTCATCCCGTGACCTTCTTACCTATCATATCAATTAAGTGACATTCATGATTAATTCCTAAACCTGACACATAAGTGTGGTCAAATCGATAGGTAAGGAGATAATGGGCCGCACGGCCCAACCCAGTCGTGGGTGTCTGAATACGCACGTTCCTGCTGCGTGTCCGAGAAGTCAGGGGGATATCAGACACGTGATGTCTGATATATGCACGTTTACCTTCCGTGTGTTGACTTCACAAAGGGTCATAGCCTCCATAGGTACGAGCTGCATACTTGACTCGACCTTCGGCCTTTAGAGTCCCTACTCCAATCTTGGGAAATGAAGGCGAGACCTTGGGGCTTCCTCGAGCTAATGATAGAAGCTCCGGTTTTGGGGGCGTCCATGAGATAATCATGATTAGTCCGCAGCTCGGCTTGCTAATCAGCCCGTGGGAAAATCAGGGCGTACAATGTCCAATGAAAGTTACCTGAGATAACAAGAACTCACATTTCTTGAATTTTGCAAACAATCTGTGTTCCCTCAATCTCTATAGAACCAACCTCAAATACTGCTCATGTTTTGACTCTGAGAATAAACCAGAATATCATCGATGAAGACGATCACAAACTAGTCCAAATAATCCTTGAACACTCTGTTCATAAATCCATAAAAGTAGCTGAGGCATTAGTCAACCCAATGGACATGACTAGGAATTCATAATGCCCATATCTGATGCAAAAAGCAGTCTTCGGTATATCTCCCTCCTTGACCCTCAGCTGATGATAACCAGATTGTAGGTCTATCTTAGAGAATACCCTTTTCCCTTGCAACTGATCAAACAGATCATCTATCCTTGGAAAATGATACTTGTTATTGATTGTTAACTTATTCAGTTCTCTGTAATCAATACACATCCTCAGAGAACCATATTTCTTTTTTACAAACAGAACTGGTGCACCCCACGGTGAGAAACTAGGTCTGATAAAACCTAAGTCCAACAGCTCCTGCAGCTATACTTTCAGTTCTTTTAATTCTGTTGGGGTCGTTCTATAAGGTGCTCTAGACACTGGCTCCGTCCCTGGTGCCATTTAAATCACAAATTCAATCTCTCTGTGTGGTGGAAACCTTGGCAAATCTTCTGGAAACACATCTAGAAACTCACAGACTAGTTTGATCTCCTCTGGTCCCACTGGCATGACTTGAGTGGTATCAACCACACTAGCTAAGAATCCTATGCAACCTCCTTGCAATAGATCTCTAGCCCTAAGAACAGATATCATAGGTATACGAGGTCCATGCAAAGTGCCAACAAATACAAAATGATCTTCCTCTTCAGGCTCAAAGGTTACCATTTTCCTTTTGCAGTCTATGATTGCCTCATACTTCACTAACCATTCCACACCCATAATCATATCAAAGTTGGTCATAACCAACTCTATCAAATCAACTGACAATTCTCTGCCCTCTACTGTCACTGGTAGTGATCTAACCCATCTTCTGGATACTACTAATTCCCTAGTGGGTAATAAGGTCCTAAACCCCACAACATAATAATCACATGATCTACACAGTCTATCAATAATTCTACTAGCAACAAAAGAATGTGTAGCACTAGAATCAATCAAAACAGTATAAGGGGTTCCAGCACTAAAAACCCGACCTGTAACTACTGAGGGACAAGCCTCAGCTTCTGCCTGAGTCAATGCGAACACTCAAGCTAGGGCCAAGCTGTCCGCCTTTCTTGGCTCTTCCTTTCTTACTTTCGGACAAGCTTTCTTGAAATGTCCCACTACTCCACATAAGAAGCAAGTTTTTGCCCTACACTCCCCTATATGGTGCCTCTTGCACCTAGGGCATTCAGGATAAACCCTCCAGGCCTCACTGCCGCCCAGCGGCCCATTGTAATACCATGTGCTCGCCTGTCAGGGCCTGGAGTTGGGAAGGCATTAGGAGCCTTCCTCTTCTGATCACTGGGGCCTCCGCCCCTACCTGAACCTATAAATGGAGGTCCCACCCTCTTAAAGTCTCTTTTGACTGCATTATCACGCCAGATCTTGTTCACTGCGCTCTCAGTTGTGAGCGCCTTCTCAACCACCTGTGCATAAGTAGTAACTCCAAACACAGTGGTAATACGAACATCACGGGCTATCCTAGGTTGTAGCCCCTAGAGAAACCTCTCTCTTCTGGTCCCATCAGTGGGCACCAATTCCATTGCAAACTTTGCCAGACAGTCAAACTTTAAGGCACACTCAGTCACTGACAGAGTTCCCTGAAACAACTTGCTAAATTCTTCAGCTTCTGCAGCCCTGATGGCATCATTATAGTACTTTTCATTGAACTGACTCTAAAACTCTTCCTAACTCAGGGCATTAACATTTCTGGTCAGGGATATCACTTCCCACCAAATTTGGGCATCCTCCTGAAACATGTATGTGGCACAAGCCACCCTCTCATTACCAGAAACCCTCATAAAGTCAAGGATGGTGGTAACCATGCTCATCCATTGCTCAACCTTAGCTAGATATACACTACCCTAAAAAAAATTGGAGGGTGCTGTTTCCTGAACCTTTCATAAATAGGTTCCCATTTACTTTCAACCTCTGGCAACTGGCCAACTGTTGACACCGATATAGGTGGTGCCTCTAGGAAGATGTTCCCTGCAGGAACCTGTTGTTGTCTCAGGAGGCAGATTTCTTCTTCCTGCCTCACTACTCTGGCTTGTAAATTAGCAAACAGTTGCTGCCAGTTATCAGGAGCTGACTGAGGGATCTGACTCTGGTCATTTTCCTGACCCTGTTTGTCATTCTGACCCTGATCTTCCTGGCTAGCTGATGATTCTATCTGCCTTGGAACATACTATCAACTCATACCTTGCTGCATTAATCAAAATGACTAGTTAGGTAGTGATAAATAAACCTCTTGTCGCTTCACGGTCCAAGATCATGCAGATACTCATCCATGTTCCACAATCATGGTAACAAACATATTGATTCATGACCACAAAAATTAACATTTAGCAATCAGCAATTAACCATTAACAATGCTAATAAGCATGTTCTATCAATATCAATGTTAATAAGCACGTTCTTGCTCATCATGCAGCAGTCAAGGGCCAGCCCTATTAGTGTATCTCATGCATGCAAGTAAATCATTTACACTCTATTTAAGCAGTTAAACACATAACCACATAAATAGTTACCAAACCATGAGTCGAGCTTGTCTTCAGTGGCAAGTGTATATGCCCAGCTAGTCTACAAGAACCCTAAACCTTGGCACGCTTTGATACCAAGTTGTAACGCCTTGGATAACCCAAGACCATCACACTGTGTACTTTAAATAGTGCTTAACTCGCTAAATGAGTCATGAGGTCATAAACGTGCATCTAAGTATTATTAATAGGCCAGTTTGAAAATCTCGGTAAAAAATAATGGATATATTTTATTAAAAAAATTAAATCGTACATGGGATCCCATAAAAAAATTTACAAAGTTATTTACAATCCAAAATGGTCATTACAGTATAAAAGTTACAACCCACTGACCTAAGCGGCAAAAATAGGGTTAAACCCTAGTTCCCCTGAGAAACACCTTTGCCGTGGTGGTCAAGTGGCCGCATATGTACACATCGCCACCTAAGCTCTCGACTCAAGGCTGGGTAAGCTTTTCATTTCCTTTACCTGCACCACATAGCACCCGTGAGCCAACGCTCAGCAAGAAAACTTATTACTGCATGTATACAATATAAATAAATCGTTCTGGGGCTTGCAGCCCTAATCAGATGGTGACTAATAAGTCTTTCTAGGGTAGATAACTAATAAGTCTCTCTGAATAGATAACTAATAAGTCTCTTTGAATAGATAACTAATAAGTCTCTCTAGATAGATGACTAATAAGTCTCTCCAGGGCCCTACGCCCTAAGCCTCTCAGTCACCTGAGCCTTTTTAGCCCTGGCTTTGAGTAACTAGCCTTAGACTAGCCAAGCGCTTTAGTTTTCTTTGACCAATAGGTCGGTCAAGCATTTAATGGTCATGTTGATTAAATCTAATCATTTTGGCATGCGTTAAACACGCTAATGTCGCTTTTAACTAGCCAAGCGCTTTAGTTTTCTTCGACCAATAAGTCAGTCAAGCATTTAATGCTCATGTTGATTAGATTTAATCATTTAGGAATGCGTTAAACACGCTAATGCCACTCTTTACTCATAAGCCAATACCATACGACCAACGCTCAGTACTATTGTCGATCATGACTGAAAAGTCAGAGCTTCGCGACCAGTACAAAACACAATTATCATTTCTGACTAATAAGTCAGTGCCATTCACAGGTAAGCAAAGCTGCCAGGCATTTACAATGCAATAAATGTCCATGTATAGATCACTCAACATGCCTCATCAATAATCATGCATGTCACATACTGGGTGCAGTTTTCTTACCTCTCGTTCGAGCATGAAATAATAAAAGAACGACCCTTGAGAACAATCTGTCCTTAGGCCCCTTAGCGGTCACCTAATCATAACCAAATATGAAATCTCATAAATAAAATAAATAATAAAAAGGTTCATGGACTAAAACCGTGCTTCAGGGATGTCGAATCCTACTAAAACAGTTAGTAGATTCGATCTGAGCCAAGAGAATAAAAAACCCTCGGTTAAAACTCGCTAAAACCCATCCTGGCACAAGAGGGATAGGCAGGCCGTAACTTGCCCCTGTGGGTCGCGGCGCGCATGCTAGACAGAACCCATGGGAGGCTCTAGGATGTATTCAAGTCATGACTTACATGAACTTGGTCGCGACTTGACCCCACGAACCCAGCTCCTTTGCAATTTTCTCAATTCAAACTCAGCCAAATCTTCATCAAACCAATCCCAATACCATAATTAATCATCACCACAACATTATCATTACTTTAACAGCAAAACCCAAGCTTGGAAACACCCAAAACATCAACAAATATCCACTTCTAAGATCAAAATCTCAAGCTTAAACATAACCTTAAAAACAGAGCAAACACCTTAAAAATTCAAGCTGAAAGCCTTACCTCAATCCCAGAATTGAACCCCTTCAGTTGTTAATCACAATCCTAAACCCTCAATCCTCAAGTTAATCCTCTAGCTTAGCTTTAAAACTCCAAACCGAGAGAGAGAGAGAGAGATGATCGAGAAAGATGAGAATAGAGAACTCTGTTTTTGCCTTAACCTTCTACAACCATCCCACTTAAGTCTATCTAATAGCCAAAATGACAGAAATGCCCCTAAGTCATATTAATCCTTCAAAGCCACACCAAGGGTATTTCTGTCATTTCCCACCTATCCTGTTAATCATAATTAACTTCCTCCAATTCATGTTACTCCCAATATCCGCAATTAATTAATAAATCATATCCCATTACTCGCTCAATCCCGATAATGTAATAAGCATCAAATTACCCCTAGGCTTGCCCCGAGCCCGGTAATTAACCTCGTTAGACCAAACCGCTAACTTGCTTCTTATGATCGTCTCATGTGGTCTCACCCATATGTCACGTACATGCACATAAATATACAATTATGCTCTCAACGGGCCAAAATTACAAAGATGCCCTTCTTATTAGAAGTGGGCCCACATGCATGCAATTATCATCATATAATAATATAACTCACATAATCATGAATATGATTGCATAATCGCATATTGAATCAGTTATGGCCCTCTTGGCCCCCTAATCCAGACACTAAGCCACATTAGGAAATTTGGGACATTACACCAACTAGAAGGGTTCGAAATTAAAGGTCAGGAGCAAAAAGTTTGCAAGTTTCTTAAGTCTATTTATGGACTCAAACAAGCTTCAAGATCTTGGAATCTTAGATTTAACGAAACAATCAAAATGTTTAGTTTTGAACAAAACGTTGATGAACCTTGTGTTTACAAACAAATCAAAGATAAGATTGTGGTATTCCTCATTCTTTACGTTGATGATATTCTACTCATTGGGAATGACATAGAAACATTATCAAAAGTAAAGAAGTGGTTAGTTGAGAAATTCCAAATGAAGGATTTGGGAGATGCCAAATATGTTATGGGAATTCAGATCTGTAGAGATCGAAAGAACAAAGTTTTGGCACTGTCTCAAGCAACTTATATTGATAAAGTGCTAGAATGCTTTGGCATGCAAAATTCCAAGAAAGGCACTATGCCTACCCATTCAGAAGTTAAATTGTCTAAAGAACAATGTCCACAAACACCTCAAGAAGAGGAAGACATGAGACAGTATCCTTATGCCTCTGCGGTAAGTAGTCTAATATATGCAATGTTGTGCACTAGACCTAACATATGTTATGCAGTAGGGATAGTCAGCCATTATCAATCCAATCCTAGATTGAGTCATTGGACAACAATAAAGAATATTCTCAAGTATCTCAGACATACTAGAATTATATACTTGTGTATTCAGGTGGAGACCTGAACCCCACTAGATATACTGATTCTGATTTTCATTCAAACAACAATAGTCGAAAGTCGACATCTGGATCAGTTTTCACACTTGGACGAGGTGCTATAGTTTGGAGAAGTATTAAACAATCTAGTATTCAAGATTCCACCATGGAAGCTGAATACATAGCAGCTTGTGATGCAGCTAAAGAGGTTGTGTGACTCAGGAAATTCAATATTGAACTGGAAGTTGTTCTAGGCATGGATAAGCCATTTGTTCTGTACTATGATAACAGTGGCGTGGTAGCTAATTCAAAGGAACCCAGAAGTCACAAGAGGGGAAAGCACATCGAGAGGAAATATCACTTGATTCGAGAGATAGTCAATCGTGGAGATGTTACTGTCTTGAAGATTGCCTCTAAAGATAATCTTGCAGATTCGTTCAGAAAGACTTTATCTATTAAACCTTTTCAGAGTCATGTAAGAAGTATGGGGTTGAGGGAAATGCCTCATTTGCTTTAGGGCAAGTGGGAAATTTTTGGGAATAGTGCCTTTAAAGAAATTGTAGTTGACAATTGTTTTAATGAAATGAATAAATGAATTGAGTTATTGCGTATAAGTAGCTTATGTATATATTATTGTTAATAATATTAAGTAAATATCAAAAAATTCTCAAGTTCATCTATGTGGTCTCAATCTCATATTGGTATGAGAGGATCGAGATTAAGATAATGAACTTAAATAGTTTGCTATAAAATAACGTTGTGGAATCTTTAGATTAATACTGCTAGTACGGTCCACTAGTATTATGAATACATGTGACCTAGATCCGGGTTACTAGTGTAGTAGGACACTTTAGTGGAGGTACTTAGTATACTGAGAGTATGTAGAGCTGGACCAGACGTGATTTGATAATACTTGTTTGAAAATCGTTTCATAGTATTATAAAAAACAACAACTGATGATCATATACAAACTGATCTTAATCTTGAAGGTGCTATGAACTCCTATATTTGTCATTTGATCCTTTGATTCATGCGTTACGGTTTGTCAAAATGATCAGGCTAAGAACTATTGTTTTGGGGACTCAATGATGTATATGGCTGGGGACATAGCTTAACAGATATGGAATCTATACCTTCTTATAGATTGAATGATTGTTCCTATGGGGTTGGCTTTTGGAACTAAAAAGGTTATTGACGTCAAATTCATAATCAGATTATGAATTAACCTTCACTAGTAAAGTCAGTGGTACACTAGGAATCAAGATATAATTAAAAGGGTAAAACGATAATTCTATTCCCACTTAATTATGAATCATCATCTAGAATTAATTTGTATGTAATGATTATATCAATGGACACTTTATGGTTACAATAAAGTACTCAATAAATATATGTCTTTAATTCTTAAGAGTGCAGTCTTATATTTATAGTGGTGTAATCATGAGTTTAATAAATATGATTATTACATCAAAGAGTTTTGGATAATAATCTATTATTTATTAGAGCTTGGAATTATTAGTCCATAGGTCCACAGGGCGGCTCTATCAACACTATTCAAGGTAAGAGTTGATACAATGATCAAACTGTGAATGGGCTATTTGAGAGAATATTTATTCTTCGGGAAAAATATACAATTATGTGATAATTGAAGTTGCACAATTTATTATTGCATTAATGCAATTTTTGAAATTGTATAGAAATAAAAGAAATTGATTTTGATCAATTATTTTATTTAAGTGAGAAATGATAAATATGTATAGTCAAATTTTGTTTTGAGTATTATATTTATTTAATTAATAATAAGATGATAATGAAAATTCAAATTTTGAATTTTGAAATTCAAGTTGTTATCTTTTCCTTACAAAGATGATACCTTATTTTAATTTTTAATTATTAATTAATTAAAATAAATATGTATGAAAAATCAAATCCCATTATTTTAGGGAAGTGTTACACACATAGGGTTTCCTGAACTACCCTATGCGTGTACCACTACTGATAATGATCAATTATTAATTTTTTATTTTATTTAATTAATTAATAAAACATTTTGAAAAAGATTTTAAAATGGAATGTAAGACTTTGTCTTCAATTATCATTTATTTTTATTATTATTAAAATGATCACTATTGTCTTATTATTATTATGATAATAATACCTATATATTCTATATGATAGAATATAGGAAATGAGTAGTTTTTGAAGCCTCAGAAAAAGTGATCATCATTTTCTCACAAAAGAAAAATATTTCTCTCTAGCCTATAATCAAGAGTCTCATGTGTTGAGAATACTTTTGATTCAAAAATTTGATTCTTGTTCTTTATGTGCCCACCCACATCTTGAGGTGTCGAGAACATCTTGGAAGATCTTGGTGTGAGTACTCAAGTGAGGATAGGAAGATCGAATTATTTACGAAAAGATTCAAGAACTCTTGATAGGCTACAAGAGGTAAATCATTCTGTATCATTTATACATATACATATTTTGTTGATTAACATATTTCATATTAAAGGATCCTCATATAAAGTTGTTTATATGAAAAAATTTAGTTGTATACAATACTACCATTACCGTAATTTCCACTGTGCACTAGGAACAGTTCCTAACAACATTTACTACCCTATTTTCATGGGCTACCAAGAGAGGACCTGAATAAGCATCTAACAGAATTTCACATAGTCTGCTCTAGTATGAAGCTAGCATTTGTAACTGAAGAGCAAATTAAATGGAGATCCTTTCCACTTTCTTTGAAGGATGGTGCAAGGGAATGAATCTATTACCTTCCTCTTGGACCTATTAGTACCTAGAATGAAATGAAGACATTGTACTTGGAGCATTACTTCCTAGCATCTAAAGTTGGTAGCATAAGGATGGAAGTATGTGGCATTCGCCAATAGACTGGAGAGTCTTATATGAGTATTGGGAGAGATTTAAGAGGCTATGTACTAGGTGCCCCCATCACCAAATAAGTGAAAAACTTCTGATCCAATACTTTTATGAATGGCTATTTCCATTGGACATGGGCATATTTATGCAACAAGTGAGGGAGCACTGGTGGACAAGATTCATGTTGTAGCTAGGAGTTTAATTTCTAATATGGATGCAAATTCTCAACAGTTTGGAGTTTGTCATGAGGGTTCAGTTAAGGGAGTAAATGAGACAAACTCTAAAGTAGAGCAGCAGCTTGTGCATTTGACTAGTATGGTTCAACAAATAGCCTTAGGTCAGCAAGTGAGACCTTGTGGCATATGTCAGTTGGTGGGGCATCCTACTGATGCATGTCCCACCCTTCAAGAGGACATCAATGAGTAGGTAAATTCAATGGGGGGATTCCCAGGGCAAAGGTATGACCCTTATGCTATAACTTATAATGAAGGGTGGAAGGAACATCCTAATCTTTGATATGTAATCAACAACAAACCATACCTACTAGACCACCAGGTTTTCCTTACCAACAAAGGCCTCAACAAGCCTATGCACCTCATCCTCAACAACCCCCTATCTCACAAGGTTAGGATCCATCAATGGCGGATATGTTAAAAATGTTAGCGGCCTCCAATATACATACTCAAGTAATTCTTCAAAGTGCTCAAGTGTCCCTGAAAAATCTAGAGAATACTATGGGTCAAATAGCCACTTCATTAAGTCAAAGTGAACTAAAAAATCAAGGAAAGTTACCTTCACAACATGTTAGGAATCCAAGGGAAAACGCTAATGCCATCACATTAAGGGATGGCAAGACTTATGATCTACCTACTATTCCATCAAGTTCAAACGACGCGCCATTTCCTCCTACTCAACCCGCCCAACAAGACAAAGATGAAAACTCAACGACAACACCCAAACCTAAACTTAAACCAACTATTCTCACTTATGTCACTACTCCTCCATTTCCTAGTCGTTTGAGAAAGACAAAGAAAGATGAAGTTGAACAGGAAATACTATAGACTTTTCGCAAGGTTAAGGTAAACATTCTCTTACTTGATGCCATTAAACAAGTACCTTGATATGAGAAGTTTTTAAAGGAGTTATGCACCAATAAGAGGAAGTTAAAAGGGAATGAAAAGGTGAGTGTGGGGAAAAATGTTTCGGTGGTAGTTCAAAAGAAACTTCCACCAAAGTGTAAGGATCCTGGAACCTTCACTATTCCTTGCACCATTCGAAGTAAAAGGATGTATGTTAGATTTGGGTGCTTCAATCATTGTATTTATACCTCTTTGAATTTGGGATCACTTGAAGAAACGGGGGTGATCATTTAATTAGCGGATCGTTCTAATGCCTATCCAAGGGGAGTAGTAGAGGATGTATTGGTTAAAGTAAATGAATTAGTGTTTTCTGTGGATTTCTACATTCTTGATATGGAAGATGAGTCAGTTCCATGCTCTACACCAATTTTATTGGGAAGGCCATTTTTAAAGATAGTTATAACCAAGATAGATGTTCATGAGGGCACTTTGACTATGGAGTAGGATGGTGAAGTGATTTTCTTTAATATTTTTGAGGCTATGAGGTATCCAAGTGATGTTCATTCAGTTTCTTCAATTGATATTTTGGACTCATTGTTGCAATGAATTCTTGATTGACATGGAGAGGATGGGTTTGATGTTGTTTTAAGGGAACCAATAGACTTGAAGAAAGAGGATGTCACTACTGAAGTAAAGGAAACAGTGGCTGCACTTAATATTGGTGGAGAGGTTTCTAAAGAGGTACCATTCTTCGTGTTGCCTATTTCTCATGAGCAACTTCAACCATCTGTCAAATCACCACCCAATCTTGAATTAAAACCACTACTGTAGTGCACCAATTTTTTTTTTTTAGTTTATTAAAATTTTGTGATTTATTTTATTTAAGTGTTAAGTGTGATGAATTGTTTTATTTAAATATTGTTTATTTTATTTAGTTGTTGTTGTTTTATTTGATTGTTTGATATTTTATTTAATTTTTAGAATTGTTTGGTATAATATTTTGAATTTAAATTTGTTAATTGTTTGTTTGGTTAATGTTATCCAGATTTTCGGATAGCGTTTAGATTGATGTCCTCGGGGAAGCAGAATTATCGATGTCTTTCACGGTAGGTGACCAGAGCTCGCGGATGGACAGAAAGGCTTCGCCTCTCCTGTTTAGTGTCCGGATTACTCTTCCAAGCAAACACGACACGGAAACCCGTCAACCCTCTCGGACTCCCGAAGGAGTATCCTTCGGGGAAGCTCCTTCCAGGAGAAGCTCTTCGAGTGTTCTTCGCGGAAACGGTTCCGTGCCTCGCACGGAACAACACCAAGCGGTCGAGTCATGGAGGAGGAATATTTGGAATGATATCCACCTGACACAGGATCCCGCCTGACACGCCCAACAGGTCAAAGCCGCACACATCCCAGCACGCCTAAGGGTACCTTTTCGCCTACTGTTCTGCTGACAACTTGGAAAAGACGGCTGACTTTGTGTGTTCCCCATACTTTCATGTAAATATACCCACATAGAGTTTTGTAGCCATGCTACTACAGTAATTGTATTCCCTATTTATGGCTGGAGTAATTAAGACTCATGTACGTAGAGAAAAACCCTAATCCAAAACCCTAGCTATAAAGACCCCTTCATTTTACAAGAAGAGGGACGGCCAACAGATCACATAGCAAAAACTCTACAAAAATCTCTCTAGCTTCATCTTCTTCAAGAGAACCCGAGAGAAACACTGTGAGTGTGTGAAGTTCTTGTACACCAGCCATCTTACTGTAGTCCTTTCCAAGTATAATAACATCGACTCGTGGACTAGGGCTTGTTAACGCCTGAACCACGTAAAAACACTGTTTGTTTAGTTATATTTCAACATTTTTACAGTTCTTATCTTTTTATTATTCTGTTTGTATTCGTTTCCGAAAAACTCGGTAAACATTTTGGTGCTCTCATTGAGAGCTGTAGGAAGTTGTTAGTCAGCTCTTTTTCTGTGTACGTTTTTTGTATTCACTTCGTGCTGAAGAGATGGTGACTACGAGAAAATCCGCGGTTGACAAAAATTCTAGGGTCAACCCCGATACTGTGATGGAAGATGCGGTGCAAAACGAACCCTTGGACTACCAAGGTGAAGACCCGACATCCCGCCAGGATCGGGTCAGTACTGAAGATACGACATACTTAGAAGACGAAGAAGAGTATGTCCAAGACGGTTATTACAAGGACGGCTGCTACTATGAGAAGGACCCAGAACTGGTCCAAGTAGCCGAAGAACTGGAGGTCACCAAAGCCAAGCTTGCTGAGCAGGAGCGCCTCTCCGAAAAAATGCAGCGCATGATGGAGCGCCTCCAAAGCAAGTTCGGAGACCTAGGCGACTCGGACGAGGACGCCTCTGTTTTAGGTGGTGCTGATGCCGCTATGCCGGATCCAGCCGCTGCTGGACCATCCAAAGCCGCCCCTAACAAGGGTAAAGAAAAAGTTGGAGAGCCTGTACGCGCTGACGCCCCTGCACCTCCTAAAGGCGTGAATCACCAGGCCGACTGCCCCCCCCCCCCCCGCGCGCAGAAGGTCTCTGGCGCTCCTAAGCCCAGACGTCCTTCAGCCCCAAGGGGGCACTCTGTGCCTAAAGGGCCTAGTGCTAAGGCACCCAGGCCTAGGGGAAAGAACAACCGCCCCAGTGATTCCGTCAACCAGGACAGTCGGGCTGCGAACTCGCACTCCGAAGATAGCTGGTCCACGGTGGACCTAAGAAGAAAGTTGGAGGCCAAGTATGAAAAGGCCAAAGGAGAAAAGGCCCGGCCTCGCGGAGCTGACCTCCGAAATCATATCAATGACAAGCTCCGGGGACGTGACCTCCCGGAGAGTGATACGAAGAGGCTCGAGGAACAGATTGCTGCCTTGACCAAGCTGGTCCGGAAGCAAAGTGGGGCCCTGTCAGACTCTGAGGAGGAAGACCCGGAACCATGTATTCGGAGGATCGCGGAAACGTCCCTCCCGGATAACTTCAAAATACCTCACATAGAATTATATGATGGGAGGACAGACCCGCGTACCCACCTAGCTAAATACAACAAAATGATGCAAGTGGCGCGTGTCAGTGAGGACGCCAAATGCATGTGCTTCTCACTCACCCTTACCAAGTCCGCGGAGGACTGGTGGAAAAGATTAGCTCCCGGATCAATCCACAGTTGGAAGGAGCTACAGTCCGCGTTTAGGAGGCAGTTCATTGCTGCCCGCGACCACGACATGGAGGTTGGTTCCTTAACCAACATCAAGCAGCAGCCCAATGAGAACCTCAAAGCTTTCATTCAGAGAATGATGGAAGCTGCTGCAAAGACCAAGGTCAGCGATGACATGAAGCTGATCGCCCTTCAATCGAGCCTTACTGTCGGCTCCCTGCTATGGGGGGAAATGCAAAGGAGACGGGCAGAAACGCTGTCCGAATTCATGTCAAAAGCTCAGGGAATCATCAACCTTGAGGATGCCTACCAGCAGGCCTTTGGAGTTCCCCCGGCTCCAACGCCTTCCGTGACTGCGCCGAGCTTTGCTTTGCAAGCTCCCGCACCAGCCCTCACGCTTCCAGGAGCCCAATTCACTCCAAGTGTGTATGGGCCTTCCGCGTCTGCTCGGACGCCGAGTCAAACCCATTTCTCTGGGTACGGAGCTGTACAAACCGGATGTAGTATCGCTCCTGGCATGCCGCAGCCGCAAGCGGAAGCCCCAGAACGAAATTTGAGCCAATCGCGGAGCAAACGAAGCGGAAGAAACTCCAACCGGGGAGACCATTCAAAGAAGCCCCGGAAGGACTATGAGCCCAAGTTCACGGAATATACCAGTTTGATAGACTCGCGAGAGAATGTCTATCGGGCGACCTGTAATATGGTCAACTACAGGAAGCCCCCGAAAGTGTCTCACGGAGGAAGGCGTCCGCGAGAATCCAATAAAAGGTGTGAGTTCCACGGAGACGTGGGGCACACCACGAACGAGTGCCTTCAGCTGAAGGATGAGATCGAGTCCCTGGCAAGAGCGGGACACCTCGGTCAGTGGGTGAGGATACCCATTATCTATCCCGGACAGGGGGTAGTTCACGGAGCTGCATATTCCCCGGGACAGAGGGGGACCGCTAGCGCTCCTGGAGCCGGTCACCCCCAAGCTCCCGGGTCTCAGTTCCCAGCGCTTCCTGCTCCAGCCGCTCCGGCACCCATTACCTTGTTGGCTCCAGGGCCTGGCAACCCATATCCGCCCGGCCTTGCTCCACCACCCGTTGACGGACACGTAGCCACCATTTCCGGAGGACCGCACCTTGCCGGAAGCACCCGCAACTCCCAGAAGAGGTACTTGAGGGAGTTAGAACACACCGGGGAGATGTGCGCCTTGCTTCAATCACCTGCTCAACGTCCCCGAATGATGGATCTTCCCATCACCTTCACGGAGGACGATGCTCGACATGTGCACTTCCCCCACAACGATCCCCTCGTGGTGGAAGCCCAGATTGCCAATAAGAAGGTCTCACGGATCTTGGTCGATAACGGAAGCTCCGTAAACATCCTCTTCAAAGCGGCCTTCCACGCGATCGGATTAACCGAGACAGACCTGGCCCCATGCCCCATCCAGCTTCAAGGGTTCAATGGGGACGCACTCATGCCATTAGGCAAAATTCAACTTCCAGTCACCCTCAGAGGAGAAAGCGACGCTTGCGCCTTCAAGCATAGCACATTCGTGGTGGTCGACTGCCCCACGGCGTATAATGCCATCTTAGGCCGACCGGTCCTAATCGATTGTGGGGCCATAACCTCGATACGCCACTTATGTTTGAAGTTTCCATGCGACGATGGGCGTATTGGCACCCTCCGAGGAGACCAACGAAGTGCACGGAGCTGTTATAACGTCTCCGTCCGATCCGTCTATATGGTCCAGGAGCGTTTGCTGCCATTCCTTTGGCGGAAGAATTACCAGAAAATGGGGGTGCTCAAGAGGCATACTTTGACGAACTCGACCCAAGAGTGGGAATCGAGAAAGCAATAGAGCCGATGGAGGAAGTCGAAGAGGTGATCCTCAACCCGGGAGAACCCACCAAAGTCATTCAGGTGGGGAAAAACCTGCCGTCGGCCATTCGAGATAAGATCGTGGCCACTGTGAAGGATAATCAGGATATCCTGGCATGGTGCCACGCTGATATGACGGGGATTAATCCCAATGTTGCGTGCCACGCACTCAACATAGACCCATCTGCAACTCCAATTCGCCAAAAGAGGAGGCCGTTAGACCCAGTGAGGGCCGAAGCCGTCAAAGCTGAAGTGGACAAGTTGATGTCCATAGGCTTTCTCCAGGAGTCGCACTATCCCGTGTGGTTGGCCAACCCAGTTCTGGTCCCGAAACCCGATGGGTCCTAGAGAATGTGCATTGACTTCACGGACCTAAACAAGGCCTGCCCGAAAGATTGTTTCCCTCTTCCGCGAATCGATCAGATGGTAGACGCTACTTTCGGGTACGAACTCTTATCCTTCATGGATGCGTACTCCGGATACAACCAGATCAAGATGCATGTCGCGGACCAGGAACACACCAGCTTCCTCACGGACAAGGGTGTCTACTGTTACGTGGTCATGCCTTTCGGTTTTAAGAATGCTGGGGCGACGTACCAGCGTCTAGTAAACAGAATGTTCAAGGACCAACTGGGGAGGAACAGGGAGGTGTACGTGGACGACATGTTGGTAAAGTCCAAGACCTCCGGGGACCACAGTGACGACCTTGAGGAAGCTTTCGCCGTGATCCGAAAGTACGGGATGAAACTGAATCCAAAGAAATGTACTTTCGGGGTCTCGTCTGGGAAGTTCCTCGGTTTCATTGTCAGCTCCCGCGGAGTGGAAGCCAACCCTGAGAAAATAAAGGCGTTCATAGATATGCCTTCCCCCCGGAAACATAAGGATGTCCAGAGCGTTACCGGAAGGATAGCTGCTCTCAGCCGCTTCGTATCCAAGGCCACTGACAAGTGTATCCCCTTCTTCAATGTGTTGCGAGGAAACAAGAAGTTCGAGTGGACCCCCGAATGCGAAGCAGCCTTCCAACACCTCAAAGAACATTTAACCCGAGCTCCCATTCTGTCCAAACCTGTCGAAGGAGAGGCGTTGTTCTTATACTTAGCTGTGACTGAGCACGCAGTGAGTGCCGCTCTCGTCCGGGAAGATGGCCGTATCCAGCTCCCTGTGTATTACGTAAGCAAGAGGTTATTGGACGCCGAGTCCAGATATTCAATGATCGAGAAACTCTCCCTCTGCTTGCTAATTGCTTCACGGAAGCTGAGGCCATATTTCTAGGCGCACACCATCAAAGTACTCACCAACCACCCTCTCTGACAAGTCTTGCAGAAGCCCGAGTCTTCTGGCAGATTGCTTAAGTGGGCCATGGAACTGAGCCAGTTCGACGTCCACTACCAACCACGTGTTTCCATAAAAGGTCAAGCTCTCGCGGACTTTATTGTGGAATGCTCGGGAATGAATGACCTCCCGGAAGATCCTGTCCCGGAACTTCCCACATGGAAGGTCTATGTAGACGAAGCCTCAAATGAAAAAGGAGCTGGAGCAGGGGTCATCCTAATATCTCCCCAAGGGCATCAGCTCCAGAGCGCCATCCATTTCGCGTTCCCAGCATCCAACAACGAGGCAGAACACGAAGCCATGTTAGCTGGATTACGACTGGCCAGAGAAGTCGGAGCCCAAAAAATCGAAGTATACAGCGACTCCCTACTTGTGGTAAACCAAATATCCGGGGAATACCAGACGAAAGGCGAAAGGATGGCTGCCTACGTGTCTCTCTCCCGCGACCTACTGCAGCATTTCAAAGGCTACCAAATCCACCAGGTCCCCCGGGACCAGAACTCACTCGCGGACACGCTGGCCAAGCTTGCAACGGACCCGGAGATTGAACAGTATGGCTTAGTCCCCATCGGGCACTTAGAAGCCCCCAGTACTGAGACACGAAGGATAAACGCCATCATCGACCATTCCCACTCCTGGATAGGACCCATCCTCAGATTTCTCACCACCGGAGAGCTCCCCACTGATAAAGCTGACGCAAGGAAGCTCCAATATCAAGCTCCCCGATACGTGGTTATGGATGGAAAGCTTTACCGCAGGGGGTTGTCCATACCCTTCCTTAGGTGTGTTGCCGGAATCGAAGTCAGCACCATCATCCATGAGGTTCACGGAGGCTTCTGTGGCGATCATACCTCCGGGCTGAGCCTCTCCAAAAAGATCCTTCGACAAGGATACTTCTGGCCCACCATGAAGAAGGATTGTGTGGATTATGTCAGGAAATGTGAGCAGGGCCAGAGGTACGCCAAGGTTCCGCGAGCGCCGCCTACAGAAATTACCCTAGCCCCTGGCCGTTCGCCGTTTGGGGCATTGACCTAGTAGGTTCCCTCCCAACTGGAAAGGGTGGAGTGAAGTATGCCATAGTCGCGGTAGACTACTTCACCAAATGGGCTGAAGCTGAACCTATGAACACGGTCACATCTAAAAAAGCACTGGACTTTGTCATCAGGAATATAGTGTGTCGTTTTGGGCTTCCACGAAAAATTGTGTCCGACAACGGAAAGCAATTTGACAGTGAACACTTCAAGAACTTCTGTGCTTCGCATGGAATTATCAAAAGCTTTTCCGCAGTCGCCAGACCCCAGGCTAATGGGCAAGTGGAAGCTATAAACAAAATATTAAAGACCACGTTGAAGAAAAAACTCCAAGCCTGCAAGGCTCACTGGCCGGAAGAACTTCCGCGAGTACTTTGGGCCTATCGCACAACAGAGAGAACTTCGACGGGGCACACGCCTTATTCCATGACCTTCGGTTGCGAGGCCGTCATCCCAGTAGAAACTATGATCCCCTCTCACAGGCAAGATACCTACGACCCTACCCGGAACCATGCCCTTCTCCAGGAGTCCTTGGACATGATCGAAGAGCTCCGGGAGCAGTCGCAGGTCCAACTAAAAATGTACCAAGGCAAGATAGCCCGACACTTTAACACGAGAGTCAAGAGCCGTACATTCGAAGTTGGGGATCTTGTCCTACGGAGAGTATTTCCTGCTACGCAGGATCCGGGAGTGGGAGTCCTCGGACCCAACTGGGAAGGCCCCTACGAAGTCCAAGAAAAAGTGGGCCATGGGACGTATCACTTAAAGAGACTCGACGGATCTAAAGTCCCGCGCGCCTGGAACGCGGAGCACCTCCGCCGTTACTACCAGTAGGCCCCGGACCATCCAGTCGGAAGTCCTTGGTGAAATTAGCAAAAGTGAAAAATGTGGAAATAATCCTCCCTATTGTAAAACTCACGCCTAGCACGCTAATTTAATGAAACACGGAGAGATTCACTCCGCTTTTACTGCACTTTTTATCCCTGTGTTCAAAGCTGCGTTTAAACAAGTGACCACGCGGTCTGGAGACGTCCGGACTCCACGCTCACTTGGGGGGGTATACATGGCTAAGGCATAGCCATACGCCCCTTGAACAAAACGTACCCAGAACACCACTTATGTGCTAGCATTGTGTTTGAAATTTTTAAATTGTTTGAAATGTTTAAATTGTTAAGCTTAGGTTTATTTGTTGCCATGAACATGCTTGCATTATGTGTCATATGTGCATTATGTGCTTATGTGAAAATTTCCATGGAAATGCCTGCCAGTATGTATCATGAAAATTATCTCCTGTGTAGCCCAGCGATGGACAGGACTGGGGGTTGAGGCACGTTCATAGAGCTACGCCAAAACACCCCCAACTCCCTGACAAGTCCTTTGCAGAATACTCCGCGATCGCTGTAGAGCTTTGCTTCGCAAGCTCCAGCTCCGGGTCCCGCAAGGCGAAAGATGGCAAGATCCGCGATCGTTGTAGAGCTTTGCTTCGCAAGCTCCAGCTCCGGGTCCCGCAAGGCGAAAAATGGCAAGATCCGTGATCACTGTAGAGCTCTGCTTCGCAAGCTCCAGCTCCGGGTCCCGCAAGGCGAAAGATGACAAGATCCGCGACCATTGTAAGCCTTGCTTCGCAGGCTCCAGCTCCGGATCTCACAAAATGATGCATGGCGAGCTCCTCGACCATTGCAAGTTTCAGCTCCAGGAGTAGACATGGTCGATCCCCCACTCACAGCAGGCCTTGCTTCGCAAAGCCCCTGCTCCGGGGTCACACCTGGTGGGCGTGGCGATTTCCCCGACAGCAACGAGCCTTGCCTCGCAGGGCTCCATGCCAGGTCCCTGAAGTCAGCCACCATGAGGTTCGCAACAACAGTTAGTTTTGCTTCGCAAAGATCTAACCTTAAGTCTAGAGACGCTCACCAAAAGAACTCCCGTTCCAAACCATGGAACGGCTCACCTTAGCAATCCCAGCGAACAGTATAACTACAAGTCCCGGGATTGGCTATGTGCCTTAGGAAAGCTAAAATACGATGAAAGGAGCCTGGCCGTTGGAACCAGGAAACCTTCGTAACCTAGAAACTACGTGGGAAAAGACATCATCCGTTAGAGCTTCAAGTGGGAAGTGCATAGGTTTTGGCCGTTGGAACCAAAACCTCATACGCCCCTACAACAGTTTCTACCGTATAAAAGTCTACCCTAAGTGCAAAGATAAATAAAGAACTCGGCAGAAAAGAAAGGAGAATGCTATAATTATGGAAAATATGTCCGCAATGAAAAACTCAAAATGAAAAATAATTAAAGATAAAACCCCTTCAAGCATTGGGGGTAGCTGCAGCTTCCACGACCGCGGCTTCGGGGGCATCAGCTTCAACTGAGGCTGGCGGAGTCGGCTCATTGGAAGGCGGAACTTTGTCATGAGAAGGTTCAGAGGTCCCCACCTCTCCGGGATCTCCCACCTCAGGGGCTCCAGCACGTTCGTCAATGTTGTAAGTTTGGACGTACGCCTCTGGGCCTTGATCCCACACGAGTAGCTTCTCCCTCATGGCTTCAGCATCATCTCCCAGATAGCCTAATACCTCCGGGTTCACTTTCCAGAGTTGATGCATGAGGACCACATGCGATATATTAATCGTCCTGTTCAGTATCACCTCAGCATCCTCCTTCTCCTTCAAGCGCTCCGCCTCGGAGGTTGCCAGCTGTGCCTCCGCGACAGTTAGTTGAGCCCTCAATTTTTCCATTTCAGCCTTGGAGGCATCCCGCTCCCCCTTAAGAGAATCAATCTCCTTGCGCTGCTCCCTATTTTGGTTCAGCACGGATTGCTTCTCGGTCACATGCCCCCTGGCAGTGAATTGCAAGGCCCCGATCTCTTTATCCTTCTCGGCGAGCCCCAACTGCAGCATAGACACGAGATCCCTGCTCCTTTTATGGAGTTGCTCCTCCTCGTGCAGCTTACTCTGAAGAGTGGAATATTCCTCTTGCTGCTTAAGGAGGAAATCATTTTTTGATTGCAAGCGAGTTTCCAAGGTATCCTTCTCCACCCTGGCTTGGGACAGCTCTTACCGGAGCTTGGAGTTTTCGGCCTTCATCCCATCCGACCGCTGTCTAAACTCATTTTCTGCCTTGGCCCGGTACTCTTGATATTTGGCAAGATATTTCTTGTCCGCCTCTTCCTCAGCCGTGCGCCGGGCCTGATCAATCTTCTCCGAAGCCTCCAAGGCGTGTTGGGTCAGTTTCTGCTTCTCCGCCTCCAAGGCCTGGCGAGCCAGCTGGCTCTCCTCCAGCTGAACCAGAACTGCACCAACCTCCCGGAACGAGCGTTCCGCGATCATAGAGGCCTGCAAGGAAAGACAACAGAATGAGCTAAAGCCGGACCAAAAGACAGATGATCCCAAAAAACAATAACTGACGGCTTACCCCGGACAGTTGCTGCTTCACAGCGTGTGTCAGTAACAGCGGATCCTTACTGCTACTGATGGCCCATTTCTCATAATTCAGCTCGCACAAGCTCAGGGCCATGTCCTCCATCATCTCAGCTCCAAATGGCGCCAATGCGCGTCCGAGCCTAGGCACTAGCCTCTTCTCCAAGGCTGGACCATCCAAAGCTGCTCCGGCCGGGTGAAGGGATCTCACCCCCTCGGCCAGCTCAGCTCTCTTCACGGCAGACAAGTTATCTGCCCTTCCCTGAGTAACAGCCTTCTCCGCCTCTAACCGCCTCTTCAAAAAACTATCGGCCCGTCTTACACCCTCCAGGAGGGCAGCGGGGAAACTGGTTGGCTTCCGCGGGAAGTGGAACTTCAGGCCAGGCAGAGGAAGGTTGGTTGTCTGAGAAGAAGGAGACCCCGGAAAGGTGGACCCCCTTTGGGCTGGAGGAGGAGGCAGACGGGGTATTAAGGCCCCGGTCTGTTGCTTTTGCTGCTGCGGCAGCAGAAGTAATTGCCCTTGTTGCTGCTGGTTTGGATGTTGTTATTGCTGCTGCTGTGACGTTGGTGATTGTCTCTGTTGTTCTTGTTGCTGCTGTTGTTGTAGTTGTGGTTGCTGTCGTTGCTGTTGTTGTTGCCTTCGACCAGGAGAAGAGTGTCTAAGGCGTTTCTTCTTAGCGCCCTCAGCATCTTCTCCGGGACGCTTGCTCACCCCAGTTGTCTTCACGGGGAACACAAGCCCTTCCCCGTCGCTGCTGCTACTCGAGACCATCATAGTCTCGGAAGGCCCGTCAGCAGGAGACTTCTCTACCCCCGGAGACGCTTGCGCCTCGCCACTTGTCTTCTTGGGGGAGGCAGCTTTACCTCCCCTACCAGCCTTGGTCTTCCGTCCTTTCCCCGTGGACAGGTCTTGGCTGGTGGCAGCCTTCTTAATGAGCAAAGTAACCCTCCCCAACATCTTGGCTTCTGGATACTCTGCAAGAAACGTACAAAGCACGGTTAACGAACCAACAAGCAATGAGAAAGAAGATAAGCGGAAGACAAGACAATCAACAACATAAAAGCACAAGCAAGCCCGCCAGCAGGGAACAAGAAACAAGAAAAAGAAAAGTTTGAAAGGGACGACCATGCACGAGAAACGTGGATGGCCTTCCCCGAGCAAAACAAAACACCGCTTCCTGCTCCAGGAAGCTCCCGTACTCCTTGAAGTCCGGGAATGACATGCTGAGGGAAGAAGGGTCAACCATGATGGCACCTTCTGGCAGACTACCGTCACTCAGACACCCGAGGAGCTCATCTACCCTATCGCAATATCTGTCGAAGGGTATCCTACGCGGATCTAGCCTAAGGAAACGGGGATCAAACCCCATCTGAGAGGTCCGGGAAACCTCAGACAGGCTGGGGGTGTGGATCAATCGAAAACTAGTCTTACCTCTCCCGGAGGTACTAGCCCCCGGAGCCCCTTCGTTAGGGTAAGCCGCGGCGTGGCGAGCCTCGATCTCCTCTTCCTCCGGCTGGGGGTCGGGGAACCTCTCCGCCCAACTAGGAGATAAAGTATTTTCGTCCCGGGCTGCTTGGGTGATCACCTTGGACAGCTCCAGGGCAATCTGCTCCCGGATGTCAGCTGACACCTGACTTTGCCCCCTGCCACTCACTGGCTCGATGTTTTGGAAAGAGGCGAGTAGCCCATACTCCCTCAACGATTCGGAGGTCACAAGTCCCTCCACTTTCAACTCTTCCTCAGAAAGCCCTTCGTAGAACTTGGACCTCCTTATCATCTCCGCGCAGCGAGGTGTCCGCGGAACGACTTCTGCAAAATTCAAATACGAGCGTTAGAGATCCTACCAAAAGGCAAATCAAACGCAAAGAAACAAAGTTGAAAAGGAGAGGAAGGAGCACTTACCAGGGATTTTGAAGTCCAAAGATAGGGCTGGCACCCTCTTCAGTGGAAAGCCAGTCGTCAGGAACCAGTACTCCCGGAGGTCTAGAACCCTCGCGGTATGACAGGTGGGGCACATCACGTCCGGGTGCCTTTCCAGCCTGTAAAACCCCACCTTGTCTGAATGACCCCTCATAGGCTGAGACTTCAACCCGTAGAAGTACAACACCTCCTCTGGGGTAGGAGCTTCCAGTTTCCGGGACTTGCAAAAGATGAACCACCCCGCTAGGAGCTTGTAGCTGGGAGGAATCAACTGGAAGGGGGCAATCCCCGCCTTCACACAGAAATTGGCAAAATAACTCCTTAGGGGCAAGTGCGCCCCACACACTATGTGTGCCCAGCTCCAGGCACCAAAGCCCTCGTGACTCTGGCTAGCCGACTCGCCCAGCACCGACAGACGGTGCCACATCAAACCTGGGATGTTCTTCAGGCCTGCCTCGGAGGAATACAGCTCCAGCATGCCATAATTCCTGAAAAGGTTCGGCTTTTGGTCCATCTCCCAGATGGAACTATTGGAAGTCGGTGGGCTAGCCGCGACCACTTTCGCCTTTCCTTTCCCCTTTGCACCAGCGACAGGGGAACCCTTCTCCTGGGCAGAATCAGCCTCCCCCACAGCAAGGAGTTGTTCCTTTGAGATGTTCGTCACTGGACAAAAGAAAGAAAGAAAAAAACACTCTAAGCAGTCAGCACCCTTGTCATACCCTAGTGGTATCAAAGGCGTCGGGGAGACCCTCCCCGAAAACTGCTTGGAGAGGCTCCCACCGAGCTTACCGAGGGATTGGCACCATGCCACCCGAAGGGCAGCAAGGAACCAGACTCAGACTCCGAGCCTAAGCCCACCAAAAGAAGTGTTTTTCCAGAGAAAGACACCCTAAAGGCGTTCATGCTTATGCCCTAAAACAGCAAAACAAGGAACAACTTTCCAAACGCAAATCGCCAAAGCATGCAAAAAAGGCTACTTATCGACTCACATCAATCACATGCCTACCAAAGCCCTATTCACGCATGCACATAAGCGATAATGGCAGAAACCTCTACTCTAACAACTACCAACAACCTAAGGTTTGGGAGGAAAGAGCAAAGTAGAAATACTTACTGATATTCGGGTAGTTGGAGGTTGAAGGAGTAACTGGATCACTGCACAGCACGATCGCGAGAAGTAAAAGCTGCAAAGACGAACAGCGATTCAAACCAGGAACTTCGGCGAATAAACCCACTGCCAAATCAAAAGAAAAGTTTCCAGATACTTACCAAAAGAAGTGGCAAGTTCGGAGGAACGGAAGCTGGGAAGCCTGAGAGTTCGAAGGTTTGGAAATTTGAAAATCCGAAAGATAGAGAATTTGAAAGCGTAAAGAGGAGGAAAGGTCCTTTCCCTCGTTTTTATAGCAGGGAAGAAGTCGTTTCGAATTCCTCAAATGGACGGTCCCGATCTTCCCATTCCGTGTGCATCAGATCCAACGGCTGGAGATGAAGCGACGATCCTATTTATGACTCCTCGGATGGGAATAAAGTATTTATTTCCCATCATTACACCACCTCGGGCCCGGAGTACCATTAAAAACCGTCAAATCATTACTCAGATGACTGACGCACGCATACTCAACCAGTCGCCTCACGCACACGTCTTGGTCGCAGAACCATTCCCAGCATGACACGTGGTCCTTGCCGCACTTGAGTACTTGAGTTCAAACAGAAGAAATTCCCTTTCTTTTTCATACTAACACTCAGGCGGGAAAAAGGAACCCTTCCGGGAACACAGAAGGTGGCCCCTCGCCTAATCTAAGAGACCAAAATACCCGGAGGACTGTACAAGCTCCCGGATCTCTCAAAGCTCCGTGACCTTGGGGGGTAAATGTTATCCAGATTTCCGGATAGCGTTTAGATTGATGTCCTCGGGGAAGCAGAATTATCGATGTCTTTCACGGTAGGTGACCAGAGCTCGCGGATGGACAGAAAGGCTTCGCCTCTCCTGTTTAGTGTCCGGATTACTCTTCCAAGCAAACACGACACGGAAACCCGTCAACCCTCTCAGACTCCCGAAGGAGTATCCTTCGGGGAAGCTCCTTCCAGGAGAAGCTCTTCGAGTGTTCTTCGCGGAAACGGTTCCGTGCCTCGCACGGAACAACACCAAGCGGTCGAGTCATGGAGGAGGCATATTTGGAATGATATCCACCTGACACAGGATCCCGCCTGACACGCCCAACAGGTCAAAGCCGCACACATCCCAGCACGCCTAAGGGTACCTTTTCGCCTACTGTTCCGCTGACAACTTGGAAAAGACGGCTGACTTTGTGTGTTCCCCATACTTTCATGTAAATATACCCACATAGAGTTTTGTAGCCATGCTACTACAGTAATTGTATTCCCTATTTATGGCTGGAGTAATTAAGACTCATGTACGTAGAGAAAAACCCTAATCCAAAACCCTAGCTATAAAGACCCCTTCATTTTACAAGAAGAGGGACGGCCAACAGATCACATAGCAAAAACTCTACAAAAATCTCTCTAGCTTCATCTTCTTCAAGAGAACCCGAGAGAAACACTGTGAGTGTGTGAAGTTCTTGTACACCAGCCATCTTGCTGTAGTCCTTTCCAAGTATAATAACATCGACTCGTGGACTAGGGCTTGTTAACGCCTGAACCACGTAAAAACACTGTTTGTTTAGTTATATTTCAGCATTTTTACAGTTCTTATCTTTTTATTATTCTGTTTGTATTCGTTTCCGAAAAACTCGGTAAACAGTTAATTAATTTAATAAGTGAATAATTGTGTAACATTTTTATTTTACTATTAGTGTTACATTTTAAATAAGTGTGAAAATTGAGGTAATTATGTGAGTTTTGGTTTAATGCACTAAGGTGCATGGTAGAGAGTGATGCACCCTAGTGTTTTAGTGTGTGCAAGTATATGGTAATAGGGTGCACATGTGTGGATTTTCTACACATTTTATAATTTCCATTTATTGATATTTTTGGGTAGTTTTATTTTAATAAATAGAAAAATAAATAAATAAAATTAAAAAAAAAGGCATGTGTTGGGCGTGTAGTGTGTGTAGTGTAGTGGGAAAGGGATTGCTTTTTTTAAGGCAATAAAATCAAAAATTGGAAGACACTAGCTATTTTGGGATAGGAATGTGATCACCCTTTATTCTTTTATATCTATTATCATAAAAGAAAATAATAAGAAATTAAGAGAAAATAAAATGGAAAAAGGAAACTTACCATTTTATGTTGGTGAGGCTTTATTGAGAGAGTTGAATAAAGGGGAAGGGAAAGGAAGAGGAGGGCATTCTTGTGTGGCTGTCGTGACCTAGAGAGAGAGAGAGAGAGAGAGAGAGAGAGTGGCGTGTAGAGAGAGAGGGAGAAGAAGAAAGAAAGGAAGAAAGAAGAAGAAGGAGAAGAGGAACCAAGTCTAGAGTATGTTTTTCTTGTATTTTTGTTTGTCCAATCTCTTTTTCTTGATTATATGATTTTGACTTTGTTTATTTGTTGTGTGTGATTGGATTTCTTTCTCCTCCTCATGGTGGTTTTCAAAAAAAAAAAAACCCTAGGCTTGAACAAGGGGTGTGAAGTTTGGGTGTAGATCATTTTGTATTCTTGATTTTACAATCAAGAGAGATATCAAATCTATAACCCTGATGATATGATGTTCATGGATTGATGGAGTCTTTTCTTATAATTTTATGCATGGGTTATGTTGTTGGGTTTGATTTTTATGGTTGTGTAATGAGAATATGTGTAGTGATGATGAATATTTGAAATACATGAAAAGAATAGGTTATTTGTTTATTGGATGTGTTTCGGCCTAAAGGGATATTCAAAAGCATGATGGTTATTTTTATTATGTTTTATGTCAATGAAAATTTTAGAAACATGATAGGTTGTGGCAAGATCTTGTATGAAGTTATGATGGTTGTGATTTTTGGAATAATTGCATGGTAATAACGTATTGAGAATATATGTAACACAAGATCAATGGTGGTTGTTGTTCATGACTTGTGAATAAGTTCTATAGTGAATGATGAATTATTGTATACTCATGATGTGATTAAAATGGATAAAGAGATTATAAGCATGCTAGGGTTTGTGTTGAAATATTGTGCATAATTGAGCATGAATTTTGTGAATATAATGAAAGGAATAAATTTTATGATTTAATGTGCTTGCTGATTTTTTTACAAAAAATGATGTTGTTCATGATGAGATTAATGTTTTGAGTGCTCAAATAAAGTTTACAAATGTTTTGATGTTTTAAGAAATTTAATGTGAAAGTTAATTATGCTTTGAAATGATATTGTGTGTAAATAATTACCTACATAATTTTTATTGAATTTTTAGAAAATATGAGGTTTTAAATTGAATATGGTGATTTTTAAAGGTAAAAATAGTTGCTGGAATTTTTGTGAAAAAATGTGAAGTGTATTTCACTAAAATAAATTTGATGAGTTTTTGAAACAAAATTATTATCCTAAGTTATAGTAATATTAAAAAAATGGTATTTTAATATGATATGAATGCATATTTTGATAAGTTATGATTTTCTTTATTTTGATTGAGAAAAATATTTAGATTCTATTTATTTGTGATTTTTAAAGAAATTAAATAGTGGCTGAAAGTTTGGTTTAAAAATGTTAAAAATGATTATTTAATTGTTACATATGGATTTATGTTACATAAAACTAAGTCTTAAATAATTTAAATAAAAATATATTTTTCCCACACTTAAAAATATATTTTTCTCACATCATTTATGTAACACAATTAACCAATGATAAAATTTATTTTTCTAAAGAAACATATTTAAAAAATAGGTATTTTAATTAATTCCAAGCTTTTTGTTAATTCTTTGTAATTTGAGATTAATAAATGAAATTGTCACATATTTTATTTTTAAGCTAAATCAAATTATTTTATAAAATAAAATAATGTTTTGAGAAATTTAATCAACTTAGAAATTTTAAGAAAAATAAAGCATGTTATATGTCTATTAATTTTAAAACAATAAAAGTAAGAAATGTAGAATTATCGTTTTTAAAACGTCGCAATTACGTAATGTTCCCACGTATGCATGTTACATGCAAATCCACTTTTACGTCCAAAATTATGTTTATTATTCAACTATGTGGTTTTTATAGAAAGATCATGCATGTAAAATAGACAAAATGAGCATTATTCTTTTATGACTCTATGTATAGTTAAGAATAATTGCATGTTATGTGTAACTGTTATTATGTGTGCATGGCCCATGCGCACATGAGTTGTATGGATGGGCAAAATAGTAATTTATGAACCTAAGAAATGTTGTTTTAATTATGATATAGGCTCGTTGAAATATTGTGAAAATTTTCTTAGCTTGGACCTGAGGTAAGGAAGTTAGATAGATTCTATGATTTTTATGCTATGAATGGTAAGACTGTTGTAAGAATGAATTGTTATGAATTATGAATGCCATAATGTGATGATATGTTGAATATGATATGTTTATGGATGTTAGATACATCCAACGAGTTACTATAGATAAAGACGTAACTCCTAGGGCGGTCGCGCCGAGGTTATTCAAGGACCAGAGACTCTTGTTTACCTCATAGGGTGACATGGACAACTAGCGAGCCATGCTCATCATGCATGCTGTATGAATATGATTAGGGTGACATGGACAACTAGCGAACCATGCTCATCATGTATGCTGAATGAATGTGATATGATGATATGTTACGATTACGCTATGATATGCTATGATGATATGTTATGAAAATGTTATGATATGCCATGATGTTTTAGATGAACGTAAGTGTTTGTATTTGTTGTATCTTTACTTGCTTATTGTTGTACTTCCTTACTGGGCTTTTAGCTCACCCCCCTTACTTTCCTTCCAGGTAGCAAATAGGATTTCTTTATGGCACGCGTGGTGACGTGAGGAGTTCTATCATCGTGGGGTGTATGGCATGGGGTAATCCTATGGACGGAAAAACGATCATCTTAGAACGCCATTTAAATTATGTTTTGTTTTAAGAGACTTTCCTAATTATCAGTGGGACTCAGTTATTTAATTTTATTTCTTTTGAACTTTGCATAAAAATTTATGTTTTCTTTTAAAACTAATGGCGCCAACTTGCATGGTTCTTAAGCAAGTCCCCACTGAGACTTTGATAATGAGTGGTGTTCTTTTATAAACTATGTTATGTGAATGTTTTATAAGTATTAGTTTAGGGCGTTCTTTACAACTATTGAAGCATCTTAAATATGTTTACTTGGGGTGAGAAAGAGACATTACCGGTCATTATCACCACACACCTTACCCAAGTACAAGAGGATCATTTGATAAGGGCACTCCGGGAATATAAAATAGCTATAGGGTGGACCATAGCAGATATCAAGGGAATTAGCCCAACTATGTGCATGCACCATATTCTCCTTTAAGAGGGATCAAAGCCTTCTAGAGAAGCTCAATGAAGGTTAAATCCACCTATGATGGAAGTAGTTAAAAAGGAGATACTGAAGCTCCTAAATGTGGGTGTGATATACCATATTTCAGATAGCAAGTGGGCGAGTCCAGTTCAAGTAGTTCCTAAAAAATCAAGCATCACTGTGGTAAAGAATGATGAGAATGAGCTAGTGCCCACTAGAATCCAAAAAGGTTGGCAAGTTTGTATTGATTATATAAAGTTGAACACTGCAACTCGAAAGGACCACTTCCCTTTGCCATTCATCGATCAAATGCTTGAAAGATTAGCGTGTAGTAACCAATGTTACCTTTCTCTTAGACCTCTTTATTTATGTGACTATAGGTTGTTTTTATTTTATAGAATAGGTTTTAACTTGAGTCGTGGTGGTAGAATAAGATTTAATTTGGAAATTGTTTATTGGTTATGATTACTATAGTATAGTGTGGTTTCTATGGTATAGTTAGAATAAAGTTAATAGTTTTATAATATAGTTTTGTGGATAGTTAATTTAGAATTATTAAGAGAATAAAATATTATTTTTATTATGTGGCCGAAATGTATAGTTTAATTAGGGTTTTTTTTATTTAATTAAGTACGAAAAATAAGATAAGAATCCTAAACTACTTAGGCCTATTTTTGTGGAGTTTGTTTAACAACTGAGTGATTAAGTGGATATTTTTTTATATATTATCTGTTATTATTTAGTGTGGCAGAAATGTGTGTAAGATATTTAGGGATTAGAATTTTAAATTTGATTTATAGTTAGAGTGAAATTAGGAAAGAATCAAGGGAATCCTAGTGCAGTTAGGATTTCCAAGAGCCTATAAATAGAACCTATTCCTTCTATTTTTTTCTCTCATTCACTCTTGCTTTCTTCTTTTCTCTCACACGCTCACACACTCTCTCTCTCTCTCTCTCCCTCTTGTTGTCGTGCACCACCACCCATATAAACCCTAGGCCAAAATCATCATCATCACCATCACCTCTTCATGATCATTGAAAACCCTAGTAAACCCTAGTGTGGTTGAATTCACCTAACCCCTAATTGCATCAATTTTCAAAACCCTAACTTTCATCATACATAGTCGAACCCTAGTGTTCATAAGGCCACATGACCATAGACACTTTTTTCCCTTAACCAAAACCGTACAAGCATTTAAGGATCTAGGGTTTTCTTCAAGATCAAGGTTGAGGTATGCTTAAGTTTTGATTTTGTTGTGAGCTTTAGATCTATTAGTTTATATTATGATGATGGTATTATGTTTTTGAAATAGGGTTCTAAGCGGGATTAGCATATAAAGGACTCAAGTATAGTTTTTGTGCACCACACTCAAGGTAAGGAAAATTAGGTAGTGTAGATGTTAGATCTATTATTTTATATGGCTAACATTTCAGGTATATGGAAACAGTAAGGGTGGAGCACTAGTGCTCTGTTTTAGGTCGTGGAGGCACTACGGTATAGTGGACCGTGGAGATGTCCAACCATTATAACTCTTATTTGTTTCATTGGATGTCCTGTTTTGTTATTGATGTGTGTATGGCTAATGTTATGATTGAAAGATATAATTTATGATCTAGATTTGTGTGTGATCTTTGGTATGACTGTGATATAGAATAGATTTTGACTTTGGATTCTATTATGATTCTGGTATTGCATGTGAAATTGTCTGTTATGAGATTATATTTGATTTCTGTATGATTTGTTGTGTATTTTCCTTACTGGGCTTAGAAGCTCATTCCTTTTTTTGTTCAGATTAAGGTAAACTTAGATGATCGGTGGCGAGCGAATTCCCGATAGCAATACTGGTGTGAATATTTGGGGGTCGTATAGCCGCGTGTTATTTTTCTTGAGAAAATTATGAACTTTATTAAATGTTGCCTGGTTTTATTTTTATTCTATTATAAAGACTATTATTTATTTTTCTTAAACCCGGGTTATATTTATTTTAAATTATCAATAAAGAAGGTGACACTTTTTCGATTTATTAAGTTTATTTTTCAACATCTTTATTTTCTAATATCATAGTTAGAATTTAGGGTGTTACATAGCGGGATACTCTTATTACTGCTTTCTTGATGGTTATTCAGGTTACAATTAGATTGTTATTGCTCCTAAAGACCAAGAGAAGACATGCCCATTTGGCACCTTTTCTTTTTGACGAATTCCATTTGGATTATGCAATGCTCCTGCCACTTTTCAGCAATGTATGGTTAGTATTTTATCATGTTACATAGAGAACATCATAGAAGTGTTTATGGATGATTTTAGTGTCTATGGTAATTCTTTTGATAAGTGCCTCCATAACTTAACTCTAGTTCTTAAAGGATGTATTGACACTAATCTTGTTTTGAATTGGGAGAAGTGTCGCTTTATGGTGCAACAAGGTATTGTGTTGGGGCATGTTATTTCAGAAAAAAGGGATTGGAGTGGACAAGGCAAAAATTGATCTCATTCATTCTCTTCCACCACCATCAAGTGTAAAAGAAATAAGATCATTTCTTGGTCTTGCAGGATTCTATAGGCGATTTATAAATGAGTTCTCAAAGATTGCTTCCCCATTATGCAATCTTCTTCAAAAAGATGTGGTCTTTGAATTTAATGATAAATATTTGTTTGCATTCAACAAATTGAAGGAATCCTTGACATCAACGCCTATTATTCAGCCACTGAATTGAGAGTTACCATTTTGAAATAATGTGTGACGCTAGTGATTATGTAGTAGGAGCGGTCCTTGGGCAAATAGTTGGTAAGGTTCCTCATGTTATACTATGCCTCTCAAACTCTTAGTGATGCTCAGTTGAATTACTCTACTACAAAGAAAGAGCTTTTAGTGGTCATCTTTGCTCTAGAAAAGTTTTGGTCTTACTTGATTGGAACTAAAGTTATTGTTTACACTGACCATGCTGCTCTTAAATATTTACTAGCTAAGAAAGAAGCGAAGCGAAGCCCAGACTTATTCAGTGGATTTTACTCCTTCAAGAATTTAATCTTGAAATAAAAGACAAGAGAGGGTCAAAAAACTTGGTGGCAGATCATTTAAATAGACTTATTCGAGATGCAGATAACTTGCCATTAAATGAAAAATTTCCAGATGAACAACTCCTAGCTCTTAAAGAAGTTACTCCATGGTTTGCTAATATTGTTAACTATTTGTCCACTAAAGAGTTACCGGGAGACCTCACACAAGCTCAAAAGAACAAGATTGAGCATGATGCCAAGTTATACATATGGGATGAGCCTTATTTATGGAAACATTGCGCTGATCAAGTCATTCGGAGTTATGTTCTCGATTCTAAATTTCAATCCAACCTTGCTTTCTCGCATTCCCATGCTTATGGAGGTCATTTTGGACAAAAAACAACAACCCATAAAGTACTTGACAATGGTTTTTATTGGCCTTCAATCTTTAAATATTCATATGCATATTGCAAGGCGTGTGACCATTGTCAACGAGTTGGTCACATGACTGCTAGGGATAAAATGCCCAAACTCCCATACTTATTATCGAGCTTTGTGATGTATGGGGCATTGATTTCATGGGACCATTTCCATCGTCATTCGATTTTGAGTATATTCTCTTAGCGGTGGATTATGTGTCCAAGTGGGTGGAAGCAAAAGCAACTAAAGAGAATAATTCCCAAACAGTCGTTGAGTTCATGAGATCGACTATCTTTGTGATATTTGACACTCGAAGGGCAATAATTAGTGACAAAGATACTCATTTCTGCAATAAAACTATTGAAGCTTTATTTTGACACTATCAAGTGACTCATAAAGTAACCACTGCCTACCATCCACAAGGAAATGGCCAAGCCGAGGTATCGAATTGAGAGGTCAAGTCTATCCTTGAAATGACGTGAATCCAACTAGGAAGGATTGGAGTATAAGACTAAATGATGCTCTATGGGCATATCGCATGACATACAAAACATCGCTTGGTATGTCGTCGTATCGGTTTGTGTATGGAAAGCCTTGTCATTTACCGGTTGAACTAGAGCATAAAAGTTGGTTGGTTGTGAAAAAGTGTAACATGGAGGTGGATAATGTAGGCTAACAAAGAGTGCTGCAATTACAAGAGCTGGAGGAAAGTCGTAATGATGCTTATGAGAGCTCTAAGATTTACAAAGAAAATACCAAGGCCTTTCATGATCGAAATAGATTTATTCAGAAGACACTTGATGCGTTACAAAAAGTATTATTGTATCATTCTTTTCTTAAACTCTTTCTGGGTAAGTTTAAATCCCAATGGAATGGACCTTTCATAGTGGTACACCATTATCTTCATGGAGCAGTGGAAATTACAAGTCCATCAATGGGAAAAATACTCAAGGTTAATGGTTAGAGATTGAAGCATTATTATGAGTCTATCAAGGAGGAACATGCTACTGTGATTCGCCTCTTCGATCCCGAATATGTTGATGAAGTATGAAAAGGTTTTATGTCAAGCTAGCGACGTTAAACTTAGCAAAGTTTATGTATTTTATTTTATTTTTATTTTTTTAAGACATTTTTGTTTAATTTATTTTTCTATGTAATTTTTTATTTATGAACTAATTTTTATTTATTTTTTATGTATTTAAGAACTGTGAAAATCGTAAAAAAAATAAAAAAAATTGTGCCAAATGCCCAGTGCCCGCAAACAGCCCTATTCGAGGCCGCGACTTGGAGAACTGAGAACAGTGGCCACCAATAACCCCAGGCCACGAACAATGCACGATTTAATCACTTCTCATTTTAAACCCCCCAAGTCATTTTTTCCCACTTCCCACAAAACAAAGCCTCCAATACCGAAAACTCCCATTTTCACCAAATTCCATCATTTCAAACCCATTTTCAATCAAATTCTTCTCCAACACCATTACAATTCCAACCCTCAGTCTCCATTTTCTCCCATCTTTCACCCATTCTCACCAAATCCCCATCATCTATAACATGTCCCCTTTCAAAACCTAAATCCCCATAATTCTAAATTTAACAATTAAGGTTCTACAAGTAGTTTCAAGGCAATTCATTGGCACAATCAAGCTTCCAAGACTTTGTATTGTCTACTACAAGTAAGTTATTTCTCTACATTGTTTGATTCATGGGTTTTTTATGATTCAAGAGAAAGAATTGGGGCATTTTGGATTTCATGATTTTTGGTGGATGAATTTCTTATGTATTATGATCGTTGTCTTGGATTGAGTGTTTATGTTGTTGTATTGGTGATAATATTAATTTTGGGGAGATTGGATTACTAGAACAATATTTTAAACTCTTGGTTTAGCTTATGCCTACCAAGTGTTTGATAAAAGGTTGAAGTGAAGTGTGATTGAGTTTTTGGGAGAATTGGTTGAATATTTTTGAAGAGTAAGTATTTAATTGCTTAGTTGATACTTGATTGGTGTAGTTAGAGGAATTTAAGTTGATATTTTTGGGGTATCTTGAATTTCTCTCTTAGTGCTTGATTGTTTTTAAAGGAAGCTTGTTACTGAGTTTTGAAGTGAAGAATGACACCAAAGAGATTTAGAAAGAATACCAAAGGTGCTTCCTCATCTGGGATTCAATTTGATGCCAGCAAATTTATTTACAGGGAGGCATTTAAATGCTATCAAGATGTTGTAGTAAAGCAAGGAATAATGATTGAAGAAAGGGTGTTTGATATGGAATTTAATCATGGGTACCCATCCATTGTGGAGCATATTGAAAAAAGACACTAGAAGAAATTTTATTCTCAATCTGATACTAAATTGATCCCTATAGTAAGAGAGTTTTATGCCAATGGAATTTCTTAAGTCACGTATGTAACGCCCTACTTCCTTAGAACCGTTACTAAGTGAGTTTGAAAACGTGCTTTCAACTCGCTAATCGAGGTTTTAGGTCAAATAGTGTAATTAAGCCATAAACAGAGGAAAAACTTTAGAAATAGCACCATAGCATTGAAAATCATAAAAGTTTGACACCTGGGATCCCAAAATACAGTTTAGAAGTATTTACAACATAAAAATTGAACCAAGTCGTCTAAACGATAAAATCTAAGTTTATTTACAAGCATCTCCCAAAATCCTCTGGCTGTGACAGCTAGGCTAGCCAAACATGTACACGCCGCTTCACGCCTGCTACACTCATGGTTGGTCGGCCTTCTCTTTACCCTTACCTGCACCATAGAGCACCTGTGAGCCGAAGCCCAGCAAGAAAACCCACAAACAGATAACATATGCAACACATATATCAAGCATATAAACAGGCCACCAATTGGCTAAACACATACGGCCTAGCCGTCCCAGGCGTTTACCAAGCCCTGGGTTCGCGGACCACGCCGTGAGGATATCCCAAGTATCCTTTTAGGGACTCGCCCTGGCAACTTGCATTCCACGTGCTCAACGCTGCTCCCGGCCCCTTGCCGTACTCGGCCTTGCACTCAACGTGCCTAACGCCGTTCCCGGCCCTTTTCCGTTCCCAATCTACACTGTTCCCGGCTCTTGCTAAGCATTCACTTAATAGCATTCATAGCATAGCAAGCAAATACAGAATTCTAGCAAATTCCGTTAAAGGGCTACGACCCGCAGTTCAAAAACAATGGGCTCAGCCCTGCATACTAGTTCTATTAAAACACACTGGGCTCAGCCCTGCATACAAGCTCTATGGGAACAAGGGTTTTCTTACCTGAGTCCCGAGCACTCCGAGCACCGATTTCCCGAGCACAGTCCTCTAACTTGAGCCTCGCCGAAACCCTAGTCACAACACATTAACAATTCCATCCATCAAGTTCTAATCCAATAAATAACTTTAAGCCGTAACCCTAACCTCCGGGACTTTGAATTCTATCAATCCGGGTGATAGAATCCATCCCGAGCCTTAACCATTGAATTCCCAAGCTTAAACACCCTTAAAAATGCAGACTAGCACTAAGAGACGCGGCCCCACCCTCAAGCGCCGCGGCTAGCCTCAAAATAGAGGCTAGCACACCCCTAAAACACACACGGGCCGCGATGCGCATACCAAGCGCTGCGGTGCACATGAACTCCTCGGCCACACTCGGTCGTGCGCGCACACGGATCGCGGGGCGCCCTTCCTAGGGCCGCGACCCTCACCTCCAAACCCAGAATTTTCCATCTTCTTCCCTGCATTTTCCTTAAGCCAACTCACTCAAAGCTTATCTAACAAACCCAGATAGTTAACACACACATTCCAGCTCAATATCAACATTAAAACCCCATTAAAATCTGCTCCAAAACTCAACTAAGACACCCAAGAACAGATGAAGTTCTACCCACATGCATAACCCAAAACACAACTGAAATCCCAACATAATCCCCATAATTAGAGCTTACCTTAGCTGAATTCAATCTCAGAGGTTGATCCTCAATCCACAAGCTCCTGGCTCCCAAGATTTCCCAGCTGAATTCCTCTAACTTCTAGTTGTTTACCCCAAGTTCTCCTTAAGCCTCCAAAGAGAAGATATCCACTTGCTTAGAGAGAAAGAATGAGTCGGTTCCTTAAGTGTTCTGTATAGTTCTAAGGTTTGTCTTATTCAACTTATGTCTATGTGGTTACCTCAAGGCTCGGGGCACCAAAACGTCCCCGAGGGAAAAATGGTAAATTTCCCCAGTATTCCCTCCTAGACATTCTATCCTCAAATATATCTCCAAATATTTATTTTCATATCCCGATAATCCCATAACACACCGAGTACCCAAATTATCCCTCGACTCACCCCGAGTCTGAATCTCAACCCTATTGTGACTTTTCGACTAACCGCTCCCCAGGACTTTCTCGGATCGTGCTACACAGACATATCACATATATATCGCATTTATCACATTTATGCCCCTAATATCCAGACGGGGCCCACATGCACATTTAACTCCACTAAACATGCATCATTATCATATATTCACATAAATCCACATATAAGAATATTAAATCATTTATTGCCCTCCAGGCACCCTAATCAAGGCCCTAAGCCCGATTAGCAAATTCGGGTCGTTACAACTATCCCCTCCTTACAGAAATTTCGTCCTCGAATTTACCTGAACAACTCGGGGTACCGCTCCCTCATCTCTGACTCGAGTTCCCACGTCGCCTCCTCAACCTTGCTGTTTCTCCACAGCACTTTCACCAAGGCGATGGTCTTGTTCCTCAAGACTTTATCTTTTCGGTCAAGAATCTGAACTAGCTTCTCCTCATAGGACAAATCCTGATCAAGCTCCAGATTCTCAAAACTTAGAACATGCGTTGAATGTGACATATATTTCCGGAGCATGGAGACATGGAAAACATCATGAACCCCTGATAAAGCTGGAGGCATCGCTAATTTGTAAGCTACCTCTCCAACCCTTTCCAGAATCTCGAAGGGGCCAACAAACTTAGGGCTCAACTTGCCCCGAACCCCAAATCGTTTCACACCCCTCATGGGTGAAACCCTAAGAAACACATGATCACCAACCTGAAATTCCACGCTCCTGCATTTCAGGTCTGAATACCTTTTCTGTCGACTCTGGGAGGCGAGCATACGCACTCTAATCTTCTCAATCGCCTCATTGGTCTTCTGAACCAACTCTGGACCCAGATAACTCCTCTCACCTGTCTCGTCCCAATAAATATGTGATCTACACTTCCTTCCATAAAGCATCTCGTACGGAGCCACACCAATGGTCGCCTGATAACTGTTGTTGTACGAGAACTCGATCAAAGGGAGATACTTACTCCACGATCCCCCAAAATCAAGTACACAGGCTCGCAGCATATCCTCCAATATTTGAATCGTCCTCTCAGACTGCCCATCCGTCTGAGGATGATAAGCAGTACTAAGCCGTAACTGCGTGCCCATAGACTTCTGCAGACTCTCCCAAAACTTGGAAGTGAAGGTGGGATCTCTGTCGGATACTATCGACCACGGAGCCCCATGAAGTCAAACAATCTCCTTCACATACAACTCAGCATACTGTTCCACAGTATAAGTTGTCCTAACAGGCAAAAAGTGGGCGGACTTGGTATACCTATCCACAATCACCCATACCGAGTCATACTGTCCCACGGTTCTCGGTAAACCAACCACAAAGTCCATAGTAATATCTTCCCACTTCCACTCTGGGATCCCCAGAGGCTATAACAACCCTGTTGGCCTCTCATGCTCAGCCTTAACCTACTGTCAAGTTAAGCAATTAGCCACATAACCCACCACATCCCTCTTCATGCCCGACCACCAATACAGAGCTCTCAAGTCCTGGTACATCTTCGTCGTACCCGGGTGCAAAGAATAGGGAGTGGTATGCGATTCATCTAAGATCTCCCGCCGAATAACAGAATCCTTCAGAACACAGATCCGACCCTTGTACTTCAGTAACCCCATCTCTGAAATGGAAAAGTCCTTAGTCGCTCCGACTAAGGCACTCTCCCTAAGACCTCGCAGTTGGGAATCTTTCCCCTGCGCTTCCTTGATCCTCTCAAGGAGTGTAGACTGAAGAGTGATGTTGGCCAACTGACCAACCACCAATTCTGTACCTGCTCTAGACATCTCCTCAGCTAACTTATCAGATATCTGCCTCGAACTGAACAACTGTACTGGTGTTGTTTTTTATTGATCAAATCAGAGATTATACGCAACGGAACAACAATCAAATTGTTAGATTTAATACCATAAGATTTCTAGATCTACTTCTTCACATGCATATATATATTGAATCAAGGACATGAATAGAAAAATTACCTTAGGTCCTTCCTTGCTGCTATCTTTTCGTATGGGTAAATCCTCGAGATCTCACACCAAGATCTTCCAAAATGTTCTCAGGCACACAAAGAACGAGTGTGGGCTCACTATACAAATAATAGGCAATAAACTATTTATCAGATGTTCTCAACACATGAGATCTGATAAAGTTTTGGACCTAGGTTTTGTGAAGAACAAATGACTTTTGTTTATGTCACTGTTCTCTTTCTCTCAGAGAGATTCCTAGATATTTTTCTATCCCTGAAAAATTACATTCTGTGAAAAACTGATATCCAATATTTAATAATATCCAATATATTAAAATATTTGTTATTTTAAACAAATTCAAAATAACTAATCAGTTATCAGATTTTTGTTTAAATAATATTATTTTAATCATATTAAAATATCTCATTATTTATTTAATATTTAAATAACTAAAATTTTGGAATCAAGAGACTGAGTAAACTCTCTTATGCGTGTAGCACATGCATGTGCACTGTGCCACACGTGTACCACATGCCTGTGATTTTTCCCAATTTTTATTATTATTTAAATACCAAAAATCCCAAAAATAAATTAATTCAAAATTAATTATATTTTTGTTAAATCAAATAATTAATTATTTCTTAATTAATTAATTACACATAATTAAACAATAATTATGCTTGATACATAGAAAAATATTTTACTTATCACATAAGTCCTTTTTGCCCATTTTTTGTATTTGCCTTTGACAGTGATTGTTTGAGCCATTTCAGGGACCATGGACCTATAATATTAAGCTCCAATAAATTGAAACTAAATAATTAAACTCTTTAATTATAATAGTTAATTTATTAATTCTGATATTACTCCACTATAAATTCAGAATTGCACTATTTATGTTATAGATATACTTTTACAAAAATCTTTTTCTTAAGTCGTCCATTGATATAACCATCTTACAATAGTTCAACCCTCTAATTAATTAGTTCATAAATTAGAATGGAAGAATTACCATTTAACATTTCTAATTTACTTCTTATTCCTTAAGTACCATTAATTCACTAGTGAATAATTAATCTATAATCTAATTATAGATTTGAGCTCAAAATCATTCAGTTCCAGAATTAACCCTTAAGGGAACTAATATACGATCCGTTAGGAAAGATTAGATTCCGTATTGTTGATACATGTTCCCAGCCATCCATGATATTAAATCTCCAAAACAAAAGTCATTAGCCTCATTCTTTGAAGAAACCTTAACGAATGAATCAAAAGATTTAATAAACATGAACATGAGTTCATGAACACTCAGGATTTAGGTTGATCTATAAATGATCATCAGTTATGATATGAATTACAAGTCTTTATTATTAAATGGTTTTTGGATAAAGACTCTAATTCATATCGGTCCATGTCATATATAATCATATTATATAAAGCACATTTACCGAGATGTCTTTCCACATCAATAATCTGAATCTAGATTATTTGTATCATTATGATACTCAGTAAACCGTACTTACAACTCCAATTAAAGAATACCATAACTTTAATTCGTTGTTGTTGACTATTTTTATTCATTCATGTGATCTTAATTCTCTCGTACTAATACAAGATCACATCCTCAATAATGAATATGGAATTTTTCTGATATTTACAAAATTATTCAAACAATAATTTAACAATCTAAATATGACAATAATAATAAACCATCGTATTTATTTATTCACAGAAAAACAAATGTCTTTACATGCTTTTAGGACACACTCCTAACACCTGGGCCCTTCCAACTCAATGCATCAGCCACTACATTAGCCTTCCCAGGATGGTATAGAATATCACAATCATAATCCTTAACCAACTCCAGCCACCGCCTCTGGCGCATATTCAGGTCCTTCTGTGTAAAGAAATACTTTAGGCTCTTATGGTCGGTGTAAATCTCGCACTTCTCACCATAAAGATAATGCCTCCAAATCTTAAGTGCAAACACCACCACTGCCAACTCCAAGTCATGCATAGGATATCTCTGCTCATATTCCTTCAACTGTCTTGATGCATAGGCTATCACTTTACCAGCTTGCATCAACACGCACCCTAAACCCTGCCTGGATGCATCACAATAGACCACAATGTAACGACCCAAATTCACTAATAAGGCTTAAGGGCCTTGATTAGTATGCCGGGAGGGCATGATGGGAATTATGTGTGATTATTATGATTAAGATGTATGATTATGATTTTAAGCATGTTATATGACTATGTGAATTATATTATGTGATAATTATGATATGTGAATTGTACTGTGTGGGTGCTGTGATACAAACGTGATGCACGTGCCAAGGCGGTCCTAGGAAACTAGATAAAGGTAACTGGTGACTTGGTAACCTGTGTAACCATTAGTAACTATAGAAAGTAACAGGTTTCTTTGGGAAAGTGGTAGAATTGCAAAGTTAGGGAAAGGACAAATAAGCCCTTGAGGTCTAGTTAGTAAGTGATATTAATGGAGGGTTAAACTGGTAATTTGGTAGTAAATAGATGAGTTTGAGCTGAGGGAATAACATATACGTATAATATTTTGGAGAGGGGTTTATGCTGAATGGTGGAAACCTAGAATTAGAACAAAAAGGAGATAGAAAGGAGAAGCAGAAATCTAGACTCTTGGAAGGAGAATCAAGGGATGTCTGATGTTATCAACCAAGTTTAGGCCAAGAAAACTCAGAGGTAAGATTTTGATTATGCTATATCTAAGTTTTAAGTCTGAATTTTAGTTAAGGAAGGTGAATTGAGATAAGTTGGTGGCTGGTTTTATGTAATTTCAGAATTTGGAAACCAAGGGGGAAGAAGGTCAAGAGCTGGAGGTTGAACCTATCACTTAAGGTAAGGTCTCTGTATGTTTATTAGATTTGTTTTGTTAAGGTTTAGGGAGTTTGAAGTGTGGGTTGTGCTTGAATTCAAGCTGTGCATAACTTTTCTGGTTTGAGTTGTCAAGTGGGAATTCAAGAGTGAATTTTAGGATTGAAGGTGTGAGTGAGCTTAGGCATGATGTCTTTGGGTTGTTGTGAGGTTTGTTAGGGGCTTAGAGTTGGTTTTGGGACTTAGGATAGAGTTTGGGGTGAATTGGTGAGGTTGGAGCTCGGGAAAATGCGAAGGAAAACCCAGAAATCTGGGTCTGCGATGGTGTGCCGCGGCACGGCTTTTGCTTGCCGCGGCCTAGGGGTCTCTGGAGGTGGGTGCCGCGGCACAAGGAATGTGGTGCCGCGGCACAAGGCAAAATTCAGGGAGTGATATTTTGCAATTTTTGACCTTTGCTCCGGGGGTTCGGGGGATGTCTCCGGGATGTTGTTCTAGGGTTTTAGGGGTTCCGAGAGTGTGGATTAGGTACCGGGAAGGTAGTCTTGGATTGGTTAATGACAGGGAATATTATATTTGTGTTTGATTAGGACTTTGGAGAAGCTCGGGATAGAGGACCGTGCTTGTGGCTACGTGATATCGGAAACCAGCGAATTGAAAGGTAAGAACACTGCACCCGAATGTATGACTGTGATGGGACTAAGTGCTCCCGAGAATTGTTTTGTGTCATCGTTGGTATTATGCCAAGGGACACGTGTAAGCGGTCTAAGAGTACCGTTCATGAATTTAGCGTATGGGACGCGAATCGGCCACTGGAAGCCAGAAACGAAAGGATAACAGAGGGAGCAGCTTGTGAGCGCTAGCCCTGGTTATCATCTGTGCATTGTGTTATATGAGTTGAAATGCTCTGTATATGAAATACTTGACCATTGATATTCTTGAGTTTATGAGATGTTATAAGTGAGATTGACTTGACAGCTAAATGTGCATGCTCTATTATTGATATATGTTCTTGCTGGGCCTTGGCTCACGGGTGCTTCGTGGTGCAGGTAAGGGTAAGGGCAAGCTGGACCAGGCCTGAGGTGGAGAGCTCCGAGGTGAAATGTACATAGCCAGCCGTTCGATCACCACGGTCGAGGAGTGTGTCAGGACGGAGATTACCTAACCACTCATTTTGCCTTAGTATGGCTGTTGATGTATATAGACTTCGTAACTTTTGTAAATGACTTTTAAACTGTCGTTTTTGGGATCCCTTGTACATAAACAATGTTTAGTAATGAAAATGTATCTTTTGAGACCAAAACTCTTTTAACCTTAGTTCCTCTACTATTTGAGTAACACGCTTTTACTTTAAATACTTGATTAGCAAGTTTGGCACATTATAAACACACAGTGTAACGGTCTTGGCTATCCAGGGCGTTACAACAAACTTTTCATTCTCTGTCGGCAAGCTTAGCACTGGCGCAGTGATCAATCGCCGCTTCAACTCCTTAAAACTATTCTCACATCTATCCGTCCAGACATACCTTTTCTTCTTCTTTGTCAGTTCTGTCAATGGCGTAGCTATTCTGGAGAACCCCTCAACAAACCGCTGATAATACCCTGCTAAACCTAGAAAGCTTCTCACTTCAGGAACATTGCTCGGTCTAGGCCAATCTCTGACCGCCTCAATCTTACTTGGGTCAACCAAAATCCCCTCCTTACTGACAATATGGCCCAGAAATGTAACTTGTGGCAACCAGAACTCACACTTACTGAACTTAGCATATAACTTATGCTCCCTCAACCGCTGTAGAACCAACCACAGATACTGCTCATGCTCTGCCTCTGACTGAGAATACACTAGGATGTCGTCGATGAACACAATCACCAACTTGTCTAAATAATCCTTGAAAACCCTATTCATCATGTCCATGAAGGCTGCTGGGGCATTGGTTAATCCAAAGGACATAACCAGGAATTCATAGTGTCCATACCTCGTTCGGAAAGCGGTCTTTGGTATGTCCTCCTCTTTAATCCTTAACTGATGGTAACCTGATCGGAGATCTATCTTGGAGAACACCGTTCTTCCCTGTAGCTGATCAAACAAATCGTCGATTCTAGGCATTGGATACTTGTTCTTAATGGTTAACTTGTTCAGCTCCCTATAATCAATACACATCCTGAGGGACTCATCCTTCTTCTTAACGAACAACACCGGAGCACCCCATGGCGAGAAACTCGGTCTGATAAATCCTAAATCAAGTAACTCCTGCAACTGAATCTTCAACTCCTTTAACTCTGTTGGAGCCATTCTATAAGGTGTCCTAGATACTGGCTCCGCTCCTGGTACCAACTCTATAACGAAGTCAATCTCCCGCTGCAGTGGCAACCCCGGCAAATCCGCTGGAAACAAATCTGGAAACTCACACGCCAATCTGGTCTCACCCGGTCCAACCGACACCACCCTAGAAGTATCCACAACACTCGCTAAGAATCCTATGCAACCTTCCTGCATCAGGTCTCTAGCCCTCAATGCTGAAATCATTGGTACACGTGGTCCACTAACTGATCCCACAAACACAAAGGGTACCTCCCCTTCTGGTTCAAAAGTCACCATTCTGCGCTTACAGTCAATCATTGCCCCATACTTGGATAGCCAATCCATTCCCAAAATCATGTCAAAATCATCCATCTCTAACTCAATCAAATCAACAGATAGTTCCCTACCATCTACCTCCACAGGCAATGCTCTAATCCACTTCCTAGAGACTACCAATTCTCCTATTGGCAACAAAGTCCGAAATCCCCTAGCATACACACCACTAGGTCTACAAAGCTGATCTATCACTCTAGCAGATACAAATGAATGGGTAGCCCCTGAATCAAACAATGCAATATACAAAGAACTAGCACTAGAGATCTGACCTGTCACAATTGAGGGGCTAGCCTCCGCCTCAGTCTGTGTCAAAGTGAATACCCTGGCAGGAGCAAGACTGTCACTCTGCTTCTGCTCCTCCTTCTTAACTTAAGGGAAATCCCTCTTCAAATGGCTGGCACTCCCACAAACAAAGCAGGCCCTGATCCTGCACTCACCCTGGTGTCGAAGCCTGCACCGCGAACACATTGGAAAACTCCTCCAGTTGTCACTGCCACCCTGACGGCCAGTAGAAGCACCCCGTGCCCTCCTATCTGAATTGGGAGGAACAAAGGAATCTGGGGCCTTCCTCTTCTTCTCACTAGAACCCCCACCACGACTGAACCCAACAAAAGAAGGCACTATCCTCCTAGCATCGCGCCTAATAGCGCTATCCTTCCAAATCTGATCTTCGACCCTCTCAGCAGTAAGGGCCTTGTCCACAACTTGACCATAAGTAGTAGTCTCTGGATCCAAGGTAATATTCACATCGCGGCCGATCATAACATTCAATCCCCGCACGAACCTATCCCTTCTTGCCGCATCAGTCGGCACTAGATCTGGCGCAAACTTTGCCAATCTATCAAACTTTATTGCATACTCTGTCACTGTCGATCGATTCTGGGTCAGGTTGATAAACTCATCAACCTTTGCAGCTCGCACTGCCACACTGTAGTACTTCTCATTAAACAAGTTTCTGAATTCTTCCCAGGTCATAACTGATACATCCCTTCTCTGAACCACCACATCTCACCAGATGCAGGCATCCTCTCTAAACATGTAGCCAGCACAGGCTACCTTCTCATTCCCCTGAACTCTTATAAAATCCAGAATTGAGGAAACCATATTCATCCACTGCTCTGCCCGCAGTGGGTCTGATCCACCCTCGAAGGTAGGAGGATGCTACTTCCTGGACCTCTCATACAAAGGTTCCCACTAATTCTCCATAGCAGACTGCGCTGGCGCTGGCGCTGCAACCTGCTGTACTGGCAGCCCAGTAACCTGAGGTGGGGCCTGCTTCCTCAACTGTCGCAATTCTTCCTCTGTTCGTTGTAGTCTTGCTTCCATCTCAGCAAACATCTCCTGCCAATTCTGTGGGGCAGGTGGAGGGTCCTGACCCTGGTTGTCATCCTCGGCCCTACTACCGCGGAGTCTAGCTGATTGTCGAGGAATCTCAACAAATATGCCTGCAACCAACGACGCCGCTCATCAGGCATGATAACAACATCCAAAAACCACCTCCCAAACACATCAGTCATCAACAATAATATCTCATGTAACATATAACACACAACAGGCCATGCCCTAGCATCATGCATACGTTAACTCATTCATCATGCTCTATACAAGATAAGCAGACAAATAGGGCATTCAAATACATATTTAGACATACTAGCCAATCTTACCAACCAACCCGGAATTGAGCTTGTCACTGACAATGAGTGTACATGTTCGGTCAATCTCCAGAACCAATAACCTTGGCTCGCTCTGATACCAAGTTGTAATGCCCTACTCCCTTAGAGCCGTTACTAAGTGATTTTGAAAATGTGCTTTCAACTCGCTAATCGAGGTTTTAGGTCAAATAGTGTAATTAAGCCATAAATAGAGGAAAAACTTTAGAAATAGCACCATAGCATTGAAAATCATAAAAGTTTGACACCTAGGATCCCAAAATACAGTTTAGAAGTATTTACAACATAAAAATTGAACCAAGTCGACTAAACGATAAAATCTAAGTTTATTTACAAGCATCTCCCAAAATCCTCTGGCTGTGACAGCCAGGCTGGCCAAACATGTACACGCCGCTTCACGCCTGCTACACTCATGGTTGGTTGGCCTTCTCTTTACCCTTACCTGCACCATAGAGCATCTGTGAGCCGAAGCCCAGCAAGAAAACCCACAAATAGATAACATATGCAACACATATATCAAGCATATAAAAAGGCCACCAATTTGTTAAATACATACGGCCTAGCCATCCCAGGCGTTTACCAAACCCTGGGTTCGCGGACCACGCCGTGAGGATATCCCAGGTATCCTTTTAGGGACTCGCCCTGGCAACTCTCACTCCACGTGCTCAACACTACTCCCGGCCCCTTGCCGTGCTCGGCCTTGCACTCAACGTGCCTAACGCCATTCCCAGCCCTTTGCCATTCCCGGTCTACACCGTTCCCGGCTCTTGCCGAGCATTCACATAATAGCATTCATAGAATAGCAAGGAAATACATAATTCTAGCAAATTCAGTTAAAGGGCTACGCCCCGCAGTTCAAACACAATGGGCTCAGCCCTGCATACTATTTCTATTCAAACACACTGGGCTCAGCCCTGCATACAAGCTCTATGGGAACAAGGGTTTTCTTACCTGAGTCCTGAGCACCGATGTCCCGAGCACAGTCCTCTAACTTGAGCCTCGTCGAAACCCTAGTCACAACACATTAACAATTCCATCCATCAAGTTCTAATCCAATAAATAACTTTAAGCCATAACCCTAACCTCTGGGACCTTGAATTCTATCACTTCGGATGATAGAATCCATCCCGATCCTTAACCATTGAATTCCCAAGCATAAACACCCTTAAAAATGCAGACTATCACTAAGAGTCGCAGCCTCACCCTCAAGCGCTGTAGCTAGCCTCGAAACAGAGGCTAGCACACCCCTGCAACACACACGGGCCATGAGGTGCACACCAAGCGCCGCGGCGTGCATGAACTCCTCGGTCGCGGCGCGCCCCTCTTAGGGCTACGACCCTTACCTCTAAACCCAGAATTTTCCATCTTCTTCCCTGCATTTTCCTTAAGCCAACTCACTCAAAGCTTATCTAACAAACCCAGATAGTTAACACACACATTCCAGCTCAATATCAACATTAAAACCCCATTAAAATCTGCTCCAAAACTCAACTAAGACACCCAAGAACAGATGAAGTTCTACCCACATGCATAACCCAAAACACAACTGAAATCCCAACATAATCCCCATAATTAGAGCTTACCTTAGCTGAATTCAATCTCAGAGGTTGGTCCTCAATCCACAAGCTCCTAGCTCCCAAGATTTCCCAGCTGAATTCCTCTAACTTCTAGCTGTTTACCCCAAGTTATCCTTAAGCCTCCACAGAGAAGATATCCACTTGCTTAGAGAGAAAGAATGAGTCAGTTCCTTAAATGTTCTTTGTAGTTCTAAGGTTTGTCTTATTCAACTTATGTCTATGTGGTTACCTCAAGGCTCAGGGTACCAAAACGTCCCCGAGGGCAAAATGGTAAATTTCCCCAGTATTCCCTCCTAGACATTCTATCCTCAAATATATCTCCAAATATTTATTTTCATATCCCGATAATCCCATAACACACCTAGTACCCAAATTACCCCTCGACTCACCCCGAGTCTGAATCTCAACCCTGTTGTGACTTTCCGACTAACCGCTCCCCAAGACTGTCTCGGATCGTGCTGCACAGACATATCACATATATATCGCATTTATCACATTTATGTCCCTAATATCTAGACGGGGCCCACATGCACATTTAACTCCACTAAACATGCATCATTATCATATATTCACATAAATCCACATATAAGCATATTAAATCATTTATTGCCCTCCAGGCACACTAATCAAGGCCCTAAGCCCGATTAGCAAATTCGGGTCGTTACAACGTCTATGGCTACAGTGAGAGGGGTCAATGTGAAGTTTCAAATGCAGCAATAAATTAGTTTTATGTGTTTCCCAGCATAGAATTTGATGAGTATAGCCAAATAGTGGATAATCCCAACTTTGATGAGATCATCCAATTTCTGTGCAAACCAAACACTTAATGGATCACAACTGAAACATTCCATCCTATTAAGTTCAAGCGTGAGGCAATGGGAGTTATTGAAAAAGCATGGCATAAATTTATCAATGCGAAGCTCTTTCCAACTAAACATGTCAGTGATGTTAATTCGGATACTGCCAAACTTCTATATGACATCTTGAAGGGTAAAACAATTGATGTGGGAAGCATAATCAAGTCATCCATTCAGAACAGCTTCAGACATGTGTCTAAGGGGTTCCATCATCCCCATCTCATTGTCGCCATGTGTGTCCAAGCTGGTGTGACATGGAATCCTTCTGAGCCTTTGGTGCAACCTATGGATGTACTGAATAGATCCTTAATCACTCGTTTCAAGGTCATTGTTACTACTGGGGTGAGCGCATCTCTCGAACTCAGGCTAGGCCACCGCCATCAACTAAAAATATGACATTGGCGGATCATATGACATTGATGGAGGAATCTGTGTACAATATCTCTCAAGAGTTGCATGCTCATCGCACTGAATTCCAAGCACACCAGCAGCAGACGATTGAATGGGCAAGCTACCAGGATGTTTGTTTTAGGATGAATGTCATGCACTTGGGTATGGAGATGGGAAACTATCCACCGGCACCATAGTAGTTTCAGCCGTTTCCACCACCTATTCCCATGATGCAAGATGACGAGAACAAGGAGGAATCTGAAGATGATCAGGCAGATATGCCTGATGAGTGAGCAATTACTTCGGTTGAGGAAGTTTTCTTTTTCTTTATCTTTTCTTTTATTTTCCATTGAAGGCAATGTACTGTTTAAGTGTGGGGGAAGGGAAAAACTCAAACTGAACTGCTTTGTTTTTATTTTTACGTTGTGTTGTTTTTATGTTGTTTTTTTTTTTTTCATTTTTAGTTTGTTTTAGGTTGTCATAAGCATGGTTGTGTTGAAAGTTGTCTATCAATGATAAAACTTCTGATTAAGGTAAGAATACATCTAAGAACTTGATGAATTCTGCTTGAATTGTGTGCTTAACGCATGTGTTGGTTGTCATTTAAGCTTGATCTTTGACTTTTGAACATAATGTGTGTACAATTAGATTTATTTTTTTACTATTGTTTGGAGATATTTATGCATGCTATTATCTATTTACATAGCCTTTACCACTCTAGAAACCATTGATTAATTGTTTGAGGTAAAATCCTAAATACGCGTGATTAGGAAGATGATTAAGGCAAGTTCTTTGAATCGTTTGAGCATTTCAAGTTTACCTATGAAATTGAATATCCTAGCTTCTCATTTTTTGAGCCATAATGACTAATCTTTTTCTTTTATAAACCTTTTGCAACTTAAAATTTTATTCTTTTTGTGACCCATTACACTGTAGTTTTATATGAATATTTGATTTTGTGGGTTGGGTTATAGAATGTAAGAAGGGAACAATTGTTATATTATTTTATAATATAATGTTTTAGATTAAATAAATGTGACAAAGAGTGTCACATATTGTAACATATAATTGAGAGTTACAATATTTAGATATATGAGATATATCCAAATAATGTAACATATTTGGTGTTACAAATTTGTAACTTCCAAATATTGCCCTTTATTGTGTAAATTTGGTGTAACACAATATTGAGATGAATTTCATAAATTCATATGTAAAATGGCTGTTAGAGATATGATTTTAACCCCAATAATGTGTTTTGAGAGTTACAAAATCATTTGGGAGGGTTTGGAACCGTTTGGAAAAATATCACATTTTCAAGTGCTGAAACTGGGCTGTGGCCGCGAGCTGGGGGACAGATAGCAGTGGCCGCGGCCACTAATGTCCCTGGCCACGGCCACAGGTGCATTTCAGGCTAATTTTTCAGTTTTTTCCAAATGTGTTGAACGGTTCCAAAAACCCAAATAACTCCCAAATCTCAATTTTAATTCCATACTAATCCAATTAAACATTGGTAACAGCCATGGGGGTTGGTGGAATTTGAAATTCAAAGGGTGTCTCTAAACTCTATAAATAGGATCTTATAGCTCACTTGAAAGACAGAACATTTCTATCAATTAGAGCACTTGGCTAGAAACACCTTGAGGCTTGATTATTCCAGAAAGCATTTCCAAAAATATGTGAGAGATCCCTTAGTGCTTGAGTTAGGGGGAAATAAGCTTTTGGACAAAGGTTTCAAACCTTGTTCAAGTTGGTGATCCCCAACACTCTTCACTTTGGTAGTGTGAGTGAGAGTTGTTTATCTTTTGTTTCTTGTTCCTTTCTTTCATTCTATTTCTTTTCATCTTTATATTCTTCTTCTCTATTTACTTGTATTTCTTGTTTAAGAGTTGTAATCTTTTATTTTCTTTTGTTTCAAACACTTTACTTTACATGTAATCTTTTGCTTAGAGTTGTATTTTACTATTCTCTTCTTCTTCTTCTTCTTTTATTCATTTGTATTTTCAGTTATAGAGTTGTAACACTTTATTTAATCAATCCTTGTCTATTGTATTATTTTGCATAGAGTTGTAATTTTCTTACTATTTCCATTGAGGCAAATACATATCTTCCTAACAACAATATGTATTGGTTTGTAATGTGAGTATAGAAGATATATTATTTCACCCAATGAAGTTGAAAAAAAAAGAGAAATTTTGTATGATCGATGTGAAAGAGAAGAGGGAAAGATTATGTATTTTTTATGAATTGTATGGGAAATTTATGGAAAGATCTAAAGAATAGAGAAAAATATAGGCAATGGTATGATTTAAGCTTAAATATTCCTTTTGCATCTACCTTCAACCTTAGTCTTACATTACAAGCTTTTAAAATACTTTTGATTCTTGATTATGTGTGTTTACATTAGTGAAGAATAATTGGTTAATGTCTAAGGAGTGGATGTTTTTCATGAAAATATTATTATATATGAGACTTTAAAACATACTTTGGAATGTATAAATTGATTTGAATGTTTGTGTTTTGGTAGGTTTAATTGTGCATAATCATATATAGATCGAATGTAAATGGTGGCTAAGCATTGAGTTGAAATTCTGAGGGATGTGGAATTCGGATTTTTCTCATGACGTATTTGTTTGATCAATTTTTGACAACTAACGCTTTCGACAAAACTATTGATTATGTTTTTATTTGCTTAGTATTTTAGTTTTTATTAGTTGTTTTGCTAAGAGACTAACAAAGTCTAAGTGTGGGGAAATTTGATAAGGGCATTTTGAATATTATATTTGTTATCCTTTTGCATTTAGATAATGTTTATTTCTAGTGTTTTTAAGTGTTCTTAGATTTGTTTTACGAGTCTTTGATTTTTAAGCCACAAAATATGTTATAAGGTATTATTGATGAATTTGATGAATTTTTGCGATTAGGAATTAATGTGCAACGATAAGACTCGAGAAAATGAAGTTTGGGATGAGTTTGAAGTGTTTTAGAAGTCCCTAAACCCGAGGTTCGAGTGTGAAGTTGGAGATTACGAAGAAAAAGCACGCGAGCATAAATTGGGCATTGGCCGCGGCCTGGGAGTCAGAGAGTAGCGGCTGCGGCCACCATAAACCCCTAGCCGCGGCCGACGCTCGATACTTGCCTAGAAAATTCCCGTGGCCGCGACCGACGCTCAATAGTTTCCCAAAAAAGTCCCGTGGCCGCGGCCACTAAGAATCACTGGCCGTGGTCGGTATGCGTATTTTGCCCAGATGAGTCTCATGGCTGCGACCACCAAGAATCACTGGTCGTAGCCTACGATAGAATTTTTCTTAAATTTTGATTTTTAAATGTAATTTTTAATGGGCTATAAAAGGGATTAGGGGTAACTTTTAGAATAATTTTGGATTGCTAATTTTAGAGACTAAAGCAACAGAGGAGAAGAAAAGACATCATCATCTACATTCCTCAATCTAGGTTTTTTTCTTTCTCAAAACTCCTTTTTTTCATTGAATATTTATGTTTGTGAATATGAATGTGATTATGGAGTAGTTTTCTTTGTAGTTGAGGGTTATTTCAAAACCCGAGACATGAGATCTCGAATGCAATCATAAATTTTATTCCTTATATTCCCTTGTATGAAATTGTTTCTATTTTTCTAATTGAATGCTATGAATATTCCGAGATCTTGTTAGGTGGCCAACTAATTAGGGTTTTGCATTATTCTACTAGTATCTTAGGATTACTATTCACCTAATAGTTTAGGATTCTAAGTAGAGTGATAAATTATAATTAATGTATTGTGACGGGTATCTTGATCGTGATGGAAAATAGAACCTGGGTTAAATGAATTGTATTCTTAATGAATTTGTTGCCTAGATTAACCTATTTTCTTAGAGTGTAATGCTTTTACTATGTTAATTAATGAGCGCTTAATGAGTTTATTGCTTGGTAAAAAGAATTAATTAAAATCGCTTAGCTTTAATTAATTATAATAGGGAAGATAGGATAATTGATTGCTTAAGTGTTATCTGTGGGGTTAATAGTTTAATTGGGAATAAGGAATTTTAGTTCATTATTGATGGGTTAATAGTTTAATTGGGAATAAGGAATTTTAGTTGTCATTATTTATAGATTTATTGTCGAAGGTGGAGAGTAATTCTTGACTATTTCTTTAATATCATTTTATCATTATTTATTTAATCTTCAATCATCATTTTATTTTATGTTTTTCAGTTTTTAAAACTAAACCCCTATATAATTTTATTTTATTAAGTAACCGTATAACTATATTTTAAATCTTTTAAAAAATATCTAATAACCATGTACTCACTTTATTTTATTTGTTTTAATGTATATGAATCGATTTGTAGGTCTTCTTTTATTATAACTATAACCATGTACTCGCATATTTTTTTAGAGGCCTATTTATTTTACCAATTTGTAGAGTTACTTCTGTTTATAATGTTTTTAAAAATAATAATAATAAATTGTAAGTTGGAGAATGGGAATGCATTGCTTTTCTTCATCCGTGGTGTTTTTGTCGTGTCTATTTTCCTCAATGCCCAACTTATTACTTCTATTGGTATATATTATTAATTAGCTTGTGGTGTGAAATTGTATTTTCCTTCTACAAAAAAGTAACAATAATAGTGATATCCAAAATACTTTTGTGGATTTTTTCCCATAGTGCCCAACTTATAACTTCGATTGTTATATATTATTAATTAAAGAAATTAATTTGGTATATTTTTTCAAGGTAAATAACAAAAGTATAAAAAATAACAATAATATTTACATACATATATAAATTAAGAGTAATAGTTAATATTAATTAAGTACCTTCAATGGTATCTTAAAATTTTTATAATCTACTTATCTATTTTGTTCTTTATTCTCATTTTTTTTATTATAATTTAAATATTTATTCAAATTTAAATATTATAATTATTGATAACTAATTTATTAATAATTATAATAATAAATAAATCCTATATACATTGGCATTTACCAATTTTCCAATTCAAAATTTAAAATATCTTGATTAATTTATAAATACTATATTTATTAATAACTAATTTTCTAATAATTATAATAATAAATCAATCATATATAATTAGCATTTATCTTCAAGATTATCAAGTTGCTTCGTCTCATTGTCATGCATAGATCGGGTGACCACCAAGGTGACTGTTAGGTGAAACTTGCATGGGGAATTAAGCCTAATATGCTCTCAATGAAAGCACTAATCTGTTGACGCAGTTTTTCACCAACAACGGATTAAGAAATCCGAAAATAGAGATTTAGGCTCTTGCTAAACCGTAATTGGACAAATAAAAAGTATTTAGAATACTCACACACTTGTTACGTGGTTTAGTGGTTAATGTAACGCCCTACTACCTAAGGTCCATTACGGTGTAAACAGTGCTAAACTCGCTAATCGATTCATTTGGCCATAATCGTGTAACTAAGTATGACTAGCGGTTTAGGGTTAAAAGTTTTGGTTAAGATACAACGTTTCACTAAAACGTTTACTGTATACATTGGGATCCCAAAAATATAATTTAAAGGTTAATTACAACAAAAGATTTACAACCAGCCGACCTAAGCGGCAAAATAGGATTTAACCCTAGTTCCTCTTTAAACCCTTGGCCATGGAGGTCGAGCAGCCGCATATGTACACATCGTCACCTAAGCTCTCCAACTCAAGGATGGTTCAACTTTCTTTTGCCTTTACCTGAACCACATATCACCCGTGAGCCGAAGCTCAACAAGAAAACTCAATATGTTCATGAACAGTAATAACACATTACTAAATCATAATGTGCATGCCTAGCAATAATAGCTCTATTCATGCATGCAATTATGTCCAAATAATGGTTGTGGGCCCTGCCCTTTGTATAAATGACTTATGGGCACTGCCCTTTGTATAGATGAGTCATGGGCCCTACCCTTTTTATTGATGACTATCAAGTCATAAAGAAAATATATGGCCAATGTGTCCATCTAAAATAAGTGACTCAAATAAGTGATAATTAAGTCACACACTAGGGATCAGTACCATAATCAGATGAGTGAATATCACTTTATGATTTTGGTAATCATACTGGGGCTTATAGCCCAAATCAGATGAGTGAGTCACACTTTGGGCTCCGCACCCTAATCAGATGAGTGACTATGGAGTCACAAACTTGGACTTTGCACCCTAATCAGATGAGTGACTATGGAGTCACAAACTTAGGATTTACACCCTAATCAGACGAGTGACTATGGAGTCACAAACTTGGGGTTTACACCCTAATCAGTTGAGTGACTATGGAGTCACAAACTTGGGGTTTGTACCCTAATCAGATGAGTGACTATGGAGTCACAAACTTGAATCAGATAAGTGACTAATATGTCACGAACTTGGGCTCCGCACCCTTAGCCATGTGACGATGCAGTCACCTGGGCCTTTTTTACCCTGGCTCTAAGTAACTAGCCATTAGACTAGACAAGCGCTTTTGATTTCATCGAACTTAAGGTCGGTCAAGCATTTCATGCTTATGATGATAATGCTTATGTCGATTAAATCTAATCTTTTTGGCTTGCGTTAAACACACTAATACCGTTCTTGAATCATAAGCCAATACCATACGACTAGTGCTCAGTACTACTGACGAACTTAACTAGTAAGTCACAGCTTTACAGTCAATACTGACACCATTGCCGATTCCTAACTCATAGGTCAGTTCCATTCACAGATAAGCAAGATTGCTTAGCATTTAATATGCATTCCTGATATTATAAATAGAGCATTCAACATGCTACATCAAAAACTATGCATGTCACATATGGGGTGAAGTTTTCTTACCTTTGGTTCGAGCGAGAAATAACAAATGAACGACCCTTGAGAACGATCGATCATTTGGTTCCTTAGCAGTCAGCTAGTCATAACCAAATATGGAATCCAATTAATGAAAATGAGCAAACAAAAGGTTCATGACCTAAACCTCTCTCCCAGAACCCCGAATCGTGCCCAAGCAGTTAGTAGATTCGATCCTGAGCCTTAAGAATAGAAACCCAAGCCAAAAACCCTCAAATGTGCCCAAAATAAAAATCAGGAAAAGCAGGGAAGCGCTACAGCGCTGCCCCCCTAGCGCCCCAGCGCTACAGCCAGAGTTGTCTGGCCCTGGACAGCGCTGCAGCGCCCTCCCTTGGGCGCTATAGCGCTAGGGACAGGCAAAAACAGCCCTGGTTCTTCCTCCTTCGATTTCTCCATTTCTAACCTTAAAAACTTGATCCCAAACTCCATCCAAACCCCCAAATGAACCCAAATATCTACTCTACCTGTCCTAGGCATCATAACCCAAGCAACCTTTTCCAAAAACTCCCATTAATTCTCATCTATCCAAACTAGAAATCAAGCTGAAAACCAAAAGGAAAATAGAGCATAAACCCGAGTTTCAATAGCTGGAAACTTACCTCAAGCTCAGTATCACACCCTCTTCAATGGTGGAACATACCCCTAGACCATCAAGGCTCAAATCCCTAGCTTGGTCCTCAAATAGAGCTTAAAAATTCAAAGAGAAAAGGAAGAGAAAAACTGGTCAGGAGAGGAAGAAGAATTGCTCTATTTTGGTTAGCTTTCTTAGTTCATATATATCCCTTAGGTCAAAAGACCAAAATGCCCCCAAGCTTAAATAAACCCTAAACAGCCACCAAGGGCAAAATCGTCCTTTCCTGCCTATCTCGTTAATCATAATTAACACCCACAAATTCCTGTTATTCTCAATATTCTCAAATGCCAATAAATCATATCCCATTACCCTTTAATTCTCGGTAATGTTCTAATCACCAAATTACCCCGAGACTCACCCCGAGCCCTGAAATTAACCCTGTTATGACCAAACCAATAATTTCCATTCAAAGATCGTCTCATGCCAAATAGCTCGAACAAATCCACATTATGATGTGGCCTTATTAAAAATTCACCAACATGCATGAAAATATACAAATGTGCCCTCAACGGGTCAAATTACCAAAATGCCCTTATAATGAAAATAGACCCGTATGCATGCATTTATCATCATATAATAATATAATTCACATAAACATGCATATAATCATTTAATAACATAATAGATCAATTATGACCCTCCCGGCCTCCTAATCAAGGTCCTAAACCTTATTAGGAAATTTGGGTCATTACAATTAAAATCCACCTAGTCCACAAGTCACTCTTTTTGATCTGTTTTGTTCTCACTGTGAGATTGTTTGTCACAATTTCACCAAAGTTTCAGTATACAAAATGTTATCACCCTTTCTATCCATTCTCCCCTGTATTTATAGGGAATTCTGTGTGGAAAGATTTGGGTAACCGTGCATACATATGGTAACATTCATTTTTGGGTAACATCTCATTTACATAAATACATTAATGCGCATTGATTCTATGCCCCCGATTTCGAGTAATAAATACAGAATAATATCTGAGCATTAATGAGTGTATAAGGAATCTTCAAGTCTTTTGGGATGCTTCACTGTGCATCATGACTAGACTTCTGCAAGATAAACACTTCCTTCAAGCTGGGTATCGAAGAACTACTATGAACGGATACGGGTCACGCTCAAAATTTCACAAAAGGTGATCTGGTTCTCTCGTATTTAGAACTAAGTTGTTGGCACAAGAGGTGATCTAGAGACTATCTGGTTGCCGTAAGCTATCAAGTTTGATTTGAGCTGCTCACACCACAGTTAGCTAGATGTTCTATCTGTACGCTTTCTTCATATGCTTGTCTGCTAGCTGTACCTTGTGCTGAGTAATTTAGCTCGTATTTATTTTGGGCTACAACATTTATCTTTCTTGTGCATGACGTCGCTTCTGAGACGCACAGTAGGGGCTTTTAGGCTTCTATTATGTGAAAACGTGCATTCACATTCACTCGAGTACGAGACACGTGTCAGTTTGTAATAGATGCATGTTTGGGATTCGAGTACTATGCAACTGTCTTGTCAATCTTTTACCGCCACTTGATTTATGTAATCCAGACCCTTGGATCTTGAACTAATCTAATCGTGTGGCCTAGATCGGTTCTCGAAGTTTACGTATAAATAGGAGAACCAGACCTGAGTCTTACCACCTTTTCATTCAAAAAATTTCCTCTTCTTTCTTCTCAAAATACTTTCAGAGCTTTCTGTGTTCCTTTATTTTCCAGAAGCTTTTAGGTTATTACCTCCAGTGCTGCTATCATTTCCTCAACCAAAAAACCAAACTGTAAGTATCTTTATATCTCGTTTAAATTTCATATTCTTATTTTTCAATAAGTTTTAGGAAATTTTCCAGTATATTTTCTTACTATGGTTCTGTTTGAGTTTAGTATGAGTCTTTTTTAGGCCAAAAACAATAGCACTAGGTCTGATAAGACATAATGCACAAAAAGAAACATGTGATTTCTGGATTTTCTGGGTTTGAAAAAGGATCGTCTGAGTATGTAAATGTGAAGATTTGAGGATTTTAGGTTCAGTTCTAGGTAGCATAAGGGTCACAGTTTCTCAAGTTGTTTTGCATTAAACCGCTTTTCCAAAAAGGTACTGGGTCCGACACGTGAATCCCGAAGTATCAAGGGTTTCCAGCGCGTGGTCCCTGACTGAGCATGTGCACATGCATTGGCGCTAGGGGAAATCTTAGCTCATATATATCTTAGGTCGAATAGATTGAATCCAAAACTCAGGGTTCCCTTACCTTTATCATCATAGTAAGGTTGTATCTTAGGTCGCCTCTAACATGTTGCTTTGTTGCCAAGCGATTTAAATTATGGCTAACCAGAAGAAGTCAGTGGCGAGCGATTCTTCCCAAAGTAAGGATAAGGGTAAACAAATTATATCTGAGACCCCTATTCCCCACTTTGGCCCAGTGGTGGATAGGGAGATTGTGGTTGACCCCAATGCCTTCTTTGAGGTCGAGCATATCGAAACCTTGATAAGGACTCAGGGCAAGGTGAATAAAATTTTACTAAGTCACACGATCGAGTTGGGGTTTGAGGGTCTTGTTGCCTGCCCTCTGATGGAGGGAGGGCAGAGCTGCACTCCACTTCAAGATGACTTTGGGGCTTGGAATGATGAGCACCTGAAGGCAGGTGCCTTTCTTTCCTTGGACCAGTATTTCGTAGATTTTTTAAACTACGTCAAACTAGAAACATTCCAGGTCCCCCCAAATTCGTACCGACTTTTAGCAGGGCTAAAATATATATTTTTTAAGCACGAGTGGGAGGTCGCCACCCCCGCCAATATTATGTACTTCTTTTGCCTCAAGGCCAATACAGAGTCAAGGGAATGAGGTGATGGCTCCTACTACCTCACTAGATTCCCCAACACAACCTCCATCATCGACCTCCCCAGCCATATGAATGACTACAAGGATCAATTCTTTATGTCAAATGGGTTCAAGAACAACACCCATCGATATTTCAACCATCCTCGTAAGTTTCTCAACTCCTTGAACTTTGTACTTGAATTCTTTCTTAACCAAGTTTAAGCATATTCTGATCGAGTTGTTATCTATTACAGCTATATATAAGAGAACGGGGCAGTCAGAGACCCCCAGAGGTCAATATGAGACTCTGTCTTGTATTGCCGATAGGGAGAAAAAGTTCCAGATGGTGGTGAATGATTCCACCAAGGTGGCCAGCAAGATGATCCGGAAAGATCAGACACTGGCCATTAGAGTTTGAGGCCCCCTCCCCGAGCTCCCTCCTCCCTAGGAACTCATCCTAGCCGTTGAAGAGGTTGATGAAGAGGAGGAGTTTGGGTAGTTGGTGCACAAGAGAAAGGTTCCTGAGGATGGACAAAATACTGACTGATGCTGAGCTGAATTGGAGGCTGCAGTTGGCATATCTGGCCAAGGTAACCCATTTAGAGAAATGGACCGAGCTTCTGCCAGTTTTAGGCTAGTCCGATTCAACTCAAGGCAGCTCGTGAGTTGACACCTGGTTGATCCGGACCTGAATGTGACCCTCCTTCAGTATGTGGATCACTTGGTCATACGCCATGACCAAAGCTACCCCAGATGTACCATAGTGGTAGATAATACCTTGCACTTTAGGTCCACTATTTTTTAGGAATATGATATAAACCTTTTGTCATGGCCTTCCTTGTGTCATGGTGTTTTTACCCTGGGTATTAGGCAGGTCAAACATGAGTCTAGTCTAGATGAGGAGCCTAAAACCATTAGGTCCCAAAATATAATAATACTAGAGCTCCCCCTCTTCCAATAGTCCAATAGTTAGAGGTTTCACCCAGTCTGGTTCATAATCCAAAGCCGATCACAGTAGTTTCCTCCTCTAGTTCAGAGGGTAGGGTTCTTGTTCTATTCTTTGCCTTGTGTTATCCTGAATAATCATTTTGTGGATATGACTTTTCTGCTTGTCCTTTTGAAGATGAAGATATGGACTTGAAGAGTGCCTTCAAATCTGGTGAGGTCGGAACTGGACCCGTTGTCAATAAGGTGAGAATATCAAAGAAAAGCATCTATAGCTGGAGCTGCCACTAGATCCCCTGCAAAGGATAAAGGTGCCAATTCCGGCCAAAACCAAGAACATCAAAAGCAACCGCCACCTCAGGTAATTGCAGTTACCATTCATGAGGCTCCTCGTCCTCGTCCTCGCAAACCTCCTCCGATTATTCAAGTTATTTAGGGCGAGGTATCTAAATTAATAAATAAGTTTAAATCAAGGTTCAAATTATAAATAATTAATCTGATAAAGGATTTGAATAATTATTTAATTAATTAATCAATAGAAAATAATACAACCCTTGATTTTAAGTCCGACGGGCTTATAATTAAATGGGAAATTTCACAGGCCTAAAGCCCATGATAATTTTGACCTAGGGCTGATATTATCTATTATTTCATTAATTTTTTAATTAAATTAAATGGCCTAATTGAGTCTATAAAAGGATAGGGTTAGAGAAACTGAATGAAGGACTCATTCATTCCGCTGAGTATAATGCAAGTGTTCTTATCATTATTTATGTTTGAATTCAAATTTAGAAACATGTTCTAGGTTATCTTATATTAATATGTTTAATATATGAATTACATGAAAATAAACAAGATCATGTATAAGTTTTCGCTACAAATGCCACATGTTCACTTCTTAATATATCAAATAACATGTGCATTTAATACTTAATAAAACTATACACTAATTTAATCGTATGCTAAAATAATTATAATTACCCAAACTATAATTATTTATAAGTCATAAAATCATAACTTAAATAATTTAAATTTAAAGCAATCTTTATTCCACAACTCAAGTGATAACTAAATCTAACCTAAGATCTTATTTAAGGAGCTTGTAAGAAAATAATAACCTTGGTTATTACAATCTTCCCCCTTTAAAGAAATTTTGTCCTCGGGATACCACTCCCTTATATCTTCTTTCAAATTCCCACGTGGCTTCTCTTTCAGTGTTATTGCTCCACAAGATTTCAACTATAGGGATACTTTTGGACCTTAACTCCCTAGTTCCTCGTTCGAGAACGCGTACTAGCCGTTCTTCATAACTGAAATCTTGCTTCAACTCTAGAGCCTTGTAATCATGCACATGGGATGGATTATTTCTAAACCTTGTGATAAAATTAATATTTCTAAACTATAGGCTAAACTCATAAAATTCATAACTAGCTATACGAGTTTCCAACTAATTCCTGCCTTGAACCAATATCCACGAAAACTAAAATACTATAGCGTAAGCTACTACTATCTAACTAAGTAAAAGTTGGAGGCGCTACAATTCTCCCCTACTTCAAATAATTTTTTCCTCAAAATTTACTTACCATACAATTCCAGATACCATGCTAGAATGTCTTCAATAATTCTTCCGGCTTAATGCGTCTGCAACGACATTTGCCTTTCCTGGGTGGTATAGGATTTCGCAGTCATAGTCCTTTACTAGTTCCAACCACCTCCGCTGCCTCATGTTGAGCTCCTTTTGGGTGAAGAAATATTTTAAGCTTTTGTGGTCCTTATAAATCTCACACCGTTCTCCATATAGATAGTGGCGCCAGATTTTTAGTGTAAAAACCACCGCTGCCAACTCCATATCGTGTGTTGGATAGCGTTGCTCATATTCCTTCAGCTGTCTTGATGCCTAGGCTATCACCTTATAATTTTTCATTATCACGCAGTCGAAACCTTGCTTGGATGCATCACAGAATACTACAAACTTGTTGTTGGGTTTCGATACGCAAAGCACTGGTGCTGAACACAATTTGTCTTTGAGCAAATGGAAGCTTTCCCGGCATTTATCCATCCAGTTGAACTTCTGTTGTTTCTGGGTCAGGTTGGTAAGCAATGTGGCTATCTTAGAAAATCCTTCCACAAACCTCCGGTAATAGCCTGCCATCCCGAGAAAACTTCTAACCTTTGACGGATTCTTAGGTCTTGGCCAATCCTTCATAGCCTCTACCTTAGTTGGGTCTACTGCGACTCCGTCCTTGGATACTATGTGGCCAAGGAACGCCACTTGTGATAGCCAAAATTTGCATTTCTTGAACTTAGCATAAAGTTAGTGCTCCTTTAGTCGCAACATGGTCAATCTTAAGTGTTCCTCGTGCTCGACTTTGTCCTTGGAGTTCATAAATATATCATCAATGAACACCACGACGAATTTGTCCAAGTAATCCTTGAAGACCTGATTCATTAAGTCCATAAATGTGGGTGGAGCGTTGGTAAGACCAAAAGACATAACTAGGAACTCGTAATGTCTGTATTGAGTCCTAAAAGTCAACTTTGGAATGTCTTCTTCCTTTACCTTGAGCTGGTGATAACCAGACGGTAGATCGATTTTTGAAAATATTGTCACTCCTTAGAGTTTATCAAATAAGTCATTGATCCGGGGTAGGAGTACTTGTTCTTAACTGTCACCTTGTTCAGCTCACGATAATCGATACACATCCACATGCTTCCATCCTTCTTCTTCATAAATAGAAACGGTGCCCCCTATGGCGAATGGCTTGGTCTGATGAATCCCAAGTCTAAGAGCTCTTGTAACTGCATTTTCAACTCCTTGAGTTTGGTAGGTGGTATCTGGTATGGTGCCTTTGAGACAGGCTCGGTTCCCGGTACTAGTTAAATTGTGAAGTCGATTTCCCGGTTAGAGGGTAACCCTGGGTAGTCATCAGGAAATATCTCTAGAAATTCCTTTATAATGCGGACATCTCCAACCTTTAATGGTGTTTCCTATGTAACATCCGTGACGCTTGCTAAGAATGTGTGACATCCTTTCTCTATCATCCTCTGGACCTTGAGAGATGAAATAAGTGTGTTTCTAGTCCTAAAACCTTCCCCATAAAACACAGTTTCTGACCCTCAGGGGTTTCTAACGTCACTTGCTTGCGTCGACAGTCGATGGTTTCACCATGTCTTGCTAGCCAGTCCATGCCCAATATTACGTCAAAATCCTTGATCTCTAGCTCTATCAGGTCTCCTTCTAGCTCCGTGCCCTCGACTTTGATCGGTACTCCTTGTACTATTTGTGATGATAGAATGACTTTGCCCGAAGCCAGTTCTGTAACAAACCTATTTCCAAATCTTTCACAAGGTTTGTCTAGTTTTTCTATCATTCCTAACGAGATATACGAGTGTGTTGCTCTAGAATCAAACAATATTGGATATAAATTATCAAGGATAGGAAGCTGACCTGTGACCACCTTATTACTGGTTTTGACTTCTCCCTGGGTCAAAGCAAAGACTTTGGCTGGAACCATCATGTTATCTTTCTTCTCTTGTGCTTTGAGTTGTGGACATTCTCTTTTCGGATGACCTTCGTGGCCACACTTGTAGCAACCAATGGTGTTTGCACGACACTCCCCAGTATGTATTTTTTGACACTTGGAGCATATTCCACATAACCCGGCTTTTATTACCATTGTTGGTCCGTGCTCTTTTGTCAGTGTCGGTCTGCTTATTATCAGGATACTTCCTTTTCTGTCCATTATTGTTATGCTGGTTGTTGTGGTTTCGACCATTCTAAGTCTGATTCTGCTACTTAGGTTCTGACTTGCTTGCCTCCTCCTTGGCAACATTTTCCTGGAGCATTTCCACCATTATAGCCATTTCCAGGACATCGGTGTAAGAAATGGTTCCGGGGTTCGCAAGCTTGACCCCTAATTCGATCTTTGGTCCGAGTCCTCTAGAAAACTTGGTTACCTGCAAGTAGTCATTTAGGACCAACTCTGGTGTGAACTTTGCTAGCCAATCAAACTGTCAAGCGTACTCGACTACTGACATATTGCCCTATTTCAGGCTGACAAATTCCTCCACCCTTGAAGCAGGATGACTGCCGAGTTGTAGTATTTCTTGTCAAACAGTTCCACAAACATGGCCCAAGTCATAGTGGTGGTATCATGAGACTGCTGCACCAGATCCCACCAGATTCTGGTATCCTTTTTCAGTAGAGAAGAAACACAAGATATGCGATCCGCGTTTCCAAGGTTCATGTGTGTCAGAATCGGCTCTACATTTCTAAGCCATTCCTCACCCTCAAAAGGGTTGGCTGTCCCTTCAAAATTCGGAGCGTGCCGTTTTTGGAAATGCTCATAGATTGGCTCCATGTACTGACCTGGATAGGGTGCATAATTTTCCATCGGCCATCCCCCATTCGGATATCCTCCATTTGGATAGTCGCCATTTGGATATCCTCCATTATGTTATGGCTAGGGTGCTTGAGCTGTTGCCTGAGGCTGCGGCTGAGGTTGTCGTTGTTGTTGTAGTAGTTCTGCTATTTGTCATCGTAGCCGGATAACTTCAGCATTGTTGTCAATCGGAGGTGGTGCATTTCTATTAGTAGCGGCAAGGCAGTAGGTCTTCCCCTTCTTCAAAATGGAGAGGTTTCATGTGTCTCATTGGCGGTGTTGGGGGAATTGTTGTTGTGCGTGCAGACCTTCGGAGAGACATCTTTGGCAAAGTTCTAATAGTCGAGAAACATGTTAGAACTTGTAAATGTGGAAATTTCTCCTTGAGAATTCTATTCACGGATGAAGCTCTATACTACGAGACACCTTCACTAGGCGAGGGCCCTCGGCCACTTGCCCATCCGAACTTCACCCTCGCTATGCGAGGGTCCCCAACTGGTCGTCCGCATGCGCCCCGTTCCATCAGGCATCAAGCCTCGCCTACACTCAGAGGAAGAATGTCAGCCTCGCTATGCGAGGGTGGGGGCTTTGTTGTGGCATCCGTGCTCCTAGCCTCGCGACGCTGCACCTGGAAGGAGGAGAGGCAGCCTCGCTATGCGAGGGTGCTACCTTGTTGCGACGCCCGTGCCATGCCCATACCTGAGGGAAAAGGGCCAGCCTCGCTATGCGAGGGTGTGGCCTTGCCACGGCGATCTTGCTGCTAGCCTCGTGTCTATGCGATCCGCATAGGCCGGCCCTAACCCTTGGCACCTTGACTTCTCAGGACATGCATAGGTTGAAGCCTCCTTGGCATAGGCACGAGATCACTTGGGGGAACCTTGTTGATATGCCAAACGAACATGGAGCATTGAACGGGAATTGATGAGGAAAACCGAGTACGGAACACGTGCGCTGACACGGGGTGTACGGTTATGGAAAGAACAGAGGCACGACCCTATGATCTGAGTCTGAGGAGTAGTGGCAATACGGACCTGTACGAAGAGTGGTGGTACCACTTGGACACCCCCAACCATACGCCAGAGCCGACAGTACTATGTCCAAGGCCACGACTCTGACACCATCAGGGTAGACACCACTACGCCCTGAGCCACTACATTATCAGAGTACCTATGTACGTCCCTGTGGTCCGGGACTTGTTTGTATCCAGGGCCAATAGAGCCCCCCTCCTATAAATAGACTCCGACCCCTCAGGCTAAGGGGTTGGAAAACTAAATGTATGAAAAGACTTAAGAAATATATGTTTCTGGTTTTCATTGTTGCCTGAGTTTTCTTCTGTTGATTAGAGTTCTTTCTATCTGATCCAAAGCTTCCTGTAGCATTGAGATTGAAGTTTTCTAACCATCAATCGTTGACGAGTTCTGACCGTCAACAGTTTGGCGCCGTCTGTGGGAACGTAAGCACCAAGCTACTGTTCTGCCATTACTTCCGGCAAGGAGAAATGCCAAGACGTTCGAAGCGACTCAGGGAGCCTCAAGAGGTGGAGGTCCACCTTACCGGAGTCCAGCTGAAGGCCTCCATGAAGGATCCACCTCCACCCCGGGACGTAGAGCCCCCAATGGACCCTGAGGTTCACGAGAATGACAAGGAGGCCTCGTCACCGGCCATCCCACACGGTGAAAGTCCTCCAAGGACAACTACTGCACCACCCGGGAATGCCAATGAGTTCCCTCCTCCCAAACCACCACAAGTACCGAACTCCGGCCGGCAAGACCCGGGCCCCTCGACGCGTAGACACGATAAGCAACCCCGGGTCCATTCCGTGAGCTCGAGTTCCAAATCTCGTTTCTATGAAGAGGAGATTCGTGAACTGCACCATAAAAACCAAAGACTAGAGACTACCCTAGAGAACATGCAGGAGGTGCTGAATGGCCTGTTGCAATGTAAGTCGAACATGACCCTGCCCAAGAGGAAAGAGAAGGGTCGGGAAACCACTGTCCCAGTAGACGACGGGAGGACCAGACACTCCACCAGCAACACCCCCAGGGAGAAGCCGCAGGAGCGTCCCGGACCGTCGAGGCCACCCCAGGGGCCAAGGCAAGGGAACAATGGTGGCTCTCGCAACGACATCGAGGTCACCTCAAAGAGGACGCCCGCGGATCTACGAGAGGAGCTCAACAAGAAGAGGGTGGATAAGAGGACTACCCCTCCTACTGTCCCTCAGGACGGCGAAGGAAAGGAAGGTGTCGACCCGTCCATGTTGAGAGACTCCCTGAGGAAGAAGAGGCAAGACCTCGATACAGAGATGAAGAGCCTGCGAAGTAAGATTGTTACCGCGTCTGGAGGGCAAAGCTTTGAGGATGAGTTCGACTATGAATCACCCTTCACCAAAGAGATCCAAGCCATCCGACTCCCAGCCAACTTCAAGGAGCCTCATATGACCCCGTATGAAGGAAGCACCGACCCCAAGTACCACCTAGACGCATTCAATGACTTGATGAAATTAAGAGGGATAAGTAGCGGGGCTAGATGCCACTGTTTTGCAGTCACGCTGAAAGGACCCGCATACAAATGGTTTAAGAGACTTCGGTCGGGATCCGTCAGGTCTTGGCAACAGTTTTCAGATGAGTTTCTCCAACAACATCATGCCGTGTGTGATTATACTATGCCGGGCACCAGCCTCGCCAATGTAAAACAGGGCAAAAATGAGAGTCTAAAAAGCTACATTCACAGGTTCAACATGGAAGCAGCCAAAGTGGGGAGCTTGACCCGCAGAGAGTTAAAAATGGCTATCACTGCCGGGGTGCTTCCGGGAAGCAAATTGTGGGATAATATGCTCAAAAGGGAAGTCACAGACCTAGATGACTTCTACGAGAGAGCGCAGAAGTATACTCGTGTAGAGGATGGCCACGCGAACTTAAAGGCGGGAAAGTGTGAGTCCCCTGCAAAGCCCCCGACTAACGAAGGGTCGAATGGTGCAAAAAATAAGAGGGCGTACGAAGGGCCGAGGGATGATCAACATAGAAAGCCCAAGCGGGGAAGCGACCCTAGGCAAACGGCTTATACCTTCTATACAGACCTGACGGATACAAGGGAGCATATCTACCTCACCAACGAGAGGCGGGTTCCCTTCAAGAAGCCCCCACCAATGAGGAAGGATCGGTCCCAGAGGGATCCAAATAGATACTGTCAATACCACAAGGATATTGGTCACACCACAGCAGAGTGTATTCATTTGAAAGAAGAAATTGAAGAGCTCATCCGCAGGGGGCACCTAGGCCGATATGTTAGGAAAGAAAGGCCGAAGTCGGAGGATGAACCAGTAATATCTAAGACGCAAAGAGAAGCTCCAGAGATCCAGGGAGAAGTAAGAACTATTTTTGGAGGTCCGGGGCTTGGGGGAAACTCCCAGAAAGGACGAGATAGGTACGCTAGAGAAGCCAGGCGAAGTCCACCACCTTGTGTCATGAGTCTGGAACAGCGCCCCCCGAAAAGCTTTAAAGGAGAAAATGACTCGATCACCTTTACAGAGGAGGATGCACGAGGGGTGCACTTCCCCCATAATGATCCTCTGGTGTTGACAATCCAGTTGGCCAACCTACGGGTGCATCGGGTCCTCGTAGACAATGGAAGTTCCGTAGATATCTTATATCGCCCCGCCTTGGAGAAGATGGGCTTGGGCATCAGGCACTTGAAGCCTTGTCAATCCACCTTATACGGGTTCGCGGGGAACTCGATGCAACCCTTATGGGTGATCGAATTAGCACTCACCATGGGAGAACAACCCCGACAGACCACGATCATGACAAACTTCGTCGTAGTAGACTGTGCTTCAGCTTTCAATGCGATATTGGGGAGGCCATCCCTAAGAGAATTGAAAGCAATCACTTCAATATATCACCTCACCGTCAAGTTCCCAACTTCTGGTGGGGTAGCAGGCATGAAGGGAGAACAAAGAGAGGCTAGAGAGTGTTATAACACCACCCTTCACTTCTGCGAAACTGCGAGAACCGATGACGATGGTGGTGCATGGGGGCACAGACCCACAGGAACTAGATCCCAGAATCGTGAAGGACCCAACCGGGTAGCAGTAAGGCTCCCACGCCTGATGCAGGTAGTAGCTATGTTTAGTTTGTTGCAGGGTATGCTATTTTAGTAGACGAGAATCAAAGAGGTTACCTAGATAACCTCCCAAGTAGATGTAAGCCTTTTATCTATTTATATATCGTTGTAATCTGACTACTATGAATGAAACTGTTTTTCGCTTCGTATGTTACTTACTTCTTTGTGCAAGCATCAACTAAAGTCCCCGCCAAGATAAATCTCACCAGGTACTTGGGGGGTAGGACGACAAAAGTAAACAAAAAAAAAAAAAAAATCTCTTATATTCAAAAGGATTAGCTACCCTTATGAATATCAAGGGAGCAGTTAAGAAAGAATAACCTCCAACGAAAGGCCGACACCCCAAGAGGTGAGGCTGTAAGGAGGGAATCACCCGATAAGTCTAGATCGGCCATTAAGCCGGCTAGCCCAAAAAGGGTCTTACAAGGGACCCTTGGAAAAAAATAGTACTATGTATAAGGACGAGAAGGACGCTTCTCGCAAAAAAGTAATAAGCGCGCGCAAAGAACATAAAAGGACCACAACAGCCCAATGGGTTAACGTGTCCTTACAAGTATAATCAAGGTGCACCAGAAAGATTATCTTCATCAAATCAAAGAAAAACATATAGCCCACGAACAACAGTAATAAGAGGGACTTGCCAGAGCCCCTTAAATTTGATAAAAACAAAAAACAAAAAGAGAAGAAGTGGTGCAAGGGATTACACACCCAAGGCATACATAGACTGAGTACAATGGGACCTACAAATCTCCACCTCGACCCTGCCACTCAGAAATCCTCTCGACGGCATAGTCCCCAAAAGAAGATAAGTCAACAGTGGGATTAGTCCTCCAGACAGCATGCAACGTTTTATCGATTATGCGATCCTCAACGGTCATAAGCTCAGCTTCGAGCACAGCGATCCTCCCGTTCATAGTTTGGACGGTAGCCTCCAGCTGAATGTTGGCATGAGAGGTTGATGCAGCCCGGGCCAAGGCGGTATCCCTCTGGCATACCGCCTCGGCCAATTGACTTGACAAGGTATCCTTTGCAGTCTGAGCCACCGATAGGTTCCCCAGTGCCTCCTCAAGCTCGTGTCGCAACCGTTGGGTTGATGAAGAGTGGGAGGCAAGCAGTCGATGGTTCAAAATGGAAGCCTGTGTGAGGGCGAGAATATAAAGCAAAGCCTCAAGGGTTAGACGATATGCCAGAAATAATATAAAAAGTATATATATGGCCAGCACAAATGAATAAACCAAGTATCGCGACAATTACCTGCAGGGAGGTTCGCATGTAGGCGCTCTCTAGCTGAGCCTCAGGGACATCGTGTAGCGTCCCCCATTCACCTTTGGGAAAGTTTCCTAAGTGATGGCTCATGGCTTCCCCATATTGGCTCGCCAGAGGATGATCTCCAGGAATAGAAACATGAGCTGGGCCGGGAGAGGCGTGAGTACCTGCCGAGGCCCGCTTTGGCAAGGAGGGGGACCGGGAAGGCCCCGAACCATCTGCAGTAGTGCGGGGGCAGAAGAGTGTGGAGTCGCTTCCTGGGGTAAAGAGACGCCTGTGGAGGCCCACCTAGGAGGCCCCCTCGAGGGTGAAGGAACCCCATCAAAAGAAGGAATGACAAAATTCCTTCTAGGCACAGAGGGGCAAGGGGCAGGGGTATCAAAGGCAAACTCGCCGCCAGGCGTTAAAGGCGACATTCGAGAGGTAGCACTACCAATGTGACCGTCATCGGCTATACCCTTAGCCCTGCCAGCAACAGAGTACAAGCAGGAGTAGTTCTCAGACACCACAGTCTCCTCAACGTCCATATGGTCACCCGGGGAGTAGACATAGTCCCTATCGGCCGCTTCATCATAATTCCTTTCATCATGACCATATACCCACGGACTCTCAAGTATGGGTGCCGCTGGGGGTAAATCAACAGAGTCGGGTGACGCGGGGCGCGGATCCTCAGATTCAGGGGAGATGGAGCATAAGGTAACTTTCTGGTCCGGGGTCAGTAGCCCGCACAAGTGGAGATTGCTCTCTGTGAAAAGGGCACTGGCTTGTTTGCATGCCTTCGGCATAGCCAGGATTTGTATTACCCGGTCATGAGTCGCCCGTTTCAAGTTGGGACCAACGACCCCCAAGAGACCTGCCATCAAATGAAAGAAAATAACCACAGTTACAAGGACTATAAAAAAAGAAAAAGAAAGGTCGAATAATAAGAGAAATTCCTGGTATATGGGGTCAAGGTGAGGATAGCCTTACGTGGGGTGTTGAAGCTAGAATATCGGGTCTGCCCACTGTAAGTATAGAAGTAGTCTGACTTCCACGCCCCCCTATTGGAAATAGATCCAGCCAAGAGGGAACTCCCTTTAAGGGCCGCGGCTTTCTGGAGTTGGTAGAACCCGGGGGCCGACATATTCTCCCTCAGGGTAAAGAAGTAATGAACCTCACTTGTTGAAGGCCCCCTAGAGTACACCTGATGGTACAACACATACAAACAGCTGAGCATCACCCAAGAGTTGGGGGACAATTGTAGTGGCGCCAATTCAAAGTAGTCCAATACTTTGATGAAGAAAGAGTGGAGTGGCAGAGCTCCACCAGATCGGATTATGGCATCGCTAAATGCCACGAACCCCTTTTGCGGTGCGGACGCTCGTTCCTTGCGTTCTTGTATGACAAACTTGAGGTTCAAGGGTAACTTATGGGCTTTCAGCATGTTGCCCAATTTCTTCAGAGTAACGGTAGACCTTCCGGCTTCATCAGAAGTGTCCAAGGTTCTCTTCGGCATCTCGGGTACCTGGACAGAGTAAGGCAATTTATGAGCGACAGACTTCCTTAGGGTCCTAGAAGTTTCCCCACATGTCCTATGTCTACCGGCTCTTTGCTTGACCCTAGGGCGCAAGACATGGGGTAGGAGAGGGAACACGGGTGGCACCATGGAAAGAAACTCCGGTTCAACCAACTCATGTCTACCGCCTTCAAAGGAGGCATCCACATAATTGGGAGACTCGTCACGACAAAAGGAAAAAGGCTCAGAGGGCAAGTTTTCCTCTAGGCAGGCAATTTCGGAAAGGCAATCCTGGAGGATTGTTTGTAGTTGGGAAATGTATGTCGCTTGATGGGAGAAGAGATCAGAACCCGCGTCCCCGGGATAGGATTCTAGCTCCCTCTCCAGACAGTACGCCTTATGTCTAAGGTAAGATAGTCTCCTGAGGTATAGCGCCCGCACACCCCCGCGGTTAGAGGGTTTACGTGCGTCGCCCCCCGAGTCGAAGGAGGACAACTCAATAAATTCAACATTAGACGGACCTTCGGGACAACGCCTAGACGCCATGGACAAGCTAAGACTCGAGGGCGTGTACGCATAAGGGCGACTCAATATCTACAACACGAGTGTGAGGGTATAAGAAAAGGGCCTGTGTATGGGTACCGGAGAGGCTATGCGAAGAAAATGTTAAACTCTGAGAGATGAGTGTCGTGCACCCAACAATTCTACCCTCGCGTAATCAATGCAAAACAGAAGGGAGAAGAGATGAAGGAAACCTACCTGTGGGAATACGAAGCAGAGAGGGCACGAGGATAGACTTGCGAAAGAACTGGAGCAAGGCCGCAGGAACAAGGGAATGCTCAGCGTCACCACAAGGCAAGAAGAAAAGGAAACAAAAAAAAAATTTTAAAAAAAGGGGGAAGAAAATGAATAACTAAAATAAAAGAAAAAGTACCTCAAGAATGCTTTGAAGGAGAGTAGAACCCCTGAACTCTTGAAAGTAAGTTGGAGGGCATGCCACTAGGCTAGGCAAGTCTTGGTGTAGAGAAATAGTTTCAAACCTTGGAGTATTTATAGGGGAGGTCAATGCTCCCTAGCCATTGGATCTATTTCCCTATAAATGGTGGAGATCAAGAGTATGAGTAATCTTGGGATCCGCGATGGAGGATGATTGGTCCTTATGCAATCTTAGGAACTTTCATGGATTCCCCAAATGTTGAGTGACTATTGTGTTTCTTTGAACACTTAAAAGAAACACAACTCCAAGCCACACTTCGTGCTTCTTCGAGCGACGTTGGAAAAATTTCCAAGACTAAGTCCCCCAAGGCTGGTCGTGCGTGTCAAGCAAGAGAACTGGAGAGAGTCTACAAACACACTTAAAAGTGTAATTATAGACTCGGGGGAAGTGTAAATGTGGAAATTTCTCCTTGAGAATTCTATTCATGGATGAAGCTCTATACTACGAGACACCTTCACTAGGCGAGGGCCCTCGGCCACTTGCCCATCCGAACTTCACCCTCGCTATGCGAGGGTCCCCAACTGGTCGTCCGCATGTGCCCCGTTCCATCAGGCATCAAGCCTCGCCTACACTCGGAGGAAGAATGTCAGCCTCGCTATGCGAGGGTGGGGGCTTTGTTGTGGCATCCGTGCTCCTAGCCTCGCGACGCTGCACCTGGAAGGAGGAGAGGCAGCCTCGCTATGCGAGGGTGCTACCTTGTTGCGACGCCCGTGCCATGCCCATACCTGAGGGAAAAGGGCCAGCCTCGCTATGCGAGGGTGTGGCCTTGCCACGGCGCTCTTGCTGCTAGCCTCGTGTCTATGCGATCCGCATAGGCCGGCCCTAACCCTTGGCACCTTGACTTCTCAGGACATGCATAGGTTGAAGCCTCCTTGGCATAGGCACGAGATCACTTAGGGGAACCTTGTTGATATGCCAAACGAACATGGAGCATTGAACGGGAATTGATGAGGACAACCGAGTACGGAACACGTGCGCTGACACGGGGTGTACGGTTATGGAAAGAACAGAGGCACAACCCTATGATCTGCGTCTGAGGAGTAGTGGCGGTACGGACCTGTACGAAGAGTGGTGGTACCACTTGGACACCCCCGACCATACGCCAGAGCCGACAGTACTATGTCCAAAGCCACGACTCTGACACCATCAGGGTAGACACCACTACGCCCTGAGCCACTACATTATCAGAGTACCTATGTACGTCCCTGTGGTCCGGGACTTGTTTGTATCCAAGGCCAATAGAGCCCCCCTCCTATAAATAGACTCCGACCCCTCAGGCTAAGGGGTTGGAAAACTAAATGTATGAAAAGACTTAAGAAATATATGTTTCTGGTTTTCATTGTTGCCTGAGTTTTCTTCTGTTGATTAGAGTTCTTTCTATCTGATCCAAAGCTTCCTGTAGCATTGAGATTGAAGTTTTCTAACCATCAATCGTTGACGAGTTTTGACCGTCAACAGAACTTACCCTAATATTTTTAAAGGCAAAAACTTAGTCTAAGAAAACATAACTCGGACCTATCAGTTATGATATCTTATGAAAAATTATGTAAGTCATCTTTATAAATTACGGTGTGTTTCTATACTTAGACTATTAGGCCATCTTTATTATTTTCTAAGTATGTTTCTAACCACCCTATATGACTTAATTCTCAAGCTCGAAACTTATCGTTGTTCCAAAGTTAACCATATTGAGGGAGGGTTGGGATCAGTAAAATCGTTCCCACTACTATGACCCCCTAAACTCTCAATATAGAACTTGGTCCATTGATTTGTATCCACCCTCACCGAAATTAGCCATTATTTATTGAATTTATTCTAAATTAATTATGATTTCAAAAAAAAATTCAAATTCCAAACACACCATTCAAAAATAATAATAACTTTATTCATTTGAAAAAAATTTCACTTATTACAATAATAATTCAAAATAAATAAAGAAACAATAATAATAATAATAACTAGGGTAAAATTTCTAAAATTTAGGATGTTCTACATCTGACCCTTCATCTAGAATATCATCAGTTATTTCCTCATAATCATCAATATTGTAAGCCTCGAATCTACTACGGGGAATATTTATTAGGATATTATTATTTTTTCCATTGGTGAATTGAATCTAAAAACTATAGGTAAGCCTAAGTATGAGAAAATAATATCTAATGGCTATCGGTTGATTATCCTCATTATATAGAGCTTCTCATAATTCTTTCAAATTTGAAACTACAAAAGGCATATATCCAAAAAGCCTAATTACTAGGACATATTGATCCATGGCTCTCATCATAATTTTCCTAGTGTTTTGAAGGTGAGATATATCCTTGTGAAATCTGACACCTTTGAGCTATACCAATCTTTGAGTGATTCGTTCCACACACCTATTGTACCATTTGGCTCTCTAATCTTTTTCAATGCCTTATGGCATGAAAATCCTGATAAGTCAAGGCTCCATTCATTTTGATTGAAAATGTAACACCTTACTCCCTTAGAGTCATTACCATGTGATTTACAAATATGTCATTAGCTCGCTAATTGAGGTTTTAGGTTAAAAATAGTGATTAAATTGAAATAAAGACTCATTTGACAACATTGGTTATAAAAAAAAATTAGACATTCATTAAAATCATAAAAGCTATACATTTGGGATCCCAAAATACTGTTTGAAAATGTTTTACAACTCAAAATGTGAATACAGTCGACCGAAGCGACAAAATCAGCCATCTACAACAAATTCCTCAAAATAAACCTGGTCGTTGCAGCCATGTAGGTCAAACATGTACACGCCGCTCCACGCTCTCCAACTCATGGTTGATCGACATTTCCCTTGCCCTTACCTACACTATAGAGCACCCGTGAGCCGAGGCTCAGCAAGAAAATTCAACGCATAACAAATCACAATTCAATCCAATAATATACAGCATAAATAATTAATAGATTAAACATATAGTGGCCTATGCCGACCCAGGTGCTTTACCAGGCCCTGGGTTCAGAGTCTTCACCAAGCGGGTGGATATAACACCCTTAAAGGGTCTCGCCCTAACAGCCTGCACTCTGCGTGCTTTCATCGTGCCCAACCTTTGTCGTTATCGGCCTTTGCTGTTCTCGGCCCTTTGTCATTTTTCAGCATTTTCCATTCATTCATAATCATGCACAACATAGCATAGTATTTACAAGTATTCACACATATACCAAACACAAATATTAGGGCCATGCCTTGAAACGCAAATAATAGGGCCCTGCCTTGCTCTACGGGCACAAACAGTTTTCTTACATGTGTCCCGAGTTGACAGATTAATGTGATCTTGAGCACGATCCCCTAAACTCGAGCTTTGACGTAAAACCTAGTCACAACGCCATAATAAATAGATATCCATCAATCCCTAACCAATTAAAAACTTCAGATTAAAATACTAGCCTTTGGGACATTGAATTCTACTAAACCTGGTAGTAGAATCCTTCCCAAGCCTTAACATTTGAGTTCCCGAGCTTAAAACCCTCAAATGGCCAACATTTCCTATTTGAGCCATGGCCCAACCCTTAAGAGTCGTGACACGCTCAAGTTAGAGAGCCTTGGGCTCTCATTAAAGGTACACGGGCCGCGACGCGCCTCAGCCTACATTGCGGCGCTTGGGCAAAAATTTGAGGCTCCTAAGCCTCTGAGTTCCTGCGGGCCGCGGGGCCTGAGGAACCACCAAATCACACCCCAAACAACATCTAAACCTAGAATTGAGTCTATAATTCTCATCCACACAACCTAGGCATCATAACAACCCCAGAAATCATTTCATATCCTCACCAACACTCAAAACCAATCTAAAGTCCAACCCTCATGCAAGCTTTTAGTTTACAGCAGAATTAAACAGAAAAAAGATCAAGTTTGAACCCTTACCTCACTTAGAATTCGACCTAAGGTAGCTCTCCATCACATCTAGCTTCACAACTTCAATGCTTTGCCCCAAATTCTAAGCTTCACCACCAGAATTTCCCAAAATCCTCTAAGTCACCAAGAGAGGGAGAAAGAGCTGAGAGAGAGAAAGAGAGATAAGGGCTAGGGGTTTCTGTTTTGTTTTTCCTTAGTTCTAGAGTTTTGATCAGCTTAAGCCTATTCTTAGCTACCTAATGACCAAAATTCCATTAGATATAACCTTATTCCTTTAATGCCACCAAGAGCAATACTGTCATTTTCCATATCCCTCTAATTCCTCGAGTGTTCCTATAATTCTTCATTTAATCCCCTGACATACTCAAGCAATCGCTACCCGTTACCCGGTAAACCCGAACACACACTATGTTCCCATAATACCCCTAGGCACCCCGAGCCGGGTATTCGACCCGTTGTGACTATTTCGCTATTTTGCTCCCTAGGACCATTTCAGATCACACATCACAAATACATCACCATAATCTTGTGGTATCAAGCACAACATAAAAATGTAATTCACATTTATGCCCTCAACGGGCCAAAATTACAAATATGCCCCTGCTAACAAAAATGTACCCACATGCATATTTAATTTACCTAAACATGCATTTCTAATCACATAATCATTTAATTCACGTATTAACATAATTAAATCAGTTATTGCCCTCCTGTCACGCTAATCAAGGCACTAAGCCTTATTAGCAAATTTGGGACGTTACAACTATCCCTTCCTTATAGAAATTGCCTCCTCGAAATTTTCCTGAATAACTCGGGATATCGATCCCACATATCAGTCTCAAGTTCCCAAGTTTCCTCTTCAACTCTGTTGTTCCTCCACAACACTTTTACTTAGGCAATGGTCTTGTTCCACAAAACTTTATCTTTTCGGTATAGAATCTTAACCGACTTCTCCTCATAAGAGAAATCTTGATCCAGCTCTAGGTTTTCATAACTCAGCACATGCATAGAATTTTATACATACTTCCAGAGCATGGACATATAACACACGTTGTGAACCCATGATAAGGCTGGAGGCATAACCAATCTGTAAGCTACCTCCCCAACCCGTTCCAGAATCTCAAAGGGGCCAACAAACCTCAGGCTTAACTTGCCTCTCACTCCAAATCATTTCATCCCTCTCAAGGGAGAAATATTGAGAAACACGTGATCACCGACTTGAAACTCTACACTCCTGTGTCGCAAGTCTGAGTAACTCTTCTGTCGACTCTGGTAGGTGAGCATTCGAGATCTAATCTTCTCAATCACCTCATTGGTCCTCTGAACTGCCTTAAGACCTAAATACTTTCTCTCACCCGTCTCATCCCAATGGATGGGCGATCTGCACTTCGTCCCATATAACATTTCATGCGGAGCCACTTTGATAGTCGCTTGATAGCTGTTATTATATGAAAATTCAATCAAAGGGAGATACTTACTCCAAGATCCCCCAAAATCCAGCACACAAGCCCGTAGCATGTTTTCTAGTATCTGAATTGTCCTCTCAGACTGTCCATCCGTCTAAGGATGATAAGCGGTACTAAATCGCAACTGCGTGCCCATAGCCTTCTGTAGGCTCTCCAAAAACTTAGAGGTGAAGGTCGGGTCCCTGTCGGATACTATCGACCTCGGAGCCCCATGAAGTCGCACAATTTCCTTCACATACAATTCAACATACTGCTCCACTGTGTAAGTTTTCTTAACAAGTAAAAAGTAGGCTAATTTGGTGTACCTATCCACAATCACCCACACAAAATTATACTTTCCTACTATCTTCGGTAATACAACTATGAAGTCCATGGTTATATCCTCCCACTTCCATTCCGGAATCCTTAAACGCTGCAGCAATCCTGCTGGCCTTTGATGTACAGCCTTGATCTGCTGACTGGTCAAACACTTGGCCACATAATCCACTACATCCTTCTTCATCCCTGGCCACCAATACAAAGTTCTCAAGTCCTGGTACATCTTCGTCGTACCCGGATGTAAGGAATAGGGACTCGTATGAGACTCATCTAAAATCTCTTGCCAGATACCGAAATCCACTAGAACGCAAATCCGACCCTTAAACCTCAATGAACCCACCTCTGAAATAGAAAAGTCCCTAGCCACTCTGGCTAAGACATCCTCTGTGTGCTTCCTCAACCATGGATCCTCCTCCTACGCTTCCTTGATCCTCTCAAGGAGCGTGGACTGAAGTGTGATATTGGCTAGCTAACCAACTACCAATTCAATTCCTGCTATGGTCATTTCTTCAGCTAACCTCTCTAATATATGCCTTGAGCTAAATAACTGCCCTGGGCCCTTCCGACTCAATGCGTAGGCCACCACATTGGCCTTTCCAGGATGGTATAGAATGTCACAATCGTACTCCTTTACCAATTCCAGCCAATGCCTCTGGCGCATATTCAGATCCTTCTGAGTAAAGAAATACTTCAGACTTTTATGGTTGGTGTATATTTTGCACTTATCGCCATACAAATAATGCCTCTAAACCTTTAGTGCAAATACCACCACTGCCAATTCCATATCGTGTGTGGGATGCCTCTGCTCATACTTCTTCATCTGTCTCAACACGTAGGCTATCACCTTTCCAACTTGCATCAATACACACCCTAGACCCTGCCTCGAAGCATCGCAGTAGACTACAAACTTCTCATTGTCTGATGGGAGGTTCAATACCGGAGCGGTGATCAGTCGCTGCTTCAACTCCTTGAAACTGTTCTCACATCTATCTGTCCGGACATACTTGTTCTTCTTACACGTCAGCTCATTTAATGGCCTGGCTATTATGGAGAATCCCTCAACAAATCGCCGATAGTACCTTGCTAATCCCAAGAAACTCCTAACCTCTGGTACACTGCTCGGCCTGGGCTAATCTCTCACTACCTCAATCTTGCTTGGACCCACCAGAATCCCCTCCTTGCTGACAATATGGCCTAGAAATGTTACTTGGGGTAACTAAAACTCACATTTGCTGAACTTAGCATATAACCTATGCTCTCTCAACCACTATAGTACCTAGCAAAGATGTTGCTCGTGCTCTGTCTCTGACTGGGAGTACACCAGTATATCGTCGATGAATATGATCACAAACTTGTCCAAATAATCCCTGAAGATCATATTCATCAAGTACATAAAGGTTGTTGGGGCATTGGGTAATTCAAAGGACATGATCAAGAATTCTTAATGTCCATACCTTGTGCGGAATGCGGTCTTTGGTATGTCCTCCTCTCTAATCCTTAACTGGTGGTAACCGAACCAAAGGCCAATCTTGGAGAACACCGTCTTCCCCTATAACTGGTCAAACAATTCGTCGATCCTAGGCAGTGGGTACTTGTTCTTAATGGTCAACTTATTCAGCTCTCTATAGTCAATGCACATCCTTAAGGATCCATCCCTCTTCTTGACAAACAACACTGGAGCACCCCATGGCGAAAACTGGGTCTGATGAATCCTAAATCGAATAACTCCTGTAACTGAATCTTCAGTTCTTTCAACTCTGTTGGAGCCATTCTATAAGGTGTCCTAGATACTGGCTCTTCCACTGGTGCCAACTCTATGATGAACTCGATCTCTCGGTGTGGTGACAACCCTGGCAAGTCTGCTAGGAACACATTAGTAAAATCGCATACTAATATGGTCGCATCCGGTCCAACTGAAATAATCCTAGAGGTATCCACTATGTTCGCTACGAATCCTATGAAACCTTCTTGCATCAGGTCTCGTGCCTTTAGTGTCGAGATCATAGGTACTCGTGGTCCACTCACTGTTCCCACAAATACAAAGGGTACCTCCCCTTTCGATTCGAATGTCACCATCCTTCGCTTGCAGCCTATCATCACCCCGTACTTTGATAACCAATCCATCCCCAGGATCATATCAAAGACATCCATCGCTAGCTCAATCAAATCCACAAACAACTCCCTACTGTCTATCTCTACTAGTAATGCTCTAACCCATCTCCTAAGGACTACCAGTTCCCCAATTGGAAACAAAGTCCTGAATCCCCTAGCATACATATCACAAGGCTTACACAGACGATCTATCACTCTAGCTGACACAAACGAATGAGTAGCTCCTGAATCAATTAATGCAGTGAATGAAGAACCGGCACTAGAAATCTAACCTATCACAATCAAGGGACTAGCCTCAGCCTCAGTATGGGTCAAGGTGAATACTTTGGCTCGAGTGAGGTTGTTGCTCTTCTTCGGTTCTTCTTTTCTGACTTGTGGGCAGTCCTTCCTCAGATGACTAACACTCCCACAAGTGAAGTAGGATTTGACTCTACACTCTCCTTGATGTCGTCATCTGCACCGATGACACTCTGGGAAGCTCCTCCAGTTGTCTCCCCCACTCTGACGGCTATTGAAAGCACCTCGTGCCCTCCTATCTGAACCAAGAGGAACAAAAGAATCTGGGGCCTTTCTCTTCTGCTCACTGGGGCCACTACCCCGAATAGTAAAAGGAGGCACTATCCTCCGAGCGTTGCACCTTGCAACGCCCTCTCGCCATATCTAATCTTCATCCCCCTCAGCGATAAGGGCCTCCTCCACTACCTGTGCATAGGTGGTAGTCCTCGGATCCAATGTTATCTTGACGTCACAGGCTATCATGACGTTCAATCCTCGCACAAACTGATCCCTCCGTGCCATATCAGTAGGCACCAAGTCCGGTACGAACTTCGCCAACCGGTCAAACTTCAATGCGTATTCTATAACCATCAACCGGTTCTGAGTCAGGTTGACAAACTCATCCACCTTTGCATCTCAGATTGCAACACTGTAGTATTTCTTGTTGAAGACATCTCTAAATTCTTCCTAAGTCATAACTGTCACATCACTCCTCTAGGACAACCTCCCACCAGATTTGGGCGTCTTCTCTCAGGATGTAACTGGCGCAGGCCACCCTCTCATTCCCTTCCACCCTCATGAAATTCAGGATGGAAGAAATCATATTCATCCACTGCTCTACCTGCAGTGGGTCTGGTCAACCCTCAAAGGTGGGAGGGTGATGCTTCCTGAATCTTTCGTACAAGGGCTCCCACTTGTTTTCCATCACCAACTGGCCTGACACTGGTGCCACAGTCGTTGGAATATGTAACCCAATACCCCAAGGAGGGGCATGTTTCCTCAACTCTCGAAGCTCATCTTCCGTTCATTGAAGTCTGGCTTCCCTTTCGGCAAACAATTGTTGCCATTTTGGTGGGGTAGGTGGAGGGTCCTGACCTTGGTTGTCATCTTCGGCCCTATTGTCACAGAGTCTAATCGATCGCCGAGGCATAATTACAATATGTCTGCAATCAATGATGTCGCACATCAGGCGTGATAACAACATCCAAAACCACCTCCCAGTCCCAATCAATCCAATACAAGCAACAATCCACACCACATGCACATAACATAAGCATATAGTAATCAAGGGCCTGTGCCCTGGCATCATACATATATAAACACATTCATCATGCTCTATCTATATTATTCAGGCAAACAGGGCAACTTAAACAAGCAGTTAATGACATAATTCATTTAATACCGACCAACCCTGAGTCGAGCTTGTCAATGGCAGCGAACGTACATGTTCGGTTGATCTCCAGGAACCATGAACCTTGGCACGCTCTGATACCAAGTTGTAACGCCCTATTACCATAGAGTCGTTACCATGTGATTTATAAATGTGCCATTAGCTCGCTAATCGAGGTTTTAGGTTAAAAAATGTGATTAAATTAAAATAAATACTCATTTGACAACAGTGGTTATAAAAAATTTTGACATTCATTAAAATCATAAAAGTTATACATTTGGGATCCCAAAATACTATTTGAAAATGTTTTACAACTCAAAATGTGAATACAGTCGACCTAAGCGACAAAATCAGCCATCTATAGCAAATTCCTCAAAATAACTCTAGTCGTCACAACCAGGTAGGTCAAACATGTACAAGCCGCTCAACTCTCTCCAACTCATGGTTGATTGACCTTTCCCTTGCTCTTACCTACACCATAGAGCACTCGTGAGCTAAGGTCCAGCAAGAAAACTCAACACATAACAAATCACAATTCAATCCAATAATATACAGCATAAACAGTCAACAAATTAAACATATAGCGGCCTATGCCGACCCAGGTTCTTTACTTGGCCCTGGGTTCGCGACCTTCACCGAGCGGGTAGATACAACACCCTTAAAGGGTCTCGCCCTAACGTTCTGCACTCTGCGTGCTTTCGCCATTCCTGGCCTTTGTCGTTCTCAACCTTCACCGTTCTCAGCTTTCGCTATTCATTCATAATCATGCACAACATAGCATAGTATTTACAAGTATTCACACATATACTAAACACAAATATTAGGGCCACACCCTAAAACACAAGTAATAGGGCCCTACCTTTCTCTACAGGCACAAACAGTTTTCTTACCTGTGTCCCGAGGTGATAGATTAACACGATTCTGAGCACGATCCCCTAAACCCGAGCTTTGACATAAAACCTAATCACAATGCCATAATAAATAGTTATCCATCAATCCCTAACCAATTAAAAACTTTGGATTAAAATATTAGCCTTCAGGACCTCGAATTCTACTAAACCGGGTAGTAGAATCCTTCCCGAGCCTTAACATTTGGGTTCCCGAGCTTAAAACCCTCAAATGTCCAACATTTCCTATTTAAGTCGTGGCCCAAACCTTAAGGGCCGCAACGCGCTCAAGTCAGAGAGTCTTGGGCTCTCATCAAAGGACACAGATCGTGGTGCGCCTTAGCCTACGCCGCAGCACTTGGGCAAAAATCCGAGGCTCCCAAGCCTCTAAGTTCATGCGGGTCGCGATGCTTGAGGAATAGGACCACGGCTCGAGCCCCAAAACCCAGAAACTCCACCATTTTTCTGCATTTTTCCCCAAGCCTAAATTGCCAAATCACACCCCCAACAACATCTAAACCTAGAATTGAGTCTAGAATTCTCATCCACACTGCCTAGGCATCATAACAACCACAAAAATCATTCCATATCCTCACCAACACTCAAAACCAATCTAAAGTCCAACCCTTATGAAATATTTTAGTTCACAGCAGAATTAAACAGAAAAAAGATCAAGTTTGAACCCTTAACTCACTGAGAATTCGACCTAAGCTAGCTCTCCAGCACTTCTAGCTTCACAACCTCAATCCTTTGCCCCAAATTCTGAGCTTCACCACCAGAATTTCCCAAAATCCTCTAAGTCACCAAGAGAGGGAGAAAGAGTCGAGAGAGAGAAAGAGAGATAAAAGTTGGGGGGTTTCTGTTTTGTTTTTTCCTTAGTTCTAGAGTTTTGACCAGCTTAAGCTATCCCCAGCGACCTAATGACCAGAATGCCCCTAGATATAACCTTAGTCCTTTAATGCCACCAAGGGCAATACCGTCATTTTCTATATCCCTCTCATTCCTCGAGTGTTCCTATAATTCCCCATTTAATCCCCTGACATTCTCAAACGATCATTAAATCACTACCCGTTACCCGGTAAACCCGAACACACACTATGTTCCCATAATACCCCTAGGCTCACCCCGAGCCGCGTATTTGTCCCCGTTGTGACTATTTTGCTATTCTGCTCCCTAGGACCGTCTCGGATCACACATCACAAATACATCACCACAATCTTGTGGTATCAAGCACAACATACATATAATTCACATTTATGCCCTCAACGGGCCAAAATTAAAAATATGCCCCTGCTAACAAAAATGTGCCCACATGCATATTTAATTCACCTAAACATGCATTTCTAATCACATAATCATTTAAATCACATATTAACGTAATTAAATCAATTATTACCCTCTCGTCACGTTGATCAAGGCACTAAGCCTTATTAGCAAATTCGGGATGTTACAGAAAACATATTGACTAAAATGTTAGTTTCAACGTAAGCATACTATTTAAAACATAAACACTTACATTGGCGGTTAGATCCGGAGCTTTTGCATGTGTATCAAGGAGAATTTTATGCATATGAACCGTGGCTCTGGTACCAACTGTAATGACCCTACTAACTTAAAGACCTAAAACATTTAAAACTACTAAGACATAACTACTATTTTTGGATATATACATAAAATAATAGAACTTTATTTACTAATACATAGAAAATCCAAAAATACAGGATTTCATTGTTCATACATAAAATCATAATGAAAACAAAACCTTTATTTAAATATTCAAGTATTAAGTGTGAAAATCATAAAGACATAATTAAAAGACTCAAAATATCAACGTCATCGTCAATCGATCCCATCGGTTCATTCCTTAAGTTCCTCGCCCAATATACAAGTCAAAGCTACCTCAGATCTGTCCCGCCTTCCATGTTCATTTACCTACACAATCTAAATAAAAAGGAATGAGCCTAATGCCCAGTAAGGAAAAACTACTAAAACATAAAACATAAAAATGGACTACAATATTAATGGTCATTAACTCATTACCATAGTATGTGATAGAAACTGCTATATTCCTCTTATCTACTATTTTAGAGGTAGGTTTAGACACAACTATAGTCTACGATAATGATAAAAAATCTTGAGATTTGCTACCTAAGCAACCATATTTCCCAGGCAACTAAAAGACATAAAAAAAAACATACAAACAAACACATAGCACATAAAATCTAACTTATTTTCCTTAGCTTGAGTGTGGAGAGAAAAAGAAAGAGAAGAGATTGCTTGCTATAAAAAAACGTCCAATCAACCTTAAATACAACATAAGATATTTATATTAGAGCCTTATAATAAAAACTATACTTTCAAGAATTTTCTAAACCTCATAAAGTCATACCTTCAACCTAAAACCAAAATGATGAAATCCCGAGTCTTCTCTCTAATGTCTATCTCCAACAACAACACCAAGAGTTTGGATACTTGGGTAAATTTTGACTATATATTGGCTTGATGGGGTTCAATATTTCGACTATAATAGGGTTTAGAAAGGCAATAGTGTTCAAGGAAAAATAAAGAAAATAGAAGAAAAAGATCTCGAGCAATATAAGGACTAGTGTTTCGGCTATGGCTATGTAGAGTGTTTATGAAAAAATAAAGAAAATAGAAGAAAAAGATCCTAAGCACTATAAAGTAAAAAGATCCCGAGTGCCAGAAGTCTGTCCCGTCTTCCTGGATGTTTTAGCCATTTGATTTTCTTGAAGTCTTGAGTTTAGCTCTCAATGAAAGCACCAAAATGTTGACCCTCAAATTAGTCAACGACACGAAGTCAGATAAACGATATGAAATGAGATGAAATCAAGAAGACAAATCAAATGGAAAAATAAGTAACACAAACGATTTATAGTGGTTCGGCCCCAATTGCATGGTAATGAACTACGTCTACTTAGTGTTCTTATTGATGTAGAATTCCAATACTGTGATCAATGAACTAGGGTTCACGAGTTTCACCAGCCTTGGGAAGATTACAACTTCAATGAATAATCACACTCTATTTTTCTCTCAGAGTAAAAAGACCAAAAGTCCAAAAGTCCTTTTCCTTGAGCCATTTGATTCTTATGTATAGGCTCAAAAAGATTTCATGGGCCGATGGGCCTTAATTACCTTTAAGACTAGTGTATCTAGGTAATAAAAGAAATTACATTTAATGCACAATTATAGATTTGCATGAATAAAGGAAGTAAAAGGGAGTATGCGATCAGGCTGGTCGCATATAAGTATGATGCTTGACAAATCAACAACTTTCTGGTCGAGGGTCGATTAGGATGTATCCACCTAAAGTTGTCATGTGCCTGCCACGTGTAGATCAATCCTGCCACGTCATCAGGGATCATTTTTGGGTAAACACTATTATTCTTCACCCTATTCTTCACCATATTCTTCTAATATTTATTCTCTATTTTGTGATTTTTTATAATTTTTATTTAACAGTTATTAAAAGAAATAACTAATTAACAATCTATACATCTATATCTTAATTTAAGAAAATGAGGAGCACCCTATTCTTCTATTTTCTATATTTTGTGGTTTTTCTAATTTTTATTTAATATTTATTAAAATAAATAATTACTTAACAATTAAAAAAAATCCTATAGCGTCACATGGTTTACAAATTATTGTGGTATTATACATTTTGTCTATATATAAAGTACCCTTGAATCACTTTGATTTATCCCAACATTAATATTTTTTTTCTTATATGGGTGATTGATTTCACTTCATCTTGCCCAAATACCAATTGATTATATTTTTTTTTTCAGTTTATCAAATTTAATATATTATTTCTATTATACATATTTAATTTTTGTGGTATATATTTTTATATCATTTAAATTTATAAATTTTATATTATATATTAAAGAAAAATATAACATTATTTATCTGGATTTCTATATCTATATATAAATATATTTAATTAAAAGAAAATATCTATTTAAAAAAAAGTAATAGTACTATTATAAAATATCTATAAAAAAAATAATACTATTATTCCTCACCCTATTCTTCTAATATTTTATTTTCTCTATCTTGTGATTTTTTCTAATTTTTATTTAACATTTATTAAAAGAAATAACTAGTAAACAATTAGAAAAATCTCTATAGTCCCACATGGTTTACAAACCATTGTGGTATTATCATTTAGTCTATAAATAAAGTATCCTTGAATCAATTTAATTTGTCTAAACAATTTTTTTTCTTATAAGGGTGATTGGTTTAACTAAATCTTGCCCAAATACCCTATAGTTATATTTTTTTGAGTTTATCAAATTTAATATATTATTTATATTTTACATTTTTTTGTTGTATGTATTTTTATACCATTTAAATTTGTAAATTTATATTATATATTGAAAAAATATGACATTATCTATCTATATTTCTAATCTATATATAAATATATTTAGTTAAGAGAAAATATCTATTAAAAAGAAATATTACTGTTATAAAATATAAATAAAATAATAATAATATTATTATTCTTCTTGATATTATTATTAATATTTTCATTGTTTTTTATAATATGGGAAATAATTTTCTATATCTATATCTACATATCTATATAAAGGATAGCTTTGAGGAGATGAGGTGGCACCCTCTTCTTCTAATCTTCTATTTTCTCTATTTTGTGATCTTTTTTTCTAATTTTTTATTAAACATTTATTAAAAGAAATAATTAATTAACAATTAAAAAAATCTCTATACCCCCACATGATTTACATATAACATCTCGTAAAATTCCTTAACATAATTTGCGAAAAAACATAACTATTTGCTAAAAATAAGGTAACTGGAAATCCATATAAAAAAAAAACTTTTCAAAACATGCAATAGTTCGGAAGTATGCGCATACCTAAAAGTGAATTACAGTGTCATAATTTAAAAACATTCAACAAGCCCAAAATAAATTTTTAATTATCGTATGGGTTCTAGTCCCCATTACATAAAATTCTCAAAAGGTCGGTCCACATGTACATCCTCCCAAATAAACTCCAGCACTCACTGATCCACTTTTCTTAGTGTTATCCAAAAAACAGGCACGGATGACGTGGCAGGCGATTTCTGAACATGTGGCTGGCACCTGGTAGAGTTCTGTTAGAGTATCGACCAGTAAGACATTACAGGCGTGGCGGTTAAGTTTTTCTTACGACCAGCATGGTCGTACACTACGCATATTTCAATATGATCTTGGGTGAATCAAAGTCAATCCCGAGATTATCTCCTAAGATTCTTGATTATCCGATTAATTAGGAGAGAATATCTGTAACAAATTCATGTAATCCTCCTTGAGCCTATAAATAGAAAAAGATAGCTCAAGGAAGGGACTTTTGGCTATTAGATTAACGATTGTACTGTTTATCTCTCTTAGGTCTGTGAAACTCGGAGAACCCTAGTTCTTTGATCACTCCTTTGAGATCTCATATCAATAATAGCCCAAGTGGGCGTAGGATATTACCAGTTTCTGGGGCCGAACAACTATTAATTCTTGTGTGATTTACTGTTTTTGTCATTATATTCATTCCAACATATCTGTCCACATCAAGCATTTTGACTCCGTGTCAGTTGACCAAAACAAATGTCAACACTTAGTAAGATTAACTTAACAAACATAACCACATAAACGGAGCAAGAACTTAAACCAACTGTAACTAGTCAGATAACCAACCCAGAATAGATTATGGTGAAACCGAACCCTAGCATACAATTAAGAACGTGCGAACGTTCTGGCAAACTTATGGTCATGCCTCATAACCAAAATTCATATCCTGAAAATACACCTGCATGCAGAAGATCCCAAAGCATACATACAGTCTTAACTGGTAACATACATAACATACTTAACGCTTTTATCATGCATACTTAGTTTTCTTACATACTAATTAATCTTAACTTACATACTTACTTACTCATTAATCTTAACAGACATACTTACTTACTCATTAATCTCAACATACATACTTACTTAGTGTTTCAGTGGAACAATCAAACATAACTTAACATACCTTACCATAGCGTCGACGAGTGTAAACTAGTTACACCGGTTACCCAGACTCCTAGAAGAATTCAACATACTTTCTTAGTCATAGAGATTTGATTCCGAAATCAACTTGCTTATGTATCATGAAGTTTAATCAGACTTCTTACATATTGCGGTGGCCAACCGACCTTAGTTACATATTCACCGGTGGCGAACCGATTTCTTACTTAGTTCCCGATGGCTAGCCGAAGTTCATAGTCATCACTGTAACTAGTCGGACTACTTACCTTAGTCATGAGTATGTGAATCCTCTAGGACCACGGTCTTGAGTAAACCTTCTTAGACTAATTCTAATTATTAGCTTATATCTTAGTTATCTAAACTATTCATGATCATGTTGTAGCCAAACAAATCATAAGTTGTCTTACCCGAATTCCTTAGCGCTTGCTTGTGGAAATCTTCTATCCAGAAGCGAGCCTTCCCGCTTAGATAACACTGTAGTGAAACCACATAGTGACTTGGATTAATTCTGACAATTATCTAAGATTGTTCATTCATAATTTGGGCATTGAAAGTCTAATACTTAATTCTTATCATGCATTAGCGTTTAGAATTGTTTATTCTTAAGCGTCGGGGAAAATTGGTTTCCATAACCAATTTAAAAGTAGGGTCATTAGTTATCTTAGTCCCCAGGGCATACCCTTGAGTATTCGTAATCGTTAATGAGCATGCATAGTCTTAAGTCTAGTAGTAACGGGGTCTACTACACGTTCTTGTAAGTTTTGTAAAAATGCCATTAATTCATCTTGTTAAGAAAATACCTCTTTTGATCTCTTATTAGAAAATACCATCAAGGTACCTCTCTTAGGGAGAATTAGTTACAATTGATTCTTCCTTTTAATTTCTTAAATTATTTTGAAAAGAAAACCTTAAAATAAATACCCTTTTTAAAAAGTGATAACCCTCTAGAAGGATTATTTGGTTCATTTTTAAAGAAATCTCATTTTAGTGTTTATTTTTCAAAAGTGGGCAATTGGACCCATTAATTATTTTTAAGAAAATTTTTATTTAATTAATTTAAGGAACATTCTCTAATAAATTTAAAATGATTTAAATTCCATTAGCAACAAAATTTGTGAATAAATAGGTTTTGTAGAAATTTTTTATAAAAACCTAATATTTTCCAAGTGTTGGAAAACTGTCCTTCTTATGACAAAGTCCCAACTTTGGAACGCCGCCATTTCTAAATTTCTTACTGTTTGGGCATAAAATTTTACGATTTCAAACCTTGCTATAACAAAAATAATCTTATAAAATTTCACCTCAAAAGGAGCTCTCTTTTACAGTGAATGTCGTTCACAAAAACCCTTACTTAAACTGTCCAATTTTTACAAAATTCCAGTTTTGAACCCCCAACTTTGAAAATTCATAACTCCGAAATTGAAGGAATTTTTTGAAAATGTTTTATGGCCTTAATATTTAATATGTCAAGAACATTCAGTAAAATTTTCTGCCAAAAATAATAATTTTTACCCATTCAACTAACAGTTCAAAGTTTTAAGGTCGGAACTGCCAAATCCTAATCCAGCTTGCACTAGATTCCCAAAAAGCTCATAACTTGAGTTGTATAAAATGTTTTTTAGTGGTTCAATCCAAATAACGCATTACAAAAACTTTCATTGAATAATTAGGTCTTTTAGGTATTATTTGGCCCTGGGGAAGCCACTATAAAATTTTGGCAGCAAGCATGCATCCATAAATCCTATGGAACCTTGGATTCCAAGCTACCAAACACCACATAAACCACATGCATGCATCATCAGCCAACTAAGTAACCTTATTACAGACCAAATAACTAATTTAACTCACCAAACAACAATAAAATTCATATTTGCTAAAGCCATTAAAATATTATGGTAAGAATCAAGATTTTTACTTCTTTATGTTAAAGTCTTTCGGGTGGTTGAGCTCTTAGGGTTTCAGACCACTTCTCAACACTACACACTTAAATCCCTTCCCATAAATACTAAGAATTAGATTGTAGAGATAGAAAAAGAAAAGGAGATGGATGCTTAAAAAAATTTTGCTCTAGGGTTTACCTCTTGCAAAAATTTCATTCTAAGCTTGCATGCATGTAGATGATGGTGCTCAACTTGGAGATCCGACTAGTAGGACTTCTCTTGAACCCTAGAACATAAGATCAATGTCATGCATGACTATTAGATCACATGCATGCATAACTAACCCTTAGGATTTCGGGTTTGAAAAGGAAAAAGGGGAGAAAAATGAAGTAGGTTTCGAAACTTACTCTACCCAAGTGTGCTCTTGAGCTTCTCCCTCCTTCAATGGGGAAATGAGTGCTCTTGGCTCATGGAGAGAAAAATTGCAGCAATGGAGAGTAGAGAGACTTAGGGTTTTGGTTTTTGGGAGAGGAAATGGAAGAGAGTATTTTTCTTGAGGGGAAAGGAAATTTTTTTAAAAAATGATTAGAAGTGTAAGAGAGAAATGATTAGGGTTTAGTCAATGAGTGGGGTAAGGCTCTTACTCGTCCTAAGGTAGATTTCTTAGGCTCTTGAGGGCCCTAGGCATAGCCTTGCCGCCCACTACACCCTCTCTCCTCCATTGGAAAAGACCTTTATGCCCTTGCTCATTTTTACCTCTCTCCTTAGACACTCAAGGGCCCTTTGGTAATTATACTTATCTAAAATTCCCTAAAATTTTACCATATAGTTTTTAAATATCTCCAAGCTTATTAATTAAATTAAATGTGACCCAAAAATAAAATTTGTCACATATCACATAATTTTGGTAATTTTATCAAATTGACCAAAATGCCCTTAGAGGTCCGAACAAGAAATTCTCATTCTTAAGCCCGATTGATTGGAATTCAAACCTCAATCAATTTTTCTTAAACTTATTGGCTCGACTATAAAGTCCTAGTTGCCAGACAAAATTAATATTTTTATGGCATAGTATTTCCTATTTTATTTAATTCAAGATTTTTCTCCCACTATGGTTTATTCCTTGGTTCGAGACCAATCTTTCTTTGCATAAAGCTAGACCATTTACCGGATCATTACAGTGACTATAAAAATTTACGAATCATCACAAATTCATATAATATCATTTATCAAAATAATATTCCACATAATTCCTCTAACCAGCTACTAAAGGGTGTTCAAAACACGAGATATTACATTACAAACTATTATGGGTATTATACATTTAGTCTATAAATAAAGTACCATTGGATCATTTTGATTTGTTCCAACATTAATTTTTTTTTCTTCTTATATGGGTAATTGATTTAATTTAATCTTGCCCACATACCAAATAATTATATTTTTTTTAGTTTATCAAATTTAATATATTATTTATATTTTACATATTTAATTTGTGTTATATCATTCAAATTTGTAAAGTTTATATTATATATTAAAAAAATGACATTATCTATTTATATTTCCATATTTATATATAAATATATTTAATTAAGATAAAATATCCATAAAAATATTGATATTATAAAATATCTATAAAAAATAATAATATTATTATTCTTCCTGTTGTTATTATTATTATTTTCATTATTTATTTACAATATGAAAAATAATTATAATAATAGGTGATTTGACACTCTAATTTTTTTCTATTCCAGTTTATTTTTTCTTTTCTCATTTTTTGTGTTCTACTTTTTCTAATTTATGATTATTCATTAAGGAAAAAATATCTATAAAAATCTATATCAATATCTATTTATATGAATATTAATATCTACAAAAATAAAAAGTTCCAAACAGTTAATTTCTTACTTTATTTTTAATCTTACTCTATCTCTGTTTTTTATCATATTTTTATTTTATTTTTAATAATAATAATAATAATAATAAACTTTTATTCAAATTATTTATGTTTTTTATTCAAACATAAATAGATCTACAAAAATATATTTTAACGTTATATATAATTTAAATTTGAATTCTAATTTGATTTATTTAAATGATATATATATAACATGTATATATATAACACTAGAGCTACAAGCAGGTGATGTGACATTTTAAAATATCTTCAAACTGTTGTATCTATTTTCTATTTTTTTTTATTCATCTTTTTCTAATTTATGGTTATTAATTAATATTTTATGATGATTTATCTTTTATGGTCCAAGAAACTAACTACATAGAAAAATTTGTTTTGAGAATTGTTAGACTCTGATATGTGCAATTAAAAATAAAATAAACTTGAGCACATGTAAGAATTAATTATTATGTTTAATATGCATATGTATCTACAAATTGGGTGACATAAAATACCAAATGAATCTTTTACAAGCATTTTATCATTGGGGAAGAATCAAACTCCCTATATATATGAATGAGCTTCAAAATTTAGAGTAACAACATGATTTTTCACTATAACACATATCATTGTAAATATTTTTATTTTTATTTTGGAGTCTACTAAAAAATCATAAGATACTCACTATGTAACATTTACATATAATGTACTAATTTTTTTGTATTTCAATTATCAGTTTACATAATATTTGAATAAAAAAATCAAATAAATTTAATGAGTTAAAAGAGTTGATGTAAAAAAACTAAAAAAATTAACGATAAAAGATATAGTTGCGAGAATTAAGTGGTACTTGTATTTTTAAAAAAAACAAAATACGTATATCTAAACAACTCGCGCGAAGCGCGACACTATTTACTAGTTTATATAAAGGAGAGCATTAAGGAAATCATGTGACACTCTGAAAATTTTCCAAATCATTCTTTCTATTTTCTCTTTTTTTTTCACATTTTTTTATTCTTCTTTTAAAAATTTACGATTAAAAATAAAAATATCTATCTAATTCATATATAATTTGAATTAAATTAATTAATTAATTGAAATGAGAGATTATTAAATTCTAAATATCTATATATAGTTATGATAATCTATTTTTATTTTTTTAAAATAATAAAAAATTAATTAATTATTTTAAATGAGAGGTTCACACTATTTTGAACCTTGTATTTTAGCCAATTACCTGTTTGGACCATTTATTTTTAAAAATTAACTTGTGGACCTCATTTTTTGTCAAAAGGTTAAAAATAGGAATATATAGATAGATTATTTAAACCACATGTATTTTGATCGATTTCACATTTGAACCCTTTATTGTTAAAAGCTAACATTAGGACCCCTTATTTTATCAAAATGTTAAAATATAAATAGATAAATTATTTATTATATATATATATGTTTTTAATTGACATCTATTATGATTATTATTAAAATAAAAATGGGGAAAAAAGAGAAAATAGATAGAGTTTTTCCCTTATTAATTAATAGCCATAAATTAGAAAAGTAGAATAAAAATGAGAAAAATGACGTTTACTATTATATTTATATTTATAATTTAATTAAACTATTATCGTAATAAAATATCTAATGAAATTTGAATTCAAATTATATATTGTTTAAATAAATCAAAGTAGAATTCAAGTTTAAATTATAAATGTTGTTAAGATATAATTGTGTAAAACTATTTATGTTTAAATAAAAAGCTTAAATGATTTGAATAAATGTTTATTATTATTATTATTATTATAAATTAGAATAAGTACTATAAAAAATGAGGAAAAACAAAACAAAACAAAAAAATTTTGCTCTCAATTGTTTAAGCACATGATTATGTATAACTTGACAATAGTTTATTCGATTTTAATTGGTTTAAATGTAATAACCAAAGTTATTATTTTCTCCTTAATTATGACCATAGGTTAGTTTTTATTATAGTTTATAGTTTAACTTGAGTGGTGGAATTTAAAAAAAAAGTTGCTTTAAGTTTTAAATTAATTATTTTAAGTTATGATTTCTATGACTTAGAAAATACTTATAATTAGGTTAGAATAATTATAATTATTTTGGTTAGTATTTATAAAATTTTAGCATATGATTAAATTAAAGTATAGTTTTAAGTCTTTATTAAAAACACGTACACATATTACTTGGAGACTTAAGTAGTATGCATGTGGCATTAAAATAAGTCACAAAATTTGAATTTTAAATAGCCATAGCCGAAATTCCCTATAGTTTTATTAGGTGAAATTTTTGTGAATTAAGTATTAGAGCTAAATTGAAGACCTAGCTTAGTCATATGTGTTTGGAGCATATTTAGGCTAGGATTTGGACTAAATTTTGAATTTACATAGGTGTCACACTAAGCTTGAACTAAGTAACTATGTTGATGATAGTTGAAACCATTTGAAGAGTTTTGAATTTGAAATGGTACATGTGTAGGCATGGGAATGATCTTAGAGAAACAAGTGAAGACTTTTGACTACTTTGGTTACTTGTTGATGGATGTGTCATATTGAGAGATGTTGTAGCCACATTGAATGTGTAAAACTAGGTCTGGCTGAAACTACATAGTGGAGGGAAGGTTTGAATTTTAAAAACTAGTTGAATGGTGGTGGAGAAGTTTAAGAAAAGGATTGGGGTTGGAGCCTATAAATAGAGCCTTTCACCATTCATTTTTCATCTCAAAACAAAGCTTTCAAAATCTCTCATTTTCAAAAAATCACTCTCCCAAAGCTCTCATATTTTTTTCCTTATAAACACACCATAGCCGAAATCAGTATAGCCTTTATAGTGCTCGAGATTTCTTTCTTCTTCTATTTTCCTAAATAGCCTCAAACACTCTAGCAATTATAGACCCTATATAGCCAAAATACCAAGCTTCTCAAAACACTATATGGCCAAAAATACCCCTAAGTATTAAAGCTCTTAATATCATTGTTGGAGATAGGCAATATTGTGAAGGCTTGAGATTTCGATCTTTTGGTTCTAAGGTGAAGGTACAACTTTATAAGGTTTAGAGTTATTGGAAGTTTAGTTTATTATAAGTCTCTAATCTTAAAAAAAAATAATGTCATATATAAAGGTTTTGGGCGATTCTCTATAGCAAAAGCAATCTCTTTTCTTCTCTTTTTCCACACTCAAGGTAAGGAAAATTAGGTAGTTTAGTTTATGACACAGTTTGTGATATGTATGACCCTAACATTTCAGGTACAAAAAGAAGATAAGTGTGGCTGGACCTAAGGTGTTTAGAAATGTATGACAGACCTAAGTTGATGTCCAGTAGGCTCAGTTGCCAAACTTGTATGACAGACTTATGTCCGGGGCTTAATTGTCACCCATGTATAAGCACTTATCTTTTTCTTATACTTGTCTTGTTATTATGACCTACTATGACCTATGATTATGATTATGAACTATGATTATGATTATGACACATGACTATGACCTCTTATGACCTATGGTTAAGATCTAGATTATGTTTATGTTTTAGGGTATTATGAACTTTTGTATGATTTATGATATGTCTATTATGATTACTTGTTATATGACTCTTGTTTGTATTTTTCTTACCGGGCTTAGAAGCTCACTCATTATTATGTTGTTGTGCAGACAATTGAGAATAGAAAGGTCGGTGGCGAGTGGGACATAAGAGCTTAGTGATGTATTTGGGGGGACCATATCGTCGATGAATGATCTAGCGGACCTATTTATTAAAGAATTTTCTTTTAAATTTTATTTGTATATCTTAATGTTGCTAATTTTATTTTGTTACAAACCTTATTTTATTTTTGTGAAGACACGAGATCCCTTTGCTTGTTACGATTTTCTTAAAATAAAGGAGAAATATTTATGTTTATGATCCAACGTTGTGTTCTCGATAATATTATGAGAAATTAGAGCGTTACATTAAATTAATTAATTAATTTATATTTATTATTGATATGAAAGGTTGCTCAAAAATGAATTAAAAATATTAAAAAAGAGAAAATGTTAGAATATAAATACACAAAATAAGGGATAAATTTTAATTGGTTTAAATGAATTCATTTACATATATTGACGATGATATGTCACATTTTTCAAAATTTCTTGTGTTACTATTTTTAGATAATGAACCAAAATTATAATGTTAGCAAAAAATAACATTGAAGATAACATATACCCAATAAGTCCAAAGAGAAAGAAATGCATACAAAAAGATAGCGTTGTCTTGGGATTTTATAAACAAAATAAAAAAAAATCAATGAATCAATAATAAAACTCGTAATACGGTGAATCTAAATCCACATATAAAACATCGAATGACAACTCTTTGAAATGATTCACTATTGGGTTAATACTTAATATCAAATTAACGATGCCTATTTGAAACTGAAATCCTATACACTTTTGGGAGTCAAACATCAGACTCCATAAAAGATAAAAAAGGAAAAACTAAACACAAGAGATCAAAAAAATAAAAAAGGAAGTGAAATATCGAATTTGAAGCATTCCTTTATATAAATACTTCAATTATTTTCTTTAATTATTAACTAATAATCATAAATTTGAAAAAGAAGAATTAAAAAATTTGAAAAAAAGAAGAGAAAATAGAATAAATGCTTTGGAGCAATTTTAGAGTGTCACATCACTCTCCTTTATATAAATACTAGAAAACATAATCGCGCTTCGCGTATTTTTTTTAATGATTAAAAATGTATATTTTTAAATATTTTTTGGGAGATTGTGTGTAATGGATTCCTTTCACCCTTTCCATACAACATGCTCCTTATATGAATACGTAAAGGCGTCTTGACCGTAATTTTTTTTCATGATGATGTTCATTATATATTATATAGTGAGCCTCCTCCAAGTTTTGGAGAAAATCTGAATAATTATTAGCTTTTAGACCTCGTGTTTTTTTGCAAAAGATTAAAATAGGAATTGATAGATCGATTATATTGAGCATTGTATTTTGACTGATTACCCATTTTGACTATTTATTTTTAAAAATTAATCTTTGGATCATGTATTTATTCAAAAAGGTTAAAAATTATTTATAAAAAATGTAAATTTTATACATTTATGTAATTTATGTTTTATGTAAAGGTCACAAAATTTTGAAACTTGTATTTTAGTTGATTATTCGTTTAGACTCTTTAATTTTAAAAATTAACTTGTGGACCTCAAGTTTTGTCAAAATGTTAAAAATATGAATAGATGGGTCGATTATTTGAACACTATGGAGAAAAATGGTTACACGAATTAAAAGTGATAATATGTAAAAACGATAGTAGTAATAATAATTGAAAAAGAATCATCAATAAAATAGAACGTACACTATTTTCATTATGGAGAAAAATGATTACAAGTGAGAGAGTTTTTTCTGGAGAATTAGAATTCAAGTCTCATTCACCAATGAACTTCAACCCTATTTATAGTGAAACATAAGTGTAAACTTAGTAATTTGTGAGATAAGATATTGTAAATATATTCACATTTGTTACAATATAATCATCATTTAAATTCGATTAAGAACTTATTTGAATTTAAGTTACATTAAATAAAATAATATAATATTTTAGTTATTTTCAATTTAATTTTTAGATTATCTATAATGATCAATTTATTAATTATTATAGAAATTTTAGATTTTTTTTCTTTAATTCAAAGGTAGAATGGAAAATTTTGAAAATAAATATAAAAACATCTCTTATTTAAAATAATTAATTAATTTTTTATTATTATAAAAAAAATAGATTATCGTAACGATATATATAGATATTTAGAATTTAAATATCTCTCATTTCAATTAATTGAATTCAAATAGAAAATTTTGAAAATAAATATAAAAGTGTTGACACCGTTTTTCGTCAACAGTAAATGTAGAGCACGTAAACAGTAAAAAATTATGGCCAGAAAAATACAATTAAACAAGAAGAGTTTTTTTACGTGGTTCAGCAGTTAACTCTGCCTAGTCCACGAGTCTTTGTTATTAGAACTTAGGAAAATTTTGGAAATTCTTCAAGGATGAATTCTCCAGAGTTTCTCTTAAGATCACAAAATTTCGATCATTTACACAGGTACATGACTTCTCTATTTATAGAGAAAGTCTCAGGATACTATCCCACACATTCAAGGAAGTTATCATGTATATTAATAAATTTAATGGCTTTAAAGCCGGTAACCCCTATATACAAGGAAACGTCCCCTGAAGACTAGGGGGCATATAACTGACTAATAAATATCCATTTATTATAGGGAAGTTACAACAATAAATGTAGACCGCGTCTCTTCAAGTGACTCACTAAGCTGTTCGAAATCAACAATCAGCATCATCAGCATCATGCCAGTTTAGGTCTCTGAGTAACTTTCGAGTTACATTGTTTTCTCCGAGACCACATAGTTTCGAGCTCATACTCATGTCAGGCTCAGAACTCTTGATCCGAGGTCACCCGAGAATGGACGCCTTCCGATGCCTGTCTTTCGAGCTTATAAGGACTTCGAGGTCACCCATCTTCAAGGTTGCCACCAACTATGAAGACTTGACGCCTAGGTTGCGAACACGTATTCTAGATATTGCGAGCTCACACCTGACGAATCCAGCTTTCGAGATCACAATTCTCAAGGCTCAAAATCTGGGTGTAACAAAAAGATCCCTTATAGAAAATATAAATTATATAAACATATGTAATTTACTTCTTATAAAGAATTTTGAACCTTTTGAAATACATGATCCAAAGGTTAATTTTTAAAAATAAAATATCAAAACAGGTAATCAGGCAAAATACAATATTCAAATAAACGATCTATTTATTCTTATTTTTAACATTTCAACAAAACATGAGGACTAAAAGTTCATTTTTAAAAATTAATGAACCAAACAGATAATCGGCCAAAATAACCCTTATTATTAAGAATTTCTTGAAAATTTGCAAGAGGTTCGCTGTATAATGAACACCATCATGAAAAAAAAATTGTGGTCAAGATGCCTGCACATATCCATATAAGGAGCATATTGTACGGGTATGGTGAAAAAAATCCCTACCACACAATCTCCAAAAAAAAATTAAATATATATTTTTTAATTATTACAAAAAACAACTGAAGCACGGTTATATTTTCTAATTATATATATATATATAAATATATATATATATATAAAATGGAGATTCTAATGTAGGGGCTTCATTTTTGCATAAGTAATGTGTCCATGTTTTTGGCACATAAAAAATTTAAGACAAATGTTTTTTTCCCATAACTTTAGCACTTGTATATTTTGTCTTTTGATTTTTTTTGCTTGGCAAAAATACCCCCGAACTATAGCACTTGTCGACTTTTACCCATTCCATCCAAAATAGTAACGGGTTGATGATGTGACTATTTAAAAAATATTAAGAAAATATTTTTTATTAATTAATTAATTTTAAATTAGAAAAAATTAATAACAACTTACTTTTAAATTTATTAAATCAAATAAAATCAAATAAATAAAAAATCAATAAACATAAATAAGTTTTAATCCAAATATAATTTTAAAAAAAAACTAAACTCAATATTTTTATACTAAATTATATTTTGAACTAAACTAAATTAATTTTTTTTTATTTTTTGCTTGATTTTCTTTTCTAAATGTGTTTAATTATCTACATTTGAAATATAGATTTGGTTGAATTTTTAATTTAATTTAGTTTAGAAATATAGATTTGAGTTTTTTTAAAAAAGAATTATATTGGGATTAACAATTATGTTGATTGATTTTATATAATTTAATAAATTTAAAAACAAGTTGTTATTAATTTTTTTATTATTTAAAATAATTTTTATAATTTAAAATCAATTAATTAATAAAAGTAAATTTAATATTTTTTAACTGCCACATCATCAAATTGTTAATATTTTGGATGGAATGAGCAAAAGTCTCAAGTGCTATAGTTTGTGGACATTTTGTCCAAAAATTTTGATTGAGCCGAAACTAAGGTTTAAAAAGCCTATTTTAGATTGTTGCGATATTAATTAATGTATGTGCAAGTGTACACAATCACTCACAAGTAGTATAATGAAAGTAATTTTTTATATTGTATCCTCAGGGATTGCCTAAACTAATATTGTAATAATTAACACTAGACAATTTGGGTTGCAAACAATTTGAAATGTTTTAATTAATTAAAATTTAAAAACTAAATTAGAAAAATAAAATAAGCAATTAAAACTAAATCAATGGAATAGTCAATTGGTGAGATGAATGATGGAAGTAGCTAGGAATACCAATTCCCCTTAATTTGTAGTACAATCTTGTTTTTGTTGTAGCAAAATTAATCTTGATACTAGGATTCCCTAACCAATGTACATGCCACTTTTCCAAATGTTCATGTTAAAGTTCTAGCAATTAAATTCACATATTCCTGTGCTAATTCAATTTCAAGAACATAATTCAAGCAACAATCCTTCAAGTTTGCATGATGAATAAAATATCCCCAAGTCATCCACTAATTAATAACATAGTTATCAAACAAGCATCAACTAAGTTTGTCCACTAATCTAAACCCTTATGGAGTTTAATTAGCTTGTATCTCACTCAACTTGATCACTCTCAAGAAAAAATTTACAATAAGCATAGCTTAATTGAATAAGAAATACTTCGCATAAATTAAAATCAACAAATTGAGGTTCACTACAAATTATGGTTCATCAATGCCCCTAGCTTTAAGAAATTAGTTCATGCTTGAAATACTAAAATAACCACAAAATATAAAACGCCATTGTTTCCATGAGTTCAAGATAAGAGAAGAAATTTTTAAACTAAATAGAAAAAGAGTAAAGAGATTCTAGCCCAATGGTAGAAAGTTTCTTCTTCTCTTCCTCTTCTCTTCTCCCGCGTTGCCTCCTCTTTCTAGTTGGTTTTTTTTGGTACAAAAGTTGCAGAAAATGGCCTCCAATGACATGACGGGAGATATACACCCGACCCGAAGTGGGTAAAAGGCAGAGATGACCCTTATGATAGCGGTTGAATCCAAGATAAACACAAGTGGCAGACCGGTATTGCAGTTTGTGTTGATTATAGGGTCGAAGAAACGAATAGCAAGCACATCCAAACAGGCGAATAGAGTCAAGGTTAGGAAGACAATGATATAGAGTTTCGAAGGAGGAACGATGATGTAAGACCGGTGTGGGAAGTCTATTAATTAAATAGACTGCTTGCTGAAAAGCGTACGGCCAGAAAGAAATTGGGACGTGAGAATGAGTAAGTAGGGACAGTCCTTTCTCAACAACATCACGATTTTTGCGCTCAACTCGACCATTTTGTTGAGGAGTATGGGGACAGGAGTGTCAGTGATGAATACCCAAGGACTCAAGAAAAGGTTTAAGAGAACGAAATTCACCCCCCCAATCAGTTTGAAGAGTTTTAATTTTAGCGGTGAATTGAGTTTCAATCATAGCTTTAAATTTGAGAAAATATGGCATAGTATCAGATTTTAAGTGAAGAGGGTAAAACCAAGTGAATCTGGTATGATCATCAATAAACAGTAAAAAGTATTTTGCACCAGTAATAGTGGAAACTGGAGAAAGACCCCAAAGATCTGAGTGTATTAATTCAAAAGGAGCAGTAGCTCGAGTACAAGAACGATCAAATGGTAAACGATGGCTTTTAGCCATTTGACAAGCAACACAGAATTCAAAAGAGCCTGAAAAAGGCTTGTTACATTGATGTAAAAGTTGTTTAACTACTGTAATAGACGGATGTCCCAAGCGAGAGTGCCAAAGGTTAAGCGAAGGAGTTGGTGAAGATTGGACGATATGAGCTTGAGGAGGCGAAGAAGAAGAAGATGGACCGAGGACAGAGCGAGAATGTGGGGGAAGTACTTTGTGTAGACCTTGTTCAAGACGACCCGTGAGAAGGAGCCTCTTCGACAGTTGGTCCTTCACAAGAAAATAAGAGGGGTAAAACTCAACAAAGGCTTTATTATCATAACATAACTTGGTGACACTAATAAGTTGTTTGGAAATCTCAGGTGTATGAAGAACGTGTTTAAGGGACAGAGGACGATCAAAGGAAGGGAGCACAATATTACCAATATGATTTATACATATCGACTTACCATTACCTACCAAAGCGTGCTCCGCACCATTGTAAAGAGAAGCATCCTGAAAATTACCAAACTCATTAGAGAAATGATGAGTGGCACCCGAATCGAGATACCAGCCAGAGTCACTCGGGGAGGAGGTGGAAGAGGTAGTAAGCATTGCGGCAAAGGGGTTAGTGGACTGAGAGTTGGACGGTCTAGGATGAGGATTGGGATGTTGGGGCTGATAGTTAAGGTTGGCACGATGGTAACAAGTAAGGGCAGAATGACCTGGTTTGAGGCAAATTTGACAATGGGGACGGTTACCCAGGGGACGAGGAGACCAGGAGGAAGGTGCAGAAGGAGGTTTTCCAAGGAGACCAGAGCCACGGGAAGGGTACGGAGGTTGTGTGGGGGAATATGAAGGAGGCATTTGTGGCGATTTGGGGGAAGGATAAAAGGATTTGGGTCGTCGGGGAGGATGGGTAGTGAGATTAGCTTGGGCAAAGGCAAGTTGTTGTTCAGCAGAACATTAAGTCTGGTGGTACTCGAAAGTATGTAGAAGACTGAACACCTCTTCCAACGGTGGCTGATCGGGACGATTTTGAATGGAGGTGACAAACGAATCATATTCAGCACCAAGACCTTCCAAGACCCGAATGAGTTTGTCCCTGTAAGGCAACGGTTCACCAATAGCAGAATAGTGATCAAAAACAGACTTAAGACGAGAAATATAGTCAGTTACAGTCAGACCATCCTTCTTAATGGTGCGCAGTTGAGAGCTGAGACCCATTACAGTAGCTATTGAAGGAGAGTGATACATCTGAGTGAGAGAACGCCAAATATCCCGAGCGGTGTTGTATTCCATGATACGACCCATCATTGCAGGAGTCAGAGATGAGTAAATCCAACTCATTACCAGTCGGTTTGGACGCTCCCATTGAAGAAAAGCTGGATTCGGTTCAAGCATCTGATCATCAAGAAACCGAGGAGGAATAGGGCTAGTACCAAGTAAGAAGTCTTCAAGGCCGTGAGCAAGAACCACATTCAGAATCTGATTACGCCAAAGGAGCAGATTCGTTTCATCAAGTTTGATAGATTATGGTTGATGAAGAGAAGGAAACAGGTTTTGTGGAGGCTGACCGAAAAGAGGAGGAGCAGGGGATGGCGGTGCTGGGGCCTGATTTGGGGAATTGGGAAGAGGGTTATTGGTTGGTGGTGGGCCAGTAACACTGACAGCCGAGGAAGAGAGGTCGGTCATGGCGACAAAAGGGTTAGGATGCCTGGGCTACTGATACCATAAAGAGGGAACAATAAAGTTGAACAATAATGTGGAATGCCAGCTCAAGAATGAAGAGACTGGTGAGAATTGTATTAATAGACAGATAGTATACACGTGTTAACTGTACAAAGAAAGGGTCATTTATGCCAAGGACCACATATTAACAATAACGACCAGAAAATAATTAAACACTATACAAAGCATTTACATATATTAACTCTGTTTATCATGTAGAAGAATGGATGAGTAATTAGGGTTCTCAAAATGCGTAGAAACCCTCTCTTTTTTCTTCCACATGTGGGGTCTACCTTTTTTCCAATTAAAACGAGCTGATATCCTACTCATCCTCCCAATCCAACACATTATTCCAACTCATTAATGAGTTGCCAAGTGTGCATGACTCAAGCTGACTGCTGCACACTTTGCTGCAACATTGTTGAAATGATGCTGCAACAAAGTTTCTGGATTCCAGCACCAAAATGTTATCTTTACACATTTTCCACTAAGCTCTCCAAGCATCCATTCCTTTTGCCCTTCAAAATAGATATCGCACACTTTAGACCTTAAGCCAATTTTTTTCCAACAATATTTGACCTTGATTAAAATAAAATATACAAACAAAATTAATAAAAAAGTGACCAAAACAACACACTATGAACACAAATCACTCAAATTCAAAAGCTCAAATAATAACTCTATCATATACACGTATAAAAAAAACATGCACTCATGCAACTGATTATTTAAACCTTGATTTTGATACCATAAATTATTCATAATTTTCCAAAAAATTTGTAGATACTTAGTATAACTACAACGTACACAGTCATATAAAAAAAATTAGGTTATAATTTCTCTATATAGTGAAAATAAAAATGCCTATATCGGTAAGGACAAAAGTGACGTGCCTATATAAGAATTTCCTTAAAAATATATATAATCATCTTAGTTGGAGGTGGGACCCATTGTTAACCTGCCTAAGGTAATAATTTAACCGTTTAAAATTTACTTGAATTTTTAGTGATTTGCGGAACCATTTAAACATGAGTAGTTTTTTTCTTTGCAATGTAGTTTCTTGATACTTGTGCCACCACCACCATAAGTGAGTCTCTTCTGACTTGTATCTTCTTTAATCCCCATACCTCTAGCTATTTTTGAGTCGTAAATCAATAATTTGTATTCTGCTTCATTGGTGCTTCCAAAATCAAGCCTATTCTGGATCCCAGAATATCAAAAGAATCGTCATTACTCATATTTTAGACACATTCCTTCTCAACATATTGTTGTAGTTCTTCTAACAATTTTGGCTTAAAAGATTGCATTTCTACTACAAAATCTACGAGTACTCAAAGAATTGGACGAACAAAATGCAAGATATATGATAATCTTTTCTATAGATGATGCCAATTGTTGAATCCAAAAATCGTCATAATAAATATTTTTCATAATTAGAAATATCTAATTATATAAAATATCTTGCATAATATATTTCACCCTTGATTAACTATTCAATGTCCTTGAAAGTACTAAGATGAAAGAACCCTCTAGAAGTATATGCAAAAAAGACTCACTAATGCTCAAGTCATAATGAATTCTCTAAAAAAAACAATAGACTAAAAACAAGCAACAAGCAACAAGCAACAAAATGAATCAAAGGTCCTCTCGAGTAGTTAGTTAATTTCTATTTATAGTAAAAAAAAGAATTAAGAAGAAAAACTTATCTTATTGGTTCATATCATTAGTGAATTTCTCTTTTCTTTAAACGGGTTTGCCTTTGAGAATATGTTGTGGCATAACCTAGTTGTCCTTTCAATTCTGGAGTATGTTAGCCTTTTAATAAAAGGATTCATTTTAGCACACGTATCCTTTTATACTTGTAAAAATGGAAACTTGTTACGACCAAACATTTGGGTCTTACAGATGGTACTACTAGTCCATTAAAAAAATGGAAAATGCTACCATTCTATTTGTATATAAATATTTTCAAGTAAATTGATCTTTCCTAAACTACATTAATTACTTGTATTACGACATAAAACAACTTAAACATTGAAACAAACACATGATTATGAATTAACTACACCCTTTAACCCCACAAAAAAACAAAAATTGTCAGCATACCCTATATTCGACTTCTTTGATGCATATGGTATGAATGACTTTACACCAGTACCAAAAATGTGCCATTTTAATTTATTTGGTTAGAAAGGATCAATATGTCATCCTTCCAAGTTTGAGAAACAAGCATAATTTGATCAGACAATGATTCAGATTGTAAAATCCAAGGCAACGCTTTAAGCAATGTTGCTGGTATCATCATGGTCTAATGTTGTTTGTTCCTTCGATGAAGTGTTTGCATGGCCGTCCTCCACTGTAAGAAGAAAAGAAAATGGCTGAAATGTTATGAATTGACTTTGGCAAGTTCAGGGAGAAAAAGAGGGTCGTGCTAATGAATATGGGCTAAGCATTCAAGGATACATACATTCACTCTCATCTGCCGGAGAATAAGCTGAACGTCTTGATCGATTTTGGTGGTGTGGAGTTGGCTGATTCCCAAAAAAAGGCAACAGAAAGCAAAAGGATAGGAATAAAAATGTTAAAAATATCCATGATCATTTGAATACCTCTAATTTCTAGGGAAAAAACTGAGAAGCATCATGAACATCAAATACCTGCAGCTTTGGGCGAAGTGCTTCAAGTGGCCCTTTTGGTTTTTGTGCCCCTTGCTGCTGGACAAGTTACAAAAGACGAGGGCTTAGAGATTAGAAAATTGAGTTTTAGATTGCACAGGCAAGAGTCAAATGTAAAGTTGTAGGCAGAAGGTAACAAATACAATTAAGCAAAGGGAAGTTGAAGTAATGATACAATCAAAGTGAGTACCTTTCCTAATGCCCAATCCGCAGAATCAAAAAAAGCACGCTCATGGTCCTGGCAGCAATTAAAATCTCATTGTTGGCAATTCTCAAGTGTAATCAATCGAACTAGGCAGGTATGCTCCTAGAGAAGAAAGAGAAGAAAAATGAATAAGAAGACAAACCGGTTTTACCTTTGATATCAGTGGAGGTTTCTTTGGCATAATTCCACCATACTTTTTCTTGACAGTTTCCTGCTGCAGAAGACAGAATGGCAAATACATGATGATCGCAATAACAAACAAAGAAACTTTTCTCTACAAACAAGAAAAGTTCAGAAAATGTGAAGCTAGGAAATTATTTTGACATTATCATTGGAATCCACCTTAAATTTTCACAAAGTCAGGCTCTTTGAAGTCAAAGCAATGGAGCTTATAAAAACAATCTAGATATTCCTTTCTGATGTTTAAGATGGATTAGACATATAGCATCTATAATTTGGTAGCAATCACAGATTCTTTGTTACCTTTTATCATGAAAAATCCCAATACGAAAGAACTAGGGACTATATTGAAGAATTCGAAATGTATTTATTTAGTGTAATTATTTACAGTGAAGATTATTTCTTTCTATAAAGCAAATCAAACAGAATACTATACACAACGGAAGCAGCACCTATACCTCCTGTAGAGGTGAAGGCATGGGATTTTCATCATGTTTGTCTGAAGCCGGGGCATCATTTTCATCACTTTTGTCCAAAGATTTTGGTTCATCCTCAGAATTGTCACCACCAACTTTGTTTTCAAATGTATTATTGGCAAGCTCATGCTCCTTCGTACACTCATTGTTCGAATCTGACATCTTTTGCTCTGGGCGGTACAGATACCACTGCGTAGCAAACAAATGACTTCTGAATCACAATTCACATGTACCAAAACCAAATACAGTCACTTGCATGAAATATATCATTTCATTTGACATTTGAGAACAGTTATGGTGCAGACAAAATTAACCTTGTTCATTGATGGGACAATGAGTCACCACACAATGGTTTCAAACATAAACTAATTAGAACACACACATGTTTTATTAGTAATAGTAGGTCTTCCAACTCAAATCTGCAATCAAAAGTCACACACTATTGATTAGATTATGACTATATTGATAAATCTTTTGACACAAAAACACGCCTAAGTATCTCTGTTTTCGTCAGACTGTATTTAAGGATTCCTAAAATTCCCCATGTACTGATTAATAACACCTCATAATTCATTTCCAATAAAGAGTCTCATAAATTCATTTTCATTTTTTTTATTGTGACAATCGTTATTCTCTACTCAATCATCTTAGAAACATAAAATTATGATTTCTCTGGACTGCTTTCACAAATACCTGTAGATTTGGTGTAATCACAACTATTCATACAGACCATAAAAATAACAACAAATAGTTTTTTAAAATATATATTTTTAGATATATCAACACAATTATGAAGCCAAAATCAATATAACCCTTTTGCAACTGAGCAGTATATTGTAATTTTCTAGTTCTACAAAGCATATAAGTCTATCTATTAGATGTACGTGAAAATATGCAAAACCATTACCGAAAAAGCAACTCGAACAGTCATAGGAAATAAATCAACCAAATTAGAAGCTGGAAACTCATTCATGCATTTAGAACATTGCGCAGTTCACACAAACTTCTCTTTTATTGGTTCAAAACTTGAAAGAAAACCATTGTTTATGATCAAGAGTTACACTGGCATATAAACAAACTTGAAAAGCAGCTGGATCATGAAAAACATTCAGAACCCAGAAACGAAATTAGATTTAAAATGGACAATAACAAAGACCCATGTAAGAAACAAATAAAAATGAAGAACTGAAGTGATAATACAGTTACTGGTTTCTTTTGCTTGATTCACAACACAAAAGTTCGCGGTGAAAGAGAAGAAAGAGTTCATTACATGATCGAGAAAAGGAAGGCGAAGCAAAAATGGGGGATTCGATGGCAGAAACGGGGAAGAGACTAGTCTGTGATGCCATCAATCAGAGGTGACGCCTAGAGAGTACGCAATCACGCACAACTCTCTCTCTCTCCCCTCTCACAGCTGAATATTGGGCTTTTCAGTACACATAGCTAAGTTGGGCCTTATTTTGTCTGGTCGGTTGTCTTACTGTGGATGCGGAAGAATTCAACTCCCAAAAATAACATAAATATCATTTTATCCTCTTATTCCCTTCCAATTTAGGACCCAATTTTAAGTTTTTCTCTCAATTTGAATGACATTGTTTTAAATTAGAGACCACAATTCACACATACACACACGAAATCATAGTTTGAATGTTTGTTTTAGGTAATTTCAACAATTATCTATTGTCTAGGTCAAGGATTTTTTGGAACAAACTGAATATTATATGCCAAAATACTATTTGAATAATTTTTTAATAACTAATATAGTATTAACCTTTTTTTAAAAAGAAAAAAAATAATTTCATATTGATGTTGATGTACCTGGTTATTAATAAAAAAAATGGTTTATACAATTTTTTACTCTTGAGATTTAGCTAAATATCATACATAAATTTGTGTTTTTAAAAATTCCATAAAAAACCTTGCAATCGTGGAAATGAATTAGAGATCACCTTACACCTAATTCTAGTAAAAATTTTTTTAGAGAAATTATAGAAAATGACCCAAAACAATAGCATCAAGAAGCTAATGTCTTCATTTTTTAAATTGTAGAGAAATGACCATTTTAAATTGTTGATTACTTAAATTGTTATTTTTATTTATTTATTTAAGAGTGTATGACTTTAATATAATAATATATGTATATTAGTTTTTATTTTAAAATTAATTGATTTTTTAAGTTTTTAATGGGGTGATGGTATATATAATTTTCCAACTAGTGTATATGTTTTTTGTAGTATGGTATATCATTTTTTTTTATGATATTTAGTTTCTATCTTATTATACATAATTGTAGTATATAATTTTTTTATCATGGTTTATACATTTTAATGGTATTATATAATTTTGTTAGCATAGTATATACATTTTGGAGTAATACTTTTGTAAGTTTTGTTGGTATATACATTTTTGAGCAATAATTTTGTAAGTTTTTCAACTCAACATATGTATTTTGTGGTATGTGTTTCCCTAAATATTTGCATGATGGCGTGACATGTTAAAGAGGCACGTGAACAACATGTGAGTGATTATTAATGAAGGATTGGTCGACCTACGACCAGAGTATTAGAAGAAATTGAGTTGCTCGATCAACAAAAGGAATATGATGAGCAGCAGGAAAAGAAGATAGACAGAAACATGCAACCAGATCTGCTCGTGGGACCGAGACAAATGCTCATAAATGGTTATAAGTTAGATATTTCAGGGATATTTATTAATTCAAATGTAATCAATGTTATTTATATTGTTATTTTGCTTGTAACACAAGTTAAGGACGAGCCATAAGCCTATATGTACATCCATGAGCCTATAAATATGACTCATAGGATTCATTTATGTCTTACGCAATAATTTGTATTCAAAGAAAAATAGTGATTTTATACACAATATTTGTATCTATCTTCAAGACTTGTGAAACTCAATGAACCCTTGTTCGCTGATCGCGGTTTTGGAGTTCTTCTACATTAATAAAAACACTAAGTGGACGTAGGTCATTACCAATTCTTGGGGTCGAACCACTATAAAATCATTGTGTTGTTTACATTCTTAAATTCAATTCTCTTATTCATATCATTTTTGTGACTCTGTGTCGTTGACCAAATCATCTAGGATGTCTCAATTAATTGATTTAATTATCAATTATGATTTTTAATGTTGACTACCTCAATTTTGGAAAATTTTACTGAGATATGAGATTTAGAGAATAAAAGAGAATCTTTGGGAAAATTTATTAATATTGATAAATTGGTGTTAATATAAATAAATAATATTAAATCAAGTTTCAAATTATAATTAGTTAATTTGAATAAGGATTTAATTAATTAATTAAAAGATAAATAAATAAAAAGATTTTGAATTGAGGCCCAATTGAGACTTAAATTCAAAATAAAGAGATTGGGCCCAAGTCCATTTGTAGGAGCCCAAGGCTTTGATTTTTTTATTATTTTTACTTAATTTAAATTTAAATAAAACTCATTAAGTTGCATATATAAGTAATATGATATCCAGGGTTTTCATAAAGTTAGTCTCATTTGATTGATTGGGTAAGTGAAAACCTATACAATCTAATCATTTCTTGGTCACTCACTCACTCTCTTCTGCTTCTCTTCTAGATCTCTATCTCATGTGTTGAAAACTAGCCCACACTAGTTCTAGATTGATCAAAGGCTTGGTGATGAAAACTGTATTGCTGATGTAGTTCAATCTCTTGATAATACTCTCCTACAAAAAGGAATAAAGAGTTAGAGAGATTGAAAGAAGAGTTGTTCCAGTTCCGCTGCATAATGTAAGTTTCTTTACTTTACTCTGTTTTATATCAATTTCATAGGAGCATGTTTTAGGAATTTATATGTTTGTTTGATAATATGTAAATTACATGAAAATAAACAAAGATTCTGTAATATGCAATTTCCTACAATTGGCCTTAGAGCTATAGTTTGCTAGTTTATTTTCATGATTGAATATGTATGAAATTGATTGATATGTTAGGGTGTTAATTGGATGGTACATGTTTATGTTTTGTTGTGTAAATTTAGCAATAATTTGGTTGTTTTAGGAATTGAAAAATTGCACAGATTTTTAAATATTTTTTTGGATTGATTGGGCAGTGTGCGTGCTGGGCACGCATGAAGAAGTCGCTGGGACCCCGACTGTACAGATGTCCTTACGGTATTGGTGCTGGACCCTGCGACGATACTTTTCGCAAAAAAATAATAATTAAAATTAAAATTTTTGTTTTTTTAAATAGACATTTTGTACAGTTAAGTTTAAAATATTTAAAATTGATTGCCTGATCATTTTAGATATTTTAGTTTTTTAAAAATCTTTTGAATTTGTTACTTGATAATCAAGATATTTTAAGATATTTTTTTTTATTTTGTTATAATTGAAATATTAAAATTGGTTATATGATTATTCAAGATATTTTTATTGTTTAAAATACTTGAAATTGGTTATCTGATAATTCTGTATATTTTAAGATATTTTAAATTTGGGTAAAAGATATTTTGATATTTTAAAATTGGTTAAAATATTTTACCTTGTCATTCTTAACCACTTAACAACCTAGTTTACATTAATTATATGAAATTGAATTTTGTTTGATAAATTCTATTTTAATTAATCTAATATTTTGCAACTTGTTTAATTAATTATATTGAATTTTGTCTAATGAATTCTATGTCAATTAATTATGTTATTTTTATATTGTTGTGGTATATTTGCATAATTTAATAATACATGTTCATATATTAACACGTTATGCCCATCCAATTATTAACATATTAAGCATCATTATTAAGTTATTTTTGCATTTGAGCTTTAAATATAAGAATAATAATGACCCAATTTTTGTTTTGAAAAATCTAGGAAAACTCAAATAAAACTTTCATAAAATATTAGGTTTTATTTGGACCCAATTGAACATGTAAAATTTAAATCCCTCTCTTGTGAGTGGTTCTACTTGTGAAGGCCTATTTGCTTTGCATTATTAGATAGGGCCTAATCAATTGAATAACAATTAATAAAAGGTTCAAATTCTTGTCTTAGAGAAATTGAAGGAATGACTTATTCATTCCGCTGCACATAATGTAAGTGTTCTTATCATTATCTCTGTTTAAATTCAATTATTGAAACATGTTCTAGGTTTTCTTATATTAATTTGTTTAATATATAATTTACATGAAAATAAATAAGATCATGTATAAGTATTCCCAACGTATTGTCCATGTCACATCTTGAGGTAACTAACAAAAGCATAAACTGGTAAGACCTCCTCTATGAAGTAACAAGAACTCATGTCCTCGAATAACATCGGCGCATCCGCCCTATGAGTTACGTCAAATCCTTAGTAACTCATTTGTTGTGTCGCGTTCAGTACGCTAACAACCTACTACTTTTCATACAACATACAAGCAGATATACAACAATTCATATCATAACATAATAATTCGTACTTTTCATAATACTTTAGCTTACCATAGTTCATAATTTCTTTAACACCATAACTTTTGCAATCATATTAGTTCATAGTTTTCGTAACATAATGCATATAAATTATAGCTAACTTCCTTACCTCAAGTCCAAGCAAAATATAAAGTGCGGGATACTTCACAACGAACCTAAAATCACAATCAAACATTTGTCTTAAAATCATGTAAGATTACACATGCTCACCATACATACCCCACATGTGCATGGGTCATGCACACGTGATACAAGTTGCACCATAACTTTATTCATACAAAAACGTCACATAGATTCATAAAAGAATAATGTCAATTATATTAAATAATTCTCAATGATTTAAAATCAGGAACCATGAATTTAATTAAATAACATATATTTGAGCGTAAAAGTGAACTTTCATGTAACATGCATACGTGCGACAATTCTTAAAACTAGCGTTGAAGTTGGAATTATTTGTTCCTTTATTTTCTTGTCAATTTCACTAAATCTAGCAACATAAAATAATAGCTAATTGATTATTACCACTTTATTCCTTTAAATCATACATTTTCTATCCATAAATTTTATTACAAAAATTCAATTTATTAAAAAAATTCTTTAGTCCTAGTTGTATAAAATAATAATCTCATTTATTATTTTTTTTAAAAAATAAATAATAAAGTGACAAATTTTTTTTGTAGTTAATTGTAAAATAATTAATTTGGCGTGAGTACTTTATTTTACAAAGTTCTTTTTATCTTGACAATATATATATATATATTAAAATGTTACATATCAATTTTAAAATAATAACATTTCTACAATAAAAAAGTTATACATTTAGGTCATCTATATATAAAAGTTAAAAAACTCCAACTATAGTCCCATTTATTAAATAAATCATTTGGTCACCCTTTAAAAATAATGTTACTTAATTATTTTGTAAAAAAAAAAAAAAGTGCATATATATATATGAGAAAATACCCATTAAAGTATGAAAATCACATTTTACATGAACATAGTTCTAAGGTTTAATCTACTTGAGCGCATGCTTTACTTATTTTATTTAAAAGACATTTTCTCCTAACAAACCAAAAATTCCAACAAGCATTTGTTACATTAATCCTTAATAATTAAATTTGTAAGCATAAAAAAATATAGATTCTTTCACAATCTTTGTAAAAAATAAAAAAAAAAAACAGCATGCATTTGATGAAGGAAAAATACATATTCACATGTAAAATTTACCTGTTTTGCTTGTCTTTGTTTTCAAAGGTGAATTACAAAACATGATTGGTTATCTTGCAAAATTGTTTATAAATTACAATTGAATGCATAATAAAATTAGCAAGCATAGATTTAAAACACATGCTCATATGCACCTCGCATCATATTTAAACATGTAACACTAACAACCATAAATCAAACAAGTCTAGGTCACAATATGCACCCATAGCCGAAAACCTTTATGCTCAAACAACAACAAATCCAAAACTCAAACCCTAGCATGCATCTATTATCATCTTTGCATACTTACAAATAGATCACTAGAATCAAAATACTAATGACAACATAAACATAGGATCCCCACAATGATTTTCGAAAACCCTAGATGATGCAACATCAAAACAATTATGATCATGTTTCTAATATCAAGATAAAATCAACAAACAAAAGAATCAACAACAAAATCAACTATACTCACAATCCCTTTTAAACACCCTAGGTTGACCCCATAGGCATTAAGCAATATTCAACCCTCCAAACCCATAAACAAAATCCTTGGCATGTTTCTATCGATTTGATAAAAATAAATACATGGTGTTCAAAAACACAAAAGCTAACCAATCCTTGTCACCCTAAGAATTTCGAAACATCACAACAAAAGAAAAGAAAACATTCTTAGGATTTGGAAGAAGAGGGAGCTTAGACTTAGAGATTAAAAAAATAAAAAAAAATAAACAAGAGCACATACCTAGGGTTTTTCGAACCCTATTCTTCTTCTCCTCCTTCCTCTCTTCTTTGTGCTCTCTCTCTCTCTCTCTCTCTCTATGCACACGATCCCTCCCACTCTCTTCTCTCCTTCTAGTTTACGGCAGCAAGAATGAGTCCCCAAGACTCAATTGTTCCAATTTTATCTAACCTAAGAGTGGAAAGTGTGAATGGGAAGATTCCCCAAATGAATTCCCTTGATTCTTGCCTGACAATCACCTTGAAAAAAAGGGAATTGTCAAATATCCCAAAATGAAAAAACCAATACCCATTTCTCTCCTTCTCTCACTCTACCTCATGTCCAACACACACACACACACACACATTTTCCCAAATATACTTACTCAAAATGACCCTAGGCAACCCATAGGGAAAAATCAAATCCCACATTTCCTACCATTATTTAATCTTCTTAAATTTAAAATAATAAAAGTTGATCTAGGATAAAGAAGGTAATTTCTCTCTTTCCTTTTCCCCTCTCTCCCATGCCACTCTCTCTATCTCTTTCCTTTTCTTTTTCTTCTTAATTAATGAAATAAAATAAAAGAATCACTAAAATAATAAAAATAAAATAATGCATGGGAAAAACTATTGCATTCTCACCATGCAACCATGCACATGCACATGCACACGCACAAGTACTAGGGTGCATTTCTACTAACCATGCACCTTGGTGCGCACAACCAAATCTCAAGAATTCTCAAATTAAAACAATTAACAAATTTTAAATTCACATAATTTCTACCAAACAATTCAAACAATTAAAAATAAATTCATAACACTTAACAATTAATAATAAAATAAAGCACAAATTAAGTAAATAATTTTTTTTGGTGCTCTACAATATACCCTCCTTAAAAGGAATTTCGTCCCGAAATTCTTTCTTACCAAATAACTCTGGGTATCTTTCTCTCACGTCTTCCTCAAACTCCTATGTTGCTTCTCTTTCCGTACTATTCTTCCACAGGACCATAAATAATGGAATCATTTTGGATCTTAGTTCCTTGATTCCCTTTTTGATGATACGCTCTGGTTGCTCATCGTAACTACGATCCTGCTTCAGCTGCAATGACTCATAACTATAAACATGAGAGGGATCAGAAACGTACTTACACAACATCAAGATATGAAAGACGTTATGTGTTTCGGCTAGTGTTGGGGTCAATGCTAAACGGTACACAACCTGCCTAACTCTGTTTGAGATCTCAAATGGACCAATAAATCTCGGGCTCAATTTCCCTTTCTTCCCAAAACGCATAACACCCTTCATTGGCGAGGCCCTCAAGAACACAAACTCGCCAACTAAAAACTCGATGTTCCTTCTCTTAAGGTCTGTGTAGCTCTTTTGCCTACTTTGAGCAGTAAACATCTGTAGAGTCCAAGAACTTTACTTAGCTAGTTAGATAGTAGTAGCAATAGTAATAGTTGTAGTATTTTTATGACTGTGGATTTTGGTTCAGACTGGGATTTAGTTGGACACTCGTAGTAACACTTGTAGATTTTCTAAGTTTAACCTATAGTTTAAAAATATTAATTTGAACCTAAGGTTTGATTAATATGACTGATATTGATGGTGATATTTATTATATTATAAGGTTTAGATAGACCCAATAAGATAGTAACACTTGTCTTGTTGTATGTTTAATGATAATTAAGTATTTTTGAGGAATAAGTTTATTAAGATCAATATTTGAATATCCTAGGGTCTGTCAAGCAGCTTTGAAATCATTAGAGGACTTAGTCAAGGTTGTTTACTCAATTCAAATTAGGCTGAAAATGTGCAATTTCGTGTTTAATATTTTAGCGTATGCCGATATATCGTAGCTATAGGGGGCGATATATCGCCATACGGGGATATGAAAAACACGTAACTTCGCACGACCACCTCGACGAGCCTCGGGCATATTAGCCCAGGCGATATATCGCCTACTAGGGGCGATATATCGGCTCCTTTGGATGATTTTTGAATGTTTTTAAATCCGAGCTCATTTTAATCTTTAACCTCTTGATAAGTCCAGCATCTTTCTGACCGAGTCTTCAGCCTCTGCTGAACGATAATTCAAATATTTTTCACTTTAAAAGCCATTATTTTATTCAAGTTAAATGAAGATCTTTTCATTCTTGAACTCTATAAATAGGACTTAGTACCTAACCATTTATTCATTCATCAAGCTAAGTTCAGAGTCTGCAAGCTGCTAGGTTATTTTTGAGTGCTTAAACACTTGGGTTAGGAATATAAGCTTTAACTTTATAAGCTTAATAAACACTCGAGAAGTAAGGTTCATAGTATTTTTCGATTCGAGGTGTAGTTCGGTTATAGAAGCATTCGAGGTATTCATTATTCTAGTTCATTTATGTGTTATTCTTATAGTTTTCTACTCAAAATCCTAACTCTATTCTTTATTCTATGTTAGGAAATCTAAGATCTTGAACGTAAGATTTTTGGTAAGTATATTCTCGATGGTATAGTTCGTCCATTCTTTTCATCCCTTTTTCTTTAGTATACTCACCTTTCTTTGATGGTTTTTAGGAGTGTTCCAAAGTCCCAATCCTGTTCTCATATCCCGGTATATTTTTGGTAAGGAAAATAGGATAGGATTTGATATGTTATGTTACATGTTATCTTATGATTTATATGTTATGTTAAATGTTATCTTATGATTTATGTGTTATGTTATATGTTATAATATGTATGATTGTAGACTTGGGCATATGACTTGTATAACTAACAAGCCCCAATAAATTTATGGGCATATGACTTGCTTAGCTAGCAAGCCCCGCAAATCTAATGGGCATATGACTTGTTTAGTTTACGAGCCCCAAGTAATAATGGCCATTATAGTATATGTGACATATGTTTATGATATGTTTTAGTATATGTTGCGATATGAATTTTATGTATATGATTTATGTGTTAGATTTTCCTTGCTGGGCATTAGGCTCATTCCTTTATGTTTTTATGTGTAGGAAAATAGCTATGGTGGCGGAAAGGCTCTTGGCAGCTTGGGGGTTGTGTATTGAGGCAGAATGGAAATGGATGGATTGAGCGTTCGGTTCGAGGATGAAGTCGCTTCTTAGTCTTTTAAAAATTATGCTTTATATGTATTTTTCGCACTTTATTTTGTAATCCATTTATTTAAAATTATGTTATGTTTTTATTTTAAAAACCATGGGATCCCATATCCTACCTTAAATTTTATGTAGTTTAACAATTGTCTTACAAGTTTTAATGAAGTTATGATTATTTCAGTTGTGAGTTTTATTAAAGATAAGTGTCTATGTATAGTAGTCATTAATGGTCCAAAGTCTAGAGTAGTTGGGTATGCTAACTACGTACGAACTACGCGCTGTATCCATATGGGGGATGGCCAGTGGCGAACTATGTGCCGTATCCAGTACAGCACATGGAGCCAGTTTATGAGAGGTTCCGCAAGCAACACGCTCCAAACTTCGAAGGGACTACAGACCCCTTTGAGGCAGAAGAGTGGCTAAGGAATGTGGAGCCAATTCTGACGCACATGAATCTCAGTAATGCGGACCGTATATCCTGTGTCTCATCGTTGCTCAAGAAGGATGCTAGGATATGGTGGGGCTTGGTCTAGCAATCGCATGATGTTGCCACCATGACATGGACTCGATATGTGGAGCTGTTCCGCAAGAAGTATTACAATTCGGCTGTACTCGCTTCGAGAGCTGTTATACAACAATTCTTCTTATATATTACATTAAAATATTACGTATTTTTATAAGTGTTATTAATAAATCCTAAACGAAAGAAAGTGATCCCCGCCTTTTCTCCTTCTAAAAATTAATGAGGCGGCAAATGAAAGTGATCCCCGCCTTTTCTCCTTCTAAACGAAAGAAGCTCTAAGTTGCTTCTCATTTTTCAATATACGCATAGCACACTTTCCCTTTCTCTCCCTCTCTCACGTCTCTGCCCAAGCCAGTTGACCACTTTCTGACTGTTAGGGAGCCGCACGAGCCACACCACAAGGAAGCACGGCCACCTAAACCATTTCTCCATATCCTTGCCTATGAACACACCATCCTCCGCTGGTTGCTTGTCGAAGTCGTGCGCCTCTGTGAGATTCGAGGAGTTTTCCGGCCACCTCTGTCCTCCATTTAGGGAGCCAGTTGCACGGTTGGATTCAACTCTTCTTTAGGTTCAATACCCTCTCAAGGATCGAACCCTTAGATTGTCGGAGTCACTGTCGGTTCTTTGATGGTGTTGGGTTCTTGCGAGGCAGCGGGAGATAAGGTGTCTCTCTTTCTCTCTTTATTCTATCAAGTGTTTGATTTTATATATTTTCTCTTGTGTTTTGCCATGAATAACCCTAAAATTCCTCACTCACTCACTCCTTCTAATCTCTATCTCTATCTCTCCCTCTCATGTATCTCTCTCTCTCCCCATCTCACTGATACCTCTCGTCTCTCTCTCTTTCTCTCTCTATCTATTACAGTTCTCTAGTGGTTACGAAAACAGGAAGTGGGAAATTTTGGCGAAGCTTTCAGGGAAGATGGGCTCGACTTCGATTTGGACGGGGCTGTGTTTGTAGGTAATATGTTTTATTCATTTTTTCTGTAGATCAGTTCACTTAATATTATTGCCTTTCTCTTGATATTGACATTTTCATTTATTAATGAAACATATTGAATCATATTTGTTAATGATTGCCTTTGTAACAAATTGATATGCTTTTGCCTGTTTTTACCGATTCTGAGGTTGGTGTAATGTGTGAGAATAATGTACAAATTAGGGTAAGGGAAGCATTTAAAGATGTACAAATTAGGGTAAGGGAAGCATTCTATCAAGTGGGTTTTATTTAGAGATGCATGTTAGATTTAAAATTGTTCATAAATCTTATTTATTTGCAGAGGTTGATGTGGTAAATAAATTAATGTATCGAAAACTATATTTTATGCTATAAGAGAATTTGAAAACTAATATTGGTGGGGCTTTATTATGATTTATGCTTACTTAGTTGTGGCAGAGGAGTTGGTTCGTAGTAATTAGTTGGAGGATGCCAATAGGGTCCTCTTGTGGGGTGCCAAAGGTATGTGGGCTTTAGTATGATTGGAATATGCTTGCTGTACCACCAACTGGCTCGCACAAGGTAATTTTCTACTTTTTAATTGTAGTGTGCTTTTTTTTAGCACTTGTCTTTTGTTGTTTATCCTTTTCTCATTTTACAAACATGCATGGTTCACTTGGGTAAAAACTTGTGATCTAGCACTAGTATTTGATATTTGAAACTAAGTTGTAATTGTATGGCAACTTGAGTGCATAGGTGGGTTATTTAGTACAACTTGTAGTTGGTTTTACTCTACTTGTGACATTGTATCTTTTAACCTAACTCCTTTTTGTATTTAAACCAGAAAAATGGAAGTACCATTTTTTTTAAGAAGCTTTTACTTGAATGTGTAACTAAACTTGTAAATTTTAATTTGTTTTTTACTTCTCTTGTTATTGTAGGAAGAAATGCAATGGATGGCATGGAAACAGTTGTTAGAATTTGAAAAGTAAGAATCTATACTATATTTGTGGTAAAACTTCATTAATGGTTTTCAATTATCCTCGCTATTGCTCAGTAGTAGAGAGGAAATTTTAATCGCTATTTCATAGAATATTAGGTTGATATGCATACATATATATGGTATGTCATTAAACTAGCTTTTTTGTACTTGGTTATGTTAGGCTGTCATTTGGTGAGTGACTTTATGCAAAGAGTAGCAACAAGTCTTTTCAACTGAGTAGCATTTATGGATTTAATTCATAATTAAATATTTTGATACCAAGACCAAGTCTAACACCAGAAGAAAGAAAACCCCAATATTAGACATTTACCAAAACATATAACAAAATAATAATAGAATAAATCAAGTGAGAATTATTTTTTGTTTTATCAAAAAGAAAGAAAGGGGGCCTAGTTCCATTACCCAAGTGTGTAAACTTTGTTGAGACCCATGATTTAGTTTCTATGCCATTAATTTTTTAATGCTTTCCACTATGAATTGTGATAAGGTATTTCTTTTGTTTCCAAATGATCAAGTAGTTGAGTCTTTGGAGACCTTGAATTTGACTGATTTACTTGTGGCTTTTCTTGTTGCTGCTATACATGTTTAATGGAATAGTTAAATCCTTTTGTAAGGTATTTCTTTGACCAGTCTGATTACAATGTGATTGAATCCTACATTACTTTGTTTTTTTTTCACTATTAATGGCAATTATGAGGAATTGCATTGCATGGAGATACTCTTTAAATCTCCATAGAGTTATCTGTGTTTTTTTCTCTTTTGTATTTTAATATTAATATTTTACATTGTTTTTGTTTTTAAATGAGATGAAAACTTATAAAACCAATTTCAAGTTTTTGATTCAATCGTTGTTGTGTCTCTAGTTAGTTTTTTGGTTTTTATATTTTATTAAGTTTTTTTTATTTATATTTCTATTTGATAGTTTTATTTATGTATAATTTATGCGTTTATATTTATATGGATATTATAGACTTGTGAAAATGGTAAATCAATGTATTTTATTGATGAATATTTTAAGAGCCTCTCTTCTAGTTTTGTACAAATTAAGCATTGTAAAATAATTCTTTTAACATTAGAATAACCAAAAGCCCTTGAATAAGATTTTTCTACAGTTATCTTACTGGTTTAAGCAAAAATTAGTCACCATGTGCATAACAACACATTAGAAACACTATATAATCAGCAATCAACTAAAAAATACTGTTACTTAAAATTTAAAAGTAGAATAAGAAAACTATGTATAGTTCTTGGTATGAATTAAGTTACTCAAAAGTATGTTTGAAATAAGTTAGCTACTCTTTGATGTATAGTTCTTGTTAGCAATTATGCCCATGTATTACATTAAAATATCACATATTTTAAGGTTCTGACACTAGGCTGTGAGTGAGTGAGTGCAATTCTTGTTCAAATGAAATTGGAGATGCTTCTTAAGTATATGTAGTAATTTCTAAATTTGGAGAAGCTTTTTTCGGTCATGCTTTCTTGAAAACTTAATGAATTTGACTACCACATCTTTTCAGGCTTTGCTATTTAGCTGCTATAGTTCAAAACAAGATAGTCAAGTTATACCTTATGCTCTTTGTAGTTCAGTCCAACCAGTGATCAATGCTCTATATTTTTTTTAAGGTGCAGCCTGTTGGCATAATCCTTTTTGTTGCAATCATGACTACACTGAGCATGATTCTATAGCTTGATTTCTTATAAGTTTTTCACCATGTCATTTTAACTACTGATAGCAAAACAATTTTCTTGCAATTTTAGATACAATGATTTTGAAATTGTTTTTATTTTTTTATTTTTTTCTACTTTTGAAATGGCATGTTGCTTGCAAAAACTTAGGAGCGACAGACTTTTCTAGTTTAATCAATGGCGGTCCCCTATTTTTTAGATTGCGACATTTAAATGATGAGTATTTCCTTCTGTTATGGTGTATTCAATATTTCCATCTGTTTTCTGTTAGTTTTGTTTGCTTGTAGGGTTTGCTTTTGTTTACAGGTTGCTTGCAGCTACATTTTGATCTCTGTTTCAGGCTCCTGTTAGTGGTATTTTTTATGCTCTACAACTAGTTTTGTTTTCTGTTTTTATGCTCTACATTTTGATCACATGCTTTTAACCTTTGAAAAATGGCACTACTAAATTTCTTTTTATTTAAGTCTTTTAACTCTAAGGCTAAAATGGTAGCTACAAAGGGGATACCTCCCAAAGACTAGGAGCCTAAGACAATTGGCATCTAATTATGTATCTGAGCTCTATTTATATGATCTTGTTTACTTTCTGACTTTAAATTCAACCTAATTGTTTCTAGATTTTAATCTACATGCTCCTTTCATTATTTACCCCTTTTCATGTGTTTTGCAGAAGGAGAAATTGATTATGTGAGGGTTTTGAATGGAGCCCTTCCAAATGATATGGGAGTTTTAGGCTGGTGTTCTGTTCCAATTGATTTCAGTGCAAGGTTTTTCCACTGTAAATTTTAGAGGTTTTTGAGTAGTAAAATTGTGGAGCAAATATATTTGCTCTCATATTGCTTCTTTGAAAGATGAACTTGAGTGTTGCTCTGTCTTGCATTGGTGTTTGGACTTGTGAATGATGATAAATTGTACTAAACTTTTTTAATGGACGAAAGGTTTCATTAGCAGTAGGAGGTTTTGAAGATAGTATAACTTGTAGCTCTTCTGCTGTCATGATGAATTTTTAGAGAATAGTATATGATCACATCACATGTTTTCGAAATTTTCATCAAATTACTCAATAATACATAATCAATAAACCCTGCAGACATAGTCACTAAAAGATAATTGCAAGTTCTCTACTATATTTTCTTTGTTCTACATGTCTTTACGATTACTCAATGAAAAAAACGCTTCATTTTTATTTCTCTATCTCGTTTTAATGTTCTTTCATTACATGGTATCACCTCTCTTTTCATTAGATCTTTCCATACTTGACTTATTTAGTGAATTATTTGTTTACTTTTGTGTGTGTCTGTGTCTGTCAATGTTGGATTGATTGTCTTCTGATGGTTGCCTTATCCAAAATACAGGTTTAGCTATCTGAGTAGGGAGTACAAATATTTCTTTTGGGAAGACAATCTAAATCTCAAGGTATATCTTTTAGCTCTTTTCGATTAGCTCAATAAATGATCTGTTTTGTGTGTTGCTTTAGTTTAGAATTAACTTTAATTAGCTGGCTCATGTTTCTCCAGGCAATGGAAAGCTCTGGTGAGAAATTTATAGGTGAACATGACTTCCGAAATTTCTGTAAGATGGATGCACTAAATGTGCACACCTGCATGCGTCGTGACAAGTCATTTGAAATTGCTCCTTGTGATGTGAGGTTAACACTGGTAGATTAATTCTCTCTCATTCATGTTGAAATTCAGTAGTTAAACCTGACATTTCTTGCCTAGGTTATAATTATCGTTGTGCTTATTGATTTATTCTACTTGTTTTAATGTTCATCTGAATTTATGATCATTAGATAATCTTAACCATCTGTACTTTCTGATTTATTCTACTTGTTTTGATTTTCATTAGTATTTACGATAATTAGATGTTGTTTAACATAGAACAGTTTCTTCTTTGAAAGTGATGCAATCAGGTTTAACAAAACTGGTGGTTAAGCTCCCACAAGTAAAACATGTGTAAATGTGGAAATTTTTCCTTGTGAATTCTATTCACGAGTGAAGCTCTATACTACGAGACATCCTAAAAGGGCGTCGTCACATGATGGTGATAAGAGAGTCACCCTCACTAGGCGAGGGCCTTCGGCCGCTTGCCAATCCAAACGTCACCCTCGCTATGCGAGGGTCCCCAGCTGGTTGTCCGTGTACGCCCCGTTCCGTCAGGCATCAAGCCTCGCCTGCACTCGGGAGAAGAAGGTCAGCCTCGCTACGCGAGGCACCCTCGCTATGTGAGGGTGAGGCTTTGGTTTGGCGTCCGTGCCCCTAGCCTCGCGACGCTAGCACCCGGGGAGAGGAGAGGCAGCCTCGCTATGCGAGGGTGCTGCCTTGTTGCGGCGCCCGTACCCCGAGCCATGCCTACACCCGAGGGAAAAGGACCAGCCTCGCTACGCGAGGTACCCTCGCTATGCGAGGGTGTGGCCTTGCTACGGTCCCTATGCTGCGAGACTCGTGTCCATGTGACCTGCATAAGCCGGCCTTGACCTGTGGCGCCTTGGCTTCTCAGGACACGCATAGGTTGAAGCCTCCTTGACATAGGCATGGGGACCACTTGGAGGAACCTTATTGATATGACAAACGAACATGGGGAATTGAATGGGGATTGATGAGGACGACCGAGTACGGAACATGTGCACTGACACGGGGCGTACGGTTGTGAAAATAGAGGCACAACCCTGTGATCTGCATCTGAGGAGTAGTGGCGGTACGGACCTGTACGAAGAGTAGTGGTACCACTTGGACACCCCCGACCATACGCCAGAACCGACAGTACTATGTCCTAGGCCACAACTCTGACACCATCAGGGTAGACACCACTACGCCCTGAGCCACTACACTATCAGAGTACCTATGTACGTCCCTGTCGTTTGGGACTTATTTGTATCCAGGGCCAATAGAGCCCCCCTATAAATAGGCCCCAACCCCTCAGGCTAAGGGGTTGGAAAAACTGAGTGTATGAAAGAGACTTAAGAAATATATGTTTCTGGTTTTCATTGTTGCCTGAGTTTTCTTCTGCTGATTAGAGTTCCTTCTATCTAATTCAAAGCTTTCTATAGTATAGAGATTGAAGTATTCTAACCATCAATCGTTGACGAGTTCTTACCGTCAACAGTTTGGCGCCGTCTATGGGAAAGTAAGCACCAAGCTACTGTTCTGCCATTACTTCCGGCAAGGAGAAATGCCAAGTCGTTCGAAGCGACTCAGGGAGCCTCGAGAGGTAGAGGTCCACCTTACTGGAGTCCAGCTGAAGGCCTCCATGAAGGATCCACCTCCACCCCGAGACGTAGAGCCCCCAAGGGACCCTGAGGTTCACGAGAATGACAGGGAGGCCTCGTCACTGGCCATCCCGCCCGGTGAAAATCCTCCAAGGACAACTACTACACCACCCGGGAATGCCAACGAGTTCCCTCCTCCCAAACCACCACAGGTACCGAACTCCGGCTGGCAAGACCCGGGCCCCTCGACGTGTAGACACGATAAGCAACCCCGGGTCCATTCCGTGAGCTCGAGTTACAAATCTCGTTTCTATGAAGAGGAGATTTGTGAACTGCACCGTAAAAACCAAAGACTGGAGACTACCCTGGAGAACATGCAGGAGGTACTGAATGGTCTGTTGCAAGGTAAGTCGAACATGACCCTGCCCAAGAGGAAAGAGAAGGGTCGGGAAACCACTGTCCTAGTAGACGACGGGAGGACCAGACACTCCACCAGTAACACCCCCAGGGAGAAGCCGCATGAGCGTCCCGGACCGTCGAGGCCACCCCAGGGGCCAAGGCAAGGGAACAATGGTGGCTCTCGCAACGACATCGAGGTCACCTCAAAGAGGACGCCCTCGGATCTACGAGAGGAGCTCAACAAGAAGAGGGCGGATAAAAGGACTACCCCTCCTACTGTCCCCCGGGACGGCGAAGGAAAGGAAGGTGTCAACCCGTCCATGTTGAGAGACTCCCTGAAGAAGAGGAGGCAGGACCTCGATACAGAGATGAAGAGCCTGCGGAGTAAGATTGTCACCGCGTCCGGAGGGCAAAGCCTTGAGGAGGAGTTCGACTATGAATCAACCTTCACCAAAGAGATCCAAGCCATCCGACTCCCATCCAACTTCAAGGAGCCTCATATGACCCCGTATGAAGGAAGCACCGACCCCAAATACCACCTAGACGCATTCAATGACTTGATGAAGTTAAGGGGGATAAGTAGCGGGGCTAGATGCCACTGTTTCGCAGTCACGCTGAAAGGACCTGCATACAAATGGTTTAAGAGACTTCGACCGGGATCCGTCAGGTCTTGGCAATAGTTTTCAGATGAGTTTCTCCAACAACATCATGCCGTGCGTGATTATACTATGCCGGGCACCAGCCTCGCCAATGTAAAACAGGGCAAAAATGAGAGTCTAAAAAGCTACATCCACAGGTTCAACATGGAAGCAGCCAAAGTGGGGAGCTTGACCTGCAGAGAGTTAAAAATGGCCATCACTGCCGGGGTGCTTCCGGGAAGCAAATTGTGGGATAATATGCTCAAAAGGGAACTCACAAACCTAGATGACTTCTACGAGAGAGCGCAGAAGTATATTCGTGTAGAGGATGGCCACGCGAACTTAAAGGCAGGAAAGTGTGAGTCCCCTGCAAAGCCCCCAACTAATGAAGGGTCGAATGGTGCAAAGAAGAAGAGGGCGTACGAAGGGCCGATGGATGATCAACATAGAAAGCCCAAGCGGGGAAGCGACCCTAGGCAAATGGCTTATACCTTCTATACGGACCTGACGGATACAAGGGAGCATATCTACCTCACCAACGAGAGGCGGGTTCCCTTCAAGAAGCCCCCACCAATGAGGAAGGATCGGTCCCAGAGGGATCCCAATAGATACTGTCAATACCACAAGGATATTGGTCACACCACAGCAGAGTGTATTCATTTGAAAGAATAAATTGAGGAGCTCATTCGCTGGGGGCACCTAGGCCGATATGTCAGGAGAGAAAGGCCGAAGTCGGAGGACGAACCAGTAATATCTAAGACACAAAGAGAAGCTCCGGAGATCTAGGGAGAAGTGAGAACTATTTTTGGAGGTCCGGGGCTTGGGGGAGACTCCCGGAAAGGACGAGATAGGTACGCTAGAGAAGCCAGGCGAAGTCCACCACCCTGTGTCATGAGTCTGGAACAGCGCCCCCCGAAAAGCTTTAAAGGAGAAAATGACTCAATCACTTTTACAGAGGAGGATGCACGAGGGGTGCACTTTCCCCATAATGATCCTTTGGTGTTGACAATCCAGTTGGCCAACCTGCGGGTATATCGGGTCCTCGTAGACAATGGAAGTTCCGTAGATATCTTATATCGCCCCGCCTTGGAGAAGATGGGCTTGGGCATCAGGCACTTGAAGCCTTGTCAATCCTCCTTATACGGGTTCACGGGGGACTCGATACAACCTTTAGGGGTGATCGAATTAGCACTCACCATGGGAGAACAACCCCGACAGACCACGATCATGGCAAACTTCGTCGTAGTAGATTGTGCTTCGGCTTTCAATGCGGTATTGGGAAGGCCATCCCTAAGAGAATTGAAAGCAATCACTTCAATATATCACCTCACCGTCAAGTTCCCAACTCCTGGTGGGATAGCAGGCATGAAGGGAGAACAAAGAGAGGCTAGAGAGTGTTATAACACCACCCTTCACACTTCTGCGAAACTGCGAGAACCGATGGCGATGGTGGTACATGGGGGCACAGACCCACAGGAACTAGACCCCGGAATCGTGAAGGGCCCAACCGGGTAAGACTAGCAGTAAGGCTCCCACGCCTGATGCAGGTAGTAGCTGTGTTTAGTTTGTTGCAGGTTATGCTATTTTAGTAGACGAGAATCAAAGAGGTTACCTAGATAACGTCCCAAGTAGATGTAAGCCTTTTATCTATTTATATATCGTTGTAATCTGACTACTATGAATGAATCTGTTTTCCAATTCGTATGTTATTTACTTCTTTGTGCAAGCATCAACTAAAGTCCCCGCCAAGATAAATCTCACCAGGTACTTGAGGGGGTAGGACGACAAAAGTAAAAAAAAAAAAAAAATCTCTTATATTCAAAAGGATTAGCTACCCTTATGAATATCAAGGGAGCAATTTAAAAAGAATAACCTCCAACGAAAGGCCGACACCCCAAGAGGTGAGGCTGTAAGGAGGGAATCACCCGATAAGTCTAGATCGGCCATTAAGCCGGCTAGCCCAAAAAGGGTCTTACAAGGGACCCTTGGAAAAAAAAATAGTACTATGTATAAGGACGAGAAGGACGCTTCTCGCAAAAAAGTAATAAGCGCGCGCAAAGAACATAAAAGGACCCCAACAGCCCAACGGGTTAACGTGTCCTTACAAGTATAATCAAATAGCCCACAAACAACAGTAATAAGAGGGACTTGCCAGAGCCCCTTAAGTTTGATAAGAAAAAAAGAGAAGAAGTGGTGCGAGGGATTACACAGCCAAAGCATACATAGACTGAGTACAAGGGGACCTACAAATCTCCACCTCGACCCTGCCACTCAGAAATCCTCTCGACGGTATAGTCCCTAAAAGAAGATAAGTCAACGGCGGGGTTAGTCCTCCAGAGCATGCAACGTTTTCTCGATTATGCGATCCTCAACGGTCATAAGCTCAGCTTCGAGCACAGCAATCCTCCCGTTCAGAGTTTGGATGGTAGCCTCCAGCTGAATGTTGGCATGAGATGTTGATGCAGCCCGGGCCAAGGCGGTATCCCTCTGGCATACCGCCTCGGCCAGTTGACTTGACAAGGCATCCTTTGCAGTCTGAGCCACCAATAGGTTCCCCAGTGCCTCCTCAAGCTCGTGTTGCAACCGTTGGGTCGATGAAGAGTGGGAGGTGAGCAGTCGATGGTTCAAAATGGAAGCCTGAGTGAGGGCGAGGATATAAAGCAAAGCCTCAAGGGTTAGACGATATACCAGAAATAATATAAAAGTATATATATGGCCAGCATAAATGAATAAATCAAGTATCGCGACAGTTACCTGCAGGGAGGCTCGCATGTAGGCGTTCTCTAGCTGAGCCTCAGGGACATCATGTAGCGTCCCCCATTCACCTTTGGGAAAGTTTCCCAAGTGATGGCTCATGGCTTCCCCATATTGGCTCGCCAGAGGATGATCTTCAGGAATAGAAACATGAGCTGGGCCAGGAGAGGCGTGAGTACCTGCCGAGGCTCGCTTTGGCAAGGAGGGGGACCGAGAAGGCCCCGACCCATCTGCAGTGGTGCGGGGAGCGGAAGAGTGCGGAGTCGTTTCCTAGGGTAAGGAGATGCCTGTGGATGCCCACCTAGGATGCCTCCTCGGGGGTGAAGGAGCCCCATCGAAAGAAGGAATGACAAAATTCCTCCTAGGCATGGAGGGGCAAGGGGCAGGGGCATCGAAGGCAAACTCGCTGCCAGGCGTTAACGACGACATCCGAGAGGTAGCATCGCCGATATGACCGTCACCGGCTACACCCTTAGCCCTGCAAGCAACAGAGTACAAGCAGGAGTAGTTCTCAGACACCACGGTCTCCTCAACGTCCATATGGTCACCCGGGGAGTAGACATAATCCCTATCGGCTGCTTCATCATAATTCCTTTCATCGTGACCATATACCCACGGACTCTCGAGTACGGGTGCCGCTGGGGGTGGATCAATAGAGTCGGGTGACGTAAGGCATGAACCAGCAGGGACGGGTGGCGCGCAGTCAAGTGACGCCGGGCGTGGATCCTCAGATTCAGGGGAAATGGAGCATTAGGTAACTTTCTGGTCCGGGGTCAGCAGCCCGTACAAGTGGAGATTGCTCTCTGTGAAAAGGGTGCTGGTGTGCTTGCATGCCTTCGACATGGCCAGGATTTGTATTACTCGGTCATGAGCCGACCGTTTCAAGTCGGAACCAACAACCCCTAAGAGACCTGCCATCAAACGAAAGGAAATAACCACAGTCAGAAGAACTATAAAAAAAAAAAGAGAATTCGAATAATAAGAGAAATTTCTGATATATGGGATCAAGATGAGGATAGCCTTACGTGGGGTGTTGAAGCTAGAGTATCGGGTCTGCCCACTATAAGTATAGAAGTAGTCTGACTTCCATGCCCCCCTATTGGAAATAGATCCCTCCAAGAGGGAACTCCCTTTAAGGGCCGCGACTTTCTGGAGTTGGTAGAACCCGGGGGCCGATGTGTTCTCCCTCAGGGTGAAGAAGTAATGAACCTCGCTTGTCGAAGGCCCCCTAGAGTACACCTGATGGTACAACACATATAGACAGCTGAGCATCACCCAGGAGTTGGGGGACAATTGTAGTGGCGCCAATTCAAAGTAGTCCAGCACTTTGATGAAGAAAGAGTGGAGTGGCAGAGCTCCACCAGATCGGATTATGGAATCGCTGAATGCTACAAACCTCTTTGGCAGTGCGGACGCGCGTTCCTTGCGCTCTGGTATAACGAACTTGAGGTTCAAGGGTAACTTATGGGCTTTCAGCATGTTGCCCAGTTTCTTCAGGGTAACGGTAGACCTGCCGGTTTCATCAGAAGTGTCCAAGGCTCTCTCCGACATCTCGGGTACCTGGACAAAAATAGGCAGTTTATGAGCAACAGACTTTCTTAGGGTCCTAGAAGATCCCCCACATGTCCTATGTCTACCAGCTCTTTGCTTGACCCTAGGGCGCAAGACATGGGATAGGAGAGGGAGCGCAGGCGGCACCATGGAAAAGAACTCTGGTTCAACCAATTCACGACTACCGCCTTCAAAAGAAGAATCCCCATAATCGGGAGACTCGTCATGACAAAAGGAAAAAGGCTCAGGGGGCAAGTTTTCTTCTAGGCAAGCAATTTCGGAAAGGCAATCCTGGAAGATTGATTGTAGTTGGGCAATGTATGCCGCTTGCCGAGGGGAGAGACCAGATTTCGCGTCCCCGGGATGGGATTCTAGCTCCCTCTCCAGACAGTACGCCTTATGTCTGAGGTAAGATAGTCTCTTGAGGTAGAGCGCCCGCACACCCCCGCGGTTAGAGGGTTTACGTGCGTCGACCCCCGAGTCGGAGGAGGACAACTCAATAAATTCAACATTAGACGGACCTTTGGGACATCGCCTAGACGCCATGGACAAGCTAAGACTCGAGGGCATGTACGCATAAGGGCGACTCTATATCTACAACACGAGTGTGAGGGTATAAGAAAAGGGCCTGTGTATGGGTACTGGAAAGGTTATGTGAGGAAAATGTTAAACCCTAAAGAATGAGTGTCGTGCAACCATCAATTCTACCCTCGTGTAATCATTGCAGAACAAAAAGGAGAAGAAATGAAGGGGACATACCTGTGGGAATACGGAGCTGAGGGGGCGCAAGGGTAGACTTGCGAAGGAGCAGGAGCAAGACCGTTGGAGCAAGGGAATGCCCAGCGTCACCACGAAGCTAGAGAAGAAAAGGAAACAAAAAAAAAATTTATAAAAAAAAAAGGAGAAAAAGAAAATGAATAACGAAAAAAAAGGGAAAGGGTACCTCAAGAATGCTTTGGAGGAGGATAGAACCCTTGAACTCTTGAAAATAAGTTGGAGAGCATGCCACTAGGCTAGGCAAGTCTTGGTGTAGAGAAGTGGTTTCAAGCCTTGGAGTATTTATAGGGAAAGTTAATGCTCCCTAGCCATTGGATCTTATTCCCTATGAATGGTGGAGATCAAGAGTATGGGTAACCTTGGGATCCGCGATGGAGGATGATTGGTCCTTATGCAATCTTAGGAGATTTCATGGATCCCCCAAGTGTTAGGTGGCTATTGTGTTTCTTTGAACACTAAAAAGAAACACAACTCCAAGCCTCACCTCGTGCTTCTTCGAGCGACGTTGGAAAATTTCCAAGGTTAAGCCCCCCCAAGGTTGGCCGTGCATATCAAGCAAGAGAAATGGAGAAAGTCTACAAACACACTTGAAAGTGTACTTATAAACTCGGGGGGAAGTGTAAATGTGGAAATTTTTCCTTGTGAATTCTATTCACGAGTGAAGCTCTATACTATGAGACATCCTAAAAGGGCGTCACATGATGGTGATAAGGGAGTCACCCTCACTAGGAGAGGGCCTTCGGCCGCTTGCCAATCCAAACGTCACCCTCGCTATGCGAGGGTCCCCAGCTGGTTGTCCGCGTGCGCCCCGTTCCGTCAGGCATCAAGCCTCGCCTGCACTCGGGAGAAGAAGGCCAGCCTCGCTACGCGAGGCACCCTCGCTATGCGAGGGTGAGGCTTTGGTTTGGCGTCCGTGCCCCTAGCCTCGCAACGCCTGCACCCGGGGAGAGGAGAGGCAGCCTCGCTATGCGAGGGACCCTCGCTATGCGAGGGTGCTGCCTTGTTGCGGCGCCCGTACCCCGAGCCATGCCTACACCCGAGGGAAAAGGACCAGCCTCGCTACGTGAGGTACCCTTGCTATGCGAGGGTGTGGCCTTGCTACGGTCCCCATGCTGCGAGACTCGTGTCCATGTGACCTGCATAAGCCGGCCTTGACCCGTGGCGCCTTGGCTTCTCAGGACACGCATAGGTTGAAGCCTCCTTGACATAGGCATGGGGACCACTTGGAGGAACCTTATTGATATGACAAACGAACATGGGGCATTGAATGGGGATTGATGAGGACGACCGAGTACGAAACATGTGCGCTGACACGGGGCGTACGGTTGTGAAAAACAGAGGCACAACCCTGTGATCTGCATCTGAGGAGTAGTGGCGGTACGGACCTGTACGAAGAGTAGTGGTACCACTTGGACACCCCCGACCATACGCCAGAACCGACAGTACTATGCCCTAGGCCACAACTCTGACACCATCAAGGTAGACACCACTACGCCCTGAGCCACTACACTATCAGAGTACCTATGTACGTCCCTGTCGTTTGGGACTTATTTATATCCAGGGCCAATAGAGCCCCCCTATAAATAGGCCCCAACCCCTCAGGCTAAGGGGTTGGAAAAACTGAGTGTATGAAAGAGACTTAAGAAATATATGTTTCTGGTTTTCATTGTTGCCTGAGTTTTCTTCTGCTGATTAGAGTTCCTTCTATCTAATTCAAAGCTTTCTATAGTATAGAGATTGAAGTTTTCTAACCATCAATCGTTGACGAGTTCTTACCGTGAACAACATGTAATTGAGGGTGCAGGAACTATGTGCGAGAACTATAAATAACAGTGGTCAAAGCTGAGTAGAAAATAGTAGTAGGAGCTTCTAAAGTTTGTGATTGTAGCTTTTAGAAACATACCTATATTCTGGGTTTCACAAGCACCAGCTAGGGAGCAGACTTGTGATAAAAGCATGGTTCCCTGACTGCAAGTGCAAGTTGATGAATGGACTTGTCTTAATGGTATTTAAGTGTCATCAATTGAACTGATTACTGTCATATTAAATAGGGTACAACAGAAATTCACAGTTTTTACATCTATTAGTTTTTATTTTTGAATTCTCATACCTTTTTCTGATGTCACTTGATCACTTTTGCTGTTCGATACTCGTGTAAATTTGCTTCCAATTTTTTTAACGAAAGAGGAGGAGGAGTGTGTGTGTACATGGGGGGTTTACCGTCTAGAATGAACAAAATTTATCTACCATCTATTCTTTTAAAATAATGTTTGAGTATTGCTGAACCTTTTTAAGTTTCAAGGAAACCAACTTTGGGCAATTAAAATCAAAGGCAGTGCTTTCTTGTGGCACCAGGTCCGATGCATGGTTGCAGTACTATTAATGATTGGCCAAGGTTTTGAATCTTTTGATGTGTGTATCACTTGTCCTTTTAATTGATTTGTTTTCAAATTTTGTTAACTTTGCTTTTTTGAGTAGTTAATATTGTGCAAAAGAATAGTCTTAGCTTTAGAATAGAAGTTAATTATTTCTTAATAGTAGCATATATAAAAGCTACTATGTACAGTTTTGCAAGCAACGTTTTCATTCAATATATAATTTTTCTTCATTTCTTAACACTGGTTTCTCTAACTAATACAATATATGTTTGTTCATTTATAGGCCTGACTAATCAATCTAATAAATCAAACAGATATTTGAGAATTCATTGTGTTATTTTGTAGAAGGAATATTTTTGAGTGATAGTCTTTATAATGTGTTTATGATTTATAAATGCTTTAGTGATTCTTGTAAAGCATTGGATTGGTAGCTAATTGAAAGAGGTATGTTGTATTTGATTTATTTTTTTAATTTTCAATCTTTTATAATTTTGAATAGAATTTGTATAACTTTAGTGGAGTTTGAATATCTTAGATATTCATCCATAGTGAAGTAGGTTATGGGAATTCTGTGTTCTGCGGTGATAACGGAAGGTTGAAAACTTGCATGTCTTAGTGAAGTAGGTTATGAGAATTTTGTGTGCTGCGGTGATAAATGGATGAAAATCTGTTTGTTGTTTGATTTGTTTGAATTGGTTGTGTTGATTGTGACAGATGGCTAGGCTAGTAAATTAGGGAATATGTTGTCCGATTTTTAGTAGATTTTTTATACTTAGTTTTGTTTTGTATGCTTATTTTATTTTCATAATTTGTATCTTTTATTAAAACAGATAGACACAATATGGAAAAGGAATGGATGTTAGCTGATAGGTTTTCAGTGGAATATATAAAATTGGTCTTAAATTTAGTTTGGATCATGCCAAAAATCTAAATTATATTTGTTGTCTATGTAAATCTTTGCAGACTCACATTACTTTTTCAAAGTTGTTGTATATATTTTTTTTGATATTGTGTTTCCATGATGTTGATATTGGTATTCTGATTTAGGATGTAATTTGTCTTATGTTTACTGCATTAGTGAAGCAGATTCTTTGTTGCTGTAGTGAGATTTAGATGTTTGGTTGCTTGAGTTTCTTATAAATGTTTCTTAGCCATGTGTAAAGAATCTATGCTTATTTGGATGAGCATCTTGTCAAGTCTCTTTCCTTTTCTTTTAAATACCATATTGTTAAATGCTTTTAACTAGTTCATGTGTCTATGCTATTGGATTTTCTTCATAAATTAGTTGTTGTATTGTATATATATATATATTTATATGTTTGGTTGGTGTTTCATTTGCATTTTCATTTCATAATCATAAAGTGTTTGAGCTAACTTTTCTAATGAGTATTTTACCAAGCATAAATCTTCAATCTTTCATGCCTATGTGCTGTAGTTTGTGTAATTGCATGGCCATCTTATAAAGTCGTAATGAGGTTATTAGCTTTATTTCTTTTTGTACTCTTTTAGTTTACTATTAACTCTAAGTTCAAGCATTAATTATTTAAACTCTTGTGTAGCTAAGCAAATTAACCTCACAACAAAGACAAGTGCACAATGGAATGGATGATGAATTGGAGGGTGGAGCAAGCTTCATGGTTTACTTTTTGTGTATCTTGTTATGTTTCTGGTTTTTACTTTTGAAGCAAAAGATGTGAAGACTATAGAATTTTATTATGTATGCTTTCAAACTCAAGTTAGAACTAAGAACTTTTGAAGTGGACAGTGTCATCATGGTTTGAAGTAGTTTGTCTTCAAATGTAAAAATACTCATGGTTTATCATATATATTGAATATTTTAGATTTTTTGATCTATTTAATATTGCACTTGTGATCAATTGTGATTTTTTTAATCAAAATACAATAATAAAAACTTTTTATAGCAATTAAAAATACATACTACAAAATAACAAAATGTTATTACTGGGAGAATTTACAATAATTATGGTTGTTTTGTATAATATATTATAATTGGGACAAAAAGTTATTATTTATATAATAGAATGAATTTAAAACGTTATAAAATGATCAAATATAACAATTTTCATAACAGTTGGAAAGTGTTATGCATAAAGTATAAGATGAAACTTCATATTTATAACCCAATACTCTAACTAAATGTTATTATTTGAATATTATAGCAACTAAAAATGTGTTATTGAATAGTTTAAGATAATATCGAACATAACATTCGAATAGTGTTATAGAAAAGACAGGACTTTTAATAACAGGGGCTATGTTAGCGTTTTCAGAAGCGTTATCAATACTCCCGGTTAGCAGTTTTTAAGTGTTATGAATACTGTTTTTTCTTGTAGTATTATCAGTGGCTGAGTATGCTCGCCAGTTCGACTGCCTAGCTAAGTTCTCTCCAGAAATGGTTCCTACTGACTATCTGAGGGTGTCTAAGTTCGTTAGAGGACTTCGACCGAAGATCGAGATGGGGGTTAAGCTAGCAAACCCGGGGAATACTACGTATGCCGACGTTCTAGAGACGGAAATAGAAGTAGAGAGGCTGCAGGCTAATGTAAGTAAAGAAGAAGCCAGTAAGCGTGAGCCTAGACAACAGAGTCAACCTTAGACCAGTCGGAACAACAACCATAATAGCAACAATCAGTCCGGCAACAACAGTAACGGTCAGAAGAGAAGGTATCCTGATAACAAGCAATCTGATAACGATAAGAGGGCATGGACAAATAATGGAGGAAATAGGCCGGGTTACGTGGAATACCCACCATGTGCTAAGTGTCAGAAGAAACATCCTGGAGAATGCTGCCCAAACACCAAGGAATGTTTTAACTATGGTCGGGAAGGACACCAGAAAAGAGATTGTCCTCAGCGCAAGCCAAAAGGGAAGAAAGACGACAAGATGGTTCCTGCTAGGATTTTTGCCTTAACCCAAGGAGAGGCTGATGCTAGCAATAAGGTGGTCACAGGTCAGGTTTCTATCCTCAATAACATATGCTCTATATTATTTGATTTGGGAGCCACTCATTCGTATATCTCGTTAGGAATGATAGAAAAACTAGAAAAACCTTGTGAAAGATTTAGAACTAGGTTTGTAACCGAGTTGCCTTCGGGAAAAGTAGTTCTATCATCACGGATAGTACAAGGCGTACCGATCAAGTTTGAGGACATAGAACTAGAAGGAGACCTGATAGAATTGGTGATCAAGGACTTTGACGTAATACTAGGCATGGACTGGCTAGCATGGCATGGCGTAACCATCGATTGCAAACGCAAGAAGGTGATGTTCGAGACTCTTGATGGCCAGAAACTATGCTTCATGGGACAAGCTTCAGGATTACGCACCCCATTAGTATCATCTCTCAAAGCTCAAAGAATTTCTTGGTGAATAGATTAGTTTTGTTATTTTATTAATTTCAGTATTATAAGTGGAATGGCTCGGCTATTCCACTTAGCCGAGCTAGAAAAAAAATGGATTAGATATAAAAAGAAAGAAAAAAAGGAAGACTTTTAAATGGAAAAAGGATGTCAAGCGTTCTTACCAGCATCACAGATGTGGTAAAGGAAACACCACTCAAGGTTGGAGACGTCTGTATTGTAAGAGAATTCCCCGAGGTATTTCCTGATGACTTGCCAAGATTGCCGCCAACTCGGGAAATTGAATTCACGATAGAATTAGTACTGGGCACCGAGCCTTTCTCCAAGGCACCATACCGGATGGCACCTACGGAACTCAAGGAGTTAAAGATGCAGCTACAAGAACTCCTAGACTTAGGTTTTATTAGGCCGAGCCATTCACCATGGGGAGCACCGGTGCTATTCGTGAAGAAAAAGGACGGAAGCATGCGGATGTGTATAGACTATCACGAGCTGAACAAAGTAACGATTAAGAATAAGTACCCGCTACCCTGGATTGACAATTTGTTTGATCAACTCCGAGGCGCGACTGTATTTTCAAAGATTGATTTACAGCCCGGGTATCATCATCTCAAGGTAAAGGGAGAAGATATTCCTAAAACAACCTTTAGAACTCGTTATGGACATTATGAGTTCTTGGTTATGTCCTTTGGTCTCACTAACGCACCAGCCGTGTTTATGGATTTGATGAATAGGGTCTTCAAGGACTACTTAGATAAATTCGTCGTAGTGTTCATCGACGACATCTTAGTATACTCTAAGGATGAAGTAGAGCACGAGGAACATTTGAGGTTGATTCTGTCACGACTGAAGGAGCATCAACTCTACGCCAAGTTCAAGAAATGCGAGTTTTGGCTTTTGCAAGTGGCGTTCCTCAGGCACATTATATCAAAAGACGGAGTTGCAGTAGACCGATCATAGGTAGAGGTTGTGAAGCATTGGCCAAGACCAAAGAACGCATATGAAGTAAGAAGCTTTCTAGGGTTAGCAGGTTATTATAGGAAGTTCATAGAGGGCTTCTCTAAGATAGCCACTCCGCTCACCAATCTGACCTGGAAACAACAAAGATTCAACTGGAATGATAGATGTGAAGAAAGCTTCCAATTGCTTAAGGATAAGCTTTGCTCAGCACCAGTACTCTGTGTACCGACACCCAACGATAAGTTCGTAGTTTACTGCGATGCATCAAAGCAAGGATTGGGTTGCGTGCTGATGCAAAATGATAAGGTGATAGCCTACACCTCACGACAGTTGAAGGAGTATGAGCAGTGCTATCCAACTCACGATATGGAGTTGGCAGCGGTGGTCTTTGAGTTGAAAATCTGGGGCCATTATCTTTACGGAGAATGGTGCGAGATTTATACGAACCACAAAGTTTAAAGTACTTCTTTACTCAGAAGGAGCTCAACATGAGGTAGCGCAGGTGGTTAGAATTAGTGAAGGATTACGATTGCGAAATCCTATACCACCTGGGAAAAGAAAATGTAGTTGCCGATGCGCTTAGTAGGAAAAGTTATGGAAGTTTAGCAGCTTTAGCCGGAATAGAAAAGCCGCTACAACAGGAGCTGATCAGTGCCGGAATAGAAGTAGTTGTCGGCAAACTGGCTAAGTTGTCTATCCACTCGAATTTGCTAGAAGATATACGGATTGGTCAGGGACATGATGACACACTAGCAACACATATGGATGCAGTCCGAGAAGGCAAGACCACAGATTTCTCAATATCTAGTCAAGGTTTATTGAGATATAAGGATCGGGTATGCGTGCCAAATGATCAAAGGATTAAGAAGATGATTCTAGAAGAAGCGCACAGTACCCCGTACTCAGTTCACCCAGGGTCGACCAAGATGACTCATGACGTTAAGGAAATCTATTGGTGACCAGGAATGAAGAAGGACATAGCAGAGTTTGTGTCCAAGTGTCTAGTATGCCAGCAATTGAAAGCAGAACATCAGCGGCCTGCAGGCTTATTGCAACCGCTTAGCGTACCAGAATGGAAGTGGGACGATATAGCTATGGACTTCGTGACAGGTTTGCCACGAACGAATAAGCAGCATGATTCCGCTTGGATAGTAATATATAGACTAACCAAGTCGGCTCATTTCTTGCCTGTTAAGACTTCATACACGGCATACCAATATGCAGACATCTATGTCCAAGAGATTGTACAGTTGGATGTAATCCCCAAGACAATAGTGTCGGATAGAGGATCGGTATTTACATAGTGATTTTGGGGAAGTTTACAGCAAGCTATGGGTACTAAGTTAAGTCTTAGTACAGCTTTTCATCCTCAGACAGATGGGCAGTCCGAGCGTACGATTCAGATTTGAGAAGATATGCTACGCGCATGTGTACTTGATTTCAGAGGATCATGGAATAAGTTCTTGCCGCTGATAGAGTTCTCCTATAACAATAGCTACCAGTCAACGATCGGGATGGCACCTTATGAATTGCTATATGGAAGGAGGTGCCGATCACCGTTGCACTGGGACGAGGTAGGAGAAAGGTAGCTTCTAGGTCCTGAAGCTATTAGACAAGCTCAAGAAGCAGTAACGCTTATTAGACAGCGTATGCTTGCTGCTCAAAGCCATCAGAAAAGCTATGCGGGTGCCAAGCGATGCGATGTGGAATTCAAAGTCGGAGATCTAGTCTTCTTGAAGATATCTCCTATGAAAGGTGTAAAGCGGTTTGGGAAGAAAGGCAAGCTTAGACCCCGATTTATAGGTCCTTTTGAGATATTTGACAAAGTGGGAGCAGTTGCGTATGGACTAGCCCTACCACCAGCACAAGCAGATAGTCACAACGTGTTCCACATCTCGATGCTACGCAAGTATGTGTCAGACCCATCTCACGTCCTCAAGTACGAGACGATAGCACTCCAGAAAGACTTGAGTTACGAGGAACGACCGGTTAGCATCCTGGATAGGGGGTGAGGCCGTTACTGTCCAAGAGCATTCCTATAGTCAAAGTCTTATGGAGTAATAGTTCTGAACGAGAGGCAACGTGGGAGTTGGAGGAGGACATGCAAGGCCGGTATCCAGAGTTATTTGGCAAGTAAATTTCGAGGACAAAATTCTTTTTAGTAAGGGAGATTTGTATAGTCCAAGAACTTTACTTAGCTAGTTAGATAGTAGTAGCAATAGTAATAGTTGTAGTATTTTTATGACTGTGGATTTTGGTTCAGACCAGGATTTAGTTGGACACTCGTAGTAACACTTGTAGATTTTCTAAGTTTAACCTATAGTTTAAGAATATTAATTTTAACCTAAGGTTTGATTAATATGACTAATATTGATGGTGATATTTATTATATTATAAGGTTTAGATAGACCCAATAAGATAGTAACACTTGTCTTGTGTATGTTTAATGATAATTAAGTATTTTTGAGGAATAAGTTTATTAAGATCAATATTTGAATATCCTAGGGTCTATCAAGCATCTTTGAAATCGTTAGAGGACTTAGTCAAGGCTATTTACTCAATTCAAATTAGGCTGAAAATGTGCAATTTCGTGTTTAATATTTTAGCGTATGCCGATATATCGCAGCTATAGGGGGCGATATATCGCCATACGGGGATACGAAAAACACGTAACTTTGCACGACCACCTCGACGAGCCTCAAGCATATTAGCCCAGGCGATATATCGGCTCCTTTGGATGATTTTTGAATGTTTTTAAATTTGAGCTCATTTTAATCTTTAACCTCTTGATAAGTCCAGCATCTTTCTGACCGAGTCTTCAGCCTCTGCTGAACGATAATTCAAATATTTTTCACTTAAAAAGCCATTATTTTATTCAAGTTAAATGAAGATCTTTTCATTCTTGAACTCTATAAATAGGACCTAGTACCCAGCCATTTATTCATTCATCAAGCTAAGTTCAGAGTCTGCAAGCTGCTAGGTTATTTTTGAGTGCTTAAACACTTGGGTTGGGAATATAAGCTTAATAAACACTCGGGAAGTAAGGTTCATAGTATTTTTCGGTTCGAGGAGTAGTTCGGTTATAGAAGCATTCGAGGTATTCATTATTCTAGTTCATTTCTGTGTTATTCTTATAGTTTTCTACTCAAAATCCTAACTCTATTCTTTATTCTTGGTTAGGAAATCTAAGATCTTGAACATAAGATTTTTGGTAAGTATATTCTCGATGGTATAGTTCGTCAATTCATTTCATCCCTTTTTCTTTAGTATACTCACCTTTCTTTGATGGTTTTTAGGAGTGTTCCAAAGTCCCAATCCTGTTCTCATATCCCGGTATATTTTTGGTAAGGAAAATAGGATAGGATTTGATATGTTATGCTACATGTTATCTTATGATTTATATGTTATGTTAAATGTTATCTTATGATTTATGTGTTATGTTATATGTTATAATATGTATGATTGTAGACTTGGGCATATGACTTGTATAACTAACAAGCCCCAATAAATTTATGGGCATATGACTTGCTTAGCTAGCAAGCCCCGCAAATCTAATGGGCATATGACTTGTTTAGTTTACGAGCCCCAAGTAATAATGGCAATTATAGTATATGTGACATATGTTTATGATATGTTTTAGTATATGCTGCGATATGAATTTTATGTATATGATTTATGTGTTAGATTTTCCTTGCTGGGCATTAGGCTCATTCCTTTATGTTTTTATGTGTAGGAAAATAGCTATGGTTGCGGAAAGGTTCTTGGCAGCTTGGGGGTTGTGTATTGAGGCAGAATGGAAATGGATGGATTGAGTGTTCGGTTCGAGGATGAAGTCGCTTCTTAGTCTTAAAAATTATGCTTTATATGTATTTTTCGCACTTTATTTTGTAATCCATTTATTTAAAATTATGTTATGTTTTTATTTTAAAAACCATGGGATCCCATATCCTACCTTAAATTTTATGTAGTTTAACAATTGTCTTACAAATTTTAATGAAGTTATGATTATTTCAGTTGTGAGTTTTATTAAAGATTAGTGTCTATGTATAGTAGTCATTAAGGGTCCAAAGTCTAGAGTAGTTGGGTCGTTACAGCATCCTTTGGCTAATTTTCTCAATCGCCTCACTGGCTTCCCTAATAGCCTCGTGGCCTAAAATCTTTTTTTCCCCAACCTCATCCCAGTGCAAGGGATATCTACATTTGCGCCCATAAAGCATCTCATAGGTAGCCATCCCAATAGTGGACTAATAACTATTGTTATAGGAGAACTCCATCAGGGTAAGTATCGGCTCCAAGACTCCAAAAAGTCCAAAACACAACATCTCAACATGTCTTCCAGAATCTGTGTAACAACCCCAAATTCTCTAATGAGGCTTAAGGGCCTTGATTAGTGTGCCGGGAGGGCATAATTGGGTTTAATGTGAATTGAATGACTTTATTGATTTAATGCATAATTCTATGATTAATAATGTTTGTATGATAATTGATGATAATATGATATACATGTGTGATATATGTGAGAACCACATTATTATGTGGGTAGGTCTGCAGAGCACGACTTGAGGCGATCCTAGAGCTAGTTAGCGGGGAAATGTCACAACGGGGCTAAGCAGTTGACTTTGGATAAGTCAAGGGTATTTTAGGTATCGGGTAGCTATTTAGACTATCGGGTTATGAAAATAAATATATGGAGATATATTTAAGGTTAGGAAGTCTAAGCGAGAATATTTGGGGATTTTACCATTTTGCCCTCGGGGAAGGTTCTGGCATCCCGAGCCTTGGGATTAACTTAACAAATAAGAAAAACTTAAGGAAACCCTTAGAAAGAAATAAACCGACTTTATTTCTCAGCTTATCCTTCTCTCTCTCAAGGAAACTAAGTAAAGGCCATAAGGGAAAAATAGAGGAAATTTATGAGAATTGGAGCTGAAGATCTCTGGGAACTCAGTGGGAATTGAGGCTGAAACTCTGAGGCTTAGTTCAAGAATCATCCAAGGAATTGAATCAAAGCTAAGGTAAGGATTAAACCATGTGTTTTCTGAGGTTCAACCTTGAGTTTTCAGCTGGGTATTGAGGTTATTGTTTAATTGATGCTCAGGGTGGAATTTGAGCTGGAAAGCTTTGGAAACTAGCTGGGTTTTGAATAGAGAAAGGATCTAGCAGAAGAGGTAAGTCTCAATTCATGATTTAGAAGTTTTAATTTGGGTTTGAATGGCTGGTTTGGGTGTTTATAGCTCTTGAGTTTCAGAAATTGGAAAGGGAATTCTAGTGTATGTTAGGTTGGGTTTTCTGTGGAATTATGTTGTTTAAGTCATGCTAAAAGTGTTGGGATTGTTGGGTGTTGAAGTAGGGAGCTTAAGGGTGGTTTTGGCTAAGGTTTCAAGCCTAGAAATGGTGGGAATTATGGGCTCGAAGGGAAGGGCCGTGACTCTGTTCTAGAGCGCTGCGGCCCTAGGTTGAAGATGAGCCAAGGAGGCTTGGCCAGGGGTGAGCGTCGCGGCGCCCATTGCAAGGGCTGCGGCACGTGTCTTTGCCCAGGGTGGTCCTTGGTTCTGTTTTGAGGCTAGGGCTACGGCTAAGCTTCAAGGGCTGCAACCCTTAGTTGTGCACTTGAACTTTTGGGGATTTTAGGCATGGGAATGTGGTCTAGTATGCTCGGGATTGATTTCACCACCGTGCTTGGTGGAAATCGGATTCCCGGACGTTAGTTTTGTAACTAGAAACCTATACTTGGATATTAATGAAACCTAATACTTTGGTTGTGACTAGGTGATAAACACTTAGGCTCGGGAACGGATCGTGCTTGAGGAGTGTTGTTCATAAAGAATAACTGTAAAGACTAAAGGTAAGGAAACTGCACCTGGTTGAATATATGTGACGGGACTAAGGGTTCCCTATTGTGAATGCTTGAAAAGATGGTATTATGCCATGCAAGTCATTTAGTGAACCAACGACTTAAGGGTGCCAAGGGTTACACTAGCGCACAGGGCGCGACTCAGCCACTGGTAGCCGAGGACAGCTTAATATGCACTAAGTTGTCGGCCCTGATTATTATGTGATATAAATGCTATAAGTGTTTGATTGCATCCATGACTCTGAATATATGCCGGATGATATTATGTGGATTTCTTGATAAGAGTTCATGCTTAATGAATTTGCTATCTGTTATTACTATTTGTGTTGAATATGTTTTCTTGTTGGGCCTTGGCTCACGGGTGCTACGTGGTGCAGATAAAGACAAGGGCAAGCTTGATCAGCCTTGATTAGAGAGCTCTGTGAGCGGAATGCACATGGCCAGCTGCTCAGCTGTCAAGGTTGAGGTTTAGGTAGGGACGCAAGACCCAAAGATTGTCTATTTTGCCTTAGTATGGCTTACCTTTGTTTATGTACTTTTGGAAGTCTGTAAATCAACTTTTGACTCTATTCTTTTTGGGTTCCCGTGTATATAACAGTTTAATTATATAAAATGAGTCTTTTGAGACCAAAATATTTTTTTAACCCTAGCTCATACATGTTTAATAACATGTTTTCAAATAAATAGCTTGATTAGCAAGTCTTGCACCTTTATAAGTACACAATGTAGCGGTCTTGGTTATCCAGGGTGTTACAATCTGAATGGTCCTCTTAGACTACCCATCGGTTTGGGGATGAAAAACGATACTGAATTTCAATCTTGTACCCATTTCTTTTTGCAATCTTTTCCAAAAGTTCGATGTGAATACTGACCATACAACTCTGCATATTGGTCTGCTGAATAGGTGGTCTTAACTGGTAGAAAATGGGCGGACTTCGTGAGTCTGTCTACTATTACCCAAGTAGAATCATGCCGTTTTGTGGTACTATGTAACCCCACCAAAAAATCCATTGCTATGTCCTCCCACTTCCATTTCAGAACGTAAAGTGGTTGAAGTAGCCCTATTGGCCTTTGGTGTTCTGCTTTCATGTAATGCCCCACGTCACTATGGCTGCTTCCTAGAATGATGACTGGCCCTACAAACCAACACAAGTATTTCCAGCATGCTTTGTCCTCGCTCGCACGCTTCCTGGGAAAACTTCCCAGGAGGTCACCCATAATGAGACTACTCCAGGTTAAGCACACTTAACTTTGGAGTTCTCAAGTGATGGGCTACCGAAAAGAAGATGCATCTTGTTGGCATAGGTAGTACCTATCAATCTATCTAAGCCCTCTTCAACTGTGTAGTCCCATACCTACATAGTCTTAGAATTATCACACTTGACCTTCCCCAAGCGATGTAGGATTGCACAACTTTTGCCCGATCTTCCCCCTACGGATCACGAGATTCTGACTCTCACAATTTGTAACACCCCATGTCACTATGGATGCTTCATGGAATGACGACTGGCCTTGTAAACCAACACGACTCTTTCTAGCGTGCTTTGTCCTCACTCGCATGCTTCCTGGGAAAACTTCCCAGGAGGTCACCCATCATGAGGCTACTCCAGGTCAATAACGCTTAACTTTGGAGTTCTCAAGTGATGGGCTACCGAAAAGAAGATGCATCTTATTGGCATAGGTCATACCCATCAATCCATTTAAGCCCTCTTCAATTGTGTAGTCCCATACCTACACAGTCTTAGAATCATCACACTTGACCTTCCCCAGGCGATGTGGGATCGCACAACTTTTACCCGGTCTTTCCTCCTACGGATCACGGGATTCTGACTGTCATAATCACCCACCCTTAGGGGTCCGACGTCCCCGTCAGCCACACTTCTGGCTGGGTTAAGGCTTTTATACCATTTGTATCACCCCACGTCACTATGGATGCTTCCTGGAATGATGACTGTCCCTGCAAACCAACATGAGTCTTTCTAGCATGCTTTTTCCTCACTCGCACGATTCCTGGGAAAACTTCCCTGGAGGTCACCCATCATGAGACTACTCCAGGTTAAGCATGCTTAACTTTGGAGTTCTCAACTGATGGGCTACTGAAAACAAGATGCATATTCTTTTCGGTAGCCCATCACTTGAGAACTCCAAAGTTAAGCGTGGCTGACATGGAGTAGTCTCATGATGGGTTACCTCCTGGAGAGTTTTCCAAGGAAGCATGCAAGTAAGGACAAAGCACGCTGGAAATACTCGTGTTAGTTTGTAGGGCTAGTCGTCATTCCAGGAAGCAACCATAGTTATGTGGGGCATTACATTTCACTTGTTGACATGCCAGACATCTTGCAACAAACTTAGCAATGTCTTTCTTCATTCCAGGCCACCAATACAATGCTTTTACATCCTGGTACATTTTTGTCGACCCTGGATATAAGGAATAGGGCGTTGTATGCACCTCTTTAATAATACTTGCCTTAATCTCATCATTGTTAGGCACACAGATCCTATCCTTATATCGCAGCAATCCACCTGTAACGCCTTGGATAGCCAAGACCGCTACACTGTGTACTTGTAAAGTGCAGGACTTGCTAATCAAGTCATTAATTTAAAAACGTGTCATTAGTTTAAGTGTTCTAGGGTTAAAAGACATTTTCGCCTCAAAAGAAACACTTTATACGTTATAAACAGTTTACAGAAGGGATCCCCAAAAGATCAGTGTTTAAAGGCTGGTTTGCAAAATTCAACAGTTAAAGGTATACATTAGCCATACTAAGGAAAAATACAAGGTTTTGGTCCTCTTGTCCCTGTAACCTCCTCAGCCGTGGTGGCTGAGCGGCCTGCCATGTACATTTACCCTACAGAGCTCTCCAATCAAGGCTGATCGATCTTGCCTTTGCCTTTACCTGCACCACGCAGCACCCGTGAGCCGAGGCCCAGCAAGAAAACAACATACACACACTACAACAAAATAGATGTTTTATGACTTTAATTGGGAGACATTGGAAGTCTACAATGTATCCCACTTAGTGAGACGTTGTTGCTAGGGTCATTGTAGGTATATATCCCACGTCTCCCATTGGGAGATGTGCCTCACTTCCCACGTCTCCCACTGGGAGAGGTGGAAAGTCAAACGTTGACTTTCCACCTCTCCCATTGGGAGACGTGGGAAGTGACTCACCTCTCCCAATGGGAGACGTGGGAAGTCCCTAGGAGACATCCCACGTCTCCCATTGGGAGAGGTGAGTCACTTCCCACGTCTCCTAATGGGAGACATTGAAAGTCTCCCACATTTAAAAAAAATAAATTAAATAAATTTATAATTAATATTATTTTAATTTGATTTAATAATTAATTAAATTGAAATAATATTAATTTAAATTGAAATTATTTTAATCTAAATTTAAATTAATTTAATAATCAATTAAATTGAAAGAAAAAAAAATATTTGTTAGATATATACAAGAAATACAATATTTTTTAGAAATATTCAAAATGAACAAATATTGCATTGTGTATGAAGAAAGAGTTAAAAAATTAAAAAAAAAACCTATCAACGAGGTCGGTAACTTTGGATTATCGGCAACATATATGTCGCCCATTCTTGTCGCAACTCATCAATTTGTGCCTCTGTATATGATGTGCTTGTTAGCTGTAAGAAATATAAAGTAAAATATATTAATTAATTATTTGAGTACATTTATAGTTTCAAAAATAATTTGTAAATTTTAATTAATAATACCGTTCTCAAGTAATGCCCAGGACTCGCATGTTCAATCAAATCCTTCAACATCCTCATTAAGTAGTATCCACATGCCACATTGTTCGGTTGGTGTGGACACTAATTATTTAAAAATATGAGTAATTTATTATTAAATTGAAACTTTTTAAAAAATGCATACATATTATTCTACTTAATTATTATAAATGTTCAAAAATTTCTGCTGAAGTTACTTACTTGAGGTTGCTTAATGCGTAGAGTATCAGGGATCTCGACATCAGGAAGATTCATAGAGAAAAAAAGATTGAAAGCGCTGACGATCACTGATACAATCTCCTCACGGTTATTTAGCTCTGAATTCACCGGATCACAACAATAAACATGATATGCATATGGTGCCAAAATAAGCAACATCCAATGTTCACTGTATAAGAAAAACAAAAAAATTATAGCTCAAATGTTAAACAAAGAAATTATTGATATGGGTCGGAAAAATGACAAGTTTTTAAACTTACCCATGGTTCCAAGGGACAAGCATAACTTGTTCTTTTGATTTTACGTCATTGCAACATCTGAACAGATTCTGAACACGATCGTCGAATGAACTCCCTTGAGTGGCGACGATATTAGGATTGACAAATAAAAACTTATTTTGGTGACCTTGTTGTACCACATATCTGTAAATGAACCTAATACAAAAATATGAAAAATTGTTATATGAATGAATAAATCAAATTAGAAAATTAAATGAACAAACTTATTTGTGAGATATATACCTCATGTAGCTGACGAGTACTGCTTGTCCAATCTTCTCCTTTCGAGCAAACTGAAGTATATCATCCTTAAATATATAACAGTGAGACATATCCTGATCAAAAACTTCAGACTCTATGCCTAGATTGACACACTCGCCATCATCCCAATGAGATACGATATTCTGTAATCGTTCCAATGGAGTGTTGGCCAATTGTGTTGGAGGAGTTTGTTGTCGTCTTCTTTCTCGAGGTTGTTGTGTTGATGGAGCTCTTGGTCGTTGTGATTTGGTCCTACTTGTAGAGGGAGTCTGTATACAATTATATCAACAATTAAAAAAATTACAAACAAATATAGATTTGTAAAGATAATTATGTAAAAACATGGCATCACCTCATGAGTTACATCTTCAGATATAATGAAAAAATCCTTAGGCCACGCTATTGGCGTCCCAATGGCCTGAGCAACTATGTACATGTCCAAATCAGGATATGCAAAAGGGAGAGGACAGGTTAAATTAAAAAAAAAACTAAAAAATCATAAATCCCTAAAAACTTCCATGGAAAAACCACAAAAACATACAATGTATATAAAAAAATGCATAAAAATGTAAAACTAACACAAAATCATGTATATTACTCATCCTAATGCAAAACCTATGATTTATTTGTAAAATAATTAACTAAAAATCAATAAAATAAAATAAAAACATACCTTAGAACCCTAAAAAACGCAGCCCCAATTCTCTCCTCTGGTTTGCATGCTCTCGGGTTGGTGATGATATGTGAGGAAGACAAGCATTTGGTCATATATGAAGGGAGCACATCCAACGTCTCCCACTGGGAGACGTGCCACGTGTCCCACGTCTCCCAGTGGGAGACGTTGGATGTACCCATAAACACTACCCAGCCTATTTCCAACGTCTTCCACCATTTTCAATGTCTTCCAATTGTAGCCATTAATATAAACTTTCAATGTCTTACACCATTAGACATTTAAAACCCCTGATAAGTTTTAATGTCTTACACCAATGGTGTAAGACATTGTAGGGAGTCATTGTATATCAAATTTGTTGTAGTGACAACATATATAGCAATCTCAAACAGGTATTCTAGTAAGCATGTTCAATTATTCAATCCATAGCAAATAAGCATACTCCAGGTACAAACAACCTAATCCACACTTAGATCATACAACAATCTCATCTAAAGCTAAGTACAACATCCAATATACACAAATACTAGGGCCGACACCTTACGCCGCACCCCCTGTTTAACCCACTAACTCCGGCCCGCTTAAACCGAGCCCAGTGCATAATAAGCTGTCCTCGGATACCAGTGTCCGAGCTGTGCCAATTGCACAAGTTAACCGTGGCATGCTTAGGCCATTGTTTACAATTTACATGGCATAATACCATTCTTTCAGTCATATATGTATTAGGGGAGCCCTTAGTCCCGCTCAAATATTCAACCGGGTGTAGTTTTCTTACCTTTAATCTTTTCGGTTTTAGATTATGAGGAACGCCCCTCAAGCACGATCTGATCCCGAGCCTAAGCCTTTATCACCTAGTCACAACCAAAGTATAGGGTCTCATTAAAACTCAAATGAGGGTTTCCGGTCACAAAACTAACTCTCGGGAATTCAAATTCCACTAAGCACGGTGGTGGAACCAATCCTGAGCAAACTAGACCACATCCCCAAGCCTAAAATCCTCAAAAGTTCAATTGCACAATCAAGGGCTGCGGACCTTGGAGCTTAGCTGCGACCCTAGCCCCAAAACAGAGCCAAGGACCAACCTGGGCAAGGACACGCGCCGCGGCGCCCACCCTTGGCTGAGCCTCCTTGGCTTTTCTTCATCCTAGGGCCGCAGTGCTCTAGAACAGAGCCGTGGCCCTTCCCTTCGTGCCCAGAAAACCCACCATTCTAAGGCTCAAAACCTCAGCCAAAACCACCCCTAAGCTCCCTACTTCAACACCCAACATTACCAAAGCCTACAACCCAACTTAAGCCACACAATTCAACAGAAAATCCAGCCCAACACACACTAGAATTCTCTTTTTAATCTCTGAAACCCAAGAACTCAAACACCCAAAACTAACCAGCCAAGAACTCAAATTCAAACCTCTAATTCATGGAGTAAAGCTTACCTTAATAATAGAACCTTTCCTCTAGCCAAAGTCCAGCTGATTCCTAAATTTCCCAGCTCAATTCCACCCTAATCAATAATTGGACAACACCTCAATAACCAGTTGATACACAAGGTTAAACTTTAGAAAAACACATGGATTACCCTTACCTTAGTCTTGATTTAGTCTTGGATTGTTCACTGAGCTAAGCCTCAAGTTTACCCTTGAATTCCACTGAGTTCCAAGCAATCTACAGCTCCAACTTCTCAAGAATTTTCCCCTATTTTTCCCCTTGAGTATCTCTTGAATGTTCCTTGAGAGAGAAGACTAAACTGAAGGAAGAAAAATAAGGTCGGTTTATCTTTTTCCTAAAGGCTTCCTAGCTTCTGTCCCATTCATTAAGTTAATCCCAATGCTCGGGGTGCCGGAACCGTCCTTGAGGCCAAAACGGTAAAATCCCCCAATATTCCCACCTAGACATCCTAACCTCGAATATATCTCCATATATTTATTTTCATAACCCGATAGTCCAAATAGCTACCTAATACCTAAAGTACCCCTGATTTGTCCATAGTCATATCTTAAGTCCCGTTGTGACTTTTCCCGCTATCTGACCCTAGGATCGTCTCGAGTTGCGCTTTATGAACCTGCCCACATAATAATGTGGTCCTCACATATATCACATAAATATTTCATATTATCACATAATATCATTAATTATCATATAATCATCATCAATCACATATTCACACATTAAGTCAATAATATTCACTCTAATCCCATTTATGCCCTCCCGGCACACTAATCAAGGCCCTTAAGCCTGAATAATGAATTTGGGTCGTTACACCACCATTAGACATAGCGAAGTCACTGCTACCACTTTCTCGTACCGAAGCCTCTTGCTTCATTAGGGCTTCGTCCACCTTCTGCCCTTCTTTGATCTGTTCCAATAGGGAGGACTATAAAGTAAGGTTTGTTAGGCCTCCTGTTACTAGCTCAATGTCAGCGTTAATGATCTCTTTCTGTAGAGGTCTCTCTATTGTACTCAGAACTGAGACACTTCCATGTCCTCACCTACTCAATGCATCAACCACAATATTGGACTTGCCTGGGTGGTATAGAATTTTTGCAGTTGTAGTCCTTTACTAACTCTAACCATCACCTCTGTCTCATATTCAACTCTTTCTGAGTGAAGAAGTACTTTAGAATTTTATGATCGATGTATATTTCACACTTATCTCTATAAAGGTGATGCCTCCATATTTTCAGTTCGAACACCACTGCTACTAACTCAAGATCATGGGTGGGATATCTCTGCCCATAGTCCTTGAGTTTCCTTGAGACATAGCTACTACCTTCCCATTCTGCATCAATACGCAACCTAAACCATTCTTAGATGCATCACAATACACCACGATCTTCCTGTCCTCTATGGGAACACAAAGGATTGGTGTTCATAGTCTGAAAGCTTTCTTCACACTTCTCAGTCCATGTGAACTTTTGGTGTTTGTGGGTTAAGTTGGTCAAGGGTGTGGCAATCTTAGAGAAACCCTCAAAAAACTTTCGGTAGTAACCCACTAACCCTAAGAAGCTTTGAACCTCTGAGACATTCTTGGGTTAGGGCCAGTCTCTAATGGCCTTGATCTTTGCTGGATCCACTGCTATTCCTTTCTTGGGCACTATATGCCTTAGGAAAGTCACTTGTTCCAACAAAAATTCACACTTAGAGAACTTAGCATAAAGTTGGTGCTCTCGCAGTCTATTGAGCACTAACCTCAGGTGTTCCTCATGCTCCTCCTTAGTCTTTGAGTAGATAAGGATATCGTCTATAAACACCACTATGAAATTATCCAAGTAGTCCTTAAACAATATGTTCATCATGTCCATGAATGTTGCTGGGGCATTAGTGAGTCCAAAAGACATCACTAGGAACTCATAGTACCCGTAATGGGTTCTGAATGCTATTTTAGGAATATCTCCTTCCTTCACCTTTAGCTGATGGTACCCGGATCACAGATCAATCTTTGAGAATACTGCTACCCCTTGCAGTTAATCAAAGAGGTCATCTGTCCTAAGAAAATGATATTTTTTCTTAATCGTGACTTTATTGAATTCTAGGTATCGATGCACATTCTCATAATTTCGTCTTTCTTCTTCACAAACAAAACTAGTGCTCCCCATGAAGAATGACTAGGTTGTATGGGGAGCACTAGTTTTGTCAAACAATTCCTGTAGCTGGGATTTGAGTTCCTACAATTCTACAGGTACCCTTCGAAAGGGTGCTTTGGATATTGGTTCTGTTTTTGGTGCAAGTTCGATCACGAATTCGATTTCTCTGTTCGGGGGTAAACTTGGTAAGTCCTCGGGAAACACTTCTAGAAACTTACAAACAATGTGAAAATTTTCTGGTTTTAGCTCAGTCTCTTTATATTTATCCACAACATTTGCCAAATATGTTGAACACTCATGCTACATCATGTTTCGAGCTTCTAATGCCGATATGATGGGTGTATGAACTCACTTCACTTCTCCCTTAAAAGAAAAGAGTTCTCCTTCCTTGGGTTTGAACTCTACTGTCTTTCTCCGACAGTCTATCGTTGTTCAATATTTGGCTAACCAATCCATGCCAAGTGTAGCGTCATAATCTGGTATGCCTAACTCTATAAGGTTTGTTGGGCACTCTTTGCCCTCAACTACTATGGAAGTTGACTGTAACCACCTAGTTGATGAAATAATGTCTCTTGATGGTAACATGGTACTAAAACTACGCTCAAACCGTTTACAAGGCAATCCCAGTTTATCAATTATATTCATAGTAACATAAGAGTGAGTCATTCTAGAATCAATGAGGACTCTACATATCATACAGAAAATAGGGAGCTGACCTGTGACGACGGTGTTACTGTTGGATGCTTCCTTTTAGGTCAATGCAAAAACTCTTGTTGGCACTAGATATCTATTGCTATCTTGTCCTGCTCCTACTCTCCACTGTGGGCAATCCTTCTTCAAATGGCCTATCTGACCACACTTATAATACTTGTTTGTGCCTGCCTGACATTCCCCCAAATGTTGATGTGATCACTTAAGACAGCTGGGTACTCAACTTTGTGGTTATGGTGGTTTTCGCAGTTGTGACTATTACGGTTGTTGTGGTAGTTACGGTTGTTATGATTGTTTCCATTCGGGGTCGAGGGTTTAGGCCTCTTGTCATTGCCACTGCTCTGTCCCTCATGGGCCTTCCTCTTGTTACCCTCCTAGAAACCCTTGTTTCTATTGGCCTCCATTCTTGTAGCACTATCCTTCCAAATGCAGTCCCTTAAGTATTCCGCTTCAAGAGCCTTATCCAAAACCTCAATGTAACTAACCATCTCAGCACTGTTCATCTTGATATGTAACGCCCTACTTTCTTAGAGCCATTATCAAGTGAGTTTAAAATGTGCATTTAACTCGCCAAGCGAGGTTTTAAGACAAAAGTGTAAATAAACCATAAACAGAGTCATAAACTTTGAAAATAATTCCATTTACTGAAAAACCATAAAGCATTAAACATTTGGGATCCCAAAAAAAATACTGTTTAGAAAGATTTCCAACTTAAAAGTATAACTAAAGTCGACTAAATGACAAAATCTAGGTATAGTACAACAATCTCCCAAAAACACCCCTGGTCGTGGCAGCCAGGCAGGCCAAACAAGTACGCGCCACTTCACGCTCTCCGTACTCATTGTTGGTCGACTTTTCCCTTGCCCTTACCTGCACCACAGAGAACCCGTGAGCCGAAGTCCAGCAAGAAAACCCTCACAAGCAGATAACATAAGCATATTACACACTTAACATATAAACAAGCCATCATCAGGCTAACCACATACGGCCATGCCATCCCAGGCGCTTTACTAGGCCCTGGGTTCGCGGTCCACACCATGAGGATATCCTAGGTATCCTTTAGGGTCTCGCCCTGGCAACTCACACTCCGCCTACTAAACGCTGCTCCCGGCCCCTTGCCATTCTCGGCCTTTCCGCTCTCGGCCTTCGCCATTCCTGGCCCTCGCCGTTCCCGACACTTGCCATTCATTAACATATATCCGCACATAGCATAATTAGACATACACTTAAACATGAATAAACTCAATCAAAGGGCTACGCCTTGCAACAAAATCACATATAGGGCCGTGCCTTGCAGCACAAGCTCTACGGGTACAACAGTTTTCTTACCTGTGTCCCAAGCTTTCCAAGCACCGATGTCCCGAGCACAGTCCCCTAGTCCAAGCCTCACTGAAACCCTAGTCACAATGCACCAACAATATCCATCCATCAAATTCTAATCCATTAATTAACATTGGGTGATAATTCTAGTCTCTGGGACCTTGAATTCTATCAATCCAGGAGATAAAATCCATCCTGAGCCTTAACATTTGGATTCCCAAGCCTAAAATCTTTCTAAAGCCCAAAAATGCACTAAGAGCTGTGGCCCCATGAGGCCATGCCGCGGCCTGCCCCCAACCAGATTCCAACCCCAAAACAGGGCAGGCGCGTCGCGACCCGCCCTTCTTCCTGGCAACCAAAATGCTTCAGAGGGCCGTGACTCAGCAAGAACAATGTCGCAGCCTGCCCTTAGAACCCAGAGAAATCCTCCATTTTTGCCACGAAAACCCATTCAATTAACCCCAAAATCAACCTAACAACTCAAGCTAACCACCACAAAAGTTATATCATGGACTCAGCAACAAAACCTAACAAGAATTCTGGATCAAAACCTCATCAAACTCAAAGATGATTCTTCATCCTTCCAACATGCAAAACTCTTAACACATTAGCAGAAATTCAAACACAATTCAGATAATTTAAAAGCTTACCCTTGCTTAATTGAGTCTTTGAGTTAATCTCCTAAGCTCCAAGCTCCTAGCCTCCAAAATTCTAATTTGATTCCTTAGTTTCCAATTAGTTTTCACCAAAAACCTCCAAGCTTCCAAGGAAGAAGATAAGAGAGAGATAGAGAAAAAGAGTTGGTTTCCTTAGCTTCTGAACACTTCTCCAACTTTGTTTTATTTAACTTAAGCTTCTAAGGTTACCTCAAAGCTCGGGGTGCCAAAAACATCCCCGAGGGAAAAATGGTAAATTTCCCCAATTTTTCCCTCCTAAACATTCTAACCTCAAATATATCTCCAAATATTTATTTCCATAACCCGATAACCCCATAAAACGTCTAATACCCGAAATATCCCTCGACTCGCCCCGAGTCAGATTTTCGACCCCGTTGTGACTTTTTGGCTAACAACTCCCTAGGACTGTCTCGGATCGTGCAACACAAATATATCACAAGTATATCACAACTATTACAATTATCACATTTATGCCATCAACGGGCTAAAATTACAAACATGCCCCTAATAACCAAACGGGGCCCACATGCATATTTAATTCACCTAAACATGGATTTCTAATCACATACTCACATAAATTCATATATCACAATAATAAATCACTTATTGCCCTCCAGGCACGCTAATCAAGGCCCTAAGCCTTATTAGCAAATTTGGGTCATTACAACTATCCCCTCCTTACAGAAATTTCATCCTCGAAATTACCTGAACAACTCGGGATACCGCTCCCGCATCACTGATTCAAGTTCCCATGTCGCCTCCTGAACCTTGCTGTTCCTCCACAACACCTTTACCAAGGCGATGGTCTTGCTCCGCAAGACTTTATCCTTTCAGTCAAGAATCTGAATCGGCTTATCCTCATAAGAAAAATCCTGGTCCATCTCCAAATTCTCATAACTCAGAACGTGCGTCGAATCTGATACATACTTCCGGAGCATGGATACATGAAAAACATTATGAACCCCTGATAAGGCTGGAGGCATCACCAACATGTAAGCTACCTCTCCAACCCGTTCCAAAATCTCGAAAGGGCCAACAAACCTAGGGCTCAGCTTGCCCCGAACACCAAACCATTTCACTCCCCTCAAAGGTGAAACCCTAAGAAACACATGGTCACCGACCTGAAACTCTATGCTTCTGCGTCTCAGGTCCAAATAACTCTTCTGGCGACACTAGGAGGCAAGCATTCGAGTTCTAATCTTCTCAATTGCTTCATTGGTCCTCTAAACCATCTCAGGCCCCAAATAACTCCTCTCACCCATCTCATCCCAATGGATAGGTGACCTTTACTTCCTCCCACAAAGCATCTCATACGGAGCACCATTCCCTTCTGCTGCTATAGCCTCCATGGAGAAGGTTGGCAGAACACAATTCCTGCTGCTAGAAAGAAAGAAAATAGATGAAGTGAACCACCACTCTGATAGTCGCCTGATAACTGTTATTATATGAGAACTCAATCAGAGGGAGATATATATTCCAAGATCCCCCAAAATCTAGCACACATGCTAGTATCATGTCCTCTAGTATTTGAATCGTCCTCTCAGACTGTCCATCTGTCTGAGTTTGATAAGCGGTACTAAACCGTAACTGCGTGCCCATAGCCTTTTGCAGACTCTCCCAAAACTTGGAGGTGAAGGTGGGGTCCCTGTCGGATATTATCGACCTCGGAGCCCCATGAAGTCGAACAATTTCATTCACATATAACTCAGCATACTGCTCTACAGTATAAGTCGTCCTGACAGGTAAGAAGTGAGCGGACTTGGTATACCTATCCACAATCACCCACACCGAATCATGCTATCCCACGGTCCTCGGCAAACCAACCACGAATTCCATGGTGATATCTTCCCACTTCCACTCTAGAATCCCCAGAGGCTGCAGTAACCCTGTTGGCCTTTGATGTTCAGCCTTGACCTGCTGATAAGTTAAGCACCTGGTGTAACACCCCAATTTTCTAATAAGGTTTAGGACCTTGATTAGCGTGCCTAGAAGGCAATAAATGAATTAACATGTTAATATATGAGTTTAAATGAATATATGATTAGAATGCATGTTTAGGTGGAATAAATATGCATGTGGGCCCCGTTTGTTTGTTACGGGTAAATTGGTAATCTTAGCCCGCTGAGGGCATAAATGTAATAATTATGTTATATGATTAATACCACGTGTGAGTGGTGATATTATTGTGATGCACGTGCCGAGACGGTCCTAGGGAGCTAATTAGTTTAAAAGTCACAACAGGATTAAATACCCGACTCGGGAGGAGCCTAGGGGTATTTTGGGAATTTTATGATTTGAGTTTGTGAATTAATGGTTAATGGTAATCGAGTAACTTGAGTGACTATTGGTAACTATTGAGAGTAACAATTTTAGATGAGAAAATGGTAGATTTGTAAGAAAGGTGAAATGTCAAAAATGCCTTGAGGTTTAGTAAGGAATTACATGGAGGGGTAAAGTGGTCTTTTGGTAGAATATAGAAACCTTCAGCTGAGGGAAAAGATGATTCACGTTCTATACTTAGTCATATTCTGATTTTGCTGAAATTGGAAGAAAGCCTAGAGGAGAAAAGGGAAAACTAAGGGCAAGAAGGAAGGGAGGAAGGGCAAGTCTCTTGGGATCAAGAAGGGGATTAAAGCTAGGAAACTTAGAGGATTATTCAGCATATTGAGGTTCAGCTTGAGTTTGTGATTGAGCTTGGAATTTGATTGGGAAAGCAGCTCCAAGTTGAATTCTTGATTGAGGTTTCCGGAGAGGCTCGGGATAGAGGACCGTACTCGTGACTTTGGTTCATTGAGGAGCTCGGGATACAGGTAAGAAAACTGTAGTACCCGTAGAGCAGGGCATGGGCCCATAGTGTTGTTGCAGGGCACGACCCTAGATTGTATTACATGTTAGGGTGTAGCCTTGATTGAATTATTATATGCTTGAATGTTGTTTGAGTTATGCTATATGTGTTTATAGTAGAATAAACGGCAAAGGAGCCGAGAACGACGAAGGGTCGGGAATGGCGAAAGCCGAGAACGGCAGTGGGGCCGGGAATAACACTTAGCACATGGAGTGCTTATTGTTAGGGTGAGACCTCAATGGATACATGGGATATCCTTACGGTTAGAACCGAGACCCCAGGCTTTGGTAACGCTTCTGGGACGGCATGGCCGTATTTGTTTAGTCTGATGGACTATCTGTTTATCTATGGATTATCTGATATGTTCATTATATAATATGCATATGTTATGTGCTATTTGAATTTTCTTGCTGGGCTTCGGCTCACGGGTGCTCTGTGTTGTAGGTAAGGGCAAAGAAAAGTCAACCAGCCATGAGTACGGAGTGCATGAAGCGGTGCGTACATGTTTGGCCTGCCCGACTTCTTTGGTTGGGGGCATTTTGAGAAATGGCTGTATTAAATTGTGATTTTGATAGTTAATTAACTGTAAACCTATTTTGGGTTGTAAATATTTTTTCAACCATATTTTGGGGATCCTAAATGTTAGACACTTGAAATTTTCAATGAAACAGAGTATTTTCAAAGGTTACAGCCTTAACTTTTGCTTAGTCACACTTTTGTTCTAAAAACCTCGTTTAGCGAGTTAGTTGCACATTTTAAACTCACTTAGTAACAACTCTAAGGTAGTAGGGCGTTACAACTTGGTATCAGAGCGAGCCAAGGTTTATTGGTTCTGGAGATTGACTGAACATGTACGCTCGCTGTCATTGAAAAGCTCGACTCAGGGTTGATTGGTATGGTTGATTATTATGCTTGAATATGTACTTGAATGTCCTGTTTGCCTGCATAATTAATAAAGAGCATGACAAATGAATTAACATATGCGTGATGCTAGGGCAAGGCCCGTTGTGTGTTATATGCTATCTGTATGTTATCTGGATTGTTGGTCATGGTTAACTATTGTGATTGGGCGGTGGTATTGGAATTTGTTATCATGCTTGATGAGCGGCGTCATTGATTGCAGGCATATAGTTGTGATGCCTCGGCAATCATCTAGACTCCGCGACAGTCGGGCCGAGGATGACAATCAGGGTCAGGACCCTCCACCTGCCCCACAGAACTGGTAACAGATATTAGCCGAAATGGAGGCTAGATTGTAGAAAACAGAAGAAAAGCTTCGTCATTTGAGGCAGCAGGCCCCTTCACAGGTCATAGGGTTACCAATTCAGCAGAATGTAGCTCCAGTGCTGGTTCAGCCTGTGGTTGAGAACAGGTGGGAACCTCTGTACGAAAGATTCAGAAAGCAACAACCTCCTACCTTTGAGGGTGGATTAGACCCACTACGGGCCGAGCAGTGGATGAATATGATTTCCTTAATCTTAGATTTCATGAAGGTTGAAGGAAATGAAAAGGTGGCTTGTGCTAGCTACATGCTTAGAGAGGATGCCCGCATCTGGTGGGATGTAGTGAGTCAGTGGAGGAATATTACAGTTATGTCTTGGGAAGAATTTAAGAGTATCTTTAATGAGAAATACTACAGTGTAGCAGTTCGAGCTGCAAAGGTTGATGAGTTTATCAACCTAACCCATAACAGGTTATCAGTTATTGAGTATGCCCTGAGAATTGATAGACTGGCAAAGTTTGCGCTAGACTTGGTGCCGACATATGTGGCGAGGAGAGATAGATTCATACGGGAGTTGAATGTGATGATCGCCCATGACATGAATATTACCTTAAATTCAGAGTCTACTACCTATGCTCAAGTAGTGGATAAGGCCCTTACTACAGAGAGGGCCGAGGACCAGATATGGAAGGACAATGCTGTTAGGCGCGATGCCAGGAGGATGGTGCCTCCTTTTACTGGGTCTAGTCGGGGCAGTGGCCCCAGTGAGCAGAAAAGAAGAGTTCCAGATTCATTTGTTCCTCCTAGTTCTGATAGGAGGGTACGCGATTCTATTGGTGGCCGTCAGGGCGGAAGTGACAACTGGAGGAGTTTTCCAGTGTGTCCTCAATGCAGATGACGACATCAGGGTGAGTGCCGGATTAAGGCATGCTTTACTTGTGGGAGTGCCAACCATCTGAAGAAAGATTGCCCACAAGCTAAGAAAGAGGAGCCAAAGCAAGGAGACAGTCTCGCTCCTGCCAAGGTATTCGCTTTGACTCAGACTGAGGCGGAGGCTAGTCCCTCAGTTGTGACAGGTCAGATCTCTAGCACTGGTTCTTTGTACACTGCATTGATTGATTCAGGGGCTACCCACTCATTTGTATCTGCTAGGGTGATAAAAAAACTTTGTAGACCTAGTATTATGTATGCTAGGGGTTCTCAGACTTTGTTACCAACAGGAGAACTGGTAGTCTCTAGGAGATGGATTAGAGCATTACCAGTAGAGATAGATGGTAGGGAATTGTTTGTTGATCTAGTTGAATTAGACATGGATGATTTTGATATAATATTAGGGATGGATTGGTTAACGAGGTATGGAGCAACGATTGATTGCAAGCGACGAATGGTGACTTTTGAACCAGAAGGCGAGGTACCTTTTGTATTTGTGGGGACGGTGAATGGACTGCGAGTGCCTATGATCTCAGCACTGAAGGCTAGAGACCTGATGCAGGAAGGTTGCATAGGATTCCTAGCAAGTGTTGTAGATACCTCTAGAGTGGTAATAGTGGGACCGAATGAAACCAGATTGGTCTGTTAGATCCCAGACTTATTTCCAGCAGATTTTCCAGGATTTCCGCCACAGCGGGAGATCGAGTTCGTCATAGAGTTGACACCGGGAGCAGAGCCAGTGTCGAGGGCACCCTATAGAATGGCTCCGGCGGAGTTAAAGGAGTTGAAGATTCATTTATAGGAGCTACTGGATTTGGGTTTCATCAGACCGAGTTTTTCGCCGTGGGGTGCTCCAGTGTTATTTGTTAAGAAGAAGGATGGATCGCTTAGGATGTGCATTGACTACAGGGAGTTGAACAAGTTGACTATTAAGAATAAGTATCCACTGCCTAGGATCGATGATTTATTTGATCAGTTACAGGGGAGTACGGTGTATTCAAAGATTGATCTCTGGTTAGGTTACCATTAGTTGAGGATTAGGGAGGAGGACATACCAAAGACTGCTTTTCGAACAAGGTATGGGCACTATGAATTTCTGGTTATGTCCTTTGGATTAACCAATGCCCCAGCAGCTTTTATGGATATGATGAATAGGATTTTCAAAGATTATCTGGATAAGTTTGTGATTGTATTTATCGATGATATCCTAGTGTACTCCCAGTCAGAGACAGAGCATGAGCATCATCTGCACTTGGTATTGCAACAATTGAGAGAGCATAAGTTATATGCCAAGTTCAGCAAGTGTGAGTTCTGGTTACCGCAAGTTACATTTCTGGGCCATATTGTCAGTAAGGAGAGGATACTGGTTGACCCAAGTAAGATAGAGGCAGTGAGAGATTGGCCTAGACCGAGCAGTGTTCCTGAGGTTAGAAGTTTTCTTGGGTTGACAGGATACTACCGACGATTTGTAGAGGGGTTCTCCAGAATTGCTACTCCATTGACAAAGTTGACAAGAAAGAAGACCAAGTATGTGTGGACAGATCGGTGTGGAAACAGCTTGAAAGAATTGAAGCGTCGATTGGTTACTGCACCAGTGTTAAGCCTGCCGACAAACAATGAGAAGTTCGTGGTTTACTGTGACGCCTCCAGACAGGGTTTGGGATGTGTGTTGATGCAGGCTGGGAAAGTAATAGCTTATGCATCAAGGAAATTAAAAGAGTATGAGCAGAGATATCCCACGCATGATCTGGAGTTGGTTGCAGTGGTATTCGCACTTAAGGTTTGGAGACATTACATGTATGGTGAATGGTGTGAGATATACACGAATCACAAGAGTTTAAAGTATTTCTTTACTCAGAAAGATTTGAACATGCATCAAAGACGGTGGCTAGAATTGGTAAAGGATTATGATTGTGATATCCTATACCATCCTGGGAAGGCTAATGTAGTGGCTGATGCATTGAGCCGGAAGGGCCCAGGACAGTTGTTTAGTTCGAGACAGATATCTGACAGACTAGCTGAAGAGATGACCAGAGCATGTATAGAGTTTGTGGTTGGTAGGTTAGCCAACATAACTCTTCAGTCCATGCTCCTTGAGAGGATTAAGGAAGCACAGGGAAGGGATCCCCAGTTAGTTGAACGTAGAGAGAATGTCCTAGCTGGAACGATTGGGGACTTCCCTATCTCAGAGATGGGCTTATTGAAGTACAAGGGACAGATTTGTATTCCAATCGATTCAGATATTCGGCGAGAGATTCTGGACAAGTCTCACACCACTCCCTACTCTTTACACCCAGGTACTATGAAGATATACCAAGATTTGAGAGTTTTGTATTGGTGGGCAGGCATGAAGAGGGATGTGGTAGTGTTGACGGTAAGAACTTGTCAACGATTAAAGGTTAGAAAACTCAGATTTTTATACTACGGAAAGCTGGAAAGAACTTGAATCAACAGAAAAACCAGAGCAACAATGGAACATGGATCATATATTACTTAAACGTCTCCCATACAATCATTTTTCCAACCCCTTAACCTGAGGGGTCGAAATCTATTTGTAGGTGGGCTCTATTGGCCCCCTGATACAAGTGGGTCCCAGGGGACGTGTACGTATGCAGGTACAGGGTCAGGGTAGTGGCTCAATACATAGTGGTGTCTACCCTGACAATGCCCAAGTAGTGGTGCAGGACATCGTACTGTGGACTCTGGAACATTGTCGGGGGTGCTCAGGCAGTGCCTCCACTCTCCGTATAGGTTCGTACCGCCACTACTCCTCAAATGTAGATGGCAGAGCCATGCCTGCATCCTCTTCACAACCGTACATCTCATGTCAGTACACGTGCCTTGCACCCAGCCATGCTCATCACTTCACGTTTGGCACCTAATGTTCATTTGACATACCCATCTGGTGTTTCCAAGTGTTCCTCGTACGCATATTGAGGAGGCTCCAAACATGAGAAGTAGTGGGGCTATGCCCTCACCTAGCGAGGGTGGCCAACGTGTGGACGCATGCGCCCATGGGCGCGGAACCCGTGAGAAGCGGCGGGGCTGGCCCCTCACATAGCGAGGTTAGCCTAGGCTGATCACACGGCGGCTGGGTGCGATGCCTCATGTAGATGCGGTGCACGGGAGGCTCACCTTGACCCTCGTGTAGCGAGGGTGATGCCCTGGGGTAGCCATGTCCGGGCACTTGCGCGCACGCGGGAGGCTTACCTTGACCCTCGCACAGCGAGGGTGATGTCTCGGGGTACCCATGGTCGGGTACTAGAGCGTGCGCGGGAGGCTTACCTTGACCCTCGCATAGTGAGGGTGATGCCTCGGGGTACCCATGTCTGGGTACTTGGGTGTGCGCGGGGGAATCGCCTTGACTCTCGCACGGCGCGACACAAGGAAGCCTCGCATAGTGAGACATAGGGTAGCCTTGCATGGCGAGTCCCTCACATGACAACCCTTGAAGACTTATGCTTGGATGCCTGTGTCTATGTATCTCGACACTTTAGCTTATCACCTTGGTGTGGGCACATTGGACCTTGGAAAGCCTTCGAGAATGGACGCCATTTCAAATATTTCTTAGGATATTACTCGATATTTACACTTGCCCCCGAGTCTATAAGTAGAATTTTAAGTGTGCTTGTAGACTCCTTCTTTTTCTCTTGCTTAATGTGTACGGCCAACTTTGGTGGACTCAACCTTGGAGCACTACCCAATGTCGCTTGAAGAAACACAAAGTGAACTTTGAAGTTGTGTTTCTTTATAGTGTCCAAAGAAATACAAAAACCATCTAACTCTTGAGGGATCCATGAATATCCCCAAGATTGCATAAGAACCAATCATTCTCAATCGTGGATCCCAAGGCTACCCATACCCTTGATCTCCACCATTCATAGGGACTTGAATCCAATGGCTAGGGGGCCTTGACCTCCCTTATAAATACCCCAAGGTTTGGAGTCATTTCTCCACACCAAAACTTGCCTAGCTTAGTGGTATTCCCTCTAAGCCTCTTCTAAGAGCTCCAAGGTTCTATTCCCCATAGAAGCATTATTGAGTTAATTTTCCTTCCATTTCACTTGTTCATCCTTCTTTTTTTTTATTATTTTTTTTTTTGATTCTTTTGCTCTCTTCGTTTTTACTAGCATTGCGGTCTTGCCCTTGCATATCGCTCAACCGACCCTACGCCTCCACAAGTCTATTCTTGCACACCTTCGGCATCACATATATATACCTCCAGGTATGCCTCCTTCCTCTCCTTTCTTTATATTGACTATGCAGGGGTAGAATTTATGGTTGCACGACACTCATTCTTTAGAGATTTTCATTATTTTCGCATGGCCTTTCCAGTACATGTGCATAGGCCCTTTTCTTATACCCCTCACACTCATGTTGTAGATATAGGGTCACCCTTATGCATATACATCCTCGAGTCTTAGTTGGTCCATGGCGTCTAGGCGATGTTTCCAAGGTCCGTCCAACGTAGTATTCATTGAGTTGTCATCCTCCGAATCGGCGGTCGGCGTACGTGGATCCTCTAACCGTGGGGGTGTGCGGACACTCTACCTCCGGAGACTGTCTTACCTCAGACAGAAAGCATGCAACCTGGAGAGGGAACTAAAATCCAACACCGGGGATGCGGGTTTAGGTTTCTCTCCCCAGCATGCGACATACATTTCCCAGCTACAATCAATCCTCTAGGATTGCCTTTCTGAAATTGCATTCCTAGAAGAAAACTTGCCCCCTGAGCCTTTTTTCTTTCGTCGTGACGAGTCTCCTAGTCATAGGGATCCCTCCTTTGAAAGCGGTAGACTCGAATTGGTTGAACTGGAGTTCCTTTCCATGATCCCACCCATCCTTCCTCCCTTGTCCCCGGTCTTACGTCCTAGGGTCAAGCAAAGTGCCGGTAGATATAGGACACGTGGGGGGGGGGGGGGGGGGTCCTTCAGGACCCTTGGAAAGTCTGTGGCTCATAAACTCCCTATCTCTGCCCAGGTACCTGAGATGCCGAAGCGAACCGCTGACTCTTGCGAAGGGACGGTCAGGTATAGCATCACCATGGATAAATTGTCCAACATGCTAAAGGCTCATAAGTTACCATTAAACCTCAAGTTCGTCATCCCAGAGCGTGATGAGTGCGCAACTGAGCCGCCAAAAGGGTTCATGGCCTTCAGTGACTCTATAATTCGATCTGGTGGGGCTCTTCCACTTCATCCTTTTTTTTTTGTCAAAGTGCTTAACTAATTTGAACTGACGCCTCTACAATTTTCCCCTAACTCCTGGGTGCACTGAGCTTCCTATATGTGTTATACCATCAGGTGCATTCCAGAGGAACTTCTATGAGCGAGGTTCATTACTTCTATACCCTTAGGGCGAATGCATCTGCCCCCGGGTTCTACCAGCTCCAGAAAGCCGTGGCCCATAAAGGGAATGCCCTCGTGGAGGGCTCCATCTCGAACAGAGGCTCATGAAAGTCAGACTATTTCTTCACTTTTAGCGGGTCCACCCAGACAGACTAGCTTCAACACCCCAAGTAAGACTATTCTCACTTTGATCTTACAACTGAGAGGTTCCTCTCTTTACTCGATATTTTCTTCTAGGTCACTTCTAACTATAAATATTTCTTTTCTTTTGATGGCAGGTCTCTTAGGGGTCGTTGGCACTTACTTGAAACCGAAGGCTCGTGACCCAGTGAAGACCATCCTGGCCTTATCGAGTGAATATAAACAAGCCAACGCCCTTTTTACAGAGAGCAACCTTCGCTTGTACAGGCTGCTCACCCCGAATCAGATCGTCTCCTTATGCTCCATTTCCTCCGAACCTGCGAGCCAACGCCCCGCCTCATCTGAATCAGCGGGTCCACGCCCTGCATCACCCGAACCTATGGATCCGTGTCTAGCGCCCCTCGAGCCTGCAGATCAATGCCCTGCACCCCCCGAACCTGTAGATCCATGCCCCCCCTCACCTGAACCTGTGGGTCCGTGGCTATACAGCCACAATGAAGGTAATTATAACGAGGTAGCCGATATGGACTATTTCTACCCTTCAGGCGGTCATATGGATGTTGAGGAGATAGTAGTATCTGAGAACTACTCGTGCTTGCACTTTGCTGTCGGCATGGCTGGGGGCGTGGCCGATGACAGTCATACTGGCGGTGTTAGCTCTTGGATGCCAACATTGATGCTTGGCGGCGAGTTTGCCTTTGATGCCTCCGGCTCTCTCTCTTCTTTTCCTAAAAGGAATTTCGTTATTCCTTCTTTTGCTTGGGCTCCTCTACCCTCGAGGAGGCGTTCTAGGCGGGTGTCTTCAGGCGCCTCTTTACCCAAGGAGATGACTCCGCACTCTTCTGCTCCCCGCACAACTATAGATGGATCAGGACCTTCTCGGTCCCCATCCCTAACAAAGCGTGCCTCAGCAAGCACACGCGCCTCCCCCAGCCAAGCTTATGTTTTTGCTTTCGAAGATCATCCTCTGGTGAGCCAGTATGGGGAAGCCCTGAGCCATCATCTGGAAAACTTTCCCAAAGGTGAGTGGGGGACCTTGCACAATGTCCCCGAGGCTGAGCTTGAAGACTCCTATATGCGAGCCTCCTTGCATGTACTTGTCGAGATACTCGGTTTATTCATTTATGATAGATATATATACATATTTTTTTTTGTCACCTGACCCTCGGGGCTCTGTTCCATGTCCTTGCCCTTACCTAGGCTTCCATCTTGAGTCATTAGCTGATCGCCTCCAACTCTTCATCGACCCAATGGTTGCAACACGAGCTTGAGGAGGCACTGGGGAACCTATCGGTGGCCGAGGCTGCAAAGGATGCCTTGTCAAGTCAACTGACTAAGGCGGTTTTCCAGAGGGACGCCGCCTTAGCCTGGGCTGCATCAACCTCTCACACCAACACTCAGCTAGAGGCTACCATCCAAACTCTAAACGGGAGGATCACTACGTTCGAGGCTGAGCTTGTGAACGCTGAGAATCACATAGTCGAGAACACGTTGCATGCTGTCTGGAGGACCAACCCCACCGTTGACCTGTCTCCTTTTGGGGACTATGCCGTCGAGAAGATTTCTGAGTGGAAGGGTCAGGATGGAGATTTGTAGGTTCCTTTGTATTCGGCCTATGTTTGTTATTGTTATGTAATCCCTCACATTATTTCTCCTTTTTTTTCTTTTGTGTTCATCAAACTTAAGGGGCTTTGGTAAGTCCCTTTTATTATTATTGTTTGTGGATTACATATCTCTTGCTTGATCTGATGGCGATAATCTTTCTGGTGCACCTTGATTATACTTGTAAGGACACGTTAACCCATTGGGCTCTTGGGGTCCTTTTACATTCTTTGCGCGCGCTTGTTACTTTTTGCGAGAAGCGTCCTTCTCGTCGTTATACATAGTACTATTTTTTCAAGGGTCTCTTGTAGGACCCTTTTTGGCTAGCCGGCTTAATGGCCGTTCTAGACTTATTGGGAGATTCCCTCCTTACGGCCTCACCTCTTAGGGTGTCGGCCTTTAGTTGGAGGTCTTCCTTTTAAACTGTTCCCTTGATATTCATAAGGGTAGCTAATCCTTTTGAATATAAGAGATTTTTTTTCTTTTTTTTTTTACTCGTGCCTCCTGTCCTACCCCCCCAAGTGCTTGGTGAGATTTATTTCAGCAGGCACTTTGGTTGATGCTCGCATAAAGAAGAAGAATAACATGTGAAGTTGTGAACATTTTCATTCATAGTAGTCAGATTACAATGCTATATATATAAAAGGCTTACATCTACTTGGGAGGTTATCTAGGTAACCTCTTTGATTCCCGTCTACTAAGATAACATAACCTGCAACAAACTCAACACAGATACTGCTTGCATCAGATGTGGGAGTTTTACTGGTAGTCTTACTGGGTTGGTCCCTCCATGATTCTGGGGTCTAGTTCCTGCGCCCCCATGCACCACCATCGCCATCGATTCTCGTGGTGTTGCAGATGTGCGAAGGGAAGTGTTATAACACTCCCTTGCCTCTCTTTGTTCTCCCTTCATACTCGCTACTCCACCAGGAGTTGGGAACTTGACGGTGAGGTGATATATTGAAGTGATCGCTTTCAATTCTCTTAGGGATGGTCTCCCCAATACCGCATTGAAAGTTGAAGCACAATCTACTACGACGAAGTTTGCCATGACTATGGTCTGTTGGGGTTGCTCTCCCATGGTGAGTGCTAATTTGATCACCCCTAAAGGTTGTATCGAGTCCCCCGTGAACCTGTATAAGGAGGATTGACAGGGTTTCAAGTATCTGACGCCCAAACCCATCTTCTCCAAGGCGGGGCAATATAAGATATCTACGGAACTTCCATTGTCTACGAGGACCCGATGCACCTGCAGGTTGGCCAACTGAACAGTCAAAACCAAAGGATCATTATGAGGAAAGTGCACCCCTCGTGTATCCTCCTCTGTAAAAGTGATTGAGTCATTTTCTTCGTTAAAGCTTTTCAGGGGTTGCTGCTCCAAACTCATGACAGACGGTGGTGGACTCCATCTAGCTTCTCTAGCGTATCTCTCTTGACCCTTCCTAGACTCTCCCCCAAACTCCAGACCTCCGAAAATCGTTCTCACCTCTCCTTGTATCTCTCGGGCTCTCCCTTGTGTCCGAGGTATCACCGGCACGTCCTCTGATTTCTTCTTCTCTCTTCTGACATATCGGCCCAGGTGTCCCCTTCGGATGAGCTCTTCAATTTCTTCCTTCAAATGGGTACATTCTTCCATGGTATGGCCGATATCCTTGTGGTATTGACAGTATTTTCCAGGGTCCCTCATGGACCGGTCTCTTCTCATCGGTGGGGGCCTTTTGAAGGGAACCCGATCCTCATTTGTGAGGTAGATATGCTCTCTGGTGTCCGTTAGGTTCGTGTAGAAGGTGTAGGCCATTTGCATATGGTCACTTCCACGCTTGAACCTTCTATGTTGATCATCTCTCGACCCTTCATATGTCCTCTTCTTCTTCGCTCCATTTGACCCTTCATTGGCTGGGGACTTTACATGTGATTCACTCTTTCCCGCCTTTAAGTTCGCATGGCCATCCTCCACACGAATGTACTTCTGCGCTCTCTCGTAGAAGTCATCTAGGTCAGTGACTTCCCTTTTGAGCATATTATCCCACAATTTTATTCCTGGACGCACCCCTGCTGTGATGGCCATTTTTAACTCCCTGTGGGTCAGGCTCCCTACTTTGGCTGCCTCCATGTTATACCTGTGTATGTAGCCCTTTAAACTCTCGTTTTCTCCCTGCTTCACATTGGCGAGGCTGGTGCCCGACATTGTGTAATCACGCATGGCGTGATGCTGTTGGAGAAATTCATCTGAAAACTGCTGCCAAGACCTGATGGACCTTGGTCTAAGTCTCTTTAACCATTTGTACGCAGGTCCTTTCAGTGTGACAGCAAAGCAATGGCACCTGGATCCGTTACTAATCCCCCTTAACTTCATCAAGTCATTGAATGCGTCTAGATGGTATTTAGGGTCTGTGCTTCCTTCAAACGGGGTCATATGAGGCTCCTTGAAGTTGGCTGGGAGTCGGATGGCTTGGATCTCTTTGGTGAAGGGCGATTCATGGTCGAACTCGTCCTCAATGGTTTGTCCTCCAGATGCGGTGACAATCTTGCTCCGCAGGCTCCTCATCTCTGTATCGAGGTCTTTCCTCCTCTTCTTCAGGGAGTCTCTCAACATGGACGGATTGACATCTTCCTTTCCTTTTTCGTCTCGGGGGACAGTAGGAGGGGTAGTCCTCTTACCCGCCCTCCTCTTGTTGAGCTCTTCTCGTAGATCTGAGGATGTCCTCCTTGAAGTGACCTCGACGTCATTATGAGGGCCAGCATTGTTCTTCTACTCTGGCCTCAAAGGCTGCTTCGACAGTCTGGGACGTTCATGCTGCTTCCCCCGGGGGGTGTTACTGGTGGAGAGTCGAGTCCTCCCATCGTCTACTAGGACAGTGGTCTTTGCCCCCCCTCGACCTCTCTCTTTTTTCTTAGGGAGTGATATGTTTGACTTCCCTTGCAACAGGCCATTCAACACCTTCTGCTTGTTCTCTAAGGTGGTTTCAAGCCTTTGGTTCTTGCGGTGTAGTTCACGTATCTCCTCTTCATAGAATTGAGACCAGCTCACGGAATGGACCCGGGGATGCTTGTCAGGTCTCCGCATCGATGGGCCCAGGTCCTGCCGGCCGGAGTTTGGCACCTGTGGCGGCCTTGGGGCGGGAACTCGCCGGCGTCTTTTGCAGGGGGAGTGGTTGGCCTCGGATTATTCTCATCGGGAGGGACGGCCGGGGATGAAGCCTCCCTCTCTTTTTCATGAACTTCGGGTTCCTTTGGGGCTTCTGCATCTCTGAACGGAGGAGGGTTCTTCATGGAGGCCTTCAGCTGATCTCCATCAAGGCAGATCTCCACCTCTCGTGTCTCTCTCAGTCGTTTAGAATGTCTTGGCGTTTCTTCCTGCCGGAACTAATGGAAGAACAGTGGCTTGACACTTATCCTTCCCACAGACGGCGCCAAACTGTTGACGGTAAGAACTCATCAACGATTAAAGGTTAGAAAACTCAGATTTTTATACTACGGAAAGCTTAGAATCAAATGGAAAGAACTTGAATCAACAGAAAAACCAGAGCATCAATGGAATAGGGATCATATATTACTTAAACGTCTCCCATACAATCATTTTTCCAACCCCTTAAACAGAGGGGGTGAAATCTATTTATAGGTGGGCTCTATTGGCCCCCTGATACAAGTGGCTCCCAGGGGACGTGTACGTATGCAGGTACAGGGTCAGGGTAGTGGCTCAGGACATAGTGGTGTCTACCCTGACAATGCCCAAGTAGTGGTGCAGGACATCGTACTGTGGACTCTGGAACATTGTTTGGGGTGCTCAGGCAGTGCCTCCACTCTCCGTATAGGTTCGTACCGCCACTACTCCTCAGATGCAGATGGCAGAGCCATGCCTACATCCTCTTCACAACCGTACATCTCGTGTCAGTACACGTGCCTTGCACCCAGCCGTGCTCATCACTTCATGTTTGGCGCCTAATGTTCATTTGACATACCCATCTGGTGTTTCCAAGTGTTCCTCGGATGCATATTGAGGAGGCTCCAAACATGAGAAGTAGTGGGGCTATGCCCTCACCTAGCGAGGGTGTCCAACGCTGCGGACGCATGCGCCCATGGGCGCCAGAGCCATGAGAAGCGGTAGGGCTAGCCCCTCACATAGCGAGGTTAGCCTAGGCTGATCACACAGCGGCTGGGTGCGATGCCTCGCATAGACACGGTGCGCGGGAGGCTCACCTTGACCCGAGCGTAGCGAGGGTGATGCCCCGGGGTACCCATGTCTGGGCACTTGCGCGCGCGCGGGAGGCTTACCTTGACCCTCGCATAGCGAGGGTGATGCCTTGGGGTACCCATGTCCGGGTACTTGGGTGTGTGCGGGGGACTCGCCTTGACCCTCGCATAACGAGGGTGATGCCTCGGGGTACCCGCGTCTGGGTACTTGGGAGTGCGCAGGGGACTTGCACGGCGTGACACAAGGAAGCCTCGCATAGCGAGACATAGGGTAGCCTTGCATGGCGAGTCCCTCACGTGACAACCCTTGAAGACTTATGCTCAGATGCCTGTGTCTATGTATCTCAACACTTTAGCTTATCACCTTGGCGTGGGCACATTGGACCTTGGAAAGCCTTCGAGAATGGACGCCATTTCAAATATTTCTTAGGATATTACTCGATATTTACAGGTAGACTATGTGGCTAGGTGCTTAACTTGTCAATAGATTAAGGGTGAACATCAGAGGCTAGCAGGGTTATTGCAGCCTTTAGGGATTCCCGAGTGGAAATGGGAAGATATTACCATGGACTTTGTGGTTGGATTGCCGAAGACCATGGGTCAGCATGATTCGGTGTGGGTGATTGTGGACAGGTATACTAAGTCCGCCCACTTTCTACCTGTGAGAACAACTTATACTGTGGAGCAGTATGCTGAGCTATATGTGAAGGAAATTGTTCAACTTCATGGGGCTCCGAGGTCGATAGTATCCGACAGGGACCCCACCTTCACCTCCAAGTTTTGGGAGAGCCTGCACAAGGCAATGGGCACACAGTTATGATTTAGTACCGCTTATCATCCTCAGACAGATGGGCAATCTGAGAGGACGATTCAGATACTGGAGGATATGTTACGAGCCTGTGTGTTGGATTTTGGGGGATCTTGGAGTAAATATCTTCCTTTGATTGAGTTCTCGTACAACAATAGTTATCAGGCGACTATCGGGGTGGCTCCGTATGAAATGCTGTATGGAAGAAAGTGCAGATCACCGATACACTGGGATGAAATAGGTGAGAGAAGATATCTAGGTCCAGAGATGGGTCAGAGAACCAATGATGCAATTGAAAAGATTAGAGCTCGTATGCTCACCTCCCAGAGTCGCCAAAAGAGTTGTTCAGACCTGAGACGCGGGAACATGGAATTTCAGGTCGGTGATCATGTGTTCCTTAAGGTTTCGCCCCTGAGAGGAGTGAAACGATTCGGTGCTCGGGGCAAGCTGAGCCCCAGGTTTGTTGGCCCCTTCGAGGTTCTAGAACGAGTTGGAGAGGTGGCTTACAGATTAGCAATGCCTCTAGCTCTATCAGAGGTTCATAACGTCTTTCACGTATCCATGCTCCGGAAATATGTATCAGATACTACTCATGTGTTGAGCTATGAGAATTTGGAACTGGATCAAGATTTATCATACGAGGAGAAGCCTGTTCAGATCCTTGATAGAAAGGACAAAGTCTTGCGAAGCAAGACTATTGCCTTGGTTAAAGTGCTGTGGAGGAACAACAAGGTTGAAGAGGTGACATGGGAACTTGAGTCTGATATGCGGGAGCGGCATCCTGAGTTATTTAGGTAATTTCGAGAATGAAATTTCTGTAAGGAGGGGATAATTGTAACACCCCAATTTGCTAATAAGGTTTAGGACCTTGATTAGCGTGACTGGAGGGCAATAAATGAATTAACATGTTAATATATGAGTTTAAATGAATATGTGATTATAATGCATGTTTAGGTGGAATAAATATGCATGTGGGCCCCGTTTGTTTGTTAGGGGTAAATTGGTAATCTTAGCCCGCTGAGGGCATAAAAGTAATAATTATGTTATATGATTAATACCACGTGTGAGTGGTGATATTATTGTGATGCACGTGCTAGACGGTCCTAGGGAGCTAATTAGTTTAAAAGTCACAACGGGATTAAATACCCGACTCGGGAGGAGCCTAGGGGTATTTTGGGAATTTTATGATTTGAGTTTGTGAGTTAATGGTTAATGGTAATTGAGTAACTTGAGTGACCATTAGTAACTATTGAGAGTAACAATTTTAGATGAGAAAATGGTAGATTTGTAAGAAAGGTGAAATGTCAAAAATGCCTTGAGGTTTAGTTAGGAAAGGAATTACATGGAGGAGTAAAGTGGTCTTTTGGTAGAATATAGAAACCTTCAGCTACGGGAAAAGATGATTCACGTTCTATACTTAGTCATATTCTGATTTTGCTGAAATTGGAAGAAAACCTAGAGGAGAAAAGGGAAAACTAAGGGCAAGAAGGAAGGGAGGAAGGGCAAGTCTCTTGGGATCAAGATGGGGATTAAAGCTAGGAAACTTAGAGGATTATTCAGCATATTGAGGTTCATCTTGAGTTTGTGATTGAGCTTGGAATTTGATTGGGAAAGCAGCTCCAAGTTGAATTCTTGATTGAGGTTTCTGGAGAGGCTCGGGATAGAGGACTGTACTTGTGACTTTGGTGCATTGAGGAGCTCGGGATACAGGTAAGAAAACTGTAGTACCTGTAGAGCAGGCATGAGCCCATAGTGTTGTTGCAGGGCACGACCCTAGATTGTATTACATGTGTAGGGTGTAGCCTTGATTGAATTATTATATACTTGAATGTTGTTTGAGTTATGCTATATGTGATTATAGTAGAATAAACAACAAAGGAGCCGAGAAAGGCGAAGGACCGGGAACGGCAGTGGGGCCGGGAATAACACTTAGCACATGGAGTGCTTATTGTTAAGGTGAGACCTCAATGGATACATGGGATATCCTTACGGTGAAAACCGAGACCCCAGGGTTTGGTAACGCTTCTGGGACGGCATGGCCGTATTTGTTTAGTCTGATTGACTATCTGTTTATCTGTGGATTATCTAATATATTGATTATATAATATGCATATGTTATGTGCTGTTTGAGTTTTCTTACTGGGCTTCGGCTCACGGGTGCTCTGTGTTGCAGGTAAGGGAAAAGAAAAAGTCAACTAGCCATGAGTACGGAGAGCATGAAGCGGCGCGTACATGTTTGGCCTGCCCGACTGCTTTGGTTGGGGGCATTTTGAGAAATGGCTGTATATAAACTGTGATTTTGATAGTTAATTAATTGTAAACCTATTTTGGGTTGTAAATATTTTGTAAACCTTATGTTGGGGATCCCGAATGTTAGACACTTGAAAATTTCAATGAAACAAAGTATTTTCAAAGGTTACAGCCTTAACTTTTGCTTAGTCACACTTTTGTTCTAAAAACCTCATTTAGCGAGTTAGTTGCACATTTTAAACTCACTTAGTAACGACTCTAAGGTAGTAGGGACTCTAAGGTAGTAGGGCGTTACACCTGGCCACATAATCCACCACATCCCTCTTCATGCTCGACCACCAATACAAAGCTCTCAGATCTTGGTACATCTTCGTCGTACCTGGATGTAAGGAATAGGGAGTGGTATGCGATTCATCTAAAATCTCCCGCTGGATATCAGAATCCATCAAAACACAGATCTGACCCTTGTACTTCAGTAACCCCATCTCCGAGATAGAAAAGTCCTTAGCCACTCCGACTAAGACGTTCTCTGTGTGACCTCTCAACTGGGAATTTTTCCCCTGCGCGTCCTTGATCCTCTCAAGGAGCGTAGACTGAAGAATGATGTTGGGTAATCGACCAACCACCAACTCTATACCCGCTCTGGTCATCTCCTCAGCTAGCTTATCAGATATATGTCTCAAATTGAACAATTGTCCTAGGCTTTTTCGACTCAATGCATTAGCCACTACATTAGCCTTCCCAGGATGGTATATAATATCACAATCATAATCCTTAACCAACTCTAGCCACTGTCTCTGGCGCATATTCATATCCTTTTGAGTGAAGAAGCACTTCAAACTCTTATGGTCGGTGTATATCTCGCATTTCTCACCATATAGATAATGTCTCCAAATCTTAAGTGTGAATACCACTGCTGCCAAATCCAGATCATGCGTGGGATATCTCTGCTCATACTCCTTTAACTGCCTCGATGCGTAGGCTATCACCTTACCAGCTTGCATCAGCACACACCCTAAACCCTATCTAGAAGCATCACAATAAACCACAAACTTCTCATTATCTGTCGGCAAACTCAATACTGGCGCGGTGATCAGTCACCGCTTCAACTCTTTGAAACTGTTCTCACATCTGTCTGTCCAAACATACCTTGTCATCTTCTTTATCAATTCTATCAACGGCATAGCTATCCTGGAGAACCCCTCAACAAACCACCGATAATACCCTGCCAATCCCAGAAAACTTCTCACTTCAGGATCATTGCTCGGTCTAGGCCAATCTCTCATTGCCTCAATCTTACTTGGGTCAGCCAGAATCCCCTCCTTACTAACGATATGGCCCAGAAATATAACTTGCGGTAACCAGAACTCGCACTTGCTAAACTTAGCATACAACCTATGCTCCCTTAACTGCTGTAATACCAAACATAAATGCTGCTCATGCTCTGTCTCTAACTGTGAGTACACCATAAATGTCGTCGATGAACACAATCACAAACTTATCCAGATAATCCTTGAAAACCCTATACATCATATCCATAAAAGCTGCTGGAGCATTGGTTAATCCAAAGGACATAACCAGGAATTCATAGTGTCCATACCTTGTTCGAAAAGCGGTCTTTGGTATGTCCTCTTCTTTAATACTTAACTGGTGGTAACTTGATCGGAGATCAATCTTGGAAAGCACTGTTCTTCCCTGTAACTGGTCAAATAAATCGTCGATTCTAGGCAGTAGATACTTGTTCTTAATGGTCAACTTTTTCAGCTCCCTGTAGTCAATACACATCCTAAGAGATCCATCCTTCTTCTTGACAAACAACACTGGAGCACCCTATGGCGAGAAACTCGGTCTGACAAACCCCAAATCTAGTAACTCCTACAACTGAATCTTCAACTCCTTCAACTTCGTCGGAGCCATTTTACAGGGTGTCCTAGATATTGGCTCCGCCCCTGGCGCCAACGCTATAACAAAATCAATCTCCCGCCGCTGTTGAAACCCTGGCAGATCCGCTGGAAACAAATCTGGAAACTCACATACCAATCTGGTCTCACCTGGTCCAACCGGCACAACCCTAGAGGTATCCATAACATTCGCTAGGAATCCTATGCAACTTTCCTGCATCAGGTCCCTAGCCTTCAGTGCTGAAATCATAGGTATTCACGGTCCACCAACTGTCCCCACAAATACAAAGGGTACCTCCCCTTGTGGTTCAAAAGTCACCATCCTATGCTTGCATTCAATCGTCGCCCCATACTTCGGTAACCAATCCATCCCTAGGATCATATCAAAGTCATCCGTCGCAAGCTCAATCAGATCAACAGACAACTCCCTACCATCTACCTCTACTGGTAAAGCTCTAATCCATCTCCTAGAGACTACAAGTTCCCCAGTTGGCAACAAAGTCTGAAAACGCCTAGCATACAAAACACTAGGTCTACACAACTGATCTATCACTCTAGCAGACACAAACGAATGAGTAGCTCCTGAATCAAACAATGTAGTATAAGAAGAACCAGCACTAGAAATCTGACCTGTCACAACCGAGGGGCTAGGCTCTGCCTCAGTCTGAGTCAAAGTAAACACTCTGGCAGGAGCGAGACTGTCACCCTGCTTCGACTCCTCTTTCTTGGCTTGTGGGCTGTCCTTCTTCAGATGATTGGCACTGCCACAGATAAAGCAGACCCTAATCCTGCACTCACCCTGGTGTCGTCCCAAATCATACCAGTCAACCATAAACAACAGTCCACATAACATACAGAGAGCATATAACACACAACGGGCCATGCCCTGGCATCATGCATATGTTAACTCATTCATCATACTCTATATGAAATAAGCAGGAAAACATGGCATTCAAGCACATATTCAAGCATATAAGTCAATCATGACCAACCAACCCTGAGTCAAGCTTGTCACTGACAGTAAGCATACATGTTCGGTCAATCTTCAGAAACCATAAACCTTGGCTCGCTTTGATACCAAGTTGTAACGCCCTACTTCCTTAGAGCCGTTACCAAGTGAGTTTAAAATGTGCATTTAACTCGCTAATCGAGGTTTTAAGACAAAAGTGTAAATAAAACATAAACAGAGTCATAAACTTTGAAAATAATTCCATTTACTGAAAAACCATAAAGCGTTAAACATTTGGGATCCCAAAAAACATACTGTTTAGAAATATTGCCAACTCAAAAGTATAACTAAAGTCGGCTAAACGACAAAATCTAGGATTAGTACAACCATGTCCCCAAAATACCCCTGGTCGTGGCAGCCAGCATGCCAAACATGTACGCGCCGCTTCACACTCTCTGTACTCATGGTTGATCGACTTTTCCCTTGCCCTTACCTGCACCACAGAGCACCCGTGAGCCGAAGCCCAGCAAGAAAACCCTCACAAGCAGATAACATAAGCATATTACAAACTTAACATATAAACAAGCCAACATCAGGCTAACCACATACGACCATGCCATCCCAGGCGCTTTACCAGGCCCTGGGTTTGCGGTCCACACCGTGAGGATATCCCAGGTATCCTTTTGGGGTCTCGCCCTGACAACTCGCACTCTGCGTGCTAAACGCTGCTCCCGGCCCCTTGCCATTCTCGACCCTCGCTCTTCCCGGCACATGCCGTTCATTCATATATATGCGCACATAGCATAATTAGACATATACTTAAAAATGAATAAAATCAATCAAAGGGCTACGCCCTGCAACACAATCACATATAGGGTCGTGCTCTGCAACACAAGATCTACAGGTACAACCGTTTTCTTACCTGTGTCCCGAGCTTTCCAAGCACCGATGTCCCAAGCACAGTCCCCTAGTCCAATCCTCACTGAAACCCTAGTCACAATGCACCAACAATATCCATCCATCAAATTATAATCCATTAAATAACTTTGGGTCATAATTCTAGTCTCTGGGACTTTGAATTCTATCAATCCGGGTGATAAAATCCATCCCAAGCCTTAACATTTGGATTCCCAAGCCTAAAATCTTTCTAAAGCCCAAAAATGCACTAAGAGCCGTGGCCCCATGAGGCCATGCCGCGGCCTGCCCCCAACCAGATTCCAACCCCAAAATAGGGCAGGCGCGCCACAGCTCAAGCAAGGGCATGCCGCGGCCCGCCCTTCTTCCTGGCAACCAAAATGCTTCAGAGGGCCGCGACTCAACAAGAATAATGTCGCGGCCCGACCCTTCGAACCCAGAGAAATCCTCCATTTTTGCCACGAAAACCCATCCAATTAACCCCAAAATCAACCAAACAACTCAAGCTAACCACCACAAAAGTTATATCATGGACTCAGCAACAAAACCTAACAAGAATTCTAGCTCAAAAACTCATCAAACTCAAAGATGATTCTTCATCCTTCCAACATGAAAAAATCTTAACACATTAGCAGAAATTCAAACACAATTAAGATAATTTAAAAGCTTCCCTTGCTTAATTGAGTCTCTGAGTTAATCTCCTAAGCTCCAAGCTCCTAGCCTCCAAAATTCTAACTTGATTCCTTAGTTTCCAATTAGTTTTCACCAAAAACCTCCAAGCTTCCAAGGAATAAGATAAGAGAGAGATAGAGAAAAAGAGTCGGTTTCCTTAGCTTCTGAACACTTCTCCAACTTTGTTTTATTTAACTTAAGCTTCTAAGGTTACCTCAAAGCTCGGGGTGCCAAAAATGTCCCCGAGGGAAAAATGGTAAATTTCCCCAATTTTTCCCTCCTAAACATTCTAACCTCAAATATATCTCCAAATATTTATTTCCATAACTCGATAACCCCATAAAACGTCTAATACCTGAAATACCCATCGACTAGCCCCGAGTCGGATTTTCGACCCCGTTGTGACTTTTTGGCTAACAACTCCCTAGGACTTTCTCAGATCGTGCAACATAGATATATCACAATTATTACAATTATCACATTTATGCCCTCAACGGGCTAAAATTACAAACATGCCCCTAATAACCAAACGGGGCCCACATGCATATTTAATTCACCTAAACATGCATTTTTAATCACATACTCACACAAATTCATATATCACAATATTAAATCACTTATTGCCCTCCAGGCACGCTAATCAAGGCCTTAAGCCTTATTAGCAAATTTGGGTCGTTACATGATATCTCTAGAAATCATGGGCTTAAGCCCTCTCATAAACCTCTAGACTCGCATGGCCGCAGTAGGTACTATTTTAGGTGCAAACCTTGCCAATCTACCAAACTTTTGAGCGTAATCGGTAACAGAAAGGTTTTCTTGAACAATGGTCATAAAATCATCCACCATGGTTGCTAGTATAGCTATATTGTAATAATTTTTGCTAAATGCTTGAACAAAACCTACCCAGGTCATAGTGCTCAAGTCACAAGTCTGCTTCACCATGTCCCACCATATCCTTGCATCCATCTTGAGTAGGTGAGCTACTCACGAAACCCTTTGATGGTCGTTTAGCTCCATGTGGTCAAAGATAGCCTCTATCAACTTCAACCAATCTTCCGCCACCATAGGGTCAGCTTTCCCTTTGAAGCTAGGTGAGCCTTGCTTCCTAAAATGTTCATAGACTAGCTCGAAACCGTAAGCCATTGGCAATGGTGCAGGTGGTGGTACTGGAGGCTGAGGCTTTGCCAACTGTACTTGGGGTGCTAAGGGTACTTTTCTGGTTTGGGACAACTCTTCGTCCCTCTGCCTTAACTGTTCCCTCAATCTTGTGATCTCTGCAGCCAAATCGATAGGTGGTGCAGCTGGGGCTGCTAATTGGACTGGTGGCATTTTCAGGTCAAAGATTTATGCAACATTAGGGTTTGCAGAGGCACCTCTTCCTCGGCCTCTTACCTTTCCCCTGCCACCTCTTGCTCCTCTTAATCTTGTCGACATTATGAAATTCGAAGGCACCAAAAGAAAATCGTAAGAGAGGATAAATTGCATAATGTTTTGGTTACTTTAAGAGCTAGTCGTACATGTTGTCATACATACTCATATCCATACAACATTTAGAGTTTACAAGAGAGAGAAAAGATAAACCTTATAATATCCAAAGTTTGCTCAAAAGTACCCCATAAATCAACATCCAAAAAAATGTCTAGATAAACACAATAAAATTCCATAATTTTTCAAGGGTCTTTAAGGAAGTCCCATTTTTATTTAAATAGGAATTATTTTGAGGAAGTTAAAATGGACTCTAGTCCTCAATTGTGGACTCGTCCCCTGAGTTGTAACCGAAGATGTTTTCCGAGAAGTGGAAGTAGTTAGGGGCATTAGCCATTGTCCTCATCTTGACGTTCACTTTTGGTATAGTGTGTATTACTTTCTGACGTGTAATTTCCACTTCCATGTCGTGTACCATCTTCAAACATTCCTCCATCTCTCTGTCATCATTCTTAACTAGGATCGCCTCCAAATGATGAAACTCATAGTTGTCCATGAAATCATGAATAATGTACTTGATGGTATCGAAGTCCAAGTAATACTGGACGACGTCGTGCCACACTACGGTCAACTGAAGGAGAGCCTCGGGGTATGCTGACAGTGATTTCCTCAGCACCCAATATTGCTCAATATGCCAAAGCAACGCTCCTTTCTTGTTAATCATTTCTTGAATACGCTCATAAACTGCTGCCGTTGTCTTTCGAACGACGATCCTCAAATATTCATTATCCTCATCGAGTTTTACTTTAGGTATAGCGCGAATGTCTTTAAGTAACTGTTTCTTAGTGGTCCTAATTATAGGAGGCATCTTTTCTATACTACAATTACAAAACAAAATATTTAAAACAAAGAAAGAAAATAACAATTAAACCAAGTACTTACGGCACGGTGAGGTGAGATTTTCCCGTCTTTAGCATGTATGCGGAGGGTCCTTGGAAACATGAACGACCTGACTCTGATACCATTTGTAGGAACACCCTAATCTATTATCTTATAAAAATGTCGCTCAACTCATTTTTATTTGAAAAGTACCATTTTAGAGAAAAGTTTCAGTGGGGCCTTGATAAAACATGCAATTTGGGCCCAATAGTTTGAAATAAAAATGTTGTGTCTTTATGCAGTCTTTGGAAATAAAATAAAAGTAACAAGTCCCACTAACATAATTAATCATAAACTATAACATAAATTCTTAATTATTTTTGGCGCTCATCTTGATTGTTAATCGTTCATAGGACACCTCACATCATACATGCCTAGACGTCAGAACCTCCCACAACACTATGCATGCCAAGGAGAAACCCTATTGCCTACCAGAAAGGAGGAAAAGTAAAGGGGTGAGCTAAGAGTCCAGTAAGAAAGTACAAACAAATGCAACAATATTCAAGAAGCATACAAGGAAAACTACATACGTATCGTAAGCTTATGGAAATTCATATCGTAACCATATCATATTCATATTAAATTCATACTCATATTCGTAATCATAATCATAATCATAATCACACATCTTATGATCATGGAACCCCTATTGTCCATGTCACATCTTGAGGTAACCAGCAAAAGTATAAACCGGTAAGACCTCCTCTATGAGGTAAATAAGAGCTCAGGTCCTCGAATAACCTCGACGTGTCTGCCCTATGAGTTACGTCATATCCTTATTTGTAACTCATTTGTTGTGTCGCATTCAGCAGGCTAACAACCTACTGCTTTTCATACAACATAGAAGCAGACATACAAAAATTCATTTCATAACATAGTAATTCATACTTTTCATAACACTATAGCTTACCATAGCTAATACTTTCCATAACACCATAACTCTTGCAATCATATTAGTTCATACTTTTCATAACATAATGCATAGAAATTCTAGCTAACTTCCTTACGTCAAGTCCAAGCAAAATATAAAGTGCAGGGAACTTCACAACGAGCCTAAAATCACAAACAAACGTTCGTCTTACAATCATGTAAGATTACACATGCCCAACATACATACCCCACGTGTGCATGAGCCATGCACACGTGACTCAAGTTGCACCACAACTTTATTCATACAACGTCACATAGATTCATAAAAGAATAATGTCAATTCTACTAAGTAATTCTCAATGATTTCAAATAAGGAACCATGGATTTGATTAAATAACATATATTTGAGGGTAAAAGTGAATTTGCATGTAACATGCATACGTTAGACGGTTCTTAAAACTAGTGTTGAAGTTGGAATTATTTGTTCATTTATTTTCTTGTCAATTTCACAAAATTAAGCAACATAAAATAATAGCCAATTGATTATTACCACTTTATTCCTTTAAAACATACATTTGCTATCCATAAATTTTACTACAAAAATTCAATTTATTAAAAAAATTCTTTAGTCATAATTTAAAAAAATATTAATATAATTTATTATTATTTAAAAAAAATAAAATGAGGAAAAAAGGCGTGTGGAGCTTCCTTCTCTCTCCCCATGAGTCGGAAGAAAAAGGAGGCGCCGAAGCCGGCGGCGGTGGCCGTTTCTACGGATTGTATTCAGACGAAACCAGATCTCCCTTTAATTCAAGAACACGTCGTACTGGAGAACAGCATTGAGGAATACCATGATCCGTGTGAAGTGTTGGAAGCTGATTCGTATGCGGAACAACTTTTGCCATTGGATACAGAGGGCACAACAGGTCCGTCCAAAGCAGCTAGTTGGGCCGAGGAGGTGGAGAAAACAGATTATCAGAACTCAGTTAAAGACGTGTGGAGCAAATTCAAAGCCAACCAGGTGAAAACTCCGTCTACTAGCTTGGATTTCATAGAGCCTATGAAGGTTGGGGATCAAATAATTGCTAAACTAGACATTGATGAAATTGAGGTTGAAGCTTCTTTTTGGCGCACATCGATTGTATGTGTAGTTTTGGGTGCTAATCCCCTCTTTCGAGTATTCGAAGGATTTGTGAAAAGAGTATGGGGTAACCTTGGTATTGACAGGATAGTCCGCATGAACTCTGGGTTTACCTTGGTAAGCTATCGTGATGTTGCTACTAGGGATCTCGTCCTGGAAACTGTTGTGATTCACTTCGACAAAAAACCAGTTGTACTTCGTCCCTGGACACCTGATATGGACACAGTGCAGATGGTGAAATCGGTTCCGGTTTGGGTTCGATTAAACGGCTTGGGGCTTCAATATTGGGGTCGTAAGAGTCTAAGTGCTCTAGTTAGCACTATAGGCAAACCCATTATGATTGATCAAGTTACTCGTGATAGATCGATGGTCAAATTTGCGAGAGTTCTTGTTGACATGGAAATCTCTGAGACCCCTCCTAAGACTATCTCGTTTGTTAATGAAAGAGATCAATTAGTTGAACAATTGGTGGAATACGAATGGCTTCCCTCTAAATGCAAAGCTTGTGACTGTTTGGGACATACTATGGTGAACTGTTCGAAGGATAAGGGGTACATTTGGGTTAAAAAGTCCAATCCAGATTATAAGAAATCATAGATGATTGCTAAAAAGAACATTGCTGAGCCTTATGTTGATAATAAGCAGGCTACTACTTCTCAGGAAGCCTCAAGTGAAGCAGCTGCTGTTGCTGTAACCTCTGCTACTTCTCAGGATACCTTAATTTCGTGCGAAACAGCTACTGTTATTGTAAACAAGTCAGCCAATTCTAATGTCGGTATAGTAGCAAAGCAAGTTACTGTTAGTAAAACAGGGGTGGCAAAGGATACAGGAACGGGGGGTGAGTGGATAACGCCAAGAAGGAGAGGAACCAAGACCAATACTGTCCAACCTTCTAAAGCATTAAATCAAAATGGATATGCAGCGCTCCAAGAGCCAGGGGATGGGAATTTGGCTACCAATTCTAACTCTAGTCAATATGGAGAAGTGCAACATCCTTAGTTGGAATGTTCGGGGTATGAATAAAGGTAATAAACAGAGAGATATTCGCGACTTGTGTCGATTGAATAATATCGGTTTTGGGGCGCTCTTTGAGACCAAAGTCCGCCATGAGAAAACAGCAGGAATAATTAGTAATAGTTTTCCCAACTGGGATTATTACTCGAGTAGTGTGATATCATACAGAATATTGCTTATTTGGCAATCGAAATTTGTGCAAGTTCAAATTCTTGGTGAAGATACTCAGTTTGTGCATTGTAAAATCAGAGTTTCTGGTCATAAAACTGAGTTCTTTTTAACTGCTGTGTATGGCTCAAACTCTATTTTGGACAGGAAAATTTTGTGGGATAAGCTTGCTGGGTTAGGGTATTTGAATCTTCCTTGGATTGTTTTAGGAGATTTCAATGCTATGTTTAGCTATCAAGACAGGAATGGAGGTAGACCCATAACTGCAAAGGAGGTTTATGATGCTCAAAATTGGCTGTCCTTAGGCCAATTAGATGAATTTCGCTGTGCTGGTTCCTCTTACACCTGGTCTAATAAGCATGAAATAGGGGACCGAATATACTCAAAGTTGGATAGGGTCTTTACTAATGAGAAATGGCTGGATCTCTTTCCTAACACAGAAGGAATTTGTAAATGGGACAGTATTTCAGATCATAGTTACCGTGTAATCAACAACCATGTTATAGGGAATATTGGTATCGAGCCTTTTAGGTTTTTTGACTGCTGGATGTTCCATAGTATGTTTAAAGATGTTGTTCTTGATAGTTGGAACAAAGCTACCTCTAAAGCAGGCCTTGCCGATATTATCCTAAAACTCTACAGGGTGAAACAAGTGTTAAAGAAATTCAACAAAAAGTAATTGGGAGACATTCCTCACAGCTATCAGATAGCTAAGGAAAGCTTCAATTTGGCCCAAGGTGCCTTAGCTAATGACCCTCTCAATGCAATGCACCAGTTAACTGAATAGATCAAGCTTCAAGAGTTTATTCAAGCTAGGAAGAGGTATGTTAGTTTCCTCCAACAAACCAGTAAAATAACTTGGCTGCAATTTAATGATGAAAACTCCCATTACTTTCATGCAATCATGAAAAAGAGGAGGGCTGAGAATAGAATTACTTCATTTGTGGTAAATGAGGAGGTGATTGATGGTTATGATAAGGTGGTAGAGCATTACTTTAATCACTTCAGGAACTTCATGGGGAAGAAGAGTTCGGCCAATAAAATGATTGATACCAATAGCCTGAGTTTTGGTGAAAAACTTTCTGTTCCGCAGCAGGTCAAATTGATCAGGCCATTCACTAAGGAAGATGTGAAAGAAGCTTTGTTTGGCATTCACTCAATTAAGAGCCCCGGTCTGGATGGGTCTGGTGCAGGTTTTTTTAAAGGCCTTTGGAATGAGATAGGAAATGACATTAGTATGGCAGTGTTAAATTTTTTTCGTGATGGTGTTCTTCCCAACGATCTCAATGAGACTGTTATCTCCCTCATTCCGAAGACTGATTCCCCAAAAACAGCAGCAGATTATAGACCTATTGCTTGCTGCAATACACTCTATAAATGCATTTCTAAAATGCTTTGTTCTCGTTTGTCTGAAGTTCTTCCTTTTTCGATCCACAGTAATCAAGGGGCTTTCATCAAAAATCGTCTCCTGGCTCATAATATACTCATTTTTCAGGACTTTCTCAAGGATTATACGAGGAAAAACATTTCAGCTAGATGTATCATGAAGATCGACCTCAGTAAAGCTTACGATACAGTTGATTGGCAGTTTGTGGATGACCTTCTCAAGGGTCTTTGTTTCCCTTCGAGGTTCATTCATTGGGTGTTGGTTTGTTTAAAGGGAACCTCTTATTCGTTGATGCTCAATGGTCGGCTTCATGACACCTTTAGAGGGGAAGAGGGTCTTAGACAAGGAGATCCGATATCTCCTCTTTTGTTTGTTTTGATTATGGAGTATCTGACTCGGCTTTTACTTCAGACTTCTAAACGAAAAGGTTTTGGTTTCCATCCCTTATGCAAGCATGTAAATCTTGTCAATCTCTGTTTTGCAGATGATCTAGTTATTTTTTGCAAGGGAAATGAGAAATCAATGAGACACACAGTCTGCCATTGATAGCTTTTGTGCTACAACAGGCCTCTCAATCAACAACACAAAGTCTCATATATACTTTGGAGGCATGAAAGACGATTGTAAATCTCAACTTTTGGAGATTACTCAAATGGAAGAAGGCTCTTTTCCGCTTAAGTATCTTGGAATTCATCTAAGACCAACAAAATGGAGAGCTGCAAACTGTGGGGAAATCATTGAAAAAATCCAGCAGAACCTCCATTCCTGGGCAAGTAAGAATCTATCTTTTGCGGGCCGAGCCCAACTCATTCATTCAGTCCTTCTTGGAATTAGGAATTTCTGGATGAATATCTTCATCCTTCCTCAGAAAGTTGTTGCAGTCATAGATAAAAGCTGCAGAGATTTTCTTTAAGGGTTGAAAGGGAACCGTAGCAAACTTCACCTCACTTCTTGGGAGCAAGTCTGTCTTCCCAAAAAGTATGGAGGAGTTGGCTTCTTTGGGGGCAGGAAGTGGAATATTGCGATGATGGCCAAGTACATTTGGGCTATATCGAGCAAAAAGGATTGCTTATGGGTCAAATGGATGGATTCAATCTACCTTAAAGGTCAAAGTTTCTGGTCTGTTCCCATAATAAATGACACAAACTGGTACTTTCGGAAATTATTGAAGCTGAGGAATGTTATAGATTGTGCTGGTCCGGTTTGACTGCACTTTCACTAAGAAAATTCAGCAAGAAGTTAGTTCCTGGTCCGGTTTTAGGGGCTGGCCTCTTACCATTGAGGCCTGGAAGATTTGGAGCATCAATGTCTGTTCAGACCTACTGACTTTGGTTTGCAATGCTATACTTTCAGCAGTTTATTACTCAGTTTCGTGTAATAGAAATAGGTGTGTGTTTGATTTGTGTTGTAGCTCAGTGATGGTAGTTAGTTCATCTATAAAATTAGCTATCAAAGCTAGAGTTAAGGGAATTAATTGTACCAAGGCTAAGAAAAGAGAAAGAGAAGTAATTTGCCTTATAATTTCCCTTTAACTCTTCCTTCTTGCTGTTTGCTGTAGCTGTTAGCTACTGATGGCCTTGTATCTGTTTTGTGATTGTTGATTATAAAGTTCTTCTTTTCCTCAAAAAAAAAAAAAAAAAGAAGATTTTTTTTGTAGTTAATTGTAAAATAATTAATTTGGAATGAGTAATTTATTTCACAAAGTCATTTTTATCTTGGCAATAGATGTTAAAACGTCACATATCAATTGAAAAAAATAACATTTCTAGAATCACAAAATTATACATTTAAGTCATCTATATATAAATGTTAGAAAAATCCAACTGTATTCCCATTTATTAAATAAATCATTTGGTCACCCTTTAAAAATAATGTTACTTAATTATTTTGTAAAAAAAAAAATACATAAATATATATGAGAAAATAACCATTAAAGTATGGAAAAATCACATTTTTCATGTACATAGTCCTAAGGTTTAATTTACTCGAGCACATGCTTTACTTATTTTATTTAAAATACATTTTCTCCTAACAAACCAAAAATTCCAGCAAGCATTTATTTACATTAATCCTTAATAATTAAATTTATAAGCATAAAAAAATATAGTTTCTTTCACAATCTTTGTAAAAAAAAAATATTGCATGCATTTGATGAAGGAAAAATACATATTCACATGTGAAATTTACCCATTTTTCTTGTCATTATTTTAAAAGGTGAATTACAAAACATGATTGGTTCTCTTGCAAAATTATTTATAAATTTCAATAGAATGCATAATAAAATCAGCAAGCATAGATTTAAAACACATGCTTATATGCACTTCACACCATATTTAAACATGTAACACTAACAACCATAAATCACACAAGTCTAGGCCTCAATATACACCCATAGCCGAAACCTTTATGCTCAAACAACAACAAATCCAAACCTCAAACCCTAGCATGCATCTATTATCATCTTTTCATACTTACAAATAGATCACTAGAATCAAAATACTAATGGCAACATAAACATAGGATCCCCACAAGGATTTTCGAAAACCCTAGATGATGCAACATCAAAACCAATATGATCATGTTTCTAATATCAAGACAAAATCAACAAACAAAAGAATCAACAACAATATCAACTATACTCACAATCCCTTTTAAACACCCTAGGTCGACCCTATAGGCATCCAACAATATTCAACCCTCCAAACCCATAAACAAAATCCTTGGCATGTTTCTATAGATTTGATAAAAATAAATACATGGAAAACAACCATCAACACACATAGGAAATCAAAAATAAAGACAACAATTAACAACCAAAATAACAACACGACAATAGCAAGGCTAAAGATTCACTACCTCCTTGATGGTGTTCAAAAACACAAAAGGTAACCAATCCTTGGCACCCTAAGGATTTCGAAACATCACAACAAAAGAAAGAAAACATTCTTAGGATTTGGAAGAAGAGGGAGCTTAGACTTAGATATTAAAAAAAAAGAGCACATACCTATGGTTTTTTGAACCCTGTTCTTCTTCTCATCCTTCCTCTCGTCTTCGTGCTCTCTCTCTCTCTCTCTTTTTGTCTCTCACTTTCTCTCTCTATGCACACGAGCCCTCCCACTCTCTCGTCTCCTTCTAGTTCACGTTAGCAAGAATGAGTTCCCAAGACTCAATTATTCCAATTTAATCTAACCTAAGAGTGGAAACTAAATTCTAGTGTGAATGAGAAGGTTCCCCAAATGAATTCCCTTGATTCTTGCTTGAAAATCACCTTGAAATAAAGGGAATTGTCAAATATCCCAAAATGGAAAAACCATTACCCATTTCTCTCCTTCTCTCTCTCTACCTCATGTCCAACACACACACACACACACTAACTCTCCTAAATCTACGTACTCAAAATGACCAAAGACAACCCATAGGGAAAAATCAAATCCCACATTTTCTACCATTATTTGATTTTCTTAAATTTAAAATAATAAAAATTGATCTAGGATAAAGAAGGTATTTTCTCTCTTCCCTTTTCCCCTCTCTCCCACACCACTCTCTCTATCTCTTTGCTTTTCTTTTTCTTCTTAATTAATGAAATAAAATAAAAGAATCACTAAAATAATAACAATAAAATAATGCATGGGAAAAACTATTGCATGCTCACCATGAAACCATGTACATGCGCACACACAAGTGCTATTGTGCATTTCTACTAACCATGTACCTTTGTGCACACAACCAAATCTCAAGAATTTACAAATTAAAACAATCAAATAACACATTTAACAAATTTTAAATTCACATAATTTCTACCAAATAATTCAAACAATTAAAAATAAATTCCTAACACTTAACAATTAATAATAAAATAAAGCACAAGATTAAATAAATAAATTTTTTTGGTGCGCTACACTAATCCTAGGACCGCCAAATGACAGAAGATCGATAATGATCAGATGACATACCTTTGGCATCTTCGCCTTGGTCATATTAACTATGATAGGATTTAAAGACTTACAAATGATGAACCTTTGAGGGAACTCACAATGGGTGACTTACCTATCAGCAAATTTTGTGTGGAAGGTAAAATGACTAAGCACCCATTTTCTACAAAAAGAGAAAGGGCCAAAGTACCCCTAGGGCTCATTCATATCGAGGTTTGTAGACTAATTAATGTTCAGGCGAGAGGTGGTAATGAATATTTCGTCACTTTCACTGAAAATTATTCTAGATATTCATGTCTTTGCCTAATGCAAAAGAAATCTGAAAATTTTGACAAGTTTAAAGAATTCTTAGCAATGGGCCAAAACCAGTTAGGTAAAACTTTAAAGATCTTGCGATATGATAGGGGTGGAGAATATTTGGATAACTAGTTCAAAGATCATCTCACTGAGTGTGGGATTCTATCTCAACCATTCAGACCGCTTACAACATTTTAAATGTTGTACCGTCTAAGGCTATCTCCAAAATGCCTCTAGAACTATGGAATGAACATGAACTGTTACGCCCTACTACCCAGGGACCGTTACACTGTGTGTTTTAAATAGTGCTCAACTCACTAAATGAGTCATTAGGCCATAAACGTGCATCTAAGTTGGATTACTGGTCCAGGGTTAAAAATTTATGTTAAAAGGAATGGATGTTTCATTAAAACATTAAACTATACATGGGATCCCATAATAACGTTTATAAAGTTGTTTACAGTTCAAAAATGGCCATTACAATTTAAAAGTTACAACTCGCTGACCTAAGCGGAAAAAATAGGGTTAAACCCTAGTTCCTCTGAGAATCCTTGGCCGTGGTGGTCAAGCTACCATATATGTACACATCACCACCTAAGTTCTCCAACTCATGGCTGGTCCAGCATCCTTTTTCCTTTACCTGCACCACGTAGCACCCGTGAGCCAAGACCCAACAAGAAAACTTAAACATGCCCATAAGCAGTGAATAACACATTTCCATATCATAATAAACATGCTCAACAGCAATGACCCTACTCATGCATGTATACCATTCATATAAATGACTATAGTGTCATATGGGACCAAATTCCCTAAATAAATGATTAAGTGATTCATATCGGGGTCGGTTGCCCAAGCACATGACTAATAAGTCACACTAGGGTCTCAACGCCCTAGGATCTGGGACTAATAAGTCACCTTGGGGCCCATTGCCCTATCATCTGTATAACCAGCCTTGGAGCTAGCCTAGTGTACCTGGCGCTTTAGTTTTCTATGACCATTGGGTGGGACAAGCGTGTCATACACTCTTGCTTAGATCTAATCATATCGACTAGTGCTCAGCGTGCTAATGCCGCCCTTGAATGATAAGCCAATGCTTTACGACAAACGCTCAATGCTATTGCCGCCCTTGACTTGTAAGTCAATGCTTTACGACCAGCGCTCATCGCTATTTCCGCCCTTGACTGATAAGTCAATGCTTTACTCAAGTATATAATGCTAACAAGAATTCATCATATAAAAAACATCCATATATAGAGAACTCAACATGCTTCATCAATAATCACATGCATAATCATAATCATGCGCATTTATAGGGGCCAATGCCCAATCAAAACTATAACCAACATTCGGGCCAAGTTGTAATTGTTAGGAAAATATGTATTTGCCTCAATGGAAATGGTAAGAAAATACAACTCTATGCAATATATTACAAATAAATAATGATTGATTAAAAAGAGTGTTACAACTCTATAACTGAAAATACAAATAAATATAGAGAAAGAAGAAAAAGATGATTGAAATAGAAAATACAACTTTTGACAAAAACATACAAATAAACTTGAGGTAGTAAAAAGAAAGATGTAGATGAGATTACAACTCAAAGCAAAGATACAAGTAAATATAACAAGAATAATAAGAAGAAAAACAATAGAAGAAAATAAGAACAAGAACAAAATAATAAGAAACTCTCACTCACACAACCAAAGTGAAGAGTGTTGAGGATCACCAACTTGAACAAGGTTTGAAACCTTTGTCCAAAAGCTTATTTCCCCCTAACTCAAGCACTAAGGGATCTCTCACAGATTTTAGGAAATGCTTTATGGAATAATCAAGCCTTAAGGTGTTTCTAGCCAAGTGCTCTAGTGGATAGAAAAGTTGTGTCTTTCAAGTGAGCAATAGGCTCCTATTTATAGAGTTTAGAGAAACCCTTTGAATTTCAAATTCGGCTAACCCCCATGGCTGTTACCAATGATAAATTGGATGTTTATGGAATTAAAAGTGAGATTTGGGAGTTATTTGGGTTTTTGGAGCCGTTCAACACAATTTGGAAAAAACTGAAAAATGGTCAGTTTTTGGCCTGTGGCCGCGGCCAGGGACATTAGTGGTTGCGGCCACTGCTCTCTGTCTCACAGGCCGCGGCCACTGACCTTTTTCAACACAAAATTTTGTGCTGTTTTTCCAAAAGGTTCCAAACCCTCCCAAATGATTTTGTAACCCCCAAACACATTATTGGGGTTAAAATTATATCTCTAACAACCATTTCACATATGACTTTATGAAATTCATCTCAATATTGTGTAACACCAAATTTACACAATAAAGGGTAATATTTGGAAGTTACAAATTTGGCTGAATTTGTAACACAAAATATGTTACATATTTGGATATTTCTCATATATCTAAATATTGTAACTCTCTATTATATGTTACAATATGTGATACTCTTTGTCACATTTATTTAATCTAAAATATTATAATATAATATTACATTATATTATAAAATAATATAACATTCCCCCACTAGATTAAATAGTTATCTTATTGTAACACTTATTTAATCAATCATTATATTTTAAAATATAACATATCCCCCACTTGATTAAATAAGAACTCTCTCTTATAGGAGTCATTGCATTAGTGCATAAAGTATAGTGTTTTTCAACTTGAAATTTACTGTAGTGTAATTATCACAAAATTTGTTGAAAATTTGGTTGCACTAGGCATTGAACCATCTTTTCATGATAACAAATCGGTGATAACACACACACACATTTGCGATGTTCACTTGAGACCTCTATGTCTCGCTTTACACTGTTAATGGCCATGTGCACTTTCCATTCATGGACGTTCTTGAGAATACTCCCAATTCTCATGAGAGGCGGCACCACCCCTAGGTCCAGATAGGTAGAATTCTTACAGTATTTTGTTACCAAAATACTTGTCTTCACAAGACTGAATTCTATTAGTAAACCTTTCAGTATTAACCCTCAACTTGGTAACTCACAAGTACTCAATATCTTAGATGGGACTTGTTTTGAGTACAACTAATATTCACTTAATTGACTTGTTGTTACCTATTGAACCTAACAGTAGTTAAATAACTAGTGTTAAGATAGGTTACCATCAATCGTAAATCTCTTTAGGAAGTTTAAGTCCCATCCCTCGAGATGATGTAGCCACTAAATCCCTCGTTAGTGGCTTAGTGAAAAGATCCGCCAGATTTTCACATGTTCTCACATAGGATATTGAGATGACTCATTTTTGAATCAAGTCTCTTACATATCCATGTCTTAGAATAATGTGTCTAGACTTCCCATTGTACACTCCGCTTTATGCTCAAGCCAATGTCGCTTGGCTATCATAATGTATCAATATAGTGGATACATTCTCTTTGATTAGGGGTATCTCTATCAACAGATCCCTTAACCATTTGACCTTTTTTCCAGTAGCAGCCAGAGCTATAAACTCTGCTTCCATAGTGGAATGAGATATACAGGTTTGTTTCTTGGAACCCCAAGAAATTGCACCCCCACCAAGTGTAAATACCCAACCAGTAGTGGACAAGTTGTCCCTAAGATTGGATATCCAACTTGCATCTGTATATCCTTCTAAGATTGAAGGAAATTTGGAGTAGTGAAGGCTTAGTCCTTTGGTTTTCTTGAGATAACCTAGGACTCTTCCAATAGCCTTCCAGTGATCCACACTTGGATTACTTGTAAACCTATTAAGTTTACTCACCGCAAATGCTATATAAGGTCTAGTACATTGAGGAGCGTACATTAGACTTCCTATAGCACTAGCGTACTCCAATTGAGCCACCGATCTTCCTTCATTCTTCTCTAGTTTTACACTATGGTCGAATGGTAAAATTTGTTCAATACTTTCTCAACATAGTGGGCTTGACCCAACGCAAAACCCCATTATGTTTCTTTACTTTGATACCAAGTATGGTGTCAACTTCTCCAAGATCTTTCATCTTGAAGGTTGATGATAGAAACCTCTTCATTTCTTCTATCCCTTTCGTGCTATCACTTAGAATAAGCATGTCATACACATATACGCAAACAATGATCACATATCCCTTACAAGTTTTGGAATACAAACACTTGTCTCCATTGTTATGCCTAAACCCATTAGGCATGATGGTTTAATCAAAATTTTCATGCCATTGCTTAGGAGCTTGTTTCAATCCATATAAGGATGTTACAAGTCTACATACTTTATGTTCATATTTTGGTAGGAGAAACCCTTCGGGTTGTTCCATATAGACCTACTCATTGAGGTCACCATTAAGGAATGCCGTTTTGACCTCCATTTGATAAACATACGAGTTGTGTATAGAAGCTAAAGCGAACAAAATTCATATAGAAGTTGTTCTTGCAATAGGAGCATAGGTATTGAAATAATCGATACCTTCTTTTTTCCTAAACCCTTTAGCTACTAATCTAGCTTTAAAGGTTTGAATAGTTCCGTCAGTGTAGTATTTTCTTCTAAATACCCACTTACACCCAATTGGCTTAGACCCCGGTGGGAGGTCTACCAATTCCCAAGTGTTATTGGAAAGAATGGAATCCATCTAATCATTGATGACTTCTTTCCAAAATGCACTATCTCTCGATTGCATAGCTTCTCTATAAGTCTTAGGATTATCTTCAATGAGAAGTACAATAGGAGTTTTCCTAATGACTTCCTCTCTATTTCCTTCTACCATGTAGAAGGAAATTCGTTGAGAATCTATCTCATCCACTACTAGACTTTTCTCCTTTTTAAGTCTTTGACTTCTTCTAAGTTCAAAGGGTTGCTTTACATTCTTTTGAGAATTCTCCTCTTGAGAATCAACTTTGGATGCAGAAGCTTGAGAATTATTCTCATATAACAAATTATCCCTTAAAGATGTTGAAGCTTGAGAATTGTTGTCACATAACATATTCTCAAAAAATTCAACTTCTCTAGATTCAATCACAATATTAGACTCTAAGTCTAATAGCCTATAAGCTTTACTATTGTTGGCATAACCAACAATAGCACACTTTATGGCTCTTGAACCAAACTTTGTTCTATTAGGTTTATTTTTCTTGCAATATGCAAGACACCCCCACACTTTGAAGTACCATATGTTGGGTTTTCTTCCTTTCCATAACTCATATGGAGATATCTCATTTTTCTCCATCGGTATTCGATTAAGAATGCGACAAGCGGTTAATAATGCTTCCCCCCATAAGTTGAAATTCAACTTAGAAAACACCAACATAGAATTTATCATCTCTAGATAAGTCCTATTTTTCCTTTCGGCAACACCATTGTATTGTGGTGTATAAGGTGCGGTGCACTCATGAATTATACCATTTTCTTCACAAAATGCATTGAATTCATTAGAGAAGTACTCTCGCCCTCTATCACTTCTTAGCACATTAATATTTTTATATAGTTCATTTTCAACTTCTAATTTATATAATTTAAAAGCATCAAAAGTTTCATCTTTATGCTTTAAAAGAAACACATATGTATATCTACTAAAATCATCTATAAAAGTAAGAAAATAGCTTTTAACACCTCTAGTTAAAACACCATTTAATTCACAAAGATCACTATGAATTAGATCTAGTAAATTAGATGATCTTTCTACACTAGGAAATGGTTTCTTAATAATTTTTGCCTTAACACATGTTTCACATTTACCATAGTTTTTAATATTGCATGCAATCATACAACATTTTACAAATCTTTTCACGGTTGAAAAACCTATATGCGATAGTCTAAGATGCCACAAAAATAAAGAATCATGCTCAACAATATAGGCAGAATTAGCATTTTTATTGATAACATTGAAAGTTACATCATTGGTGCACAATTTAACCATACCCTCACAAGAGTATTCCTTTCCCAAAAATACATTCAATTTGGTAAGTATAAGTTTACCAGACTCAAAAACAGCTTTAATGCCGGGCTTGCCAAGCAAATCACCACTTACCAAGTTTCTACTCATTTTGGGAACAGAAAGTACATTCACTAATGTAACTTTCGTGCCGGAGGTGAAAAGACTTCAATGGTACCTTTTCCAAGTACCTTGGATTTGCCCTCATTGCCCATTTGAATCTCATGGTTGCTCTTTGACACTTCAAAGGTCTTGAACAATGTTTTGTCATAGGTGATATGGACGGTGGCACATGTATCATACTACCACCCTTTCACCTTGCCTTGGACCACATTCACCTTACTAACGGTAGCAACTATGTTTTCCTCTTGAGTTGCATTCACCTTAGGTCCTTGTTGGTCTTTTCTATGCCTACACTCTCTAGCATAGTGACCCTTTTTTCCACACACAAAGCAAGGATCTTTCTCACCCTTAATCTTGTTTGGGTTAGTTTTTGGACCCAAGGATTTCTCGACCCTTTTTCCCTTTGTTTTTGGGATGTTTTGGTTGTGACACCACATTTTCTTTGGAAGTCTCTCCATTAGATACCTCCACAAGTTTATCTCCACGTATCGATTCCTCCTCGATTCGAATATGTTTTTAAATTTCCTTCAAAGAATAATCCTCATTTTTATAAAGGATTCTTTTCCTATAGCTCTTCCAAGTTGGTTGTAATTTAGCCTCTACAGCACCAACTTGAAAGGCCTCGGGAAGCTCAATCTTTAACACTTTCAATTTGTTAACAATTATATGCAATTCATGTATTTAAGGAAGAATAGGTTTATCACCAAAAAATTTGAAATCAATGTATTAAGATACCAAAAAAATTTGGGTACCTTCCTCTTCCGTCTTGAACTTTGTCTCAAGTGCGTCCCATATCTCCTTTGCCAATTTGATCTCGGTGTAGAGGTCGTAGAGCCTATCGGAAAGAGCGTTGAGGATATGACCCCTACAAAGGAGATTTTCCTCCTCCCTCTTCCTTCTTTTCTCCACCTCCTCGGGAGTGTCCTTGTCGGATGGCGTTGGGAGAGGTTCTAGAGTGGCTTCTAGAATGTAGGCGATTTTGAGAGTGGTCAAAAGGAATCTCACCTTGTCTTGCCACATAGTGAAATTGGACCCATAAAACCTATCCAAACTCACTAGGTCTTGATTCATTATCTTGATGGTTTCACCTTCTATTGAAAAAAACAAGGATAAGATTTTGAATGTTAGGAAAATATGTATTTGCCTCAATGGAAATGGTAAGAAAATACAAATCTATGCAATATATTACAAATAAATAATGATTGATTAAAAAGAGTGTTACAACTCTATAACTGAAAATACAAATAAATATAGAGAAAGAAGAAGAAGATGATTGAAATAGAAAATACAACTTTTGACAAAAAGATACAAATAAACTTGAGGTAGTAAAAATAAAGATGTAGATGAGATTACAACTCTAAGCAAAGATACAAGTAAATATAACAAGAATGATAAGAAGAAAAACAATAGAAGAAAATAAGAGCAAGAACAAAATAATAAGAATCTCTCACTCACACAACCAAAGTGAAAAGTGTTGGGGATCACCAACTTGAATAATGTTTGAAACCTTTGTCCAAAAGCTTATTTCCCCCTAACTCAAGCACTAAGGGATCTCTCACAGATTTTAGGAATTTATTTATGTAATAATGAAGCCTCAAGGTGTTTCTAGCCAAGTGCTCTAGTGGATAGAAAAGTTCTGTCTTTCAAGTGAGCAATAGGCTCATATTTATAGAGTTTAGAGAAACCCTTTGAATTTCAAATTCCACCAACCCCCATGGTTGTTACCAATGATAAATTGGATGTTTATGGAATTAAAAGTGAGATTTGGGAGTTATTTGGGGTTTTGGTGCCGTTCAACACAATTTGGAAAAAACTAAAAAATGGTCAGTTTTTGGCCTGTGATCGCGGCCAAGGACATTAATGGTCGCGGTCACTGCTCTCTGTCCCACAGGCCGCGACCACTAACCATTTTCAGCACAAAATTTTGTGCTGTTTTTCCAAACGGTTCCAAACCCTCCCAAATGATTTTGTAACCCCCAAAACACATTATTGGGGTTAAAATCATATCTCTAACAGCCATTTCACATATGGGTTTATGAAATTCTTCTCAATATTGTGTAACACCAAATTTACACAATAAAGGGTAATATTTGGAAGTTAAAAATTTGTAGCTGAATTTGTAACACCAAATATGTTACATATTTCGAAATTTCTCATATATCTAAATATTGTAACTCTCTATTATATGTTACAATATGTGACACTCTTTGTCACATTTATTTAATCTAAAATATTATATTATAATATTACATAATATTATAAAATAATATAACAATAATGCCCTGGATAACCAAGACCATTACACTGTGTGTTTAAAATAGTGCAAGACTCACTAATCAAGTCGTTTGAATATAAATGTGTTAAATAAAGACATCTAACAGGTTAGAGTTAAAATATTTTGATCGTGAACTGTTAATTTTCATTAAAACAAACATTTGATACATGGGATCCAAAAAATAGTATTTACATGGTGGAAAACACCCTCAAAAGCTGATACAATGAAAGCCAGTCTAACGACAAAATACAGGTTAAAGCACAAATTCCTGTAATTTCCCTCAGCTGTGGTGGTCGAGCAGCTGATGATGTACACTCTACCCCCAGAGCTCTTCAACTCATGGTTGGTCCAGTTTTCCTTTGCCTTTTCCTGCACACGTAGCACTCGTGAGCCAAGGCCCAACAAGAAAACCATAATCAACAAGCATAGACAACAACAAGAGTATATAATAAACTTCAATCCAATTAATTCAATTAATTATCATTGTACAAGTCTTACGCTATACAACAGTAAACATATATTTTCAAGCATATATTTCAATTAGTAATACGAATGTTCAGGTGTTGGCGCCCTTAGGCTGAGCCCTCTGTTTATCTAGCTGATCCCAACTTGCTTAGGCCGACCTGCGTTCAGTACGCTTATCATTAGCCTCGAAACCCTTAGGTCGTTCTTTCATATTACACATAACAATCATATACGTTACAGATCACTCATATGTTCAAGTACAAGGAATCTCAGTCCTGTTCACAACCACATGGGTGCAATTTTCTTACCTTGAGTCCTGAGCAATAGATGGAGACCGGTCCGGAGCACGATCCTCAGTCCTGAGACTTAACGATAATCCTAGTCACAATCAACCATGGATAGCGATGAAACTCTAATCCAATTAAATGTTTTAGAAACAAATACTAGCCTCTGAGACCTCGAAATCTACTAAGATGGCTAGTAGAATTCATCCCGAGCGCTTAGGTTTGAATCCCAGAGCCTAAAACCCTTAGCTTCCCTCTATTTTCCATTTAGGGTAGTGACTTGCCCTTAAGGGTCGCGACCCGCCCCTTAGACAAAGGCCAGGCCCTCCATGCTGGAGGACATAGACTGCGACTTGCACTGCCCTGGGTCGCGACGCGCTTGGCGAAATAAAGGCATCCCAGCCTCTTCAAGCACGCGTGCCGCGGTGCCTGAAGAACATGGCCGCGACCCAAGCCCCCAAACCCAGAAAATCCAACTCTTTCTAGCATTTTTTCTCGAGCCTAAACCTCAAAATTCAACCCCAATCTTTAGCCAAACTTTGAATTGAACCCATAAAACTTATCCTTATGTCCCAACCATCACAACTAACCTATAACAATTTTCTTACACCCATCAAACACTCAAAACCAGTTTGGAAACCATGTTCATGCAAGCTCTAAGTTCTAGCATTATTTCAATAGAATTCTACAATCAGAAGTCAAATTCTTACTTGAATTGATAGCTTAATTTCCTCAGAACCTCTTGTTTGACCTTAGCTATGATTTTCCCCAGCTTAAACCAGCCCAAACCTAGCTTAAAACCTTGAGTTTTCCTTCTGTTTTCCTTAGCTTCAAGACACAAGAAGAGGGAGTGAGAGTACGTGAGTGAGAGGGAGAGAGAGAGAGAGCTGAGAATCCTTCTTGGTTTTTCTGATACATTCCTAAAGTTTCTGTGTATATCCTTAACCAAAAAGACTAAATTTCCCCTTAAGCTAACTCATCCCTTTTTATTGCCCTTAAGGGTAAAACCACCATTAATCCCGATTCCTGCTAATTCCTCGAGTCATCCTAAAAATTCCCAATTAATCCTGTCATGTCTAACTAATTATCAATTACCTATTCGTTACTTAATAAGTCCCAAATATACATTAAACTTTGCAAAATACCCCTAAGCTCACCCAGAGCCGGGTATTAAACCCTGCTGTGACTATTTCGCTTATCCGCTCACTAGGATCGCCTCGAGCCGTGTACTATAAATATGTCCACATAATAATGTGGTCTCAACCATTTAACAAATATAAACACATTTATGCCCTTAACAGGCCAAAATTACAGATATGCCCTTATGAACAATAAATGGTCCACATGGATATCTAATACTCGTAAGCATGCTTATAATTTATACACATCATCATATATATCATGCATGCCACATAGTCACGCATTTAAATCACATACTTATCCAATTATGCCCCCCCGACACGCTAATCAAGGATCTAAACCCTATTAGCATTTTTGGGTCGTTACAACTATCCCCTCCTATTGAGAATTTCGTCCTTGAAATTTACTTGAATAAATCGAGATGCTGATCCCACATAGGTGACTCAAGCTCCTAGGTCGCATCCTCGACCTTGCTATTCTTCCATATTACTTTGACTAGAGGAATCGTCTTGTTACTCAAAACATATCCTTCCTATCTAGGATCTGCACTGGTCGCTCTTCATATGATAAATCTGTCTGAAGCTCTAGACCCTCATATCTCAATTCATGAGTCATATTTGAGACGTACTTGTGAAGCATAGAGATGTGGAATATGTCATGAACTCTTGATAATGACAGTGACAGAGCCAATCTATAGGCTACCTGCCCGATGCTCTCTAAGATCTCAAAAGGTCCTATGAATCTAGGGCTCAACTTCCCCTTTTTCCCAAACCTCCTCACCCCTCGTAATGGTGAAACTCCCAGAAACACGTGGTCCCCTACCCGGAACTCCACGTGCCTACACTTAGGATCAATGTAGCTTTTCTGTTTGCTATGTGAAGCGAGCATTCGAGCTCAGATTTTCTTAATAACTTCACTGGTCTTCTAAACTATCTCAGGTCCCAAATACCTCCTCTCACCCATCTCATCCCAATGAATGGGTGATCTATGTTATATTATTTTATAATATAATGTTATATTATAATATAATGTTTTAGATTAAATAAATGTGACAAAGTGTGTCACATATTGTAACATATAATAGAGAGTTGCAATATTTAGATATATGAGATATATCCAAATAATGTAACATATTTGGTGTTGCAAATTTGTAACTTCCAAATATTACCCTTTATTGTGTAAAATTGTTGTTACACAATATTGAGATGAATTTCATAAACCCATATGTGATATGGCTGTTAGAGATATGATTTTAACCCCAATAATGTGTTTTGGGAGTTACAAAATCATTTGGGAGGGTTTGGAACCGTTTGGAAAAATAACACATTTTTTGTGTTGAAATTGGTCGGTGGCCGCGGCCACTAATGTCTCTGGCCGCAGCCATAGGCCAAAAACTGACCAATTTTTCAGTTTTTCAATCTTTGTTGAACGGCTCAAAAAACCCAAATAACTCCCAAATCTCTTTTTTAATTCCATACTGATCCAATTAAACATTGGTAACAACCATGGGGGTTGGTGGAATTTGAAATTCAAAGGGTGTCTCTAAGCTCTATAAATAGGAGCCTATGGCTCACTTGTAAGACACAACATTTCTATCCATTAGAGCACTTGGCTAGAAACACCTTGAGGCTTGATAATTCCAGAAAGCTTTTCCAATATCTGAGAGAGATCCCTTAGTGCTTGAGTTAGGGGGAAATAAGCTTTTGGACAAAGGTTTTAAACCTTGTTCAAGTTGGTGATCCCCAACCCTCTCACTTAGGTTGTGTAAGTGAGAGTTTTCTTGTATTTCTGTTCTCATTCTATTATATTTTTTTCTTCTTATTCTCTTGTTCTTTTTACTTGTATTTCTTGTTCAAGAGTTGTAATCTTTTCTTTTCTTTTGTTTCAAACACTTTACTTGACTTGTAACCTTTTGCTTAGAGTTGTATTTTACTATTCTCTTCTTCTTCGCCATCTTCTTCATTTTCTTTGTTTATTTGTAATTTTCAGTTATAGAGTTGTAACTCCTTTTAATCAATCATTATTATTTGTAATATATTGCATAGAGTTGTAATTTCTTACTATTTCCATTGAGGAAAATTTATATTTTCCTAACATTCAAAGGCTTATCCCTTTTTGTTTCAATGGAAGGGGAGACCATCAAGATCATGAACCAAGACCTAGTGAGGTTGGATAGGTTTGATGGATCCAATTTTACTAGGTGGCAAGACAAGGTGAGGTTTCTTTTAACCACTCTCAAAATCGCCTACATCCTTGAGTCATCCTTGGCACCTCTAGCCGAGCCATCCGACAAAGACACTCCTGAGGAGGTGGAGAAAAGAAGGAAGAGGGAGGAGGACTATCTCCTTTGTAGGGGTCATATCCTCAACGCCCTATCCGATAGGCTCTATGACCTCTACACCGAGACCAAATTGGCCAAGGAGATATGGGATGCACTTAAGAAAAAGTTTAAGGCGGAAGAGGAAGGAACCAAAAAGTTTTTGATATCTCAATACTTCGATTTCTAATTTTTTGGTGATTCTTCCTCAAATTCATGAATTGCAAATTATTGTTAATAAATTGAAAGTGTTAAAGATTGAGCTTCCAGAGGCCTTTTAAGTTGGTGCTATAGTGGCTAAATTACCACCAACTTGGAAGAGCTATAGGAAAAGAATCCTTCATAAAAATGAGGATTATTCTTTGGAGGAGATCCAAAAGCATATTCGAATCGAAGAGGAATCGATATGTAGAGATAAACTTGTGGAGGGATATAATGGAGAGACTTCCAAAGCAAATGCGGTGTCACAACCAAAACATCCCAAAAACAAAGGGAAAAAGGGTAATGAGAAACCTTTGGGTCCAAAAACAAACCCAAACAAGTTTAAGGGCGAGAAAGGTCCTTGCTTTGTGTGTGGGAAAAAGGGTCACTATGCTAGAGAGTGTAGCCATAGAAAAGACCAACAAGGACCTAAGGTAAACGCAACTCAAGAGGAAAACATAGTTGTTACCCTTAGTGAGGTGAATGCGGTCCAAGGCAAGGTGAAAGGGTGGTAGAATGATACATGTGACACCGTCCATGTCACCTATGACAAATCATTATTCAAGACCTTTGAAGAGTCAAAGGGCAATCATGAGATACAAATGGGCAATGAGGGAAAATCCAAGGTACTTGGCAAAGGTACTATTAAAGTCTACTTCACCTCCGGCAAGAAAGTTACATTAGTGAATGTACTTTATGTTCCCGAAATGAGTAGAAACTTGGTAAGTGGTGATTTGCTTGGCAAGCCCGGCATTAAAGCCGTTTTTGAGTCCGGTAAACTTATACTTACCAAATCAAATGTATTATTGGGAAAAGGGTACTCTTGTGAGGGAATGGTTAAATTGTGCACCAATGATGTAACTTTCAATGTTATCAATAAAAATGCTAATTCCACCTATATTGTTGAGTATGATTCTTTATTTTTGTGGCATCTTAGACTATCGCATATAGGTTTTTCAACCATGAAAAGATTAGTAAAATATGGTATGATTGCATGCAATATTAAAAACTATGGTAAATGTGAAACATGTGTTAAGGCAAAAATGATTAAGAAACCATTTCCTAGTGTAGAAAGATCATCTAGTTTACTAGATTTAATCCATAGTGATCTTTGTGAATTAAATGGTGTTTTAAGTAGAGGTGGTAAAAGGTATTTTCTTACTTTTATAGATGATTTTAGTATATATACCTATGTGTTTCTTTTAAAGCATAAAGATGAAGCTTTTGATGCTTTTAAATTGAATAAGTTAGAAGTTGAAAATCAACTAAATAAAAAGATTAAGGTGCTAAGAAGTGATAGAGGAGGAGAGTACTTCTATAATGAATTCAATACATTTTGTGAAGAAAATGGTATACTTCATGAGTGCACTGCACCTTATACACCACAGCACAATGGTGTTACCGAAAGGAAAAATAGGACTTATCTAGAGATGATAAATTATATGTTGGTGTTTTCTAAGTTGAACTTCAACTTATGGGGTGAAGCGCTTTTAACCGCTTGTCACATTCTTAATAGAATACCGATGAAGAAAAATGAGATATCTCCATATGAGTTATGGAAAGGAAGAAAACCCAACATAGGGTTCTTCAAAGTGTGGGGGTGTCTTGCATATTGCAAGAAAAATGAACCTAATAGACCAAAGTTAGGTTCAAGAGCCATAAAGTGTGCTTTTGTTGGTTATGCAAACAATAATAAAGCTTATAGGCTATTAGACTTAGAATCTAATATTGTGATTGAATCTAGAGAAGTTGAATTTTTTGAGAATATGTTATGTGACAACAATTCTCAAGCTTCAACATCTCTAAAGGAGAATTTGTTATATGAGAACAATTCTCAAGCTTCTACATCCAAAGTTGATTCTCAAGAGAAGAATTCTCAAAAGGATGTAAAGCAATCCTTTGATCCTAGAAGAATTCAAAGGATTAAAAATCATAAAAGTCTACTAGTGGATGAGATAGATTCTCAACGAATTTCATTCTACATGGTAGAAGGAAATAGAGAGGAAGTCATTAGGAAAATTCCTATTGTACTTCTCGTTGAGGATGATCCTAAGACTTATAGAGAAGCTATGCAATCGAGAGATAGTGCATTTTGGAAAGAAGCCATCAATGATGAGATGGATTCCATTCTTTCCAATAACACTTGGGAATTGGTAAACCTCTCACCGGGGTCTAAGCCAATTGGGTGTAAGTGGGTATTTAGGAAGAAATACCACACTGACGGCACTATCCACACCTTTAAAGCTAGATTAGTAGCTAAAGGGTTTGGGCAAAAAGAGGGTATCGATTATTTCGATACCTATGCGCCTGTTGCAAGAACAACTTCTATAAGAATTTTGTTCGCTTTAGCTTCTATGCACAACTTGTATGTTCATCAAATGGATGTCAAAACGACATTCCTTAATGGTGACCACAATGAGGAGGTCTATATGGAACAACCCGAAGGGTTTGTCCTACCAAAATATGAACATAAAGTTTGTAAACTTGTAAAATCCTTATATGGATTGAAACAAGCTCCTAAGCAATGGCATGAGAAATTTGATTAAGCCATCATGTCTAATGGGTTTAGACATAACAATGGAGACAAGTGTTTGTATTCCAAAACTTGTAAGGGATATGTGATCATTGTTTGCTTATATGTGGACGACATGCTTATTCTAAGTAATAGCATGAAAGGGATAGAAGAAAGGAAGATGTTTCTATCATCAACCTTCAAGATGAAAGATCTTGGAGAAGTTGATACCATACTCGATATCAAAGTAAAGAAACATAGTGAGGGTTTTGCGTTAGGGCAAGCCCACTATGTTGAGAAAGTCTTGAACAAATTAACCATATCAAGGTTAAAGATGCCAATACTCCATTCGATCATAGTGTAAAGCTAGAGAAGAATGAAGGAAGATCAGTGGCTCAATTGGAGTACGCTAGTGCTATAGGAAGTCTAATGTACGCTGCTCAATGTACTAGACCTTATATAGCATTTGCGGTGAGTAAACTTAGTAGGTTTACAAGTAATCCAAGTGTGGATCACTGGAAGGCTATTGGAAGAGTCCTTGGTTATCTCAAGAAAACCAAAGGACTAAGCCTTCACTACTCCAAATTTCCTTCGATATTAGAAGGATATACAGATGCAAGTTGGATATCCAATCTTGGGGACAAATTGTCCACAACTGGTTGGGTATTTACACTTGGTGGAGGTGCAATTTCTTGGGGTTCCAAGAAACAAACCTGTATATCTCATTCCACTATGGAAGCAGAGTTCATAGCTCTAGCTGCTACCGGGAAAGAGGCCGAATGGTTAAGGGATCTGTTGATAGAGTTCCCCTAATCAAAGATAATGTACCTACTATATCGATACATTGTGATAGCCAAGCGACATTGGCTAGAGCATACAGCGGAGTGTATAATGGGAAGTCTAGACATATTAGTCTAAGACATGGATATGTAAGAGAATTGATTCAAAGAGGAGTCATCTCAATATCCTACGTGAGAACAAGTGAAAATCTGGCGGATCCTTTCACTAAGCAACTAACGAGGGATTTAGTGGCTGCATCATCTCGAGGGATGGGACTTAAACTCCCTAAAGAGATTCACGATTGATGGTAACCTATCTTAACACTAGTTATTCAACTAGTGTTAGGTTCAATAGGTAATAACAAGTTAATCAAGTGAATATTAGTTGTACTCAAAACAAGTCCCATCTGAGATATTGAGTACTTGTGTGTTACCAAGTGGAGGGTTAAAACCGAAAGGATTTTTTAATAGAATTCAGTCTTGTAAAGACAAGTATTTTTGGTAACAAAATACTGTAAGAATTCTACCTATCTGGACCAAGGGGTGGTGCCGCCTCTCATGAGAATTGGGAGTATTCTCAAGAACGTCGATGAATGGAAAGTGCGCATGGCCATTAACGGTGCAAAGCGAGACATAGATGTCTCAAGTGAACATCACAAAGGTGCGTGTGTTATCACCGATTTTCTATCATGAAAAGATGGTTCAATGCCTAGTGCAACCTAATTTTCGACAAATTTTGTGATAATTACACTATAGTAAAGTTCAAGTTGAAAAACACTTTGCTTTATGCCTGACCAAGTGAACTTTAGATTCTTTCGCATCAATTCTGTCAACGGTGTGGCAATCTTCAAGAACCATTCTACAAACCGTCTGTAATAGCCCGCTTACCCAATGAAGCTCCTAAATTCCGAGGCGTTCCTTGGCCTTGGCCAATCCCTAACTGCCTCTACCTTGGCTGGATCTACCTTAATCCCATATCCACTAACAATATGTCCAAGGAATGTCACTTCTGGTAGCCAGAACTCACACTTCTTAAACTTAGCATACAACCAACGCTCTCTCAATCTTTGTAACACCTGTCAGAGATGCTGCTCATGTTCTACCTCTGAACTGGAGTAAACTAAGATGTCGTCGATGAAGATAATCACAAACTGATCCAGGAAATCCTTGAACACCCTATTCATCAGATCCATAAATGCTACTGGGGCATTGGTCAAACCGAACGACATGACCAAGAACTCATAATGCCCATACCTCATATGGAAGGATGTCTTAAGAATATCCTCGTCCTTGATCCTCAGCTGATGATAACCAGATCGAAGATCAATCTTCGAGAATACTGTCTTTCCCTGCAGCTGATTGAACAGGTCATCAATCCTTGGTAAAGGATACTTGTTCTTGATGGCCAACTTGTTCAACTCCCTGTAGTCTATACACATTCTCAAAGTCCCATCCTTCTTCTTCACAAATAAAACCGAAGCACCCCATGGCGAAAAGCTAGGTCTAATAAATCCCAAGTATAGAAGCTCCGGAAACTGTATCTTCAACTCCTTCAGCTCTGCCGGAGCCATCCTATATGGTGCCCTCGTCATTGGTTCTATACCCAGCGCTAACTCAATAATGAACTGAATCCCCCTGTGCGGCGACAGTCCCAGTAAATCCTCAAGGAACACATCCAAGAACTCGCATACCAATCTAGTCTCTCCCGGCCCCACTGGCGTAACTCTGGTGGTATCCACCACGCTAGCTAGCAAAACTATACAACCTCCTTTTAACAGGTCCCTAGCCCTCAATGTCGATATCATAGGAATGCGGGGTCCATGCATAACACCCACAAAAATAAAGGGGTCCTCACCCTCAGGCTCAAAAACTCACCATCTTCTTCCTGCAATCTATAGTGCCCCCATATTTGACTAGCCAATCCATTCCCAAAATCATGTCAAAATCATCAATACTCAATTCAATCAAATCTACTGATAGTTCCCTACTATCCACCATCACCAGCAGTGCTCTAATCCATCTCCTAGAAACTACCAGATCCCTTGTAGGCAGTATAGTCCCAAACTCCGCAGTATAATACTCACTAGGTCTACACAATCTATTAATTACCTTACTAGAAACAAACAAATGTGTAGTACCAGAGTCAATCAATACAGTATATGAAGAGCCAGCGCTAGAAAGCTGACCTGTCATTACTGAGGGACTAGCCTCGGCCTCTGCCTGTGTGAAGGTGAACACTCGAGCTGGAGTCAAGCTGTCCACCTTCCATGGTTCCTCTTTCTTCAATGTCAGGCAATCTTTCTTGAGGTGCCCAACCACTCACACAAGTAACATGCCTTTGCTCGGCATTCGCCCAGATGGCACTTCCTACACCATGTGCACTCTGAATAACTCCTCCATGCCTCACCACCTCCCTGGTGACCACCCTGGACACATATATTAGCAATGCTAATAAGCATGACTTATCATAATCACATAGTAGTCAAGGGCTAGGCCATATTAGTATATCTCATGCTCCCTATTAATCATACAAATAAAACATTCATATTTCACTTAACATTTAAGCATATAATCGCACATATATAGTTACCAAACCCTGAGTCGAGCTTTTCTTTAGCGGCGACTGTACATGCGCAGTCAGTCTTTAGGAACCCTTAAACCTAGACAACTCTAATACCAAGTTGTAACTCTCTGGATAACCAAAACTGTTACATTGTGTGTTTAAAATAGTGCAAGACTTGCTAATCAAGTCCTTTGAGCATATATGTGTTAACTAAAGAAAACTGACAAGTTAGGGTTAAAAGATTTTGATCATAAATGGTTGATTTTCATTTAAACAAACATTTAATACATGGGATCCCAAAAATAGTATTTATATGGCAGAAAACACCCTCAAAAGCTGATACAACAAAAGCCAGTCTAACGACAAAATACAGGTTAAAGCTCTAATTCTTGTAATTTCCCTCGACTGTGGCGGTCAAGCAGCTGACGATGTACAATCCGCCCCCAGAGCTCTCCTACTCATGGTTGGTCAAATTTCCCTTTTCCTTTACCTGCACCACGTAGCATCCGTGAGGCAAGGCCCAACAAGAAAACCATAATCAACAAGCATAGACAGCAACAAGAATATATAATAAACTTTAATCCAATTAATTAGCAGAGTACAAGTATTACGCTAAGCAATGGTAAACATATATTTGCAAGCATATATTTCAATCAGTAATACGAATGTTCAGGTGTCGGCACACTTAGACCGAGCCCTCTGTTTATCTAGCTGATCCTGGCTCGCTTAGGCAGAGTTGCATACAATACACTTATCATAAGCCCCGACACCCTTAGGTCGTTCTTTCATATTACTCATAGTAGTCATATACATTTCAGATCACTCATACGTTCAAGTACAGAGAATCTCAATCCCGTTCACAACCACATGGGTGCAGTTTTCTTACCTTGAGTCTCGAGCAATAGATAAAGAGCGGTCCCGAGCACGATCCTCAGTCTTGACCCTTAACGGTAATCCTAGTCACCATCAACAATGGATAACGATCAAAATATAATCCAATTAAATTTTTTGGAAACAAATACTAGCCTCCGGGACATCGAATTCTACTAAGCCAGGTAGTAGAATTCATCCCGAGCACTTAGGTTTGAATCCCCGAGCCTAAAATCCTTGGCTGCCCACTATTTTCCATTTAGGGCTGCGACTTGCCCTTAAGGGTCGTGGCCCGCCCTTAGACAAATGCCAGGCCCTCCCTGCTGGAGGACACCGGCTGCGACTTGCACCCCCTCGGTCGTGGTGCACTTGGCAAAACAGAGGCATCCCAACCTCTTAAAGCATGCGGGCTGTGACGGCTAAAGAACAAGGCCACGACCCGAGCCCCCAAACCAAGAAAAACCAACTCTTTCTAGCATTTTTTTTCTCGAGCCTAAACCTCAAAATTCAACTCCAATCGTCAGCCAAACATAGAATTGAACCCATAAAACTTATCCTCATGTCCCAACCATCACAACTAACCTATAACAATTTTCTTACACCCATCAAACACTCAAAACCAGTTTGGAAACCGTGTTCATGCAAGCTTTAAGTTCTAGCATTATTTCAACATAATTCAACAATCAGAAGTCAAATTCTTACTTGAATTGATAACTTAATTTCCTCAAACCTCTTGTCTGGCCTTAGCTCTAATTTTCCCCAGCTTAAACATGCCCAAACCTAGCTTAAAACCTTGAGTTTCCTTCTGTTTTCCTTAGCTTCAAGACACAAGAAGAGTGAGTGAGAGTACGTGAGTGAGAAGGAGAGAGAGAGCTGAGAATCCTTCTTGGTTTTTCTGATACATTCCTAAAGTTTATGTGTATATCCTTAACCCAAAAAGAATAAATTTCACCTTAAGCTAACTCATCACTTTTTATTACCCTTAAGGGTAAAACCATCATTAATCCTGATTCCCGCTAATTCCTCGAGCCATCCTACAAATTCCCAAATAATCCTGTCACGTCCAACTAATTACCAAATACCTATCCGTTACTCAATAAATCCCAAATATATATTAAACTTTACAAAATACCCCTAAGCTCACCTCGTGCCGGGTATTAAATCCTGGTGTGACTATTTCGCTAATCCGCTCACTAGGATTGCCTCGAGCCGTGTTCTACAAATATATCCACATAATAATGTGGTCTCAACCATTTAAAAAATATAATCACATTTATGCCCTTAACTGGCCAAAATTATAGATATGCCCTTATAAATAATAAAGGGCCCACATGGATATCTAATACTCATAAGCATGCTTATAATATATACACATCATCATATATATCATGCATGCCACATAGTCACGCATTTAAATCACATACTTATCCATTTATACCCTCCCAGCACGCTAATCAAGGCTCTAAAACCTATTAGCATTTTTGAGTCATTACATACGCCCTAATCACGTATGTCACATAATGGGTGCAATTTTCTTACCTCAGGTCCGAGTATATTGCAAAATAAGAACCACCCTCGAGCACAACCTTGATCTTGAGCTCTTAGCGGTAACCTAGCCATAACCAAATATTGAATCCTTCAATAATGAGCAAATAAATGCTTCCGGACCAAGTCCTAGCCTCCGAGATCTCGAATTCTACCAAACCGGGTAGTAGATTCGATCCTGAGCCTTTAGGTTTGAATTCCTGCCACTAAAAACCCATTTTGGCCAAAGCTGCCAAAGCATGCTGCGACTTTCCCTTAAGAGTCACGACATGCCCCCCTGACAAAAACTCCCCTGTTTGAAGTTCAGGAATGGACCACGGCATGCCTCTATGGGCCGCGACATGACTCCCAGGCAGAACTGCCTCTGTGCTCAGGGTTCACACGGGCTGCAGGGCCCAAGAACCGGGCCGCAACATGACCCTGCGAACCTAGAAATCTCTGTTTTCCTCAGCCCAAAACTCACCACAAATCAATACCAAACAATCCCAAATCTAAAAAACAAAGTTCCCAATCATCTCAATGGCCTAAAGCCATCAAAACCCTAGCTTCAAACCATTCAAAAACTCCTCAATACATAGAATCCAAATTCAAAAATTAAGAACTTTAGGAAACGAAAACTCATAAATTCAAAGCTTAAATTACCTCTGATTATGTCGTTTCTCGCTAAATCCTTCGGCTATTAAGCTTCTAATCTTTCCTAGAATCAATATGATTCTATCCTTGCTTGAATCCGAGCCTAAAACTCAAGTTTCCTACAAAAATGTTACGAACGGTAAAAAGGAATAACATGAGAGAGAGAAAAAGTGTTTTGAATATATATTTGTTTCTGTTAGGTTAGTTTGAGCTTAAGTAACCTTAAGTAAGTCCCAAGGCTTGGGGTCTCAAAAACGCCCCCGATGGTAAAGTAGTCAAAATTCCCAAAATTTCCTCCTAATCTCACTAACTCCAAATATATCCTCAAATATTCATTACCATTACCCAATATCCCGGTAGTGTACTAAATACCCATAATACCCCTTGGCTCATCCCGAGTCAAGTATTAATCTCGTTGTTACTTTCCCACTAGCTTGCTCCCTAGGATCACCTCGTGCCGAGTAACCCAAATATATCCACATAATAATGTGGTCCCACACATATATCACATATATGCCAAATATACCCATAACGGGCCAAATTACAAAAATTTCCATTCTAATAAGAAACAAGCCCACATGCTTATTTAATAAACCTAAACATGCATATCAAGTCATATTATAATATAACTCACATAATCACATAATTACACTCATATATAACACATAAACATGCAATTTCCACAATTTCCCATCCTGGCCCCCTAATTTAGGCCCTAAGCCTTATTAGATAATTTGGGACATTACAACTATCCCCTCCTTACAGAAATTTCGTCCTCGACATTTACCTGAACAGCTCGGGATATTGACTCTACATATATGACTCTAACTCCCAGGTCGCCTCCTCGACCTTGTTGTTCCTCCATAATACCTTCACTAAAGGTATATTTTTGTTTCTCAGGACCTTGCCCTTCCTGTCAAGTATCTGGACTGGCTGTTCCTCATAGGAGAGATCTGTCTCAAGCTCCAGATCCTCATAACTTAATAGATGAGTCACATCTGACACATATTTCTGAAGGGCCGAAATATGAAGTACATTGTGTACGGCCGACAGTGTTGGAGGTAAGGCCAACCTATATGCCACCTAACAAATCCTTTCCAGGATCTCAATTGGTCCTACAAATCTAGGGCTTAGCTTGCCCTTCTTCCCAAATCTCCTCACCCCTTTCCATGGTGAGACTCTAAGTAAGACATAGTCTTCCACTTGGAACTCCACGTTCCTACATTTGGGATCGGCATAACATTTCTTTCTGCTCTGAAAAGTTAGCATCCGAGCTCTAATCTTCTCAATAGCCTCATTGGTCCTCTGAACTGCCTTAGGACCCAAGTATCTTCTTTCCCTTGTCTCATCTCAATGAATGAGAGATCTGCATTTCCTACCATACAACATCTCATAAGGAGCCACCCTAATGGTCGACTGATAGTTGTTATTGTAGGAAAACTCTATCAAAGGCAGATACTTACTCCAGGACCCATCAAAGTCCAGCACACATGCTCGCAACATGTCTTCTAATATTTGAATCATCCTCTCTGTCTGAGGATGATAAGCAGTACTGAATTTCAACCGTGTACCCATGACCCTCAGCAAACTTCCCCAAAACTTGGAAGTAAATGTGGGGTCCCGATTTGACACGACCGATCTCGGTCCCCCTTGAAGGTGCACAATCTCTCTTATATAGAGATCTGTATATTGGTCAACGGTATTGATAACTCTTGAATAAAGAGTTATTTCATGTGCTTTTGAACTTATAATTGTGGAAAAATCGTGGGTGATGTTAGTTTATTTTTAGCTTTTGTAGCTAACTTTGGTGTTTTTATGATCTTAATTAAGTTTAATTATTTTTGTAGTTTTTAATAGCTAATGGGTTAAAGGTAGTAGTTTCATGGATAAATATTTGCACAAGGAATGAACTAGCATGTGAAACTATTTTAATTGAATTTTTGATGGCTAAAGTATCTGGTTTGTCGCAACAAAATAGATTTTGCTGAAGCATTTTGATCATGCAGTTTTTGGGCACATGGAACACATGGCAAGTCAATGGGTGAGCTGGAATATTGGCTGAGGTGGCAAGGGTAGAAAGAATCAGTCAACATATGGGAGAAAAGGACAAAAGAGAAAAGAGGAACTCACGTTTTGAGAGGAGGAAGGCAATATTGGACTTTGGGGGGCTAAAGGAGGAAACCTAGAATGGACTTAAGGAGGCATCAGCCAAAATAGGAAACAAACAGCCATTTTTGGAAAGAAAAACCAGCAAAGAAAAGAGAGAAACTCAGAAATTAACAAGGAAGAAGGAAGACGAACAAGGAAAGCTCGAGCATCATTTTTTATTTGTTCTTTCTTCTATTCCTAAACTTTATTTTTATATTTTTTGAGTTGATTTCTAATCTTAATATTATGGGCTGTTTTGATTGTGGATTAATGTTTATAAACTCATCCATGAACTAATTTTTAGGTGGCTTGAATTGTTGATAAACCCTATGTTATACTCTAGTAATTTCTTGCACTTTATTTTAATAAAATTTCTCTTGTTCATTCAAGTGTGCTTATATTGATTTCTTGTTGTAGTTTGGCCATCAAAGACAAGATATTTAATTCTGTTTAATGCTGGAAAGATTAAATGTAATGGGAATAACTTGGATGACACAAGTCATAATCTAGGTTAGGTTATGCTAGTAAGTAACATAGGGATGTGTTATTTGCCTTGTATAACTTTTGAGAATTAAACTTTGAATTGCATTCTTAAATCTTATTTTGCATAGGAATATGTTTAATTAGGTAAAAGAATTAATGTCATAAAATTTGGGAAAGTTTTATGAGTGCTTAAATGAATTCTTGTTAACCTGGGAGTTTTGCTAAAATATTGCTGTCGCAATCTGTCCGCAATTTGTTCAGGATGATTAGTATAGGGGAATTCAATAATTCAAGTCCATTTTGCAATCCATATATTTCTCTCAATTTTATTGTTCAGTTCAGTTTTAATTTCAATATTTCCATCTTTTTAATATTTTGTTTAGCGTAAAAACAAACCATTTGATTTTTAGTACTTTTAAGTTGTTTAGTAATTGTTTTGCTTATTTTGCTAATTTACAATCCCTGTGGTGACGATCTACTTATCATTATATTACTTGTGTGATTACGTGCACTTGCGTATTTAAAATCAAATATTAAATTTATCACAACAAGTTTTTGGCGCCGTTGTCGGGGATTGGAATTAGAAATTTTTGTAATATCAATTACTTGCAATTTATTTATTTTTCTTTGTTGAGCTGACTTTGTTTGCTTGCTCTTGTGTTTTCTAAGGTGATTTACTATATGAACGAGCAAGAAGACATTGAACTAGCTCCTATTGAACCTGAGATTGAAAGAATATTTAGAAGAAGACTAAGGGAACAACGGGCTCAAAACAACCTTAATATGGCTGAAGAGGTTGAAGGAGTTGAGGGTGCTAATAATGTCACTAACGCAATTGCTATGGCTGATGATAGAGAGAGAGAGAGCCATAAGGGAGTATGATGCCCCCATGTTCAATGAGCTCAATCTGAGCATTGTTAGGCCTGAAATTCAAGCACCCCAATTTGAGTTAAAACCTGTGATGTTTCAAATGTTGCAAACAGTGGGTCAATTTAGTGGGCTGCCTACTGAGAATCCTCATCTTCATCTTCGTTCATTTTTGGAGGTGAGCGATTCTTTCAAGCTACAAGGAGTGAGTGACGAGGCCCTAAGGTTGAAATTGTTCCCTTTCTCTTTGAGGGATAGAGCTAGAGCTTGGCTAAACACCCTTCCTCCTGACTCGGTGACTACATGGAATGAGTTGGCTGAAAAATTCTTGACGAAGTACTTTCCTCCCACCAAAAATGCCAAGTTTCGCAATGAAATTATGTCATTTCAGCAGCTGGAAGATGAATCATTTTGTGAAGCTTAGGAGAGATTCAAGGAGTTATTGAGAAAGTGCCCACACCATGGGATCCCACATTGTATACAAATGGAAACATTCTATAATGAGCTTAATTCTTCCACTCGTATGGTGTTGGATGCTTCAGTTAATGGGGCTATTCTCTCTAAGTCCTACAATAAAGCCTACGAGATTTTGGAGAGGATAGCTAGCAAAAATTATCAATGGTCCAAAGCTAGAGCCTCAACAAGTCGAAAAGTGACTGGTATACTTGAAGTGGATGCATTGACAGCTTTGACCGCTCAAGTTTCTTCAATGAATAACCTTCTCAAGAACATGAGTTTGGAGGGAATGGTACAACCAGCTGCTATGGGACAAGTTGCCGATGTATCTTGTGTTTATTGTGGAGATGGGCACACATTTGAGAATTGTCCTTTGAATCCCACTTCGGTTTTGTAACGACCCAAATTCACTAATTAGGCTTAAGGGCTTTGATTAGTGTGCCTGGAGGGCATAATGGAGATTATGTGTGATTTTTATGATTAAGATGCATGGTTATGATTTTTAAGCATGTTATATGACTATGTGTATTATGTTATGTGATAATTGTGATATGTGATTTGTACCACGTGGGTGCGGTGATACCAATGTGATGCACGTGCCGAGACGGTCCTAGAAAGCTAGATAATGGTAACTGGTAATTTGGTAACCTGCGTAACTGTTAGTAACGATAGAGAGTAACAGGTTTTGTTGGGAGAGGTGGTAGAATTGTAAACCAGTAAGAGGACAAGTAAGCCCTTGAGGTCTAGTTAGAAAGGGATATTATCAGAGGGATAAATTGGTCTTTTGGCAGTAAATAGATAAGTTTGAGCTGAAGGAAATACATTTACGTATAACATTTTGGGAGTTGGTTTTATGCTGAATATTGGAGACCTAGAAGTAGAACAAAAGAAAGATAGGAAAAGGGAAGCTGAACTTTAGCTCTTGGAAGGAGAATCAAGGGGTGTTTGAAGTTATTAACCAAGCTTAAGCCAAGAAAACTCAGAGGTAAGGATTTAGCTATAATATGTTTAAGTTTCAAGTCTGGTTTTTAGATGATGAATATGAATTGAAGCAAGTTGGTGGCTGGTTTTGCATGAATTTAGAGTTGGAGTAATCAAAAGGAGAAGGTGATTTGAAGCTAGAGTTGAGGAGAATCCAAGCTGAGTTCTTGACTGAGGTAAGAGTGTATCATGTTTAAATTTTCGTAGCTGTTATGGTTTAAGAATCTTAAGGGGATGGTTTACATATTTCTCAAGCTTTAGTTCAAAGGTTTGAATCTGAATTTAAGTGTGAATTCTGTGGGTGATTGTGTAGTTGAGCTGGATTATAGAATTTATAGGTTGTTGGTTGGTCTATGTGGGGTTTTAAATAAGTTTTGGGGATTGGGTATGAAGTTGGGATGATTTGGAGTGATTTGGGTTCGGGGAAAACGCAGGGAAAACCCATATTTTCTGGGCTCGCGAAGGAGCGCCGCGACGCTGTTCTAGCGCGCCGCGGCGCAAGGCTGAATTTCTGGGCAGGCGAGTCCTCTGACTTGCTGGGCGCCGCGGCGCAAGGCCAATTTCAGGATGTTAGAATTTGCAATTTTGAGCCTTTGCTCCGGGGGTTCGGGGGATGTCTTTGGTGCATTGTTTTAGGGATTTGGGGGTTCCGAGAGTGTGGGATTGATTCCGGGGAGGTAGCTATGGATTGATTAGTGACAAAGGATGTTTCATTTGTGTTGTGGTTAGGTTTTTGGAGAGGCTCGAGGTAGAGGACTGTGCTTGCGGCTTCGTGGCATCGGAAACCAGTGAATTGAAAGGTAAGAAAACTTCACCCGTTTGTATGATTGAGATGGGACTAAGTGCTCCCGAGGATTGTATCGTGTCAACGTTGGTATCATGCCATGGGACATGTAAAAGCGGCCTAGGAGTTGTAACGTCCTGCATTTTCGGGTACCTTTAAACGACTCGGGTCGGGATTTTTCCCCTGGGTTAAGAATATTATTTTAAATAATATTATATTTTGTTTGTAAGTATTCCATGAGTTATTGCTAGCCAAAATATGAATTTTGTGATTTTAAAAGTCAAGATAAGACTTTCGGTCCTGGACCGACACAAAAACCCTGATCGGGTAAAAATCTCGGAAAATAAAATGAAAAATCATGGCAATTATATTTTGGGCATAAAATACATTCATAAAAGTTAAAGTTTGGTCAAAAATAATAAACCTAAAAGAAAATGGAAATTTTAGGGCATTTTGTGTTAAATGCCTAATTTTACCAAAATGGGGAATTTTATTCCATGAATGGACCTTAGGTTAAATTTTACTATGTGATTAATTAAATTAAATGTGAGAGACATTTAATTTAATTAATTAATGTTAAGTTTGGTGATTAAAACTTAATAAGAGTGAAAAAAAAGGTGTCAAAAGCCAATTTGGACTTTTCTTCTTATGAAACCTTTATTAACCTTTAATAAAAAAAAATAAAAAATAATGAAATGATCATATATGGGAAAGGGTGGCCGGCCATGTGGTGTTTTAGAGTGGTGTGAACCCAATTTTATAAAGTTTAACTCTCATTTTAATTAAGAAGTCAAGTGGGCAAGTGGGTAGAAAAGCACTCAAGTGTTTTGTGATATTTTGAAGAGTTGTGTGAGCCATTCTAACCCCCAAATCCGACCACTCTCCCTCTCTCATTGACTCTCATCTGATTTTTTAAGACCATTCAAAGTGTTCTCTCAATATTCAACCTCAAGAACACCAAGGAAAACTTGGAGGCTAAGTCTTGGTCTAGGAAGTATTTTCCCTAAGGTAAACTTTCACTAATCTAGGTTTTTGTAAAGTTTTAAGCATAGAGTTTCAAATAGCTAATTGACTATGTTGTTGGGGGAAGTTTGTTAGGGTTTTTGAAAGGTTTTGAAGGAGTCAAAGCTTATAGGAAAGTCCAAACCTTAAGCAAGAACACCAAAGAGGTAAAAAGTTTACTTTTGATGAGTTTGTTGTAGGGTTTTTAGTTTTAAGCATTATTTTGTATATCTAATGCTTAGAGTTTCTTGTTGATGATGTAATAAGGTTATAGTAGTTTTTTAATAATTTTTATGATGCATGTGTATTGATTTTTGAAAATGGGAACCAAAACCCCCAAGGGTTTTGTACGATACCCTAAAACAAAACATGTTTTAAGCTGTGACTTCCAAGGGGTCAAGCAGCCACTGTATATTGTTTTTGTAAAATTAAACTGTACTGTGATGTTGTTGAGATTGAGTACATAAAATTGAGCTTTTGAAACACTAAAAAATGTTTAGAAATGAGTAAGTTATGATATTTCAAAGTTTAGGTAAAAAACTGTTTTTTCGTATTCTTATTTTCGGAACCAAATTTGGACAGCCAATGTATAGGGCAAATGAACCCAGTTTTTTCTAAAATTTTGTGGACATATTGCTGGCATAACCTATTAGTCCACTGTAAAATTTGGTAAGAAAATATTAAACGGTTTGAAAGTTATTAACTGTCAAAGTTTGGAAAAAAAATAAGGACTTGAAAATAATGTCATTTTTACCTCATTGTTGGAAAATGATTTCACCAATCAAAAATGCTCATTTTGACCTAAGATTTTATGAAGACCTAAATGGCATAATAAAAATGGAATTGGGAAATTTTGGTAACAATTGGGTAAGTAAATTTCAAGTTATGAACTAACGAAGTATGTAGTTAAAAATGTGAAAAATAGGTTTTTCACACTTAGTGTAAAAATGAGATTTTGGAACATAAGGTAAAAAGTAAAATTTTGCTTATTTCAAGATATAAAATGGTAAGTCTTGAAATCATATTTTCACTAAAATTTACCCTTTGAGTTTAAATGAATTATTTTTATTAAATAGTTTTTATTCTTTCTAAAAATAAGAGATTTAATTTATTAATAGTTAATAAATTAAAAGAGGGTTTAAAACCCTATATTTTGAGAAAATAATTAAATAAATTATTTTCCTAGTAAGTAAAATTGATTAATTGCTTTTGGAAAATTAATTAGTCAAGATGAGAAATTTATAACGGTTTTCCTAATTAAGACAAATTAGGCAATTTTCTTAAAACGATTTTTAGATATTAAAACTTTAAGAAAAATAAAAGGAAAATTTAAAGAGTTTATTTTCTTTAAAAATAATTAAGGAATTTATTTGTATTTTCTGGATATAATACCGGCTAAAATCTTACATATTTTAACCGACTAGTCGAAAGTGCGGGTTAATAGCGATACCTTGAAAGAATAAGATTTTTAGCGGATTGTGGGAAATACCATTGTGATACCCGAGCCTAGGTATCGAGACCTTAGAATAGGTCTCCCCGAGACTTAGGGTTTAGTCTCGAATATTTTGTATAACTTTCCTTAATAGGTTTAAAACCAAATAAGGATTGTAAATCCTTACAAATGACTTTTATTAAAATGACCAAACTGCCCAAAATAATAATAATGAATTATGAGTGCCATAATTAATCCGAGTATACTGTATGGATAACTACAGTATTGGCTAAGCGTAACTGGACTGAACGTTGGAGGGTGAAAACTTGCTGAGCGCTAAGGACTCCAAGTAAGTCAACTTATATTGTATGGCTGCAACATGAAATGATTATTGTCTTGTATGTTAGTATAGGGATACGTGCATATACATAGGCTGTCATAGAAAGTTGCTTAGAGACGTTAGTCTAGTGAGTGCTGATTTAGAAAATATGAACGGTAGAAGTCCGTCATATCCTAGACGGTTGATCCCCGTCACACTGCTTGATTTTATTTATGTCCGGTTCATTACCGAGACGAGTGGCCATGAGATGAGGATAAGCTGGTTAAACCTAGGGGCGCCAAGATAAATGGGACCTAGGGGCCCTCATGCTTACTTAATCATTGGACGGTTAGAATCCGAGCAAGTGCTCTGATAAGTTATTCCCGGATAGCAGCCGTGAATATTGGCCATTCCGTGAGAGTGCCTAGAGATACTAGGGGTTGCCAAGATAGAGTGAAGTTGAACACCCTAGGGGCAGCTGCTCACCAGCACCACTGATTAACATAGAAGTCTCCATAAAATCGTGTAAATTGGATTACACTCTTGAATATGTAGCGATGCCCTAGGTAACACGATAGTTACCCTTGATGAGAATATTTATTGGCTAGATCTTAGTGTGGGGACTCAGTTCTCTTTTACAGATTAGCAATTATGTTGGAGGGCGCGTTACGCATGAATTGTTGGAAATTGTCGAGCGTTGGTCTCGAATTATTTGGTGATATAATATATCTGCTTGCTCTTGGATTTTCTGAGTGTAGGGATATAATTGTTGATAAGATATAGTTGTGATATAATATATCTGCTTGCTCTGGGATTTTCTGAGTGCAGGGATATAATTGTTGGTAAGATATAGTTGTGATATAATATATCTGCTTGTTCTGGGATTTTCTGAGTGCAGGATTTTTATCTAGTTACGAATTAATTTATCATTGGTTATCAGGCATGACCATAAGTTTTCCAGGACGCTTTAGCGTTCTTGAAATTGATTGTTTAGGGTCCGGATGGGTCCGGAACCCTAATTCTCTACATGCTTTGTTTGAAAGTTGATCTTACTAAGCGTTTTCACTTACCTAGTTGTTTCATGTTGTAGGTAAGTGCAAGGGCAAGGCAGAGCAGTGAGCGCTGGAGTCTTCCTTGCAAATGTACATGTGGACACACCTTTTGGGAAGCCTTTTTATTTTTGGAAATGTTGTGTAATTTTCCTAAACTAGGCTCACTCTAATCTTTATAAAACATGTTTGTAATTAAATGTTAAGTATGGCCATACGACTTTTTAAAAAGTTTTTTTTTCTATGGGTTTTTGAGACATTTTGTTAAATGAAAACATTTATATTTCCGCATTATCGAGTCTTGAAAATCCGGGTCGTTACAGTGTCGTACATGGAATTAGCGCACAGAGCGAAGATTGGCCACTGGTAGCCAAAGATAACAGGATAACAGAGGGAGCAGCTTGTGAGCGCTAGCCCTGGTTATCGTTTGTGAATTGTGTATTATGAACTGAAATGCCTAGTATGTGAAATACTTGATTATACCGACTGATGATATATCTGAGTTTATAAGATGCACTATGAGTTATTGACTTGTTTGTTAATTGTTCATGCTCTGTTGTTGTTGTGTTTTCTTGCTGGGCCTTGGCTCACGGGTGCTACGTGGTGCAGGTAAAGGCAAGGGCAAGCTGGACCAAGCCTGAGGTGGAGAGATCCGAGGTGAAATGTACATAGCCAGCTGTTCGATCACCATGGTCGAGGAGTGAGTCAGGACAGGGATTACCTAATTGCTCGTTTTGCCTTAGTATGGCTGGTTAATGTATTTGAACCTTGTAACTTTTGTAAATGGCCTTTAAACTGATATTTTTGGGATCCCGTGTAAATAAACAATGTTTCCTAATGAAAACGTGACTTTTGAGACCAAAACGCTTTTAACCCTAGTGACTTGGTTAGCAAGTCTGGCACTTTATAAACACGCAGTGTAACGGTCTTGGCTATCCAGGGCGTTACAGGTTTGTTATGTGGGGAATCAAAATGCCAACCGAAATAACCCATATTCAAACTCTTATAATCCGGGGTGGAGGCAGCATCCAAACTTCTCATGGGGGGGGGGGGGGGGGTGAAGGAGCTAGTTCAAGCAGAGCACCAATGCAAAACAAGCCTACATATCCACCGGGGTTTTCTCAACAACAACTAAGAGCTCAACCACCTCCTCCTCAAGTGTCTCAATCAATCTCTTTGGAGAGTTTAACGAAATAATATATGGCCAAGAATGATGTTGTGATTCAGAGCCAAGCGACATCCTTGAGGAACCTAGAGATTCAATTGGGGCAGCTAGCTAATGAGCTAAGGAATAGACCACAAGGCCCTTTTCCTAGTGATACCGAAAGCCCAAGGAAGGATGGTAAGGAGCATTGCAAGGCGTTTACCTTGAGGAGTGGTAAAAATATGGAATTGACTGAGGAGAATTGTAAGAGAAACATCGAGCCCACTTCAATCCAAAGTAGTGTGGACAAGGGAGACAAAGCTGTGAATTCAAAAATTTTAAATGCTGATCCTGAAGCAATTGCTGTAGCAATTCCTCAGCAAAATGATACAGAGAAGCCTATGAGCAAGCCACCTCCACCATTTCCTCAACGCTTTCAAAAGCAGCAACAAGATGGTCAATTCCAGAGATTTTAAGATGTTTTGAAACAACTTCACATCAATATACCGTTGGTGGAAGCTTTGGAGCAAATGCGCAACTATGTGAAGTTTTTGAAGGATATTTTAACTAAGAAGAGGAGGCTTGGTGAATTTGAAACAGTGGCGTTGACTGAAGGTTGTAGTGCTATATTGAAGAATAAAATTCCTCCTAAATTGAAGGATTCGAGTAGCTTCACAATTCCTTGTTCTATTGGAGGCAGAGATGTTGGTAGAGAACTTTGTAACTTGGGGGCTAGTATCAATTTGATGCCCATGTCAATTTTCAAGAAGTTGGGGATTGGAGAAGCAAGACCAACCACAGTCACTTTGCAATTAGTCGATCGTTCTATGGCACACCAGGAAGGAAAAAATGAAGATGTACTTGTGCAAGTTGATAAATTCATTTTTCCAACTGATTTCATCTTTCTTGATTATGAAGCGGATAAAGATGTTCCTATTATCTTGGGTAGGCCATTTCTAGCTACCGGGAGGACGTTGATTGATGTAAAAAAATGGGAGCTTACTATGAGGGTGAATGACCAACAAGTGACTTTCAATGTGTTTAACGTTATGAAATTTCCGAATGAGATTGAGGAATGTTCTAGGCTAAGTGTAATTGAGTCTATTGTCGCTGAAAAATTCCACAAGGAAGCTTTTAAAGATGGAGTGGGGGTGAGGTCACTTGAAGAGCTTGAGGACTTAAGTGAAGAGGAAGAAAGCCAAGTTACATGGGTGGAGTCAAAGCAGCCCCTTGCTAAATTTAGGAGGCCTTTTGAGTCATTGAACTTGTCGGAAGGGAATTTTAAGCCTCCTAAGCCTTCTATTCAAGAGCCACCAAAATTAGAGTTGAAGCCTTTGCCTAGTCACTTGAAGTATGCTTATTTGAGAGATAATAAGACTTTGCCTGTGATTATTTCAGCCATGTTAGGAGCTAAAAAAGAGCAAGTGTTGTTGGTTGCTTTGAAGAAATATACAAGGGCAAAAACCATTTAATATGACAGGGATCGATATGAATAAAAGTCTTTACCAAAAACCATTTAATAATAAAGATATGTAATTCATATCATAATTGATGATCATTTATAGATCAACCAAAATCCCGAGTGTTTATGAACTCCTGTTTATGTTTATTAAATCTTTTGATTCATTCGTTAAGGTCTCTTAAAAGAATGAGGCTAGTGACTTTTGTTTTGGAGATTTAATATCATGGATGGCTGGGAACATGTATCAACAATACGAAATCTAATCTTTCCTAACGAATCGTATATTAGTTCCATAAAGGGTTAATTCTGGAACTGAATGATTTTGAGCTCAAATCTATAATTAGATTAATTGTTCACTAATGAATTAATGGTACTTAAGGAATAAGAAATAAATTAGAAAGGTAAAATAGTAATTCTTCCATTCTAATTTATGAACTAATTAATTAGAGGGTTGAACTATTGTAAGATGGTTATATCAATGGACAGCTTAAAATAAGATTTATGTAAAAGTATATCTATAACATAAAGAGTTCAATTATGGATTTATAGTGGAGAAATATCAGAATTAATAAATTAACTATAATGATTAAAGAGTTTAATTATTTAGTTTTAATTTATTGGAGCTTAATGTTATAGGTTCATGGTCTCTGAAATGGCTCAAACAAACACTGACAAAGATAAATACAATAATGGGCAAAAGGACTTATTTGATAAGTAAAATATTTTTCTATGCACTAAACATAATTATTGTATAATTATGTGTAATTAATTAATTATTTGAATTAACAAAAATATAATTAATTTTAAATTAATTTATTTTTTGGATATTTTGGTATTTAAATAATAAAATAAATTATTGGAAAAAATCACATGCCCTCCCTGGCATGAGGTGGGCGTGTAGCACAGTGCACTGTCACTGTGCTACAGACACAAGAAGGTTCTAGAAAGATCTTGCTTCAACAATTTTAGTTATATTAAATGAATAATGAGATATTTTAATATGATTAAAATATTATTATTTAAAAAAATATGATAACTGATTAGTTATTTTTAAATTGTTTAAAATAACTAATATTATTTATTTTTAATATATTGGATATGTTAAATATAGGAGATCAGTTTTTCAAAGCGATACTTTTCAGTGATAGAAAACATAACGTGAAATCTCCATGAAAGAAAGAGAACAGTGCTACAAGCATAAGTCACTGGTCTTCACAAATTTAGGTCCAAACTTTATCAGATCTCATGTGTTGAGAACATCTGATAAATAGATCTTGCCTATTGTTTTGTATAACGAGCCCACACTCATTCTTTGTGTTTTGAGAACATTTTGGAAGATCCTAGTGTGAGATCTCAAGGATTTTTGCCGTACAAAAAGATAGCAGCAAGGAAGGACTTGGGGTAATTTTCTATTCGTCTCTTTGCTTCAATATATATATATATATGTATGTGAAGAAGTAGATCTAGAAATCTTGTGGGAGTAAATTAACAATTTTGATTGTTGTTCCGCTGCGTATAATCTCTGATTTGATCTATAAAAACCAACAAATGGTACTAGAGCCATCTTCACACATATATATATTGAATCTGTGTGGGTTTAGTTTTATGCATTTATTTATTTATGATGAATGAATGGATGGCTTAATATGATTAAATGCATGGGAATGTTGAATCGTTAATTGTATGGTGTTTTTGGATTAGGATTTGTTTATGATTAGATCATTGTGTAAGCCATTAAGGGGCAAATGATTTATGTAATTTTATTTGGTTTTTGAAATCATAAAATTGTAATTCCGATCACACAAAGTCAAAACGGAGCCCGGGATTCAGAATTCAGCCATCGTTCCTCTGAGGCCATCCTCCGAGCCGCTGCCGGGGACGTCATACGGACGTCCGTACAGACCGTACATACTCGTCCATACGGATCCGTACGGTTCCGTACAGTGGGCACCGACAGCATTTTTCAGTGCCACGTGTCCCCGTCTTAATTTTTTTATTTTTTTGATATTATTCTGTTATTTTTTTTTTAATTTTAAAATGTTAAATATCCTATTTGTTAGAAATTTGATATTTAAATAATAAGATATTTTTGTTATCCTAACAAACTTTTTTGAATATCTTATTTAAAAAATTATTTTTCAAAATAACAGATTTTAATTAAATCTATTATTTTTTTAATTAAAAGTTGTTTTAATTAGAAGGAAAATAAAATAATGATTATTTAAAAGTTTTGTTTTAATTAATCAAGATAATTAGAAAATTATTTTCTTATTATTATTCTGGACCAACGAAACATATCCTACCGAAAGTAAAGTGAAGAAGCCCGATGGAGATCTAGGCAGTTTTTATTTTATTTTAATTTTGTAAAGATGTTGTAAAATTAGAAATACCCAAAAGCACCCGGTTCAACATTTATTGTTTATTTATTTAAATAATTTTTTTCACGTGAATGATAATATGTTCATGCATTTTGTGCCATACATAAAAATCCACACAGTTATTATCTTGCATCTCATTGGTAGAAACATGATCATTAGGATTGTCCTATATGTTTATATGATTTGTTTTGCGAAACCAATTGCATATAAATTACTTAGTTTTATTCTTTGAAAACTTGGTAAAATATCACACCGTTTTTTTTAAGTCTTTATGACTTAATTTCTTTAAACCGACTTTATTTTAAAATTGTTTTTTAGTAAAGTTTAGATGAATATAATAGGTAATTTAAAATTTGATGTGGACCTAGAAACATGCTTTCTTACCAATTTTAATTATGTTCATAAAGTTTAAAGAATCTATAATTAATTTGGAATTAATTAGGTTAAAAACACTTATTTCAAATAGTGAGTGGGAGAGGGTTTATAACTCAACATAACCCATGGTCTCCATTATTAATATATTATCGTGAGATATGAATAGCGCCTCGTGACGGCTTTGTTTCCATCCCCCTAAGGAAGGTGTCTAGACATGTCAATAGCAAGGTTATATTTCTTACAAAGATAGGAACTAATGATGTATTTTAGGTTTGACCGACCCTAAGGCGGCATGTCCTAAGTTAAGTCATGAACTCCGAAATAATGGGTTACACTCACAAAGTTATTATTAAGCTTTTGCAGTGGATAATCATAACTTGACCAAACTAAGCGATACTTTAATGTTTAAAAGAGAAAATAATGAGTTATTTTAAGTTTTAAATAAGAATGTCTTATAAATTCTCTAATATTAATTTGACCGACCCTAAGGTGGCACTTTAATTGTTAGAAAGTTTTATCGTGGAAATTAACTTTATTTTATGTGTTTTAATTGTACTCATGCATCACGTTTAATTTCCGAAACTTTGATATTTATTTTTCTAAATATAATAATATTTGTATTTTTTATTCAGAAAATGTCTATTGGTGAATTACACACTGATGCCTTTCTCAAATCCTTGGTTTTTGAACCTAAAAATATGCAACACTGGTTTCGAGGCATGCTGACCAGTTTTTCTTATAAAAAGATGATGTCAACCGTCTGTAACAAACCTCCAACAGAACCACCTTTGGCTACTAGCTATGAAGCAGAAGAAAAATATGCAAATTGGATGAAATCCGATCGGTTGGCACGTTATTGCATGCTTTCAACCATGCCTGTCGAAACAAAGAAAAAATATATAGACTATGACTCAGCACATGAGATGTGGCGAGCAATGACAGAGGAAGTCTTTGCTATGTGTCATCGTTTATATCAAACGAAAAAGGTAAATAGGATTTACATATATTTTTCAACTTTGAATAATAGATTCAAATACTATGAATATCATATTCAAATTTTTGGATAGTAGATTCAAAAGCCACTAATCTATTTTTCTTTTGTTTTTCCTTTACAGAATCAGAACCTTGAAAAGCAGGAAGAGACTAATGAGGATTTTAATAGCAAGTAAAGAGATGGAGAAGTTGGAGAGTAGTTTTATTTGGTAATTTTATTGTTAGTTGAACAATTTAAATTTCTTTATTTTGTTTTAGAAATTTTAGATTTCGTTAAACAAAGAAAACTACAGTCTAAAAATTTAGTTTATTATTAGTAATTTTGATTATTAATGTTTGGAAACTTATTTCTATTTTTCTGCATAACATTTATTTCTTTTATTAATAAAGTAGTTATTATTTAAATAAATTATCTATTTACTTGTTATGGAAATGCTTTGGGATAAACAAAATTTACATACTTATGATGAATGAAATTTTTTTTATAATTCTGAAATATTTAAAACAGCTAATCCTAGATCTATTAAACGACAAAAGACTGATTCCAATAGTGAAACATATCTGTGGCACTTGAGATTGGGCCATATTGGTCTAGACAGAATAAATAGGTTTGTAAAGGATAGTCCTTTAAGAGAACCATCTATTGGATCTCTCCCTGTTTGTGAATCCTGTTTAGAAGGCATAATGACCAAGAGACTTTTCTCTGCTAAAGGTTCAAGAGCTATAGAACCACTTCAGCTAGTACATATGGATGTTTGCAGTCCACTTAATGTACATGCAAGAGGAGGTTATGGATATTTCGTCACTTTCATTGATGATTATTCAAGATATGGTTACCTATACTTAATGCAAAGAAAATCTGAAACTTTTAGAAAGTTCAAAGAATTTCAAGCAGAGGCTGACAATAAATTAGGTAAATCACTGAAAGCTCTTCGATCTGATCAAGGAGGAGAGTACTTCAATTGTAAATTCAAGGACCATTTGCGTGAGCATGGCATTCAATCCCAACTCACTACATCTGAAACGCCATAGTGAAATGGTGTTTCAGAAAGACGGAACAGAACGTTATTAGATATGGTTAGATCAATGATGAGTTTCTCATCATTACCACTGTCATTCTGGGGCTATACGATTCAATGTGCTCTAAACATATTGAATGTTGTTCCATCTAAGTCTATCCAAAAGACAGCCATAGAATTATGGAATGGTTGTAAACCTAGTTTACACCATTTTCGAATTTGGGGGTGTCCTGCTCACGTTCTTAAAGGGAAGACCGGGAAGTTGGAATCACGCTCTGAAGTATGCATGTTTGTGGGATATTCCAAAGATACTAGAGGTTGAATTTTCTATAGTCCAAAAGAAAATAAAATATTTGTATCGACAAATGCAACTTTTCTTGTATATGACTATGTTAATAACCACAAACCTCGCTGTAAGGTTGTTCTGGAGGAGATGGTCTCGAATGAAGTTGCAAAGTCACCAGCAAAACTAATGAGAAACCGCAAGAGGAAACTGCTAGTTCTAGTCAGAATAGTAGAGAACCTCAGCGTAGTTGGAGGGTTAGTAAGCAACCCATACGCTATGAACACGAAGTTCAAATGCTTGTGTTTGACACAAACAAAGATGATCCATTGACATTTAAAGATGCAATGAATGATTCTGACAAGGACAAATGGCAAGACGCCATGAACCAAGAAATGGAATCAATGTATTCCAATTTTGTCTGGGTTCTTGAAGATCCACCTGAGAATATCAAACCCATTGGTTGTAAATGGATCTACAAGAAGAAAATGGGTGCAGATGGAAAGGTAGAGACTTATAAAGCAAGGCTCGTGGCCAAAGGTTACACACAGAGAGAAGGTGTAGATTATGAAGAAACATTTTCTCCTATAGCCATGCTAAAATCCATTCGTATACTCTTGTCCATAGCTGCATGCATGGATTATGAGATTTGGCAAATGGATGTCAAAACAGCTTTTCTGAATGGCTACCTTGACGAAACCATTTACATGTCTCAACCATAAGGGTTCGAATTAAAAGATAAAGAGAAAAACATTTGCAAGCTTCTTAGGTCCATTCATGGACTCAAACAAGCTTCTAGATCTTGGATTCTTAGATTTGGTGACACAATTAAAACGTTTGGTTTTGAACAAAATGTTGATGAACCTTGTGTCTATAAACAAATCAAAGATGGTATAGTAGAATTCCTCGTTCTTTACGTTGATGATATCCTACTCATTGGGAATGATGTAGAGGCATTATCAAATGTAAAGAAATGGTTGGCTGACAAATTCCAAATGAAAGATTTGGGAGAAGCGAGCTATGTTCTAGGAATTAAAATTCTAAGTGATAGAAAGAACAAGCTCTTGGCACTTTCACAAGCAAATTATATTGATAAAGTGCTTGAAAGATTCTCTATGGAAAATTCCAAAAAGGGTCAATTGCCGACCAGACATGGAATTACTCTTTGCAAAGATTAGTGTCCAAAGACACCACAAGAGCAAGAGGACATGAGAAAGTATCCCTATGCATCACCTGTAGGGAGCCTAATGTATGCAATGTTATGTACTAGACCTGACATATGTTATGCAGTAGGGATTGTTAGTCATTATCAGTCAAATCCAGGTTTGGAACACTGGATTGCGATGAAACATATTCTCAAGTATCTCAGGAGAACGAGGAACTATATGCTAGTATAATCGGGTAGTGACCTTGAACCTACTGGATACACTGACTCAGATTTTCAATCAGACAAAGATAGTAGAAAATCTACTTCTGGGTCAGTATTTACTCTTGGTGGTGGAGCAGTTGTCTGGAGGAGCATTAAGCAATCTAGTATAGCTGATTCAACCATGAAAGCTAAATACATAGCAGCTTGTGAAGCAGCTAAAGAAGCAGTTTGGCTGAAAAAGTTCTACACGGATCTTGAAGTGGTTCCAGAAGTGGACAACAGTGGTTCCAGAAACCACTTGTTCTTTACTGTGACAACAGTGGAGCAGTGGCTAATGCTAAAGAACCAAGAAGCCAAAAGAGGGGAAAGCATATAGAGCGCAAATACCACTTAGTCAGAGAAATCGTACATAGAGGAGATGTGTCCATTATGAAAATCGCATCAGAACTGTAATGCCCTGGGTAGCCAAGACCGTTACACTGTGTGTTTATAAAGTGCTAGACTTGCTAATCAAGTCATTTAATTAAAATTGTGTTACTGGAACTATAAAGGAACTAGGGTTTAAAATGGTTTGGTCTCAAAAGCCACTTTTATTAAGAAACGTTATATGTTTACACGAGATCCCAAAATACAAGTTTAAAGATCGCTTACAAATGTTACAAGGTTCGAGTACAATAACCAGCCTTACTAAGGCAAAACAAATAGTTAGGTAATCCCTGTCCTGACCCACTCTTCGACCATGGTGGTCGAACAGCTGGCTATGTACATTCAGCCCCGCAGTCCTCCAACTCAGGACTGGTCCAACTTGCCTTTGCCTTTACCTGCACCACGAAGCAACCGTGAGCCAAGGCCCAGTAAGAAAACACAATAACAGAGCATAAGCAATCAATAAGCAAAACCATATCTCACATAGCATCACAAGTTCTCAATCTTATAATCATTCGGTATGACCAAGTATTCAACACACTAAGCATATCAATTCATATCACTGCACAAATGATAACTTGGGCTAGCGCTCTCAGGCTGCTCCCTCCGTTATCCCACTGACTCCGGCCCTCTTACGCCGAGCTCAGTGAATACTCTCGGCTACCAGTGGCCAAGCCGCGCCCTGTGCGCAAATGCTATGTATGGCACTCTTAGGCTGCTTTACATGTCCCATGGCGTAATACCATCATTGACACGATACAATTCTCGGGAGCACTTAGTCCCATCACAAACATATAATCGGGTGCAGTTTTCTTACCTTTCAACTCACTAGCTTTGATCCCTCGACTTCTTGAGCACGATCCCCTTCGAGCCCTAGCGCTCACCTAAACACAATCATGGGCTAAAGTCATCATCAACCCCCAAGTTCGAAACCTAGCCCTGGGGCCAATCCCGAGCCCCCGGGAAGTCCTCGTTCCACCAAACAAGGTGGTGGAAACAAACCCCAAACCTTAGGTCAAAAACCCTTGCAAACAACCCTAAAATCCCCTTCAGGAGGTAGGGTAGCGCTACAACGCTCATGGGAGGGCGCTACAGGGCTACAAACAGAAAAAAAAATCCCTCAGCAAACTTGGCCTAGCGCTACAATGCCCTAAGGCTAGCACTGTAGCGCTAGTCACAGACAGACCAGCACCAGTTTTTCTCTTCTGCAATTTTCTCGAACCAACCTCAACCAAAACTCTTCCAACTCCTTCCCAAACTCAAAAAAAACCTTATGACCATACTCCACTCATCCCAAGCACCCCAAATACCTAGAACTCAAGCACATGCATCCCTAAACTCAAAATTCACCATAGCCACTCCTAAGCTCTAAAGCTCAGTAAAAACCAGCTGAACCACAAAGTTGGAATTAAGGGTTTATACCTTTGGTTGAATTCGACCACAAGTTGCCTCAAAAATTCCTTGGCTTGCTCCTCCTCAGCCTTAGACCTGAATTTCCTAAAGTTCCATCCAATTCAACTTAAGCACCATAGCTCAAAAACCAGAAACAGAAACTGAAAAACTCTAAAGTCTTACCTCAAGTGTTGATGAACCCTTGCTAAACCTCTGCCAATTTCCCACACTTAGCTTAGAATCCTTGATGCTTAGTTTATCCCAGCTCTCCTCTGAGCTTTACACCAGAAATCCTCAAGAAACAGGTGAAAGAAGTATAAACCGACTTAGAGAACTCTCTCTGTTTTTCTCTCTTTCTTTTCCCTTCCTTTTCCTTCTTTTTCAGACTTCTACATATTCTACAAATCCCACTAACATAAAGCCTCAGCATATCTATTCCATACATGCCAAATGACCCTAATGCCCTCCCCTTTATTTCTAAACCTTTAGTCTACTTAAGGGCATTTTAGTCATTTTACCCAATTTCCGCTAACTCCTCGAGTGTCTCTAATATTTCCCGCTTAATTCCCGGTACCTAATTAACCACCAATAATACTCCTCAATGTCAAAATAGACTCCAGTATATTCCCTAAATTCCCATTTATACCCCTAAGCTCACCCCGAGCCGGGTATAAATCCTCGCCATGACTTTTCCGCTACTTTGCTCATTAGGATCGTCTCGAGTCACAGATCTCAGATATATCCACATAATAATGTGGTATCGACAATTATCACATATATCAATACAGTTATGCCCATAATGACCAAAATTACGATTATGCCCCTCTAACCTAATCAGGGCCTACATGCATACTAATACACATAGTCATGCATCTAAAATATTCAAATAGTCATATAACATGCTTTAACTCATAATCATGCACCTTAATAATTAAAATCACACATATTCCCATTATGCCCTTCAGTCACACTAATCAAGGCCCTTAAGCCTTATTAGCAAATTTGGGTCGTTACAAGAACACAACCTCGTAGACCCGTTTAGAAAGACGCTTCCTGCAAAGCAATTCAAGGGTCATGTACGTAATATGGGATTGAGAGAAATGCCTTACTTGCTTTAAGTACAAGTGGGAGATTGTTAGGAGTATGTTCTAAAAGCATGTAAAAGACATTTATTATTTCAATGAATAAATAAATACAATGGTCTATTATTGTTATATTTAGATTATCAAATTATTATTTGAATAATTTTTGTAAATATCAGAAAAATTTGATATTCATTATTGAGGATGTGATCTTGTATTAGTACGAGAGAATTAAGATCACATGAATGAATAAAAATAGTCAACAACAAATTGAAGTTATGGAATTCTTTAATTGGGGTTGTAAGTATGGTTTACTGAGTATCATGTTGATACAAATAATCTAGATTCAGATTATTGATGTGGTAAGACATATCGGTAAAGGTGCTTTATATAATATGATTATATATGACAGGGACCGATATGAATAAAAGTCTTTATCCAAAAACCATTTAATAATAAAGATTTGTAATTCATATCATAACTGATGATTATTTATAGATCAACCTAAATCCCGAGTGTTTATGAACTCGTGTTTATGTTTATTAAATCTTTTGATTCATTTGTTAAGGTCTCTTCATAGAATGAGGCTAATGACTTTTGTTTTGGAGATTTAATATCATGGATGGCTAGGAACATGTATCAACAATACGAAATCTAATCTTTCCTAACGAATCGTATATTAGTTCCCTAAAGGGTTAATTCTGGAACTGAATGATTTTGAGCTCAAATCTATAATTAGATTATAGATTAATTGTTCACTAATGAATTAATGGTACTTAAGGAATAAGAAGTAAATTAGAAAGGTAAAATAGTAATTCTTCCATTCTAATTTATGAACTAATTAATTAGAGGGTTGAACTATTGTAAGATGGTTATATCAATGGACAACTTAAAATAAGATTTATGTAAAAGTATATCTATAACATAAATAGTTCAATTATGAATTTATAGTGGAGAAATATCAGAATTAATAAATTAACTATAATGATTAAAGAGTTTAATTATTTAGTTTTAATTTATTGGAGCTTAATGTTATAGGTCCATGGTCTTCGAAATGGCTCAAATAAACACTGACAAAGATAAATACAAAAATGGGCAAAATGACTTATTTGATAAGTAAAATATTTTTCTATGCACTAAACATAATTATTGTATAATTATGTGTAATTAATTAATTATTTGATTTAACAAATATAATTAATTTTGAATTAATTTATTTTTGGGATATTTTGGTATTTAAATAATGAAAAAAATTATTGGAAAAATCACATGCCCTCCCTGGCATGAGGTGGGCGTGTAGCATAGTGCACAATCACTGTGCTACACGCGCAAGAAGGTTCTAGAAGGATCTTGCTTTAACAATTTTAGTTATTTAAATATTAAATAAATAATGAGATATTTTAATATGATTAAAATATCATTTAAACAAATATGATGACTGATTAGTTATTTTTAAATTGTTTAAAATAACAAATATTATTTATTTTTAATATATTGGATATATTAAATATAGGAGATCAGTTTTTCAGAGTGATACTTTTCAGTGATAGAAAACATATCGTGAAATCTCCCTAAGAGAAAGAGAATAATGCTACAAGCATAGGTCACTGTTCTTCACAAATTTAGGTCCAAACTTTATCAAATCTCATGTGTTGAGAACATCTGATAAATTGATCTTGCTTATTGTTTTGTATAACGAGCCCACACTCGTTCTTTGTGTGTTGAGAACATTTTGGAAGATCCTGGTGTGAGATCTCAAGGATTTTTGCCGTACAAAAAGACAGCAGCAAGGAATGACTTGAGGTAGTTTTCTATTCATCTCTTGGATTCAATATATATATTTATATATGTATGTGAAGAAGTAGATCTAGAAATATTGCAGGGTTAAATTAACAATTTTGATTGTTGTTCCGCTGTGTATAATCTCTGATTTGATCTATAAAAACCAACAGTTGTTAGAAAAGAGATAATTAAGTGGCTTGATTATGGAATTGTTTACCCAATTTCATTTAGTTCTTGGATCAACCCAATTCAGTGTGTTCCTAAGAAAGGTGGAGTCACGGTGGTGGCTAATGAAAATAATGAGTTGATTCCCACCAGACAAGTGACGAGGTGGCGTGTTTGTATGAGCTATCAGAAATTGAATAAGGCTACTCGTAAAGACCACTTCCCGCTGCCATTCATTGATCAAATGTTTGATCAGTTGACGGGAAAGGAGTTTTATTGTTTCCTTGACGGGTATTCGGGCTATAATCAGATTTCCATCGTGTTAGAAGACCAAGAGAAGACTACCTTTACTTGTCCTTATGGAACCTTTTCCTTTAGAAGGGTGCCATTTGGGCTGTGCAATGCCCCCGCCACTTTCCAACGTTGTATGATGGCAATATTTTCAGATATGGTGGAGAAGTCTCTTGAAGTCTTCATGGATGATTTTTCAGTATTTGGGGAGTCTTTTTACACTTGTTTGGCTAACTTGGAGCAAGTTTTGGCGAGATGTGAAGAAACAAACTTGGTACTCAATTGGGAAAAATGCTATTTCATGGTGCAAGAAGGCATTGTGTTGGGCCATAGAATTTCTAACAAGGGAATAGAAGTGGATAGAGCAAAGTTGGAAGTCATTGAACAATTACCACCACCTACTACAGTCAAGGGGGCTTTTTGGGACATGCGAGCTTCTATAGTTGGTTTATACAAGATTTTTCAAAGATTTCTAAGCCCCTTTGTTCCTTACTTGAGCAAAATCGATCATTTGAGTTCACCAAGGAGTGTCAAGAAGCATTTGTGACTTTGAAGAAAGCTCTTATCACCGTACCCATCATTGTGGCTCTGGATTGGTCTCTTCCCTTTGAATTGATGTGCGATGCTAGTGACTTTGCTGTGGGTGCCGTACTTGGGCAGTGAAAAGAGAAGGTTTTTCATTCCATTTATTATGCAAGGAAGACATTAGCCGATGCTCAATTGAACTATACCACCACCGAAAAAGAACTTTTGGAAGTGGTGTTTGCTTTTGACAATTTTATAGCTTATCTTGTGGGGACTAAAGTGGTGGATTACACTGATCATTCATCGATCAAGTATCTAATTGCCAAGAAGGATGCTAACCAAGACTTATTCGATGGGTGTTGCTTCTTCAAGAATTTGACTTGGAAATTTGGGATAGAAAAGGAACGGAGAACCAAGTGGCTGACCATTTATCTAGACTTGAAGCTGGAAGTGAAAAGAAAAATGAAGAGCCTATTAAAGAGACATTCCCCGATGAACAATTGTTAGTTGTGAACCAAGTCACTACACCATGGTACGCTGATTTTGTCAATTATTTGGTGAGTGGTTTACAGCCACCTGATTTGAATAGGCAGTAGCTCAAGAAATTCTTTCATGATGTGAGATTTTATTATTGGGATGAGCCCTATTTGTACAAGCAATGTTCAAATCGAATCATGAGGCGTTGTGTGCCTAAGGATGAAGTTTCTAGCATACTAGAGCATTGTCATTCAGCTTCTTATGGTGAACATTTTGGTGGGCAAATGACAGCTGCTAAGGTTTTTCAATCAGGGTACTATTTTCCTTCTATCTTCAAGGATGCTCATGAATTTGCTAAGAGATGTGACCGCTACCAGCGTGTTGGAAATATTTCAGCAAGGAGTGAAATGCCTTTGAATAGCATCCTTGAAGTGGACTTGTTCGATGTTTGGGGAATCGACTTCATGGAGCCATTTTCACCATCATTTGGAAATTTGTATATCTTGGTAGTGGTTGACTACGTCTCTAATTGGGTTGAAGCAGTGGGAAGTCCTACTAATGATTCCAAGGTGGTCATGAAGTTCTTACATAAGCATGTGTTCACCTGTTTTGGCACTCCAAGGGCGCTTATAAGTGATGAAGGCACCCACTTTGTGAACAAGATTTTGGCAGCTTTGTTAGCCAAATATAGTGTGAAACACAAGATTGCTACAGCCTACCACCCTCAAACAAATGGTCAAGCAGAAATATCCAATAGAGAGATCAAAGGAATCTTAGAGAAAGTGGTGAATCCTAGTAGAAAGGATTGGTCTCAGCGATTGGATGATGCTCTTTGGGCTTATAGAACGGCTTTCAAAACCCCTTTGGGAATGTCACCGTATTGTTTGGTTTTTGGGAAAGCTTTCCATTTGCCCATTGAGTTGGAGCATAAGGCATATTGGGCCACTAAGAAGTTGAACATGGATCTCCAAGCTGCTGGAGAAGCTCGAAAGTTACAGCTAAATGAGCTCAAAGAGATAAGGTTGTTCTCCTATGAAAATGCTAAGTTGTACAAGGAGAAAACTAAGAGGTGGCATGATCAGAAAATTCAAGCTCGAGTCTTTGAGAAGGGGCAGAAAGTATTACTCTTCAACTCGCACCTGAAGTTGTTTCCTGGCAAGTTGAAGTCCCGCTGGTCTGGCCCATTCACCGTGGTGAAAGTTTACCCCTTTGGAGTAGTTAAAGTTCGGGAAGATTAATCCGGAAGGGAGTTTAAAGTGAATGGGCAAAGTCTGAAACATTATTGGGGAGGTGAGGTCGACTGCGAGAAGACCTCCATCACTTTGGAGGATCCTTAAAGCTGTGCTGTTTTGGGTTGTCTAGTGATTCATGCACTAATTGAAAGACAACCCAGCAAGAAGCAACTGTAAAATAATAGTGTCTATAAAAAAAAGAAGAGAGAAAAAGAAAGAAAAGAAATATATATAAGTGTTTTGAATTATTTTATTTTTATTTTTAATTTTTGTAATTTTAATTCCATTTTATTGTGATGTTTTTGGAGTGGTTTTATGTGTATTTTGGTGTTTCAGGTGTCAAAAAAGCAAGCAAATGGTGTGGTTGTAGTAACTTTGGGGGTCTAATGGTTTTGCAAAAGTTTTGCTTCAGCAAAATGCACGCAAATATTTTCGAAAAAAAGGAGTTACGTCAAATTTGGGTTGCTGAAGCAAGACTTATGTAAAATGGTGGCAATTTGGGCAGGCTAAATTCTGGGCCTTGGGTTCATTCGAAACAAAAAATATATATATTATATTTATATACAATACTATACATATTAATACATATATATTAAAAAAAACAAACAAAAAGCAAAATTTTATTATATCTAATAATATATATATGCATATACCGAAATTTATACAATTATATATATGTTATAAAATAAACACAATATATAGATATATGTATAATATCATTAACATCTATATTATATATATATAAAATATATATAGGTTAATATAAACCCAGATACCCTATTCAGCTTCGGCACCACCATCATCATCTCCCTTTTTCCTCCTTCGAGTGAACAGTAACCCCCGCACCTCACAACCCACCAGCCCAAACCCAAGCACACAGTTCCCAACGCCCAGCACCCTCGGAGCACCAGGTGTGGCTCCCACTCACGCGCGACACCCAGGTGTGGCTCTGTGCACGCGCCTCCTCCTTTCCATCCAGTCGACTGAAGCAGCCAGAACCACTCCTAGGAGCACATCTGCCTAGCTACATTAAGCCATCAGCGCCCACGGCCACTTGAAGGAGACCCATGCGCACCCAGAAGACCAAACTACTCACCACCCACGAACCCCAGGTGTGCATTTGGCCAGACGTGACCCAAACCCAACAGCCCCTCGCACTGTCTTGGCATCCCAGGCGTCTCCAAGCCTCAGAACCCTGGAGAACCACACAGAGGCGCAACACCCAGGCGCCATTTGCTCGGGTCCCTTCGCACCCACCAAATACCCCCAAGTCCACGAGCACCTGAGTCAACGTTGTGTGTAAGTAAAGCCAACACTCTTTTTTTTCCAAAATGACCATTAAAACACGAGCCCAGAGACACAAACTCCAACCAACCTCTACCCTATCTTCCACTGTCCCACCACCAGACAAACCAAGACCCCAACCAACCTCTATCCCACAACCAACCAAAAATAAATCCAAAACCACCACTGCCCCACCAAAAGCCCCACAAATTCCCACTACCACATTACTGTTGCCTCCCCTAGCAACTGTAAATGCTCCTACCCCCACCAAAACTATCCCACCAGCCACTAAATCAACACCAACCCGACCCAAATCCAAGAGAGCTGCAAAACCCACATCCGCCGCACCTACTCCAAAGAAACAAAAGGCCTCCTCTTCCACCAAAGCTGCCTCCCAGGCAGCACCCAGTGCCGTACCGACCCCTTCCACCAAGAAAAACACAGTCCGTTCAGGCCCCACTAAAAATTTTTCTTCTGCTCAGGCCAAGGCACAGTATGAATCCATTAAAACCAAGAAGTTTCTCCAAAAAAGGGATTCTTACCCACCACTGTTGAGCTGCCAAAATTTATCAGTAGAGTCATTGAGCAGCACGATTGGGAGGTTTTCTGTCAAAATCCAGTGCATGCCCTCATCCCATTGGTGCGAGAGTTTTATGCCAACATAGCCTCTTCTGAGAATTCTGAACTGCTTGTTCGAGGCAAGGTTGTCTCCTTTGCTGGTGAGGCTATTAATTCCCTCTTTGGGTTAGCCAATGTTGAATGCGCTGCATATAATGAGATGGTCTTGGTCCCTTCACCAGAAAACTTTGACAAGGCGCTGCAACATGTTGCAGCCCCCGGCGCTCAGTGGTGTATCTCTTCTGGCGGTGTGTGCACTCTCTTGCGCACCTTTATTTTGCTAGAAGCTTGAGTGTGGTTAAATTTTTTTAAATACCGCTTGCTGCCCACTACGTATGACACTACGGTGTCCAAGGAGAGGGTGCTCCTGCTATACTGTATGTTGGCTGGCTTGAGTATCAATGTGGGTCAGTTGATCTCTAGACAGATTACTAGCTGCGCCAAGAAAAAAAAGAAGGGAAAGTTGTTCTTTCCATCACTCATTACACAGCCGTGCATTAGAGCTGGGGTGCCTTTTGCCTCCACAGAGGATGTACTCTTCGAGCGTTGGGACATCGATTTCAATATCACTGGTCAGAGTCGTGTGACTGCCTCAGCAGCTGGGCCATCCACGATGCCTCCTCTACCAGCTCCGCCCCTTGCTCCTGCACTCACTGGCCTCATTGCTCAGCAGAGGGAAATTCTTGGTCCGCTGGTGTCCCTGGAAGCTCAGCAGCATGACTACTGGAAGTACGCTAAACAACGGGATATCGCGCTCATCAAGTCCCTTCAGCGGAATTTCACCAAACTAACTGCTGCATTCCTAGTGTTCCCTAGCTCCATCTTGGAGGCCTGAACTGCTCCAGTTGTTCATGATGACCCTAGTCCTTCGGATGCTGATTTCGAAGACTAGGTAGAGGGAGCCTCTTTAACCCACCTTTTGATTTGCATTTACTATTCTGTACTTAATTCCTATTTTGAACTATCTTGTTGTTTACCTTCCATTGTCCATTCACTACAACAAAATAGGGGTTTTATGACTTTATTTGGGAGACATTTAATGTCTACAATGTCTCCCAATTGGGAAGACGTTGTAGGCGGGGTCATTGTAGGTATAGGTCTCACGTCTCCCATTGGAAGAGGTGGGAGACTTCCCAGGTCTCCCAGTGGGAGAGGTTGAAAGTCAAACATTGACTTTCAACCTCTCCCAATGGGAGACATTGAAAGTCTCCCAAATTTAAAAAAAAAATTAACTAAATTTATAATTAATATTATTTATATTTGATTTAATAATTAATTAAATTAAAATTATTTTAATTTAAATTTAAATTTATTTAATAATTAATGAAATTGAAATCAATTTAATATTAATTTAAATTAAAATTGGCATAATTAATAAAATAAAAATATGCAAGCAACACCTTTATTCTTTCATTAGCATGCCACGACAAACTTACCATCCTTTATTCTTTCATTAGCATGCCACGACAAACTTTTAGCATGCTCGACATTTCTAAACAATCGGATGAAACGAGGAATTGGCGGATGGTACCACAAAACTTTGGCAGGTACTCCTTCCTTGACATCGTCACCATTTCTTTTCTTTTTCCATCGGGACTCACCATAAGTAGGACACGATTTTGCGTCTACAAAGCTATTTCGTTATAATATGCAATCATTAGGACATGCATGAATTTTTTCGTACTGCACGCCTAATAAGCATAACGTCTTCTTTGCCTCATAAAATGAAATTGGAATTTCATTATCTTCGGGCAATAACTCCTTCAAAAAACTAAATAAATCAGTAATGCTTTTATCACTCCAGCCATGTTTAGCTTTTAGATTGTACAACCTAAGAAGTGCATATAATTTTGTAAATCTTGTACAACCAGGGTAAATTGGTTTCTCAGCATCATTAAGGAGTGTCTCAAACTTATTTGGGTCTACTCCTAATCCAAAATGTGCGTCGTCAATCATTTCATCTAATGGATCTCAGTTCTCCTCTACTATATTTCTCCTCACTCCTTTTTGTCTACTTGGCAGAGTTGGAGCAATAAGAGTTATCTCCCCATGGTAATACCAAATTGTGTAACTCTTGTCGATCCCATTGAAATATAAGTGTTCTTTAATCTTTTTAAGATCCATCTTTTTAACATTTCCACACTTAAGACATGGACAATAAGTAAAATTTGGGTCTTTCACATTTTCCGAACAAAACCTTAAGAACAAATCGACCGCGTTCCTATATTCTGCAGATAACCTATTCGCTGACATCCATTGTTTATCCATATATTCTCCTATGTCTATCAAAAAGAAAAAAAATGACACTAAATAAGCACGTGATAAACTTGGATGTCTATATAAAACTAATCGTTTATTTTCCTAAATAAAATCGGGCAGCATTTCCCCTATAATAGTGACCTAACCATCTGCATGTGAATAGCAAAACAAACAATTCAAACAACATACAATAAGTTTCTTCCTTATAGGATGTCTATATAAAACTAATTGTTTATTATCCTAGATAAAATCGGGCAGCATTTCCCCTATAATAGTGACCTAACCATCTGCATGTGAATAGCAAAACAAACAATTCAAACAACATACAATAAGTTTCTTCCTTATAGCTCCGCAACACACAACCAAATTTCTCAGAACCTACTTCACTAAAACACACAAGTTCTCAACCTTCCGTTATCACCCCAGCACACAATTTTAATCTCAGAACCTACTTCACTATGGATGAATATTTAAGATATTCAAACTCCAATGAGCCACTAATTATAACCTAAACAAAAAATCAATAAAAAATTTCATAACCTAAAAACTCAATAATCAACAAAAACATAAAAATTTTCATATATTTATATTTTCAAAATTATTTAATAAATTTATTTTAACATAACTATATATATAACAAAATAGTTAGAATTTTTTTAAAAAAAGTTTAAATATATATACAAAAATATATATAAATTTCGAAATAAAAAATGATAAAAATTAAAAAAAAATCATGAACATATATACTCTAATGAATTCTATACAATGTGATAGGTTAAATTTAAAAAATTATAAGAAATCATAAATCTATAAAAAAAACTTCCATGAAAAAACTGATAAATCCTACAATGTATAGAAAAAAACGCATAAAAATGTAAAACTAACACAAAATCATGTATATTACTCATCCTAATGCTAAACCTATGATTTTTTTTTTCAAAATAATTAACTAAAATTCAAGAAAATAAAAAAAAAAACTTACCTTTAAAACCCTAAAAACGCAGCCTTCTCGTGCTTTAGCTCTCTGGTTTTTGTCGAAGTGTGAGGAAGGAAGAACCAAAATGGGGTTAATATGCCAGGGGGACATCCAACGTCTCCCACTAGGAGACGTGGGACACGTGGGATGTCTTCCTGTGGGAGACGTTGGATGTCCTCCTTATACATCCAACGTCTCCCGATGTCCCCCTTATACTTCCAACGTTTCCCACTAGGAGACGTGCCACGTGTCCCACGTTTCCCAATGGGAGACGTTGGATGTCCCCCTGGCCACTTCTCCAGCCTATTTTCAACGTCTTCCACCATTTTTAATGTCTTCCAATTGTAGCCATTAATAAAAACTATCAATGCCTTACACCATCAGACATTTAAAACCCCTGATAAGTTTTAATGTCTTACACCAATGGTGTAAGACATTGTAGGGAGTCATTGTATATGAAATTTTCTGTAGTGATTGTTTTGTATTTCTTTTGTGTTGTCTTGTTGATTGTTATGTTCTTGTCTTGTTGTTTAGTTAATCTTTTAAGCATACTCTTTGCTTTTGTTCATGTTTAACTAGGGGGCTCAATGACGATTTTGCAACACTTTAAAACAATTTTTAGCTGAATGACTTTCTTTCTTAACTTTTAAACTAAATTCTTTGGGTGTGAATATTGCTAGAAAATGATTGATGAGAGTGTTTCTCTTTTTAGTATGTGCATAACTTGATTAAACAATTTTTGAGACCCTAGAAAGAGCTAGTTTCTTGTGAGAGCTTAAGTTTCTAGAATTACTTAGTGATTTTCCTTGAGGCGAAATCCTAGACAACACCACACCAATGAAATGATTTAGGCCATCTTTGGACTGTTTGAGCCTTTGAAGCCTACCTTGTATACATTTTTATCCCTAGTCACCCCATTGAGCTTAAGTGTCACTTTTCTTTCTTAGCCACTCATTAGCCTAGCTTTACATATATATAATCACCTCTTTTCACCACACCCTTTTAGCACCTTGATCTTTATAGGATTTATTTGTTGTGCGTGTTGGAGGGTTGAGTTGAGTTGAGTGGGTGAGAGAAAATTGGGTGAGCGTTTTCCTTATCTTCTTTTGCTTGTTTTCACCATTGGGGACAATGTTGATCTTAAGTTTGGGGGGAGAGTGTGTTCTCAATTTTCTTGTTCTCTTGCCATCTAGTTGTTTAGTTTTATTCTAAAAACAAAAAAAAAAATTAAAGAGTGCAGTCCCTTCCATCAAAGCATCTACAAAAAATCAGAAAAGAAAAAAAAGAAAGAAAAAAGTGTGTATGTTGGTAAATAAATTTGGGGGTGTAACTCTTCAAATAAAAGAAAAAGTTGTTTTAGTTTTTGTCCTTGACTTTGTATGTTAGTAATAAAGGCTAGTGGCAAGATTTATATTGTGTTGTGGGGTTTTCTTTGGGGCAAAAAATTAATGTGTGCATTTATGTAATTAGGTCCTAGAAAGATTGAGGTGCTTAGGGTGATTTGAGCCAAAATTGATCTCTCTTATCCTACCTTCACCCGGGCCTATCATTACAAGCTTGATAAAATCCTATTGATTTTTGGTGTGGTGTTTGTCTACATTAGTGGAGAGGGAATAGCTAAGTAACTTATGGAGACATTATTTAAGCTTGAGGACCAAGGTCTAGCTTAATTTTTGGTGATTGGAATTGTTTAGGAAAAGCTATGCATGAACTAAAGTGTCAAACACTTGATTCATAATTTGGCAGCAATATTAATGCTTGAAGAATTTGGTTTAAAACTTGTGAAAGATTAAAATTCAGCTTCTTTTATTCAAAATAAAATTTCCCGAGAGCCTTCCCCTTTTTACCATTGGCATAACAAAGTTTGTCCACTGTTATCGTGATTTGTCTTTGTTGTTTCTTTGTCTTTTGTTGTTTAGTTTGTGCCTTTTGTGTCTTTTGTTAGTTGTATTTTTTTATTAGAGTCATCACTCGAGGACGAGTAATGTCGTAAGTTTGGGGGTGTGATAACTCTTGAATAAAGAGTTATTTCATGTGCTTTTCAACTTATAATTGTTGAAAAATCGAGAGTGATGTTAGTTTATTTTTAGCATTTGTAGCTAACTTTGGTGTTTTTATGATCTTAACTAAGTTTAATTATTTTTGTAGTTTTTAATAGCTAATGGATTAAAGGTAGTAGTTTCATGGATAAATATTTGCACAAGGAATGAACTAGCATGTGAAACTATTTTAATTGAATTTCTTATGGCTGAAGTATCAGGTTTGCTGCAGCAAAACTGATTTTGCTGAAGCATTTTGACAGGCAGTTTTTGGGCACATGGAACACATGGCAAGTCAATGGGTAAGCTGGAATATTGGCTGAGGTGGCAAGGGCAGAAAGAATCAGTCAACATATGGGAGAAAAAGACAAAAGAGAAAAGAGGAACTCACGTTTTGAGAGGAGGAAGGGCAATATTGGACTTTGGGGGGCTAAAGGAGGAAACCAAGAATGGACTTAAGGAAGCATCAACCAAAAGAGGAAACCAGCAGCCATTTTTGGAAAGAAAAACCAGCAAAGAAAAGAGAGAAACTCATAAATTTACAAGGAAGAAGAAGGACGAACAAAGAAAGCTCAAGCATCATTTTGGATTTTTTCTTTCTTCTATTCCTAAACATTATTTTTATATTTTCTGAGTTGATTTATAATCTGAATATTAAGGGCTGTTTTGATTGTGGATTAATGTTTATGAACTCATCCATGAACTAATTTTTAGGTGGCTTGAATAGTTGATGAACCCTATGTTATAGTCTAGCAATTTCTTGCACTTTATTTTAGTAAAACCTCTCTTGTTCATTCAACTGTGCTTATATTGATTTCTTGTTGTTGTTTGGCCAGTAATGGCAAGATATTTAATTATGTTTAATGTTGGAAAGATTAGATGTAATGGAAAGAACTTGGACGACACAAGTCATAATCTAGGTTAGATTATGTTAGTAAGTAACATAGGGATGTGTTATTTGCCTTGTGTAACTTTTGAGAATTAAACTTTGAATTGCATTCTTAAATCTGATTTTGCATAGGAATATGTTTGATAAGGTAAAAGAATTAATGTCATAAAATTTGGGAAAGTTTTATGAGTGTTTAAATGAATTCTTGTTAACCTGAGAGTTTTGCTAGAATATTACTGCCGCAATCTGTCAGCAATTTGTTCAGGATGATTAATATAGGGGAATTCAATAATTCAAGTCCATTTTGCAATCCATATATTTCTCTTAATTTTCTTGTTCAGTTCAGTTTTAATTTCAGTAACTCCATCTCTTTAATATTTTGCTTAGCCTAAAAACAACCCATTTGGTTTTTAGTACTTTTAAGTTGTTTAGTAATTGTTTTGCTTATTTTTCTAATTTGCAATCCTTGTGGAGACGATCTACTTATCATTATATTACTTGTGTGATTACGTGCACTTGCGTATTTAAAATCAAATATTAAATTTATCACAACATGTATATGTTGTCCTCACTAGTAAGAAGTGAGCTCACTTGGTGTATCGATCCACGATAACCCACGCCGAATCATGTTGACCCATAGTCCTGGGTAACCCCACCACAAAATCCATCATGATGTCCTCTCATTTCCACTCTGGGATGTCCAGAGGCTGTATTAGCCCTGATGGTCTCTGATGCCCAGCCTTGACCTTTTGACATGTCAAGCACTTAGCCACATATTTTGTCACATCTCTCTTCATCCCAGGCCACCAATACAGTGATCTCACATCCTGATACATCTTCATGGTGCCTAGATGCAAAGATTAAGGAGTAGTATGAGATTTATCTAGAATCTCTCGTCTAATAACAGTGTCCATCAGAACACAGATCCGACCCTTGTATCTCAACAAGCCCATATCTGAATTTGTATAGTCCCTAGACACTCTAGCTAGAACGTCCTCTCTGATCTTTGTCAGTTTTGGATCACCCAACTGACCTTCCTTTATTCTTTCTAACAACGTAGAATGTAGCGTAATGTTAGCCAACTGGCCCACCAACAACTCTATACCAGCTCTGGTTATATCCTCTGCCAATTCTCTGGATATCAATCTCGCACTGAAAATCTGTCCCAGAACCTTACGGCTTAAGGCATCTGCCACTATGTTGGCTTTCCCTAGGTGATACATGGTTTCCAAATCATAATCCTTCACTAACTCCAGCCAATGCCTCTATCTCCTGTTCAGGTCTTTCTGTGTGAAAAAGTACTTTAGGATCTTGTGGTCAATGTATTTCTCACACTTCTCCCCATAAAGGTAATGTCTCAATACCTTTAATGCCAAAAGACCACTGTTTCCAACTCTAAATCATGAGTAGGGTATCTCTTCTCACACTCTTTCAACTAGCGTGATGCATAGGCAATCACCTTCCCTGACTGCAAAAGAACACAACCCAAACCCTGATGTGAGGCATCATAGTATATCACAAACTTCTTATGATCTGTTGGGAGACTCAAAACTGGAGCCGTGATCAATCTGTGTTTCAGTTCCCAAAAGTTGTTCTCACACTTATCTGACCACAAAATTTTTTGATTCTTGTGTGTTAGTTCAGTCAATGAAGTAGCAATCCTTGAGAACCCTTCCACAAAATGCATGTAGTAACCTGCCTATCCAAGGAAGCTCCTGATCCCTAAGGCATTCCTTGGCCTTGACCAATCTTTGACCACCTCAGTCTTTGCTGGGTCCACCTTGATCCCCTCCTTACTGACAATATGACCAAGGAAAGTTACCTAAAGTAACCAAAACTCACATTTCTTGAACTTAGCAAATAGTCTATGTTCCCTCAGTCTCTGTAGAACCAACCTCAGATGTTGCTCATGTTCTGACTCTGACTAAGAATAAACCAGAATATCATCGATAAAGACAAAAAGAAACTGGTCCAAGTAATCCTTGAACACCCTGTTCATTAAATCCATAAAAGCAGCTGGGGCATTAGTCAACCCAAAGGACATGACTAAGAACTCATAATTGCCATATCTGGTATGAAAGGCAGTCTTCGATATATCTCCCTCCTTGATCCTCAGCTGGTGATAACCAGATTGAAGATCTATCTTTGAGAATACCATCTTACCCTGCAACTGATCAAATAAGTCATCTATCCTTGGTAGAAGATACTTGTTCTTGATTGTTAACTTGTTTAGTTCTCTGTAGTCAATACACATTCTCAGAGAACCATCTTTCTTCTTTACAAACAGGACTGGTGCACCCCATGGTGAAAAACTGGGTCTAATGAAACCCAAGTCTAACAACTCATGTAGTTCTACCTTTAGTTCTTTTAATTCTGCTGGGGCCATTCTGTAAGGTGCCCTAGACACTGGCTCCGTCCCTGGTGCCAGTTCAATCACAAATTCAATCTCTTGGTTTGGCGGAAACCCTGGTAAATCTTCTAATTTGGTCTCCTTTGGTCCCACTGGCATGACCTGGGTGGTATCTACCACACTGGCTAAGAATCCTATGCAACCACCTTGCAATAGATCTCTAGCCCCCAATACAGATATCATCGATACACAAGGTCCATACATAGTGCCCACAAATACAAAAGGATCCTCACCTTTAGGCTCAAAGGTTACCATTTTCCTTCTGCAATCTATGGTTGCCCCATACTTCACTAACCATTCCATCCCCAGAATCATATCAAAGTCGGTCATAACCAACTCTATCAAATCAACTGAAAACTCTCTACCCTCCATTGTCACTAGCAATGATCTGACCCATCTCCTGGATACTACTAACTTTCCAGTGGGTAATAAGGTCCCGAACCCCACAGCATAATAATCACATGGTCTACACAATCTATCAATAATTCTACTAGCAACAAAAGAATGTGTAGCACCAGAATCAATCAAAACAGTATGAGGGGTTCCAACACTAAAAAACTGACCTGTGACTACTGAGGGACAAGCCTCAGCTTCTGCCCATGTCAACACGACCACTCGAGCTGGGGCCGAGCTGTCTGCGTTTCTTGGTTCTTCCTTTTTTTCCTTCGGCCAATCTTTCTTTAGGTGTCCCACTACCCCGCATAAGAAGCAGACCTTTGCCCGACACTCCCTAATATGGGAAATGGACGTCTAGACAACATTTCTTAATGGATTCCTTGATGAGATCATTTATATGGATCAACCAGAAGGATTTGTAGTAGCTGGACAGGAAAAGAAAGTGTGCAAGCTCAATAGGTCCATTTATGGACTTAAACAAGCTTCGCGCTCCTGGAACTTAAGGTTTAATGAAATAATTAAGACCTATGGTTTTGAGCAGAATGTCAATGAACCCTGTTTTTACCAACTAAGGGGAAATTATGTGATAGTGTTCTTGGTACTTTATGTAGATGGTATCTTGCTCATTGACAACAATGTGAAGAAATTATCAAACATAAAGAACTGGCTCGGGACCAAATTTCAGATGAAAGATTTAGGTGAAGCTAGTTACGTTCTCAGTATCCAGATCATTTGGGACATGAAGTAAAAGATGACTACGGTATCTCAAGCAGCGTACATAGATAATGCACTTGAATATTTCTTTATGACAAACTCGAAGAAGGGACTGTTGCCATCCCAACATGGAGTTCATCTTTCTAAGAAAAAGTCTCCATAGACTCCTCAAGAGGAAGAAGAGATAAAACAGATTCCCTATGCATCCGCAGTTGGAAGTCTTATGTATGCTATGTTATGGTCTAGGCGAGACATCTGCCATGTAGTGGGAGTTGTAAGCATGTACTAGTTGAATCTTGGTAGAGAACATTGGGCAGCAGACAAGAACGTACTGAAGTATCTACGAAGAACAAAGGCTTATATGCTGGCCTATTTGGGTTGTTCACTTGACTAGGTAGGCTACACTGATTCTAATTTTCAAACGGATGTCGATGACATGAAGCCTACTTCTGGAATGGTGTCTACTCTTGGGGGCGGAGCTATGATTTGGAGAAGCATTAAGCAGTCTGCCATTTCAGATTTCACCATGGAGGCTGAGTACATAGCTGCATTTGAGGCGGCTAAGGAAATAGTCTAACTGAAGAAGTTCTACACGGATCTCGGTGCTATTCCAGGAATTGATAAACCACCCATATTGTACTATGACGATAATGGGGCTATAGAGAATTCAAAAAAACCTCGAAGTCATAAAGAGCAAAGCATATAGAGGGGAAATACCACATCATTAGGGAATATGTGGCCAGGGGTGACATCAAGGTGATGAAGATAGCGTCATAAGACAATTTTGCAGATCCTTTTACCAAGACTTTGGGAGACAGTGTTTTCGTGAAGTATGTAGAGGGAATGGGTTTGAGAAGCATGTCTCATTTGTTTTAAAAGGGAAAGTGGGAGTTTGTTGGGTTTTATGCCCTTAACAAAACCATATTTCTTATGTAACACGCTATTATTATCAATAAAAGAAGCAGAAATCATTTTGTTTATTCAATCGCATTGTTCGCTTGTTTTATTACATGTTTATTCAATTAATACAAACATTAATAAAATCCTTAACATATGGATATTTACAATTATAGTGACTAGGTCACAGTGGATTATAGTTGTAATTATATGTTCAAAAGAATGAGTCCTAAAATTATATCAGTGCATTGGATTTTCACTGATTAGACAATCTACGATATGATCTACTTACACATTCTGGGCGTGATGTCTTATAACGCCTCTAATTGCCTATCTTTATTAAAATACTAGTTTTTGACAATAGCTCAAAAGGTTTCATAACTTTGTCTAAAAACACAGTGGGACTTTATTGGAAATACATACGGAGTTTGGATCCAATGTTCAAAACATAAGAGAGTTTTATGTAGTATTAAAAATAACTAAAATACATCGCATTGATAAATTAACATAAGAAAGACTCCAAGGCACTGCGGCGTTTTGGATCATTTCCTCATTCATTGGCTCCCCACAACATACATACATACTCATGGAAAATTGACTTAGCTCACCATGCGTGCCAAACAAGTCTATCTAGTGTCTACCTGCAAGGGGGAAAGTAAGGGGGTGAGCCAAAAGCCCAGCAAGGAAGTAAAACCAAGGCATACAAACATAAGCGTCATATTTCATACATTCTCAACATACTTCTCTTCTAGCAATCGCTATCAACATCTGTCATAATCATATACATGATACTATTGCAACATAAGCATAATCATACATCATAAGATCGTAACCATAACCATAAGGTCATTTATAACATGAGCACAAACATTCAATGTAATATCATAAGCAACATTATCATAAGCATACAACATAATATCATGGCTTGCCTATTGTCCAATGATCACATGTGACTCCCTTTTGGTCACTTCCATGGCACCATTTTGGCCATAATTCACCTGGCACCCTTTTGGCTAGGATCTTAGGCACGTCTGCCTTTTATAATGCTGCAGCACTAGGTTAAGCAAACAAAAACAATTTCCATACATATCGTCATAACTAGAGTCCATTTAGAAACAAAATTGAAAGCTAGCTAACTTCCTTACCTCAGTTCCAAGCACAAAATAATAGCGGGATAACTTCACAACGAGCCTAGAATAACAATCAAACACTTGTCTTAATATCATGTAAAACCACACATGAACATTTCAAGCACACCCCACGTGTGTATAGGCCATGCACACGTGGCACCTATCTCATATAGTTGCACCACAGTCTTAATTCTAGCAACAATCCATACATCAAATCATGCTTGCAAGTCTCACATATAATCACAAAAATAATGTCATTTACTCATCAATCCTCAATCATCTTAAACAAGAAACTTAGACTTAATCAAATTGCATATAATTGTGCATAAAAATGTACTTGCATGTAACATGCATATGTGGGACGATTCTTAAAAAGTTGCTTAAAGCTGGTAATATTAATTATTTTATTTTCTTCTCAATTTCAAAAATTCAACGGGCATAAATAAATTACCAACTTGGTTGCTGCTACTTTATTCCTTTAAATCACACATTTGCTATTCATAAATTTATTACAAAAATTTAATTTACTAAAATAATTCTTTAGCTTTAATTGTATAAAATAATAATCTCATTTATTATTTAATAACAATTAAAAGAATGTGACAAAATTTTGTAGTTACTTATATAATAATTAATTTATTTCACAAAAGTCCTTTTTATCTTGGCAAATAAAATAAATAATAAGATATGACATATTTTAACCTTTGTTAAAAATAAGAACATCTAGGTCACAAAATTTAATATTAATTCATTATTATTTAAAAGTTGGAAAAATGGCTAATTATACTCACATTTTATTAATTAAATTCTTTAGTCATTTAAATAAAATCATTTTCCTTAATTATTTTGTCAATAAAAACTGCCTATATATATTTTAAATTATGGAAAAATCACATTCATCATAAATAAATATTAAGACATATATTTGATATCTGTTAATTAAAAGATATTTTCCATGAATCTAAATAGAATTCAGCAAGCATGTCATCACATAACTTAATTAATTAAGCTTGGCAAAAGAACTCACAACATGTGCATGTTTTAAAAAAATTAACTTTAAGCATTCTTGAGTTCCAAATTTTACAACTTTTAAAAATAAAGTTTCATCACATGTCACATAAAAGTGCAAGAACACATGTACAAAAATTATATATTTTCTCATTTTAACTTATAACATGAATTCAAGACACAATTTACTCTTCTTTAAACCATATTTACAAATTAACATGCTAAAACAATAAAAATCAGCAAGCCAGTAGATCACTTAGTATTCCAAAAATTCTCATTATTTATTTTTAACAATTTTAACAATTCACCCTAGCATGTTTATATACTTTGTACACCTTAGTATTACAATTAGCATGCAAAACTAACAACACCAAAATCAAGCTATTCTAAACCATATAAAAACACCCAAAACTGATTCTGCACATAGCATAATACATAAAAGATTATAGATTTGACATGCTCATTATTAATAGCTTAAAAGAAGAATAAAGAATACACAAACACCAATACAACCCTAATATGCATTCTATTTCCAACATTTGCATGTTGATTTCCCAAAACATCAAGATCTAAGAATTAAAATATTCCAATATGAACCTTTATCACCAAGACATCAACTTTTAACATATATATACATAGTAACACATAACCCTATATCTTTCATACCTTACTCATACATTATGCATATTCAAAATTCTTTCATGCTTGCTTAAACATCCATACATGCCCAAACACACACACACACCCAATCTTAGAGCCACACACACCTAGGCCACTTACAAGGATACATATTTTCATAGCAAATCATTTATAGAAACTACTCTTACACAACCCACATACTTAAATGTAACATCCCAAATTACCTAATAAGGCTTAGGGTCTTGATTAGGGGGCCAAGATGGAGATATATTATATGCTTATATGATATATTTGTGTATGATTATGTGAGTTATATGATAATACAACTAGTTATGTATGTTTAGGAGTATTGAATATGCATGTGGGCCCGTTTCTTATTTAAAGGGAAATTTTCATATTTTGCTTGTTATGGGCATAATTTTATATATGTGCATATATGTGATATATGTGAGAGACCACATTATTAAGTGGGTTTATTTGGATTATTCAGCACGAGACGATCCTAGGGAGCAAATTAGCGGGAAAGTTACAACGGGACCCAATACCCGACTCAGGGCGAGTCAAGGGGTATTTTAGGTATTTAGCATAGTATCGGGTTAACGAGAATGAATAGTTGAGGATATATTTGGAGTTAATGAGATTAGGAGGGAATACTGGGGATTTTGACCATTTTTCCCTCGAGGACATTTTTGGTACCCTGAGCGTCGGGATTAGCTTAAGTTACTTAAGCCTTAAGAAAACAAAACATAAAACACAACAAACACTTGAAGCAGCTCCCTAACCGAATATCTCTCTTTCTCTCAATTGTGAGTGAAGTTCTTAAGGAATCAAGGAGATTCTTGGCTGAAGACTTGGGAATTGAAAGCTCGAGTTAGGATTCATGATTGGTTGTGGATAGGAGAGCATCATTTACAGCAGAGGTTATCGTTAGGGGGCTCTGAACTAGGATTGTTCTCGAGGGTTGCTCTTATTTTACACTATACTCAAACCTGAGGTAAGAAAACTACACCCAATACGTGAAACATGTGATTTGGGTTGTGCCCGACTGTTAATTATAATTATGAATAGGGCTCAAGCCCCTGAGAATGAACATGATTAAGTTATCGTTTCGCTTGTTGATTAAACCTACTTGAATATTATTGTAACGCCCTGGTTACCCCAAAACAGTTACGGTGATCGGTGAACCGGAAATTTGACCCGCTACCCGAGTCCTTTGGTGAAAAACGTGTTCTAAGTGTTATTAATAGGTTAAGGTGGAAAAACAATAAAGAGGAAAGGATATATTTTATTAAGTATAAAACTGCTCATGAGCTTATTAAATCATTTACAAGTCATTTACAACTCAAAATGGCCACTACTGTTTCAAATTTACAACCCCGCCAGCCTAAGCGGCAAAAATAAGGTAAACCCACTAGTTCCTCTGAGAACTCCTTGGCCGTGGTGGTCAAGCAGCCGCATATGTACACATCACCACCTAAGCTCTCCACTCAAGGCTGGGTGAGCTTTTCTTTCCCTTTACATGCACCACATAGCACCCATGAGCCAAGGCCCAACAAAAAAACAAAATATAGCATGATATAATATCAACAATGATCATAGTAATCATTTAGGACTATCAGTCCAAAACAGATAGGTGACAGTCGCAAAAGTCACTAAATTGGGAATAACTCCCCTCAACCTTGTGACGATAGGGTCACTGGGCTTAACAGGTAAGTGAACCTTTCACTAGTTTAAACATGATAGGTGTATGGTGACTAGTCACCAACATAACCTTCCTCATGACCATAGAGTCATAACCCTAGATCAGCGTTCCCTAGCCATGTGACAAGCAGTCACTGGGGCCTTAGGCCCTGGCTCTAGTAACTAGTCTTAGACTAGAAAAGCGCTTATAAGTTCATCGATCTTAGGGTCGGTCCAGCATTAATGCCTTAGAGCCATTCAACGCTTATATTGATTAGACCTAATCTTCACTCGGCCCTGCGTTCAGGACGCTTATGCCGTTTCTGACTCTTAGGTCAGTGTCCCTGACTAGTCAGTGTCATATACAAGTAAATAATATTCACTAGCATTTAATATGCAATCCATGTCCACATTTATCAATTAGCATGCCTCAACAACTATCATACATGTCATATACACGGGGTGCAGTTTTCTTACCTCAGGTTCGAGCGAGAAATATTATAAGAACGACTCCTGAGAATGATCGATCTTTTGGTTCCTTAGCGGTTACCTAATCACAACCAATTATAATATCCATTAATGAAAATCAACACGTATAGGGTCTTAACCTAAGCACCACTCTCGGGACCTCGAAACATGCCCACACGGTGAGTAGATTCGATCCCGGGCCTTAAGGATTGAAACCCCAAGTCAAAAACCCTTAAAAGCACTCAAAATGGGACTTTGAAGGAACAGAGTAGCGCTACAGCGCTAACCCCTAGCGCCCTAGGGCTATTCTCAAAACCCCCCAACACGCCCAAATGCCCCCTGAGTAGCGCTGTAGCGCCCTAAGGTGGGCGCTATAGCGCTACCTCCAGACTAGGAACCCCCTGAAACCTCCTTCTTCATCTCCTTCGATTCTAACCTGTTTCTAATGCTTCCAAATCCCATTTTTGGTGCCAAATGAACCCAAAAATCATCCTAACACACCCCAAACATCACAACCATAAGAACCCTAGCCAAAACTCCCAACAAAACCAAGTATTCAACCTAGAAATCTCAACTGTAAAACCGAACTAAAACATGGAAAACCATGGAATTCAATGGTTAGAAACTTACCCAATGCTCTGCTTATGATGCTCTTCAATGGAGGAACACACTCCCAAACTCCTAAGGTTTACTTCCCAAGCTTGAATCCTCAAGAATGGTTCAAAAATCCCAAAGAAAGCTGAAGAAAGGATGGTACAGGAAGGCTCTTGAATATACTCTGTTTTCTCTCTTCTTTCACAGCCAAAAATGGTTAAATTTATCCTAGGGGTGAAATTACCATTGTACCCCTAGGTCAATTTAAAGTTTCTAAAGGCTCCCAAGGGCAAAATTGGTATTGTCCACCTATCTCGTTAATCATAATTAACACTCTCCAATTCCCGCTATTCTTGATAATCTCAAACACTAATAATTCATATCCCATTACCCTTTAATTCCCGGCAACGTTCTAAACCTTAAAACCACCCCGAGACTCATCCCGAGCCCCGAACTTAAACCTGTTGTTACTAGACCGCTAATCAACATTCCAAGATCGTCTCATGCCGAATAGCTCGAACAAACCCACATTATAATGTGGTCTCAACGATATCATCGGCATGCATACAAGTATACAAATATACCCTCAACGGGCAAAATTTCCATCACACCCCTGTAATTAAAATGTGGACTCATATGCATGCATTTAACATCATATTATAATATAATTCACATATACATGCATATTATCATTTAATGGCATAATTAAACAAATATGGACCTCCCGGCCTACTAATCCCGCATTTAAACTACATCGAAGAATTCGGGGCATTACAATTATGTACCAGATTAAGTGTTATATGACTGTTCGCATGGTTTGCGTAGCTAGGGCTTGGCCCCGTTAAGGAGCATGGTTAGTGCTATGTTTGCAATTACTTAATGATGTTATATGATTAATATGAATGTGTACTTGTATTGTCTGAAGTATGCTTATCTATATCTGTTTTTGTATCTGTATCCAAATACCTGGTTCAGTGCTTAACTAATTAATCAAGGACAACAATAGTGCGCTGCACGCTGGTCAAAGGGCTTAGGCCCAAATCAGCAACGTACTATTATGTTGGTTGATCCAATGGTCGTTGAAAGAAAATTGTTTGGCTAGCTCTATGGCTAGTTACCCAGAGCTAAGGGCGAGGGCCCCAGGTGACTCTATGGTCACATAGCTAGGGCATAGGACCCCAAGGTTGACTCTATGGTCAACTATTCAGGGCAGCGGCCCCCGAATGGTCCAACGACCATTTATTTGTAATTGTATGCTTGCATGAGTAGGTTATTACTGCTGGGCATGCTCGATAAGTATATGGAAATCTGTATTTTCTGTTCATGCACATGTTTAAGTTTTCTTGCTGAGCCTTGGCTCACGGGTGCTATGTGGTGCAGGTAAGGGAAAAGGAAAGCTTAACCAGCCATGAGTTGGAGAGCTTCGGTGGCGACGTAAACATATGCGGCTACTCGTCCACCACGATCGAGGATATCTCAGAGGAGCTAGGGTTGCAGCCCTAATTTTTCCGCTTAGGTCGGCCGGTTGTAACTTTTGATGTATATAACCCTTTTAAACACATCTTTGTAATATTTTGGGGGTCCAATGTACGTATAAAAATTTTTAAATAAAGATTCAATAGTTCCTTTTCCAAAAAATTTAACCCTTACCCTTGACGTTAACCTTCGTTACACGTTTATAACCAAATGACTTGGTTATCAAGTTTGACACTATTTAAAGTACACAGTGCAATGGTCCTCTATTAGGAGGACTTCACAACTTGGTATTAGAGCTGCCAAGGTTGAAGGGTTCCTGAAGACAGGCCGACCAAGTACACTTGCAACTAAGGACAAGCTCGACTCAGGGTTCAGTAACTATTTATGTGGTTATGTGCTTAACTGATTAAATATGATATAAATGCCTTATCTGCATGCCTGTTTAGGAAGCATGAGATAATCTGATAGGGCCTGGCCCTTGATTGTTGCATGAATGATAAATAACATGCTTATTAGCATTGTTATTTCTTTTGAATGCAAAGGAACCACTTATTAGTGTTGTTATTTGCGTATAGGCCATGAAATGCTTATGAGCATTGTTAACACTGGCAGGGATTAAAGAACATGCTTATTAGCATTTTCATACATGTGTAAATATTTGAATATGTTTATGTGCATCGTTAATTGCTTATGAATGCCAGAAACACTTATTATCATTGTTATTTGCAGATGAATATCAGGAAGTGCTTATTAGCACCGCGAATGAATGTATTATGTGTTGGCATGCTTATTAGCATTGCATTTGTCTGTTGGTATGTTTGATCTTGGACCGTCAGGTGACAAGAGGTATGGTTGTTACTTACCAAACAGCTGATTTTATCACTGCAAAGTGGGTTAGATATCAGTATGAATCCTTGAAGGTCAGAAAGGTTGGATGGTCAAGAGATATAGGCCAGGGAACGGAATGACTAGTGCCTGGCCCCACTGCCAGCTCCAGAAAAATGGCAACAGATGCTTGCTGGTATGCAAGCTAGATTAGAGAGGAAAGAAGATGAGATTCGTCTCTTGAGACAGCAACATGTTCCAATAGAGAACCCACAACCCGCAGTACTGGCAGTGATACAACCAGAGGTACCAGCGGTAGTGTAGCCCCAAGCAAGGGGAGATAGATGGGAACCCTTGTATCAGAGGTTCGGGAAACAACACCTTCAAGTTTTTAAGGGCATCTCAGATCCACTAAAGGCAGAGTAGTGGATGACCATGATAACCACCATCCTAGATTTTATTAGGGTAGGTGGTAATGAGAGAGTGGCCTGCGCAACTTACATGTTTTAGGAGGATGCCTGAATATGGTGGGAGGTGGTATCCCAGACGAGAGCAGTAAACACCATGGAATGGGAAGAGTTCAGAACTTTGTTTAATGAAAAATTACTACAACGACGCAGTTAAGGCTGCGAAGGCTGAAGAGTTCAACAAGTTACTTCAGGGTAACATGACAGTGACTAACTACGACCTGAAGTTTGATATAACGGAAAAGTTTGTTGGGGATCTGGTGCCCACTGATGGGACAAGAAGAGAGAGGTTTTTCCAGGGGCTACAACCTATGATAACCCAGGAAGTTCATATTACTAATGTGCCAGGATTTACAACCTATGCACAGGCTGTGGAGAAGGCACTTACAGCTGAGAGTGTAGAAAATAAGATCTGGCATGAGAATGCGGCCAGAAGGGATTCTAGGAGGCCGGTACCTCCATTTATAGGCTTTGGTAGGGGCGGAGGCCTCAATGACCAACAGAGAAAGACTCCATATACAGTTTCATATCTAGGGCGAAATAGGAGGCCATGGGGCATACAGATGGGTTGCCAGGGTGGCGGTGAGACCTAGAGAGCATTCCTAAAGTGTTCCCAGTGTAGGGGCACGATATTGGGGAATGTCGGGCGAAGTCCTGTTTTGTTTGCTGTAGTGTGGGGCATTTGAAGAAGGATTGTCCGAGATCCAGAAAGGAAGAGCCCAAGAAAGTGGATAGCCTGACACCAACTCGGGTGTTCACCTTGACCCAGGCAGAGTCCGAGGCTAGTCCCTTGGTGGTTACATGTAAGCTTTCTAGTGCTGTAACCTTCTATATTGTTTTGATCGATTCTAGTGTTACACACTCTTTTATTTCTAGTAGGATTATAGATGGGTTGTGTAGACCATGTGACTTTTATCCAGTGCGGTTTGGTACTATGCTACCTACTGGGGAATTAGTGGTTTCCAAGAGATGGGTTAGATCCCTACCAGTTACAATGGATGGCAGAGAATTATCAGTTGACTTGGTGGAATTGGTGATGACTGATTTTGATATAATTCTGGGTATGGATTGGCTAGAGAAGTATGGGGCAACGATAGATTGCAAGAAGAAGATGGTAACCTTTGAGTCTGAGGGTGAGGACCCCCTTGTATTTGTTGGCACTGTGCATGGAACCCATATACCTATGATAACTGTAGTTAGATATAGAGACCTATTGCAGGGGGGATGCGTAGGGTTTTTAGCTAGCGTGGTGGATACCACTCAGGTCGTGCCAATGGGACCAAGATAGAACTGATTGGTTTGTGAGTTTCTGGATGTGTTTCTAGAGGATCTGCCAGGGTTACCCCTACACAGAGAGAATGAGTTTGTGATAGAATTGGCACCAGAGACTGAGCCAGTGTCTAGGGCACCTTATAGGATGGCTCCAGCTGAGCTGAAGGAACAAAAGGTTCAACTACAGGAGTTACTGGACTTGGGTTTTATCAGGCCCAATTTCTCGCCATGGGGCACACCAGTTCTCTTCATGAAGAAGAAAGATAGTTCTCTGAGGATGTGTATCGATTATAGAGAACTGAACAAGTTGATTATCAAGAACAGGTATCCTCTACCAAGGATTGATGACCTATTTGATTAGTTGTAGGGTAGGACAGTATTCTCCAAGATAGATCTTCGATTTGGTTATCACCAGATGAGGATCAGGGAGGATGATATACCGAAGACAGCTTTTCTCACCAGGTACGGGCATTATGAGTTCTTGGTGATGTCATTTGGAATGACTAATGCCCCAGCAACATTTATGGATATGATGAACAGGGTGTTCAAAGATTACCTGGATCGGTTTGTGATCATCTTCATTGATGATATACTGATATATTCTCAGTCGGAGACAGAACACGAGCAACACTTCATATTGGTACTACAGAGGTTGAGAGAACACAGGCTGTATGCGAAATTCAAGAAATGTGAGTTCTGGTTGCCACACATGACTTTCTTAGGTCACATAGTCAGGAAGGATGGAATTATGGTGGATCTAACAAAGATTGAGGCGGTTGGAGATTGGCCAAGACTGAATAATGCTTTAGAGATTAGAAGTTTCTTGGGATTGACAGGTTATTTCAGACGCTTTGTAGAGGGGTTTTCCAAGATCGCGTCACCACTGACAGAGTTGACACGAAAGAATCAAATGTTCATATGGCCAGACAAGTGTGAAGACAGTTTCCAGAATCTCAAGAAGAGTTTGATCACCGCTCCGGTTCTGAGTCTTCCTACAGACCAGGACAAGTTTGTAGTTTATTGTGACATCTCGAGGCAGGGCTAGGTTGTGTTCTTATGCAGACAGGGAATGTGATTTTCTATGCATCACGTCAGCTGAAGGAGTATGAGCAGAGGTACCCCACACATGGTTTAGAACTTGCAGCAGTAGTTTTTGCACTGAAGGTGTGGCGGCACAACTTATATGGTGAGAAGTGAGAGATATACATTGACCATAAGAGTTTAAAATACTTCTTCACCTAGAAGGATTTGAACATGAGGCAAAGATGTTGGTTAAAGCTGGTAAAGGATTATGATTATGAGATCCTCTATCACCCTAGGAAAGCCAACGCTGTAGCAGATGCCTTAAACTGAAAGGGTCCGGGACAGTTGTATAGTGCCAGGCAGATATCAAGGGAATGTGCTCACGATATGGCTAGATTAGGAATTGAGTTAGTGGTGGGTCAATTAGCCAACATCACCTTGCAGTCTACTCTTTTGGAGAGGATTAAGGAGAAGCAGTTAGATGACCCACAATTGAGGCAGGTTAGAGGGGACGTTCTAGCTGGAGTAGCTAAGGACTATACGGTTTCAAGCATGGGCTTGTTGAGATACAAGGATCAGATCTGCATTCTGATGGACACTAGGATCAAACGGGAGATTCTGGATGAATCTCATACTACCCCTTATTCTCTACATCCAGGCATCACGAAGATGTACCAGGATTTGAAAGCTTTATACGGGTGGCCTGGGATGAAGAGGGATGTGACTGAATACGTGGAAAGGTACCTAACTTGTCAGCAGGTCAAGGCAGAGCAGCAGAGGCTAGCAGGGCTGTTATAGCCTCTAGATATCCCAAGTGGAAGTGGGAGGACATCGTGATGGATTTCGTGGTAGGATTGCCCAGGACAGTGGGCCAGCATGATTCAATTTAGGTCATCATGGATCGGTATACGAAATCAACTCATTTTTTACCAGTGAGAACGAATTACACAGTTGACCAGTATGCTTATCTCTATGTGAGAGAGATAGTTTGCTTCCATGGGACTCTGAGGTCTATATTTACTTCCAATTTTTGGGGAAGTTTACAGAGGGCGATGGGTACACAGCTAAAGTTCAATACAACTTATCATCCTTAGATCGATGGTAAGGCTGAGAGAACTATCCAGATATTGTAGGGCATGATGAGAGCATGTGTATTGGACTTTGAAGGGTCCTAGAGTAAATATTTGCCTCTGATAGAGTTTTCCTATAACAACAGCTACCAGTCTACTATTGTAGTGGAATCTTATGAGATGCAATACGGTAGGAAGTGCAAACCCCCATTCATTGGGATGAGATGGGTAAGAGGAAATATTTGTGTCCTGAGGTAGCTCAGAGGATCACTGAGGCTATTGAGAAGATTAGAGCTTTGATGCTTGCATCTCAGAGTAGACAGAAGAGTTATTCAGACCCAAGGCAGAGGAACGTGGAGTTCCAGGTAGGATAGTATGTCTTCCTTAGGGTTTCACCACTGAGAGGGGTGAAGAGATTTGGGAAGAAGGGAAAGTTGAGCCATAGGTTTGTGGGACCATTTGAGATCCTGGAGAGACAGGTTAAGTGGCGTACAGATTGGCCTTACCCCCTACACTATCTAGTTTGCACATTGTATTCCATATTTCCATGTTGAGGAAGTATGTATCAGATGGGACTCATGTATTGAGTTATGAGAATCTGGAACTGGAGACAGCTTGACCTATGAGGAACAACAAGTTCAAATTTTAGACAGGAAGGATAAGGTCTCGAGGAACAAGACTATACCTTTAGTTAAAGTTTTATGGAGGAATAACAAGGTCGAGGAAGCAACCTAGGAGCTGGAGGCGGATATGCAGACTCAGTATCCCGAGTTGTTCAAGTAAAATTTTGAGGATGAAATTTCTGTAAGGAGGGGATAGTTTTAATGTCCCCAATTACCTAATAAGACTTAGGGCCTTGATTAGGGGGCCAGGATGGCGATATATGGAATTATATGTTTATATGATATATTTGTGTATGATTATGTGATTATGTAAGTTATATGATAATATAACTAGTTATGCATGTTTAGGAGTATTAAATATGCATGTGGGCCCGTTTCTTATTAGAAGGGAAAACCCGTTATGGGCATAATTGTATATATGTGCATATATGAGAGACCACATTATTATGTGGGTTTATTTGGTTTATTTAGCACGAGACGATCCTAGGGAGCAAGTTAGCGGGAAAGTCACAATGGGACCCAATACCCGACTCGGGGCGAGTCAAGGGTTATTTTAGGTATGTGGAACAGTATCGGGTTATCGAGAAATGGGAATGAATAATTGAGGATATATTTGGAGTTAGTGAGATTAGGAAGGAATACCGGGGATTTTGACCATTTTTCCCTCGGGGACGTTTTTGGTACCCCGAGCGTCGGGATTAGTTTAAGTTACTTAAGCCTTAAGGAAACAAAACATAAAACACAACAAACACTTGAAGCAGTTCACCTAACCGACTATCTCTCCCTCTCTCTCACTCTCTCTCAATTGTGAGTGAAGTTCTTAAGGAATCAAGGAGATTCTTGGCTGAAGACTTGGGAATTGAAGGCTCAGGTTATGATGTATGATTGGTTGTGGATAGGAGAACATCATTTACAGCAGAGGTTATCGTTAGGGGGCTCAGAACTAGGATCGTTCTTGAGGGTTGTTCTTATTTTACACTATACTCGGACCTGAGGTAAGAAAACTACACCCAATACGTGAAATAGGTGATTAGGGTTGTGCCCGACTATTAATTATAATTATGAATAGGGCTCGGGCTCGGGCCCCTGAGAATGAACATGATTAAGTTATCGTTTCACTTGTTGATTAAACCTACTTGAATATTCTGTACTTGATTAAGTGTTATATGACTGTTCGCATGGTTTGCATAGCTAGGGCTTGGCCCCATTAAGGAGCATGGTTATTACTATGTTTGCAATTACTTGATGATGTTATATGATTAATATGTATGTGTACTTGTATTGTCTGAAGTATGCTTATCTATATGTGTTTTTGTATCTGTATCCAAATACCTAGTTCAGGGCTTGACTTATTAGTCAAGGACGGCAATAGCGCATTGCACGCTGGTCGAAGGGCTTAGGCCCAAATCAGCAATGTATTATTATGTTGGCCGACACAATGGTTGTTGAAAAACAAAAGTGTTTGGCTAGCTCTATGGCTAGTTACCCAGAGCTAAGGGTGAGGGCCCCAGGTGACTCTATGGTCACATAGCTAGGGCATAGGGCCTCGGGGTTGACTCTATGATCAACTATTCAGGGCAGCGGCCCCGGAATGGTCCAATGACCATTTATTTGTAATTGTATGCTTGCATGAGTAGGTTATTACTGCTTGGCATGCTAGATAAGTATCTGGAAATATGTATTTTCTGTTCATGCACATGTTTAAGTTTTCTTGCTGAGCCTTGGCTCACGGGTGCTATGTGGTGCAGGTAAGGGAAAAGGAAAGCTTGACCAGCTATGAGTTGGAGAGCTTCGGTGGCAGCGTGTACATATGCGACTGCTCATCCCCCACGGCCGAGGATATCTCACAGGAACTATGGTTGTAGCCCTAATTTTGCCGCTTAGGTCGACCAGTTGTATCTTTTGATGTATATAACCCTTTTAAACACATCTTTGTAATATTTTGGGGGTCCCATGTACGTATAAATTTTTTTAAATAAAGTGTCAACAGTTCATTTGACCAAAAATTTTAACCCTAACCCTTGACGTTAACCTTAGTTACACATTTATAACCAAATGACTTGATTAGCAAGTCTGACACTATTTAAAGTACACAATGTAACAGTCCTGGATTAGGAGGACGTTACATTATCTCTTTTCATGTTTCTATGGATTTAGGAGAAATAAGAACATGGAAAACAATCAAAATACACAGAGACAAAGCCATCCAAACAACGAACAACATATTAAAACATAAACAACAAATCATCACCATAACATCAAAAAGGTAGGATTTTCCATTACCTCCTTGACTATGATCAAGACACAATGGCAAGAGCACACCTTTGGGCACCTACGATTTTCAGACCCAACAAGTCAAGAAAAAGACAGAATACTTAGAATGGATGGAAATAACTATTCTTAGAGAATCAAAAACCACAATGATTAAAGCATACCTAGGATTTCGAAACCATAGCCTCCTTCTTCTCCTTCCCCTCTTTCTTTCTCTTTTCTTCCTTCTCTTTTTCGTGCCCTTCCTCTTTCTTTCTCTCACAAATTCGGCAGCCACACAAAGGATTTTCTAAAGCCCCTATGTTCTTCTATTTATAATAGCCTAGTGACCTAAACCTAAGGAATGAAACCAAGTGTGAAAGCTCCAATCCTTTCCCACCATATATGCTCCAATCCCACAAAATATGTTTTGGTCCCCCCAATTCTTCTTCTTACACCTCACCTAAACCCTATCCCAATGTAAACACAATCTAAAGACAAGTCATGCCATCTTATCCTAAAAGATGACAACCCATTTCCTTTTTCCTTTTAATTTCTTAATAAAAATAAATAAAACAATTATCCACACACACACACTTAAAAATTCGGCACACACACATTTAAATAAAAAAATGTAACCTACTCTAATCACATAATTTGTCACACCTAATAAAATGTAACACTAATAATAAAACAAACAAGTTACACAATTATTCCAAATAAATTAATTAAATCCTAATTCACATAAAACAAACAATTCAAATGATTTTCTACAAATCAAACAATTAAGCTACAACATAACAATTAAATAAATAAAAAAAAATTGGATCACTACATGTCTTTTCCAAGGCATTGACCAAGTTGATAAGATCAGATGTATTTGGTTACATCAGACTAGGACTGATATTGACTATTGATAGATAAATAAGTATCGTTGTTATCGAATCTAAACAATGTCACCATGTTGACCATAGGCCAAGTTGATCTTAATTCTGAGTGATAATATTTTTCTAATTATATTATTTAAATCTCTTGACTTGTTCGTTACTAGCTTACCCTACGGTCTAGCCCATACTTACATCTCAGAGATTTAGTAGTGTAATTCAGTGGGAGAATTATTTATAGATATGAAATCTATAACTTTTGTATGAGAAGTGAAAAGGTGATTTCCTTAATTGCTTTGTTCAAGAGGTTAAATGATTGAGATCTCATTTTTGTGATTAAGTTCACAAAAATATCATTTATAAGGAACGTAGTGGAAGTTAAGGATAAAATACTGATGAAGGGTAGAATGGTAATTTGTACCCAGCTCGTTAGTAAGTCATCGATAGAGGATTGCCTGGTTGTAATGGTTATAACAATGGATAACATATTTGTGGTTTGGAAAATACGTTCTATGAATTCAAGAGTTCAATTCCGAGTCTATAGTGGAGTCGAGAGGAATTAATAAGGTAGTGAAATTATTCGTAAATAAATTCACAGTAACTTATTGGAGCTTGAATTCATGGATCCATGGTCCCCGCATCACCTTTGAGTAAATCATTTTGAATGTCTCAATTAATTGATTTAATTGTCAATTAGGAATTTTAAAGTTGACTAGGTTAATTTTTAATTTTTTTACAGAGATGTGAGATTTAGAGAATAAAAGAGAATCTTTGGGAAAATGTATTAATATTGATAAATTTGTGTCAATATAAATAAATAATATTAAATCAAGTTTCAAATTATAATTAGTTCATTTGAATAAGGATTTCATTAATTAATTAAAAGATGGATAAATAAAAAAGGTTTTGAACTTAGGCCCAATTGAGATTTAAATTCAAAACAAAGAGATTGTGCCCAAGTCCATTTGTGGGAGGCCCAAGACTTTGATTTTTTTTTATTATTTTTAATTAATTTAAATTTAAATAAACCCCATTAAGTTTCCTATATAAGGAATATGATATCTACGGTTTTCATAAGTTAGTCTGAGTTGATTCATTGGGAAAGTGAAAACCTAGACAGTCTAATCATTTCTTGGCCACTCACTATCTTCTTCTTCTCTTCTAGATTTCTATTTCATGTGTTGAGAACCAACCCACACTAGTTCTAGGTTGATCAAAGGCTTGGTGAAGAAGATTGTGTTGCTGATCTAGTTCAATCTCTTGATAATACTCTGCTACAGAAAGGAATCAAGGGTTAGAGAGATTGAAGGAAAGAGTTGTTTCAGTTCCGCTGCTTCATGTAAGTTTCTTTACTTTACTCTGTTTTATATCAATTTCATAGGAGCATGTTCTAGGAATTTACATTTTTGTTTGATAATATGTAAATTACATGAAAATAAAAAAAAATCTTGTAATATGCAATTTCCTACACTTTGGGTCCTGTGGTATTTTATCTCTATAAAATATTATTTGTTGGGTCTTTATCATATTATTTTATGGACTATACAATTATACCACAAAATTAAATGTTATGAAATTAATTTTCAATAGAAAATTAATTTCACAAAATTATTAATATAATTTTATTTTCCATTAAATATTATTTCACAAATAATATTAATTTGTGAGATTAAAAATAATACTTTATTATTAATAATTATTTTCTTTTAATACCAAAATCCTACCTCTATGTTTTCGAGCTAGTACGGAGACAGTATAGAATTATAGTTCTAAGCTCCAATAATTTAATTAATTTCACTAACTCTTAGTTCCATTAATTAATTTATTAACTATGAATTATTCCACTAGAAATTCATCGTTGAACTCTCATAACTATAATCTTATATTATTAGAAGCTATAACTATAAAGTCGTCCATTGATTTAGTCATTGCATTAGTTATGACCCTCTGCTAGTTGTTCATAATTAAAGATAGGTCTTAATGTTCGTTAACATCTCTAATTATGTCTTTATCAATTAGTTACATTAATCCTCTAATGAACATTATTCTATAAATTGAATTATAGAATGAAATTTCTGTTCTCTAACAGAAATTGAGTGCTCTATGTGCAAGCCCTGAATCAACACTAAAAAGAACAACTAATATGCTTTCATTTAAGTAAGGAGCAGATTCCATATATGTGTAGTATGTTCCCAGCCATTTGTAGTTCTACGATTCCAAGATTTTAAGAATTCAGTTGTAGGAATATTGAACCTTATGCGATAAGTCAAAAGTCATAAAAGCACAAATAGGAGTTTATTACTCACTTTAGGATTGAGGTCAAGTCTCAAACGACCACATAAATAATATTGGATCATCATAATAAATGACATGTATAATAAAATTTAAATATGAGTGCAAAATATTAACTTTATTTAATTAACAGTAATCGTTCATATAAATATACACTTTAAGGGCACAAATCCCAAAAATCTCCCACTTTCCCTAAAGCAGATGAGATATGTCGCATAATCTTAAATCTAAGAAATGACTATCAAAACTCGTAGCAGGTATCGTCTTCGTAAAGGGATCAACATGGTTGTTTGCTGATTCAATCTTATGAACGATTACATCCCCTCTGTCTACTATCTCTCTTATTAGGTGGTAATTACGCTCTATAAACTTGGCTCTCTTACGACTTCTCTATTCTTTTGAGTTGGAAACCAATCCGTTGTTGTCACAATAGAGTATGATTGGTTTATCCATATTTGGAGCAATTTCCAAATCACGCAAAAACTTCCTAAGCCATACAACCTCCTTAGTAGCTTCGCTTGCAGCAACATCTTCTGCTTCCATGGTGGAGTCAACAATACAAGCTTGCTTTATAATCCTCCATATAATTGTTCCACCCCAAGTGTGAAAACAGATCCAGACATAGATTTCCTAGAATCTTTGTTGGATTGGAAGTCAGAATCTGTATATCCGATTGAAATCAAATTCTCTACGAAATATACTAGCATATAGTCTCTCGTTCTCCTAAGATACTTGAGAATGTGTTTGACTACTATCTAGTGATCAAATCTTGGATTTGACTAGTACATACTGACTATACCCACAATATAGCAAATGTCAAGTCTGGTACATAACATTGCATACATTAAGCTTCTTACTGCGGAGGCATAGGGTATCTGTCTCATTTCCTTTTCCTCTTGGGTGTCTTAGGACATTGGTTCTTGGAGAGGTGGGCACCATGACGAGATAGGAGGTTTCCCTTCTTGGAGTTCTACATCGCATACTTCACAAGTATTTTATCTATATATGATGCCTGAGACAACGACAACAACTTTTTCTTATAATCACGATTTAATCGTATCCCAAGAACTAGCTTGCCTTTCCCAAATCTTTCATTTGGAATTTGTTGGCTAGCCAGACTTTTACGTTACATAATTTATTCACGTCATTCCCAATGAGTAATATATCATCTACGTATAAAACTAGAAAGATCAATTTGTCCTTGTAAATTTTCTTGTATACACAAGGCTCATCAACATTTTGATCAAAACCATAAGATTTAACAACTTGGTCAAATCTTATGTTCCATTATCTGGATGCTTGCTTAAGTCTATAAATGGACCTTTGTAGTTTGCAATCCTTTTGCTCTTTTCCTTGTTCTATGAAACCCTCTGGTTGTACCATACATACACTTTCATCAAGGTGTCCATTCAGAAAAGTCTTTTTAACGTCCATTTGCCAAATCTCATAGTCAAAATGATTGGCAATGGATAAGAGAATCGGGATGGATTTTAGCATGGCCACAGGAGAAAATGTTTCTTCATATTCCACACCTTCTTTCTGTGTGTAGCCCTTGGCTACTAGCCTAGCTTTGAAAGTCTCTACTTTCCCATCAACTCCTCTCTTTCTCTTATATATCCATTTGCACCCAATGTGTTTTACATCTTGAGGCGAATGTACAAGTTCCCTGACTGAGTTGGAGTACACCAACTCCATCTTGAGTTTCATTGCTTCAAGCCATTGTTCCTTATCAGGATCATTCATCGGTTGACTGAAATTCAACGGGTCATCAACATTTTCATCAGATATTGCAACTTGTGCTTTTTTGAATCCAGTGTAACGAGCAAGTTGTCTTACAACTCTCCCACTACGATGGACTACTATAGTATCTTGGTTTGGAATTGTGGTCTGTTCTGTTCCAACTTCTAAAGTTGGTTGCAGTGTGATCTTATCACCAAGTAACTCCTTGAGTTCAACCTTACTTCGAGGTTTGAAGTCCCTCATATAGTCTTCTTCTAGAATAGTAGCATTTGTCGATACAAATATTTTCTTTTTTGTTGGACTATAGAAGTTACCTCCTCTAGTGTCTTTGGGGTATCCAGTAAATAAACATACTTCAGATCTCGGTTCCAACTTCCCAATCTTAGCTTTTAGCACATGTGCTATACATCCCCATATACGCACATGCCTCAAACTAGGTTTGTGACCTATCCATAATTCTAAGGGTGTCTTAGCTACAGACTTAGATGGAACTATGTTTAAGATGTATGCAGATGTTTGTAAAGCATATCCCCAAAATGATAGGAGCAACGATGAGTAACTGAACATTGATCTCATCATGTCCAGCAAAGTCCTATTACTTCTTTCCACAACACCTTCGGAGTACCTGGTGCAGTGAGTTGTGAAACAATTCCACGCTCTATCAAGAAATCTTTGATTTCCTAGTCAAGGTATTCCCCACCTCGATCTGATCGTAGCATTTTAAGGGTATTTTCCAACTGATTTTTAGCGTCATCTTGGAAATATTTGAACTTTTCAAAGGTTTCTGATTTCCTTTGCATCAGGTATACGTAATTGTATCTTGTATAGTCATCAATGAAGGTGAAATAACACTCATAACCACATCGAGCTTGTACATTCATTGGACTGCAAACATCTATATTAATTAACTCAAGATGTTCTTTGGCTCTAACACCTTTAGAGGAGAAATGTCTTTTGGTCATTTTTTATTCTAAACAAGATTCACAAACCGGTAGAGTTCCGACCTATAACTCACTTAGAGGCCCATCCTTAGCTTGTCTTTGAATCCTGTCTAAGTTATTATGGCCTAGTCTTAGGAGCCAAAGATACATATCTTCTTGAGGTACTATTTTTTGTTTAGGCTTTGGTTGTTCAGATTTGAATATTTCAGTATTGACTAGTGAATACATTTAAGATCTTATCACATTTAGACCTTCCTCTAGATTTCTGTTACAAACGTGTGAACCATTTCTTGAAATAATAACAAAATTATTATTAAAATAAATAGAATAGTATTGTTATAAAAATTTTGAAACATAAATTAAATTCCTTTTGGAATCGGGAATAAAATAGATGTCTTTTAAAGATAAAAATTTATTTTCAGTCAAATAAATTTTCGCTTCTCCCACTGCTCTGGCAGAAAAGAAGTCCCTATCTCCACTCTTAGTGTGAACTCCCTCTCTTGGAGATCTATCCAAGAGCTACACATTTGCAAATTAGAACAAACATGATTAGTGGCTCCTAAATAAACTATCCATGTATAACAATTATTTTCCACTAAGCAAGCCTCAGTGTCTAGTAAATCAGATTTACTTTCCTTCTTATTTTTTAACTCCTCGAGGTTCCTTTTACAGTTCCTCTTACCATACCCATCTGTATGGCAGTGGAAACAATTCCCATTGTAGTTGAAGTGGGCAACTTCTTTTCCCTTTCCTTTGTTAATGCTAGGCTTTTGAGTTGTGTGCTCATTCATTGGCAATAGTTTCTTGTTACTTTTCCACCTTTTAATATTACCAGTTAATTTGTCATTAGCAAGAATTGACATGTGAGAGTTTCCTCCCGTCATTGTATTACTGTAATTAAACAAAAGAAAAATAATAAATACAACCAAACACTTATACTCCATAAATCATAGTATTCGTACAATGAAATAAAAAATAAACATGATGCATGCTTACAAAAACCTATTCATATAAGTACAACGATGATATAACAAACACAAGTAAGTGATGTCAATAGCACAGGTCAAATACTTCCTAGTTAAAATGAGATGCTCTCAATTGTTATTATATCAAAATATATGATATCTTTATAATAAACAATTACTGTTATTTTGGTAAAAAATATATCCAGCTAGGGTAGATATATTTCTTGTGAGTGTAACCTACTATTTTAGGTTTCTAGACTTAACCCATGAGTGTCGTCGATAGGATAGGTCAAATAAGGAATACATCTTAACAACCTATCACAATGAGGTCTACCTGTTAAAATCCTAGCCAAAACACCTTTGGATAGGGAGGATGAAAGTAAAGTTGTAACGAATCGACTAACTTAAAGACCTCAAACCTTTAAAACTACTAAGACATAACTGCTATTTCTGGATATATACATAAAATAATAGAACTTTATTTACTAATACATAGAAAATCCAAAAATACGGGATCCCATTGTTTATACATAAAATCATAAAGAAAACAAAACTTTTATTTAAATATTCAAGTACTAAATGCGAAATTCATAATGACATAATTAAAAGACTCAAAATATCAATGTCATCCTCGATCGATCCCATTGGTTAATTCCCTAATTTCCTCGCCCAATACACAAGCCAAGGCTACCTCAGATCTGTCCCACCTTCCATGTTCATTTACCTGCACAATCTAAATAAAAAGGAATGAGCCTAATGCGCAGTAAGAAAAAACTACTAAAACATAAAACATAGGACATAAAACATAAGAATGGACTAAAATATTAATGACCATTTAATCCTTACTGTATTATGTGATAGAAACTACTATAGTTCTCTTATCTACTATTTTAGAGGTAGGTTTAGACACAACAATAGTCTACGATAATGATAAAAAAATATCGGGATTTCTATCTAAGAAACCATATTTCCCAAGCGACTAAAAGACATAAAAAAATATACAAACAAACACATAACACATAAAATCTAACTTATTTTCCTTACCTTGAGTGTGGAGAGAAAAATAAAGAGAAGAGATTGCTTGCTATAGAAAATGCCCAATCAACCTTTAAATATAACATAAGATATTTATATCAGAGCCTTATAATAAAACTACACTTTCAAGAATTTTCTAAACCTCATAAAGTCATACGTTCAATTTAGAACCAAAATGATGAAATCCCGAGTTTTCTCTCTAATGTCTATCTCCAACAACAACACCAAGAGTTCGGATACTTGGGGGTAGATTTTGGCTATATATTGGCTTGATGTGTTTCAATATTTCGACTATAATAGGGTTTAGAAAGGCAATAATGTTTAAGGTAAAATAAAGAAAATAGAAGAAAAAGATCCCGAACACTATAAAGACTAGTGTTTCGGCTATGGCTATGTAGAGTGTTTATGGAAAAATGGAGAGAGATTTTGGGACTATGGATTTTGAAATTATGAGAGGTTTTTGAGAGCTTTTGAGTGTGAGAAAAATGGTGAAGGGTAAGTCTCTATTTATAGGCTTAAAACCCCAACTTCCTTCCTTGATTTTCTCCACACTATTCAACTTAAATTTTAAAAATCAAACCTTCCCTCCACTATATGGTTTTGGGCAGCCTAGTCTTACTCCCTTCTTATTGCTACATCATCTCCAAGTATGCCATATAATCTCTATTTGGTTCAAACTTTAGTCAAAGTCCAAACTACTATCTTATAACTCGTAACTCTGGACCCTCCTGTAGTATAATTAACCTAACTAGAGCTGTAGAAGTTCGATTTAGGCCAATTTTACACCGTTAGAAAGATAATTCAATTATCTAAAACTTTTTAGAAATACTATTTTTCCCAAATCATGATATAATTGGGTCAAAACTAGGTCCAAAGGTACAGCACGTTAAAGTTACGAAAACATCATTTACTTATCTAACTCTTAGTTCAACCATCACACTACTATTTCTGCTTAGTTATTTGACTACTTAAATTAAATCTTTTAAATCCCCATTTATCTAAATCTTCTTGACACATAGTCACTTAATTCAAATAGATCTAATATTGTCTATCTTTAAAATTTAAAAAGAATCTAATCCTTCGTATTTTTGTGCCAAACCTAAGACTAAGCTATTTTGGTTTTTATTTTAATTATAATACTTGGACTTAGTTTAATGCCACTTGTTCACTTCTTAATATATCAAATAACATGTGCATTTAATATTTAATAAAACTATACACTAATTTAATCACATGCTAATATAATTATAATTACCAAAACTTTAATTATTTCTAAGTCATAAAATCATAACTTAAATAATTTAAACTTAAGGCAATCTTTATTCCACAACTCAAGTCATAACTAAATCTAACCTAAGATCATATTTAAGGAGCTTATAAGAAAATAATAACCTTGGTTATTACAATCTTCCCCCCTTAAAGAAATTTCTTCCTCGAAATTTTACTTACCAAATACCTCAGGATATCGCTCCCTTATATCTTCTTCCAATTCCCACATGACTTCTTTTTCAGTGCTATTGCTCCACAAGATTTTAACTATAGGGATACTTTTTTACCTTAACTCCCTAGTTCCCCATTCTAGAACGCGTACTGGTCGTTCTTCATAACTGAAATCTTGTTTCGACTTTGGAGCCTTGTAATCGAGCACATAGGATGTATTATTTCTAAACCTTATGATAAAAATAATATTTCTAAACCATAGGGTAAACTTATAAAATTCATAACTAGCTCTACGAGTTTCCAACTAATTCCCAACTTGAACCAATATAGTGCCTTAAGGTCGTGTGTCATCTTGGTAGACCCCGGGTGAACTGAGTGTGGGGTAGTGTGTGCCTCTTCTAATCTCTTCATCTTAATCTCATGGTCATTCAGAACGCATACTCGACCTTATATTTCAAGAAGCCTTGTCCTGATATAGAGAACTCCATAGGCTTGCCTTCTTTGACTGCAACCATATGTGGCAATAGCGCGCCATCATGCCTTTGCCTGGTCTGAATATCCTCTAGTAAACTTGACTTGATGGACAAGTTAGCCAGTTGACCCATGACTATTTCTATCCAAGCATTAATTGGCTATTGCTGTAGTGGCTTCTCAATTCTGGATAATGCTATCAGACTTCCATAATTCTTTCGGCTTAATGCGTCTACAACGACATTTGCCTTTCCTGGGTGGTATAGGATTTCACAGTCATAGTCCTTTATTAGTTCAAACCACTTGCATTGCCTCATGTTGAGATCCTTTTGTGTGAAGAAATATTTTTAAGCTTTTGTGGTCTGTATAAATCTCACACCACTCTCCATATAGATAGTGGCGCCAGATTTTCAGTGTATAAACCATCGCTGCCAACTCCATATCGTGTGTTGGATAGCGTTGCTCATATTCTTTTAGCTGTCTTGAGGTGAAGGATATCACCTTATCATTTTGCATCAGTACACAGCCCAACCCTTGCTTGGATGCATCACAAAATACTACAAACTTGTCGTTCGGTGTCAGTACGCAAAGCACTGGTGCTGAACACAATTTGTCTTTGAGCAACTTGAAGCTTTCCTGACATTTATCCGTCCAGTTGAACTTCTATTGTTTTTGGGTTAGGTTGGTAAGTGGTGTGGCTATCTTAGAAAAGCCTTCCACAAACCTCTAGTAATAGCCTGCCAGCCTGAGAAAACTTCTAACCTCTGACGCATTCTTAGGTCTTGGCCAATCATTCACAACCTCTACCTTAGTTGGGTCTAATACGACTCCGTCCTTGGATACTGTGTGGCCGAGGAACGCCACTTTTGATAGCCAAAATTTGCATTTCTTGAACTTAGCATAAAGTTGGTGCTTCTTTAGTCACAACATTGTCAGTCTTAAGTATTCCTCGTGCTCGTCAATGAACACCACGACAAATTTGTCCAAGTAATCCTTGAAGACCCGGTTCATTAAGTCTGTAAATGCGGGTGGAGCATTGGAAAGACAAAAAGACATAACTAAGAACTCGTAATGTCTGTATCGAGTCCTAAAAGTCATCTTTGGTATATCTTCTTCCTTTTTCTTGAGCTGGTGATAGATACTGATAAAGTATCGATATTATTTTTATTTTATTTATTTAATTAACTAATAATTTGAAAATAGATTTTTTCAAACATGGCGAGTTAAATATTACCTAAATCAATTCCTATCATCATTATAATTGTATTATATTATTATAATGTAATATAAAATCTATATATATATTATGTGATAATAAGTGAAAAAGAATGGTGATTCAGAAGAGTTTCAGAAAATTGTCAGACAAGAAATTCTCATGTTCTTCTCTTATTATTCCAACATTTCTCAAGCTATAATTCAAGTACTCATATGTTGAGATAAACTTATGATTTCTAAATTACAAACCCTTGTTCTCTATGTGCCCACCCACATCTTGAGGTGTACAGAACACTCCAGAAGATCGTGGTCTGAGTACTCAAATTGTTGGATAGGAAGATCATTAATTATACAAAAAGACTCAAGGACACTTGATAGGCTTCAAGAGGTAAATATATTTGTCCTTGAATATTTTTATACATGTGTATATAATATATAAGTATGTATATATATGTTGCACGATTAATGATATTGCATATTAATGGTTCCTGTATGTATTCTTAAACATATAAACTATTTATATGAGAGGTGAAATTTTTTTTTGTTTATAAACTGGGCCCACCATGCTATTTCCCTGTGCACTTTGATTGTTTTTTCAACAGACTTACCGCAGGAAAAGAAGGCATCTCAAAAGTTGATTTATCAGGCAACTCAATATGTGATCATGGATAGTAAGCTGTACAATCGAGGATATTCATTGCCCTTACTCCGATGTGTGTCCAAGCAAAAAGTCAATCTTATACTCCGAGAGGTGCATGAAGGCTTTTGCAGGGACCACGTTGGGGGGCAGAGCCTCGCCAAGAAAATATTGAGATAATGATACTTTTAGCCCACTATGAATGGTGATGCAAAGGATTATGTCAAGAAGTGTGACAAGTTTCAGCGCTTCGCAAACATAACCCGAGCTCCTCCAAATGAGCTCACTCAGATGACAAGTCCATGGTCCTTCGTACTATGGGGCATTGACCTTATTGAGTCCTTGCCCACGGGGAAGGGGAAGTGAAGTATGTAATTGTGGTAGTCAACTACTTCACGAAGTGGGTTGAGGCCGAACCTCTTGCTACCATCACCTCCAAGAAGGCGCTAGATTTCGTCATCAAGAATATCATTTGTCGCTACGGGCTCCTGAGGAAGATAGTCTTCGACAATGGCCTACAGTTCGATAGTGAGTTGTTCATGGATTTCTATAAAAGGCATGGAGTGGTAAAGAGCTTCTCCTCTAGTAGCGCTAGAGTGAACTTAGCTTACCTCTCGAGGACATCGAGCCCAAGGAGCTGTGACCAAGTTCCTAAATCTTGAGATGTGAACGAAAGTCTGAGTCATCCGCACTCAGGCCCAAAGCCTCGAGTTGCCAAAACTTGAGCACCGTAAGGTTAATCCTAGCACTGGGAGTCAATGACCTGGGAAGCTAAGCTAGTCGATGAGCAAGGTAACCTAAGTGTCATGGGATCCCTAAGCTAAGACCTGGGAAAATTCCCAGCGTCGGAAAAATCCAAGTAACGTGAAGAAATACTTAATGTATTCTCTTGAGGACTACGCACGCCCGAGGAACGAAAACCAGGTCCCATTCCTCAAGATGTGAATGGGGATTGAGTCATTTTTACTCAGGCGCAACCCCAAAGAAATCACCCTAGCAATGAGAAAATCAAGTAATGTGAGTACTGACTCAAGGTGTGAATGGAAATCTAATATAGCGAGGCTTAGCCTAAGGACGTGAAACTTGGTTGCATGCTCCGGGGACTTAGATCCCACGAAAGACGAGTTCATGACTTCCACGTGGCAAAGGTTGAAGTAACTATACTCAAGGGGCAAGTCAGAAAGCCCAAAATAGCATCCTGAGGACAATGCGCCCTGGGGCGCAATCATCTTAGTACATTTGACCTCCCAGAGCCTGAGTGATTGACACTCAAGGATACTGGATGGCGTTAAAGTTACTCCAGAGGAAAACGGGCCTAGGAAGCAAGACTAAATGCCCAAAGCGTCAGTACTGAGATAGGAACCTTAGAACATTATAGTGCAATAGACCTCCTAAGGCCTGAGTTGTTGAGACTCGAGAGAGTAGGACCATCAAGTGTTCCACTTGACAAGGCGTTAAAGTTAATCCCGAGGACTGTACGCCTGGGAGACAACACTAAACGCCCGAAGTGTCTAAACACTAAAAGGAAGATCTTCAAGCTCTAAGTATAGTGGATGGACTAAGACCCTAGTTATTGGGACTCGGGGACACAAGACTGCGTAAATTGTTCACACTTGACATCTCACTAAGAGTTAATCCTGAGGACTACGCGCCTGGGGGATGACACTAAGTTCCTAATACTATCAAAATACTAAGAGAAGTTGATAAAGAATTGAGCGAACAAGATCCAAGCACAAGACCTAAGTCTCTAAGACTTGATGGCCACAAATTGTAAACGGGTTGAAGTTTCAGACTTTCATGGTGTTATATTACGTTTAGTTGCGTTAAAACTCGGCCAAGTCAGTAAGAACAAATTTCCAAATTACTAAGTGTTAGCATTTTAGTAAAAAAATAATATTTGCAAGAACAGTGGTGCAAGCTGCATAGAGTATAAATGTATATACAACTGTGCTCGGGGGCTCGAACATTAAATTGATTACACCCCAATAAAGAAAAAGGCATGCATGCCTACTTAATCAAACAAAGAAAAGAAAATTAAAATCACTTAGGGCCCTTGCACGGAGGAACATCTGCCACCTCGATGACGGGATTCGCCTTGGGAGCACAACCAACTGCTGCAACTTCCTTTTCCTAGGTTGGCTTGGCCTCCTCGGACAGAAGGTGCTCCTCAAGCATCATCTGCATGTTCGACTCTTTATTGAATGATAGATCCATGTCCCTGTTGCTCTGCCATGACACGAATAGGGTGTCATCTGCTATCACATCGAGGTCTCTCTCTAACTCTTCTGCTTGGACCCGGAGGTTCTTGTTCTCCCGAGTGAGGTTCTCAGTGTGAGAGGCACTGTGAGTAGCTTCTTCTTTGGTCTTAGCGACCTCCTTCTAGACTCTGGCCAGCTCAGTAGTGCGAGGTGACAACTCTGCGCAGGGCAAACAGAGCTCCTACTGGTTCAGGCGGAGCTCCTCCCGAGCAGCGCTGAGGTCTGGCGAAAACTTGTCATTGGCCTCCTCCACAGTCCGGGTTCAACCCACGACATCTTCCAGCAGCTTCGACTGCTTTGTGGCTAGTTGGGTCTCCAAATCTATGGCATGAGCCTTGAGATCCTCCAAGTCCTTTTGGAATAGCAAGTGCTCTGCCAACGAGACCGCAATCTCCTTGAGTTGTGACATTTCCTCTCGAAGCTCTTTCAGCTCAAAGGACCTCATGGTAACGATATCCCCGAGCCGTTGGTTGAAAGCCATACCCTACACCAAAACAATACTTGTTAGCTCGATGAAGTACTTAAATAAAAATGAGATTTCAATATTTGAGACTTACCCTCAGGGAGATGTGGCGGCTGGAAACTATCAGCGAGATCTCATTGTCACTACCACAATGAGCGAAGCTGCGGAAGGGCATGTCACATAGGGACCCTGCCAATCCCTGAAGAAGCTCTGCGACAAGCGGAGCCATCCTTTCTCCAACCCTCCTCGCGGGGAGAGACTCCAGCTCCTCGTGGCTAGGAGGAGCGACTGGACCCTACAGTTTGTTTTCCCGCAAGTACTCCTTGAGGACTTTTAAATCATCGTTACCTTCATCAAGATGGGTATTGAAGTACTCAACCACCCATTTGTGCCTTTCTAAGTCTTCTCCCTCAAAGTGCTCAAGAAAGACCACCAGTCGAGGTGTCCTGACCGAAGGGCAGTCAGACACCTTAGAAGGGATATCCTTTCCCTTCCAAGAGGGCCCCTCATCTCGAGGAGGGGAGACCTCGAGGTCAATGACCTCATCGGTAAACATTGACCGCGGATGGGTGGCCAATGGAGAAACTTCTAGAATTATAGGAGCCACTAGGGGTGGAGGCGCAACCACCGGATCCAAAGGCATAGCTACCGAGGGCAAGAGCACCACGGCCGATGCCTCTGGGTGTCTATTTGAGAGGGCCCCGTCACCCTCGGGCGCTTCTGCTTGACCAAGTTGGATAGACCCATGCTTTCTACACAAAGAAATAGATAGGGTTAGTCATCAAAGGGAAAGGAAAGGAAATAATTTATAAAGACAAACAACATGCATGCAAGACATAAATCAAGTCTCATCGGGAGCCCCACAACAATAAGGCTCCTCTGGGTGAAGAATGGAATGGGAAAACTCACTGATGAGTCAACCTATATCCTGAATCGCATTAGTTTTGTATTGACAAAACCATATCATGTGCATGGACATCACCTTGTCCAAAGGCACGAGCCCTTGGGGGTATTCCCATCTCTTCGAATGGTGGAGAAAAACATTGATAAGGTCTCAGTAGTCTTGGTACTCCTTGTTGGGGGGGGGGGGGGGGGGGAGTGAGATAACACCACCACAAGAAATAGAATCTACACAAAATTTGGATTGACAGAGACTTAAAAAAGATTGAGAAAGAACATGCAAACCCAAGTATAACAATGGTGTTCTTCAACTTTGATGAAGCTTCAAACCCTAGGCAAGTTCACCACTTTGAACAAATCCTTTAAGCAAACCCTTGAGCAAACCAAACACAAACCAAGGCTTATACATGTTGTAGAAAGCTATCCTAATACTCTATTTCCCAGCCATCATTGATACTTGAGGCCTTCTCTAGAGGAAATACGGATTGAGATTGAACAAGCCTTCAACTCTCAAAGTCAAGCACTTTCTTTGAGAGTTCTTGGAGAAAACTTAGAGATTCTTGGAGCTAGAGAGAGATTGGAGAGAGTGATCTAATCTTCAAAATCACTGTTCTTGATCCTTATATAGATTAGGCACCGTCATTATGTCTAACCAATGGAATTAGACTTGAAAAACACGTCATTTAGAGCATTTACTGTACTTCACGTAATACAGCAGGCGACGCATCGCCTACATGCAGGCGATGTCTCACCTCTTGGGTGGAGACATATCACCACCCTCTATGGTTTTGGACACTTCCAAAGGTCCCAAAAATGCTACCAAACTTTTTGGGAACCCTTATACACTCTCATGAATCACTTTGGACCCAAATTTGCATTTTATAAGTGCCTACTAAAGACAAGCTTGACTCAGAGTTTGGTAACTACTTATGTGATCATGTGTTTAACTATTTAAATAAATGTATATTCCTTATCTGCATGCATGATTAGGGAGCATGAGATATTTTGATAGGGCCTGGCCCTTGAATGCTGCATGAGATAAAGAACATGCTTATTAGCATTGTTAATGCCTGTGAATGCAAAGGAACTGCTTAATAGAGTTGTTATATGGACATGTAGGTCAAGACATGCTCATTAGCGTTGTTATTTGCATAAAGCCCAAGAAATACTTATTAGCACTATTAATACTGGCAGAGATTAAAGAATATGCTTATTAGCAATGCTATGCATGTATAAATGCTTGAACATGCTCATTTACATCGTTAATTGCTTATGAATGCTAGATATGCTTATTAGCATTGTTATTTGCTTATGAAAATTAGGAAGTGCTTATTAGCACCATGATTTAATGTGTTACATGTTGGCATGTTTATTAGCATTGCATTTGTTTGTTTATTCGGTCTTTGATCGTTAGGCAGTAAGAGTTATAGTTATTACTTACCTAATGGTCGATTTGATCACTGAAGAGTGGAATAGTTATCAATATGCTTCCTCGAAGGTCAGAGAGGTTGGATGACCAAGAGATACAGGCCAGGGAAGAGAATGACCAGAGCCAGGCTCCACCGCCAGCTCCAGAAAACTGGCAACAGGTGCTTGTTGATATGCAAGCTAGGTTACAGAGGTAGGAAGATGAGATTTGCCCCTTGAGAAAGCAAGAGATTCTAGCAGGGAACCTACCATCCGCAGTAACGGCAATGTTACAGCCAGAGGTACCAGCGACAGTATAGCCCCAGGCAGGGGGAGATTGTAACGTCCCAAATTACCTAATAAGGCTTAGGGTCTTAACTAGGGGGCCAGGATGGAAATTTATGGAAATTATATATTTATGTGAAATATATGTGTGTAATTATGTGATTATGTGAGTTATATGATAATATGACTAGATATGCATGTTTAGGTGTATTAAATATGCATCTGGGTCCGTTGCTTATTAGAATGGAAATTTCTCGTAATTTGGCCTGTTATGGGTATATTTGGAATATATGTTGTATATGTGTGAGACCACATTATTATGTGTATATATTTGGGTTACTCGGCATGAGGCGATCCTAGGGAGCAAGTTAGCGGGAAAGTCACAATGGGACCTAATACCCGACTCGGGGTGAGTCAAGGGGTATTTTGGGTATCTAGTACATTACCGGGTTATCGGGTAACAAGAATAAATATTTGATGATATATTTGGAGTTAGTGAGATTATGAGGGAATATCAAAGATTTTGACCATTTTGCCCTCGGGAACGTTTTTGGTACCCCGAGCCTTGGGATTTGCTTAAGTTTACTTGAACCTTAAGTGAACCACACAAAATACAAACACTCAGCTCTCTCTTTCTCTCCCAACCAACTCTCTCTCTCTCTCTCTCTCTCTCTCTCTCTCTCTCTCTCTCAACTTTTGGTGTGGAATTCTTGAGGAAACTAAGGGGATTAAAGGCTGAAAACTTGGGAAATTGAAGGCTTGAATCTAGGATTGGATTGGTTGTAGCTAGAAGATCATTTAAACACAGCTGAGGTAAGCTTTAGTCCCTATTTAGCTTAATTCTATCATGATTTTCTAGAGTTCTTGAGGTGTTCTTGAGCTTTGTTGATCAAGTGGTTGATTTTGAGTTTTGGTGAGTTTTAGTCAAGTTTTAGGATGGGTTTTGTTGCTGGTATTATGTTGATGTTGTTCTGGGGATTGAACTATGGTTCTAGGAATTATTTGGGATGATTTTCGTAGAATTTAGCTGAGGAGAAAACTGGGAATTCTAGGTTTGTAGGGTCACGCTGCAACCTTGCTCTTAGGGTGCCGCGATTAGTGTGACCCCAAAGCCGAGGAGGGGTTTCTGTTTTAGAGGCGCTCTGCAACCCTCAGGGGCAAGTCATGACCTGTGTCTCAAACTAGTCTTCCTATTATGGGAGGCGCACCGTGACCCTTAGGATCAAGTCGTGGGCTGCCTAGGCAACTTTGGCCAGGTTAGGTTTTCAATAACGGGAACTCAAACCTAAGGGCTCGGGATTAATTCTACTACCTGGTTTAGTAGAATTCGAGATCTTAGAGGCTAGGACTCAGTCCGGAAGCCTTTATTTACTAGATATTGATGAATATCATTTATTTGGTTATGACTAGGGTACCGCTAGGTCTCGAGAAAAGATCGTGCTCGAGGGTCGTTCTTATTATTACGTTGTACTCGGACCTGAGGTAAGAAAACTTCACCCAATAGTGATATATGTGATTGGGGCTTGGCCTGATTGTTGATTATAACTATGAATAGGGCTTGACCCCTGAGAATGAACGTGAATTAAGTTATGCTTGAATGCTCTATATTTGGGTAATTATTTAATGAATGCTTGCCTTGTTTTCATAGGTAGGACTCGGCCCCGTTAAGGAACATGATTATTACTATGTTTGTGTTTGATTGGTTAAGATACCATGATTTATATGTATGTATACTTGTATTGTCTAAAGTATGCTTATCTGTATCTGTATCTGATTGTCTGATTAAAGCCTTGACTTATTAGTCAAAGGTGACAATAGCACGATGGTTGAGAGGCTTAGGCCCAATCAGGGATGTACTATTACGTTGGCTGACCCTATGGTTGTTGGAGAACAAAGCACTTGGATATCTCTATGGCTAGTTACTTAGAGCTAAGGGCAAGAGCCCTAGGTGACTCTATGGCCACATAGCTAGGGCATAGGGCCCTGGGTTGACTCTATGCTGATCTATTTAGGGCAGTGGGCCCCAGAATGATCGTTTATTTATAATTGCATGCATGCATGAGTAGGTTATTACTGCTGGGCATGCTAGATATGTATTTGGAATCCGTATTTACTGTTTATGTACATGTTTAAGTTTTCTTACTGAGCCTTGGCTCACAGGTGCTATGTGGTGTAGATGAGGGAAAAGGAAAGCTAGACCAACCATGAGTTTGAGAGCTTCAACGGCATGTACATATGCGACTGCTCACTTACCACAGCCGAGGATATCTCAGAGGAACTAGGGTTATATCCCTTATTTTGTCGCTTAGGCTGACTATTTCTAACTTTTGAATTGTATATGCCTTTTTAAACATCTATTTCTAACATTTTGGGATCCCATGTATGTATTAAACTTTTAAATGAAAAGTCAATGTTTCCTTTGACCAAATTTTTTAACCCTAACCCTTGACATTAACCTTAGTTACACGTTTATAACCAAATGACTTGATTAGCAGGTCTGGCACTATTTAAAGTACATAGTGTAACGGTCTTGGAATAGGAGGACGTTACAACTTGGTATCAGAGCTGCCAAGGTTTAAGGGTTCCTAAAGATTGGTTGGGCATGTACACTCGCCACTAAAGACAAACTCGACTTAGGGTTTGGTAACTACTTATGTGATTAAGTGCTTGACTATTTAAAATTAATGTATATGCCTTATCTGCATGCCTAATTAAGGAGCATGAGATATTCTAATAGGGCCTGGCCTTGACTGTTGCATGAATGATAAAGAACATGCTTATTAGCATTGTTATTGCTTGTGAATGCAAAGGGACCACTTATTAGCGTTATTATATGGACATGTAGGTCAAGACACACTTATTAGCATCGGTATTTGCATACATGCCAGGAAATGAGTATTAGCGCTGTTAATACTGGCATAAATTAAAGAACATTCTTATTAGCATTGTTATACATGTATAAATGCTTGAACATGCTTATTTGCATCGTTTATTGATGATGAATATCAGGAAGTGCTTATTAGCACCATGCTTGAATGTATTACGTGTTGGCATGCTTATTATCATTACATTTGTTTGTTTGTTCGATCTTGGACCGTCAAGCGGCAAGAGGTATAGTTATTACTTACCTAACGACCGATTTGATCACTACAGAGTGGGATAGTTATCAATATGCTTCATCGAAGGTTAGAGAGGTTGGTTGGCCAAGAGATACATGCCAGGGAAGAAAATGACCAGGGTCAGGCCCCACCGCCAGATCCAGAGAACTGGTAGCATGTAACGACCCAAAATCACTAATAAGGCTTAAGGGCCTTGATTAGCATGTCGGGAGGGTATAATTGGTATATATGTGATTAAATGATTATGTGGCATGCATGATTATATGGATATGTGAAATGCATGTTTATGAGTATTAAATATGCATGTGGGCCCTGTTTAGCTTATAAGGGCATATTTGTAATTTTGGCCCTTTGAGGGCATAAATGTAATTATGTGTGATAAATTGTTGAGACCACATTATTATGTGGATATATTTGCAGCATATGGCTCGAGACAGTCCTAGTGAGCGAATTGAGGAAATAGTCACGGCGAGGACTAATACCCAGCACGAGGGAGCCTGGGGGTATTTTGGGGAATTTAGAGGATATATGGGGAATTATTAGATATTGAGTAAGTAATTGGTAATTAATTGGATGACGGGATTAATGGGTAAACATTAGGAACATTTGAGGAGCTAGTGGGAACTAGGGGAAAATGACCATTTTAGCCTTAGGGACACTTGAATTAGTATACCTAGAAGGGTAAAATAGTATTTTTAGTTATCAAGGGATATACTCAGAATTTGGGACTAAGGCAGAAGGGGGTAGAAGCATCTCACACTCTCAGTTCTCTCTCTCTCTCTCTCTCTCTCTCTCTCTCTCTCATACGAATTCTCTCTCTCACTCTTGAAGGAGTTGAAGTCTTGAGCTAGAATCTTTGAAGGAGTTTGGGTGAATTAAAGCTCTGGAACTAGAGGGTTAGGTGAGACTTAAGCTCAAGTTTTGGAAGTTGAAGCTTGTGAGGAAGTCAGTCATAACTGAGGTTTATCACCAAGGCTCGGGGCTGAGGATTGTGCTTGGAACCATTTCATTTTCTCCGCTCGGAATTAAAGGTAAGAAAACTGCACCCTTGTGGGGCTGTGTTGGGACTGAGATTCCCTGTGTTTGATTACATATATTGTATGGCTGTGATAATGCCATGTGAGCAAGAAATAAATGGCCTATGAGAGTCAGGGCTGATAATTTGCGCACAGGACGCGGCTTTACCACTGTGAGCTGGGGGTAGCTAGATAAACACTGGACTCGACCTTAGCGAGCTGGAGTCAGTGGGTTAAACAGAGGGTGCGGCCTAAGGGTGTCGACCCTGAATATGTATGATTGTGATAATCTATTGAATATGAATATGTTTTCTGTTATTAATCTGATGCTTATGACTAGTTGAATATCTGGATGATTGACTTGTGATTCATTGATTATCATCACTGATTATGTGTCTGCTATGCTGTTATGGTTTTCTTGCTGGGCCTTGGCTCACGGGTGCTACGTGGAAGGGTAGGATGGATCAACCATGAGTTAGAGAGCTTTGGGGGCGAGGTGTACATTGTCAGCTGCTCATTCGCCTCAGTCGAGGGATTGTACAGGGACAGAAACCCAAAATGTGTATTTTGCCATTAGAATGGTCTTGATTGTATATAACTTTTGGAAGTTTGTAAATTTTTCCTTTAAACCTTGTTTTTGGGATCCCATGTACTAAACATTTATTTTAATGAAAATTATCCACTTATGACCAAAATGTTTTAACCTTAATTTGATTATGACTTTAGGATCACATATTTTATATAAATGACTTGTTTATCAAGTCTTGCACTCTTTTAAATACACAGTGTAACGGTCTTGGTTATCCAGGGCATTACATAGAAGGTGCTTGCAAATATGCAAGCCAGTCTACATTGGCAGGAGGATGAAATTCACTTCTTGAGACAGCAACAGGTTCTAGCATGGAACCTACAGTCCTCGATACCGGCAGTGTTACAGCCAGAGGCACTAGCGGCAATACAACCCTAGGCAAAGGGAGATAGATGGGAACCCCTGTATGATAGGTTCAGAAAATATCACCCTCTAGTTTTTTAGGGCAGCTCAAACCCACTGAAGGTTGAACAATGGATGACTATGATAACCACTATCCTGGATTTCATGAAGGTAGTTGTAATGAGAGAGTGGCTTGCGCCACTTACATGTTTTGGGAGGATGCCCGAATACGGTGGGAGGTGGTATCCTAGACTAGGGCAGTGAATATTATGGAATGGGAGGAATTCAGAACTCTGTTCAATGAAATGCTACAATGACACAGTTAAAACTGCAAAGGCTGAAGAATTCAGTAAGTTACTTCAGGGCAACATGATAGTGACTGATTATGCCTTGAAGTTTGATAGATTGGCAATGTTTATCAGGGATCTGGTGCCCACTGATGGGACCAGAAGAGAGAGTTTTCTCTAGGGGATACAACCTATGATAGCCCGATATTTTCGTATTTAAAATATGCCAGAAGCGACTACCTATGCACAGGTTGTGGAGAGGACGCCTATAGTTGAGAGCGCAGAGAACAAGATCTGGCGTGAGAATGCGGTCAGAAGGGATTCTAGGAGGCCAGGACCTCAATGTGTAGGCTTTGGTAGGGGTGGAGGCCCTAGTGACCAAAACAGAAATACTCTAGTATAGTTTTAGGACCAGTGCCAAATAGGAGGCCACAGGGCATACAGATAGGCTGCCAAGGTAGCGGTGAGACCTGAAAAGGATTCCTAGAGTGTACTCGGAGCAGGTGGCGCCATATTGGGGAATGTGGGATGAAGGCCCGCTTCGTCTGCGAGAGTGTGGGACACCTGAAGAAGGACTGCTCGAAAGCTAGAAAGGAAGAGCCCAAGAAGGTGCACATCCTGATGGCGCCTCGGGTGTTTACCTTGACCCATGCATAGGCCGAGGCAAGTCCCTTGGTGGTTACAGGTCAACTTTCTAGTGCTGGGACCTTTATAATGTTTTGATTGACTTGGGTGCTACGCACTCTTTTGTTGCTAGTAGGATTTTAGATGGATTGTGTAGACCGTGTGACTTTTATTTGTTGGGTTTGGTACTATGTTGCCTACTGAAGAGTTAGTTATCTCTAGGAGATGGGTTAGATCACTACTAGTGACAGTGGATGGCAGGGAATTTTCAGTTGACTTGGTAAAGTTTCTTATGAGTGATTTTGATATAATTCTGGGTATGGACTGGCTAGAGAAGTATGGGGCAACGATAGATTGTAAGAGGAAGATGGTAACCTTGGAGCCGGAGGGTGAGAACCCATTTGTATTTGTTGGCACTGTGCATGGACCTCGTATACCTATGATATCTATACTTAGAGCTAGAGACCTATTTTAGGGGGGATGCATGGGGTTCTTAGCTAGTGTGGTGGATACCACTCAGGTCGTGCTAGTGGGACCAGAATAGACCAGATTGGTCTATGAGTTTCTGGATGTGTTTCCATTGGATTTTCCAGGGTTACCTCCACACAGGGAGATAGAGTTTGTGATTGAATTGGCGCCAAGGACAGAACTAGTGTCTAGGGCACCTTATAGGATTGCTCCAGCAGAGCTGAAGGAACTAAATGTTCAACTACAGGAGTTACTAGACTTGGGTTTATTAGGCCCAGTTTCTCTCCATGGAACAGTTCTCTACGTAAAGAAGAAAGATGGTTCTCTGAGGATGTGTATTGATTATAGAGAACTGAACAAGTTGACTATCAAGAACAAGTATCCTCTGCCAAGGATTGATGATCTGTTTGATCAGTTATAGGGTAGGATGATATTCTCCAAGATAGATCTTCGATTTGGTTATCACCAGTTGAGGATCAAGGAAGAGGATATACCGAAGACAACTTTTTGCACCAGGTACGGGCATTATGAGTTTTTGGTAATGTCATTTGGACTAACTATTGCCCCAACTACATTTATGGATCTGATGAACAGAGTGTTCAATGATTACTCAGATCGATTTGTGATCATCTTTATAGATGATATATTAGTATAGTCTCAGTCAGAGACAGAGCACGAGCAGCATCTCAGCTCTCTTTCAGTTTGGGTCATCGTGGATCGGTGTACGAAATCAACTCACTTTATACTAGTAAGGACAAATTACACGATTGACCAATATACAGATCTCTATGTGAGAGAGATAGTACGCCTTCATGGGACACCGAGGTTTATTGTGTCTGATAGGGACCCTATCTTTACTTCTAAATTTTGGGGAAGTTTGTAGAGGGTGATGGGTACATAACTGAATTTCAATACAACTTATCATCCTCAGACCAATGGTTAGTCTAACAGGACTATGCAGATACTAGAGGACATGCTGAGAGCATGTGTATTGGACTTTGAAGGGTCCTAGAGTAAATATTTGCCTCTGATAGAGTTTTCCTATAATAACAACTACTAGTCGACTATTGGAGTGACACCTTATGATATGTTGTATGGTAGGAAGTGCAGATTGCCCATTCACTAGGATGAAATGGGTGAGAGGAAATATTTGGGTCCTGAAGCAGTTCAGAGGACCACTGAGGCCATTGAAAATATTAGAGCTTGGATTCTTGTGTCTTAGAGTAGACAAACGAGTTATTCACACCCAAAGCAAAGGAATGTGGAGTTCCAAGTGGGAGACTATGTCTTCCTTAGGGTTTCACCACTAAGAGTGGTGAAGAAATTTGGGAGGAAGGGCAAGCTGAGCCTTAGGCTAGTTGGACCATTTGAGATCCTGGAGATGATCGGTTAGGTGGCCTATAGATTGGCCTTATGCCTTGCATTGTCTAGGTGGACAACATTCTTCATATTTCCATGCTGAGGAAGTATGTATCAGATGGGACTCATGTATTGAGTTACGAGAATCTGGAACTAGAGACAGATTTTTCCTATGAGGAGCAGCCAGTTCATATTTTAGACAGAAAGGACAAGGTCCTGAGGAACAAGACTATACCTTTAGCTAAGGTATTATGGAGTAAGAACAAGGTCGAGGAAACGACCTGGGAGCTGGAGGCAGATATGCAGAATCAGTATCCTGAGCTGTTCAGGCAAAATTTCGAGGACGAAATTTCTGTAAAGAGGGGATAGTTGTAACGTCTTATATTACCTAATATGGCTTAGGGCCTTGATTAGGGGGGCCAGGATGGCAATTTATGGAAATTATATGTTTTTGTGATATATATATATATATATGCGTGTAAGTATGTGATTATGTGAGTTATATGATAATATGACTAGATATGCATGTTTAGGTGTGTTAAATATGCATGTGGGCCCGTTTCTTTTTAGAAGGGAAATTTTCATAATTTGGCCCGTTATGGGTATATTTGGAATATATGTGCATATATGTGATATATATGTGAGACCACATTATTATGTGGATATATTTGGGTTACTCGGCACGAGACAATCCTAGAGAGCAAGTTAGAGGGAAAGTCACAACGAGACTTAATACCCGACTCGAGGTGAGTCAAGGGGTATTTCGAGTATCTAGTAAATTATCGGGTTATCAGGCAATGAGAATAAATATTCGAGGATATATTTGTAGTTAGTGAGATTAGGAGGGAATCTCGGGGATTTTGGCCATTTTTACCTCGGGGACGTTTTTGGTACCCCGACCTTCAGGATTTGATTAAGGTTACTTAGCGTATAATTAAACCTCACAAACACTCAAACAGAAGAAAAAACATGTTCTGCTTCTCTCTCTCTCTCTCTCTCTCTCTCTCTCTCTCTCTCGGCTACACACACTCTCCCTCGTATTCCTTGGGAAATCTTGTGGTTTAAGGAGAATCGAGGCTAGCTTAGGCTTGGGATTGCTTGGGGAAAGACTTACCATCGACTGGGGCAGCAGAGGAAATGATTTCTAACCCTAAATCTCTGTGTTTCTCTGGTTTTTAGTTAAGTTTTTGGAGTTATAGAGACTCAGTTATGAGTTGGGAATTTAATGGGGTTTTTGCCAAGCTTTTGCTTGGTATTTGATGGTTTTGGGCTACTGAAGTGATTGAGGACTTTACTTTTGAATTTTAGCTATGTTGGGAAAAAACAGGGTTTTCATGTTGAGCTGCGACCCTGTTCTTGGGGCGCCATGGCTCTCTTGAATGCTGGGAGAAGCAGATTCCTTTGGGCCATTTGAGCAACAATGCGTGTCGCAGTAGAGGAGAGCTTAGGCTCTCTGACTTGGGGCGGGTCGCGGCTCCTTTATTTTGAGCCACAACGCTTGAAGGGTTTTGAGCCCCATGAGGGTTTTTGAGTTTGGGAACTCAAACCTAAGGGCTTGGGGTTGATATTACTACTAGGTTTAGTAGAATTTGACGTCCCGGAGGCTAGGACTCGGTCCGGAGCCATTACTTGCTTGTTTTGATGAGATTTTCTACTGGTTGTGAATAGGTTTTCACTAAGGGCTCAGGACCAGGATCGTGCTCGAAGGTCGTTCTTAATACACATTGCACTCGGACCTAAGGTATGAAATTTGCACCCAATACATTGTATATGTGATTAGGGCTTGGCCCGATTATTGATTATAACTATTAATAGGGCTCGACCCCTAAGAATGAACGTGAATTAGGTTATGCTTGTGTTTACCCAAGAATGGACTACCTGATGACATGGCAGGATTGATCTACATGTGGGAAACACGTGGTAGTTTTAAGTGAACATATCCTCCTCGATCCTCGACCAGGATCATTGGCTTATCAAGTAATCAAGGGCGATCAGCCTGGTCGCATATATTCAGTTATTTCCTTTAAATATGCAATCTTGTAATTACGTATTAATTACAGTTTTCATTATTGTTTAGATACGCATGTATTAAATGTAATTAAGGCTGATTGGCCCATGTAAACCTCCTTGAGCCTATAAATAAGAATCAAAGGGCTCAAGAGAGGGGACTTTTGCTTTTCGAACATTTGGCATGAGAACGCTTGAGCTAAGAGATTCTAAGAGAGAAAAAGAGTGTTGTTATCCATCACAATTGTATTTATCTGAGATCTAGTGAAACTCGTGAACCCTAGTTCATTGATCACTATTCTTAGAATACTACATCAATAAGAACACTAAGTGGACGTAGGTTGTTACCATTCTATTAGGGTCAAACCACTATAAATCGTTTGTGTAGTTTATCTTTTTGTCTAGAGTTCTTCTCATTTTTCATCTTACTTTATATCATTTATTTGACTCCATGTCGTTGGCCAATTTGAGGGTCAATATTTTGGTGCTTTCATTGAGAGTTCAACTCAAGACTTCCAGAAAAATCAAATGGAAAAAACATCTAGAAAGACGGGACAAACCTCTGGTGCTGCATCCACCCAGCCTCCTCCACAAAATGTGGCTGAAGATGAACAACAGTTGGATTTCGAATAGGAGGAGATGGATTCTGAGACCTTGAGGACAACACTGAGTGTGTTGCAGGAGGATTTAGCAAATCTGAGGGCTAATCAAGAGAATGTGGCTGAGACAATGGCATTGCAACAAAGAGAAATTGACCGTCAACATCAAGAATTGAATGAACAGCAGATTGACATGGACTGTCGACAAAGGGATGCCACTGCCGCCCTAGAAGCATCCATTAAGTTGGCCCAGGGACAACCTACGCCAACTTCTCAACTGGATCAGCCACCAAGTGCACCACCACAACAAGGCCTAGACCCAAGTCCTCCACCTCAGCCGAAAAGCCCTTAGAGGCCAGAACAACCTCCTGCGGCTCAACATGATATTCCATTTCAAAACCCTGAGCAGCAGCCACCTTCTCATTCTGATCGAGATAATCCACAGCATGAAAGGCAGAATAGGGCCGGGCAACCTCCCTGAAGCCCTAGACGCCAAACTGCTGAGGAACCGAACCCACCGAACAGGGGACAGCGTCCTTCTGCTAGCAGAAGACAAGTCGAGTAAGGCTCTGCGGTCAAGGGCCCCCCACGACATAATAATGCCCGAGGACCCACCGACCAGCGCAAGCCTCCCCTTGACGCTTGGGATATGCCAGCGAGAGGAGGTGACAGTGCAATCAGCAAGTCGCGACATAACTGGTCGCATTTTCGAGATGCACACGACTACAATGAGGTTGATTCTGGAATAGGAAATGATGGTCAAAGACAAGGAAAGAGGGGTGGAGAACAGAATCCCCCACCAAGAGAAAATAGGCCTGCGAGCCAGAATGCTGGGGGGCAGCCTAGGCAGTCTAACGTCTTTGATCGGTTAGGCGTTAGCGAGCAAAGGCATAGAGATGACGACTTGAGGGATGTGCTTAATGATAGGCAGGAAAGGCACGATGAGTACGCTCCTCTAACATCGGTAGCCCTAGCAATACCAGACGCAGTACAGGCCCAGATCGATGCGCTAAATCAGGTCGTACAGTAGCTGGTGGGGAGCCGAACATCCCACATCGAGTATGATCAGAGAAGAGGCACTCCATTCATAAAAAGAATAACGATGGCAGAAATCCTAAAAAAAATTAAGATGATAGTATTGCCCAACTTCAATGGATATGGGAACCCAGTATCTCATGTGAATAAATTCGAGATACAAATGGACATCCAGAAGGTGTCGGATGATGCTCACTGCAGAATCTTTCTGGCCACCTTGTCTGATACTACTTAGGAGTGATTTTTCAAATTCCCTCCCGCTAGCATAGTGTCATGGGAGATGTTCGTAAAGGTTTTCTATGGGCAATTCTATGCTGGTTGAGTACATCCGACTTAAGCCAACCAACTGGTCAAGATATGCCAGAATGAGGGAGAATCCTTAAAGGAATATGTCCAACGTTTTATGCGAGCAGCAGCTGTAGCTAAGACGGTTGGCGATGAGGGGAAAATGATGGCACTTACTGCTAGAGTGCGGCGCCACTCACCCATCTGGAATAGTTTAAGGAAGAATGGGGTGAAAAGTACCCAAGAATTCCTGGATCGAGCAGACCAGTACATCAAGCTCGAAGAGGCAAATTGCTAACAAGGGGAAGTCGCCTGCAGGAGACAAGGGGCCAAAGGATGAACTTGTCAAAGCTACCAATGGGTCAGATAAACCCAACTGAAATAGCAAAAACAATGGGAAAAACGGTGGAAAAAGGGCAAACAATGAGCCATCGACATCTGAGAATAAGCGCCCTAAGGGTAATAGATACGAGCCAAGATTCACCAATTACACGACCCTAGTCGAAAGCAGAGAGGAGGTGTACCAGGCGACCAGCACCAATGTTCCTTACAAGCGACCGGCTCCGATAAGGAAAGATATCTCCAAGAGAGATACAACCAAGTTCTGTCATTTTCACAATGACTATGGTCATGACACCAATGAGTGCAACCAACTGAAAGATGAAATTGAGCTCCTTATTAGACAGGGACACCTGAGGAGATACGTACAAGCCACTAGAGGTTCTTAGCGAGAGGCTCGAGGAGGCAATGAGCAGGCACCTGTACGCCAATGCTTGCCCCTTTTACAACCAACTCCTGTGGCGAGTACGTTGCTAACCATTTGTGGTGGACCACACCTAGCAGGAGATAGTGGGAAGGCAAGGGAGCAATACGCCCGAACCTTACGCCACGACCAAGACATTGAAATGCTGAATGTGGAGGAGCGAACTCCCAAGAAAGCTCAAACAGAGGAAGAACTTATAACTTTCTCTGAGCATGACGCTCAGCACGTCCGGTTCCCCCATTCGAACCCTCTGGTCGTAGATGTCCAAATTGCCAATATGATGGTTAAGCGGGTGTTAGTGGACACAAGGAGCTATGTAAATATTCTGTACAAGTCTTCGTTGGAAAGGATGAAATTGTCCACGAAGGATTTGGAGCCATGCAACCAAACCATTTATGGTTTTCTGGCAAAGGGCTCGCGCCAACAGGGTCGATCAGGCTTCCGGTCACAGCAGGAATTACACCTGCGAACATGACATTACTCACTACTTTTATAGTAGTCGATTGTCCTTCTGCATAAAATGTTGTGATTGGAAGGCCTATTCTAGTTGACCTATGAGTCGTGACCTCGGTATGGCACCTAGCCATGAAGTTTCCAACCGACGCAGAGATAGGATGCGTGTTGGGAAACCAGCGAGAAGCGAGGGAATGCTACAATTCCTCGATTGCTAAAGCGAAAAAGGGTGGATCGAGGGAAAGAGCCGAAAAAGGGTTGCAATTGGCCAATGAGATACAAGCCCCATCAGGTGGGCACGTCGCCAAATAGGGTGTTGCCCAAAGTGAGGATAGGGATTTAGATCCTCGCTTTGGGGATTTTGAGGAAGATGTAGGACCAGTTGAGGACCTCGAGGAGGTCCAACTCGATGAGTCAGATTCAACCAGGGTTGTGAAAGTCGGTAAACACTTAGAGACAACAACAAAGCAAAAACTGGTGGAATTTTTGAAAAAGAACCAGGAGATCTTTGCCTGGTCGCACAAAGATATGGTTGGGATTGACCTAGTAGTTATCAGCCATGTCTTGAACATAGATAAAAAATTTCCACCAGTGCAACAGAAAAGAAGGCTACTCGACAAAGATAGATCGAAAGCCTTAAAAGAAGAAGTCGAGAAGCTGAAGGAGAACGGATTCATCAGGGTAGCGTTTTATCCATCATAGGTCTCTAATCCCGTACTGGTTCCCAAGCTAAATGACAAATGAAGAACATACGTGGATTTCACAGACCTTAATGAAGCCTGCCCGAAGGATTGTTTCCCACTCCCAAGGATCGACCAGCTGGACAATGCCACTTTAGGGCACGAGATCCTATCATTCATGGATGCATACTCTGGGTACAATCAGATCAGTATGCACCCACCTGATGAGGATCACACTAGCTTTTGGACCGATACAGGGCTTTACTGTTACAAAGTAATGCCTTTTGGTTTGAAAAACGCTGGTGAAACTTACCAGTGATTAGTCAATCACATGTTCCAAGAGCTGATTGGTGTAAATATGGAATTGTATTTTTATAACATGCTAGTTAAGTAGAAGAACACATCGGGGACCTGCAAGAATGCTTCAACATCTTAAACAAGTATCAGATGAAGCTGAATCCCCTTAAGTGTTCCTTTGGAGTTGGATCATGGAAGTTCTTGGGATTTATAGTAAACTCACGAGGCATTGAAGCTAATCTCGAAAAGATCAAGGCCTTGATCGAGATGAAGTCACCAACAAAGATAAAAGATGTTCAAAGCCTAACCGGAAGGATTGCCACCTTAAGTAGATTTATTTCCAAATCATCGAACAAGTGTGTCCCATTTTTTAATCTACTTAGGGACAATAATAAATTCGAATAGAAGGAGGAGTGCGAACAGGCTTTCCAAGCTCTAAAGTCTCATATGTCCCAACCACCATTTTTATCTAAGCCGTTCGAAAAGGAAACTTTGTTCATCTATTTGGCGATCACAGAATACGCTGCTAGTGTTGTCCTGGTAGGAAAGGAGGAACATGTGCAAAAAGATGTGTACTATATAAGAAAAAGGCTAATAGGAGCAAAACTGCAATATCCGCCCATTGAGAAATTAGCCTACCACTTGATCTTAGCCTCTAGAAATTTGTGGCCATACTCTCAAGCTCACCCCATCGTGGTACTCACCGACCAGCCACTACGGTAAGTCCTGCAGAAGCCAGAAGTCGTTGGTCGATTATTGAAATGGGTAGTTGAACTTGGACAACTCGATATTTCTTATTTTCCATGAGCAACAGTGAAGGGACAAGCTCTAGCAAATTTTGTCGCTGAATTAACGGGGCACCAGGACATTGGGCCAGCAGAAAAGCCTGAACCTCAAAGCCAAACTCCCTCTTGGAAGTTGTTCATAGATGGCTCTTCTAATGAGCACAACGCTGGAGCAAATGTGATTAGGGGTGCACACAGGACCCGCAAAACCCACTCGACCCAAACTCGGAGAACCCGTTTTTTTCGAAAAAACCGACAAAATCGGGTCTAACCCGACCCGAACTCGAAAAAATCGGGTCGGGTTCGGGTGTAACCCGAAAGCCGACTGAGATTTTTAAAAAACAAATTTAATAAATAAATAAAATCTGTAAAAATTTCTAAACCCTAAAGTAACTAATCCGACCCCCTTTTTTTTTGGTCTTCTTCTCCTTCGTTTCATTCAAGCGGCAGCTCCCTCTTGGTTTAAGCTTCAGCACGGCAGCCTAGCCTCGGAGCCTCCCTCTTGGTTCAATCTTCAGCACGGCAAAAAGCAGGAGATAAGAAGAGAGCCCAGCCGAGTGGAGTGCCTGCCAGTGCCACTGCCCAGACGAGAGCCCGGAGCCTCCCTCTCACCCTCAGCTCTCACGCGGCAGCACCACGAGATCGGACGGCCACCACCAGCGGCGCGACACGCCTCGCCTCGCCAGCAGCAGTCCAGTAAGCACGGCTATATAATATATATATTTACATTTAGTGTATATATATATATATGTTAGGCAGTTTTGTTTTGGTATACTATATTTATAAATTTAACGGCTATGTTTGCTGAAATAAGGGCAAGTCTTGTATGTATGTACACAAAAGTCAGAGATTTTGGGTTCAGTTTGAAATTTCTGTTTCCGAATGCAATTTTCGTTATACAATTTTTTAGTTAAACTTTTGTCAGGGCAATGAACATATGATGCATGCAATGCAAAAAAAAATGGCATTTTTGCAAATCTGGACTTTTCGGCCCAAAATCAGAAATGGCCCAGCAAACCCGAAATTACACCCGAACCCGAACCCGAGTGAACCCGAACCCGAAAAAACCCGAAAATTTCGGATCGGTTTCGGTACCATTTTTCTTAACCCGAAACCCGCAAAACCCGAACCCGATGAACCCGAAACCCAAAAATCCGACCTGTGTGCACCCCTAGGTGTGATTTTAGTCACACCCGAAGGACATCAATTCCACTGTGCAATCATATTGGACTTCAAAATGTCCAATAACGAAGTCAAATACGAAGCTTTGCTTGCATGATTAAGATTAGCCAAGGCCATGAACATAAAGTCACTTGAAATCTATAGTGACTCCCAGTTAGTGGTTAATCAAATTGCCAGAGAATATCAAACCAGGGGTCTAAAGATGGTTGCTTATTTAAACAAAGCAAAGGATTTGTTAGCACAATTTGACAAATATACTTTCCAGCAGGTACCTCACGACTAGAACTCAAACGTTGATGCTTTGGCCAAGTTAACAAGTGCAAAGGATGCTGACACCTTAAATATAGTGCATGTTGAATGTTTATCCGCACCAAGGATCCAAACAGAAGAAACCTCCCTGGTCATCCAAGCAGCAGACACATGGATGACACCTTTCATTGAGTACTTAGAATGTGGAATATTACCGTCGGACAGAAACAAAGCAAGAGCCCTCCAGAGGCAGTCAGATCGGTTTATCCTGGTCGACGGAGTTTTGTACAGAAGGGGGTACTCAATTCCACTCCTAAGGTGTGTTTCAAAAGAAAAGGCTAAAGAATTAATTTGGGAAGTCCCCAAAGGTTTTTGTGGAGATCATGCTGGGGGCAGAGTTTATCAAAAAAGATTTTTAAGGCAAGGATACTTCTGGACAACAATGAATGAAGACTCTGTGGGTTTTATTCGAAAGTGCGACAAGTGCCAAAGATTTTCCAAGATAACACGAGCAGCCCCTAATGAGATAAAATAGATGCAAAGCCCGTGGCCGTTCACAGTGTGGGGAATAGACTTGCCCACGGGAAAAGGCAATGCCAAGTATGTTGTGGTTGTTTTTGACTATTTCACGAAGTGGGCCGAAGCTGAGCCACTTGCAGCAATAACAACCAAGAAAGTTCTCGATTTTGTGGTCAAGAACATCGTGTGTCGCTATGGGCTGCCAAGGAAGATTGTTTCAGATAATGGCACACATTTCGATAGTGATCTGTTCACTGATTTTTTTGAAAGGCATGGGATTATCAAGAGTTTTTCTTCAGTAGCTCATCCACAGGTAAACGGACAGGTTGAAGCTGTCAACAAAACACTGAAGGATACTCTGAAGAAAAGGCTTGAAGAAGCGAAGGGGGCATGGTTAGAAAAGTTACCTAAAGTCCTTTGGTCGTATAGAACATCCCACCGAACAGCAACAGGCCATACTCCATTTTCCTTGGCCTATGGGTATGAGGCTATGTTTCCTGTTGAATTAGATCCGCCATCGCACCGAAGGTTGGCATTTGATCAAGACGTTAATAGTCAGTTATTGATGGAATCTTTGGATTTAGTCGATGAAAGGCGCGAGCAATCTCAACTCCAAGTAGCAGCTTACCAATAAAAGGTCGCTGGTATTTCAACTCTAAAGTACGCGAAAGAAAGTTTAATGTGGGAGATTTGGTACTTAGAAGAGTTTTCCTCAACACCCGCGATCAAGTTGCTGGAGTGCTTGGACCTAACTGGGAAGGGCCATACCAAATCGAAGAAGTCCTAAATCTAGGCACTTATAAACTTGCTCGCTTCAATGGAGATCTCGTTCCTCGCTATTGGAATGGAGATCACCTGCACAAATATTATCAATAAACAGTTCTTTCTAAAGAATTGGCTTGTAATTTCACTTTTTACAAGTTTATGAACAAGGGTTAGTCAATCATATGACTGATCACTTATAAGTGTAAGATCAAATATGTGATCACTTGTACAGACACGATTGTCCATTTATTACGAGAAATAAAAGGAACTTTGCACAGCAAGTTATTCTTGTCAATCATTGTATTTATTACGAGTATTTGCTCATTACGTGTGTTGTTTTGCTCTATTATCATTTTTATAAGTATTTATTCCAAGTAGTAATGTTCAAATAGGTCTTAGTCAAGGCAAGTGACTGAGGACCTTAAGCTCCTCAATCAGTTGGGGGCATATAAGGTATCAAGCAAGCAAAGCATATCAATAATTATATGTAAATACATGAGCAAAATAAGGGAAAACATGCTACGGTACTTAGAGTATTTTTCAAAATTTTGTTTAAATTTTGTTAAATCAAAATAGAGTGCTATGCTAAGTAAGGTCATGCGAACATATGTTATAATAAAGTGCAAATATTATAATGTCAAAAGTAAAATCTTTTCACCAAGAGCAATTTCTGCTCGGATGAAATTGTTAATTAAAAGAAAAAACTGCCCGTGCAGCAAAAAAAATTGTCTTGACATCATGAACCAAGGTTCGTGTGTCCCAAGTTATAAGTAAAAATAAATACAGGTAAAAATTTATAAAGCTGGAGAAAGATCCTGAGGCTCTTATGGCTGCTGGTCGACGGTGGCCCCAGCATCTTCATTGACGTCCTCAATGACTGTTGCCAAAAATATCTCAGAGGATCCCTGAGCTCTCTCCTCCTCTTCCAGCAAAGCAACACACTTTGCCAACTCAGTCTCCCTTATAGGGTCTAGTAGGTAGGTAAAGTATGCCTTGGGATTGCTCTTCCAGAACATGTAGAAGCACTGGAACACCGCTCCCTCGTACTTCTCCAGGTTGCAGGTGTTGGTCTCCTCAAGGTCAGCAACCTCTTTGCGGCTGATTTCTAACTCTGATTGAAGTTTGTTGGCTTCTCGATAGTTTATCAGCGAGGCTTCCTTGTACCTCTCCTTGGAGGCAGAAATTTTGACCACAGAGCCCTCCTTCTTCTTCAGTTCCTCCTCGAGCTTCGCAATCTTAGCCTCAGCTACTCGCAACTCTTCAACATGCTTGGCCTCAACCACCTTGTCCTGCTTGACTAGCCTCTCCTTAGCCACCTTGATCTCTTCAGCATGCTTGGCGACCACCTCCTCCAAGTGGCGCCAACTGGTACTCACGGTCAAAATCCCCTACGATTAGAAAATAAAAGTAAAAAGGTTGTTAGTATCTATCAGAGAGATAAGCAATCAAACCACAATGGAAGCAGCAGCTTACAGTGAGTAGTTAATTTAGTGTGCGGCTAAGGAGCTGGTCGACTGGCATGGTAGGAGCGTTGCTGAAGGATTCCAAACTACGCCAGTGTCTGGATAGTTTCTTCAGCCTGTCACTGGCCGAAGTGCAAGCGGAGTTCAGGATCGCCTTGACCAGAGTTTTATCTGGATGAGCAGTAGGACTTGGGTTGGCAAGAGCTGGGGGATTCTGTTCAGTGGGAGCTGGAGGAGTTTGGTCAGCAGGGCCTGGAGGGGGAATTGTCTCTTTGGAAGGAGTTGGTGCAGGAGGGTCCTCTGTCCGAGCCCTCTTTGCAGATGGGTCACTATAGCCTTCTCCTGGCTGGCGCCTGTTCCATTTCTTCCTGCTCGTAGGAGTGGTGGTAGTAGGGTTGCTGTATAAATCGAACACTTTCTTGGCAGGCATATCTGCAAAAAAAAAAAAAAAAGCATACGATCAGTCAGAGCAAGTTGTCATACAAAAAAGACAAGGAAATGGAGAGAAAAGAAATTATAAGTAAAATACTCGGCTACAACTACTGTCATTGCATTATCTATTGTATTACTGCTACACTCACTCTCTTCCATGAAGAAGTCTGAATCTAAACTAGTCGCATATTTAAAGTTGTCGTCCCCGTCAAATAAATGACAAGGAATGTGCAAACTGTCGTTCTCATCCGAGGACTCAAGTACAGGCTCGGGGTGTTCAGAAAGCTTCTGCTTGCCTTTTCCCAATTGAGCAGGGGCAGTAGCTGCTCGTGGAGTACTGGAGGGTTCCCTAATGGTCACTCTCGTAGCCCTCCTCGGGGGTTGTGACACATCCTGGTTCTGCTCAAGAACTTCTCCCCCAGTTGCACTTCCCGCTGTCGATTCCCTCACATCCTGGTGAGGTGCAAGAAGACCGACCAACCTTAGGTTATTCTCTGTGACCAGCTCTTTGACACTTTTTTCAATATTTTTCATGTTGGCCAGGGCTGCTGCTCTTATCTCCATGTCTAGAGTGGGGACTGGTCGATGCCATGGACCTGAACAACACCGAAGTTCTAAAATGCGAATAGGAAAGCTAAAAGAAAACAAATGACCAGTAAGTAAATGACTTACCTCCTTCAGTGAAGGCCAGGTTGTGGGAAACCAGGTCATGTGTTAAAAAGTACTCCTGGAAGTACTTCCCCACGTTAGACTTGTGGGTATTGTCACGTTGGACTTGTTGGACTTGTGGGTATTGTCACTCAGGAAGGTGCGAGCAGATTCCTGATGGTAGAAATGGAAGAACCCCGTGTTGTTGTGGTTGGAGTTAGATTTGAGATCAAACAAGTAATTGATCTCATGTGGTGTAGGAACGGGCCACTTCTTGTGATTGTAAAGGATATAGAGAGAAGAAAGCCCTCTATATCTGTTTGGGGTGATTTGGAAGGGAGCGACCTCGAAATAGTTGGCCACCCCCTGGAAGAACGAATGTAGAGGCAAGGTTGCTCCTGCCTCAATGTGATAACTCGACCAGGTGTTGAAGGCACCCCCATGTAGGTTTGTCCGCTAGTCGATCGTGGGCTTGATGAGAGTTATCCCGGGAAGGCCATACTTCTTGAGATAATTGGCTACCATCCTAGCTGTAATAATACTAGGAGGTGCTACGTACCATTCAATTTCTGGTCAAAGGACGTCGTGGGGTTGGGCTTTGGTTTGAATTCCTGGCGAGGAAGTGTTTTCAGGTTGAAGGTTGGTCAGAGGAGTTTTAGCCTGAGGAACAGGCTGTGTAGTAGAAGGTTTGGTTATATTCTTTTTTCTTAATTGAGCGATGGACTTCACGGGACCCATATTTGTTGGGCTGCTCGCTAGTCTGTCTGCATGGTTGTGTTGAGAAAAGGGAATTTCTGAGAATTGCAGTGACAGCTGTTCTTGATCTTCGAGCAGTAGCGTGAGCAAGTCGTCATCAATAAGCCTCTCACCTCCCCACGGGTCGTGCATGAAAATCTGTGAAAGAGAAAGGGAGATGAGAACCTATGACCAATAGACTAAAGAAGTGGAAGCGTTGGGATAACGCTGCTCGTGTTTAAAAGTTAAGCTTTTATACGACCAGCAACATTCTAACGTAAACACTAAAAAATATGCAAACAGTTTGGAAAATGGATTAAAAAGCAGAAATGAAAAGAAAAACTTTTCAACTCTGAAAAAGGGAGGGGAAAACCCAGTTTTTTTTTAATGCCTAAAAAGTGAATTTTTACTTCGATTTTGCGCCTTAAATCAATAATCCTAACTCCCAAACCAATTCCTAAGCCTTGTTTAGTGTTTTTCCTTTATCATATCATGTTAATACTTATCAGCCCGATTACCCCAATCATTTTTTTCAAGAACATTCGGGAACTCAGAATTCAAAACCACACCAGAAAACTCAAAATATAACTATTGCATGGCATCTCAGAGATGAAGAAGTTCAAGGGACTTACTTGAGTAGAAAGTTGAAGGAGAAATACAAGCGGTAATTTGAGTGGCTGAACAAAGACTCCACGGATCACCGGAGTCATCTGAGTTTCCTGGGTCCTTCGTATTTCGTTCTTTAGTTTCTACTTCGTTCTTCAATGTTCTTGAGGATAGAAGGAAAGTAAAAAGTAAAAAGTGAACCTGAGAGTTATTTATAGTGGTCGATGCATGGTTAATAAGGAAATGATGGGAGATGGTTTTTCGAGGCATGGAAAAGTGTGATAGCCGTCAAATCGCTTTTGGGGAACTGCAATGACATGATTGGTTGCCTTTTTTCAAAAAAGGCATTGATGGCTCTGGTAGGTCTAACAGGTCACGCGAAGGGTCACCCAAAGGGTTGATCGTTTAAGTTTACTTTATACTGGTCATAGTAAAATAAACTTGGGGAGCAAATGTTTACCCAAGAATGGACTACCTGATGACGTGGCAGGATTGATCTACATGTGGGAAACATGTAGCAGTTTTAAGTGAACATATCCTCCTCGACCCTCGACCCTCGACCCTCAACCCTCGACTAGGATCATTGGCTTATTAAGTAATCAAGGGCGACCAGCCTGGTTGCATATATTCAATTATTTTCTTTAAATACGCAATCTTGTAATTATGTATTAATTTCAATTTTCATTATTGTTTAGATACGTATGTATTAAAGTAATTAAGGCCCATTGGCCCATGTAAACCTCCTTGAGCCTATAAATAAGAATCAAAGGGCTCAAGAGAGGGAGCTTTTGCTTTTCGAACATTTGGCTTGAGAACGCTTGAGCTAAGAGATTCTAAGAGAGAAAAAGAGTGTTGTTATCCATCACAATTGTATTTATCTGAGATCTAGTGAAACTCGAGAACCTTAGTTCATTGATCACTGTTCTTGGAATACTACATCAATAAGAACACTAAGTGGACGTAGGTTGTTACCATTCTATTGGGCCCAACCACTATAAATCATTTGTGTCGTTTATCTTTTTGTCTGGAGTTCTTCTCATTTTTCATCTTACTTTATATCGTTTATTTGACTCCGTGTCGTTGGCCAATTCGATGGTCAACAACTTGAATGCTCTATATCAGGGTAATTGTTTAATGAATGCTTGCCTTGTTTGCATAGGTAGGGCTCGGCCCCGTTAAGGAACATGGTTATTACTGTGTTTGTGTTTGATTTGTTAATATACCATGATTTATATGTATGCATACTTGTATTGTCTGACGTATGCTTATCTATATTTGTGTTATACCCAGATTTCGAGCTATGTTAAATATGACCTCGAAAGTTGGATTCGCAGCAAATGGACTCATAAGGTTTGAAGTATGCTCCAGGATTGAATATCCAGCCTGCAAGACATAGACGACCTCGAATATGGTGACCTCGAAGTATTCATGACCTCTTCAAGGTAGCTCCGGAGACGCATCCATCCTCAGGGATGACCTCGGATCAGGGGTCCCGAGCTCGACACACATATAATCTCGAAAGCCACGTGACCTCGGTAGGTGTCTCTAGTTCGAAAGATGACGAGAAACCTGGGAAGCTAAAGCCTTGGAGATATATGATAACCACCTTGAATATCTATAAGTGTTGTCCATACGAGATGTAATCCTCATTTATTACTGTAAATCCCCTAGAATCGTGGGATATTATTTGGTCAGTTATACGTCCCCTGGTCCTCAGGGGACGTTTCCTTTTATATCTGATTATAGGCATTTAAAGCCATTAATTTTATTCACAAAAAGAGTAACTACCCAAAATATGTGGGATAGTATTCTGCAGCCTTCTCTATAAATAGAGAGGTTAAGCACCATTGTAATGGACGGAAATTCTGAGTCTTGAGAGAAAACTCTGAAGAATTCATGCTGAAGAATTTTCAGAGATAATCTTGAGTTTAATAACAGAGACTCGTGGACTAGGCAGATTTAACTGCTGAACCACGTAAAAATTGTGTGTTTGTGTTGTCGTATTTAAATTGGCCATTATCAGTTATTGTTTACGTGCTCTTCTTTCACTGCTGACGAAAAACGGCGTCAACAATTTGTATCTAATTTTTTGGTTATCTGAATGTCTGATTAAAGCCTTGACTTAGCAGTCAAAGGCGACAATAACGTGATGGTTGAGAGGTTTAGGCCTAATTAGGGACATACCATTAAGTTGGACTACCCTATGGTTGTTGGAAAACAAAGCGCTTGGCTAGCTCTATGGCTAGTTACTCAGAGCTAAGGGCAAGGGCCCCAGGTGACTCTTTGGTCACATAGCTAGGGCATAGGGTCATGGGTTGACTCTATGGTCATCTATTTAGGGCAGTGGGCCCCAGAATGATCAAATGATCATTTATTTGTAACTGTATGCATGCATGAGTAGGTTAATACTGCTGGGCATGCTAGATATGTTTTCGGAATCTGTATTTACTGTTCATGTACATGTTTAAGTTTTCTTGCTGAGCCTTGGCTCACGGGTGCTATGTGGTGCAGGTAAGGGGAAAGGAAAGCTAGACCAGCCATGAGTTGGAGAGCTTCGGTGGCGGTGTGTACATATGCGGCTAATCGTCCACCACAACCGAGGATATCTCAGAGGAACTAGGGTTGTATCCCTTATTTTTCCGCTTAGGCCAGCTGGTTGTAACTTTTGATCTATATATACCCTTTTAAACATATGTTTGTATCATTTTGGGATCCCATGTATGTATTAATCTTTTAAATGAAAAGTCAATGTTCCTTGACCAAATTTTTTAACCCTAACCCTTGACATCAACCTTAGTTACACGTTTATAACCAAATGACTTGATTAGCAAGTCTGACACTATTTAATGTACACAGTGTAACGATCCTGGATTAGGAGGATGTTACAAGTGCATTCATTCTCTTGAACCTTTCGTTGTAGGCATCAACGAAAGGTGTGAGATGGAAGGGACCTGAAAATAAATGGTTGAGACTAAGGGAAAAGTATAAGCGAAGGACTAAAAAATTAAATAACCCGAGAAATAATACTCACCAACCCTGGCAAAGTCCACGAGAAGAGTCGGGTTACTCTGTGTGGGGAAGCCACTTGCCCAGAAGAAGTGGTCCTTGTTGTCCCTTGCGTGGTTCTCATTGCCACTCGGGGTCTTATATTTCATCTCTATGTACATATTCGTCATAAAAGTATAGTACAGAATATATAACCTGACCAACACTCGATATCCATTTGAGGATAGCTAGAATGGAGATATTCCAACAAACTTCAAAAAGTCGACATAGTATTGGTGCAATGGCAAAGCTGCACCATCTTGGAGATAAGACGTGCTCCTGGCCCCGAGGCCGTGGACGCTTTCATGCGCTCTATCATCCTCCTGAGACAAGCGTACCTACATGGCACTAGTGTCCACCTCGTGGTGGGCTGTAATCCTCTCCAGAGCTCCTCAATGTCTGAGCTTCTTGGGGGTCACCTCCGCCTCAAAACCCGCAACGATATATGTCTTGTCCGATGAAAAGGGGCCCAAGTTTGTCTCTTCCTCCAAGAGGCCATGTTGAAGGGACCTCTTCGCCGCCAGGGGGTGGTCTTCCCTTACCACGAGAGCCTGACTACTCTCCGCTTGTTTTCTTTTCTCGAGAAGTCTTCCTACCTCTCGGGCCATCTCCAATATCTTGGAGTCAAACGTGTATAATGCCTACTGGTGTAGTTGTTGAAGCTCCTCAGACATCTGAAACAAGAAACCAAGCATTTAGCATCATGACCCGAAGAAGATAGGCCAAGAACGAGAACCCCTAAGACTATTGCTCGGGAAGATGAGAAGGTAAATTTCTAAGGGTCTAGAGTGTCTTTGGGACCAAAATATGGTCACTAGAGGGCACCACTGGAAACTATGAACATTGCCAAAATCTGGAAATTTTCCAAATTCAGGTCAAATACCCAGAAATGTGAAAAGTCGCATGCAGAGCGTAAGAGGGCAATTCGACTGATTCTAACGTCAAAATGTGCCCGTAAATTTCCTAAAAAGGTCTAAAAGAGGTCAAAATGACCTTGAAAGGGTCATTAATTCAAAATCCTAGACATGCACCTGTAACCCTCGATAGAATTCCAAAATAAACTCAAAGCCCAATAGGAAAAAGAGAAGAAAAAATTACTTGAGATGAAACGCTTGTATGCGCTGAACTGATTCCTAACTTTGAAAAACTATTTGCCATCTAACCAGAAGTATGATGATTCTCGCCAGCCATCCAGAGCATCAGGAACTCAGAAAATGGGGGAGATCTAGGAAATAAGAATGTGAAGGGGAAAATAGGGTTTGAGGGTTGTGAGGTTTTGAATTTCGAATGCCAATAGTGATTTCTGAGAGGCAGTTTTTGAGTTTTATACTTGAAGAGCTTGGGATGGAAGCAACTCCACGCTGAGTGCCGATTACCTATGACATAGGCACTCGAGAGTAATACAACGGCTAGAATCCTAGAGGCTTGGATTGTGATCATTGTCATGGGAAAAGGACGCCTCAGATATGGGGAGAAAGGAAAACTAGGGCACTGATAAGAAATTTTGGGACGTGGAGTAGACTTCTCATTAATGGCACAGATTGATGGCCCCAGCAATAGGAAGTCGACACATGGCACTACCTTTTCCAAGAGTGACGCCATGAAGAGCCAAAGTGTCTCCTCCTGAAGACCTTTCGAATTACTCATCTCATTCTAAGGCTCCATTGTCTGAAGACAAGTGAAAAACTGGGGGGGGGGGGGGGGGGGGGGGGCAAATGTTGTCCATGTTTTACCAGAGGACATGTGGCATTCATTAGAGGAGTTCGCTAGTGAGGTTTCGTACTATGATCTGGTCAGACGTGGATGTCTCCAAGTAAGGCCATGCCCCGAGGTCTGTCCTCGTGGCGTTAATGTCTCTAGGCGAGGCCACGTTCCGTGACCCGTCTCCAAGGCGTGGATGCCTCCAAGTAAGGTCACACCTTGAGGACCATTCAAATGGTCCTCATTCGCTAATCCCCTAGGTCTAGGATTCTTGTCGTCGGACCTGGAGTAGCTGCCAGATGTCAGTCATCGTAGCTGTGGCCCACCAGAAGATCATCTGACAACTTTTTGGTGAGCCTCGAGTAGTGGTGTGGAGATCGTACACTCGAAATTTAACACAGCGCCACCTAACATGGGAGAATGTGTATCGTATCCTGACACGGTTAGATACATGTTCCCCATAAAGTTGGTAGGTAGCTTTCTGCAAATGGCCCCGTGATTTGTATTAGTGCATCCCTATGTAATTATTTAGTATTTTAATCACCAAATAATGAGGAATGTTGTATTAATTGTTCATTAAGGACATTAATGACCCATACCACTATAAATAGGGCTGGGATATCTCTTTGTAAAGGGTTTGGAATTTTGGCTAGTTAAGCATCGTAAACTCAGAGCAATATATACACTGCTTAAGACTCCATTGAAGCTTGCTCAGATAAGCTTCAAACTCACTAATACAAAAGATTCTTGGACTAGGGCTCTTTTATAGCCAGAGCCACATAAAATCTCTATGTTATTTTCTTCTAGTTTTTGTCAATTACCAGAGGGGCTAGGGGGCTGAAGCTATAGAAACAAAAGATAGGATTGGTATGGGTCATGTGCGGGCTCCCCCATATCTTCACACTTATTAGAAAAAAAAACATAGACTAGGTTGATAGCGAAAAAGACAGTCAACAATGTCATTATCCTTATTTTAATCAGGAGACGTTGAATACAATGAATTCTTGTTTCATAATATGAATACACACACGCATATATATATATATATATATACATATATTTAAATTTAAATTTATCATTGCAGACAACATGGAATGCTAATCCTTATCAACCCTTGGCAAGAAAATGTGTACTTTCTCAATCGTATCGGACATAAGATTCGAGATGAAGCAATAATATTTGTTCGCATGTCATAAATTATTATTTATTAATTATTTACGTTTTATTGTTATTTTTTTTAACTCTTTCATTTTTTAATGCTTGTATTTTAGTTGATTTGCAATATATAATAATGCATCAAATGGTCGAAGAGGAAATAGGAGCGGTCCTAAATGGATAACAACTCAAGTATTCTTTCAACATAAACTCTTTATTTATGGTAGTATTTTTTTTTTTCATCATAAATGGATAACAACTGAAGTATTCTTTCAACATAAACTCTTTATTTATGGTATTATTTTTTTTAATTAAAGAATTAATTTTAATGTAGAGATGAGATAGATTCTGGAAAATTGTATGATGTGGATTAATAAGGATGAATTAATAATATTTGATTGATTATATGTATGCCACAAAGATGTTTGATTATGCTTTAGTGTTATTTTTTTTGTAGGGAGTTGGTGATTTTTAAGGGGAAACTTTGCTGAAATTTCAGTAGAATTGACAGTTATATAATATATTCTTCGATAGTTTAGAGGCTAAGTAAATAGATACTAGCTATTTTTAAGTGTGTGCTTTATTTTGAACATACATTAAATGTATGTTAACAAATTTAATGCCCCAAACAACCTGAAAGTATAGAGTGCATATACTACATGATGTTTTATATGAAATGACAACCACAAATGACCAAAATGAGCTTCTAAAAAAGAATGTAAGTGATCTAATATATATATATATATATATTATCGATATATTACTTAAATTATGTTTTGTATCATCTAACTATAATTTTATTTTATTTTGTGTAATTTAATGGGAAAAAAGAGTATATAATGGATGAAATTAACGAGTTGCGTAAAGAATGGATCGAAGCCCTCAAAGATCATATGCTATAAAATAGAATTTGAACTCCCTCGTGTTAATACAATTTGGTTTTCTGTACAGTATACTTACATTTATGGGTTGCACTATATACTTTTCTAATGCAAGTTTTGCATTGGAAATTTTTAAAATATAATTTTTTTTGTCTAAAAAAAGCATGTATTTGCGGCGGTTCAGGCAAAATTATTTTTATTACCCACTTTAAATGTTGGTTCGTACAAAATCGTCGTCTAAAATAACATTAGACGTTAGTTATTAACCACTATAAACGCTACTCCGCCTCCACAACATGGAGAGGTGGCGAGCAAAGATGACAATTTTTAAACGCCATCTAATGTATGTTTTAATGGTGGTTGCTCGTCGTCGTTAATTGTATCATCATTTAAAAGCACTATAGACAAGGGATGACACGTTAAGTGTAATTGGCGAGGGGTGCTCCCCCCGCCCTTATCCCCATTAACAATTTTAATCTCTGTCTCACCCATCCCCGCATATTCCTCGTCAGGGCAGGGTGGGGAATCTCTGTTGGAGCAGAGAATTCCCATGGGTACCAATTTTTCTAAAAGTAAACTAAGAAAAAAAAGGTAGATTACCTAACATTAATATACATTATAGTATATTAATAGTTCAAGGTATTAAATATTGTCCAAAATTAAATTAAAAATCTTTAAAAAGTTACTAATATGCTACAAATCACATAAAGAAACATGTAAAATAAATAAAATAATATTATAAAATAAATAAAAAATTAAACGGACTCTATCGGGGAGGGAGTGTTATCCCCATCCCAACATTCGAGGATAGAAAATGGCCCTTGTCCTCTCCCCATTACCTGTTTAGGTGGGAACTCCTACCCCATTAGGGGTTGGTCCCCGTGGGGCCCCATCTTCATGGGAAAAATATCCATCTCTACTATAGACGGTGATTTTTAACTGTCATTAAAAGTAGAACTATTGTTTATAGTCAAACGATGGTTCTTAAATGCCGCTACAACTCTGTGAGAATTGTCGTCATAAATGACTATTAACGGCAGTTTTGAACCACTGTTAAAAGTTGATATTTTTGTTGACTCTCATTTACATGACACTTATAAAGCGCCACGTAAAGACTCTTAACAACGGTTAAGAAATGTCAAATTAATTCAATAACACAAAACTTAGAGACTAATCAAAAATCATATTCATAGTATAAAGAAAAATCTTGATAATTAAAGAACTGTATTCAAAGTTTGAAGGTAAATCTTGATAATCAAATATTAATTGAGAAAATTAAAAATATAGAATGATCATAACATAATTTTATCACATAGAATCATCACTATTATGATGAGCAAGCACAAAATGAGAGATCAAAACACAATTATTTAATCAAAACACAAAGTTATAGTTAGAAAGATAAAACACTTATAAGTCGAACCCTAAAGCTTGCACATGAAGGACCTTCATTGTCAAAAATCTCTATTCCAAGCCTTGAGTTGATTGAAGCTTCTATAATGGTGGAATGAGAAGTTGGATTTAATAAGCCTTGAAACTCATGTAAGTCAAGCAATGTGCTTATGAGTTTCTTGGAGAAAATGAATGTTCTCAGGGAGCTAGAGAGAGAGAGAGAGAGTTGAAAGTGTGATCCAGGCTTTACAACAATGACCCATTTTATAGTGTAGGCATCGTCATTAGGCTCAATTGGATTAGACTGCTTAAACACTTCATTTGGAGCTAAAAGAGCAATTTTCGTAATGACAAGGCAACATGTCGCCAGAAATGCAGCAACAGGTTGCCTGCAACATTTTTAGCATAAGGTCTTTTAAGTTTTGTGGCGATATGTCGCCATATATGTTGCGACATGTCGCCTCTCCACTTCCTATGATGCATCAAAATTACCCTTAGACACCTCCAAATGACTCTAAATTTTAGGGAAAGCTTATATATCTCAATGTATCACTTTAGACTCATAAAAGTCAATTATAGATTCCTACAACAAAAGCTCATATATTTTCATTTCAACTTAAGTGAAAAACATTAAGTATTTTGCATTACATCGTGTTAAACTACTTAATCATTATATTTAACCAATCTTAACATATATTGTGTTTTAAATAATTCAAAACCACTCCCCTCTCTCTTCCCGACTTTTTCTCTCTCTTCATGGTCAACTTAGTTTCACCGACCACCCATCGGTATCCATAATGCTACACATGTCTGACTAGAAGATTGCCCACCCACCGATGATTCTGTGGTCAGAATTTCACCGTTAAATACCACCAGAAGCTGCACCATGTGCTGGTCAAAGGCGGCGCCAGAGGTATTTTCACTATGTTTTTCGACCACCACGGGCCTCGAGGGTGTTCCCAAAGGAACGAGCTTTTGGAGAGGAACAAAATCCAACCACCATCTTCGTCTATATCATCGGTGTTTTCCGATGGGGTTTTAGGTATATCTGGGGCTATAGAAGCTTTTTTTAGAGGCACTACTAGTCTTTTGGCCTCAAAAGTGGTACCATCACAACATACTATTCGAGGTGGTCGTTTTGGTATATAGCAAGCATATGTTTCTTGTCGTCGCTGGAGAAGATGATTGAAATTGGTTGTTTTGTGTTAACTTCCAAGTTTCTTTTATGCTTGGTTTAATCAAAAAACCAAAAGGTATATTGAATAATCGGAATGAGTCATTTTTGTGTTGTTTTTTAAAAATAACTTCGAAGTTACTTTTTAATTTCGTTAAATAAAAATTAATTTTAAGAGTTACCAAAATATGTATTTTTTGTCATAATTTGAAAGTAATTTCTAAGTTTATTTTCTGCTTGGTTAATCAAAACCACAATGATTCACAAGTAAATAACATATAGGTAACTAAAACGTTTATTATAATTTTCCATTTAAAAGTTACAGTAGTATCCTTTGCTAATAAGTCACATGGTAACTAAAATGTAGTTTTTGAGGAAAGGCAACTTGTTGGTATTTTATCAATATTGTAAGCAATATTCAATTAAAAGGTTACTTGTGAAAATCCCAAAACAGAAAAAATCTGGGCAGCCAGATTGCTCTTATTTTTTTAGCATTGAGTTTGCAATATTCTAACTTTTTGTAGGTAATTTTTGATGAGGATATTTTTTACCATTATCTTTAGTCAAATGTAAATAAAGTTTGTTTTAGGTATGGTCATGTAAATTTCCAATTTAAATTTGTAAAAAATCTGATTGTCATTGCAAAAATAGCGTTTGAGTGATCAAATTTTTAATTATTTTTCATTTAATACTCATCTCAAATATGAATAAGTGGGTGCTGGTATTAACCAAAACCACTAATACCCCATGACTTCATCCACATCCTCTAATTAACTTAATTTGGCAACTTGTCTGTGTCCCAATTCAGAAAGACAAAACTACGCAAATATATACACATCCAAGTATGTATTACCCAGTTGCACCTCCTCAAGTTTCTCAATTCTTTATTATTACATGGATGTGGATGTAGCGGAAGGATCGATATATAAATATATATATACACGTATACTCCATACGTCGACGAAAGATTTCAAGCTTTCTTTTTATATAAATTACAGGAATGTGTGAGTTCAAATAATTTATTTATAAATGGAAGATATCTACCATTTAATTCATCTTTGTTTTATTAGGTTTGGAGAGCTAGCTAGAATATTTAAGATTGACAAAGATGATTAATCATCACTGTCGATCGTTTGTTGAATCTTTCAATTAAAAAATTAAAAATAGCGGGCACTTTATTATAAATGTGACCACAATTTTTGTTTTTGGCATGTTTACTACAAAAATTCTTAATTTTAACAATTATTTTTGTTTATTTTAATGGGATATTATAAATATTTAAATATTATTATTATAATAATATTTAATATAAGATTACATAATTAATAATTATATTAATATAAATTTAAATTCAAATATTATAAAATATCATTATTATAATATTATATAACACAAGACTAAATATTTAATAAATATATTAGTATAAATTTAAATGTTATAAAATAATATTATGATAATAATATAAAATCTTAATTTTTTACTAATTATATTAATATGAATTCAAAAATTATAAAATATTTAATATAAGGCTAGATATTTAATACTTATGTTAGTCTAAATTTAAATATTATAAAATATTATTATAATAATATATAATACATAATTTTAATTTTTATTAAAAAAATTATCATTTATATTTTAAAATGTTGTTATATTATATATATATATTTAAAAAAAACATAGACAATGTTTTGGTTTAATTTTTATTTTAATATATTTATATCATTCTTTTATATATAATATTGTTTATTTATTTAAAATTTATATGATAATGATACAAATTTAATAAAAATAATTAATAAATTCTATAAATAATACTAAGTAAATATGTAACATAATTATAATATGTATATATATTTTGAGAGAGAGAGAGAAGAAGTTTAGTGGAGTTGGAAGAAAGCCCCACCAATAAAATTCTTATTTTTAAATAATTAATACACACGATATCGAATCAAGATTATTAACATACCCATATAATTAAAAATATACATATATAAAGTATAGATATTAGGTGTGTAAAAATAAATAAATGGTCCCATGATTCAAGGTCCTACTCATGCTACTCATGCATGGGAGTACTAATATAACAAATGTCGTCATTTGACAAAAAACACACAACCCATACCCATTGGATTGGAGCTTTGCAAATTAACCTATCCACTTAGAACGCTTCTAACTGGTCGAATTACTAGTGTAATTGTATCTATAAATATATATATATATTTGATAACTAATAATTAATTTTATAATTTATTTAATTGGTCTCCAAAACAGTATAAATATGCATACCTTAACCTTAATCGATCTTCATTAAGCTTAAGACAATAAGTTAGAACAAAAATCATCAATATATATATATCCCATTTATTTATAGATCAGTTTGAGAGAAAATGAAGACAGGGCCAATTCAAGTAGTTGAAGCCGCCGGCAAGGTGTCAAAAGAGTCAAGCTCGAGGCGAAGTGTGAGCCGAGGGCTGTCCATACTAGACTTCATTCTGAGAGTGCTTGCAGCCGTTGGAACCCTAACAAGTGCCATTGCCATGGGAACCACTAAACAAACACTTCCATTTGTCACTCGCTTCGTTCGATTCAAGGCCGTCTATAAAGACCTTCCCACATTTACGTCAGTATATATATACACACACACATATATATAATACTAGCTAATTTTTTTGCCTGTGGATTATTTATTTATATAGAATTGCTTACTGTTTTTTTATACTATAATTAGGTTGTTTCTTGTTGACGTCTTTATGTTGGAATTGATGAAATTATTAGGGTTTTTGTGATTGCGAATTCTATTGCTTGCGGTTATCTTGTTCTCTCGCTCACTGTCTCTTTCTTACACATCGTCAAGTATAAAGCAATAAACAGTAGAATCGTCTTGATCGTATTCGACTTGGTAAGAATATATATATATATATATATATAATATTATAGGAAAATTACATTTTAGCTCCTTCAATTTAAGCTCACTATAAGTTTAACTCTAGTTTTTCAAAAAAAATAAAATAAAAATAACCCTATATAAATTTCAAATGACAAAAATAGTTCTCTCGCATGTTTTTAGTAAATAAAAAAAATTATAAAGTCAAAAACGCCTTTATACATTAAAATCTTATATATATATATATATAGTTTATAAAATTAATAGAAAAAACTTGAAATTTAAAATAAATTAAAACCAAAATAAAAAAAATATATGATTTGTTGATTTAACTATTACAAAAATAAAAATATTAATGTATTTTAAGTGTATTTTTTATTTTTCAATTTTTTTTTAACTAAAAAAAAAACCGTGCAAAAGAGTTACTTTTGTCTATTTAATATAACATAAAATTATTCTTAACTTTTTTAAAAATTTAGAGTCAAAGTTCGTAATATTAAGCTTAGGTTATAAATAATAATATTTGGAAGGGGCATTATATTTGCACCCCAAGAATGTATAGGTACCCCATTAATTAAAAAAAATTAAAAACAATTTCTAACACTTTTTCTCAATATTTTTTTGATATTTTTTAATTTCTTTTTTTTTTTGTTAATTTCAATAATTTTATTTTATATTGTTTTCATAATTTTTTTTTTAAAATAATGTATAAATTTTTAGAAATATAACTCTTATTGTAACAAGTTTATATATTTTTTGTTTTGATTTTTTTATTTAAAATATATATTATTTATATGTATTTTATAGAATATGAAAAAGAAAAAAAATAGAAAAATGTAAGCACAAGTTGAAAAAGAATACATAATATATATTAATTTTTAATAAAATGGGATGTACTAATCAAGTTCTTTTGGGGTGCAAATATAATGCCACTATTTGGAATGGAAAGGTTAATAAGTTATTTGTAGCTAGTTAATTAGTATATTAATTGCAGTAATTAATTTGAGCTTGTGAACAGGTAGTGATGGGTGTATTAACGGGTGGAGCCTCAGCTGCGGCAGCTATGGTGAACTTAGCACACGATGGGAACACAATCGCTAACTGGTTTCCAATTTGTACACAATTTAATAGCTTCTGTCAACGCATTTCCGGTTCTCTCATTGGCTCTTTCCTTGCTATAATTCTCTTCATGCTACTAATCATTTTATCTTCACTTGTCATCTCTCGACGTTAATTTTTCATTACATCTCTCTGTCTGTTACGTTACTTTTTTACTTTATGGCCAAAAATAAGATTGAAAAAAGAGAGAGTTTAATGTAAGTTGTCAGTGTAAATTTATTGTACTCTGCTGGAGTACTTGTTCTTTTTCAACGATGGGAAAGGTCTTTGCTTATTATATGTAACATGAATTAAGTTCATTCTAAATTTCAAGCTAATATGCATGAATTAACAATATTTATTTTACACATGATCCGTTCCAATGAAGAAAAGTTACCTAAATAAGTCAGACTACTGAAGAGATCTCAATGTGCTTCCAAAATTAATGGAATTATAGAAGTGAGAAGTGTACATACATATACATAGAAAATACAAGAGTACATTCTCGTATATATAGCTAATTAGCTATAGTAATGCCACAACGTCGTCTATTGATTTCAAGGTCTTCTCGTAGTAAAGGTATGACTCGTAGATCTTTGGCGTCCGTACGAAATGGTCCAACTTTGAAAACCAAAGAAAGAAATACAATCTCATCAAAATCACAATCCCATCCAACCAAAACGACAGATACATTTAAGATAATTAAATAATCTTAGCCCCCCCAAACAAAAAATATAAAATTAATCAATCAATAAACAAACAAACACATTTCCCACCACCGTTTATGTTATAGAAACTTATCATTGTTGAAAATTTTGAAGTTAGACCCATCCAATTAATAATTTATTATTAATAAAATGATGTAAAAGAAGATAATACCTCGGACATGTTCTCAACCAATTCATTAGCGGCCTTGACATAATCCTTGTGGCGAGCTTGTGGTAAAATAGTCATGGCGTTCTTGAGATCCTGACTAAGATACGCCGTTTTCAGCCGAATGTAGAACAGAACATACCTCCATGACATGTTCTCCAGCATCTCCCTTATGCTCCGAAGCCCCTCCGCCGTCTGTCTGATTCTAGCCACCGCGTCCTCTGGCGACAGCCCGGGCTCGAAGAATCGCTCCTTGATGAACGAACGGGTCCCCCAATTTTGGGCCATTGCTATTGGTGTCGTAACGGGACTCAGGCCCATGCCCAACGACGCCGCTAAGAGTGTCCTGATCACGATGTTTCGACGACATGTTGTTTTGTTTTCCGAGCTGGCTCGGATCGGTGGGCTTCTGGAATCGTGCTGCTGATGTATGGGAGCGCCGCCGAGGAGGGAGGTAGAGGGGGTGTTACGGATCAAAAAGCTACTCATCATGATTAATTATTATGGCTGAAGGGAATGAAAGCAAGCGTTTGAGTTTTGTTGCTGACCTGATTCCCCACCTTTCGCCACGTGGAGTTCGTTATCCTTGTGGGATTGTCCTGTCCTTACGTGGGCTTGCGGCTTCAAGTGTTTGTTATATGGGCTCTAGTTTTGGGCTTTACTTTAAGAGAGGGTATGTATTACTAGGTGGAAATTACAATCTATATAACTTTTTTTTTTGCCATTTAATTACTTTTGTAGGAATTTCAATTTATTAATATTTTATGATTTTGTTAATTTAGTTTTTACATAAATAATTTTTTTTGGAGTATACATAACTTTAATTTGTCATATAAATGTATAACTTAAAAAATAAGTCATAATTTTTGTATAATTAAATTTAAAACTTAATTGTTTAAAATGTCATACATTACATAACATTTTTTAAACTTTAATTTGACAAAGTTAGTAACATGATAAAGTCGAATTCATATATCAGGTTCAATGCACGTTTTCTTAGTTTTAAAACTGTAAATATTATCTATAATTTTAATAAAAATTGTTTCACTATTTTTTTAAAAATAAATATAATAAAATGAATTATAGTTCTATATTATATATAAATATTTATATCAATAATTTCTACATATATGACATTTAAACACAACATTGACATATATATATATATTTACATGGCTACATGATATATATATAAAATAAAATAATATTTAAAAATAAATTAATAATAGAAATAAAATAAAAATAGAAAATGTCATAGTGTAGACAGTAGTATACATGCATAAACTATTTTTAGTTTCAAATGTATCTCACAATGTCTTTTGATAAATATGATGAAGAAAAATAGTTCCAATCACTTGATAAACAATATACTATCACATAAATTTATAAGATAAAAAAAATGATATGTATGCTTTTATTATTTTTAATTAAATATGATTTAATTATTTAAATTATTATAAAATATCTTTAAAATATCTTATTTTAAATAATTATTTTTTGTTTAAGTTTATGTTTGTTCTAGTTTTTAAATTTTGCAGTGACAACAAAAGATTATATATTATATGTTTAATATAATATTATGTTTAAGTTCAATTAAATTTATTTAAATTATAAAATATATAGTTGCTATCCCTGTATCCTGCAGTGGGCCCAGGACCGCGATCCAGGCCCACTAGCTGGCCAATTAAGGTTGGGCCCAGTCCGGGCCGTTGGCAAGGAGTATAATGGATATCGACAGCCCAATTCTGGGCGAGGCCTGGAAGGCGTCCGGGGAGTATTTTCCGGGACTGTCATCCGGGAGACGGTACAACTGGCTAGGGGTAACAGTCGGGATCGATGCGAACGGTCCCGAAGCCTGCTAAACGATCTGGGCTCCTAGTGGATGATCCCGGCTTGCGGTAAACAGAGAGGGACATAGGTAAACGAACCCGGGTCGGGTCCCCCAAGGGTGGCAGGATAAAGCATCCGTGACCCTGACTTCGCCCCATGAAGCGTGGGAATTGTCCCCACGTTTCACCTGCGGAAAAGGCCACCTCGGGATTGTATGCTGCTGGTTCAGACTTGTGCCGCCACTGCTCTGACCGATCTTGTCCCTTGAATCTGCCTCGTAACTCGAGATGCCCAGACCAAAAGCTCCAATTTGTCGGATGATAGATACGGTTTGGGCTGGCCCAATGGGCTCAAGTTAATGTTTTTCTTTTATGTTTTAATTCTTCTGTATTGGGCTTCTGGTAGAGAAGCGAGCAGTATTTATACCTTTATTGGGCCCGGGTCAACTCCGCCCACGCCCAGTGCACCTGTGAACCTATAAATACATGTAACAGAGCACTGGAGAAGGGACCTTTTGAGCATGGATACAGTTACTCTGCTAAAACTAAGAGAAAACTCCATTGTTATAGATTCTCTGAGCTCTAATACAACTGTCTCGTGGACTAAGGCTCATTAACGCCCAACCACGTAAAAAAATCTTGCTTACAACTTCTAAACCCTTTCTCTTTAATCTCTCTTATCTTTTATTATTATAGTTTCCGAAAAGCTCGGTAAACATTTTGGTGCTTTCATTGAGAGCCTGAGAAAGCTAGTGTTGACATCAAACTTCTTCAACAATGGTGAATACAAGATACACCACTTTCGATCCTACTAACCAAGAACAGGGCAATGGAGAGCCACAGCCCACCCAACCTCTTCCTCAAAGTCCACCTGAGGACACTCCTCATCAGACGTCCCACCCTGACGAGTCACAGGACTATGAAGGTGGAACGGAGTACGAGGAGGACTATTACGAGGAAGAGGAGGGGAATGAGGGGGAGTACCACGACGAAGCTGAGGATCCCGAGATCTCAGGAGGAGTGGACCCCAACCAGGAGGATCTGGAGGTGACTAGACTGAGGCGGCAAGTCCTGGACCAAGAAGCCAGGATTGCTGAGCAGACGGAGGCATCTCGGCGGATGCAAGAGTCCCTCCAAGCCTTGCAGGCTTTCATAGCTACGCAGGGTCCGGCGACCAATGCCCCAACTGGCCTATCTCTGGGAGTGCAACAGTCCGCTCCGCAAGCCAAAACCGGAGCCCCTGAAGATGTGAGGCCGACCCCTCCTTCAGGGCAGGCTCCTGAGCTAGGCCCAAGAAACCCGGACCGAGAGAAAAAGAAGGCCGGGGCAAACACCCAAGCGAAAAATCCCCCGTCCAGAGAGCCGGGCCCCGTCCCCGGCCGCTCCCTAAGAAAGAGAAGGTGCGCCCTGTCCCAGGACAGGGCCACCCAACCAATTCGCAGGGGACGCAGCAACAGGGTACTATTCCCCAGGGCAAGCTGGACAGGAAAGGTCTTTGCACCCCAGCGCTTCGGTGAACAAAAATTTCCGGGAACGCCCGCATAACGAGGAACACCATGCCCTTAGTTCTGGGGACGACACGTCCCGGGTGGACCTGCGTGATGGGCTGAATGCTCGGAAAGAGCGAGCCCGTAAGGAAAAGATCTGCCCCCGAGGTGGCGACCTTAGGAACAACATCAACGACAGGAAGAACGAGATAGTTCCCCTAGACGATGGCGTGGCCAAGCAGCTCATGGAGCAGCTGGCCGCCTTAAAAAAAGTCACGGACTGCTTGGTCCGCAAACAGGAAGGAGCGGACATCGACTCCAATGAGGAGGACAAAGAGCCCTGTACGAGGCACATTCTGGATGTTGTACTCCCCAAGGGGTTCAAGATGTCGAGTCTCACTGCCTATACCGGGAACACCGACCCCAGGGATCATCTGTCCTGGTACAATTGACTTATGACCGTGGCCCATGTTAGTGATGACGGCAAGTGCCTCTGTTTTTCGATCACTCTAAACGGTCCCGCCGAGGAGTGGAAGAGACTTAAGCCAGGATCCATCCAATCCTGGTCAGGGCTATAGTCAGCGTTTCGTAAGCAATTCGTGGCCGCCAAGAGAATGGACATGAAAATCACTGCCCTCGCCAACCTTACACAACTCCCCGCGGAGACACTGAGGGCCTACATCCAACGTTTCACCGAAGAGGCCTCCAAGACCAAGGTGGACGATGGGCAACGCCTGGTGGCATTGCAATCCGGGATCCGGGCCGGGTCCCCCCTCTAAGATGACATGTAGCGTAGCAAGGCAGCTACCTTAGAGGAATTCATAAGGAGGGCCCAGGGGTTCATCAACTGGGAGGAGGCTCAGATCCAGGCGTTCGGGTGGCTGCCGGCGCCTCAGTCCAATGCCCAGGCGTTCCTGGGGTACGGGGTACGGGGTACAGTTCCTGACACAGCCCTACGTCACTCCCCCGATTGCCTCAGGTTCGGCGGCTACGCCCGGGGTTACCTACACCACGCCTACAGTGTACGGTCCTGCCTCTTCAGGATACGCCCCAGTCCAGTTTGCCCCTTTTTCCGGATATGGAGCCGCACCAGTCGGGTATAGTGCCGCCCCCGGGGCCCAACAGTCCCAGGCAGGGGGAACTGAGGCGAGTGCAACCCCCTCCTAGGGGAAGAGGTCCGGCAAGGGCCAAAATCGGTCTGAGCCGGCTAAGAAAGGAAAGAGGGGCTACGAGCCCCAGTATTTAGAATACACCAATTTGGTGGACACCAGGGAGAACATCTTCCTGCTCACAGAAAAGGTGGTTCACTACCAGAAGCCTACCCCCATGTTCAAAGGAGGGAGGAATCCGAGAGATACCAACAAACAGTGCGCTTACCATAAGGATGTGGGCCACACGACTGAAGAGTCCCGGTAGCTCAAGGCTGAGATCGAGAATCTAATTAAGCTAGGGCATCTCCACCAGTGGGTCAGGATGCCCATGGGAGTCCCGGGCCTGTCAGCAGTTCCCGGACAATCCGCGGTCCCGGGTGCGCCCGGAGCATATCTGCCTCAGGGAGGATATGCACAGGGCCCGGCGGCACAGACCCCTCAGGGGGTCCCCATTGCGCAATCACCCAGACCTGGAATGCCTTATCCATCCGGGACTGCACCCCTCCGTGTGAACGAACATGTGGCCACCATTTCGGGCGGGCCTCACCTGGGAGGGTTGTCCAGGAATGATAAAAAATGCTACCTTAGCGAGCTCGACCACGATCAGGAGGTGTGCGCTCTAGTCCAGGCCCCGGCTCAGCGCCCGAAGCTGATGAACCTCCTTATCACCTTCACGGAGGACGACGCCCGTAACGTCTATTTCCCGCACCATGACCCTCTGGTCATAGATGCCCAGATCGCCAATAAGCTGGTGTTCCGGGTGCTGGTGGATGACGGAAGCTCCGTCAACATCTTGTTCAAGCCCGCTTTGCCGCGATTGGCTTGACCGAAGGGGATCTGGCACCGTGCCCAACCTAGATCTACCGCTTCAACGGGGACGCGATACTCCCCATGGGAAAAATCCAGTTGCTTGTAACATTGGGGAGCGATTTGCAGCACTCGTTCAAGTTTTGCACGTTCGTAGTAGTGGATTGACCCACTGCTTACAATGTCATTTTCGGGTGGCCCGCACTAGTCGAGTTCGGGGCGATCACATCCATCTGTCATCTTTGCATGAAATTCCCTTGCGAAAACGGAGGGGTGGGAACAGTCCGGGGAGATCAAAAGAGCGCCCGAAAATGTTACCACGTGTCTGCCCGACCAATCTACATGGTCCGGGAGGAACCCTTCGAAGAAGTAATCGGCCCGGTTCCTCCTCCCCCTGTTGGAAGAGTGGTTCGGGAGGAGGATGAGCTGGAACCGAGGATAGGAGACGACCGCGTCCTGGAGCCCATGGAAGAGATTAAGGAGGTGTGCATTAGTGACACCGATCCGACCAGAATAATCCAAGTCGGGAAAAATCTGCCAGCAGAGGTCCGAGCCGCCATAATCGCCCAAGTAAAGGAGAACCAGGATATTCTAGCCTCGTCTCATTCAGATATGATGAGGATCGACCGTAACATCATCTACCATGCATTAAATATCGACCCAGACGTGACCCCGGTCTGGCAGAAACGAAGGCCCTTGGGAACAGAGAGGGCCGAGGCCCTCAGGCTGGAAGTAGAAAAGCTATCGTCTATCAACTTCATCTGCGAAGTTGTATACCCCGAATGGCTGGCTAACCCCATTCTTGTACCAAAGCCAAACGGGACATGGAGGACATGCATCGATTTCACGGATCTCAACAAGGCTTGCCCTAAGGATTGCTTCCTGCTTCCCCGGATCTATCAGATGGTGGATGTGACATCCGGGTACGAGATCTTAAGCTTCATGGACGCTTACTCCAGCTACAATCAGATTTCTATGCATGTAGCAGACCAGGAGCATACCAGTTTCCAAACCAACAAGGGGATATACTTCTACATTGTCATGCCCTTCGGGCTCAAAAAAGCCGGGGCCACCTATCAGAGGCTCGTCAACCGAATGTTCCGGGCCCAGCTGGGGCGAAACATGGAAGTCTACATTGACAATATGCTGGTCAAATCCAAGAACTCCAGGAAACATTCGGATGACCTGGCCGAGGCCTTCGCGATCATTTGAAAGTATGGGATGAAGCTGAATCCTAAGAAATGCACTTTCGGTGCGGCCTCCGGGAAGTTCTTGGGGTTCATAGTGAGCTTCCGGGGAATAGAATCCAATCTAGACAAGATCAAGGCACTGATTGATATGCCCTCTCCCCAGAAGCATAAAGACGTGCAAAGTCTGACCGGGTGGATAACCGCCCTAAGCTGTTTCGTCTCTAAGGCCTCAGACAAGTGCATCCCATTCTTCAATGTTCTTCGGGGAAGCCAACGTTTCGAATGGTCAGTCGAGTGTGAAGAGGCTTTTCAAAAGCTGAAAGAGCACCTGGCCCGAGCGCCGATATTGGCAAAACCGGTGGACGGAGAGCCTCTGTATCTCTATTTGGCAGTGACCGAGCACGCGATCAGCGCCGCACTAGTGCGGGAGGAGGAAAAATCCCAACTCCCAGTATACTACGTGAGTAAAAGATTGTTGGGGGCTGAGTCACGGTACCCGCTGATTGAAAAGTTGACATTTTTTCTGCTGATGGCGTCCCAAAAACTCCGGCCTTACTTCCAGGCCCACAACATAAAAGTACTGACCAACCACCCCTTGCGGCAAGTGTTGCAGAAGCTCGAGTCGTCAGGGAGACTCTTAAAGTGGGCCATGGAACTAAGTCAGTTTGATATAGCCTATGTTCCTAGAGTCTCAATCAAGGGGCAAGCCCTAGCTGACTTCATCGTGGAATGTTCCGGGATCACCCAGTGGGACGATCCCACGGACCCCGCGGCGCTTGTATGGAAGGTGTTCGTGGACGGGGCCTCGAATGAGAATGGAGCAGGGGCCAGAATCATCCTGGTGTCGCTGCAAGGACACAAGTTGCAAAATGCCCTGCGTTTCCATTTCAAGGTATCGAACAACGAGGCCGAGCACGAGGCCATGCTAGCCGGGTTACGTCTTGCCCGGGAAGTAGGGGCCACGAACCTGGAGATCTACAGCGATTCCCAGCTAGTTGCCAGGCAAGTCTCGGGAGAATATCAAACCAAAGGGGAGAGAATGGTGGCTTATGTCACTCAAACGAGAGAAATGCTGCAAGCATTCAAGAGGCACTCCATCCACCAGATCCCCAGAGAGCAAAATGTATTCGCAGCCACACTAGCAAAATTAGCCACCGATGCCGAAGCAGAGCTGTCCGGACTGGTCCCCGATAACCATCTCCCCAAGCCAAGTATTCGAGTCTCCGCGATCAACGCCATTTACCACTCCACGTCCTAGATGGGATCCCTTGTCCACTATCTGACAACCGGTGGGGTATCAGTGGACAGGGCCGCAGCCAGGAAGCTTCAGTACCAGGTCCACAGATATGTCATGATGGACGGAAAACTCTACCTCAGGGGGTTGTCCATGCCATACCCCAGGTGCGTGTCTGGGACCGAACTAAGCGCAATCATGCATGAAGTGCACGAAGGCTTCTGCGGAGACCACACAGCCGGACTCAGTCTATCCAAAAAGATCATGCGCCAAGGATATTTTTGGCCAACCATGAAGAAAGACTGTATTGACTATGTCCGCAAGTGTGAGCAATGCCAAAGATACGCGAAGGTCTCACAAGCCTCTCCAACAGAAATAACCCTAATGACCAGCCCCTGGCCTTTTGCTGTATGGGGAATCGATCTGGTAGGATCGCTCCTGACTGGGAAGGGAGGGGTGAAATACGCCGTCGTGGCTGTCGACTACTATACCAAGTGGGTTGAGGCGGAGCCCATGAAGACAATCACCTCGAAGAAGGCCCTGGATTTTGTCATCAACAATATTGTGTGTCGGTATGAGCTCCCCTGTAAGATTGTATTCGATAACGGGAAGCAGTTCGACAGCATCCACTTCACAGATTTCTTGAAAGACATGGTATCGTCAAAAGCTTCTCCGTGGTCGCCATGCCCCAAGCAAACGGGGAGGCAGAGGCTGTCAACAAAATCTTGAAAGCGACGTTAAAGAAAAAACTCCAAGCCTGCAAAAGCAAGTGGCCTGAAGAGTTACCCCGAGTGTTGTGGGCTTACCGGACCACTGAAAGGACATCTACCGGGCACACTCCTTACTCCATGGTCTACGGATGCGAAGCTGTCATCCCTGTCGAGACGACTGTCCCGTCTCACCGAAGAGACACATACGATCCCGCCCAGAACCACGCCTTACTCCAGGAGTCCTTAGATCTCATCGAGGAGATCCGGGAAGAGTCACAAGTGCAGCTGAAGATGTACCAAGGCAAGATCTCCCGACATTTCAACTCTAAAGTAAAAAGCCGAAGGTTCGAAACCAGCGATCTGGTCCTGAGAAGAGTCTTCCCCGCTACCCAAGATCCAGGAGTAGGGGTTCTAGGCCCAAATTGGGAAGGGTTGTACGAAGTCCAGCACGAAGTGTGCCATGGAACATACCGTTTAAGGCGACTCGATGGCACGGAAGTCCCAAGAGCCTAGAACACGGAACATCTCTGTAAATACTATCAGTAGTCAGGAGAACGTGTTCCATTTTTATATTTTCATTGTAAATAATGCACGCCTCAGGGAAATTCCTTGAATAATAAAAATGGCATGTACAAAACGCCATAAAGAAATGTTATCAAACAATGAAAATTCTACTCAAGTGACCCTAGACAAGTCTCTGCTCACTTAGGGGGTGTCCTCGGTATGAAAAAATACCAGGTGGGGCGCATGGCTCAGGCCTAGTCCCGACCCAGACTGGCAAGGTCTGGGGGGTACAAACCCCATTGGACCAAGCCTCAGGCTGGTCCCGCTCCAGACAAATGATGTCCGGGGGTATAATAAAAAGGACCAAGCCTCAGGCTGGTCCCGCCCCGGATGAACGATGTCCGGGGGTATAATAAAAAGGACCAAGCCTCAGGCTGGTCCCGCTCCAGACGAACGATGTCCGGGGGTATAATAAAAAGGACCAAGCCTCAGGCTGGTCTCGCCCTGGACGAACGATGTCCGGGGGTATAATAAAAAGGACCAAGCCTCAGGCTGGTCCCGCCCCGGACGAACGATGTCCGGGGGGGTAAAATAAAAAGACCAAGCCTCAGGCTGGTCCTGCCCCGGACAAACAATGTTCGGGGGTATAATAAAAAGGACCAAGCCTCAGGCTGGTCCCGCCCCGAACGAACACTGTCCAGAGGATAGAAATATCCGGTATGCCCCAGGGCAAGAACATAGCCCACGATTGTTAGAGTGCGGCTCCCAGGTGTGTGCAAAAGTAGTGCGGCCCAGGCCGTGGGAACCTAGTCTAGGTTTCAAAATAAGCTAATCGAATAACCCCGATGGCTCAGGCCGTCAGATTTTCGAAGTTGAGGACTGGACGGGTAGATTCAGTAATGACTATCAACTCCCTAATGACCCAGGTTGTTGGGTCCTGGATAACATGATTAAAGTGAATTGATACGTTAAAGTCAGGAATAGTCTAGTCCAGGCCGTTGGAACTGGGACCAAACGCTCAGATCTTTCATGCACGGTGGTAAAAAAGAGAGCAACAAATTTTTTTTTGGATAAAACACCAAAAACTGTCTTGGACATGTACGCGTCCGTAAAAGTATTACAAAATAAAAGGAACAAGGCGATGTGAAGATCTGGGTCTAGGCTTCACCAGGTCCTGGTCCCCCCGGGACATCTCTGTCCGCCTCTTCGTCATCCAGAAGCTCCGCGTCAGCTTTCTCCTTGGCCTCAAATTCGGCTCTCTTTGAATGAGGATCAGGAAAAAGCAGGAGGTTCATGTTCTTGTCCTTGCGCCAGGCCATGTAGATGGCCTCCTCGAAGGTGATGCGCAGCAGGTCATCCGCCTGCTCTTTTCCGCGGCGGGTCTCCTCATGCGCTGTCACCTCCTTGCGAAGCGAGCCATCCAGCTCATGGATCCGGGCCTCCAAGCCTTCGACCCTCTCCCGATCCTGGATGGACTGAGTCGCGACTGCCTCTTGTGCGGCCCTTACACGAAGAAGCTCCGCCTCCAAAAGGGCTATCTTCTCATCAGCCTCGGCTTCTTTCCGAGTCATGGCCTCTTCAAGCCAGAAAGTGACCCGATCGAACTCCGCGCGGTCCGCTTCGGCCTGAGCAACTGCTTTTGCCAGGGACTCCCTTGCTTGGACTGTCTCCCTGGCCAATGCCTCCTTGGCGGCTTCTCTTTGGTTCACGACCGCCTCCAGCTTCAGCTGGAGCATCTCCATCTTCATGGCCGCCTCGGCCACCAGGTCAGCATTCCGGTGGGATAATAAAGCATCCTGAAACAAAGCAGAGTTAGAAGTCCTTACTAAACAGGGAAACAGAGAGAGACGATGCAAAGCAAACTTACAGTGGCGGCTTGGTGGCGAAGAGCTTGGGAAATGAACAGCATGTCCGGGTTGGCGATGGTGGCATATCGCTTCAGTTGGAGATTGGACATGGTGTTCCCCACCTGATCCAGCAAGTCCGCTACAAATGGGGCCGTGTCCTGCCCCAGCTTGAGGCGAAAACCAGTCTCGGCAACTGGCCGATCCACGATCAGCTGAGGGGCACTGAAAGCCATCGGGCGATCATCGAATTCAACCTGACGATGAATCGTCAAGGCCTTGTAGACCTCGTCCCTCCTTTCCCGGCCACTCTCCCAGGTCCGGGAAATAAGTTTGGACCGCTCGTCCCGCAAGACGGCTTCCCCCTCCTCAGGTAAGGCCGGATGGACGGGAAGGGCCGGTGTTTCCGAAAGGTCCTTTGCGGCAAGGCGGCTTTCCCCGAAAGACTCTCCAGTCGAACCAGCCCGCCTCGTCCGAGCCCTCTTGTTCCCGGTTTCTGCCTCCGCCATGCCTGTCTCCGCAAACCTTTTCCCGAAACTCTGGCTTACCGCTGGTTCTAGCTCCAAATCAATCACCGGGGGGTGAACGGGAAGGTTAGGGATGGTGGCCGGGTCCACGGCCGTAATTAGAACTGCGGCAAGTGCAACCTGGCCGGGTCGAGGATCCACCCCTAGCGTCTCCTTGCTATGGTGGAGCTCCGGGCCCAGCGCCTCGGATGTTTTCTTCGCAGCTTTCCTTGCCGTGGCCTTGGCAGTCCTGGCAGCCTGGATCTCGAGGAGCTGCCTCATCTCGTCCACGGGGTCGGACATGTCGAAATCTTCTGAAACGAACACAAATAAAAAGGAGTCAGTATAATTAACAAGCAAACAGAGAAGTCAAGACTAAGAGTGACCCGGGACGAACCCTTATCTAAGCCCCGAACATGACTCAATTCATCTAACGCGAAAGAGTAGACTCTGTCCCCCATGTCATCCGGGTGTAGAAAATTCAAGTATTGGAGGAACCCAGACAGGTACATGAGAATTTCTGAGCCTACTAGAACGGGAGACGAAGGTCTCATTTCCCGGTCAGCCCCGAACGCGAGGCTTCGATGTGCTAGCCTAGCCCTAGCTAAGTCCCCAACTTGGGGAGCATAAGTCAAAATCATAGGTGAGTTACCTCGCCCTGATACGCTAGCCCCAGGAGCCCCCATGTTCGGCAGTGCCTCGTCGAAGAGGGCTTCCAGCTCCTCGAAGGTGGCCGCCTCCTTCAACCGAGCTAAGTCCCCCTTCTGCTTGGTCGCGTCCGCGAGCGTCGCAGCCTCTACGGCCCTGATGTGCTCCAGTGCCAGCTGCTCCCTCAAAGTGGGATCTTTCTCCCACTGTATTCCTCGAAGGCTTGGGGCGTTGATCGTTTGGTGGGCCACGACCAGTCCAATCAATCGGAGGTTGTCAATGTTGACGTAACCCCTACGTCCAGATCCTCCGTGCTCAGCTCGGAGTAGATTTGCTTCCGATCCAAGATGAGCTGGGTGAGGGGAGTCTGGGCAAAAGGTCCTGCCACCCGAGGTGATACAGTGAGAATAAAAGAAAAAGAAGACAAAGACAATGTAAAGGAACGGGAAACCACTTACCCACTCGCTGGAAGTCCAGCATCAATGTGGGGTTCTTCTCTACGAGAAACCCGGACGTCATGAACTAGTAGTGTCGGATGTCCGGGGGATGCTTCCAGGCGCTAGTAGGAGTGGGGTAGTTGCCCTGCGGTTTGAGCCTGTAGAAGTCGTCCAGGGTCTTGTCCTTGGCGTTGACCTGCGGCTCCATCTTGTAGAAGTACAAGATCTCTGCGGGGGTCGGCTCCGTGATCTCCTTCGCGGCGCAGAAGACACGCCATCACGCAAGCAATCGGTAAGCTTGGGGGTAGAAGCTGGAAATGCGCGATCCCCACGGAAGTTAGGAACCGCATGAAATAATCATGAAGCAAGAGTGTAGCTCCCGCACTGATGTGGCCTACGCTCCAGGCCCCGAACCTGTTCACAGAGGTATGGGCCCGCTCCTCTTTCCTGGCCAGGCGGTTATGGAAGAGTCCGGGAGTTGACTCTATGCCCAAGCGCTTCTCCAAGGAGTACAACATCCGGTAGTTCCGGAACAAGTTCGGTACCGCATCCATCTCCCATATGTTTCCTTTAGGGGTCCTGGACCTGGGAAGAAGGACAGGGGCCTTGTTGACTTCCTCCTCTAAGTGAAGGGTGACGCCCAATGTCATGGCTTGTGATCTGGGAGCAAAGCAAAAACAAAGCAAGCAGTCAATACCAAAACCTAAGAAAGTTGGTTAAGGTATGTGGGGTCTCCTACGAACTGCTTGAAGTCCCCTCCAGATCAGGCCCGGGTTCACCAGGGAACCACAAGACCCTGATCAGGAACAAAATGTAGGCTACTCCTAAGTCGGTCCACCACCCCTGTCCAGGAAGCTTCCGGACCCAGGAGGGCCCAGAGCGGCCCGGACCAGGCGATCTCCCTAGCACTAATTCTAAGCACATCCAAGTTCTAGCAGCCTAAGCAGATAAGCAAAATGACATGAAACCTACGTTTGTATATCTATATAGGCAAAAGGCAGAGGAACTTACTATGAGTTGCTGGTCGTGAAAAATGGTGGTTTTCCGGTGATAAGGATAGCAGAATCTCAGTCTTGAACTGATGAAGACGGTTCAGCAACTCGTCGAGAGGACAGGCTAACGATGTAGGCTCGGGCAAGGGTGCAGATGCCGGAACCGTTGGAAAAAGGCGACGGTGCAGAATGAGCAGACGGTGGAATATTTTGTCGGCAAGCTCGGACATAAACAAATCCTTTGGGTTCTTAGACTAGCTCGAGAGTGTAAAGGTTTCAAATGAATGCCTGAGGGGTATTTATAAAGACCCAAATGCTAATCTATGGTCAGCGGATAGGATCGATCCCCCATCGGACGGTCCAGAATCGTGTAGAGGCATTAATGAATCCACTCGAGTGCTGGATCTGCTCCATTTCAATCCAACGTCCCAGAAAAGGAGGCACTTCAAAGTTGCCCCATCCTATAGTCCACCTCAGTGCAGAAGCATTAATGGAAAGCCCCCATGCAGATGGGACACTTCGAAATCTGAGATGACGCAATAGCCTAGGCCTAGCGACCCTTGAGGTGGTTAGTGACCTTTCAGGGTCAAGTGCCATCGGTGCAGTGATTGCTAGGTGACACGTGTACCCCTCGTTGTGAACCAGGACATCAGTAAATGAACCTAGACCTTAGTAAACGGTCCGGACTCTGCAGTCGCCTAACACGCGAGGCCCCTAACCACGGACCAACTATTATAAGAAGGAACCGGGGAGATAGCCGGAAGTATCCGGGACCAAGGCAAGCCTCCACCACGCAGACCCAGATGAAGGCTTGGGGGGTAAATGTTATCCTCGTTTCCTGCCGTGGGCCCAAGACCGCGATCCAGGCCCATTAGCTGGCCAATTAAGGTTGGGCCCAGTCCGGGCCGTTGGCAAGGAGTATGATGGATATCGACAGCCCAATTCTGGGCGAGGCCCAGAAGGCGTCCGGGGAGTATTGTCCGGGACGGTCATCCGGGAGATGGTACAACTGGCTGGGGGTAACAGTCGGCATCGATGCGAACGGTCTCGAAGCCTGGTAAACAATCCGGGCTCTTGGTGGATGATCCCGGCTTGCGGTAAACGGAGAGGGACATAGGTAAACGAATCCAGGTCAGGTCCCCTAAGGGTGGCAGGATAAAGCATCCGTGACCCTGACTTCGCCCCATGAAGCATGGGAATTGTCCCCACGTTTTTCACCTACGGAAAAGGCCACCTCGGGATTGTACGCTGCTGGTTCAGACCTGTGCCACCACTGCTCTGACCGATCTTGTCCCCTGCCTCGTAACTCGAGATGCCTAGACCAAAAGCTTCAATTTGTCCAATGATAGATACGGTTTGGGCTGGCCCAATGGGCTCAAGTTAATGTTTTTCTTTTATGTTTTAATTCTTCTGTATTGGGCTTCTGGTAGAGAAGCGAGCAGTATTTATACCTTTATTGGGCCCGAGTCAGCCCGACCCACGCCCAGTGCACCTGTGAACCTATAAATACATGTAACAGAGCATTGGAGAAGGGACTTTTTGAGTGTGGATACAGTTACTCTGCTAAAACTAAGAGAAAACTCCATTGTTATAGATTCTCTAAGCTCTAATACAACTGTCTCGTGGACTAAGGCTCATTAACGCCCAACCACGTAAAAAAATCTTGCTTACAACTTCTAAACCCTTTCTCTTTAATCTCTCTTATCTTTTATTATTATAGTTTCCGAAAAGCTCGGTAAACAATAGTTTTATTATTTTTAAATAATTATTATTGTAAAATATCTCAAAAATATCATATTTTAATTTGTTTAATTAATTATTTATTTAATTTTATATAAGTTTAAGTCATATTTACAATCTACAATTAAATATATGAATAGCCTATTAAATACAAGAATATTCTGCTAAAGTTAATGAATTTTTCTTAAAAAATTATTATCTACACACTTATTATGTAGAAGAAACATTAGTTTTTTAAAAAAACCATATTTTCAAAAAGTTCCCTATTACTAATTATTGAGAAAAAAATTACAATAATAAGGTTGCACAAATATTTTTTCACTTTTACGATTTTGACTTTCATTTTACATATATACGTGAATTTCTAGAGTTGTTAGAACATCATCTTGCTTCTTCGACGTTTTTGAAGTGAGAATAAATTGACATTTATGGCTTTATTTTCTCCAATGGCAGCAAGAACAGCGACATCAATGTTCTTTGGTACTCATCGACAATTCAGATTGAAATCCAGATAGGAAAAGGAGAAGAAGAAGCTACGGAAGTGTTCATCGTGAGAATATAATTATGGGGACGGTAAGATGCACCTCTGGGCAACTACTGGTTCATGTATGTCATAATTGTGTTTTCTTGTTCTCAATCTAGATCTTATATCATATATATAATTATATACCATGTATACAGTCTATTTCAGATTGGGACTATTCAATGGAAAATTAGTGGAATGGTCTTCTTTGTGTGTTTGTTATATGATTTTGTATTAATTTATACATACTAGTGTTGTTAGTTAGTGTATATCTAATTATATGAGTTCTCTCTGTTTTGTGATGGAAAAATCCCCTCATTATTTTCTCTACCAATGAGAAATTGTATGAATTCAGTAGTGACCCTTTAAGGTATATATATATATATATATATATATGTTCACTTTTAATGGTGATTGAGTTTTTTCTCCATGGATGGGTTGTCAATTAATAGTCATTGGATTAAGATCCAATGGTCCACATTTAAAGATGTTAATTAATGCTATCTTTGACTTTTTCAAACTTGGTAATGGGTTACCTGCTGACATGGCGGTCACATTTTAATTTAATTAAATATTTAAAAAAATCATTATTTAAGATTCATTCCAAGATTCCATATCCTTATTCCTTCTTCATTCCTTCTCCATTCATTTCATTCCTTGTTCATTCCATGTTCTTTCTAGATTCATTCCTTATGCATTAATGACTCTTATCTTCCCAACTACAATTAGTTAGCTAATTAATGATGCATATTTCAAATTTTATATATATTATATATATTTTTATACAAAATTTACTCTTCTTAAAAAACTTGTTTATTGAAGAAGCTCCAAATTTTTAAAGTGTTTTCAAGTAAGGTTTCTAAGTCAAGTTCGAAAATCACTAGTAGATTTTCTATTTTTTTCAAAAAAATTCCAACTTTTTTTTTTTGTTATGTAGGATTTGAAATTCACATAGATGAGTAAATTTTATTTCTCTTGAAAAAATTGTTTAGTGAAAACCCACAAGAATTATTTTTTTGAAAGTGTTTGATGAAAAAGCTCTATGTTACACCCAGATTTTGAGACCCCGAGATTGTGATCTCGAAAGCTGGACTCGTCAATTGTGAGCTCGAAATATCTGAAACGCATATGCATGACTCAGGTGTCGAACCCTCGAATCAAGATGGCAACCTCGAAGACATTTTTTTTAGCCTCGAAGTTCTTTCTAAGCTCGAAAGAACATGGCATCGGGATATACCCGATGTCAGGTGTCTGCGGATCAAGTAGCCCGAGCTTGGCATAGGTATAAGCTCGGAGTGTGACAGCCTCGGTGGTATTTACCCGCTCCGAGCTGGTCTTGGGGAAAGGTGCCTAGCTCATAACTTATCTATAGACCTGGACTGGCATGATGCTGATTGCCGACCTCGAACGACTTAGTGGGTCATCTGATGAGACGCAGTCCATGCATTTAAAAGATATTTATTGTTGTAACATCTCAACATTAAAGGGATATTAACAAGTCTGTTATATGCCCCCTGGTCTTCAGGGGACGTTTCCTTGTATATAGGAGTTACAGAATTTAATGTCATTAAATTCATTAATAAATAGGAGTATCTCCCGAAATATGTGGGAACAAACTATGAAAACCCTCTATAAATAGATAGATCATGAACACTTGTAAGGGACGGATTTTTGATATCTTGAGAGAACCTCTGGAGAATTCATCCCTGAAGAAGTTCCTGAAATTTCCAAAGTCTTACTAAAATTGACTCATGAACTAAGCAGAGTTAACTGCTGAACCATGTAAAATTCTTGTTGTGTTTACTGTATTGTTCTTCTGAGCCATAGTTCCTATTATTTATTCGCTCTACGTTTTAAGTTGACGAAAAATGGCGTCAACAGTTTGGTGCTTTCATTGAGAGCCTAAAGCAATACAATCCCTGATTAGCTATGGCCGTGAATGATCAGAATATTCCTGAAGAAAACTATCCACGGCGCCCTGGGAAGCAGCCGATGACGAACCCTGAACCTGAAGAGAGAAGAAAGTCCTCTAATTTTCGAGGACCTCCAGCACCTCCGGATCCCAGGGACGATGAGGACATGTACTATAATCCCAAACGGTACGTCCCCATTGTGGAACTTGAAAACCAACAATTAAGAAAACAGTTGGCTGAGACCAAGAAGAGAAACGAGGAGTTGGCTAGGTTAGCCGCGGAGGCGCAGGCGGCTCAGCCTCAACCTCCGCAGGAGAACCAAGACCCACCTCCTCGGGACGTTCATGTTCCTCCCTGCAAGCCTCGTGGGCAACCTCGGAAAAATGCTGCCACAAGAATAACGAAGCAACCTCCGCCACCGGCAGAGCAACCTGCTCCCTCGAGGCCCCGAAGAAACACTCGGGCTAGGGCACCAGTTAACTCAACTGCAGAGTTACCAGCAGAAACTGGGAATAACCGAGCCCCTGCAGAGGCTCGGACTCAGATTCCTGGTAACACACAAAATGTTACCGAGTCAGCACGGGCGAACTCGGGACCATCTAGGCCCCGAAATGGTTGGCAGCCACCATCACCCATACGATTCCCTCCGTCACCAATAAGGTACCCCTCACCACCTCGAAGGAACGCACAACCAACTCAGGGTGATGAGGAAAGGCGGGCAGGACGGAAAAAAGGGGAATAAAGAGGCTACTAGGGAACGAAGAGGCGTCCAGCCTACAAGAAGCCAAATGTCTCGATCTCGCACTGCAGAGACGAGGTAGCATGAAAGAAATCCATCTCGGAACAATCATGTAACAAGCCTCGCCAGTGACGAGTCAGGGGACACCAGATCAGTCAGCATGTATGATCAAGGACGTAGAAATACTAGAAACCAAAGGAACCGCTCCGACCTGCGGGAGCACCTAAATCAGAATCGGGGTAGTGGTAATCCATCAAACCTAGACCTGAGAGATCGCCTAAATGGGCGCAAAGATCCCCTGCGAAGACGCGAGCCTGGAATTGTGATCAATGATAGCCAATTTCAGGCGAGACCCCTTGTGGACCCCGTTCAAGAAAGAATTGATCAGCTGGAAAGAGCATTTAGGCTCTTGCAGAATGAGCAAGGTCGGAGTCGGAACGAGGATTCTGATGAGGAGCTCACACCATTCGCTCCCCATATTTCCAACACTCTGTTTCCTCAAGGGTTTCGGATTCCTCATGTCCCACCTTTTGAAGGGAAATCCGACCCGTACAGTCATTTGAGTACATTTAACACCATAATGAGAGCAAGTAATGTGGTTTACGAGCTCAGATGCATGTTATTTCCAGCATCGCTTACAAGACCAGCAAAAAACTGGTTCGAAAAATATAAGAGAGATTCAATCACTTCTTGGGATCAGCTATCAAAAGATTTCAAGAAGCAGTTTAGAGACATGATCGGGGGTAAGACCCGAGGCATCGACCTTATCCAATGTTCGGCAACAGCCAAGTGAAACGTTGAAGAGCTACCTTACAAGGTTTAATCCGAAGGTCGCCCGAGCTCAGGATGTAGACGACAGTGGTCATCTAATGGTCGTCCAAGCTGGGGTAATGCCGGGAAGTCCCCTCTGGGATGATATGCAGAGGAAGCCTGTGAGGTCCTTAACCGAGTTTAATAGATGAGCTCAGAGGTTTGTCAATGTAGAAGAGGCGAGGTCAACGTTGAATATGACCCCTCAGCCCATAACTACAACGATAAACGTAAATTCTGCCTCGGCCTCAGTAGACCCATCAACCTCGAAACCCCTGCAGAAAACCCTTCCAAAAGGAAGAAGAATGAAGGAAGTAACCCCGAGGCAGAAGGGGGAAAGAAGAAGAAAGGAGAAAGGTATTTCTCTGTGTACAAAGTGTACACCGAGCTCAACGAGTCTCGGGAGAATATATACTTGGCTAATGAAAATCAGGTCCCTTTCAGGCGTCCAGACCCCATGAGAAATCAGAAGTCCAAGAGAGACTCCAGCAAGTACTGTCGATTTCACAAAGATACTGGGCACACTACTGATGAATGTAGGTAGTTGAAGGACGAGATCGAAGGAATGATCTCAAGAGGATACTTCAGACAGTATGTCAGGAACTAGAATAATAATCAGGCTTCTACTAGCCAGAGGGCAGCTGCGCCGCCGCCTGCTCAAAACAATAATTCCCGAGCTAGAGAAGAAGATAGGCCCCCTCCGATTGATGGAGAAGATGTGATAACCATCTCGGGCGGGCCTCATCTCGCAGGATCGGGAAAAAATGCCCAAAAGCGATACGTGAACGAGCTAAAAATTGGGACGAGTCCCCTTATGAACCCGAACCTAGAGCTCCAAAGTACCAAAAGATTGAATCTCAGCCGATAACCTTTATTGAGGACGATGCGTCCCATGTTCAATTTCCCCACAATGACCCACTGGTCATCACTCTCCAGCTCGCAAATAAGAGAGTTCACCGAGTTCTCATTGATAATGGGAGCTCAGTGAACATTCTCTATAAGGCCACCTTAGAAAAGATGGGACTCGCACTTCAAGACCTAAAAGCTTGTGCAATGACATTGTATGGTTTTTCAAGAGAGGGGATTGCCTGTATGGGGTCCATTGAACTCCCTGTAACCTTGGGAGACTACCCAGTCTCAGCAACCAAGATGATGGAGTTTGTAGTAGTGGACCTGCCATCAACCTACAACGTGCTGCTCGAGAGACCCGCCCTAGTAGGGCTGGGGGTAGTCTCGTTTGTAAGGCATTTAGCCATCAAGTTCCCAACTTCTAGTGGCATCAGGACGTTGAAGGGAGACCAGTTAGCCGGGAGGGAATGCTACAACATTTCCAAAAGAGGAAAGAAGCAGGCGAGTGCACAAGCGCTCGTCATTATTCAGAATAAGGACGAGGCGGTCCTAAAGATCGATGAAGAAATCGACCCAAGAGTGGAGGAAAAAACTGATCTCGAACCATTGGAAGAGCTCGAACAAGTCAGGCTCGAAGAATCAAACCCCCCGAAAATGGTAAAGGTTGGGAAAAACCTCCACGAAGAAACCAAATAGCAATTAATTTTCTTTTTGAAGAAGAACCAGGATGTCTTCGCATGGTCACATTCGGACATGATAGGAATAAGTCCAAATGTAGTGAGCCACGCACTAAATATCGATAAAAGCTTCCCGCAGAAGCAACAAAAGCGAAGACAACTGGATGACGATAGGAAAAAGACCCTTAAAGAGGAAGTCGACAGGTTAAAAGCAAACCGATTCATCAGGGATGCTTTTTACCCCGATTGGGTAGCCAATCCAGTGCTGGTCTCAAAGCCTAATGGGACGCGGCAAACCTGCATTGATTACTCGGATCTCAATAAGGCCTGCCCTAAGGACTGTTTTCCTTTACCACAGATCGACCAGCTCGTGGATGCCACGGCAGGGCATGGACTAATGTCATTCATGGATGCCTATTCTTGATATAACCAGATTTCCATGCATGCCCCTGACCAGGAACATATGAGCTTCATAACAGATAAAGGGTTATATTGTTATAACGTCATGCCATTCGGGCTCAAAAATGCTGGAGCCACTTACCAGCGGCTCGTGAACATGATGTTCTCCGAGCAAATAGGGAACAACATGGAAGTTTATGTTGAGGATATGTTAGTCAAATGTCAACTTAACAATAACCATGTTGATGACCTCAAAGAATGCTTTGCCATGCTCCGAAAATATAACATGAAGCTTAACCCTCAGAAGTGCTTTTTCGGAGTATCTTCAGGAAAATTCCTGGGTTTCATTATAAATGCTCGAGGAATAGAAGCTAATTTGGATAAGATCCAGATCCTGATCGATATGCCTTCACCTTGAAAACACAAAGATGTCCAGAGTTTGACTAGCAGGATGGCAGCACTAAGTAGGTTTATATCAAAATCTACAGACCGTTGTCTTCCGTTTTTCAACCTGTTGAGGGGAGGCAAGAAATTTGAATGGATAGAGGAATGCGAGTTGGCTTTTCAAGAACTCAAGAAACACCTCGCAGAACCTCCTATCTTGTCAAAACCCATTACGGGAGAAGTTCTGTACTTGTACCTTGCTACGACCGAGCACGCCATATGCGCAGTACTCATACGGGAGGAGGAAAAAGTGCAAAGGCCCGTGTATTACGTCAGTAAAAGGTTACTGGGGGCAGAATCAAGATATCCCTTGATGGAGAAGCTAGCTCTCAGCCTAATTCACTCATCTCGAAAGCTTCGACCCTATTTTCAAGCGCTCCCCATCCATGTACTAACTGATCAACCACTAGGACAAGTCTTGTCCAAACCAGAAGCCTCAAGTCGACTTCTTAAATGGGCCATTGAACTCGGACAATTTGAGATCACCTATCATCCAAGGACGACCATTAGGGGGCAAGCCTTGGCAGACTTCATAGCGGAGTGTACTGGCATGGCCAACGATGAAGTTATAACCCCGGCCCACGAGCTGTGGAAACTTTACGTTGACTGGTAATCTAATGAAAATGGATCGAGGGCAGGAGTAATTTTGATCACCCCCGCAGGAAGCCGATTTCAATCTGCCTTAAGATTTGACTTCAACGAGTCAAATAACGAGGCCGAGTACGAGGCTTTACTGGTGGGACTTCGCATAGCCAAGGAGCTCAAAGCTAAAGCAATACATTGCTATAGCGACTCCCAGCTAGTGGTTGACCAAATCTTGGGAGAATACCAAGCTCGTGGTACGATAATGGCGGCATACTTAGAAAAGGAAAAATCATCATTGGATCATTTCGAGTTCTATACGATAGAAAAGGTTCCCCGAGAACAGAACTCGAATGCGAACGCCTTAGCCAGGCTCGCCACCTCTACCGAGAATGACGAACTAAATGTCGTACCAATTGAACATCTCTCGGCACCTAGTATTGACAAGCCAGAGCAGGAGGACGTGTGTATGATCAATTCTGAGCCTACCTGGATGACTCCGATAGTTGAATATCTCGAGACCGACATTCTCCTAGAAGAACGGACCAAGGCTCGAAAGTTGATGTATCAAATCCCTCGTTATACCATTGTAGATGGAAGGCTGTATAGAAGAGGATATTCCATGCCACTACTCCGGTGTGTGACTCCACCCGAAGCTAAGAAAATCTTAGAAGAAATTCATGAAGGGTTATGTGGAGACCATACTGGGGGGCATAGCCTGTCCAAGAAAATCATACGCTAGGGATACTTCTGGCCTACCATCAAATCAGACTCATTCGACTACGTAAAAAGGTGTGATAAGTGCCAACGATTCGCCACAATTCCTCGAGCTCCACCATCCGAGCTAACTATGATGACCTCCCCATGGCCATTTGCAGTATGGGGAATCGACCTCATAGGCTCCCTTCCGACTGGCAAGGATGGAGTAAAATACGCAGTGGTCACCGTAGATTACTTCACGAAGTGGACAGAAGCTGAACCTTTGGCGACAATAACCTCAAAAAAAGTCCTTGACTTTGTGGTGAAAAATATCATATGTCGATATGGAATGCCAAGGAAGATTGTGTTTAATAATGGTACCCAGTTCGACAGCGATCTGTTTACCAACTTTTGCAAAAAAAATGGGATAATAAAGAGCTTCTCGTGAGTGGCCCATCCCCAGGCGAATGGCCAGGTCGAAGCTGTAAACAAGACTCTAAAAAGTTCACTGAAGAAAAAGTTGGAAGAAACTAAAGGAAGATGTCCCGAAGAATTGCCCCAAGTCCTACGGGATATAGGACAACGGCCCGTACATCAATAGGACATACCCCGTTCTCTCTGGCGTACGGTTGTGAGGTTATGTTGCCAATCGAGGTCAAAATTCCCACAATTCGAGCCCTCGCTTATGATCAAACCTCGAACCACTCTCAGCTCGAAGAAACTCTTGACCTGATCGAAGAAAGAAGAAACGAAGCTCATTTAAAAAATGCTGCATACCAACAGCGAGCTACCCGGTACTTCAACAAAAGAGTTCAGGATCAAAAATTCGACGTGGGAGATTTGGTGCTAAGGCGTGTATTCTTGGCAACACAGGATCCAGCAGCTGGCGTGCTCTGGCCAAATTAGGAAGGACCCTATCAAATAGAGTCAGTCATCCGACCCGGCGTGTACAAGTTGGCAAGATTGGATGGAAGTCTAGTACCACGAGCATGGAATGGCAAACACCTACGACCTTACTATCAATAGTATAGGAAGGATGTCGCCTATAACCATGCTTGTTTATCCGTACTGTTTTTCTATTTTTGGATTTTTTTCAAATAAAGTTTAATTTCGTTTAATATGTTGTATTTTTTTTGTAATCTCTCTTAATTTAATAACCTATGGTCACACTCATAGGATATTAAGGGGGCATCAGTGGTACATATACCATCAGCTTGAAAAAATAAAATAGCATATACGAAACGCATATAACTGTTTGGATATAACCAAACTATCAAAAACATAAAAGTGTTTGGATATAACCAAATGTGCGAAATGAGATAAGTTTGGATATAACCAAATTGCCAAAAAGATAAAAATGTTTGGATGTAACCAAATATGCAAACTAGATTAAAAATATAAGTGTATGGATTACAAACCTAACACGACCTTAATAGGTTTGGAACAAACCAGCTAAAAGCTAATCGGCAGTAAGTTGGAACATAACCCACTTCGTGCTAAGTCGAGATCGAGGCTGGAGTATCTTGCAAAACAATAGTTTCGACCTCATAACCTCAGAGAGCTAACCGAGGATGAGAAAAAGCAACTAAAAAGTAAGATACAACTAAACCATCTGCATTACACACCATATAAGTACTTTCGGGTGCATGGTAAAAGTAATATCCGACCTTGACAAATAACGAGATCGGAAATGGATAATTCGAGCAAACTGTGCATGAATGCATTGAACCTCAAGCCAAAATCCAAATTATGTTTGTATGAATAAACAGGCATATATGACACTTTAATTTAAATTGCGCAAAATATTTCGGCTCAAGAAATGTAAAGCAAATATATTAAAGTAAGTTCAAAAAAGTAATACTAGCTCCTTCACGAGCCATAAAATTGTCTCAGCCCCATGGGCATAAAAAAACAAAGAAAACAAAATAAAAGGACTTTTACAAAAGATTCAAAGGGACACAGCCCCGAGGAAAGAACTAAGAAGGAGCATTCTCCTTGGCCTTCTCAGCATCAGCATTCCCTCTGGCTTTCTCCGCCTCATCTCGGGCAGTCTCCTCATCATCCAGCCGAGCCTGGCATTGGGCCACAAGCTTCTCTTCAAGAGGTCCTAAGAAGCTGGTGTCGAGGTCGACATTGTTGGCCCAGATTCTATACATGGCCATGTCGACTGCTCGGTCCTTCTTCTCCTTAAACTCCTCGAGAAGATGACTCTTTTCACCTTCCATGATCTCGAAAGTGGCAGCCTTTGTTGGTTTTTATTGATCAAATCAAAGATTATACGCAGCAGAACAACAATCAAATTGTCAATTTAATCCCAAAAGATTTCTAGATCTACTTCTTCACATGCATATATATATATATATTTAATCAAAGACAAGAATAGAAAAAATACCTCAGGTCCTTCCTTGCTGCTATCTTTTTGTATGGCTAAATCCTTGAGATCTCACACCAAGATCTTCCAAAATGTTCTCAGCACACAAAGAACAAGTGTGGGCTCGCTATACAAACAATATGCAAAAAACTATTTATCAGATGTTCTCAACACATGAGATCTGATAAAGTTTGGACCTAGGTTTTGTGAAGAACAATGAATTTTGTTTATGCCACTGTTCTCTTTCTCTGAGAGAGATTTCTAGATATTTTTCTATCCCTGAAAAGTTATGTTCTGTAAAACTGATATCCTATATTTAATATATCCAATATATTAAAATATTTTTTATTTTAAACAAATTCAAAATAACTGATCAGTTATCAGATTTTTGTTTAAATAATAATATTTTAATCATATTAAAATATCTCATTATTGATTTAATATTTAAATAACTAAAATTGTGGAATCAAGAGACTGAACACACTCTCTTATGCGTGTAGCATAGTGACTGTGCACTGTGCTACACGTGTACCACATGCCTGTGATGGCATGTGATTTTTCCCAATTTTTATTATTATTTAAATACCGAAAATCCCAAAAATAAATTAATTCAAAATTAATTATATTTTTGTTAAATCAAATAATTAATTAATTACACATAATTAAACAATAATTATGTTTGATACATAGAAAAATATTTTACTTATCACATAAGTCATTTTTGCCCATTTTTTGTGTTTACCTTTGTCAGTGATTGTTTGAGCCATTTCGGGGACCATGGACCTATAACATTAAGCTCCAATAAATAAACTAAATAATTAAACTCTTTAATTATAATAGTTAATTTATTAATTCTGATATTACTCCACTATAAATTCAGAATTGCACTTTTTATGTTATAGATATACTTTTACAGAAATCTTTTCTTAAGTCGTCCATTGATATAACCATCTTACAATAGTTCAACCCTCTAATTAATTAGTTCATAAATTAGAATGGAAGAATTGCCATTTTACCTTTCTAATTTACTTCTTATTCCTTAAGTACCATTAATTCACTAGTGAATAATTAATCTATAATCTAATTATAGATTTAAGCTCAAAATCATTCAGTTCCAGAATTAACCCTTAAGGGAACTAATATACGATCTGTTAGGAAAGATTAGATTCTGTATTGTTGATACATGTTCCCAGCCATCCATGATATTAAATCTCCAAAACAAAAGTCATTAGCCTCATTCTTTGAAGAGACCTTAACGAATGAATCAAAAGATTTAATAAACATGAACATGAGTTCATGAACACTCAGGATTTAGGTTGATCTATAAATGATCATCAGTTATGATATGAATTACAAGTCTTTATTGTTAAATGGTATTTGGATAAAGACTTTAATTCATATCGGTCCATGTCATATATAATCATATTATATAAAGCACCTTTACCGAGATGTCTTTCCACATCAATAATCCGAATCTAGATTATTTGTATCATTATGATACTCACTAAACCGTACTTACAACTCCAATTATAGAATTCCATAACTTTAATTTGTTGTTGTTGACTATTTTTATTCATTCATGTGATCTTAATTCTCTCGTACTAATACAAGATCACATCCTCAATAATGAATATGGAATTTTTCTGATATTTACAAAATTATTCAAACAATAATTTAACAATCTAAATATAACAATAATGATGAACCATTGTATTTATTTATTCACAGAAAAACACAAATGTCTTTACATGCTTTTAGGGCACACTCCTAACAGCCTTCTCTTCTTCAAGCTTGGCATTGGTCTCCTTGACTCGGGCATTCTCCTGTTCAAGCTCCGCGAGCCTGGCTTTCAGCTTTTCAAGCTCGAAAGACTTGGCCTTTAGCTCCTCAGCCCCTGCCTCCACCTTTTCCTTTGTTTCCTTGAGCTCATCACTCAGTTTGAGCTGAAGATCGCTCGCCTCCTGAGCAATTGACATGCTCGAGTGGACCTCGTGGTTCATCTTATAGTTGAGCTGGGCAGAGACAACAAGAGTCTGGCATGCAAAGAAATCAAATTAGCATACAGACTAAGTGTAAATATAGCTAAAACCGAAAGATGAGGGAAGTTACCGCAGCAATGAGCTCAATACTCTTCTCATAAAGCGTATTGCAGTCTCGAGCATTATTCAAGAACTGGCAATGAGGAGCGTCAAATCCACTAAAGCTCTGGCCCACTCGAGATAGAATGTCCGAGCCAAGCGTAGCCCCATGGGATCCAGCAGCATTGTCAACTACATACTCATCGATGTGAGTAGAAACTGACAACTTGAGTGTTGTGGAAGCTGAGGGTTTTAAAAAACGACATCAATGAAGTTGTTGTGTTTTAAAAAAAAATATTATAGGTACAATTAATAACATTGGTTGAAATATGTTACATGATAAAAACATAGGGAAGATAAATAGTGGTCACTTGTTGAGATAGATAAGCTACCAATCTTAATTTCCATTAACATGGTTTTTTTTAGATTTAAGAAAGGTAACCGAAAAAATTTTAATTTATTTTTTTTATTAATAAATTTAAATTAATATTATATTTTGGTTTTTTCATTAAATTCTCAAAATTTATTTGGTTTTTAAGAAAAATTAATTAAAATTTTGAATATCTTCCAATCATAAAATTAGAAAGTTTTATCTTATCAAATTTGTACTTAATTTTAATTTTTTTAAATTCATTTAATTAAAAAATTATGCTAATTGTATTAAATTGCATAAATTATTATTGTTATTTTTTTTCTGTTTTTTAAAATAAAAAAGCCAAACATACGTGTACATGCACAAAAAATTTAGATTTCGTTGAGCGTAATTAATCTATGGTAACTTTCATTTTTTAGGGAATCTTGGATTAAAATTTTGATATTCATATAATATCATAGAGTCTCGGATAGTTTGTACAATATATTTTCAGTTGATACAATTGAGAATTTAGAAGGGGATCCTATCCTGAGCTAATATTACTAGATAACATTGCACTAAGATATAGTAGTGAATTTAGAAGGGCATCCGATCCCGGAAAAATATTACTAGATAACATTGCACTAAGATATAGTAGTGAATTTAGAAGGGCATCCAATCCCGAAAAATTATTACTAGATAACATTGCACTAAGCAGACATAATTATTACATAATGCACCGTTCCAATGCACCCTAGTAAACCAATACTACTGCTAGATTCTCAGATAGTTTTCAAGCTGAGTAAGATAGAGTAGTGAATTTAGAAGGGGCTCCGATCCCGAAAAAATACTACTAGATAACATTTCACTAAGATATAGTAGTGAATTTAGAAGGCGATCCGATCCCGAAAAATTATTACTAGATAACACTGCACTAAGCAAACCTAATTATGACATAATGAACTGTTCCAACGTACACTAGTAAACCAATACTACCGCTAGGGTCTCATATAGTTGTCATGCTGAGTAAGATAGAGTAGTGAATTTAGAAGGGGATCCGATCCCGGAAAAATATTACTAGATAACATTGCACTAAGATATAGTAGTGAATTTAGAAGGGCGTCCGATCCCGAAAAATTATTACTAGATAACATTTCACTAAGCAGACCTAATTATGACATAATGAATCGTTCCAACGTACATTAGTAAACTAATACTACTGCTAGGGTCTCATATAGTTGTCTTGCTGAGTAAGATAGAGTAGTGAATTTAGAAGGGGATCCGATCCCGGAAAAATACTACTAGATAACATTACACTAAGATATAGTAGTGAATTTAGAAGGGCATCCGATCCCGAAAAATTATTACTAGATAACATTGCACTAAGCATACCTAATTATGACATAATGAACCATTCCAACGTACACTAGTAAACCAATACTACCGCTAGGGTCTCATATAGTTGTCATGCTGAGTAAGATAGAGTAGTGAATATAGAAGGGGATCCGATCCCGGAAAATTATTACTAGATAACATTGCACTAACCAGACCTGATTATGACATAATGAACCGTTCCAACGTACACTAGTAAACCAATACTACCGCTAGGGTCTCATATAGTTGTCACGCTGAGTAAGATAGAGTAGTGAATTTAGAAGGGGATCCAATCCCGGAAAAATATTACTAGATAACATTGCACTAAGATATAGTAGTGAATTTAGAAGGGCATCCGATCCAGAAAAATTATTACTAGATAACATTGTACTAAGCAGACCTAATTATGACATAATGAACCGTTCCAACGTACACTAGTAAACCAATACTACCGCTAGGGTCTCATATAGTTGTCATTCTAGGTAAGATAGAGTAGTGAATTTAGAAGGGGATCCGATCCCGAAAAAATACTACTAGATAACATTGCACTAAGATATAGTAGTGAATTTAGAAGGGGATTCGATCCCGAAAAATTATTACTAGATAACATTGCACTAAGCAGACCTAATTATGACATAATGAATCTGTTATCCCCAAAAATGGAGATTGATGACGTGGTAATAGAGGTGACAAATGGCAGTACATGGTCAGTACAAGACACATTAATAGTCAATAAATACATTGACTCTTCAGAGTTGTGATAAAGTGACCCGGTAGACTGACGAAGAATTTGGGCTGCTTGAAAGATGTCATAACCAAGCCAAGCGCATCCTAGGAGAGCTAAGGAGAGTGCATCCTAGGAGACCCCAAGGGTGTGGTCCTAGGAGAGCTAAGGAGAGTGCATCCTAGGAGATCCCAAGGGTGTGGTCCGAGGAGAGCTAAGGATAGTGCATCCTAGGAGACCCCAAGGGTGTGGTCCTAGGAGAGCTAAGGAGAGTGCATCCTAGGAGATCCCAAGGGTGTGGTCCGAGGAGAGCTAAGGAGAGTGCATCCTAGGAGAGCCCAAGGGACTTTGATCCGAGGAGAACCCAAGAAAGTGGTCCTAGGAGACCCCAAGATGGTGGTCCTAGGAGACCCCAAGGATGTGGTTCGAGGAGAGCCCAAGAATTTGGTCTTTATGTATATGTCCAACCAGTGCATGGTTGTCCAAATAGAGACATGGCATGCTAGAGGAGAGTGCCATGTTAGAGGAGAGGAGTGCATGTCCTACCACCATGCACAAGTCCTACCAGCAGGTGTATGTCCGACCAGCATGTGTATGATCGACCAGAGTGGAAGTGAGGTGGATCAATCAACTAGCTAGAGGGGGACTAAGTCAAGATTCCCAGAAACAGCTTCAACAAGATACGCGGGAATCTCTCATTCTTCCCACAAATGGGGGGTTTTGTTACATTTTGAATGTTTTTTGTAATTTAAATGTAATAAATATAATAAAATATCCCGATTCTAGGGGATATCAGATGTATGACCCTAAGCCTATAAATAGAGGGCTTATGGGATTAGAGAAGGGGTTCTTTTTCGTCTTTTTGGACTTTTGGGAAAATTTGGGTCTGAGTATTCTAGAGAGAGAAAATTTGGTATTTGAAAGGATTCTTGTATTTTTGCAATCTGTACTGAAGAAACTCAGTTGGCTCAGTCCATCTGATCTTGAGTACAGATCTATAATCACAACTCTAAGTGGATTAGGCTATTACCCACTATCGGGGCTGAACCACTATAAAAATCTCTTGTGTTATTTACTTTTCTTGATTAAACTGTCTGTGTTATTTAAATTCTCTTGAAGGTTTGTCGTATTTGACGTTCTCACGTCGTTGGCTAAAAACACAGTCAATAGAACCGTTCCAACGTATACTAGTAAACCAATACTACCGCTAGGGTTTCATATAGTTCTCATGCTGAGTAAGATAGAGTAGTGAATTTAGAAAGGGGTTCGATCCCGAAAAAATATTACTAGATAACATTACACTAAGATATAGTAGTGAATTTAGAAGGGTATTCGATCTTGAAAAATTATTACTAGATAACATTGCACTAAGCAGACCTAATTATGACATAATGAACCGTTCCAACGTACACTAGTAAACCAATACTACCGCTAGGGTCTCATATAGTTGTCATTCTGAGTAAGATAGAGTAGTGAATTTAAAAGGGGATCCGATCCCGAAAAAAATACTACTAGATAGCATTGCACTAAGATATAGTAGTGAATTTAGAAGGGGATCTGATCCTGAAAAATTATTACTAGATAACATTGCAATAAGCAGACCTAATTACTACATGATGAGCTGTTACAACCTTAACTAATCACTGAGATAACCTATACTATATGTAATAATATACAGTGCATTATATATCTTTCAACTTGTGCTTACATTTTTCTAATTTTTTTCTTTTTCATATTTTAAATAATACATATAAAATAATAATTTTTTTAAAGATTTAAATAAATACAATTAAAACAATATATATATATATAACTTGTTAAAATAAGAGTCTTTTTCGTAAAAAAAAAAAGACATTATTTTTTAAAAATAATGATGAAAATAATATAAAATTAACTTTTTGAAATTAACAAAAAAAAATAATAATAAAGAATGCCAATAATTTTTTTTGAGAAAAAGTGTTAGAAATGAATATAAAATTAATTTTTTGTTTAATTAATGGGGTGTCTTTATATATTATTGGAGTGGAAATATAATGTCCCTAATATACAAATATATATTTTTTATTTTGAAACAACAAACAAATTTTAATTTTAAAAATTTCAATTAAGTTTTTTTTTTATTTTAATTTCGTTTTGTATTATTAAAATAATTCTCATTATTAATAAAATCAAATCAATACTATAATTTAATGATTTATTAAATTCTCGATTTTTTTTAGTTTAGGATAATAATTAATTAAATTTATAAATATTTACCAATAATAAAATTATATAGTTTCACCTTATTAAATTTGTATTTAATTTCATTTTTTTTAAATTCATTAAATCAAAAAATTGTGGTAGTTGTATTTAATGTCTTAAATTATTATCGTTATTTTCTATTTATTTTTTTAATGCATTTAATTGGTCAAATTTGTAATTAAAATTATAGTGGCTGAAATTAATGGGTGATTTTTATTAAAAATTTAATATTAAATTATAAAAATTGGTAGTAGCCGAAATTAATTGATAAATGATTCAAAAAGACAATATTAAATTAAATGTTGCTACATGATTACTAATTACATTTGGGAAGTAACAACATATTAATTATTTATTCATTAAATTAAGAAAGTGTGGTTCTTGTATTAAATGATATAGTTTAATGTTGTTATTATTTGTTCAGTTTTTGAATTTTGTTTTTTGTTAAATGCATTTAATTTGTGAAATTGCTTATTAAAAAATAGTTGGCCGAAATTAATGGGTGTCTTTTATAAAATAGAAATAATATTTAATTAATGTGAATGCATGATTAGTGTTTACATTGGGAAGTTACCACATATTAATTATTTATTCTTTCCATAATATTTTATTATTTATTTGAAAGAAATCCAAAATATTTTATTAAGAATGTGAAAGGTTGCATTATTTCTTCATAACACATACTATAAATATATTACCATATAACCTAAACCGATTGTGCTATTTTTTTTTTAAAAAAAATTTAAGTTTTACAAACATTTAACTACCAAGTCTATCATCAACATATCAGATTCACCCTATTCAAAAAATGAAGATAACTCTTTACCCTTTGATTCTAAAGATGATGAAGTAAATTCTCCATTGAAGAAGGTCAAGGTTGAGAAGTTTGACAATGATGCAAAGTCTCAATTGAAGAATATCAAGATTGAGAAGTTTAGCGGTGGTGAGAAAGATGTGAATCCACTTTATGCTCAACTAGAGTACAATCCAAATGGAATATATTTCAATATTATGTTCCAAAAATTTAATGAAAATATCAGTCGTCTACTTGAATTGAAGAACAACATGGATGAATTTGTTCGAGAGATGACAAGATGCACTTTTGCGATGCAAACTCTGCATGAATCAGTGGCCAGCTATTTTGATGCAGAGAGGAAAAAGAACGAGGTGTGGGAGAAATATTTGAAGGAGAAGGAGAAGAAGATGACAAAGAATAATGACAATTTCTAAAATGCTTCAAGTGTTTTTTTTTTGTTTTTTTGTTTAAATTTATTGTTTCTATGTGTTTCCTTAGGTCTTACTATAATATTTTTATTCTATTATGTTTTAATTTTTTTTATGGGCATTTTCTTATTAGGATTTGTTATGAAAATAAACTTTTATTTCTTTTGGGTCTTCAGATAAAATCTTATTATTATTTATTTATTAATAATGTTAATAATTTTGTTGGAGTGAAATTGTCCAATTTTTTTTTTTAAATTAATGCCGAAATTGTATATTAATTTTCAGGTTTTAATGTAAAATTTTAATTAATAATTAACAATTTACTATTAAGCAATCTCTAAATTAATGGATTTTATAAATTACCAAACCAATTATATTAAATGAATATATTTCATTATTGGGCAATATAGGACTAATGAATAAATATCTAATTTCAAAACAACATAATTTGATTTTCCCAAGAGAATACAAAGAGATGCTTCTTTTAAAAAATCAAAATAGTTTTTTAATGCTAGCCGAATTTTTTTTTAATTAACACATTCCGAAAATAATGCTTTAAAAAAAGTTTCAATTAAAAAATATATTTTCAAGGTAAAGAATATCAATAGTTATTGGTTATGATGTAATCTTATCAATAAATGCTCATTTATTGATAACAAAAAATTTGAAAAGTTATATTGTTTTGTAGTTTATGGAAAAAATAAAATTAATTAAGTTAACATTTTTTGGGAAAAAAATGAAGAGTTGTATTGATTCATTTTACCTATAATCAAAGTAGTTTGGCATAAATCAACGTTGTTTTTTCTTTTTAAATTTGTATTTTATACTGTAATATGAAAATATTCATTTCTTATTTTTGTTTTGATGTTATACTATTGTTAGAAAAACCAAAAGTCATCCATTATTTTAGGGTACATAAAAAATTATTAATTAGTTGTGATTTCCAATATAAGATTTAAATAATAAAATCTCAAATTTGAAATAATAATTTCGAAATCAAAATTTAATACGTTAAAGAAATTAAAAAAATATATTTCAATTAGTTCATTGGAAATTACATATACTTGCACCAAATAATATTTAAAATGCTACATTGGAAATTAAACAAACTTATTTCGATCAACAATATAAAAATACAAAAGTAAACCAAATTACTACTCCACATCTCCCTATTTATTGATTACATTGCTGCTAACAATGATTTCTTGATTTTGGTCTTCAGATATTTGAGATGCTTCACATAGTTGCTGTACAAAACAATAAATAAATAAATAAAATTAGATAAACATATACCAACCAGATAATGTTTCATACTGTAAAATTATGAAATTAATTAAGATATACCAACTAGACGACGACGAAGTTGATGGATAATATTATTTGAACCATTTAACCTATCTCTAGATTCAAGGATCTTTGTAACCAAAATATTTTGCAAACCAACAACCATTGTGAGCAAAGCATTTACTTTTGCCACCCCAACCTGTAAAAAATAAACTAATATAAAATTTAAAAAACAATTAAAATAATAATAATAAAAAATAATACATACACATTTTACATGGTCTGGAATTTGAAGGTTCCCTTTGTTTACATCTGATGGTATATTAATAGTCATTGCATCACCATCTTCATCAGGTATGACAAAACTCCATAGTGGGATAGGAACATCACGGTCTACCTCATCTACACATACATGGTTTTTGTATTCCTAATTTTTAAATAGAAAAAATATTTTAGAAAAATATAATCCAAGTGTTCAAACATAAACATAAAATGAGATCTCAATCATACACACATATATAGATATGAAGATATTACCTTACAAAAAGAACAATAAGACTCAGTATGAAGACAACGTCGAGTTCTACTTTCGAACATTGAAGAGGACGACTCCAAATTTTTCATAGGAGATCTATACCGACGAGCGCGATCTAAAAACAATTTGGACCTGATTTGATTAGGAGACAATGAGTTATCATAAAATTTTTGTCTTTTCTTTCCAACCCTTCCTTCTAAATCCTTAGATCTACTTCTTTTATTCTTCATCCCCTTCCCCTCTACTCCCATGCGTTTTCTCTCTCCCCCTCTATTTTTTCCCCACACATTTTTTTTTTCTTCTTTTTCTCCTTCACATGCTCACAAAATCATGGTGCAATTCTGATTTTTTTTACTTTGAATGAAGAAGAAGAGGAAGAATAGAGAGTTTAAGAGATGAGTGTGCATTTATTATGAAACCCTAATTTTAAAAATTTTAAATTAATTCAAAACTTGAAAAGAGAGCTTACCTCTTATTGGTTGGAATCACCATTCCTAATGACAAAAAAAAGACAATTTCGAAATTAATGCAAAAAAAAAAAAAAAAATCTTTACTTGTTGGTAACTTGATGTACCAAGTCACCTACATGCCATGTCAACATATTTGCACATTTAGCTAGGTACCCATGTGTGGGTAATACCCATTCCATTTATATATATATATATATCTATCTTTTATAAAAAGTGTGTAGATAACAGAAATTTTTGGTTTTAACAGTTTATTATTATTTTTTTGTTAACTTTAACAGAATATTCTTATATTAAACAGAATATTCTTATATTTAACGGTAGATTCTTTAGAAAAATTAAATAAATTAAAATAATTATTTAAAAATAATAAAATTATATATTTATAACTTAAATAAAAATGAATTAAACTTAATATTATATTAAACATATAATATATAATATTTTGTTGTCACTGCCAAATTCAAAAACTAGAACAAATATAAACTTAAAAAAATTTAATTAATTAAAATAGGATTTTTTTAAAGATATTTTATGATAATTTAAATAATTAAATCATATTTATTTAAAAATAAGAAATGCATACATATCATTTTTTTATCTTGTAAATTTGTGTGATAGTTTATTTTTTATCAAGTGATTGGAGTTATTTTTCTTTATCAAATTCACCAAAGGACATTATGAGATATATTAGAAACTAAAAATAGTTGATGCATGTATACTACTGTCTACATTATGACTTTTTCTATTCTTATTTTATTTCTATTACTAATTTCTTTTTATATATTATTGTAGCCATATAAATATATATATATCAACGTTGTGTTTAGATGTCATATATGTAAAGATTATTGATATAAATATTTATATATACTATATAACTATAATTTATTCTATTATATATATATATATTTTATAAACAGTGAACCAATTTTTATTCAAATTATAGACAATATTTACAATTTTAAAACTAAGCAAATGTGCAATGAAGCACGTTGATTCTACCTAGTATATATATATATATTCCATATAAATTTTTTCTATTTTCACTACACTGATAAGTTGTAATGTCATTTTTTTATTTGACGGTATATATTATAGTTATAGAAAATCATTCACAAATTTTTTAAAATTTTTGAATAATATAGGGTGCCGAAATTAGAATTCAAACAATTTTTTTCATGCGCTTATAAAAAACTAAAGAGACATGCGATCAACAAGTTATTTTAATCCTAATTTCAGCATTCTAAATTATTTAGAATTTTTTGAAAATTTATAAAAGGTTTCCTATAATTACAATATACACCACCATATAAAAAAAATAGCTTTCTTTATATTATATGTTTAATTGTATGGTATTTGAGTGTTTGTTAATTTGGTTGTTCTTATAACATTTCTATTTTTCATTAATGCGTGTTGATTTTTCGGTCTATCTCTCTTCCTCCCAAATGATTAATACTTGAGTTGTAAACAATGGAGATATACAATATCAAGTTTTATTTTTGGAACATTTGTGGAAATGGTTCATTGGTGTTAAAAGAATTTTGGTATATATTGAGTATATGTTTAAGTTCTTATGCATAGTTTGGGTTGATATCTAGTTAGTTTCTAATTAAGTATATATTTTTCTTTATTTATGATATATTTTGAGTATATATTTAATTGTTTTGAGGTATATGTTAGGTATATATATTTTTTTTGTTTATTTTGTGTATATTTTAGGTATATATATTTAAATAATAAATTTTGTGTTTTTGATAAAAAAAAAATTTAGGTTGATTCTTATTTTATTTTGGGTGTAAGTTTTGTTGTTTTGGGGTACACTTTTAATTTATTTTTGGTACATTTAAAAATGCAGTAGTAATTTTTTTTAGGTTGTTGCTATGTTATTTTTTTTAGTTTATTTTGGTTGATGCCTAATTGATTTTTAGTTACTTTTTTAACATCGTATTATAGTGAGTTGGTGTCTAGTTGATTTTTTGACATCGTATTTTAATTAATGAATTGACAACAATATTTTAAAAAATTTCAAGTAGTATTTTTGAAGAAAAAAAGAATTAAAGACCGTAAAAAAGTTAAAAAATAAAAAAATATATATGTGTAATTATGAAAAAGCTTATTAGTCTTATTAATGTAATTGTATTAGCATTAACAAGAAAATAGCATGGTTGATAATGAGAATAATAGTACTAAGATCTCCCAACTTACTAAAATTTGTTGATTTTTAAATGTTGAGTCTATAATTGATAAAGAGCTTGGCACTAGTAAGTATTATTCATTGAGAGGGTGACTTTTTTAACGTTTTTTTAAAAGAAGAATATTCATTCAATGGTTTAAAGGGACAATGCCCAACAAGGTCAAGCGGAAACAGAGTCACACAAATCTCACAAAGAGATGAACAAACAACCGGCAGACCACGCCGATTACACAATAGGAGAAAATCATCCAAAAATAACTCCTAAAAGATGAACGTCCAACAACAGGATAGAGTTATGACCCTAGCAGCAAACCAAACCCACAAAAAATTGGCCTTTGAAACATCTAATAATTAAGCGATGGAGCTGCAACCCGTTTAGGCGGCCCTTCATCAGTGGAAGCAAAACTAGAACCCAACCATACAAAACTGGCAAAAGCCAAAGTCCTAAGGACATGGTGATACAACACCGTTATTACAGACTCAAACAAACATACAAAGACAGAACAAAAACAAACTAAATAAACACACAAAAGAAACCAACAAGACAAAACATAAAAGCCAAATAGAAACAACAGAGCAGCAACCTATCGAGCCTATACCACCATCACCTCTCGACTCCACACCAACACCTAGGTTTGAACCACCATCCAAGGGTGATCCGTCGCACAACCGCTTGACAAGCCCATCTTGGAGAAGAAGAAGGAAAGGAGGCCTAATCATGAAGCTGTGCCCATGGACCAGAGCTTCGCACCCAGCACCAAGCCACATCGCCAGAGGATACACCCATCGCACTGAAGACCCACACTCACCACACCGCAGAAACACCAGCCGACATAAGGCATGCCATAGCCAAAGGAGAAAAGTCGCGCAAACCCAAAAGAGTCACCACTATCATCCTGAGGCTAGCAACCCATCTCCCCTCTCGGCCAAGGCTTTGCCAGTAACACCAAAGGGCGGCGATGCCTGCCCTAGCCGAGAGAAGAGGGAGATGAAAAGAAAGAAAGGAGGAAATCCTAAAGGTAGGGAGAGAGAAAAGTAGAGGGAGAGTGACTTTTTGAATGTTTAAACATGGAAAAAGATTCTTCATTCATAACTGTTGCGATGTATAACTATTGGTACAGAAATACACAATATAGAATTAGTTTCATGAGCAATATTGTCTCCAACTCCAAGATTAACGATTTCCAAACTTTATATTGCTTCTTAAAAACTACCCTATCGTGACTCGGTCCAAGGCCCTTGCATAACCAACTCCAACACTCAAGTAGAGCGAATCCCACCCAAAACCATGGACTTTGGTGGTGCGTTTGTTATTTTATTCATTGTAATTGAAGGATGAAAAATCCATACGAGCTAAGTGACGAGATTCTCCAAGCTTATTCTTTTCATCTCATGCGACCATAACAAAAACAATCCCATTTTTCATTTTCCCTTCCCAAAAATAGTTTCCAACCGATTTGGTGGGGAAATCATTTCCGTCATAATGGTAAAGATGGTAATATTGGATCATGAAAAGCACTTTGCTCTCTCTGGACCTTATCACAACAACCCAATTAACATAGTAATTCAAATGTTACTTGTCTGGCCCATATTCTTTATGGCTCCCCTAATCCCTCTATTTCACTCCCTCTTTCTTCAACCTACCTCAATTCGAGTTGTCCAATTTTCTGATACATTTTTTTCATATTCTAAATTTTGGGTTTCTTATAACTATATATATTCGTTGTTTTATGTAGCTTTGGAAGTCAATGCTAGCTCTTTGGCTACTTTTCTTTGTATTATCTCTTGGGTTTTAAGTAGTTTTCTCGCTCAAGTTCTTGGATTTTCACTTGCTTGGAAGGTATGTATATATTACTTTTCAGTTTTCGATTCTCTATTCTTGTGAAATTTGAAATCGAAATTGAAATTAAACCAACTTTAGATTTATGCCTATAAATGGGGTTTGTCAAATAGTTGTGAAATAACTGTTAGATATTCATACAACATCTTGTCAATAATTTTGCATACAACTTAGAACACAATAAACAATTAAAGAATATAGAAAACATACCTGATTCAACCATGGAGAAATTGTGAATTGTAAGTGCAATACTAACCAACTAAGCCTTCCTCCCTAGGACCTCTAATTTTGAAGTAGATTATTAGTCTACTGAATAGCGATGAGACTATTCATATATATAGAGTTAGGGAGGGGACTTAGCTTATATTAACCTAGTTGGACTGGACCTCCCCATCAAAGGCTTCAGTTAACCAGAAAGCCCACAGTTCTACCTTAACTAGACTATTATAGATACTAAGCCCATAAACAAGAGATCACTAAAATTAAATGGGCTAGATCAGCAAAGAACTATTTATCAACCCATATTTTATAAAACAAGAAAATATATAATGTAAGCCCAAATAAAAGTATAACATTCTCCCACTTGGGCTACATTAATTTTGCAATATATATATATCAAAATAATTTTATTTTAAAAAACGACTCATGGGTTGAGTAACAAGAAAAATATTGTGGCCACTTTTAAAAAATAATAGTTCTTTGATAGTATCTAAAACAACCGATCCAATTCAATCCTTGATATTGAACTATGATTATCAATTTGCTTTCTAATCAACAAAAAACATTCATAATCAAAAATACCAAAGTATTAAATCGACATGGTCAATAAGTCCAGTAGTGTGGTAAGAGAATATGCCCAACATGTGATCAGTTATATAACATAATCTCTTTATCGGTCCTCATTTCAATGATACCGTGATGCTTAATAAATAAACTAGTGAAATAACCAAAGCACTGCTTAATAAATAAGTCAGTGTCATATCATCAACTGCGCATAAAACAGTATGATATCCACGTCATTAAGCAAATAAACTTAAATGACGATAACAACAATATTATGAACTATATGCATTCAACTCAACATTCTCGAGAATATAATAAAACATAAATGAAAGCATAACTATCCATTGATCAAAAGAAATAAAAAAAAAACTTGTAGTTCATAAGTTCAACAAAGAAATTACAAATAATCATAATTCGCGGTGGATAAAAGAAAACAGAAAAGAAAACTCCCACTAACCAAAAAGATCAAAGGATTCTAAAATGCCCATATCAACAACATGTTTATTAAATAATGACGCACTTAATCCTTTGGTTAGAGGATCTGCCAACATCAATTCTGTCTTTCAATTCTCTATAATAACATCTCCTTTCTTGACTAGGTCTGTGACAATAAGATATTTGATCTCCATATGTTTTGAAGCACCGCTGATCTTATTATTTTTGGCAAAGACACTACTACAAAAAAGGCTTTTCTCTGCGGTTTTTTTACTCAATACACTACGGTTTTCGAGAGTATTGAAAAGCGCAGTGTATTCGACCGCAGAGAAAGAAAGACTTTTCTCCGCGGTTTTATTGAAAAAACCGCAGAGAAAAGTAGTGTAATTTTTCAAAACTTTGACGAAGCATAACTTTGTGCTTAGTTCTCCATTTTTGGTGTTTTTTTTTTAACTTTGGTATTTTTTTCAAGATCTATCTAGCTGCCTACAAAAGAAACCTGAAAACCTGAAGAAAAAAAAAAAATTTCAGGTTTTTTCACCGAAAAATCTGAAGAAAAAAAATTCAGCAACCAAATTAATGATTTATGAAAAACCTCTCAAAATTTTGATTTCTATTTGTCTATTTCACAGAAAATAAACTCTAAAAATAATGATGAAAAAAAAAACAAAAAACTATACAAACAAAGATAAATATATCATTACCTATTTTGAAGCTCAAGAACACAATGTATGCCAAAAAATGCAGTGAAAATGGACAATTTTTCGACCAAATCCTAACCATTTTTACTACAAAAAACCTGAAAATAGACAAATATTAAGCATCAACTTCAGTTTTTAACTAAGATTTAGCTAAAAAAGATGAAAAAAAAATAGTAAGATTAAGGTTGAAAGACATACCGCCGCTGTTGAAGAAGTTTTTCTCGAAATGAAGTAGGTTTATGAACCTTGTGGGGAAGAATGAGTTTATATATAGGTCTGGAACCTCTTCTCCGCGGTTTTCTTAAGAAAACCGCAGAGAAATAAAGACTTTTCTCCGTGGTTTTATTGAAAAAACCGCAGAGAAAAGTAGTGTAATTTTTCAAAACTTTTACCAAGCATAACTTTGTGCTCGGTTGTCCGTTTTGATTGTTTTTTTTTAACTTTGATATTTTTTCGAGATCTATCCAAAGAAAATAGTTCTTTGGATAGATCTCAAAAAAATATCAAAGTTAAAAAAAAAACAATCAAAACGGACAACCGAGCACAAAGTTATGCTTGGTAAAAGTTTTAAAAAATTACACTACTTTTCTCTGCGGTTTTTTCAATAAAACCGCGGAGAAAAGTCTTTATTTCTCTGCAGTTTTCTTAAGAAAACCACGGAGAAAATTAGTGCAACTTTTCTCAGCGTTTTTTTTTAAGAAAACCGTAGAGAAAAAGTTTTCACTTCCCACTTTTCCTACTTTACATTGCGTTTTTAAAAAAAACCGTAGTAACAAAGTTCCTAAGTGTCCTTCAATCATTTTCTCTGCGCTTTTTATTTTAGATTGAAAAAAAAGCATAGAGAAACCATATATTTGTAGTAGTGAGAAAACCGCAGCACTATTATCACAATAGATCAACATAGGTAAGAAAATAGAATCAACTACTCGTATCTCTGTAATCAGATTCTTTAGTCACACAGCTTGCAAAGATGCCCCATAACAAGCTACAAACTCAGCATACATAGTAGATGAAGTAATCAAACTCTGTTTTACACTTTTCCAAGAAATAGCTGCGCCAGCCAAAGTGAAAATATATCCAGAAGTTTACTTTAAATCATCCATAGAACCACCAAAATCAGAATTTGAATAACCAACAGCTCAAAGATTCTCAACTTGCTTATAAACAAGCATAAAATTCTTGGTTCTCTGTAAATATCTCAAAACTTTCTTTGCAGCAACCCAATGATCACGCCCAGGATCAGACAAATATTGTCTAAGAACATTTACCACAAAAGCAATATCAGGTCTAGTGCAAACCTGAGCATACATCAGACTCCCTACCACACTGGCATAAGGAACATTTGACATTTCTTCTCTCTCTAAGTTGTTCTTAGGACATTGTCGCTTACTAAATTTGTCTCCTTTTAGAATAGGGACAGAACCAGGTTTACATAGATCCATGTTAAACCTTTTCAGCACACGATGGATATTAGCTTCTTGAGATAAACCAAGAACTTTCGTTTCCTATCACGATGAATCTCAATCCCCAAAACAAAAGATGCTTCTCCAAGATCCTTCATATCAAAATTTGTAGACAGGAAAAGTTTGGTCTCATTTAGTAGTCCCAAATCACTACTCGCTAGTAAAATGTCGTCCACATAAAGAACAAGAAAAATATAACGACTCCCACTGAACATCATATAAATGGATTGATCAAACTTGTTCTCTATGAAACCAAACGATGTCACAACTTTATCAAACTTCAAGTACCATTGACGAGATGCTTGTTTTAGACCATAAATAGAACTTTTCAATTTGCAGACCAAGTTCTTCCTTCTATTTTCCTTGGAACCTTCAGGCTGAGACATATAGACCTGCTCATCTAACTCCCCATTCAGAAAAGCAGTCTTTACATCCATTTGATGCAACTCTAAATCAAAATGTGCAACTAAGGCCATAATAATCCTGAACGAATATTTTGTAGAAACCAGTGAGAAGGTTTCAGTGTAATCAATACCTTCTCTTTGAGTAAAGCCCTTTGCCACTAGACGTGCTTTGTATCTTTCAATTTTACCCTTATTATCCTTTTTGGTTTTGAAAATCCATTTACATCCTATTGGTTTAAAACCAACAGGTAACTGAACCAATTCCCACACATCATTATTCTTCATGGATTCAATTTCATCTTTCATGGCTTCAATCCATTTAGAAGATTGTTCACTTTTAAGAGCTTCACTATAAGTCACAAGATCAACAACATGACCAATATCATATTCTCCTTCTCCAAGATAAACCAAAAAATCATTAGAAATTGCTGACCTTTTTGCCCTCTGAGATCTTCTTAGAGGAATAATTTCTGGAATTGCTGCTTGTTGTTGAACGCCATCTTGAATGATGTCTTTAGCAGCTAGAACTTCTTCAAAGACAGGAGCCTTATCCATAATGGGAGCATCAACAATAGGAGTAGGAGTAGGATCATCATGAGTATCATTTGTCTGTATTATATCATCTCTTGAAAGAGATAAAAGAATGAAAATTCCACCAGATGACTCCCCTGTTTCAAGAGATGGAGTAGAAACTTTCTCAGCAATATCAAATTCCAGAAATTTTTTCAACAATTCTAGTATCGCGAGTAGGACAGTAAAATTGATAACCTTTTGAATGAGCTGGATAACCAATGAAAAAACAACGAACTGTTCTGGGGTCTAACTTTTTCAAGTTAGGATCATAAATCTTCACTTCACCTGGACAACCCCATACACGAAAATGGTTCAAACTAGGCTTTCTACCAGTCCATAACTCAAAAGGAGTTTTGGGTACAGATTTACTTGGAACTCGATTCAGGATGTAAGTAGCAGTCAAAATAACTTCACCCCATAAGAACTCTGGCATATTAGATCTACTCATCATACTTCTAGTCATATCCATAAGAGTACGATTGCGTCTTTCAGCAACTCCATTTTGTTTAGGAGTACCAGGCATAGTGTATTATGCAATTATACCACTATCCTGTAAGTACTTAGCAAAAGGCCCCATATTTTGTCCAATCTCAGTGTACTTGCCATAATACTCACCTCCACGATCCGAACGCACAATCTTGATAACTTTTCCTAATTGTTTCTCAACCTTAGTCCTAGATACTTTGAATTTATCAAGAGCATCCAATTTATCTTTATTCAAATAAGTAAAACCATATCGATAAAAGTCATCAATAAAAGTGATAAAATATTTCTTCCTACAAAGAGTAGTAGAATAAGGCCCAATGATATTGGTGTGTATAATATCTAATAGATTCTGACTGCGAGTGGAACTTTTCTTACGAGTTTTGATTAACTTCCCTCGAGCACAATCAACACAATTTTCCAAATTAGAAGCATCAAGAGGAGGAAGAATATCAGCTTTAATCAATCTATCAACTCGTTCTTTGGAAATATAACCTAACCGTTTGTGCCACAAGAGTAAAGAATGTTCCTTGATACGAGATCTCTTAGCCACAGTATTCTCAACATTGAAAGAGGAAACCAAAGGAGCCAAAGATAATTTGTAGAGACCATCAGAATAAAAACAATGTCCAATAACTTTGGAGTCAAACATAATGTCAACTTTAGACCCAAAAAGAAACGAATATCCTTGTTTATCCAAAAGCGGAAGCGGAACTAAATTTCTCTTAAAAGTAGGAACATAAAAAGTATTGTTCAAAACAAGCTTAAAATTTGTCTATAATTCAAGAATAAAGGTGCCAACATAACAAACTTCAACTCCAACATCGTTTCCTACTTTAAGTTTTGACTCCCTCTGATTTGGTTTTCTGAGATCCCTTAGCCCCTGCAAGGTAGTAGTAACATGAACTGTGGCACACTATCCAACCACCAAGAATCAATAGGAACATCAACTAGATTAGATTCAAAACAAACACAAGCTAAAGGAGTACCTGATTGTTTTTTTTGTTTTTTTTTTTTTATAGCCAAATCTTAAATTTGTGACAATTAGTTCTTCTATGGCCCATTTTATCACAGAAGAAACACTTAACATTAGCATACTTCGATTGAGCACTCTCATTTTTCTGTCCATTGTCATGCTCTTTTTTATTATCAGTGTTCTTAGGAGTGTTGTTCCTCTGATTTTTGAATCTCCCTTTTCCTTTATTTGGCTTGAGTTGAGAAACATAATGAGCTGCACTCATTCTTCTCCTTTTTCAGCTTGTTTTCCTCAGCCACACACTTCGAAATTAGGTCATTTATGCTCCATGTTTGATTATAAGTGTTGTAGACTGTCTTAATGATACTGAAAGATGCAGGAAGAGCATGGAGAGCATGATGAATAATATAGGAATCAGGTAGAGGAACCTTACGATCTTTTAGCTTTGATTGAATATTGACAATTTTCAGAACAAAATCCCTTACTCCTTTATTTTCATCATACTTGATGGTTTGAATCTCATCCATAAGAGATCCAGTTTCAGCATTCTCACCAGTGTCATACAATTTTCCCACATTAGTTAAAACTCTTTGGCATTAGTGGTCTCAGACAGACCGCTCAAAAGATGTTCAGGAATCGATATTTTCATAGCTATAAGGCTGAGACGATTTGACTTTTCCCATTGTGCATGGAGAGTTCGTTGGGCAGTAGTGCTTGCATCAGTAAGAGCAGTAGGTTGATCTTCACGCATGCATAGGTCCAAGTCTATGATTCCCAAACTAAAATCCACATCTCGTTTCCACTTCTTGTAGTTGGACCCAGTCAACATTTGAATTGAAGCATTGTTGTTGTTCACAGAAAAGAAACTACCAGATAAAGGAAAAATGACAAAACTTGATTAAATGATGAGCATATCAAGAAAATATATAAATAGAGTCAAGATGGTCATCACAAACTCCCCTTTGGGGTGAGAATATAACACACATATGACCTATTGTCATGAAGTTAAATAGAAAAAATATAAATAAATTAAGAATTTATTACCTTTGGGAAAATAAATTCTCAAATCATATATATTAATTCAAACCAAACAAAATACACAAAAAATTATTACCTTTGGGAAAATAATTTTAAACATGCATTATAATCAACACACTTCATGAGACAATAATATATATAATTACCTCCTTTGGGCAAATAATTATACATATCAATTATCCAAAGAAAAAAATATTTTCTTATTAACTGATGAAATTTGGCGATAAAACAATCATTGAAAAATAATATAATTAAGTCACTTTGATGATAATAATTATAATATTTTCAACCAAATTTCCAAAAAATAAAAATATATTGCTCATTAAATGAATGAATGATCAAAGCAATGTGTCCTACCAAAACACATTATTTAGTCATCAAATAATCAAGTTTGAAACTTTAGAACAACAAAGAATGTAGGATTTATTTATGAAAATGAAAACCTATTGTTTGAGTGGAGAGTATAGGAAAAACAAAGGTTGATCAGGAGAGTGATTATGTTCAAAAGAACGAACAAATATCTAAATAATTTTCTATGATTTAAAGTTTTCAAAAAATATGACAAAAATATTTATTATGATTTAATAACTGAAAAATCTTATTAATTCATTAATAAATATTTATTGACGTTAAAAATTAATTAAAAATGACTAAAAATCAGAAATTAAAATTTAATGAATTTGAAAAAAAAATCGTCGAAAAACGTTGCTCGAAAGTACCACACTCGCCCCCACTCTCCGCTTTTTCAGAAAAGGTTGTCTTCAACCTCCAGCCAGCCTGAAAATGGGTTGTGCGACCAAGTTGCGACCCGGTCGGGTCCGACGAGTTTCTGGCCAGAAAAATGGGGGTTTTCGAGCGTGTATTTGAGGGGTTTTCATCCTCGGATCATGGGCAATAGATTTATGAGGTTTATTTTGAGAAAAAAAAAATAAGAAATTTAGTGTAGATCTAAGAGATTATATGTGAAAAAATACACCAAAATTTCGGGTGAAATATTATGTAAATGGCCGAATCTTAACAAAATTAAAGCAATATATATGCTCTACAAACAATAATGAAGACATACAATAATTTAATTTGGAGAAATAACCATGAAATTGAGATTACAATTTTTCAATTGCGAAATTTATGAAAAACCCTAAAACTTTAAACATGAAATTCTCATAAAGTACTAAATGAAATTTAGCATAAAATATATCAATAGAAAGATAATTTCATGAGGAATAAAAGCCCTAATATTTTAGGATCTAACGATAAAATTTTCAACATAAAATAATAACGAAAATTATTTAGGGTTCATCAATGATTAATCTCAATTTAGTTTTAAAAAAATTAAAGGTCCTAAATCGTTTACAATTGGCAATCTGATACCACAAGTTAGATATTCATACAACATCTTATCAATAATTTTGCATACAACTTAGAACACAATAAGAAATTAAAGAATATAGAAAACATACCTGATTCAGCCATGGAGAAATTGTGAATTGTCAGTGCAATACTAACCAACTAAGCCTTCCTCCCTAGGACCTCTAATTCTGAAGCAGATTATCAGACTACTGAATAGCAATGAGACTATTCATATATATAGAGTTAGGGAAGAGACTTAGCATATATTAACCTAGTTGGACTGGATTTCCTCATCAAAGGCTTCAGTTAACTAGACTAGATTTCCTCATAAAAGGCTTCAGTTAACTAGAAAGCCCACACTTCTACCTCAACTAGACTACTATAGATACCAATGCCATAAACAAGAGATCACTAAAATTAAATGGGCTAGATCAACAAAGAACTATTTATCAACCCATATTTTATAAAACAAGAAAATAAATCATGTAAGCCCAAATAAAAGTTTAACAATAACGTGTTTATTATCTTTAAGGTTATAATTAGAGTTGGATATCAATAATGTGAAGTTGTTTCTTTTAGGTTGTTCTGGTGAGTCAAATTGTGTGTTGGATAGGCCAGTTCATAAGTCACGGCGTGCTTGAGGTAACCCAGTTTTATGTTTCCGGGTGAATGTAAGAGACCCATAGTAATGTCTTCTGGTCTTTTGACTTTTGAATAAATACTTCTAATTTCTAAATTTGCCAATATTGTTCTTATTTGCATTCTTGTATTAAATTTTTGGTGAGTTTCAAATATCATTTACTAATTTAGTGTTTGGTAGAAAATATGGAGAACTTTTGTTTAATAAGTTTAGGTTTTAGGGGATTTTGTATGCAAATATTGTTCTTTTACATTGTTTAACCAAAAATAAAATAAAATCAGTTTGTCATTAAGAAAATGAAAAGAACTAAAATACATTTATAAAACTCATTATTATTACGATTAATTTAGTAGCATCCATTATGAATTAGTGTATATAATCTTGTAATTTGTTACAATTCAAAATAAAAGTTTATGAAATACAAGTTTAGGAGATTTACTAAGAAAAATCTTGCATGGACTGCAAAAATGACTTCAGCATTGTTGGAGGTCATTTATTGATATAAAATAAATATATTTCACGTCTGGGATTGAATATTAATGTTTTTTGGCATGAGCATTTAATATATAGCTTGGCATTAATTTTGGGTATTTCAATTTCTAGGCTATGCAAAAGTTCCTAAACTATGGGCATTTACCCAGGTTTTCATGCTATAAAGTACAAGCATTGATCAATGATGTGATCAACAACTTGAAAGAGAAGAAGCAGCAATTGATTTCATAAATAATAGGAAAGGAACAAACTTTGACATGTCATGCATTTTGTTCCAAGATATGAATTTCTTGTGTTATAGAAAAATTTAAGGAATATTTACATATTCCATTGCTTTTTTTTATTATATATATAAGCACACTTTCTTTACAAGAATATCAGACCTAATTGTTTTACAATAATACGGTATTGTGCAATTGAAATAAAAAATAAGGTAAACATGTATAGATCTTAAACTTATGTCATATATTATCAAGATTACACGAAAAATAAATAAAACAACATACTTGAATTCATAATGTAGGATTATAGAATGGATTATGAGTATATGGTCTTCCTGAGACTAATCTTACTCTCTCTATGGGATCTCATTCAATAGATAGAATAGGAAGAGTAAGAGAGGTGATAGGAGAATAACTTTGTGAATTTTTAGAATACCCTAATTAGTTATGTTATCGGGTATTACACATTACAAAGCTCATAATTCATAATATATCTCAATTTGGCACTTCTATCTATATCACTATCACTTAATGAGCCAAATTTAGAATATTAGCTCAAATACTTGTCTTAATTTGTTTGCCTAGTTATTAAAAATAACACAACAATCTCTCACTTGAGCTACAAATTAATTTAAAGGGTTTATATCTTTTTGGACCCTGTATTTTGTCTCTTACCTGTTTGGACCTTGTGTTTTAACAAATTATTTTTTAGACTATTTTTTTTATAAAATGATTCAAATAGAACCCTAAACCCGATTTTTGTCAAAGTTTTCTCAACTGAAATCACAAATAATTCACCAAACTAACAATTCAGAACAAAAATAAAATCATTCTACTTAAAAACTGTGTTGTTAATTTTAATTTTGTTTTCATCAAAATTGAGTTTATGGGTCTATTTGAACTATTTTACAAAATATAGGGTCCAAAAATGAATTTTTTAAAACACAGGATCCAAACAGGTAATCCGAAAAAACATAGGATTCAAAATGGTATAAACCCTAATTTAAATGACAATTATATTTGATATGTGTTAAACAGAAAAATCAAATTAAAAATATTAAAATTAATGTCAAACATCGAATTTATAGCATAAGAGTTTATTAATTTGAGTTTAACCCATCCAAGATTATAAGAATTATATATTATTTACAATTTTTTTTAATTTTTTTTTATTTAAAGGAACACCTTTTGATTCCAATTATGATGTGTTGACGTCGCTTTTCGTCAACTTAAATCGTAGAGCAATTAAACAATATGAACTATGGTGCGAATGAATAATATAGTGAAACAATAAGGTTTTTATGTGGTTCAGTAGTTAAATCTGCCTAGTCCACGAGTCTATGTTATTAAGACTTGGAGTTTTCTAGAAATCCTTTAGAGATGAATTGCCCAGAGTTTTCTCTCAAGATATCAGATGATCCGTCCTCTCCAAGTGATCATTACCTCTCTATTTATAGAGAGGTTATAGAGTTCATTCCCACATATTTCGGGAAGATACTTCTGCATATTAATTCAAGTAATTACATTAAATGCTGTAACTCGAAAACATCCCCTGAAGACCCGAAAACGGATAACAAACTTGTTAATATCCCTTTAATGTTGGGATGTTACAACAATAAATATATTTAAACATACAAAATGCATTATATCAGATGACTCATCAAATCTCCGAGGTCAGCAACTAGCATCGTGTCAGTCAAGGCTTACGGACTTGTTATGAACTGACCATCTTATTCCAGGACCTGCTCAGAGCAGATAAATACCATTGAGGCTGTCACATTCGAGCCCGTACCTTTTAAGCTCGGACTACTCGATTCGAAGGCACTTGATAACAGATGTACCTCGATGCTATGCCATTTCAAGCCTAGGAAGAATCTCGAGGTTACATGTCTTCGAGATTGCCATCTTACTTCGAAGGTTTTACAACTGGATCATAAATATGTATTTCATATATCTCGAGCTCATACTTGACGAGTCCAGCTTTCGAGGTCATAATTTCTGGTCTCGAAATCTGGGTGTAACAATTTGCCCCTTCAAAAGTATTAGTTCGAATCCTATGAGAAGGAAAATTTTGAACTACTTCCATTGGGAACCGTACCATCAAATATACTCGAGTGTGGACATGCGTCGAATGGGTATTGATCACTCAAAGTACTTGAGTACCTTGGAAACCTGCCCACGTCTATCCGCCTGCCATTCTTTATGGTACTATTAACTCACAGGTCCTTGGCCATTTGATCTGATACGGAATCTGGCCAATGGCCCAGATTAATCCGACCTTTTACATTTCCACGGGCTTACAAATGTAAGGAAAATGTGTATTTTGCCTCAATGGAAATAATAATAAATTACAACTCTATGCAATATATTACAAATAAATAATGATTGATTAAAAAGAGTTACAACTCTATAACTGAAAATACAAATAAACTAAAGAACAAGAAGAAGAGAAGAAGAATAGAATAGTGAAAATACAACTCAAAGAAAAATATTACAAGTAAAGTAAAAGTGTTTGAAATAAAGAAAAGAAGATTACAACTCAAAACAAGAAATACAAATAAACAAAAGAGAAGAATATGAAGATGAAGAGAAATAGAGTAAAAAGAAAGAACAAACAAACTAAATAGAAACAACTCCTTACTCACACTACCAACGTGAAGAGTGTTGGGGATCACCAACTTGAACAAGGTTTGAAACATTTGTCCAAAAGCTTATTTCCCCCTAACTCAAGCACTAAGGGATCTCTCACAGATTATAGGAAATGCTTTATGGAATTATCAAGCCTTAAGGTGTTTCTAGCCAAGTGCTCTAATGGATAGAAATGTTGTGTCTTTCAAGTGAGCTATAGGCTCCTATTTATAGAGTTTGGAGGCACCCTTTGAATTTCAAATTCCACCAACCCCCATAGCTGTTACCAATGTTTAATTGGATTAATATGGAATTAAAAATGATATTTGGGTTTTTTAAGCTGTTCAACAAAGATTGAAAAAACTGAAAAAATTGGTCAGTTTTTGGCCTGTGGCCGCGGCCAGAGACATTAGTGTCTGCAGCCACTGGTCTCTGTCCCACAGGCCACAGCCATTGAATGTTGGTGGCCGCGGCCACCGACCAATTTCAGCACAAAAAAATGTGCTGTTTTTCCAAACGGTTCCAAACCCTCCCAAATGATTTTGTAACTCCCAAAACACATTATTGGGGTTAAAATTATATCTCTAACAGCCATATCACATATGACTTTATGAAATTCATCTCAATGTTGTGTAACAATAATTTTACACAATAAAGGGTAATATTTGGAAGTTACAAATTTGTAACACCAAATATGTTACATTATTTGGATATATCTCATATATCTAAATATTGTAACTCTCTATTATATGTTACAATATGTGACACACTTTGTCACATTTATTTAATCTAAAACATTATATAATAATATAATATAATATAATATAATATTAGATTATATTATAAAATAATATAACATTCCCCCACTAGATTAAATAGTTATCTATTGTAACACTTATTTAATCAATCATTATATTTTGAAATATAACATATCCCCCACTTGATTAAATAAAAACTCTCTCTTATAGGAGTCATTGCATTAGTGCATAAAGCAAAGTATTTTTCAACTTGAACTTGACTAAAGTGTAATTATCACAAAATTTGTCGAAAATTAGGTTGCACTAGGCATTGAACCATCTTTTTCATGATAACAAATCAGTGATAACACACACACCTTTGCGATGTTCACTTGAGACCTCTATGTATCGCTTTGCACCGTTAATGGCCATGTGCACTTTCCATTCATGGACGGTCTTGAGAATAATCCTAATTCTCATGAGAGGCGGCACCACCCCTAGGTCCATATAGGTAGAATTCTTACAGTATTTTGTTACCAAAAATACTTGTCTTTACAAGACTGAATTCTATTAAAAAACCTTTCGGTTTTAACCCTCCACTTGGTAACACACAAGTACTCAATATCTCAGATGGGACTTGTTTTGAGTACAACTAATATTCACTTGATTGACTTGTTATTACCTATTGAACCTAACACTAGTTGAATAACTAGTGTTAAGATAGGTTACCATCAATCGTGAATCTCTTTAGGGAGTTAAGTCCCATCCCTCGAGATGATGTAGCCACTAAATCCCTCGTTAGTGGCTTAGTGAAAGGATCCGCCACATTTTCACTTGTTCTCACATAGGATATTGAGATGACTCCTCTTTGAATCAATTCTCTTACATATCCATGTCTTAGACTAATGTGTCTAGACTTCCCATTATACACTCCGCTATATGCTCTAGCCAATGTCGCTTGGCTATCACAATGTATCGATATAGTAGATACATTCTCTTTGATTAAGGGAATCTCTATCAACAGATCCCTTAACCATTCGGCCTCTTTGCCCGTAGCAGCTAGAGTTATGAACTCTGCTTCCATAGTGGAATGAGATATACAGGTTTGTTTCTTGGAACCCCAAGAAATTGCACCTCCACCAATTGTAAATACCCAACTAGTTGTGGACAAGTTGTCCCCAAGATTGGATATCCAACTTGCATCCTTCTAATATCGAAGGAAATTTGGAGTAGTGAAGGCTTAGTCCTTTGGTTTTCTTGAGATAACCTAGGACTCTTCCAATTGCCTTCCAGTGATCCACACTTTGATTACTTGTAAACCTACTAAGTTTACTTACTGCAAATGCTATATCAGGCCCAGTACACTGGGCAGCGTACATTAGACTCCCTATAGCACTAGCATACTCCAATTGAGCCACCGCTCTTCCTTCATTCTTCTCTAGTTTTACACTATGATTGAATGGAGTATTGGCATCTTTAACCTTGAGATGGTTAAATTTGTTCAATACTTTCTCAACATAGTGGGCTTGCCCTAACGCAAAACCCCCACTATGTTTCTTTACTTTGATACCGAGTATGGTATCAACTTCTCCAAGATCTTTCATCTTGAAGGTAGATGATAGAAACCTCTTCGTTTCTTCTATCCCTTTCATGCTATTACTTAGAATAAGCATGTCATCTACATATAAGAAAACAATGATCACATATCCCTTACAAGTTTTGGAATACAAACACTTGTCTCCATTGTTATGTCTAAACTCATTAGACATGATGGCTTGATCAAATTTCTCATGCCATTGCTTAGGAGCTTGTTTCAATCCATATAAGGATTTTACAAGTCTACAAACTTTATGTTCATATTTTGGTAGGACAAACCCTTCGGGTTGTTCCATATAGACCTCCTCATTGAGGTCACCATTAAGAAATGCCGTTTTGACATCCATTTAATGAACATACAAGTTGTGTATAGAGGATAAAGCGAACAAAATTCTTATAGAAGTTGTTCTTGCAACAGGCGCATAGGTATCGAAATAATCGATACCCTCTTTTTGCCTAAACCCTTTGGCTACTAATCTAGCTTTAAAGGTTTGGATAGTGCCGTCAGTGTGGTACTTTCTCCTAAATACCCACTTACACCCGATTGGCTTAGACCCCGGTGGAAGGTCTACCAATTCCCAAGTGTTATTGGAAAGAATGGAATCCATCTCATCATTGATGGCTTCTTTCCAAAATTCACTATCTCTCGATTGCATAGCTTCTCTATAAGTCTTAGGATCATCCTCAATGAGAAGTACAATAGGAATTTTCCTAATGACTTCCTCTCTATTTCCTTCTACCATGTAGAATGAAATTCATTGAGAATCTATCTCATCCACTGCTAGACTTTTAGGATTTTTAAGCCTTTGACTTCTTCTAGGTTCAAAGGGTTGCTTTACATCCTTTTGAGAATTCTCCTCTTGAGAATCAACTTTGGATTTAGAAGCTTGAGAATTGTTCTCATATAACAAATTCTCCTTTAGAGATGTTGAAGATTAAGAATTGTTGTCACATAACATATTCTAAAAAATTCAACTTCTCTAGATTCAATCACAATATTAGACTCTAAGTCTAATAGCCTATAAGCTTTACTATTGTTGGCATAACCAACAAAAGCACACTTTAAGGCTCTTGAACCTAACTTTGTTCTATTAGGTTCGTTTTTCTTGCAATATGCAAGACACTCTCACACTTTGAAGTACCCTATGTTGGGTTTTCTTCCTTTCCATAACTCATATGGAGATATCTCATTTTTCTTCATCGGTATTCGATTAAGAATGTGACAAGCGGTTAAAAGTGCTTCACCCCATAAGTTGAAGTTCAACTTAGAAAACACCAACATAGAATTTATCATCTCTAGATAAGTCCTATTTTTCCTTTCGGCAACACCATTATGTTGTGGTGTATAAGGTGTAGTGCACTCATGAATTATACCATTCTCTTCACAAAATGTATTGAAATCATTTGAGAAGTACTCTCCTCCTCTATCACTTCTTAGCACCTTAATCTTTTTATTTAGTTGATTTTCAACTTCTAATTTATACAATTTAAAAGCATCAAAAGTTTCATCTTTATGCTTTAAAAGAAACACATAGGTATATCTACTAAAATCATCTATAAAAGTAAGAAAATACCTTTGACCACCTCTAGTTAAAACACCATTTAATTCACAAAGATCACTATGGATTAAATCTAGTAAATTAGATGATCTTTCTACACTAGGAAATGGTTTCTTAATCATTTTTGCCTTAACACATGTTTCATATTTACCATAGTTTTTAATATTGCATGCAATCATACCACATTTTACTACTCTTTTCATGGTTGAAAAACCTATATGCGATAGTCTAAGATGCCACAAAAATAAAAAATCATACTCAACAATATAGGCGAAATTAGCACTTTTATTGATAACATTGAAAGGCACATCATTGGTGCACAATTTAACCATTCCCTCACAAGAGTACCCTTTTCCAAAGAATACATTTGATTTGGTAAGTATAATTTACCGGACTAAAAAACGGCTTTAATGTCGGGCTTGCCAAGCAAATCACCACTTACTAAGTTTCTACTCATTTCGGGAACATAAAGTACATTCACTAATGTAACTTTCTTGCCGGAGGTGAAGTAGACTTCAATTGTACCTTTGCCAAGTACCTTGGATTTTCCCTCATTGCCCATTTGTATCTCATGGTTTCCCTTTGACTCTTCAAAGGTCTTGCACAATGATCTGTCATAGGTGACATGGATGGTGGCACATGTATCATACCACCACCCTTTCACCTTGCCTTGGACCGCATTCACCTCACTAAGGGTAGCAACTATGTTTTCCTCTTGAGTTGCGTTCACCTTAGGTCCTTGTTGCTCTTTTCTATGCCTACACTCTCTAGCATAGTGACCCTTTTTCCCACACACAAAGTAAGGACCTTTCTCACCCTTAAACTTGTTTGGGTTGGTTTTTGGACCCAAAGGTTTCTCATTACCCTTTTTCCCTTTGTTTTTGGGATGTTTTGGTTGTGACACTGCATTTTCTTTGGAAGTCTCTCCATTAGACCCCTCCACAAGTTTATCTCTACATATCGATTCCTTTTCGATTCGAATATGCTTTTGGATCTCCTCCAAAGAATAATCCTCATTTTTATGAAGGATTCTTTTCCTATAGCCTTTCCAAGTTGGTGGTAATTTAGCCACTATAGTACCAACTTGAAAGGCCTCGGGAAGCTCAATCTTTAACACTTTCAATTTGTTAACAATAATTTGCAATTCATAAATTTGAGGAAGAATAGGTTTATCACCAAAAAATTGAAATCGAAGTATTGAGATATCAAAAACTTTTTGGTAGCTTCCTCTTCCGCCTTAAACTTTTTCTCAAGTGCATCCCATATCTCCTTGGCCGATTTGGTCTCAATGTAGAGGTCATAGAGCCTATTAGAAAGGGCATTAAGGATATGAGCCCTACAAAGGAGATTGTCCTCCTCCCTCTTCCTTCTCTTCTCCACATCCTCGGGAGTGTCTTTGTCAGATGGCTCGGCTAGAGGTGCTAAGGATGACTCAAGGATGTAGGCTATCTTGTGTGTTGTCAAAAGGAATTTCACCTTGTCTTGCTACCTAGTGAAATTGGATCCATCAAATCTATCCAACCTCACTAGGTCTTGGTTCATGATCTTGATGGTCTCACCTTGCATTGAAACAAACAAGGGATAAGCTTTTGAATGTTAGGAACTCTATAACTGAAAATACAAATAAAATAAAGAACAAGAAGAAGAGAAGAAGAATAGAATAGTGAAAATACAGCTCAAAGCAAAATATTACAAGTAAAGTAAAAGTGTTTGAAATAAAGAAAAGAAGATAACAACTCAAAACAAGAAATACAAATGAAAAAAAGAGAAGAATATGAAGATGAAGAGAAATAGAGTAGAAAGAAAGAACAAACAAACTAAATAGAAACAACTCTCACTCACACTACCAAAGTGAAGAGTGTTGGGGATCACCAACTTGAACAAGGTTTGAAACCTTTGTCCAAAAGCTTATTTCCCCCTAACTCAATCACTAATTAAGGGATCTCTCACAGATTATAGGAAATGCTTTATGGAATTATCAAGCCTCAAGGTGTTTCTAGCCAAGTGCTCTAATGGATAGAAATGTTGTGTCTTTCAAGCGAGCTATAGGCTCCTATTTATAGAGTTTAGAGACACCCTTTGAATTTCAAATTCCACTAACCCCCATGGCTGTTACCAATGTTTAATTGGATTAATATGGAATTAAAAATGAGATTTGGGAGTTATTTGAGTTTTTTAAGCTGTTCAACAAAGATTGAAAAAACTGAAAAAATTGGTCAATTTTTGGCCTGTGGCCACGGCCACTGGTCTCTGTCCCACAGGCCGCGGCCACCTACCAATTTCAGCACACAAAAATGTGTTGTTTTTCCAAACGGTTCCAAACCCTCCCAAATGATTTTGTAACTCCCAAAACAAATTATTGGGGTTAAAATCATATCTCTAACACCGATATCACATATGGCTTTATGAAATTCATCTCAATATTGTGTAACAACAAATTTACACACATAAAGGGTAATATTTGGAAGTTACAAATTTGTAACACCAAATATGTTACATTATTTGGATATATCTCATATATCTAAATATTGTAACTCTCTATTATATGTTACAATATGTGACACACTTTGTCACATTTATTTAATCTAAAATATTATATTATAATATAATATAATATTACATTATATTATAAAATAATATAACAATAAATAGGACTCTATTTGTCTTCTTCTTTTTTACTTTCACATTCAAAATTTCAGAGAGAAAAAACCAGAAACCTTTTTGCCCATTTCTTGCATGTTCTCCAAGCCGAAAAGACAAAGCAACGTTGGACTCTTTGATTGTGTGAGATCATATTTGCAGCCGCTTATACAATCATCATTTTTTCTATTTTCTCCGATCGTATTGTGTAAGTTTTCTGTTCATAGCTTCGTAAGTCCGTATCTTTACATTGGTTTTTCCATGCATGTCTATGTTGTTGCACTATTGGTCCATTCATTAGTTTAACGCACTAGAATGTTTTGGCTGACAAATATTAGTGTAATAACCTGTAATTTTTTTTAATTTTTTTATTGTGTTTTATGTAAACATTATTCTGTGAATTAATTTTTTTTAAGAGTATGAATAATAATTAAAATAATATTTGGTGAATATTATTTTAATTAAAGAAATGTGAGTTGATCGCTATAGACCATAGTGTGGGGACTTAGATGTGAAATAAATCTAAGATGGACATCTTGTTAAAAGAGTTTAAGTATATGATTTTACGTGTTTGGAATTCACATAAAATCTTAGAATTATTTTAGACTATGAATTTGTAACTTTTTCCCTAAGAGTCTATGATTTGCACAAGATGAATTTTATGGGATTAAAGTGGTGATTTTATGTTGAAAGGATTCACATAAAATCATAAACATAAACTTAAGCTAAAGTGAGACATTTTGGTATTTAGACTATAGTTTTTATTCAATTATTTTTAGTTATAATTTAATGCATTTTCTGAACAAATGCATGGGTTCGGCTGCACACACATATTGGCGGGATTTTTTTTTAATATTCAAGGCAGTTTTTAGAGGTTACAAGGGAGGGATTTGGAACCACTTTCCTTCCTCATTGGTTTCAGCCGTCGTTTCAAACTTGAGAGAAACTGGGAGAGGTTAGAGAGGAAGAACATTTTGTGTTCTTATAGAATACGACCACTTCGGGTCCAAGAAGGAGAAGTCAAGGTGAGTTTTTCTTTGGTTTTTCTTTGGGTTACAGACTTTAGACACATCCTTAGAGCCTCTGTTTTGATTGTAGAAGAAAGAAAGAGAAAGAAGGGAGTGTTATAGGGAGTTCGGTACAAGAATAGTCAGAAGAAAAATGTAAGTTCGAACCTACCTTTGCGTTGATTTTTCTCTTAGATTCTGAGAACCAAATTAATGTCAAATGGTTTTGTTGTGTTCATAGTGTTGTCTACTAAGTTGAGGAGAAGAAGAAACCACCAAGAACCGGCCACAGTAAGAGGTATATATTCATAGATTTCCTTCGTAGTTTTACGTTTCTCATTTTTCATCTTTGTTTCTTAGGATGGTGATGACTTTTTTAGACTGTTATGTATGGTTTTAATCAGTTTCTTGGGATTAGAAACACTCATTAAGATCTTGGGGATAGTATAATATATGTGGTCTTAAGATTTTAGAGGGTTTGGTGGTGGTTTAAGATTGAAGATGGTGGCTGGCCGTGCATGGAAGTACCACTTTGGGTGGTCACGCGTGGAGGCCGGTGGTAGTGATGTGGTGGTGCTAGTGGTGGCCGAAGTGATGAGCATGGTGGTCTATGGAGTGAGATCGTGGCTGCCATGGTGAGAAACCTTGGTTCGGATGACCATGGCTGAATATGTGATGAGGTTGATGAGAATGGGGTCACGTGCATGCATGTGTGGATGACCCAGCTGGTTACAAATGGTTACAAATTTGTAACCAAAAGGACAAAAAGTTGTATTTGGTCCCAAAACTTTAGGAAGTTACTGCAAGGCTTGTGATTAGGTATTCTAAGATCAAAATCTGATTATGGAGAATTAAGGATAAAAATTCTCTAGTTAATTGTCCAAGTATAATAATTTACAAGCTAGGCTCGAGAATTATTATGTAAGCTTCAAGAAAAATTCTAAGTTTGGAAGTTAGTTTCAAAGTTTAGATTTGATGACTTAGAACCTATGAAATATTTTCAAGGACTTAGAGAATATGTTAGGAAGTACAATATTACCGATTTTAAGTCTCAAGGTCAAGAGGTGGGCTCGGGGCTCGTGAATTGGACTCCAGCATCGGAAAACAGAATTTTAAGAAATAATTGGAGTTTTGACTTGCAATTTCGAACATGGCCTAGGATAAAATTATTTTTGGAAATAATAATTTTCTAAGTTGAGTTTGGGATTCTCAGAGGGGTATTATGGTCATTTTACCCCAAGGGCTCGGGTTTGGGCCAGGGTCGGGAATTTCAGTTTTGTTTTGTTTTGTTTTTTTTAAATTCCCTTATATATTTTAGAATCTTAGTAAGCATAAACTAAGACATATTGTCCCAATATGATTATAGGGTCTAAACGCGATCGGAAATACTCACAAAGACATAATTCACAAATGCTAAGGACAAGAGGTAAGGAAGTATACACCAAGAGTAACTTAGCTTGTTGTGATCTTAGTGAATTGTTTGCATGTTTGTATACTGCTGGTTAAATTCTAGTTGCTATATATATGTGTGATTATATGGCTGGATGCACATGATAGTACCCATCTATCGGGTTTGAATGTGCTTAGTGCAGTAAAGTTATCATGAATGCATGTGCAATGTTTGTGACTGTCAAGGGAAACCTTGTGAGGGTGGATCCGATGCAGCCGTGTAGTGGGGTTAGCTGTCCAGTCAGTAAAGTCATTGGGTTTTAGCGTAGTATACCCCTTTGGCACGGGAGGTGAGTATTCTCTGGGCCGCGCAGGCCACTCGGGGATCATGACCCCACAGATAACTCGATGGCTCAGTACAAGGCCTTGTGAGGGCGGATTCCCCATGCAGCCGTACAGTGGGGTTATCCGCCAAGTCAGTAAAGTCATCGTGTTTTAGCGGAGTGTACCCCTTTGGTACGGGAGGTGAGTATTCTCTGGGCCGTGGAGGCCACACTGGGATTAAAACCCCACAGATAACACGATGGCTCAGTTATATGTTTTCAGTATGTTACGCAACACTTTGACTTATGTGAATATGGTAGGCATGTTGCTCAGTTTGCAGTTTCTAGATATGCCTTTCTGTTATGCAAAGTTAGTTTTGGATAGTAGAATCATGAGTTGTAGCTAGCTTCGTTATTGAGCGTTATAGCTCATCAGTTACTCTGTGTGTGTAGGTAAGGGCAAAGCTTAAGGAGTTATGCAATGAGCCGGAGGGGATTCTATCTGAAGTATGCATACTGTGAAACAACCGACCTGCAGGGTTGTCAGGGTTCTCTTAAGTTTTCCGCTGAGTCCAGTAACAGATTTATCAATTTCATGTTTACTAGTTTATTTAAAGAAAGCCATGTGGATACAGGCTATTTCTTACGTTACTCATTTTGTTTTTAAAACTATGGGATCCCATCCAAATACTATTTTATTTCAAAGTAATCCAATGAAATTTTTTCTAAAGTTTACTTTAAAGTCTATTTAGTTCTTAACGTCCGATTTTGACCAAAGTTGATTGTTAGGGTCCAGTTGACCCCAGATAGTCATAGTCGTATTTCAGTGGATCTAGTTAAGAAAAAGTCGGGTCGTTACAATTAGATTTAAATTCTAACATTATTGGTTCCAAACTCCAGTTCATGCGCAAAAGACCCAAATGTGGTTCTCTCACTGAGTTTTTGAATTTCGGATGATATATCTTGCACACCAAGATATTGGGTACAAAATCAGGGTTTTTTAAAGAACGCACGATGCCCAAAAATATCACTTTTTGAGTAACCACCACTTTTTTCCCCTGATATATCGGGATTTTCAATAACATGTCCACCTTCCTTTATTTCGGTGGAATGCACGCTCTGAGACTGGCCTCATCCTTTGGATCGAGCTTGCCTAGTAGCCTCGATCATTTGAGCTTAGGTCTTCTATTTATCTCATTATTTCTTGTTCGCTTGGCCCTCACCCTTTTGCTTTCTTGTTAGATGCCGCAGAATTCGGGAAAGTGGTGGGGGTCTAAGATTGTGATTCCTTATTCACCCGCAACTCCGAGCCCGGAGTCTGCTTTCACTCGGAACCAGCGCTTGATCCAGGAGCACGAACTGAGGTGTGAGAAAGAGGACATTTGAGATCACTTTCGACGTCAGATAGACGAGGTCGAAGAAGGAAAAAGGAAAAAACTAAGAGTCGCCCTCTACCCAGATTCGGATACCGAGCCCAGACCGATTCCTCTCGATCCTACGCTCAAAGTGACAGTCGCTTTCAAGCCAGGTGATCTTCAATTCTCACTGATGGGGGAACCTTCTACCTTGCAGCCGACCTTGATACCTACCCCGAGAAACGAATTCTTCAAGGCCGAGCATTATTGGAGCTCGATCTCATCGCTAGGGCACATTACTGGCATTCTGGCCTTACACGGCATAGGACTGTCGAGCTCGTTGAGGTGTCGAGCTCCGACCTCCCACGAGCGAAGTTGCCACGCTTTGGGAGATGGGAATCCTGACAATAAGCTGAGGTATGAAGCTTGGAGCCAGGAGCACATGAAGGTGGGGGATGTTCTGCCTTTGAAGTCCATTTTTAACGGCTTCTTGGATTTCGTTGGGCTGGCTCCCTTCAAGCTCAACACCAATTCTTACAGTGTTCTGTCCATCCTGAGGTCGCTTTACCACGAGCTGAAGTGGGAAGGACCTTCGCCTAAAGAGATCTTATATCTCTTTTGTCTGAAAAGCAATCCCTCCCGAGCTCAGGGAGGAGACGACTTCTATTACCTTTCGATCTATCTCAAGGAGAAGAAGATCTTCGAGGATCTTCCCAACAATCCTTCAGACTTCAAGAAGGCCTTCTTCTAGACAGATGGCCTAGCTCCATCCCGATACTATTCGTTCAGGCGAATTCGTAAGTATCTCAAACTTCTTTCTTTTTTGTGCTCGAATTTTGTTTAGGCTCGTGCTTAGTTAAAATGTGTTTATTCTTCCAGCCAACTTCCACCGTCCTACTCCCACCAAGGAGATGAGAGAGCACAAGGAGGCACTGCTCCAACTCCCTTATGGTAGGAGGTCCCTCTCCTATCTCCTGCACGAAGACAAACTCCGAGCATGCAGCCTCTTAGAGAAGGATCAGTCCACATTTGACTGGTCAAATAAAAACTATGACCAGTGGGAGCTCGTACCTCTCCTAACCGGCAACCTTCCTCCGAGGAGAAATGCAAGGCCTCCATCTCCAGCTCAGCATCGCGTGAGTCCGCAATCGGGGAATGAGGCCAACGATGAAGCCTTGAGCTCGAACTCGAGTGACAGAGGTACAATCATCCTTAGCTCAGATTTGTGGTCTCCCTTACTACTAAAGCATAAACCCGATAGATTAATACTATGTAAGGACGATAGGAACCATTTCTATGTATGGTCTTGGGTAGATAAGAGGGTACATAGGTTCGATAGCTGGCTTGGGAAATATGACACCATGTATAGTCTGAACGAGGTATGGGACGAAATAGCCGTTCAATATGGGACTAATGACTATAGAGACCTTTCGAGGTTGACTTCCACTTATAGGGGAGGTACTCCCCCCACTTCCTCTGAAGATGGGTGAATTACGTGGTCGCCGAGCATGAGCTCGGGGGAGAGTTCCAGTTAGGTTTCTCTCCACTTGTCTTTTCATTCCTTGTCTGACTGCATCTTGCTAACTAATTTTGTTTTGGGATATCTCATAATGCGATGTGAATGTGCAGGTGATATGGATTTCGACCTCGACAACGTACTGGCCAGCGGCGGAGCCCAAAGGAGTAAGCGCCCGAGGGGTCGCGGAAATCAGATTGACCTGCTAAGGTCCTTAAGAGGACTGAGAAGACACCTCCTCCACCGGCTCCAACTGCTTCGAGCCCAACTTTGATTCCCGCTCCTCCTGCGATCTGGGTCAACCCCATGCTTGGCCCACCTCCGAAAAAACCCTCAGCCTCAAGAACACACCAGCTTTCGATTTCTACTCACGTCGATGAGTATGTGATTGATAACGCAGCCGGACCTCACGAGGCTACGCTTGGCTCGGACGTTCTGTCTCGGGTGGGCCAGAGTTTTGGCAGCTTCGACGCCCCCTCATTGGCAGTTCTTAAATAATACTTGAGAATGCAACACTCTTTATGAGAAGAGCATCAAGCTCACTGCTGCGGTAATCTTTCTCATCTCGCTACTAGATGTATTTATACATGTTTCATATTCTAATTTGATTTCTTTGTATGCCAGACTCTTGCTGTCTCTGCTCAACTTAACTATAAGTTGAACAACGAGGTCCATTCGAGCATGGATTTTCCTCAGGAGTCGAAGGATCTCCAAATAAAGCTCAGTGATGAGCTCAAGGCCACAAAGGCAAAGATTGAGGCAGAAGCTGAGCAGCTAAAGGCCAAGACAACCGAGCTTGAAGAGCTGAATGCCTGGCTCGCGGATTTTGAGAAGATAAATGCCCGGGTCACGGAGCTTGAGAAGATCAATGCCAAGCTTGAAGAAGAGAAGGCCGCCACTTTCGAGATCATGGAGGGTGAAATGAATCGTCTTCTTGAAGAGTTTAAGGAGAAGAAGGATCGGGCAGTCGACCTGGCCATGTATAGAATCTGGGCCAATAATGTCGACCTCGACACCAGCTTCTTAGGCCCCCTTGAGGCAAAACTTGTGGCTAAATGGCAATCTCGGCTCGATGAGGAGGAGGCTGCTCGGGATGAGGCAGAGGGAGCCGGAGAGGATGTTGATGCTGAGAAGGCCAAGGAGAATGCTCCTCCTTCCTAAATCTTGCTTCGGGGCTGCGTCCCTCTGATTATCTTGTAATAGTCTTTGTGTTTGATTTTTTACTTTTTATGCCCCCGGGGCCAAGACAATTCTATAGCTCGTGAAAGAGCTGCCTTTTTACGAGCTATTTTCGAGCTCAGACTTATGATATTTGAGATATCATTTTTGACTTTATTTTAATATATTTGCTTTACATTTCTTGGGTCGAAATATTTCGCGCATTTTATATTAAAGTGTTCTATATGGCTGTTTATTCATACAAACATATGGTGGATTTAAGCTCGAGGTTCAATGCATTCATGCACAGTTTGCTCGAAATATCCGCATCTGATCTCATTATTTGTCAAGGTCGAAGATTGTTTTTACCATGCACCCAAAAGTACTTATATGGTGTGTAATGCAAATGGCTTAGTTATATCTTATTTTTTTAGTTACTTTTTCTCGTCCTCGGTTAGCTCCCCGAGGTTATGAAGTCGAAGCTATCGTTTTGCAAGATACTCCAGCCTCGATCTCGACTTAATGCAAAGTGGGTTTGTGTTCCAACTTACTGTCGATTAGTTTTAGCTGGTTTGTTCCAAACCTACTAACGCCGTGCTTGGTTTGTAATCCATACACTTATATTTTTAATCTAGTTCGCATATTTGGTTACATCCAAACATTTTTATCTTTTGATAATTAGGTTATGTCGAAACTTTCTTAGTTCGCGCATTTGGTTGCGTCCAAACACTTATATGTTTTTGATAGTTTGGTTATATCCAAACTATCTTAGCTCGCACATTTGGTTATATCCAAACACTTATATACTTTTTGTATATGCTATTTTATTTTTTCAAGCTGATGGTATATGTACCACTAATGCCCCCTTAATATCCTATGAGTGTGACCATAGGTTATTTAATTAAGAGAGATTGCAAAAAATACAACATATTAAAATGAAAATCAAACTGTATTTGAATAATTCAATAATAGGAAAATAGTACAGACAAACAAGCATGGTTATAGGTGACATCATTCCTACACTATTGATAGTAAGGTCGTCGATGTTCGCCATTCCATGCTCATGGTACCAAACTTCCATTCAATCTTGCCAACTTGTATACATTGGGTTGGATGACTGATTTGATCTGATAAGGTCCTTCCCAATTTGGCCCGAGCACGCCAACTGCTGGATCCTGTGTTGCCAAGAATACACGCCTCAGTACCAAATCTCCTACGTCGAATTTTCTATCTTGAGTTCTTTTATTGAAATACCGGGTAGCTCTCTGTTGGTATGTAGCATTTTTTAGCTGAGCTTTGTTCCTTCTTTCTTCAATCAGGTCCAGACTTACTTTGAGTTGGGATTGGTTCGAGGCTTGGTCATAAGCAAGGGCTCGAATTGTGGGAATTTCAACCTCGATTGGCAACATAGCCTCGCAACCATATGCCAGAGAAAATGGGGTATGTCCTGTTGAAGTACGGGCTGTGGTTCTATATGCCCACAGAACTTGGGGCAATTCTTCGGGCCATTTCCCATTAGCTTCTTCCAACTTTTTCTTTAGTGAACTCTTTAGGGTTTTATTCATAGCTTCGACTTGGCCATTCACTTGGGATGGGCCACAGATGAGAAGCTCTTTATTATCCCATTGTTTTCGCAAAAGTTGGTGAACAGGTCGCTATCAAATTGAGTACCGTTATCGGACACAATCTTCCTTGGCATCCCATATCGGCATATGATGTTCTTTACTACGAAGTCCAGGACTTTCTTCGAGGTGATGGTCGCCAAAGGTTCGGCTTCGGTCCACTTCGTGAAGTAATCTACGATGACTACTACGTATTTCACTCCGCCTTTCCCAGTCGGCAATGAGCCTATGAGGTCGATTCCCCAGACTACAAATGGCCATGGGGAGGTCATCATAGTTAGCTCGGAGGGTGGAGCTCGATGTATTGTGGCGAACCATTGGCACTTATCACACTTCTTGACGTAGTCGAACGAATCTGCTTTGATGGTAGGCCAGAAGTACCCCTGGCGTATGATCTTCTTGGATAGGCTATGCCCCCAGTTTTGTCTCCACAGAATCCTTCATGAATTTCCTCTAGGATTTTCTTATCTTCGGGTGGAGCCACACATCAGAGTAGCGGCATGGAATATCCTCGTCTATATAGATTTCCATCTATAATGGTATACCTGGGGATCTGATACATCAGTTTTTGAGCCTTGGTCTGTTCTTCTGGGAGAATGTCGGTCTCAAGGTATTCAACTATCAGAGTCATCCAGGTTGGCTCAGAATTGATCATGCAAACCTCCTCCTGCTCAGGCTCGATAATATTGGGCATCGTGAGATGTTCGATCGGCACGACATTTAGTTCGTCGACCTCTGTAGAGGTAGCAAGCCTGGCTAAGGCATCTGCGTTCGAGTTTTGTTCTCGGGGGACCTGTTCTATCGCATAGAACTCAAAATGCTCCAGTACTGCTTTTGCCTTTCCTAAATACGTAGCCATTCTCGTACCATGAGCCTGGTACTCCCCTAAAATTTGATTAACCACCAGCTGGGAGTCACTGTAGCAATGTATCACTTTGGCTTTGAGTTCCTTGGCTATACGAAGTCTTGCCAGTAGAGCCTCGTATTCGGCTTCGTTGTTCGACGCTTCGAAGTCAAATCTCAAAGCGGAGTGAAATCGACTTCCTGCTGGGGTGATCAGAATTACACCTGCTCCCGATCCATTTTCATTGGAAGACCCGTCAACATAAAGTTTCCACAGCTCGCGGGCCGGGGTTATAACTTCATCGTTGGTCACTCCAGTACACTCCACTATGAAGTCTGCCATGGCCTGTCCTCTTATGGTCATCCTCGGATGATAAGTGATCTCGGATTGTCCGAGTTCAACGACCCATTTTAGCAACCGGCCCGAGGCTTCTTGCTTGGACAAGACTTGTCTTAGTGGATGATCGGTCAGTACATGGATGGGGTGCACCGAAAAATAAGGCCAGAGCTTTCGAGATGGGTGGATTAGGCTGAGAGATAACTTCTCCATCAAGGGGTATCTTGATTTTGCCCCCAGTAACCTTTTACTGACATAATATACAGGCCTTTGCACTTTCTGTTCTTCTCATACAAGTATCGCGCTAATGGCGTGCTCGATCGTAGCAAGGTATAGGTATAGAACTTCTCCTGTGATTGGTTTTGACAAGATGGGGGGTTCCGCGAGGTGCTTCTTGAGCTCCTGAAAGGCTAACTCACACTCCTTCATCCATTCGAATTTCTTGCCTCCCCTCAAAAGGTTGAAAAATGGAAGACAACGGTCGGTAGATTTTGAGATAATTCTAGTTAGCGCCGCCATCCTACCAGTCAAACTTTAGACATCCATATGCTTTCGAGGTGAGGGCATATCAATCAGAGCCTGGATCTTGTCTGGATTTGCTTCTATTCCCCGGGCATTTACAATGAAGCCTAGGAATTTTCCCGAAGATACCCCGAAAGAGCACTTCTGGGGGTTGAGCTTCATGTTATATCTCTGTAACATGGCGAAGCATTCTTCGAGCTCATTCACATGGGTATTGTTATGCTGAGATTTTTAACTAACATATCGTCAACATAAAATTCCATGTTATTACCTATTTGCTCGGAGAACATCATGTTTACGAGCCGCTGGTAAGTGGCTCCAGCATTCTTGAGTCCGAATGGCATGACGTTGTAGCAACACAACCCTTTGTCTGTCAAAAAACTCGTATGCTCTTGGTCAGGGGCATGCATGGAAATCTGGTTATATCCATAATAGGCGTCCATGAATGACATAAGTCCATGCCCTGCCGTGGCATCTACGAGCTGGTCGATCCGAGGTAAGGGGAAGCAGTCCTTAGGACAGGCCTTATTAAGGTCTGAGTAATCGATACAGGTCCGCCATGTCCCGTTAGGCTTCGGGACCAGCACCGGGTTGGCTACCCAATCGGGGTAAAAGGCATCTCGGATGAATCGATTTGCTTTCAACCTATCGACTTCCTCTTTTAGGGCCTTCTTCCTGTCGTCATCCACTAGTCTTCGCTTTTGCTGCTTCGGAGGGAAGCTTTTGTCGATATTCAATGTGTGGCTCACTACATTCGAACTTATCCCTATCATGTCTGAATGTGACCATGCGCAAACATCCTGGTAATTTTTCAAAAAGAAAATTAATTGCTATTTCGTTTCTTCAGGAAGGTTTTTCCCTACCTTTACTGTCTTCAGGGGGTCTGCTTTCTCGAGCCTGACCTCTTCAAGCTCTTCCAATGGTTCGAGGTCAGCTCTTTCCTCTATTCTTGAATCGATTTCTTCGTCTATTTCAAAGACTGTTCCGTCTTTATTCTGAATTATGATGAGTGTTTGTGCACTCATCTGCTTCTTTCCTCTAATAAAAATGCTATAGCATTCCCTTCCTGCTAGCTGGTTTCCCTTCAGTGTCCCGATGCCACTAGAACTCGGGAACTAGATGGCCAAATGCCTCATCGACGAAACTGCCCCAGCCCTACTAGGGCGGATCTCTCGAGCAGCACGTTGTAGGTCGACGGCAGGTCCACTACTACGAATTCCATCATCCTTGTTGTTGAGACTGGGAAGTCTCCCAAGGTCACAGGGAGTTTGATGGAACCCATACAGGAAATCCATTCTCCTGAAAAGCCGTACAACATCGTTGCACAGGCCTTTAGGTAACAAAGCGCGAGTCCCATCTTTTCTAAGGTGGCCTTGTAGAGGATGTTCACTGAGCTCCCATTATCGATAAGAACTCGGTGAACCCTCTTGTTCGCGAGTTGAAGAGTGATGACCAGTGGGTCGTTGTGAGGAAATTGGACATGGGACACATCATCCTCAGTAAAGGTTATGGGCTGAGATTCAACCTTTTGGTATTTCAGAGCTCTAGGTTCGGGTTCATAAGGGGACCCGTCGCCAGTTTTTAGCTCATTCACATATCGTTTTTGGGCGTTCTTGCGCGATCCTGCGAGATGAGGCCCGCCCGAGATGGTTACAACATCTTCTCCATCAATCGGAGAGGGTCTCTCGTCTTCCCTTACTTGGGAATTGTTGTTTTGGGTAGGCAGTAGTGCAGCTGTCCTCTGGCTGGTAGAAGCCTGATTATTGTTCTGGTTCCTTACATACTGCCTGAAGTATCTTCTTGAGATCAGACCTTCGATCTTGTCTTTTAGCTGCCTGCATTCATCAGTAGTGTGTCCAGTATCTCTATGAAATCTGCAGTACTTACTGGAGTCTCTCTTGGGTTTTTGGTTTCTCATGGGGTCTGGATGTCTGAAAGGGACTTGGTTTTCATTAGCCAGGTAAATATTTTCTCGAGACTCGTTGAGCTCGGTGTACACCTTGTACACGGAGAAATACCTTTCCCCTTTCTTCTTCTTTCCCCCTTCTGCCTCGGGGCTACTTCCTTCATTCTTCTTTCTTTTGGAAGGGTTTTCTGCAGGGGGTTTCAAGGCTGATGGGTCCGCTGAGGTCGAGGCAGAGTTTAAGTTTGTCATTGTAGTTATGGGCTAAGAGGCCATATTCAGCGTTGACCTCGCCTCCTCTACATTGACAAACCTCTGAGCTCGTCGATTAAACTCGGCTATGGACCTCATAGGCTTCCTCTGTATATCTTCCCAGAGGGGACTTCCCGGCATTACCCCAGCTCGGATGCCCATTAAATGGCCGATGTCGTCTACATCACGAGCTCGAGTGACTTCTAGATTGAATCTTGTAAGGTAGCTCTTCAACGTTTCATTTGGTTGTTGCCGGACATTGGTCAAGGCAGATGCCTCGGGCCTTATCCAACCATGGCTCTAAATTTCTTCTTGAAATTTCTCGATAACTGATCCCAAGAAGCAATTGAATGCCTTTTATATTTTTCGAACCAATTTTTTGCTGGTCCTGTAAGCGAAGCTAGAAACAGCATGCATCTGAGCTCGTAGCCCACATTACTTGCTCTCATAATAGTGTTAAACGTACTTACGTGATTGTAGGGGTCGGATTTCCCTTCAAATGGTGGGACATGAGGAATCTGAAACCCTTGAGGGAATAGAGTGCAAGAAATATGGGGAGCAAATGGTTTGAGTTCTACATCAGACTCTTTGTCCCGATCCCGTCCTCGCTCATTCTGCAATAGCCCAAATGCTCTTTCTAGTTGATCAATTCTCTCCTGGACTGGATCCACGGGGGGTCTAACCTGAAATTGGTTATCGTTGATCATAATTCCAGGTTCGCGCCTTCGCATGGGATCCTTACGCCCATTTAGGTGATCTCTCAGGTTTGGGTTCGAGGGGTTACCGCTACCCCGATTCTGATTTAGGTGTTCCTGTAAATCAGGGTGGTCCCTTTGGTTCCCAGTATTTTTACGTCCTTGGTCATACATACTGACTGATCTGGTGTCCCCTGAGCCTTTGCTAGCGAGGCTCGCTACATGGTTGTTTCGAGATGGGTTCCTTTCAGGTTTTCTCGTCTCGATAGTGTGAGACCGAGACATTTGGCTTCTCGTAGGCTGGGCGCCTCTTTGTTCTCTAGCAGCTTCTCCATTCCCCTACTTCCGTCCAGCCCGTCTTTCCCTATCACCCTGAGTCGGTTGTGTGTTTCTCCGAGGCAGTGAGGGATATCTTATCGGCGACAGAGGGTGCCGTATGGGTGATGGTGACTGCCACCCATTTCGGGGTCTGGAAGGTCTCGAATTGGCCTGTGCTGGCTCGGGAATGTTCTGTGCATCACCAGGATTCCGAGTCTGAGCCTCTGTGGGGGCTCGATTATTCCCAGTTTCGGCTGGAAACTCAATAGTCGAGTCAACAGGAGCGCCAGCCCGGGTGTTTCTTTGGGGCCTCGAGGGAGCAGGCTGTTCTGCCGGTAGCGGAGGTTGTTCCGTTCTTCGTGTGGCAGCATTTTTGCGAGGTCGCCCACGAGGCCTGTGGGGAGGAACATGAACATCTCGTGGAGGTGGGGCTTGGACCTCAGGCGGAGGTGGGGGCTGAGCCGCCTGTGCCTCCGCAGCCAATCTAGCTAGCTCCTCGTTACACTTCTTGGCCTCCACCGACTGCTTTCTCAACTGACGGTTTTCGAGTTCCACAATGGGGACATATCGCTCAGGGTTATAGTACATGTCCTTGTCTTCCCTGGGGGCCGGTGGTGCAGGAGGTCCTCGAGAGTGAGAGGATCCACTTCTCTCCTCTGGCTCCGGATTCATCATCAGCTGTTTCCCAGGGTGCTGCGGATAGCTAACTTCTTCTTCAGGAATATTAGGATCATTCGCGGCCATAGCTGTTTAGGGAGGCTTCTTCGACTGACTAGACTCAGATTCGTATTATTTAATGCTCTCAATGAAAGCACCAAACTGTTGACGCCGCTTTTTGTCAACTTAAATCGTAGAGCAATTAAACAATATGAACTCCGGTGCGAATGAATAATATAGTGGAACAATAAGGTTTTTACGTGGTTTAGCAGTTAAATCTGCCTAGTCCACGAGTCTATGTTATTAAGACTTGGAGTTTTCTGGAAATCCTTCAGAGATGAATTACCCAGAGTTTTCTCTCAAGATATCAGATGATCTGTCCTCTCCAAGTGATCATTACCTCTCTATTTATAGAGAGGTTACATAGTTCATTCCCACATATTTCGGGAAGAAACTTCTGCATATTAATTCAAGTAATTACATTAAATTCTGTAACTCCTATATATAAGGAAACATCCCCTTAAGATCCGGAAACAGATAACAAACTTGTTAATATCCCTTTAATGTTGGGATGTTACAACAATAAATATATTTAAACATACAGAATGCATTATATCAGATGACTCATCGAATCTCCGAGGCCAGCAACTAGCATCGTGTCAATCAAGGCTTACGGACTTGTTACGAAGTGTCCATCTTATTCCAGGACCTGCTCGGAGTAGATAAATACCATCGAGGCTGTCACATTCGAGCCTGTACCTTTTAAGCTCGGACTACTTGATTCAAAGGCACTCGATAACGGATGTACCCCGATGCTATGCCCTTTCGAGCCTAGGAAGAATCTTGAGGTTACATATCTTCGAGATTGCCATCTTACTTCGAAGGTTTTACAACTGGATCATAAACATGTATTTCCTTTATCTCGAGCTCATACTTGACGAGTCCAGCTTTCGAGGTCATAATTTCTGGTCTCGAAATCTGGGTGTAACATGATGATATCGATTACTTGTGTGTTTAGGGGAAATTTGGGTGAATTTGGAATTGCGACTGCACTCAGTGAATTTGACTGACTAAGCTACATGCATGCCTTCTTTGTGAAGATTAAGTCACATATAGTTATGAATTTGATGTTTTAGAAAATGATTGGAAGAATTCCGATGAATGACCATTTTTAATAATTAATGGTATTTTTCTTGAATTTATATAGATGAGCAAATTATGGAATTATTTATTGTTTTGAAAGTTTAAAAAAAATCTAAGGTGAATGACTGGGGACATAATATACATATATTAAATCTATACCATTCCGAGAGGAATTGAATAATGGTTCTCTTAAGAGTTATCTTTTTTAATTGAAAGGTTATTGAGCTCAACTTTATAAATTAGTATATGGATTAACCTTCATTAGTAAAGTTAGTAGTACTTAAGGAAACAAGAAATAATTAAAGAGCTCAAACGGTGATCTTATCCATACTTTGATTATGAACCATTAATAAATGATTGAATTGTATGTAATGATTAAATCGATGGACACTTTTTATCTTTAAAAAGTACTCAATAAATAATGTGTATAATTGAAAGAGAATAATCTCATATTTTTAGTGGAATAATATTGAAATTAATAAATTAAGCTTATTATATTAAAGATTTTTAATTAATAATCTAAATTTATTGGAGTTTGAAATTATAGGTCCATAGGTCCCCAAGATGGCTCTGTAAGCACTATTCAAGGTAAGAGTTGAAACTAGCAAAAATCAGGGAAAGGCAAATTTGGAAGAAATTTGATCTTCAAGGTCAAATATAAAATTGAGATAAATAAATTAATTTTTAAAATTAATTAATTACTTGAATTTTTGAAAATAATTGTTTAATTATAATTGTAATTTTCAAAAAATGCCATTTAAATAATTAGAATAATTAATTTTATTTATTTAAATAATGTGAAAAGATAAATCAGATAATTCAAAATTATTTTAATTATTTTAAAATTTATTCATTAATTACAATATTAATATGATAAAATTAGTTATCAGGTTTTAGATATTCTTGAATAAATAAATAAAATTTGTTAAGACACATTCCCTGCAAATAGCATGTGTTACACGCCAACCACAGTTCTTGCACTGTGGCTAGCGTGTAATATTCAAGACCGAGTCTTTGATATTTTTATTTATTTAATTTGATAATTTTTTATATTTGAATTTTAAATTTATTATTCTTTTTGTTATCCAAAAAACAGGCACGAATGACGTGGCAAGTGATTTATGGACACGTGGCTGACACCTGGCAGAATTCTGCTAAGGTATCGACCAATAAGAGAAATGGCAAACAAAAGGCAGCCGAAGTTTACCTGCGTGTCTCATGATACTTTTATAAAGATCTTAGTCAATCCCGAGATTGACTCCCATGATTTCCTGAGTATCCGATTATTTAGGAAAGAATATCTGTAACAAATTAATGTAATCCCCCTTGAGCCTATAAATAGAGAAAGATAGCTCAAGGAAGGGACTTTTGGCTTTCGAATTATTTGAGGCTAGAGTGATTCTATTTGATATATTGTCTTGTTCTTCAGAGGTTGATGAAACTCATTGAACCCTAGTTATTTGATCACTCCTTTGAATCATATATCAATAACAATTCAAGTGGACGTAGGTTGTTACCAGATTCTGGGGCCGAACCACTATAAACTCTTGTGTTCTTTATTGTTTTTTGTCATCACATTCATTTCAACGTGTTTGTCCACATCAAGCAAATTTGACTCCGTGTCAGTTGGCCAAACTCAGGGTCAACATTCTGGTGCTTTCATTGAGAGCTTGATACATTATCGTTGAAAGATCAATGGCGAAAACTACCAAGAAAACTAGATAGGCGGCCGGCGCTGCACCATCTCACCCGCCTCCTCCTCCTCCTCCAAACATGACTGAGGATGAGCCACATTTGGAATTCGATGAGGAGGAAATGGATTCTAAGACGCTGAAAAATACCCTAGGGGTATTGCAGGATGAACTGGCCAATCTGAGGGCCAGCCAGGAAAGTGCTGCCAAAATTATGGCATGGCAGCAACAGGAAATTGAACGGCAACGCCTGGAGCTGAGTGAAAGACAGGCAGAGATGGACCGTCGCCAGAGGGAGGCCATGGCAGCCCTCAAAGCAGCCCTACAGCTGGCTAGGAACCAGGCTGCTCCTGCCTCGCAGCCATCAACCTACGAATGGGCCGCCACAAAGGGGTCCTAATCCAAGCCCGCCTATCCAGCCCTCGAGCCCACAAAGGCCCGAGCAGCCACCGATGCCTCAGGACGATGTCCCGCTAAGAGACCTGAAGCACATCCTCTATCCCAAGCTGGTCGCGGAAATCCCCCGCAACAGAGGCAGAATAGGGCTGGGCAGCCGCCTCGCAGTCCTAGACGCTATAGGGGCGATGAGCCAAACCCTCAGAGCAGAGGACAGCGTCCTCCTGGTAACAGAAGGAACTCAGATTCAGGCTCTGCGGTTCGAGGCCCCCCATGGCATGATAATGCACGGGGACCTACCGACCAACGCAGGCCACCCTCTAACGCTCAGGAGGTTCCAGCCCGAGAAGGCAACCGAGGTAACAGTCGATCCCACCATAGCCAATAAGATTCAGAGATGGCCATGGTTATAACGAGGCCAACTCAGGTAGAGGAAACGCCGATCGGAGGAATGAAGAAAGAGGTGGGGGCCGAAGCCTGCCACCTGGGGATGACCAACCCGAAAGACGGGACGCTGGGGGGCAGCCAAGACAAAATAACGTCTTCAACCGGCTCGAAGCTAGCGAGCAGCGGAGGAGAGACGAGGATTTGAGAGACGTACTCAACGATCGCCGGGGGCGGCACGATGAGTGCGTCCCCCCAGCACCAGAGGCCCCGGCGATTCCTGGCGCCGTGCAGGCCCAGATAGATGCCCTCAACCAGGCAGTGCAGCAGCTGGTCGGGGGAAGAACATCTTATATCGACCATGATAGGAGAAAGGGCACTCCTTTCATCCAAAGGATAGCTATGGCAGAAACTCCTAGCAAGTTTAAGATGCCTACACTTCCGAACTTTGACGGGTATGGTGACCCGGTATCTCACGTCAACAAATTTGAGATACAAATGGACATTTAGAAAGTGTCCAAAGATTTTCGGTGCAGGATCTTCCTTGCAACACTTTCTGATGCCGCACAGGAGTGGTTTTTCAAATTCCCTCCTGCAAGTATAGTTTCCTGGGAAATGTTCGTGGAAGAATTTTACGGACAGTTCTATGTGGGTCGTGTGCACCCGACTGAGGCAAATCAACTGGTCGAAATACGCCAGCAAGATGGAGAGCAACTGAAGGACTACGTCCAGCACTTTATGCGAGCAACTGCTGGGGCAAAAATAGTGGGAGACGAGGGCAAGATGATGGCCATAACCGCAGGAGTTAAGCGCCGCACGCCTCTATGGGACAGCCTCAGAAAACATGGGGTCAGAACTACCCAGGAATTTTTGGATTGAGCTGATCGATATATCAAGCTCGAGGATGCCATCGCCAATGAAGGGAAGCCCCCAAGCAAGGACAAGGGGACTGCCGAGCCCGCCAATGGGTCTAAACCCAACGGCAATGGCAAAGGCAACGGGAATGGCAACGGCAATGGCAAGAAGGGGGGAAACGGCCGCACAATGAGCCTTCCACCTCTGACAATAAATGAGCCAAGGGTAATCGTTATGAACCATGGCTCACTAACTACATGGCCTTATTGAGTCTCAGGGAGAGGTTTATTAGGCTACGAGTTCCAGTGTGCCTTATAAGAAACATGCTCCCATTCGGAAGGATATTTCGAGAAGAGATACTACCATGTTCTGTCGTTATCATAACGACTACGGACATGATACCAATGAATGTAACCAACTGAAGGATGAGATCGAGTTCCTTATTAGACAAGGACAGTTGAGAAGATATATACGGGCCTTAGGAAATTCCCAACAAGAAGCTCCAGGTGGCAACGAGCAGGCGCCTACACGCCAACGCTCGCCACCTTTGCATCCTGATCCTGTAACTGGCACATTGTTAACCATCTGCGGAGGCCTGCACCTCGCAGGAAACAGCGGAAAGGCCAGAGAATGATATGGTCATACTCTGCGCCACGACCAGGACATTGAGATGATGACTGTGGAGGACCGCGCGCCAAAAAAGGTTCAGTCAGAAGAAGGCGAAATAACCTTCTCTGATAGCGACGCCCAACATGTCTGGTTCCCACATTCCGATCCGCTGGTCGTGGATGTTCAAATGGCCAATATGATGTTGAAAAGAGTGCTAGTTGACACAGGAAGTTCAGTGAACATCCTGTATAAATCTTCGTTGGAACGCATGAAGTTGTCCGTTAAGGACTTGGAGCCCTACAACCAAACAATATACGGCTTCTCTGGTGAGGGATTCGCCCCGGCGGGGTCAATCAGACTTCCAGTGATGGCAGGTACAGCGCCTACTACCAGGACATTACTCGCTACTTTCATAGTAGTTGATTGTCCCTCGGCGTACAATGCGGTCATTGGAAGACCTATACTGGTTGATCTTTGAGTCGTCACCTCCATATGGCACTTAGCCATGAAATTCCTGACAGACTCTGGGGTAAGACGCGTGTTGGGAAACTAGAGGGAGGCCAGGGAGTGCTACAACGCCTCAATCACGAAGGCGAAGAAGGGAGCGTCAAAGAGCACTCCCCCAGATAGGTTGCAGATGGCTATTGATACACAAGCCCAATCCGGTGATGAAGTCACCAAATAGGGTGTTGCCCAAAGTGATGATAGAGATTTAGATCCTTGCTTTGGGGATTTTGAGGAAAATGTTGGACCCGTCGAGGACCTGGAAGAGGTCCAACTTGACGAAGAAGACCCGACTAGAATCGTGAAGGTCGGGAAAAACTTAGAATCAACCACAAAGCATGCACTAGTGGAGTTTTTGTGGAAGAACCAGGAAGTCTTTGCCTGGTCGCACAAAGACATGGCTGGGATAGATCCTGCAGTTATCAGCCATGTCCTGAACATAGACAAGAGTTTTCCACCCGTGCAACAGAAAAGAAGGCTGTTCGATAAAGATCGGTCGGGAGCCTTAAAAGAAGAAGTTGAAATATTAAAGGAGAATGGATTCATCAGGGTGGCATTTTATCCATCGTGGGTCTCTAATCCAGTGCTGGTTCCCAAGCCTAACAGCAAATGGCGAACCTGTGTGGATTTCACAGACCTCAATAAAGCCTGCCCGAAGGATTACTTCCCACTCCCAAGAATCGACCAGTTGGTCGATGCTACTGCAGGACATGAGATCCTCTCCTTCGTGGATGCATACTCAGGCTATAATCAGATCAGTAAACATCCCCCTGACGAGGATCACACCAGCTTTCGGACTGATACGAGATTATACTGTTATAAAGTAATGCCCTTCGGACTGAAAAACGCAGGTGCGACTTACCAGCGATTGGTTAACCACATGTTTAAAGAGTTGATCGGAGTAAACATGGAGGTGTACATGGATGACATGCTGGTAAAGTCGAAAAAAGCAGAAGGACATGTGAAGGATTTACAAGAGTGTTTTGATGTATTGAACAAGTACCAGATGAAACTCAATCCTCTCAAATGTTCCTTCGGAGTTGGATTGGGGAAATTTTTGGGGTTTATTGTTAATTGAAGAGGAATCGAGGCCAACCGCGACAAGATAAAAGCCCTGATCGACATGAAATCTCCAGAGAAGATCAAGGACGTACAAAGTTTAACTGGAAGAATTGCCACCATAAGTAGATTCATTTCCAAATCAACGGATAAATGCATCCCTTTCTTCAATCTACTTAGGGGCAACAAAAAGTTTGAATGGACAGGAGATTGCGAGCAGGCTTTTCAGGCCTTAAAAACCCATATGGCATAGCCTCCTATTTTTTCAAAACCTATCGAAGGAGAAACTTTGTTCGTTTACCTGGTGATCACTGAAGTTGCTGCTAGTGCGGTACTAGTACGAGAGGAAGAAGGCGTACAAAAGGCGGTTTACTATGTAAGCAAGAGGCTAATCGGAGCAGAACTGAGATATCCTCCCCTCGAAAGGTTAGCTTATTGTTTAATCTTGGCCTCAAGGAAGCTACGTCCTTACTTCCAAGCCCATCCCATTACAGTCTTAACTGACCAGCCCCTTCGGCAAGTCCTCCAAAAACCAGAGGCGGCTGGGCGTTTATTAATATGGGCAGTCAAACTAGGGCAGTTTGATCTAACATATTCACCGCGAGCAGCAGTAAAAGGACAAGTCTTGGCTAATCTTATTGTAGAGTTCACCGAACTCCCAGGTAACGAGCAATGCGAAAAGCCTAGTGCGCTCGAGCCCCAAGATGAAGCTCCTTCGTGGAAGTTATTCACGGATGGATCGTCCAACGAATCTCACACGGGAGCAGGAGTGATTTTGATAACGCCGGAAGGGCATCAATTTCACTGTGCTATTAGGTTCGACTTCATAGCGTCGAATAATGAAGCTGAATACGAAGCACTCCTCACTGGATTAAGAATGGAAAAAGACATGAGTATAAAGGTGCGGGATATTTACAGTGATTCATAGCTGGTAGTGAATCAGGTTCTAGGGGAATATCAAGCACGAGGCCTCAAAATGGTGGCCTACTTGAACAAAACTAAAGATCTGTTGGCCTAGTTCAAGAAGTATACCCTCCAGCAAATACCTCGGGATCAGAATTCAAACGCAGATGCCTTAGCCAAACTCGCTAGCGCGAAAGATGCTGACACTTTGAATATTGTGCCAGTAAAAAGATTGAGCGAGCCGAGCATACGAGCAAATGAAGCCAGTATGGAAATCTTGATGGGAGACACATGGATGGCGCTTACTTGGAGTATCTTACAAATGGTGTGCTACTGACAGAAAGGAACAAAGCCAGAACTCTTCAAAGGTAGGCTGCTAGGTATATACTGGTCGATGGTGTTCTATACCGAAGGGGATATTCCATGCCACTGCTCAGATGTGTTACACCAGAGAAAGCTAAGGAGCTGATGAGAGAAGTACATGAAGGCTTCTGCGGGGACCATGCTGGGGGCCAAAGTTTGGCGAAAAAGATTCTAAGGAAAGGCTATTTCTGGCCGACTATGAACGAAGACTCAATGGAGTTTGTGCAAAAATGCGACAAGTGTCAGAGATTTTCCAAGATCCCGCGCGCAGCTCCCAACGAGTTAAAACAGATGTAGAGTCCTTGGCCTTTCGCAGTATGGGTTATAGACTTGATTGGATCCTTGCCAACTGGAAAAGGAGGAGTGAAGTACGCAGTTGTAGCAGTCGAATACTTCACCAAATGGGCCGAAGTTGAGCCGCTCGCTACCATAACGACCAAGAAAGTTCTTGACTTTGTCGTCAAAAACATTGTTTGCCAATATGGTTTGCCTCGAAAAATTGTCTCAGACAATGGTACCCAGTTTGACAATGACTTATTCACAGACTTCTGCGAAAGACACAGAATTATTAAAAGTTTTTCTTTACTTGCACATCCACAAGAAAATGGGCAAGTTGAAGTAGTGAATAAAACACTTAAGGACACCCTGAAGAAAAGGCTCGAAGATGCTAAAGGAGCATGGCCATAACAATTGCTCGAAGTCCTCTGGTCGTATAGAACTTCTCATCAAACAGCGACAGGTCATACCTTGTTTTCCTTAGCATACAGATATGAAGCTATGTTACCTGTCGAGTTAGATCCCCCCTCACATCGACGCATTACATACGACCAGAGCCAGAATAGCCAACTAATGATGGAGTCCCTAGACTCAATTGAGGAGATACGAGAAAGAGCCCAACTTCGAGTTGCTGCGTACCAGCAAAAGGTCTCCTGGTATTTTAACTCAAAAGTAAAAGAAAGGAAATTCAACGTCGGTGACCTAGTGCTACGACGAGTTTTCTTGAATACCCGCGACCCCACTGCTGGAGTGCTCGGACCAAACTGGGAAGGACTATACCTGATTGAGGAAGTCCTTCATCTGGGCACTTACAAACATGCACGCTTGAACGGAGATCTCGTTCCATGCTATTGGAATGGTGAACACCTGCGCAAGTACTACCAATAAACAGTCCTTCTTAAAGAACTTGCTTGTATTAATTTTCACTTTTTACAAGTTTTGAAAAAGGGTTAGCCACATGTATGGCTAATCGCTTATAAGTGTAAGATCTTTTAAGATCACTTGTAAAGACATGATTAGTCCATTTTTAATACAAGATTATAAGGGACTGTGCGCAGCCAGTCATTCTTGCCAACCTTTGTAAATTTAATTTTACAAGTATTTCACTACAAGAAAAAATAGTATTCATAACATTTAAAAACTGCTATCCGGGACTATTGATAGCACTTCTGAAAATGCTAACATAGCCCCTGTTATTAAAAGTCCAGTCTTTTCTATAACAGTTTTTGAATGTTATGTTCGGTGTTATCTTAAACTATTCAATAACACATTTTTAGATGCTATAATATTGAAATAATAACATTTAGATAGAGTTTTTAGTTATAAATTTGAAGTTTAATCTTGTACTTTTTCATAACACTTTTCAACTGTTACATTTGATTATTTTGATAACATTTTTAGTTTGTTATATTATATAAACCATAACGATTTTTTACACTTATAATATGTTTCTAAATCATAACATATTAAGGTTTTTTATTGTGATAATGGTACTTATAAGTTTTTTTTTTAATTAAAAGATTTTCATTATTGTATTTTTGATTAAAAAAAAATCAAAATTAATCATAAAATATAATTCTCAATAGATTGATAAACCATAAGTATTACATTAAACAATAACTAATTCAAACTCTGAATGTGTCTATTTCATGATATCTTAGTTCTAACTTAAGTTTAAAAGCATAACATAATAAAATATTATAATCTTGAACATTTTTTACTTCAAAAATGAAAAACAAAAAATTATAAGATACACAAAAGTAAACCATGCATGAAACTTGCTCCATCCTTCAATTCATCATCCTTTGTGCACTTCTCTTTGTTGTGAGTCCATTTGTTGTGCACTTGTCATTACAGTAGCATATCAGCAGGACCTCTGAGTATACAACATACAAATCAACACTGGATACTCTGACTGAATGTATTTTCTGAAAAATAAAAAATTAGTAATTGAAGAGTTAAGCAAACCGGGGTATTCTCCGGATGGAAACGGCACTGACTGGAGTCTCTATTTCAGGTCGTACAGTAAGAAGACTTTTCACCTAAAAATAAGCAGATTGAACAAGTTAAAGAGCAGAGTACAAAGTATGTTGCCCGCTGTTAGTTCCTTTGATAAGTCAAATTTAAAATGCATCTAGTATACAAACATCTTCTAAACATTCACATTCTACTATTCTAGCACCCACCAGAAGCAGTCCAATAACGTTCTTCGAATTCCCAAGAATAGACAGGAACTCGACTATGCCCCCGAGCAAGAACTTTTCCCATAGCCTCCCTGTGTTATTGAATAAAAGGAGGAGAAAATGAGAAATACAGTAAAAAAAATATAATTTTTTTCTGCAACAAACTTCTGCTAAGAAAACAGAAAATAACTGTACGACGAGAAAACACATTGAGTTGTCATGTGATTCAAACATTCCTAACTTTTCAATTGCAGCATAAGATATGTTTCAGTAAAACATGGGTCACGCCATTATGATATGCCAGAGCACTGTATGCGAAAATAAAAATAAAATGTACAAACTATCCTCAGTGAAACTTTGTGTAAAAAGGTGACAGAACTATTGACAAGCCAGCAACTAATTGGGATGGTGTTCCTAAGATGATAGGCTAGGAGCCTAGGACTGATATCACAGCTAAAATATCCTTCTTTTAACACAGTCTATCACTACAACAACAACAAAACTTTCTATATTTTCTTCTTTTATAAAAAAATAGTTTCTAAGGTCGAGTGACTGAATCTTTGAAAATCAGCTAAAAACAGCATGTAAACAAAAATTGTGAAAACCAGTAAAATCCAATTGATAGAAAGAAAGAACAATGAATTCATGACCAAAACTCACCAGTCCAACTTTGAATTGACATCTAAGGAAAACGTTGATTCAATGGGTGTCATAGCCTCCTCAGCTGTCTGTTTTTTAAGATTTAAAAAAAATTAATAATAGAAAGAAAGTAAGGTGCTGATTTTCTAATCATGACACATTATTGCAAGCTTACTATCATATTCAAGTTACAATTTCAGTATGAGCATAAAGAGTGAAATCATTATACATCAAAATGAAACTATAATGACAAGAAAAGTTTCAGAATGCTCTTTAAACCAAAAGATAAGATGACTGGGGAGTAAAGTAAAAAAATCCAAACAACTTTAAAACAGAATATTGAATAAGCGAGCTCGAGAGAGAGAAATATTTAGCATGAGCACAGAGTTTCAAATAGCTATACTTAAAAATGAAATTACAATTAAAAAAAATAAGTTTTAGCCTCTTTGGTATAGTTCTAAAGACTCAGAGAGAGAGAGAGAAGTAGAAGAAGTAAAATAAACTTTCATATTCACCAGGATTTACGTCCACCTCATATAATAGTTGGATATAATACTATCACTGGCATAAATGCAAATTAGAAGGAAATGAATGTAAGGAATAATGATATTTCTGTTAAGACCTTACCTTCTCAGTTAAATCTAGTGCCCCACTTATAATTGTTGTCTCGTCATGTGTAAGCTCACCACTCTTGCCGGCCTATTATGACAAGATAAGGAAATCAGAACTAATGCCAAGACATAATATCTAATAAACCTGAATAAAAAGAAACGCATTGATAGGATAATTTATAAATTGCCAAAAGTAAAATTGCATGACTTAAAGCTTGTCCAATTGAAAGATATCATATAATATTAAATGCCTACAAAATTTAAAAGCACCATAAAAACAAGTCCGTACAAACCTTTTCCCAAAGTATGTACTAAAAGGAATTAATAAGAGATAAATTGAACAGAAAGCAAGCCATAGGCAAAACAAGTGCTGTAAGAAATTTGGTGACCTTCCGGCTGGATAATGCATCTGTTAAACGTGGCTGCACCATTGCATCTAGCCTATCCTCTAGGACCTCGAGTTGCTTTCTCACATTAGCAAATTCAGCAACCTAAAATGAGCAAAACGAAAAATAAAATATCAAGTTAAAATCATCAAAATTTATAAATATCAAATGCAGAGTATAATGTTAAAACAATTTATAGAAAAATATTACCTCCCCAACAGTAGACAAGCAATGCCTCATGTTAGCTAAGGTTTCTGCAACCCTTGGAAGATCACCACTGGCAAAAACATCTTCCACAGTTGAACTTAATTGAGTTAACCCAGCAGCATCCTGTTGATCCATCAATGAGTAAATCAAATGCAACATCAACATTTTCCAATACTGCACTGATTATAACTTCTATGATCAAATACCCACCTGCAATGTCTCATAAGCAGCTTCCATTCTCTGCTTAACAGTATCAACTTTGGCCAGAGCAGCTATAGATTCAGCTGATGATCCTTCAGCCTGCATATTAAAACCAATTGTTTGAAGAGAAGAGTATTGTTATACATATGTATCAAGTGAGAAGCTAAAATCTCAAACCATATAAACAAAGCTAAACCGGCAACAGCTGTCTACCCATGTAAATTAAATAAACCAATTACATTAGTAAATGTACTGAAACGTGGGTATATCAATGTGAACCTGCTACTATAATTTATAGTAATGCTCTACAACATATTGCAAAGCAGAATATATATATTTAGGCAACTATTTCAGTTATGTGTGTATATCCATGCATATAACTCAACGTAATTCCATTGTTCACATTAGCAATAATCTATTCATAATATCTACATTTATTTTTAAGCAGAAAAGGTAAAAACGAGACGTTTTAACCAAAAGGGTGCCCTGCCTTCTTGTAATTTATTCCAAAAATCTATGAACTCATTGCCAAGAGATTGAGCTCAAAAGGTAGCACAAACTACACAATTGTAGTTCTCAAATATCCAAAAAAAAACTAATATCTACATTCACCTCGTTAAAATTTCCATATTAGAGCAATCACACACCAAAACAGAAAAGGAGCAACTCAAAACGCAAAGAAGAAAAATTACACATACGGAATTGAAATTATACAAAAAGTGCTATTGTTAAATATATATAATATATGTGTGTGGTGTGTGGTGTGTGGGTAAAAAGAAAACACTTTGAGACAATCCAGATACAGATAGGCAATAAGGCTAGATGTCAAAGGAGAAAAGAAAGCACCTCAATAGGGCTTCATCAAGTAAATCCTTTCTGTTGGTCATTCCAATGAGCAAGACATTATTCAAAGCCTCTACACCATCTATATGCAAAGTAACTAATCTGTCAGCCATAGATTACATTGATAAAATTCCCACAGTTAGAAAAGTTGAGTCTTTCCCTGGTAATAGATATTATTATAAGACAAAAATTTATAAAATATCCCAGGCTCAAAAGTTGAAACCATTCACGTACTTTTGTAAGCAGTTGATTTAGGCGTTTAGAGAGAACCCATATTCAAAATGAGTGTTGTGTAAAATAATAAAAAAAATGAAAAGTAAAGGCGCCATTTATAATTCACTTGGCGCTAAATATTTTTACCTGAATATTTTAGAGCTAAAAATCATTAATAACACTCTAAAAAAGGTGCTATATCTTAACGTAATATTTACTCAAAATTCTTGTAGTGAACATTAACAACAGAAGCCAAAAGATAGAATTAGAAAACATTCTTCCAATATTTGATAAAATCAGATAAAGAGACTCCTTTAACTCTTAAACATTATAAAAGAAAGAAAGTCATGAGAGATATTTAGGACAGAGAAAGTGATCTGTGAGATATTGAGAATGAAAGAATGTGGAGTAATGAAGAGATTTTTTACTTTTTCTTTCTTTATTTTTCAGAAAACACTGAAAACAACTATTTGGTGTTCTCGAAGTACTCTGTTTTCTTTAACTATGATTTCTAATAACTGTTCACTGAGATGCCAAACACCCTTACTTGTCTTCGGAGAATCAATTTTTAAATCTAAAAACAGAAAATAATAATAATAATAATAATTTAGTATTAACACCAAACAACTCACAACTTATGTGAGGCGAGTTGACAGTAAAAAAATGAAGAACTCTTCTCTTTCTTTGCAGCAAAGATGAGAGATTATATCATCATAGCCAAAAACTCTTCTCTTTCCATGACACACAAAATAAGTACTCATAATACTTATGAAAATCATATAACAAAATTATATATTTGAAACAATCATTTCTTTATCAGTTCAAGATTCTACTCAAGACCCCACAAGACCAGTGAAAAGATACGTAAAGAAAGTGCAATAAGCTTGTCCTTTGGCACCATAATCCAACAAAGCAAAACGCAGAAAAAATGGAGAGGTTTATACAAGTTCAAAACATTAAGTATAATAAATAACAAAAATGATACAACAAGAGCAAATCAAACAGAATGCAACAAACATCATCAATGATGGAATCTTGTAGAATCAACATGTTTACCTGAGGATGCTCTGCATTGAAGGGTGGAATACCAACAATCAATTCAAACAAAATCACACCAACTGACCACCAATCGGCAGTTGTACCTGCAGGGGATGGTAAAACAAAGGATTAGTAATCCATCCATCTTAGTAACTGATCACCAACCACAAGAATCACAATCACAGTACAACATCATACAAGCTTACGGCCTTTAAACCTTATCCCAATACATCATAATGAATAACACAGAATGATCTCACTACATCATAATGGATAACAAACTTATCTCCCAGATAACTATACTATTCTAGGCCACTAAATTAATTGGAGTTTAGTAAAAATAAATTGAAGAAATTCAATGCACCTCAAACAGAAAGAGGACTATACAAACCATGTCATGTTCCCAATAGTATCTCTGGTGCCAAATAGTCAGGTGTGCCAACAGCAGAACGTTTCTTTCGTCTTTCTTGCTGATGCTCAGGCACAGATAACTCGAGCTCATCTTCCACCATTAGAGATGTGGTACTTACGGCTGGGCCGGATAATTCATCAGTACTGTTGATAAGACCAACCTTTGAGAGCCCAAAGTCGGTCAACTGTTAAGAAAATGAAGAAAGCATTTGCATACCACAAACAGAAAACCATAAAATCAAATTTTGTGTTTACAATGAGCATTGAAATTGTTTTAAAAAAATGTATACTCATCTGAATCAAAGGGAATTTTTTTTATAAGAAACACAATTATGTAATAGATAATCACTTATTTATTATTGAAGATGAGAAACAATATGACCTCAGGCCAAGCAAATGCATGGGACTTGTGAGTATTCAAATTGACAGGCATTCAGGATGTAAGCTTAAATCAATCAGGACTTATGAGTATTCAAATTGCCAGGCATTCACAACTTCTTACATAATAACCTACTAATAGATGTAAAGTACATTAAATCAAGACCAATGTAGTTTTAACACTAGAGATGTGTATTCACTAGAACAGGACAGCCTAAAAACATACATAAATGCACTTGTGTGCACACTCCTAAAAACATGCCTGTGCCAGTGTAAAAGATATTTACCTTAATATGACCATCATGAGCAATTAATAAATTATCTGGCTTCAAATCACGATGAACCACACAAAGTGAATGTAAATATTCTAGTGCAAGCACCTGCCAACATAAAAGAACAAGCCTAAGCTGAGATACGGAGTTGAACAAAAACTAGCAGTGGAAGGTTTCAAAATAAGAAACAATGAACTTACCACTTCTGCTATATATACACGAGCAACATCTTCTTCTAAGCAGCCTAAATTTCTCAACAACGAATATAAATCCCCTCCATTTAAATACTCCATCACAAGGTACAAATTTTCTCGGCAAGTGAATGAATAAAAGAAGCGAACCTGATATATTAACAAAATGTAAGAGAAACATTTTTCTCTCAAGATGAGGTTAATTTGTTAGCTAGATAGACCTGCTCACCACAAAGGGATTGCGAACTGAAATCAAAATATCACGTTCCGCCAAGATACTTTCAACTGCATTTTTCCGGATCATGTCAGCCTTTTTAAGAACCTGTGGCAGATAGCACAAATGAACAGTTGTTCAGTGCTTATTTAAGAAACATAAAGAACTACAAGGAGAGTTAACTGTGCAACATGAGAGAGACTCATGGGTTAAAAAGTGAGTAGATAAATATTCAGTAAATCCCTGTAATTTTCACAAAATCATTTAGTCCACATGCGTCACTGATTCAATCTAGTAAACTACCTGCTTTTTTCAAGCATGGAACTAAGTAGACAAAGAATTAAGTAGTGGCTTACAAAGGGAAAGCTGTCTAAGAACGCGTAGCATAAAATAGATGAGAAACTATCAGGAAGATCAATATGATTCGCAGAAAAATAGTACAAAAAGATAAAAGAATAATAATCCTCATTATTTAAGAGAAATTAAAAAAGAAACCTTTATGGCAAAAAGGTCCCCTGTTGTTCTCTTTTTGGCCAGGAAAACCCGTCCAAAAGCCCCCCATGAGTATTTTAACATAAATAGATTCGAAAATTAAATATCTTTAAACCAGTATACAACCACAAACACTTAAGAAAACAAATTTTTTGACATTTATCTATATCACTCTCTTGGAGGCATTTCAACAAACACATTATATGCAACCAAGAAAGCTTTATCATAAGCATCATTCGAATTTCCAATATTTAACTTCAAAGGCCAAAAATCTATTCTCTTCCCCTGTCTTATAACAACAAGAGGTTCTGACTAAAACACTTGAAAATCAACTTCTTCAAACCCAAAATATATCATATTCAAGTTCTAGAGATACCCTATTCGGAAAATTATTGGAGACCTGAACTAAAAGAAAAATTAGCTTGAAGACCCAAAATATGCCATTTACTCAGTATATATTATGTGTTTTATCATGTAGTCAACATATAAAAAATATCATATTAAGTGCATATATAGTTGGCATTGGTGGCAGCGGCTTTGAAGGAAAGCAGGGGCTTGCTGCTAAAATGGATAGATCGATCGAGATGAGAAGATTAGAGATTGAGAAACTATTGATGGAGAAAAGAGAGTGAGAGTGCAGCGTCCAACGGATGGGGAAGTCTATTGAGAAAAGGCATTTGGTTTCAAGAACGGATATTAATTTGAAATCTGAAAAAAAAAATGAAACATATACCTCACAGTCACCTGGGTTCATGCTTCAATCCCTTCCATTGAGCAGCTGAAGCACACCATGACCACACCATTGCTGAAGCGATGAGCTCTTGTCCTTTTCCATCGCTGTGTATCTCTATAGCTAGCTAGAAGCAAGAACCCAGGTGAAGGGTGAGAGTGGGAGAAAGCCGACTGGAGAGTGGGAGAAACCCAGGAGAGAGACTCTGAGAGAAAGAAAGAGCGAGTGAGAGTGGGAGAGAGCCGACTGGAGTGTGTGAGAGAGAGAGGCAACGTGTAAAGGATTTTAGTTTTTTTCTTTTTGTCATTTTCATTTGGCGCCCACTATATTTTCATTTGGCGCCTATTGCTTTACACTTAATAAAAAAATATTTTCTGTATCTTTTTTATTTGTATGTATCAATAACGTTTTGAATAATATGCTATATTTTGGTGTTATATTTGGTCAAAATTGTTGTAGTGTTTGTTCATTACGTGTGTTGTTTTGCTGTATTATAAGTGTTATGTTTACTATTGAGCAGTAATGTTCGCACAGGTCGTGGTCAAGGAAAGTGACCAAGGACCTAAAGCTCCTCGATCACTTGGGGGGCATATAAGGTACATCGACAGCAAAGCATACCAAAAGGTATGTAAACACATGAACAAAATGAGTGAAAGCATGCTACGGTACTTAGAGTATTTTTCAAAATTTATATTTTGTTAAGTCAAGCCAAAGTACTATGCTAAGTTCAGTCATGCGAGCAGATGTTATAATAAAAAGAAAATATTATAATATCATAAGGCATTCTTTTACACCGCAAGTATCACTGCTTGGATGTAATTGTTTAAAGTAAAAGGAAAAGTTTGCTGCCCGTGCAGCAAATTTAAAAGTAAAAATTGTCTTTACAACACGACCCATGGGTCGTGTAATTGAAGAAAAATAAAAAGAGAGAAATAAGTTTAAGGAGCAGGCGGGTCTTACTCAGCAGTCTGATTAGCCGCATTCTCAACAACTCCTCCCTCCTCTGCGTCAGCGGCTGGCTGGATGCTTGGGGAAGCAGGAACCCTTGTTCTTTCTTCTTCTTCAGCCAATCGAGCAGTGCAGCGGGCCAACTCAGCGTTCCTAGCATCTTCTAGAAGGTAGTTAAAATTGGCACCCCGGTTGTGTTTCCAAAAGTCGTAGAAACACCGAAGTGTTGCATTCTTGTACCTCTCCAGATTATTAGCATTGGTAAGCTTCAGCTGCTCCACCTGGCTCTCAAGAACAGCTATGGCCTCGTCCTTAGCAAGGAGCTCCTCCTTGAGCCTCTTGACTTCACAGTATTGGGTTCAGCTAGAATCTTGGTATTCATCCCTCTGCTTCTTCATAACTTCCTTAGAAGCCTCAGCCTCCGCCAACTTTGCCACCGCAGCATCCTTCTGCTGAGTAACCACCTCCAACTCCCCAACGTGCCTGGCTTCTGCAGCCTGAAGCTCCTCGATGGCTCTCACCTGGAACTCCTCGACGGCCTTTGCCCGAGCCTGGTCGATGGTAGCTAGGGCACGGGTGCGAGTGACAGTTATTGTCAGCATGGCCTGCAGTCATGGAAATAAAAGTTAGACTATACTACAAAAAGGAGAAGTAAAATTCAAGAGGAAAAATACTTACACTGGCCACTTCGTTAAGAGCCCTGTTGAGGATCTGGTCAACCCCCATGCTCTCAGCTTCAGCCATTGCCTCCCTGCAACGGTCGTGCTTCAAGATATGGGCAAGGTGATCTTTGGCTGATCGCAAGGAGCGGTTTGAGAGCTTGGTCCCAGGAAGCTCTGCTTGTGGGGTGTGCCCCCTTTGGGCCGCAGGCGGAGGGTTGGCAGCAGGGGCAGCCTCCTTCTCAATAGGAGCAGAAGGCTGAGCAGAAGCTTGTCCAGTTGACGCATCCTTGGAAGGATCTTCTGTTCGACCTTTCTTGGCCGGAGGTCCTTGGCTCGATTCGCCATTATGCCTCCTGGATGTCTTTCGTCGAACCAGGGGGACTTCTGCCTCCTCTTGAGCTTGGTACAGATCGAAAATGTTGGGAGTAGCCATCTGCGTACAAAGAAAAATATGCAGATGATAAGATGAAAATTCTTGGAAAAATAGAAAATAGGTCACAAAGTTTAATACCCGAGCTACAACTACTGGTTGCTATACTACTGACTCTATTAGTCATACACTCACTATCTGGCACGAAGAAGTCTGGCCCTAGATTTGGAGTATACGTAAAATTGCCATCCTCGTCAAACAAGTGACAAGGAATCAGCAAGCTATTTAAAAGCAAGATAACAATACCGTTTTCGTCTGAGGATTCATCCAGGTCTATGATAGACTCTGTTGCCTTTTGTTTCCCCTCGCCTTGGGGCGCAGAAGGCCTCTCTGCTGAAGGGACGCTAGTGGGTTCCCTGATCGTAACCCCCATTGGCCTCCTTCGGGGAGGAGACGCCGGGGGTTGCTGCTCGGGATCCCCCTCGGCCGTGGTTTTCTGCTACCACAGGTCCTCTTGTTTCATGGCGAGGAGCCAGGAGGCCAGATAGCCTAAGATTTTCATTAGTGACCAGGGACTTGACGCTCTTTTCTACGTCTGCAATCCTGGCCAGTGCGTTGGACCTCAACACCATGTCTAGTGTTGGGTTCGGACGTAACCATGGTCCTGAAAGGCATAGTATACTTTAGAAAGGTTCATGAGAATTTATTAAGGAAAAGTAGCAACCAGTGAAAAAAGCATTTACCTCCGCGAGCGAAGGCCAGGTTGTTCATAGTCATGTCCGGCGTGAGGAAGTACTCCCTACTGTACTGCCCCACGTTGAAAATGTGAGTAGTGTCACTCGGGAAAGTTCGGCTAGTTTCTTGGTGACAGAGATGGAAGAAGCTCATCCCGTATTGTTGAGGGTTGGACTTAAGGTCGAAGAGGAAATTGACCTCATGAGGGGTAGGTTCTGGCCATTTTTTAAGTTTATAGAGGATATAGAGTGCGGCCAACATTCTATATCCGTTTGGAGTAATTTGAAAGGGGGCGACACTGAAATAGTTGGCCACCCCCTAATAGAAAGGATGTAGAGGGAGGATAGCCCCCGGCTCTATGTGATATCTGGACCAAGCGCTATAGGCACCCCCGGGAAGGTTAGCTCTTTGGTCAGCAGCCAGGATTGTGAGATTGACTCCTGTAAGAGGATACTTCCTGCGATAATTGGCAAGCATCCGAGGAGTCACTTGGCTGGTGGGGGAGAGATACCACTCGACATCAGGAAGGTTTTGATGCTGAGGGCGGGCCCTGACTTGGATACGAGGGTTTGGGGCGGCATTTTCTCGACCACTTGTCGAGGGAACCCTAGCCTGTGAATCAGGCTGGGCAGGAGAGTTTGGACTATTTTTGGAGTCGGGTCTTTTCTTGCCTAAGAACTTAGAGCGGGCCATTTGAGGTGGTGATGGACGAGGTCTAGAAGAAGATCGTGAAAATGGAATCTCGCGAACTCGGTCGATCGGTTGTTTTTCGCCTTCGAGCAACTGGGCAAGAAGATCGTCGTCGATGGGCAGCTCACCTCCCCACAAATCTGGCATTAAAGTCTGCAAACAGAAGAATGAGGAGGTGAGGATGAAGAATTTTGAAAGTTTTTTAGAATAACGCTGTTCGAGTATAATAGTTAAGCTTTTATACAACATCATTCTAACAAAAAACTAAAAATTTTCACACGAACAATTTGAGAAACAGATCAAAAGTGAAAGTAAAAAGTTTTTTAAAAAAAAAAGCTTTTTCAACTCCGTTTAGGGCGGGAAAAACCTGGTTTTTCAGCTAGCATAAAAATCAAATTTTTACTTCGGTTTTACGCCCTAAAGTCATGATCTTAACTATCAAACTAACTCGTAACTCCCTAGTAACAGAGAAATATCACACAACATTCAGTATCACTTATTAAACCCCCTTCCTGACATACATTTCAACCTAGAAACGAATGAACCCAACAGTCGGTCTACAGAAGCATGCACGGCAAAAATATAAAGCGTAAGAGTCCAGAAACTTACCAAGATGAAGATCGTGGAGATTTGAGAAATTTTTCGGGCCTAAAGGGGCTCACAGACTAAATCTTGAAATGCCGAAGGACGGTCTTCAGAGGAAAACAAGGGCTCTGGTGTTAGGGTTTCTTGAAAGAGTGATTGCTTGCGTAAAAAGAAAAAGGAGACTTCAAAGAGGCTATATATATATTTTTGTCCGTAAGCATTAAAAGGAAGTAATCATCAGCTTCCCTTTTTTTGAAGCATGGGAAAGGGTGATAGCCGTCGAAAGGTTACTTGGGAAGCGAAAAGTCGTGATTAGACAAGGGTAGGTTGCTTTTTCCAAGATTGCACGAAGTGTTCTGACAGGTATGGTAGGGGTAACTGAAGGGTCGTTTCCTCAAAAGTTTATTTATTGCTCGTAATAAATAAACTTGGGGGGCAAATGTTATCCAAAAAACAGGCACGAATGACGTGGCAAGTGATTTCTGGACACGTGGCTGACACCTGGCGGGTTCTGCTTGTCTCATGATACTTTTATAAAGATCTTAGTCAATCCCGAGATTGACTCCCATGATTTCCTGATTATCCGATTATTTAGGAAAGAATATCTGTAACAAATTAATGTAATCCCCCTTGAGCCTATAAATAGAGAAAGATAGCTCAAGGAAGGGACTTTTGGCTTTCGAATTATTTGAGGCTAGAGTGATTCTATTTGATATATTGTCTTGTTCTTCATAGGTTGGTGAAACTCACTGAACCCTAGTTCTTTGATCACTCCTTTGAATCATATATCAATAACAATTCAAGTGGACGTAGGTTGTTACCAGATTCTGGGGCCGAACCACTATAAACTCTTGTGTTCTTTATTGTTTTTTGTCATCACATTCATTTCAACGTGTTTGTCCACATCAAGAAAATTTGACTCCGTGTCAGTTGGCCAAAATCAGGGTCAACACATTTATAAATCTATCTTATAGAAAATAGTTTTAGAGAAGTCTAAGCCTTTCACAAGTAGAAAAATAGATATCGTATTATTTTCTTGATCCTTGAAAATTGTTTCAGAATTGAAAAATTCCAAGATCTCATGTGTTGAGAATATCTTGAGAATCTCTATAATTCCCCCCATAACTCTCTACATGCCTACTCACGTCTTAAGGTGTAGAGATACATCTTGGAAGATCTTGATCTGATTATTTTGGAGGCTGCTGAGGATTGGATGTTCGTAGGAGATACAGAAAGATAGTGAGGATTCTTGATAGTTTTACAACTAGTAAAATTCCTTATCTTTTTCTATGTCATTGATTAATGTACGAATGTTAATGGACCTAGTTATTGAAATGTTGTTTAAATAAAAAAAAATTGAAATCCCTGGGCCCACAACCCTGTGCATTTAGTTCTGCACAAGGTAAACTAGTTACCACCATCCTATACTATTTAAATGGGTCATTTGAGTTTATTGTTGAATTGATCACTCACCTCTCTCTTTCTCTAACCCCCCCCCCCCCCCCCCCCCACCTCTCTAGCTCTCAAGATTACCATTTTTCTCCAATATCTTCATCAAGAAAGCTTGACTTGCACGAAGATTCAAGGCTTGTGCATCCCAATCTCATTCCATTGTAGTAGCTTCAAGCAATCTCAAGGAGGAGGCTAGGAATAGAAATTTTTGGACAACAAATATTCATTTGTGTCAAGCCTTGTTCCATTTTGTGATTCACATAAAATCACAATCTTTATGATTTTATGTAACTTGGTTTTCTCTCGACAAATGTCTATTCTTTCTCTTGATCTAATTTGTGTTATTCTATCATTAAATCCATGGTTGTATTGTGATTAAATGTTTCTAAATTCATGTTATAATTAGTTAATTACTTATTCTTTAATTATCAAGAAGTGCATTCATACTTAAATATGCTTCTTTAATTATCAAGATTTACATTCATACTTTGAATATGGTTCTTGATTTGTCTCTAAGGTTTGAAATATTGAATTAATTCTCTTTATTCATTGTTGATTTAGAAAGTGTAATCCATAAATCCTCAACAATAAAAAATATCTATCTCTAATTACTTTCTTTTGTGTTTTGCATAATAAAAAATGAGGGAAATGTGTTCATCTTCTACAATCCTAAAATCTTTGCTTCAAGATTTTGATTGTGTTGAACACATAACCATGAGAGATCAAAGAAAATTCTATTTGGATATGCGCTATATGAATATGAATATGGATTCAAAGTCTTCATCAACAAACAATGAGACTACTCTATGGGATTGCAAACTTAAGGCTATTGGTACCATCGAATTTCTTATTTCTACATGTGTAGATTTCAAGAAATTGAATGAAATGTGTTTCCTGCCATATTTTTGTGAGTTTGAGTTTAATTTTTATGTTAAGAGTACAATGATGAATGTTAATAAATAATTTATGAGTTATTGTTATACTTGTTTCATTTGTAAAATTATTGATCATCATGTGAGATATGATAATTGTAAAATTAACCATAATAAGATTAGTGTTGTATCCTAAAATTAGCACGAGTTCAATTACTTAGCTCGGGTACAGTTGGCAGATGAATATGTGGAAAAATAGCCAAGTAGGATATTTGGTTAACGATGATGAAATCAACTTGAGCCTCAATCCAGTTCGTACACGGTATACACGTTATTATCAGAACACCTCTCAAGATAATAATCAAGTTCGAGATTTATAATGGCCAAATCCGATTTTGGGCGCTTTGAGCTTACTATGAGCTAGGGTTCAGATAGTCCTTGAACACGAGCTCGGGTGACATATTTAGCTCGTGGAAACCTAGACAGGACGTATACTAAAGGATCCCAAGAGATTCAGAGGCTCCTTATACGCTCATTAATGCCCAGGTTGTATCTCATATCTATCATTTATTACCCGAGATAGCAGGAGTATATTCTATTCTATTATCAAATCATATCCAAATGTAAATGAGAATAATTTGTATTAAATGTATGCCTTATTTATTCACGTGATTACCCAAACCTGTCTAGGAAATTCCCCTCTAAATACCTGGGATCATGGACAGGGAAAGGGACATTCATTTTTGTATTACTAAAACTCTGCAGAGAGAGAAAAGCAATAACCTTGTCTGGTGGACTAGGTGGATTTTAACCACTGAAACACATAAAATTTGTGTGTGCTCGAGAGGGTTTTTATTATTTCATTACGGTTTATAATTTAATATTAATCTACCTATTTGATTTTTAAATATATTGTTGGCGAAAAACCGTGTCAATAGTTTGGTGCTTTCATTGAGAGAAAATTAGTGCTTTGCAAGTTTCACTCGACATTCATCATGGTGTTGACTCGATCGATGCATGACAATGAGATGGAACAGCCTGGTGGGCAGGAGGCCCATCATACCGCTGTTCCCACTAAAAGGGGCCCATATGTTCAACAACGTCCTGGGAAACAACCGGTGGATCAGGAAGATGTTGGGAGTTCAGCGTCATTCCAAAAAAAATCTAATCCAGGATACTTGACTGCCATCGAGATGGAAAATGCTCAGTTAAAGAGCCATCTCGCTAGGGAAAACAGGCATATCGAGGAGTTCTTGGCTTGGTTACCCCTCTTGCAACTGACGTTGATGTCGGAAAGAGGCAAAGTGGGTCTCATAAGTCCTACAGGAATAACTGGTCTAAACCTAGTCATTCTGTCAGAACCACCACCCCGAGCTCTGTGCCTTCAGAGCAAAACCACCAGAGTGCTCAGCCCACTAGTTTTCACAAGGGTCATAACCAACATGTCAGTCGGTCGGTCAAGACTATGACCCCCAGCTCCGTGCCTTCTTCACAGATTCTCAAGCGTGCCCACAACAACCAATTAGGGCGGGCTGGGACAAGTTCATGGAGGCAAAATGCTCCTGTGCCATGATCAGAACCCCAGGCACAGAGGACTCAGGACATTGGAGTAGAGCCGACGCAGGCTAATTTAGTTTGTCCTGATGAAATGAGGATAGCCTCGCCAATAAGGCATCCTCCATCACCGATTAGACATCCTACACCACCTCACCCACAACAAGATGCTTCAGCTCGTGGGAACAGTATGAGAAATCCTCCCCCGTCGATAGATACTTACGCCCCATGGGCATGCGCTGAGAAACCAGGTCCTCAATCTCAACCGTGGGTCATAAGTTTTGTAAACGGAAGTTACTGGACAGGGAGCCAGCGTGGAGGCAGGTCTGAAAGTGACCTGAGGAATCATTTGAGCTCAGCACAAAGTCTGTGGTATGATCCACAGCCCAACCTGCACGATCATTTGAACTCACAAAGAAGGTATCCAGCTCAGAACGAGGATGTTAGTTACACTCGACATGAGGGAGGTCCGTCTATCATATGTGACAATGGGAATGTCCCACCTAACCAAGCTCGGACTTGGAGGGACAATAAACCACCAAATGTGTACAATAGGATGGGAGTTGTTGAACAAATCCCAACTAACCTAGAGACCAAGGTCCTAATCCTTGAGCGAGTGGCCTTGATGGAGGAAAATATGAAGAGGGTCTTATCTAGAAAGGGGGCGGATGATTGCAACTCAGATGAAGAGTTCGAACCTTTCACTCTAAATGTTTATGCAGCTACGTATCCTATTGGATTTAGGATGAAGAACATGCCGACATTTGATGGAAATACAGATCCATCTCATCACCTTGGGATGTCCAACACAATGATGATGGCCCACAATGTCAGGCTCAACCTAAGATGTATCTTGTTCCCCGTGACTCTGGTCAGTTATGCCAGACAGTGGTTTAACCAATACAAGAAGCATTCGATAAGCTCGTGGAAGAAATTTTCTTCCGAGTTTAAGAGAGCATTTCGAGCTTCACAGGCAGCTCATGTAGAGGCCGACTCATTGGCTAGCATAAAAAAACAACCTAGTGAGTCACTAAAGGCATACTTGAGCATATTCGCTAATGTTGCAACACAAGCTAGGGATGCTGATGATAGCTCCAAGCTCATGGCGATGAGAATGAGAATCCTGGTGGGAAGCAATCTGTGGCAAGAACTCCAACGAAAAGGAGTTAAAAGTGTAGATGAATTTTTATTCCAAGCTCAGGGGTGGATAAACCTAAAAGAGGCGCGATCTGCTGTTGTAGGAACCAGCCCGGCCCCTATCCAATCCGTTGGAGCAGTGGCAGATGTTGCAGGTACGGCTCAGCCTGTTACCCCGAATAACCAAGCGGGAAACAACAAGAGGAAGAGGAATGGTGAGGGCGACTAGAGTGGGACGAATATGAACAAGTTTGTGGAGAAATTCAAGCCCATTTATGCCATCTATACCGACCTAATGGACACCTGGGAACATATCTTCATGACAAATTCTAATAGCCTCCTGTGGAAGAAGGCAGAACCTTTAAAGCATTAGAGGGTGAAGAGAGACCCCTCAAAGTTTTGCCGATTCCACAATGACATCAGTTATAACACTGATGACTGCCGACAGCTGAAGGATGAGATTGAGACTCTCATTCGAGCTGGACCATTAGCTCAGTACGCCCGAAATCGAGTAGTCCCCAATCAACTGGCCGGGCAGAATCCTCAACTAGCTTAAGAAACCATGACAGGACACCCTAGAGCTCAGATGAATCAGGTCGACCCTCCCCCAATGGTAGGAGGAGATATAACTACTATTACTAGAGGACCTCATTCGGTGGAAAAGAGCAGCAGGGACCAAAAGAGGTATATTAATGAGTTGAAAACTCATAATGGTGTGGAGTTTGTCCTAGAGCAGCGGTTGGAAAAACAACCAATCACTTTCACGAAAGAGGATGCTAGCCACGTTCAATTCCTGCACAATGACCCGCTGGTGGTAACCGTGTAGCTCACTAACCGAAGGGTACAGAAAATACTAGTGGATAATGGAAGTTCTATAAATGTGATTTTCAGGTCCACCCTAGAAAAGATGGGATTATCCGTAATTGATTTGAAGGCGATCTCAATGACTCTGTACGGGTTTTCGGGTTAAGAAACAACGGCCATAGGGACGATCAGAATAGTGGTGACATTGGGAGAAGAGTCACAAACTGTCTCTAAAATACTTGAGTTCATGGTAATCGATTGTCTGGCCACATATAACACGATTTTGGGACGACCTGCGCTGATGGCTTTTGAAACCATCACTTCAATCTGACACTTGGCAATGAAGTTCCCCTCAACCTCAGGGAAAATCACAGTAAGAGGAGACCAGCTCGTTGCCAGAGAATGCTACAACATTTCTATGAAGGGAAAATCACAACCCAGGCAACAAGCGATGGTTATAAGTGAAGGAAATGAGGAGTCCCGGGAAATGGAAGTTACTTGTAGGACGGAAGAACCTCGAGAAGGAAACAATGAGGTTTTCCAACGGGATGACATTGAACCACGGATAGGTGAAGATAGATCTGAGCTTAAAGCAATAGAAGATCTCAAGGAAATAAACATCGACCCAGAAGAACCTTCAAGAGTTGTCAAAATTGGAAAAAATCTTGAAGTCGAAAGGAAAAAGGAGCTGGTCGAGTTTCTAAGGAAGAACCTGGATGTTTTCACCTGGTCACATGAGGAAATGGTGGGAATTAGTCTGAGTATAATAATGCACACTTTAAACTTGGACAAGAATGTGCCTGCGAAGTCCCAAAAATGGAGGCTTTTGGGGACAGTACGATCTGAAGCGTTAGAAGAAAAAGTAGCTCGCCTACTTAAACGCGGGTTTATTAGGGAAGAAAAACACCCGATCAGGGTTGCTAACCCCGTGCTGGTCCTGAAGCCAAACGGTAAGTGGAGAACTTGTATCGATTTCTCCGAACTCAACAAGGCTTGTCCCAAGGATTGTTTCCCACTACCAAGAATTGATTAGTTGGTAGACGCTACGGTCGATCACGAGCTCATGTCTTTCATGGATGCGTACTCTGGATATAACCAGATTGTGATGAACCCTGCAAACCAAGAGCATACTAGTTTCATGACCGAGCATAATGTATATTGCTACAAAGTTATGCCATTCGGGCTAAAAAATGTCGAAGCTCATACCAACAGTTGGTCAACAAAATGTTCACTAACCAGATCGGGAGAAACATGGTGGTGTATGTCGATGATATGCTCATCAAATCAAAGACTGCCAATAACCATGTATCTGACCTGGAAGAGTTTTTTTGCATATTGAGAAAGTATGACATGAAGCTAAATCCTCATAAATGGACTTTCAGAGTCACGTTGGGAAAGTTTATGGGGTTTATAGTCACCACAAGGGGGATAGAGACGAATCCGGAAAAAATAGGTCGTTGTTAGAAATGCCTTCATCCAGGTCATGTAAGAAAGTACAAAGCCTAATTGGAAAGGTGGCGGCACTAAACCGCTTCATTTCAAAATCCACTGACAAGTGTCTACCATTCTACAACTTGCTCAGGGGAAACAAGTAATTTGAATGGACCGAAGAATGCAAACAAGAATTTTGTGACCTAAAAATGCACCTAGTTGAACCAACGTTTGGAGAATGTTTGTTTCTTTACCTGGTCGTGACAGAAAACGCAGTCAGTGATGTGTTAGTTCAAGAAGAAAACCGGGCCCAGAAACTCGTATATTATGTAAGTAAGAGGCTTCTCATAGCTAAATCACAGTACCCATTGATAGAGAAGCTTGCGTTTTGTTTCATTTTGACCTCAAGGAAGCTTAGGCCATACTTCCAGTCCCATTCTATTCACGTCTTAACCGACCAACCTTTAAGGCAGGTTTTACAGAAACCTGAAGCGTTGGGTCGTCTATTAAAATGGGCCATCAAACTCAGTCAGTTCAAAATATTGTACATTCCTCGAACTGCAATCACGAGCCAAGCCCTTGCTGATTTTGTTGCCGAGTGCACAGGTTTTCAGGATGAGCTGATAAGGGACCCGGTGCAAGAATTATGGAAAATCTTCATTGACAGATCTTCTAATGAAAAAAAATCGAGAGCTGGGATAATCTTAATCTCACTTGAAGGACATCGGTTCCATACAGCTCTCAGGTTTGGGTTTGAAGCATCCAACAACAAAGCGGAGTATGAAGCCTTATTGGCAGGGCTAAGGGTGGCGAAAGAGCTGAAGGAAAAAGCCATCCAATTTTATAGTGATTCTCAGCTCGTGGTAAATCAGATATTGAGGGAATACCAAGCTCGAGGCATAAAGATGGTGCCCTACCTGTCTAAGGTAAAGGACGATTTGTTTGAGTTCCAGTTTAGCTCCGTTGACCAAGTACCCCACCAGCAAAATTCCAATGCTGATACATTGAATGTAGTCCCAATGGAGTTCTTGGAAAGCCTGAGTATAACGACACAGACGGTGGAGGTCGGAATGATTGACATAATACTGACCTAGATAACTCCTATAGTGGGTACCGATGAGTAGAACAGCACAGACCGGAAGGCTACTTGATGATAGGAAGAATGCAAGAAAGTTGCTGTATCAAGCTCCGCTGTATGTTATTGTTGAGGGGAACCTATATCGGCGAGGGCATTTTTTTCCCCTCCTGCGATGTGTTATGCCCAAGGAAGCATAAATATTTTGCAAGAAATACACGAAGGCTTCTGCGGAGACCATGCTGGGGGGCAGAACCTAGCCCTAAAGGTACTGAGATAGGGCTATTTTTGGCCCACTTTAACAAAGGACTCGATCTCATATGTGCAAAAGTGTGACAAATGTCAGCGCTTTTCCATAGTTGCCCGAGCTGCTCCAGTTGAGCTAACCATGAACTCATCCCCATGGCCATTTGCAGCATGGGGAATTGATTTAATTGGTTCCTTTCCAATGGGAAAAGGAAGAGTTCATTATGCAGTAGTCGCAATCGATTATTTCATGAAGTGGGAAGAGGATGAACCTTTGGCAATCATCACCTCGAAGAGAGTCCTGGATTTTTTTTTAAAGAATATAATATGTCGATTCAGACTCCCTACAAAGATTGTGTCAAACAACGGAACTCAGTTTGATAGTGATCTCTTCATAGACTTTTGAGAAAAATATGGCATAACCAAGAGTTTCTCGTCAGTAGCAGACTCACAAGCCAATGGGCAGGTCGAAGCTGTAAATAATATCCTGAAGGCAAGCTTAAAGAAAAGACTTGATGAAGCCAAGGGATTGTGGCCCGAGTAGCTCCCACAAGTACTTTGGGCCTACCAAACCTCACATAGGACCTCCACGGGACATACCCATTTTCCCTACCCTTTGGAAGCGAGGCTATGCTCCCAATTGAGGCAAAGGTAACGACTCAAAGAAAAAAGACATTTGATCAAGATCATAACCAAGAGCTACTTAGGGCATCCCTCAATCTAATCGAAGAAAATTGAGAGGCATCGCAATTACAGCTCACCCATTATTAGCCAAAGACCACTCGTTATTTCAATTCAAATGTTAAGGGACGCAAACTTAGATTAGGCGATGTGGTTCTTCAAATGGTCTTTTTGGCAAGTAAAGATCCCAAGGACGGTGTGCTAGGGTCGAATTGGGAAGGACCGTACCAGATCGTAGAGGTCTTGCACGAAGGAACTTTCAAGCTAGCCTAGCTAAATGGGGAAGTAGTCCCACAGACATGGAATGCCCTACACTTAAAAAGTATTATCAATAGTTTTGTTGTCTTTAATGTTTTCAGAGTTACCATTTATGTAAGACTTATTTATACAAGCCATTTCAGTTTAATAACAATTGGATTATTAACTAACCAATTTTACAAGCTCACGTTGTAAAAGCAACCAAGAACGTTTATACATTCTGGTTGCTTGGGAGGCACATTACCTAAGAATTCCTAAGACAATTCAACTTATTCGGATAAGGATTAAAAAACTTAGAGTTTGGAGAAGTTGATTGTTCAACGACTTTTTAAAGCTTGAATCTTCAATAATTCTAACACGAACTAAGTTTGAGAAATCACCAAAACCCTGGATATAACCATGTCTGAGGCCTGATTCCTAAAAGGTACAATGCTATTAAGCCTATTAAAAAACCTTGGATACAACCAAGTTTGAGGCCTGATTCTTAACAGGTATAAAGCTACTAAGTTTATTAAAAACCCTGGATATAACCAGTTATGAGGCCTGATTCTTAATAGGTATGACGCAAGTAAGCGAGCAAAATCTTAGGATACAACTTGATGGAAATATCGAAACTCATAAAGCTTGATTAGTGGAAAAGGGTTATACCCAAAGATAAAGTGTGGACTATGAGGAAACTTTTAGACTGGTTTCCATGCTCAAGTCCATTCGCATCCTCCTATCCATAGCAGCCTCTTTCAACTATGAGATCTGGAAAATGGATGTCAAGACAACTTTTCTTAACGAGAAGCTTGACGAAGTCATTTATATGGATTGGCCAGAAGGATTTAAAGTAGCTGCACAAGAAGGAAAAGTTTGCAAGTTTAATAGGTTCATTTATGGACTTAAGCAAGCTTCTCGTTCCTGGAATCTTAGGTTTGATGAAATAATCAAAACCTATGGCTTTGAACAAAATATTGATGAGCCTTGTGTTTACCAAATGAAGGCGAATCAAATAGCGATATTCCTAGTTCTTTATGTAGATGATATCTTACTCATTGGAAACAATGTTAAGAAATTGTCAGATGTGAAGAATTGGCTGAACACTCAATTCTAGATGAAGGATTTGGGTGAAGCAAGTTATGTTCTAGGTATCCAGATCATTAGAGATAGAAAGAATAGACTCTTACCTCTATCTCAAGCATCTTACATTGATAAAGTGCTTGAACGTTTCTCAATGAAAAAATCCAAGAAATTACGTCTACCGTCTCGCCATGGAATTCATCTTTCAAAGAAGTAGTCTCCCCAGACTCCTAAAGAGGAAGATACAATGAGAAAAGTTCCTTACGCATCTGTAGTTGGAAGTCTAATGTATGTTATGTTGTGTACTAGACTAGATATCTGCTATGTAGTAGGAGTAGTGAGTAGCTATTAGTCAAACCCAGGACTAGAACATTGGATAACAGTTATGCATATCCTGAAGTATTTATGGCGAACTAGGGATTACATGTTAGTCTAAAAGGGTGGTGTTCTGAACCCTGTAGGCTACACCAATTCAGATTTTCATACTGATGTCGATGACAGGAAGTCTACTTCTGGAATGGTGTTTACTCTTGGGGTGGAGCTGTGATATGGAGAAGCGTAAAGCAGTCTGCGATCTCAGATTCCACCATGGAGGTTGAGTACATAGCTGCATCTGAAGCATCTAAGGAGATATTCTGGTTAAAGAAGTTCTATTCAGATCTTGGTGTTATTCCAGATATGGATAAACCGCTTATGTTGTTTTGTGACAACACGGGAGGGATAGCCAACTCGAAAGACCCTTGAAGTCACAAGAGAAGTAAGCATATAGAAAGGAAGTATCACATAATTCGAGAATATGTGGTCAGGGGAGATGTGAAGGTTATGAAGATTGCATCTGAAAACAATCTTGCAGATTTGTTTACTATGACACTACCAGAAGCTTCATTTGATAAGCATATCAAGGAAATGGGATTAGTATAATTAAGGCATTAGTTTCAATCAGTGCAAGCAGGAGTTTTTTTGGGGGTTTTATTCCCTAATTAAAACCCAATTTCTTTGTAATCTCATTTTATTATCAATAAAAGAATAGAAATACATTTTTGACTTGGTCAATCACATTGCTCACATGTTTTATTTTCATGATTATTTGTTTAATATAAACTTCTATTAAATCTCGAGCATATATCTAATTGAGGGGGAACGATCTAGCCCCCCTTATTTGGTTGAGCCTGGGGTTGACTGACCATAATTTCTGGAGCTGGATGAATATTTTACCCAGCTAGCTGAATGGGAACTACTCGGTTTCTGTCATATTGGGCTAACGGTCCAGCCCAGATGGGAGTCTCGTTCTCATCAATTAGTTGACAACAATCATCAACATTATGACTGATGTCATTGTGATATCGACAAAATTTGGCAGAGTCTCTCTTTGCCCTCTAGTGCCTCAAGGGCTCTAGTTTCTTCCATGGAAGGTGATTAGAGTTTGCCAAAAAGATATGCTCATGTGTATCTGTGAAGTTGGTATAGGCAGTGTAGATAGACTTGTACTTTTCATCGGGCATGTTCTTTTTGATTCCTTTCTCTCCACCCTCACCAGTCCTCTTCTGCTTATTTGTCCCTACCTTGTTATTCTGGGTAGCGAGTTGAGTCGTAGCTGCAACATCTGCCACTTCTCCAGCTAGCTGGACAGGGGCTTGGCTGGTTCCGGCAACAGTAGATTGTGCCTCCTTTAGATTTATCCATTCTTGAGCCCAAACCAAGAATTCATCTACATTATTTACTCCTTTCAGTTGGAGTTCTTTTCATAAATCACCTCCTAATGTGATCCCTATCCTCATAGCCATGAGCTTGGATTTGTCATCAACATCCCTAGCTCATGCTGTTGCATTGGTGGACCGATTCATATATGCCTTCAGGGACTCACCAGTTTATTGTTTAATGTTTGCCAGAGAATTGGTTTCAACGCGAGTTTCCTTCACAGCTCAGAACTATCTCTTAAACTCGGAAGATAATTTCTTCCATGAAGTGATTGAATGTTTCTTATAATTGTTGAACCACAATCTGGCTGGTCCAGTCAGTGTTGCGGGGAACAACATACATCTTAAGTCAAACCCAACATTGTGGGCCATCAATAATGCGTTGAATGTTCTGAGGTGATTGGACAGGTCAGTGTTCCCATCATATGCGAGCATGGTCAGAATTTAAAGCCAATAGAATACGGTGCTATCGCAATGTTATGAGCAAAAGGCTTGAGCTCCTGATCGGAATCACACTCATCGACTCCTTTTCCAAATAGGAGTCTCTTCATCTATTCTTCCATTAAGGTCAGCTGCTTGAGGGTTGGATCCTTGGCATCTCAATTATTTGGTAGCTGATTATCAGCCTAATCCTGTTGTATGCGTTAGATGGATTGTTTTCCCTCCAAACTTGAGCTTGGTAAGATAGGACATTCCCATTGTCGTGTACGATAGATGCATCTCCCCTAGGCTTAGTATAAATCAAATCATCATGGCGGACTGGATATCCTCTTTGTGAGTTCAGATTATCACGCAAGTCAGAATGTGGGTCGAAACGAAGGCTTTGTACGAAGCTCAAGTGATTCCTCAGATCGCTCTCATGCATGCCTCTGTGTTGGCTCTCTATCTAGTAGCTTCCATTAGTGAAGTTTACAGCTTGTGGCTGGGATCGAGAACCTAGATTATTAGCACAAGGTCGTGGGATATAAATGCCCTTTGAGGGATGAGGATTTCTCCTACCATCCCCTTGAGTTGGAGAATTTCTCTGTGGGTGAGGTGGCGTTGGATGTTGAACCGGTGATGATAGATGTCTTATTGGTGAAGTAATACTTGTTCCATCGATGCGCACTAGATTAGCTCGACCCTGATCTACTCCAACTTCCTGAGTTGGAGGCAGGACAAGTTCATTACTCCATGTTGGAGACTCTGACCATGGCAAGGATGGATTTTCGGGGTGTCTCGCATCCTCGAATTGGTCCTAGCTTGCCCTGTTTGGCCATGCTGGCTCCTAGGAGTGTGAGTTGAATGATCATTCCTGTGAGGGTTGGTAGGTTGAGCATTTCGTGGGGTTTGTTAGGAAAATAGGGTCGAGATCGCAGTCCAAACAGACCAATTGACATGAGGTTGATGACTCCTATAAGTATTAATAGGTTAAGTATTTTGCTGGATTTGCTCTCAAGGTATGGAGCTCAGACTTGCAGTTTGGATAGAGCGACTGAGATTGGGTTGATTATTCATATGGGACTTATGGGACCGACTTTCCCTCATTCTGATGTTAACATCAGTTACAGGAGGGGGTAATCAAGCCAAGATCTCCTCCATCTGCTTGTTAGCCCGAGCAAGATGGCTCCTTAATTGGGCATTTTCCATCTCGATGACTGTCAGGTATCTCGGATGGGGATTTGGTGGGTGTTATGCTGAGCTCCCAGCATCATCTTGGCCCACATGTTGTTTTTCAGGGTGTCGTTGAGCAGTTGAGCCTTCTTCGGTGGGGACAGCCGCACGGTGCACCTCCTGATCATTAGGTTGTTCCATCTCATTATCACGCATAGATCGAGTGACCACCATGGTGAATGTTAGGTGAAACTTGTGTGGGGAATTTAGCCTAATATGCTCTCAACGAAAGCACCAATCTATTGAGGTGGTTTTTCTCCTACAGTAGATTAAGAAATCTAAAAATAGAGATATTAGGTTTGTGCTAAACTGTAATTGAATAACTAAAAACGAATCAAGATCACCCACACTTTTACGTGGTTTTGTGGTTAAGATCCACCTAGTCCACGAGTCACTCTTATTAATTTGTTTGTTTTTCACCGTGAAATTTTTTGTAACAATTTCACCAGAGTTTCAGTATACAAAGTGTTCTTCCCTTTTTCTGTCCATTTTCCCTAGTATTTATATGGAATTCTACCTAGACAGTTTTGGGTAACCGTGCATAAATTTGGTAACATACATTTTGGGGTAACATCTCATTTACAGAAATACATTAACGTCTATTGATTCTACGCCCTTAAACTCGGGTAATATATATAGAATAATATCTGAGCATTAATGAGCGTATAAGGAATCTCTGAGTCTTTTGGGGTCCTTCACTGTGCGTCATGACCAGGCTTCTGCGAGTTGAACACATCCTTCGAGTTGGATATCGAAGAACTAACCTAACACGACACAAGCCAAGTTCAGAGTTTGTAGAAGGAAATCTGGCCATCACACATCTCGTAATAAGTTGTTGGTACAAGGGGCTGTCTAGATATTATCTGGTTGCCGTATGTTGTCAAGTTTAACTTGAGTTGCTCACTCCAGAGTTAGCTAGACGTTCTATCCCTATGCTTTCTTCGTACACTTTTCTGCCAGTTGTACCCCTGGCTGAGTAATTCAATTCGTATTTATTTTGGGGTACAACAGATAATATGATCATGCATTAATTAATTACATTCATAGGTTTATTAAGAAACTAGTAATTAATTTAGAGTTAATTTATTAGTTTAAATAAACACATTTATTCTAAAATAGCAAGTGGGAGAAGGTGAACATCTCAATGTGACCTATGGTCTAAATTATTTGTAAAACACCGTGAAACATTAATAGGGCCTTGAGGCAGATTTTCTTATGTCCCCCTAATGAAGGTTTCTAGACATATTAATACCAAGGTTGGCTTCTTACAAAGACTGAAAAGAGTAGTGTATTTTAGGCTTGACCGACCCTAAGGCGGCCCTCTCTAAGTTTAGTCATGAATTTTGAAGTAATGGGGTACACTTACAAAGTTGCAATTAAGATTTTGCGGTGGATAATTGTATCTTGACCAAACCAGTGGTACTTTATATTTAAAAGACAGAATTTGAGTTATTTTAAGTTTTAAATAATAAAGGAAAGATTGTATTATAAGCTATCTGAATTTAACTTGTCCGACCCTAAGGTGACACTTTATTTGTTGGGTAGTTTATGTGTTTATCTGTTTATTGTGTTTCCAAATAATTGATATTTTTTCAAATAATCATATTATTTTATTTTATTTCATTCAGTAATGTCGAACTGTGGCAATCCAATTATTGCTTTACTTTCACATGAAATACTTAATGGTGATAATTTTATAAGATGGAAATCGAATCTCAATTTAATATTAATCTGTTAGAACCATAAATTAGTGCTAACTGAAGAATATTCAGGAAAAATATGATGCCTGGATTCAATCCAATAATAAGGATAAGTGTTACATGATTGTGAGCGTGAATAATGTTCTAAGAACAAATAATTAACCCATGGAAACTGCTTTTGAGATAAAGGAATCACTGCAAGCCATGTGTTGGGCAGTAATCTGATCAAAGTATACATGAGACTACTAGAACTTATAAGAATACTAATATGAAGAAGGGTGTTACTATGCGTGAACATATCTTGATCATGATCAACGTGATGCATGAAGAAGAAATACATGGGGTCATTGATGAGCGTACACAAGTATCATACTTGAATCTCTCACTCCTATTTTCTTTGCGTTCACAACCAACTATATTATGAATAAGTTGGAATTCCACATGACCCAGCTATTGAATGAATTGCAGACATTTGAGTCTCTTAACAAAACCATAACCAAAGAGGCTAAGAAAATGTGACAGAGGAGAAACCTTCAACTTCTGAGGATAAAACCAAGAAGAGGAAGAAGAACAATAACAAGGAAAAAATTAAGGGCAAGAATTCCAAGAAAGGCAAGAAGGCACCAAAAGCCAAGGAGAATAAGGATTACCATGTAGCGTCCCAAAACTCATAATAAGGATTAGTATGTTGATTAGTGGGCCAGGAGGGCATAAATGGAAATTATGTGATTATTTGAATTATATGAGTTATATTATGATATGACTGCTTATGCGTGTTTATGTGTATTAAATGTGCTTATAGGCTTGCTTTTTTTTAGAAGCGGTGTTTTAGTAATTTTGACTCGTGGAGGGTATATTTGTAGATTTATGTGCTATGTGCCTGAGGCCACATTATTATGTAGATATATTTGTGATATTTAACATGAGTCGATCTTTTTGAGAAAATTAGGGAAAAGTTAGAATGGGGATTAATACCCGACTCGGGATGAGCTAAGGGGTATTTTGGTAATTTTACACATTTCAGAATTTGTTTTTAAATGAGAATATTAAATGGGAAATAATTGTATATGATGAATTAGTTGATTTATTTGGAAATTGGGGGTATGAGTTGAAGTTTAGTGGGAATTTGAACAAAATTCTCCTGTGTATAGTTGTGAGGATAAGTTGGGTCTAGGGGCAAAATGGTCATTCGACCGTTAAGTTAGAAGAAAAGGGCAAGTTTGATGACCCATTCTCTCTTTCACGTTCTTGGAAGACCACTTAGAGTATTCAAGTTGCCTCACTTTGAAGCTAGGAAGCTCTCACGCTACGACTTACCAATTTTTTTAGAATTTGAGGATTTAAGTGGAGATTAAGCTAGGAGGTTAACTTTTGGTACGAAATTTGGATTTAGAACTCAGAGGTAAGCTCCTTTGGATTGTTTTTCATGTTCTTGGTGTTGGTTTTAAAAGTGTAAATCAGAGTTACACATCAGAATGTGTCTCTTAAAAATTTATTAATACCAGCCAGAATCATACATATATAGATATATTAAAGCACATACAAATAGATTAGAGATACATCTTGTATCCTATCAAGAATCCATGAATCGTTTTGTATAAATCAACGATCTTCAAATCCACATTCTGAAAGCTCACACATTGATCTTCCAGACCAATTCTCAACACACAAGGACGTGTGTGGCACATAAGATTCAAATGGTTGATTTAGAACTCTCTAGATGTACTCAACAGATGAGATATAGAGAGGTTTGATTGAGAGAAGATGTAATGAATACTTTTTTAGGTTTAGGAAAAACTATCGCTTTCTTTCTAAGAGAGTTTGACAATCTAAACGTGTTAATCGCTTAAAACAACTTATTCCAGAAAGTATCATTCTTTTAGTTTTATAAAGATAATTAAATTAATTAATTAATCTTTATTTTATTAAAATAAAATGATCAATTATAACCTATTTAATTATTTAATTTAAATAATATTTAAAAAGAATAATAAAATAACAGATTAAACAAATAATTTTGAAATTCAAATCTCAAGAATATAGATATCCTTGTGTGTGGCGCCACATTCACTGTGCAGTGAGTGTGTCGCACCACACTGTTATGGCTCTCCCTAATTTTCTCATTTGCTTGTTTAATCAGTATTCAAGACAATATATTTATTCCAAAATAAATATCAGTTAATTCAAAATTAACTTTATCATAAAATATCAGTTTTAAATAAATAAATATCTCATTATAAATAAAATAATTATTCATCTCTCTCTTTATATTAATCCAAGCATGAATAATATTTATTTTTAACATATATTTTTACAAAATAAATACCATATAGTCAAATAATTAATTAAATCATAATTAATCAAATACCCATAATTATCACATAATTATTTCATTGCCCTGGAAAATTAATTACTAACCATATGGTATTTCATTTCTATATGCTTTCCTATCTTTTGGCTTCTAGGTTCTTTGGAGTTATCTACTACTCCACTATTGTCACAATACATGATTAGTGACTTATCCATATTTGGAACTATTTCTATATCAATGTAGAAACTTTCTCAACCAAACCACTTCCTTAGCTGCTTCACAAGCCTTTATATACTCAACTTCCATGGTTGAATTTTAAATATTGGAATTTTTAATACTTCTACATACTACAACTCCTCTACCAAGAGTGAATACTGACCCAGACGTCGACTTACAACTGTCTTTGTCTCATTGGAAATCAGAATCAGTGTATCTAGTAGGGTTTAACTCACCCCCTTAATATACAAGCATATAATCTCTTGTTCTCCAAAGATACTTGAGAATGTGCTTTACTATAATCTAGTGTTCCAAACCAGGATCATTGATAATGATTCACAATCCCTACTACATAGCATATGTCAGGCCTAGTACACAACATGGCATACATTAGACTCCCAACTTCTGAAGTAAATGGAAACTTTCTCACATCCTCTTCCTGTTGAGGTATATTTGGACATTGCTCTTTGGAAAGAGTAATTCCAAGTCTGGTCGATAACTGACCTTTCTTGAAATTCTCTATAAAGAACCTTTGAAGCACCTTATCAATATAATTAACTTGAGAGAGTGCCAAGAGCTTGTTCTTCCTATCCCTTAGGATTTGGATTCCCAAAACATAGCTCGCCTTGCCCAAATCTTTCATTTCAAACTTTTTGGCTAACTAATTCTTTACCAATGTCTCTACATCATTGCCAATGAGAAGAATGTCATCCATGTAAAGAACGAGGAAAACCACCACTTTTCCTTTGATAAATTTATACATACATGCTTCGTCAACATTATGTTCAAAACCATATGTTTTAATTATTTCATCAAATGTGATATTCCAAGATCTAGATGGTTGCTTATCCATAAATGGATTTCAGCAACTTGCACACCTTTTGATCTTTCCCATTCTTGATAAACCATTCTGGTTGTACCATATAGATATTTTCATCAAGATAACCATTAATGAAGGCTGTCTTGACGTCTGTCTTCCATATTACATAATCATACGTGGCAGCTATGGATAAGAGGATGTGAATGGATTTCAGCATGGCCATAGGAGAAAATGTTTCTTCATAATCAACACCTTCTCTCTAAGTGTAACATTTCGCTACTAGCCTTGCTTTGAATAGATGGATTCCATTTCTTGGTTTATGGATTCTTGCCATTTCTCCTTTTCAGGATCATCCATAGCCTCTTTGAAGGTTAATGGATCATCCTTGTCTGTATTAGAAACAAGGATATGTGCCTCATGTTCATAGCGAACGTGTTGTCTCATAACCATCCCACTACGACATTTCACCGGGGTTTCCTTTTCAGGATTAGTGGTTTTCTTGGTTTGTCGTTTATCTTTAATGATGATGATGAAGGCGATGGAATCTTATCAGCTATGAGTTCCTCCAATACTACCTTGCTATGAGGTTTATAGTTATTATTATAGTCATGTTCAAGGAAGGTTGCATTTGTTGAAAGAAATACTGTTTGGTCCTTGGGACAATAGAAGTAACCACCTCTTGTTTCTAGTGCATAATCCTAAAAAATACACACTTCAAACCTTGAATCAAGTTTCCCTGATTTAGGTCTAAGAACATGGGCATGACAGCCCCAAATGCGAAAATGGTGCAAACTAGGTTTGTTTCCATTCCACAGTTCCATTGGTGTTTTGCTTATCGTCTTAGATGGGACCACATTCAAAATATAAGTTGCCATTTTAAGTGCATATCCCTAGAATGAGAGAGGAAGTGAAGAGTAGCTTAGCATAGACATGACCATGTCCAACAAGGTCCTGTTTTGTCTTTCTGAAGCACCATTTTTCTATGGCGTTCTAGGTACTAAGAGTTGGGATAGAATACCATGCTTCAACATGAAAAATTTGAATTCTAAATCTAAATATTCACCACCTCGATCTGATCGAAATGTTTTAAGAGTCTTACCTAATTACTTTTCAACCTCAGCTTTGAATTCTTGAAACTTACCAAAGGTTTCAGATTTCCTAAGCATCAGATAAGTATGACCATATCTTGAATAATCATCAATAAAGGTGGCAAAGTACTCACACCCACCTCTTTCTTGTACATTTATTGGACCACAGACATCATTGTGTACATGCTACAAAAGATCTTTAGCTCTATTTCCTTTTTGCTAAGAAATGACATTTGGTCATTTTTCCTTCTAGACAAGATTTGTAAACTAGAAGAGTTCCAACTCTTAGTTCTCTCAAAGGTCTATCTTTTATTAACCAGTTTATCCTCTCTAATCCTTTATGACCAAGTCTAAGATGCCAAGATATGTGTCATCCTCATTTGAAACTTGTTGTCTTTTGTTTCCTTTTGGTTTAGCTACTTTAAATAATTCCGAGTTATTTAGCGTTCGTTCATTAGGTTTGAGCATATACAAGTTGTTTGTATGTTCTGCTTGACTAATTTTGAAACCATTCTTCGAAATAAAAATCGCATTATAATTAAAACAAATATAAAAAAATTGTTCATGCAACATAGATAAAGAAACTAAGTTTCTAGAAAATCCGAGAATAATATAAACATTGTTCAAAATAAGATAATTGTTCCCTTTGGTCTAGCTGAAACAAGCGCTCCACTTCCAACTCGCATTGTCTCATCGCCATCAACCAGTTTCCTTGATGAATCAATTATCTGCATAGAAGAACAAACCCAGGCGGACATATCATCTTCCACTACACATGCTTCAAGTACATGAAAATCAAATTTACCTTTCTTTTTCAACTCAGTGAGATACTTTTTACAGTTTCTCTTTCAGTGACCTTCAACTCTACAGTGGAAACATTTTCCTTTTGAATCTTTCTTCTTGGAGTTCTTGTCATTCTTGTTATCCCTGGATTTTTGTGCCTTCTTGCCTTTCTTGGATTTATTGCCCTTACCTTTGTCCTTATCATTGTTCTTCTTCCTATTCTTGGTTTTATCCTCAGAGGTTGAAGGTTTCTCCTCCACCACATTTGCCTCAGTCTCTTTTGTTATGGTTTTGTTAAGAGACTCAAATGTTTGCAGTTTATTCAGGAGCTGGTTCATGTTGAATTCCAACTTATTCATAATATAGTTGGTTGTGAATGCAGAGAAAGCAAGAGTGAGTGATTCAAGTATGATGCTTACTTGTGTACGATCATTAATGACGACCCCATGTATTTATGCTTCACACATCACGTTAATCATGATCAAGATATGTTCACGGACAGAAATACCTTTCTTCATCTTAGTAGTCATGTAGGTTCTAGGAGCCTCATGTCTACTTTGATCAGACTTCAGAGATTCCATTATCCAAAATGCAGTTTCCATGGGTTCATGTTTTGTTCTTAGAAAATCATTCATGCTCACAAGCATGTAACACTTAGCCTTATTGTTGGATTGAATCCAGGCAAGATATTTGTCCCGAATATTCTTCAGGGCATTGGCAACGGGCTCTTCAGGACATTCCTCAGTTAGGACAAATTTATGGTTCTCACAGATTAACATAAGATTCACATTTGATTTCCATCTTATAAAGTTTTCACGATTAAGTTTTTCATGTGAAAGTAAAACATTTATTGGATTGCCACCATTCGACATTACTTAAAGAAATAAAATACAATAATATTACTATTTGAAAAATATCAATAATTTGTAAAGTAAATATTATGCATGAATGCAATCATCTAAAACACATAAACTTCCATTTACTATTCCACGATAATACTAGCCAACAAATAAAGTGCCGCCGTAGGGTCGGTCAAGTTAAATTCAAATAGCTTATTATACAATCTTATCTTTATTATTTAAAACTTAAAATAACTCTTTATTTTCTCTTTTAAAAATAAAGTACCCATGGTTTTGTCAAGATGCAATTATCCACCGCAAAAGCTTTATTGCATCTTTGTAAGTGTAACCCATTATTTCAGAATTCTTGACTTAACTTAGTAGTGTCGCTTTAGGGTCGGTCAAGCCTAAAATACATCACTCATTCCTATCTTCATAAGAAGCCAACTTTATTATTATTAATATGTCTAGAAACCTTCCTTAGGGGGACAGAAAAAAATCTGCCTCGAGGCCCTATTCATATGTCACCTTGTTGTACTAATAATGGAGACCATAGATCACATTGAGATGTTCACCTTCTCCAACTTACTATTTTAGAAATAACTTATTTAATTAATCTTATTAATTAATTTCAAATTAATCACTAGTTTATCAATAATCCTATTAATGCAATTTATTACAAAATACATTTAATTTTAAAAGAGTCTGTTTCTATAATTAATGTGGTCTTGATAATTACCCATTACATTCATCTAACTTTAATAAAAGACCTTTTAAATAAAGTTGGTTATCTTAAAAGCCTATAAAAACTATTGCCTTTATTTCTAGTGTAAGTCACCAAGTTTTAACTAATTAAATATTTAGTTGTTTACATGCAATTGATTTCTCCAAAACAATTCACATAAACAATTAGGACAATCCTAAATAATCATGTTTCTAAAAGATGCATGACTAATGAAAACTATGTGGGGTTTCATGAATGACATGTAATTGACTAATGCATAATCGTGTTATCAATCAAACATTAATTAATATTTATTTAAATAAATACTATAAATAAATAAACAATAAATGATGAATCGAGTACTATTGGGTATTTCTAAATTTACAACCTTTGAAAAAATAGAAATAGAATTACAAAAATAGCCTTTAGGTTGTTTGCAAGACTCCAATAATGCTCTCCTTTCTTTTAGGCTTTTTTTTTGCTAATCTTTAGGAATTTGTTGGGCCCAACTAATTAATTAGAAACTAACTTTCTAACTAATTTATTTAATTAAAGCTAACTTTCAATTAAATAACCATTTTTGTCATCTTTTTAGTTTAGTTGAATTTAAGTAATTAAATAATCAAATTTAAATAATTATTTAATCTTAAGACAAGATCTTAACCAACTAAAAGATATTTTATTTTTCTAATAAAAGAAAAATTAAGATAATTATCATTTTAAATTCAAATAAATTAAAATTAATTAAATAAACGATATGTGCACACAAAAATAGGATCTAACTTTGGGCACCAAGAATAGTGCCCTAGATCACTAGGGCCGACAACTGGGTGGCTGGGAAGTTGTAGGTACTGCGCACACATGGAACAAAGACTCGGTCAGGGCAGGCGCACGGGGCCATGGGTGCAAGGCCTGGGGCGTGCGCGAGGGGCACAGTGCTGCAGGGAGTCGCGGCTGGTCAGACAGTAGGTAGGCACAGGGCGTGCATGGCCAGGGAGGCTCGAGCCTATGCTTGTGCACGCGTGGCTTGGGAGGGCTTGGACTGGTGGCTTGGGCCCTCCTCTTTTCTTTGTGTACAAATTTTTAAAATACATATTTCAAAAATAAAATTTACAAAAATCCTATGCCCTTTATAGCTTACACAAGATCTAGAAATTCAAATTCCTAATCTAATAGCATCATATAATTAACGATCCATCATTCAACCATACATTCAAAAAACATATCCATCCATTCAATATACATATAACAAATGCAAGAAACTCACACAACATATAATATATATATATATGTAGACTGCTCTGGTACTGATTGTTGGTATTAAAAGTGTAAATCAGAGTTACACAACAGAATGGGTCTTTTAAAAAATTTATTGATACCAGACAGGATCATACATGTATAGATATATTAAATCACATACAAATAAATTAGAGATTACCTCTTGTAGCCTATCAAGATTCCACGAATCTTTTTGTATAAATCATCGATCTTCCAATCCAGATTCTGAAAGTTTACAAATTGATCTTCCAGACCAATCCTCAAGCACGTGAGGACGTGTGTGGGCACGTAGGATTCAAAATGTTGATTTAGAACCCTCTAGATGTACTCAACACATGAGATATAGAGAGGTTTGATTTAGAGAATATGTATTGAATAGTTTTTTAGGTTTAGGAAAAACTATCGCTTTCTTTCTGAAAGAGAGAGTGTGATAGTCTAAATTTTTAATAGCTCAAAATAACTTATTTCTGAAAGTATCGCTCTTTCAATTTTATAAAGATAATTAACTTATAATTAATTATTCTTTATTTTATTAAAATAAAATTGAACGTTTATAACCTATTTACTTATTTAATTTAATCATATTAAAAAGGAATAATTAAATCATTGGTTAACGAAATAATTTTGAAATCCAAAATTCAAATCCCAAGGATAACGATATCCCTGTGTGTGGTGACACACTCATTGTGTAGTGAGTGTGTCACTATAATGACCCACTAATTCTAAGACTTTGGACCATTAAAACTACTATAGATAGACACTATTCTTAAGAAAACATATATACGAAATATCCATAACTTTATTAAAAACTATAATGTTGAAATTCTTAAATTCGGGGTATGGGATCCCATTTTTTGAAAAATCAAACATAACTTTAACTTAATTAAAATTGTTTACAAAACCAAGTGCGAAAAATACATAGAAACATAATTAAAAAGACTGAAAATAACGTCGTCCTCAAATCATTCACGTCCACCGATTCCATTCTTTCTCAATACACAACCCCAAGCTGCCAAGAATCCTTCTGCCGCCATAACTATTTTCCTGCATACATAAAAATAAAGGAATGAGCCTAGTGCCTAGCAAGGAAAATCTACTAAAAACATAAAACATACACATAAACTATATCATAAACATATACTATAAACATATGTCATATACTACTACAATGGCCATTATACTACTTGGGGCTTGTAAACTAAACAAGTCATATGTCCAATAGATTGGTGGGGCTTGCTAGCCAAGCAAGTCATATGCCCATAATTTATTGGGGCTTGTTAGCTATACAAGTCATATGCCCAAGGTCTATAAACATACTACACATAATGTAACATAAGATAACATAACATAACATAAGATAGCATAACATATCATATAAACATACAAAATTCTATCCTATTTTCCTTACAAATACCGGGATTTATGAGAACAAGGATGTGATTTGGAACACTCCTAAAATCCAACAATAATAATGTGAGTATTTCTAAAGAAAGAGATGATAAAGAAATGAACTAAACCACCAAAATGAAACTTACCGAAAAGAAACCTTAAGTTCAAAGAACTTAAATACCTAACCAAGAATGGAAACAATGAGTTAGGATTTGAGTGAAGAAAACTAAGAGAAACTAAAGAAATATACAGAAATGAACTTAAGATTAGGAATACCTTTGGATGTGCTAGAATCGAACTACACCTCGATATTGAAAAACACATTATTATCTTACTTCCCAAGTGTTTATAAAGCTTAAAATGATAAAGCTTATACCCCAACCCAAGTGTTTAACACTCTATAATAATCCTAGCAGCTTGAAGGCTCTGAACACAGCTTGAAGAATGAGAGAAATGGCTGGGTACTAGGTCCTATTTATAGAGTTCAAGGTGTGGAAAGATCTTCTTTTAGTTTGAATAAAAATAATGAATATTAATTGAAAAATATTTGAATATTCATTCAACAGAGGCTTAAGACTCGATCAAAATGTTCAGAGGCTGGTCAAGTGGTTAAGGAATGAATTGAACTCGATTTTAAAAACATTTGAAAATATAACCCCTAGAGCTGATATATCGCCCATTGTAGGCGATATATCGACTGGGCTTATATCCTGAGGGTTCGTCGATGCGTTTGTGCTAATTTCACGTGTTTTTCGTATTTCCCGTGTGGCGATATATCGGCTCATAGGCTGCGATATATCGGCATACGTGAATAAATTAAACATGTAATTGCACATTATCAGCTTAATTTGAAATGATAAAACAGGTTTGACTGAGTAATACGAGATTCCAGCAAGTTCTGGAAGGGTCTAGAGCTTCTAGAAACCTCTATTTCTGAATTATCCACTTAAAAATGCTTAATTACTCAAATAAACAAGATTGTGACAAATGTCACGCTCTTAGTGGTCTTGGAAGGTTCTATAGTTTTCTAGAACTTTCTTTTATTTAAACTATAGTTAAATCCTTAAATAAATCTGCACACGACAAGTGTCATATTCTTATTAACTCTATCTAAACCTTATAGTATATTAAATGACATCTTTATAATCGACTATATTAATCAAACCTTATGTTATAATTAATATTCTTAAACTATAGGTTAAACTTATAAAATCTATAAGTGTTGCTACGAGTGTTCAACTAAGTCCCAACTTGGACCGAAATCCACAGTAATAAACATACTAAACTACTACTAGCTATTACTATTACTACTTCTACTATCTAACTAGCTAAATAAACATTCTGGGACTCTACAGTCACACCACACTATTATGTCTTTTCCTAATTTTCTCATTTGTTTATTTAATTAATATTTAAGATAATATATTTATCCCAAAATAATTATCCATTAATTCAAAATTAATTTTATCTTAAAATATCTGTTTTAAATAAATAAATAAATATCTTATTATAAAAAAATATAATTATTAATCATTCTCTTTATATTAATCCAAACATGATTAATATTTATTTTTAACATATAATTTTTTAAAATAAAAACTCTATAATTCAAAAATTAGTTAATTCATAATTAATCAATTGTCTATAATTATCACATAATTATTTCCTTTCACTGGAAAATTAATTCCTTTGCAATTAAGTCATTCTCTCTACAAATATTTCTTTTGACATCCTTACCCTTGACAGTGTAGGATAGATGTGATCCAAGGAACATGGACCTATAATACGAAGCTCTAATAAACTAGATTATTAATTAAACTCTTTAATCTAATAATCTTATTTATTAATTCTATGATTACTCCACTATAAATATGGAATTGCACTCTAAGTATTAATTGAATTATGTTTACAGAGTTTTCTCTTGTAGTCCATTGGTATAATCAATAAATATAGTTTTGTCCTCCATTTATTGGTTCGTTAATTAGAGCTGGTCAAGATTACTGTTTTACCCTTCTAATTAAGTCTTGATCGTTAAGTACCATTAATTCACTAGCGAATAATTAATCTACAATCAAATTATAGATTTAAGCTCAATAACTATTCTATTCCAGAATTAACCCATAAGGGAACCAATATTTGATTGGTTAGGAAAGTATGGATTCCATTATTGTAAATCATGTTCCCAACCATTCATGATATTGAATCTAAAAAACAAAAGTCATTAGCCTCATTATAAACATTAAGGAGTGAATCAAAAGATCAAATAAACACATATAGGAGTTCATGAATACTCAGAATTTAGATTGATCTACAATGATCATCTATTATGATAAGAATTAAATTTTTATGTCAAACGACAAGTTTATAAGGATAATTAATTCTCATCGGTCTTGTCATATATAATCTCTATTATATACAGTACCTTTACTAAGATGTCTATCCACATCAGTAATCAAAATCTAGATCACTCGCATCTTGTATTCTAAGTAAACCGCACTAGTAACCATTCATTCAAGATTCTTTACTTAATATGTTACTGACTATTTTATTCATTATATATGATCTTCTTTCTCTCGTACTAATACAAGATTGTATTCTCATGAATGAGTAAGGAATTTTATTGATATTATTATATAATTAATTCAAACAATAATTATAACATTCAAATATAATAAAATTGCACTTTTATTTAAATCAATAAAATCCCTTTACATGCTTTTAGGGACATTAATCCTAACACTTGGTGTGTTCTTCAGCCTTAGGGATTTTCATTTCAAACTTCGATTTCAAAGGATTCTAGGATATTTATGTATGCTTATTAATGTTTGAAATTGTATAAACTCTTAATCTAAGGTATTTATTAAGTCTTGATGATAGATTTGATTGTTGAATTCATATTTGGAGCAAACTTGGGGTCTTGGACCCTAAGTGTGAGTTTTGGGTTTGGTTGGGTAATTGGGTATGTCTAAGACATTTTGGTGTTACTTGATGCTTGGGCAGTCTATTTGTGGTAAAGAATCTGTGTTTGAACTGGTTGGGTTCAATTTTTGGGTCTCAAATGGAATTTAAAATGCTGAGGAAATTGCATTTCATGGGTTTTTTCGTGTTGGTGTCACAGCACCTGTGATGAGTGTTGCAGCCCGTATGAGTTTCTTCGAGGGTGGGTTTTCCCTCGGACTGTCATGGAGCCATTCTAAGAGGTTTAAGAAACAAACCCTCCAACCTTTGAGGGAGGTCCAAATCCACTAAAGGCTAAGTAGTGAATGAGCATGATTACCCCCATCTTGGACTTCATGAGGGTGCTAGGTAATGACAAGGTGGACTGTGCTACATACATGTTACAAGATGATGCCCGAATCTAGTGAGAGGTTGTATCTCAGACCCAGAACGTCACTGTATTGAGTTGGGACAAGTTTCAGGGTTTATTCAATGAGAAATATTATACTGATGCAATTCAAACTTCGAAGGCAGATGAGTTTACTAGATTGGTTCAGGGCAACATGATGGTAAATGAGTATGCCCTGAGGTTCGAAAGGCTAGCCAAGTTTGCGTCTCACTTGGTGCTAACCGACACCATCAGAAGAGAGAGATTTGTTTGGGGATTAAACCCCATGATAGCATAGGACTTCAGAATCACCTCAGTGCCTTGAGTCACTACATATGCTTAGGTAGTTGAGAAGGCCCTTACTGCTGAGAGCGTAGAGGAAAATATTTGGCATGAGTGCGCTGCTAGGTGTGATGCCTAGAGGGTAGTACCTCCATTTAGTGGATCTAGTAGGGGTGTAGGCCCTAATGACCAAAAGAGGAAGGCCCCTGACACTTTTACTACTCCTGGTTCAGATAGAAGGGGTCGAGGTACTCAGGATGGCCGTCGGGGTGGCAATGAGGCTTGGAGAATTCATCCAGTGTGTGCCAGTTGCAGGAGACGCCATTTGGGAGAATGTCATGCTAAGGCATGCGTCTTTTGCGGAACATTTCCCGAGAGACTGCCCAAATCTGAAGAAAGAGGAATAGAAGAAGGGCAACTATTTGTCTCCAACTCAAGTGTTCACACTCACCCAGTCAGAGGTTGAAGCTCGTCCCTTGGTAGTGACAAATCAGACTTCTAGCACTGGCTCTACTTATACTGTATTGATCGATTCTAGTGCTACACATTCGTTTGTTTCTATTAGAGTGATTGATAGACTGTGTAGGCCATGTGATCTATGTGTTGTGGGGTGTAAGGCCATATTGCCTACTGGGGAATTGGTAGTTTCTATGAGATGGATTAGATCTCTACCAGTAGACGTGGATAGTAGAGAGTTGTTAGTAGACCTAATTGAGCTAGCTATGGAGGACTTTTATATAATTTTTGGCATGGATTGGTTAGCCAAGTATAGTGTAACCATAGACTATAAAAGGAGGATGGTGACTTTTGAGCCTGAGGGAGAAGACCTATTTATGTTTGTGGGTGTTGTGAACGAGCTTTGCCATTCTTATGATCTCGACACTGAAGGCTAGAGACCTATTGCAAGGAGGGTGCATAGGATTCCTAGCGAGTGAAGTGGATACCACCAGGGATGTGCCAGTTGGGTTGACAGAGACCAGATTGGTTTGTGAGTTCTTAGATGTGTTCCTTTAGGATCTACTGGGGTTACCATGGGAGAATGCGTTTGTCATTGAATTGGGATTTGTTAGACCCAGCTTCTCACTGTGGGGTGCATCAGTGTTGTTTGTTAAGAAGAAGGATGGGACGTTGAGGATGTGCATTGAATACAAGGAGTTGAACAAGTTGACTATCAAGAACAAGTATCCACTGCCGAGGATTGATGACTTATTTGACCAGTTGCAGGGTAAGACAGTATTCTCAAATATTGATCGTTGATCTGGTTATCACCAGCTGAGGATCAAATATGAGGATATCCCAAAGATAGCTTTTCACATGAGGTATGGGTATTATAAGTTTCTGGTCACGTCCTTTGGAATGACTAATGCCCTTACAACATTTATGTATCTGATGAATAGGATGTTCAAAGAACTTGGAAAAGTTTGTGATTGTCTTTATTGATGACATACTAGTCTACTCTCAGTCAGAGACAGAGCACGAGCATCACCTCTGATTAGTACTATAGAGATTAAGAGAGCATAGGTTATATACCAATTTTAAGAAGTGCGAGTTCTGGCTACCCCAGGTGACCTTTCTTGGTCACATTGTTAGTAAGAATGGTATTATGGTGGATCCAACCATGATTGAGGTAGTGAGAGATTGTCCAAGGCATAGGAGTGCCACAGAGATTAGGAGTTTCTTGGGTTTAGCAGGACACTACCGACATTTTGTTGAAGGATTCTCAAGAATTGCAACACCGTTAACAGAATTAACCCGCAATAATTTTAATTTTGTTTGGTCTAACAGATGTGGGAACAGTTTTCAAGAGTTGAAGAGGTGATTGATCACTACTTCGGTATTGAGTCTTCCTTCAGATCAAGAGAAGTTTGTGGTTTATTGTGATGCATCGAGACAAGGGTTAGGCTGCATTCTTATGCAGGCTGGGAAGTGATTGCCTATGCCTCAAGACAGTTGAAGGAATATGAATAGTGGTACCCTACTCATGATCAACCATTGGCAGCAGTGGTATTCGCACTGAAGGTGTGGCGACACTATCTATATGGGGAGAAGTGCCAGATTTATACTGATCATAAGAGTAAGAAGTGATTTTTCACACAGAAGGATATGAACATGTGACAAATACATTGGTTACAGTTGGTAAAGGATTATACAGGGAAAGCCAACATGGTAGCAGATGCTCTGAGTCGGAGAGGTCCAGGACAGGTGTATAGCTTAAAGCAGATATCCAGGGAATTGGTGGAGGATATGACCAGAGCTGGGATAGAGTTCATTGTGGGTGGATTGGACAAATTACACTTCAGTCTTCACTCCTTCAGAGAGTAAGAGAAACTCAGAGGAATGATCCTCAATTAGAGAAGCACTGGGAGGATGTCCTAGTAGGAGTGGTTAAGGACTTTACCACTGTTGAGATAGATATGTTGAGGTACAAGGATCATATTTGTGTTCAGATGGATGTTGGTATTAGATGAGAGATTTTGGATGAGTCTCATACCACTCCTTATTCATTGCACCTAGGCACGACAAAGATGTATCAGGATCTGAAATCTTTGTATTGGTGGCTAGGGATGAAGAACAATGTAGTAGAATACGTGGCAACGTGCCTAACTTGTCAATAAGTGAAAGTTGAACACCAGAAGTCAACATGGCTGTTACAGCCTTTAGCTATTCCTGAGTGGAAGTGGGAAGGCATCACTATGGATTTTGTGCTGGGCTTGCCTAGAATGGTGGGGCAGCATGACTCAGTGTGGGTGATCATTGATAGAAACACCAAGTCAACCCAATTTCTGTCTGTGAGAAAAAATTATATAGTACATCAGTATACTGAGTTCTATGTCATGGCTATTGTACGTGTCAATCAGGACCCCACTTTTACCTTTAAGTTTTAGGGAAGCCTGTAGAAGGCTATGGGTACTCAGTTGAAGTTTAGCACAACATATCATCCTCAGATAGATGGACAATCTGAGAGGACAATTCAGATACTGGAGGACATGCTTAGGGCATGTGCATAAGATTTCGAGGGGTCCTGGAGTAAGTATCTCCCCTTGATTGAGTTTTCTTAGAACAATAGTTATCAGTCAAAATTTGGAGTGGCTCCATACGAGATGTTTTATGGTAGGAAGTGTAGATCACTCATTCATTGGGACAAAATGGGTGAGTAGAAATATTTGGATTATGAAGCAGTGCAAAGGACCAATGAGGCCATTAAGAAGATTAGAGCTCGAATGCTCACCTCATAGAGTAGACAAAAAAGCACCTCTAATCCTAAGTGTAAGAATGTGGGGTTCAAAGTTGGGGACGACATTTTCGTTCAAGTTTCACCATTGAGAGGAATGAAACGATTTGGGAAGAAGGGAAATTTGAGCCCTAGGTTTGTAGGACCTATTGAGATCCTGGAAAGGATCGGGTAGATAACCTATAGACTGGAGATGCCTCCAACTTTGTCAAGAGTACATAACATGTTTCATGTATCGATGCTTAGGAGATATGTATCAGATACGACTCATGTGTTGAGTTGTGAGGATCTGGAGTTATAGATAGATTTATCTTATAAGGAGTAGCCAGTTCAGATTTTGGATAGGAAAGACAAGGTCTTGAGGAAAAAGACTATTCCTCTAGTTAAAGTATTATGGAGCAACAACAAGGTCGAGGAAGTGACACGAGAGCTAGAGACAGATATGAAGGACCATTATCCCGAGCTGTTTAGGTTAATTTCGTAGACGAAATTTCTATTAGGAGGGGATAGTTGCAGCGACCAAAAACTCATAATAAGGATTAGTATGTTGATTAGTGTGCTGGGATGGCATAATTGGAAATTATGTGATTATGTGAATTATGAGTTATATTATGATATGACTGCTTAAGCATGTTTATGTGTATTAAATGTGCTTATAAGCTCGTTTTTGCTTAGAAGGGGCATTTTAGTAATTTTGATTCATGGAGTATATTTGTAATTTTACGTACTATGTGCTTGAAAATACATTATTATGTGGATACATTTATGATATTATGCATGAGTCGATCCTTTTGAGAAAATTAGTGGAAAAGTCACAACATATATTAATACCCGGGTCGGGGTGAGCCAATGGGTATTTTGGTAATTTTACACATTTAAGGTTTGTTGTTAAATGAGAATATTAAATGGGAAATAATTGTATGTGATGAATTAGTTGATTTATTTGGAGACTGGGGGTATGAGTTGAGGTTTAGTGGGAATTTAAGCTAAATGACCAAAATGCCCTTGTGTATAGTTGTGAGGATAAGTTGGGGCTATGGGAAAAATGGTCATTCGACCATCAAGTTAGAAATAAAAAGGGCAAGTTTGATGACCCATTCTCTCTTTCACGTTCTTAGAAGACCACTTAGTGTATTCAAATTGCCTCACATTGAAGTTAAGAAGCTCTCACGCTACGGCTTACCAATTTGAAGAATTTGAGGATTTAAGTGGAGATTGGCACAAAATTCTGATTTATAACTTAGAGGTAAGCTCATTTAGATTGTTTTTCATATTTTTTATGTGTTCTTGAGCCTTAGGGATTTTAATTTCAAATCTCGAGTTCAAGGGATTCTAGGATGCTTGTGTATGGTTATTAATGTTAGAAACTGTCTAAACTCTTAATTTAAGGTATGTATTAAGTCTAGATAACAGATTTAATTGTTGAATTCATATTTGGAGCAAATTTGGGGTCTTGGACCCTAATTGTGAATTTTGGGTCTGGTTGGGTAATTGGTTATGTTTAACGACGTTTTGGTGTACTTGATGCTTGGGTAGTCTATTTGTGGTAAAAACTCTGTGATTGAACTGTTGGGGATCAATTTTTGGGTCTGGAATGGAATTTAAAATGTTGAGGAAATTGCATTATGTAGATTTTTCATGGTGGCGCCTTGGATGAGCGACGCGGGCCGTACGAGTTTCTTCGAGGGTATGTTTACCCTCGGACCACCATGGGGCCACGACCCTAAATGAGAAAAAATGGTGGTGAAAGTTCTTTGTTTGTTGGAGCACCGCGGCTCAAGATGAACAAATTTTACATAGCGGTTTCTCAGCTTGGTTTAGAGTCGCGACTCTGTAGGGGGTGTCGAGGTGCTAATGTAGTTTTAGGGTGCATTTGTTTAGGGTTTTGGGGAGCTATCTTAGGAGGCTCGGGGAACGATTTTGTTATCCCGTTTAGTTGAATCTAAGGTCCTGAGAGCCAGGGCTTAGTCGTGAGGCCCATTATCAAAATTAGTTCCTAATAAACATATCATTGATGTTGTGACTAGGGTTTTCGCAAGGCTTGAAAGAAGGATCACACTCGGGATCGTACAACCTGTTGTGAGGGACTCGAGGTAAGAAAATTGGCACTTGCATAGAGTGTAGGGCGTGGGACCAAATTATAGGACACGGGTATGACCGTGCCATGAATCTATTTAAGGTTAAATGTTTGCTTTGTATAAGACTCTATAATTATAACTGCTTGTATTGATTGGTTGTGATTGTAATGGATCGGCTTGGGGGCCATTATTCACATTACATGCATAATGCAGGGCATAGTGGCGGGGCCATTACAGGGGTGCGATATGCATCTACTTGACATGAGTCAGTATACATGTTGGAAAATTAATGTGAACATGTTTGCTATTATAGAGTATGCAGTACATGCTAATGTCTATTTAAATATCTATTTTATGTGTTTGGGTTTTCTTGTTGAGCCTTGTCTCATGGGTGCTTTGTTGTTTAGGTAAGGGCAAAGTAAAGATGGACAATCCATGAGCTGGAGAGTTGTGGGAGCGACATGTACATACTCAGCCTGCTCAGCCGCCACATTCGAGACACTTTCGAGGAGCAGAGGTTACTTGCTCACTTTTTCCATTTAGGTCGGCTAGTTCTGTAATTTTGATAAACCTATATTTTTATTTAAAATCCTTTGGGATCCCTTGTAATTATCCAAATCCTTTTTAATGAAAAGTTTAACTTATTATCCAAAAATTTTAATATCTAAATTGTCGTTTAACCTGAATTATACTTTTAAGTCCAAATTACTTGCTTAACGAGTTAAGCACTACTTTTAACACACAGTGTAATAGTCCTGGAACCAAAAGGAAAGTGTTTCCATTGTGGAGTTGAAGTTCAGTGGAAGAGAAACTGTAAAAAGTATCTCGCTGAGCTGAAAAAAAAAGAAGGTGAATCTGATTTACTTTTACTTGAAGCTTGTATAGTGGAAGACGATATGTCATCCTGGGTTTTAGATTCAGGAGCCACTAACCATGATGCAGATACTTGAGTCATCAAGGGAACTTATTGATGGCGAGGTGACTATGCGAGTTGGAAGTGGAGCACTCGTTTTAGCAAGAGCAAAACAAACAGTCCATTTGATTTTTGGGAACAATCATCGTATTTTGAATAATGTTTATTTTATTCCTAAATATCTAAAAACTTAGTTTCTTTGTCTATGTTGCATGATGAATCTTTTGATATTTCTTTTAAAAATAATGCAATTGTGATTTTGAAGAATGGTTTCAAAATTTGTGAAGCGGAATAAACAAACAAACTGTATATGCTCAAGCCAAATGAACGATCACTAAATAACTCGAAATTATTTAAAGTAGTTAAAACAAAAGGAAACAAAAGACAAAAGGTTTCAAATGAGGATGACACATATCTTTGGCATCTTAGACTTGGTCATATAGGAACAGACAGGATAAACCGGTTAACAAAAGAAGGACCGTTAAGAGAACTAAGAGTTTCTTCTGGTTTGTCAGTCTTGTCTAGAAGGCAAACTGACCAAACGTCCTTTCTCAGCAAAAGGCTATAGAGCTAAAGAGCCTTTAGAGCTTGTACACAACGATGTCTTTGGACCAATCAACGTACAAGCTAGAGGTGGATATGAGTACATCGTCACCTTCTTTGACAATTACTCAAGATATGGTCATACTTACCTAATGCTTAGGAAGTCTGAAACCTTTGGTTAGTTTCAAGACTTCAAAGTTGAGGCGGAGAAGCAGTTGGTTAAGACTCTTAAAATATTTCCACAGATTGAGGTGATGAATGTTTGGATTTGGAATTCAAAGGTTTCATGTTGGAGCATTGTATTCTTTCCCAACTCACAACACTTGGAATGCCACTACAAAATGGTGTTTCAAAAAGAAGAAACAGGACCTTGTTGGACATGGTCAGGTCTTCGTTTAGCTACTCTTCACTGCCTCTCTCATTCTGGGGATTAACACTTCAAACAACAAATTACATTTTGAATGCAGTCCCATCTAAAACCATAAGCACAACCCACTGAATTTTTGGAATTATAACAAGCCTAGTTTGCACCATTTTCGCATTTGGGGTTGTCCTGCTCATGTTCTTAGACCTGTATCCGGGAAACTTAATTCGAGATTTGTAGTGTGAATTTTTGTGGGCCATGCTTTAGAAACAAGAGGCAGTTATTTTTATAGACCCAAGGACCAAAAGGTTTTTGTTTCAACAATTGTGACCTTCCTTGAACATGACTATATGAATAACTATGAACCTTAGAGCAAGGTTGCTTTGGAGGAACTCATAGCTAATAAGATTCCATCACCTTCATCATCATCATCATTAAATGATAAATGACAAACTGAGGACACCACTATTCTTGAAAAGGAAACTCTAGTGCAACGTCGTAGTGGGGGGATTGTGAGACAAAATGTTCGCTACGAACATGAGGCACATGTCCTTGTTTCTGATACAGACAATGACGATCCATTAGCCTTCAAAGAGGCTATGGATGATCCTAAAAATGAGAAATGGCAAGAAGCCATAAGCCAATAAATGGAATCGATGTATTCCAATTCAGTCTAGGAACTTGTAGACCCACCTGAAGATGTGAGGCCCATTCGGTGCAAATTGATCTTCAAGAAGAAAAGAGGTATAGATGGGAAAGTGGATACTTTCAAGGAAAGACTAGTAGCCAGAGGTTACACTCAGAGAGAGGGTGTTGATTATTAAGAAACATTTTCTCCTGTGGCCATGCTAAAATCTATTCGCATTCTCTTATCCATAGCTGCCACCTATGACTATGAGATATGGCAAATGGACGTCAAGACAGCTTTTCTGAATGGCTTTCTTGAAGAAAGTAACTATAAGATACAACCAGAAGGGTTCATTAAAAATGGGGAAGATCATAAGGTGTGTAAGTTGCTGAAATCCATTTATGGATTAAAGCAAGCATCTAGATCTTGGAATATCACCTTTGATGAGACAATTAAAACATACGACTTCAAACAGAATGTCAGCGAAGCTTGTGTGTATAAATATGTTAAAGGTAAAGTGGTGCTTGTCCTAGTTCTTTATGTGGATGACATTCTCCTCATTGGCAACGATGTAGAGACAGTGTCAAACGTTAAGAGGTGGTTAGTTGAAAAGTTCATAATGAAAGATTTGGGCGAAGCGAGCTATGTTCTAGGCCAAATCCTAAGAGATAGGAAGAACAATCTCTTGGCACTTTCTCAGGCTAATTATAAATGGAGAAGCCACTAATCATGTACTATGACAACATTGGAGCAGTAGCTAAATCTAAGGAACCTAAAAGCCACAAGAGAGGAAAACATATAGAAAGGAAATACCATCTGGTTAGAAAGATTGTGCACTGAGGTGATGTGACTGTTTTGAAGATATTTTATGAACAAAACCTAACAGACTCGTTCACCAAGACACCTACTGCAAAGTAATTTATGGGTCATGTACGCAACATGGGATTAAGGGAGATGCCTCACTTGGTTTGAGAGTAAGTGGGAGATTGTAAGGGTTTATGATCTAAAACAATGTAGAAATACATTTTATTGATATAAATAAAAGTGCATTTTTATTATATTTGAATGTTATAATTATTATTTGAATAATTTATATAAATATCAAGAATATTCGATATTCTTTTTTGAGGATATGATCTATTAGGATTTATGCCCTAAAAGCATGTAAATACATTTTATTGATTTAAATAAAAGTAAAATTTTATTATAATTGAATGTTATAATTATTTTTTTAATAATTTATATAAATATCAAGAAAATTCCATATTCATTTATGAGAATACGATCTTATATTATTACGAGAGAATTAAGATCATATACAATGAATACAATAGTCAGTAACATATTAAAGTAAGAAATCAATAATGAATGGTTAATAGTACGATTTACTATGCATACGGGATGCAAGTAATCTAGATTCAGATTACAAATGTGGATAGACATCTTGGTAAAGGTACTGTATCTAATAGAGATTATATATGACAGGACCGATATGAATTAACTATGCTTATAAACTTATTGTTTGCCATAAAGATTTAATTATTATCATAATAGATGATCATTTGTAGATGAATCTAAATCATAAGTAGTCATTAACTCCTGTTTGTGCTTATTCGATCTTTTGATTTACTCGTTAAGGTTTCTTAGTATAATGAGACTAGTGACTTTTGTTTTGGAGATTCAATATCATGAATGGCTAGGAACATGATTTACAATATTGGAATCCATACTCTCCCAACGGATCGAATATTGGTTCCCTTAAGGGTTAATTTTGGAACTGAATAATTATTGAATTCAAATCTATAATTTGATTATAGATTAATTATTCACTAGTGAATTAATGGTACTTAAGGAATAAGAGGTAATTAGAAGGGTAAAACTATAATTTTGACCAACTCTAATTAATGAACTAATAATTGGAGGACAGAACTACATTTATTGATTATATCAATGGACTACAAAGAAAACTCTGCAAATAAAATTCTATAAATACTTAGAGTGCAATTTCATATTTATAGTGGAGTAATTATAGAATTAATAAATAAGATTATTACATTAAAGAGTTTGATTAATAATCTGGTTTATTATAGCTTTGTATTATAGGTCCATGGTCCATAGGTCACCTCTTTCCTACAATGTCAAGGGTAAGGATGTCATAAGGAAGATTTTTAGAGAAAAGGACTAAATTGCAAAGGAATTCATTTTCCAGAGCAAAGAAATAATTATGTGATAATTCTGGGCAATTGGGTAGTTTTGACTTAATTTATTAATTAACTATATAGTTTTTATTTTGAAAAAAATTATGTTAAAATAAATATTATTCATCTTTGGATTAATATATAAACACGCCCTAATTCTATTTTTATAGAAATGTCGCTCAAGTCATAGTTATTAGAAATTCAATGGGGCCTTGATAAAACATGCAAGTTTGGGCCCAATAGTTGAAAAAAAAAAGTAAAAACAATGTGTCTTTATGCAATATTCATAAATTAAATAAAATTTTAAGTCTCACTGACGTAATTAAAATAAAAATCATAACACAGGTTCTTTTATTCTTGGCGCTCAACTTGATCGTTGTTCGTTCATTGGACACCCCATGTCATACATACTCAGACGTCGAAACTCCCCATATCACTACGCGTGCCAACGAAAAATCATATTGTTTACCTGAAAGGGGGAAAGTAAGGGGGTGAGCTAAAAGCCCAGTAAGGAAGTATAACAATATCAAAGAAAACGCAAGAAGAGCAAATATCATAACTCAGGGGAAAACATATCATCTTCATACTCATAGTTTATAATCATAAACGTAATCATAGTCATAGTCATAGTCATACATCATAATCACACATCATAAACATACTCTTTGTGATAATGGCACCCTTATTGTCCATGTCACATCTTGAGGTAACGAGTAAAACATAAGCTGCTTAAACATCCTCTATGAGCAAAATAGGATCTCAGGTCCTTGAATAACCTCAGCGCGTCTACCCTTTTCAATTACGTCATATCTTTAGGAACTCCTGTGCTGCATCGCGTTTAGCACGCTAGCAACCTTTTCTTTTCATTCATCATACATGCACATGTGTCATAGCTCACATCAAAACATAGAAATTACACATTCCATAGCACTCTTATCATAACATATCAAAACATAGAATTACACTTTTCATAACACTTGGCTTATTATGACATATCAAAAAATAGAATTTGCACTTTTCATAGCACTTTATTTCTTGCAACATAACAAGTCATACCTTGTATAGCATAATACATAGAAAACTCTATCTAATTTCCTTACCTCAGGTCCAAGCAAAGTAAAGTGCGAATACGTCACAATGAGCTTATAATCATAATCAGACCTTCCTCTTTAAAATCACATAAGAATATACATGCCCAACATACGTACCCTACATATTCATGAGCCATGCACATGTGGCACAAGTTGCACTACAATTACAAACATTCAATAATTCCACATAAATTCATAAAAGAATAACGCTAATTTTACCAATCAATCATTCATGGTTACAAAATAAAACCCATGTTTAAATAATAAGCGTATGTTTGAACGTAAAAATACACTTGCATGTAACATGCATACGTGGGAGTGTTCCTAAAATTTAATGCTTTAAGTCGATAATTTCTACATGCTCATTTCATTGTCTTTTCTTAAAAATTCAGCAAGCATAAATAATTTACCACTTAATTAGTACTTCATCATTTCTTTTAACTACATATTTGTCATTCAAAAACTTTATTACAAAATTTTAATTTACTAAAAATATTCATTTGCTTTTAACTTCTCATAAAATAATAATCCTATTTATTATTAAATAACAAATAAAAAGAATGTGACAAAAATTGTAGCTACTTATAATTACTAAATGAATTTCTTGATCACTTTTAGAAAAATAATTTTACTTATCATAAAAAACTGCATAATTGTAAATGAGAAAATACATCTTTAAAGTGTGGAAAAATCACATTTATCATATATAAAACCTAAGACTTAATTTATTTGAGCACATGTTTTACTTATCTTATTTAAAAGACATTTTCTCGTAATAAACTAAAAATTCCAGCAAGAATTTCATTTAATTAAAATCACATAATTGAATTGAAACCATATTCTTTCACAAATTAAATAAAAAAAACAACTTGTTCATTATTTTGAGTAAAGCTTATTATCTTAAAATGCCTCTTAGTTATATAAAATTAAAATATCATTTTGACGCTTCACATGTGCATTTTAAAATCATTTAATATCGACACCACCAAATAAATAAATTAACAACAGCAAGCTTATAATTATCAAAATTGCACATTTAATAATGATAACACATAACCTAACATGTTTCTACACTTGAACAATTCAAGAATACATTTAAGCATGAAAAACCATCATCAAAAACAATCTTACACCATAATGTATGCTCATGTTGAAACCTATACAACCTAATAACATGAAATATCACAATTGACAATATGCTCATTAATCCAAATTAGTAGAATAAAGTTAAGAAGAACCAAACAAAGTTCATAACCCTTTTATTAAAGCACCAAGCTAAAACCTACAACATGTTTTTTTCACTTGTGTGTTCCAAACCCAAAAGAAAACGTAGCATGCTCCTATGATCACCAATGACACCATGTAATTCCATAACATAAAAAACAAAATCATCATGCAAAAGGACCCCTAGGCTGAAACCCTATACTCATGGTCAAACCACTCAAATTTTTTTGCATGCTTACAAGAATATGGAAGAAAACAACACAAACCCTAAAACATACTCCTAGGCCGAATCATACATAGGGTTCAATAAAAAGATTCATCACAACCAAAAATCTCACCACAAAGCTAGAGATTTCCATTACCTCCATTGGTAGGGATCAAGAACTCAAAAAAAAATGGCCACCCTCTTGAACAACCTAGGGTTTCGAATACACCACACAAAAGAAGAGAAAAACAACATCCTCTTGGAATAAAGAAGAAGTAGAAACTAACAAAACACCATGAATCAAGTATTTACCCTAAGGATTTTGAAACCTAGCCTCCAATCCTCTAAGTTATTGCAACAAAAACAAACCTATCCTCACCATCATTTCGCCTTGCTTATAATCAAGAAGAAGAGGAAAGAAATAATGCTATGAACCTTAAACCCACCTTAGGATCCCAAGCCTTTGCCTCTTCTTCTTTCTCTTCCTCCTTCACATTTTCTTCTCTCCTTCTCTCTCTAGTATTCGGAAGCCACCACAACAAATGAGCCTCCAAACCTCACTTGTTTCCTCTTCTTAACCTAGCTGAACCCCTTGAGTCACTTTCCAAAAAATAATCCTTAATCTTCCCTAAATTCCCTCTCCTAGTCCATGTGATTGCCATCTATAACCTAATAGATTTTTGCACAAAATGGAAACTCTTCCTATGCACTCACACCATCTTGACCGAACCCCTCACCCTTTCACTTTCAATACTCGACCACAAAGGCTTTTCACACTCCATCAATTCTCCTTTACTTACCAAAATAATAATAAGACAACTATTGCCATTTTCATTAATGTAATAAAGTCCATTATTTTTATATATATTGGTTTTTCTATAAATCTTAAATTGGAGAAAAGATGACAATTGAGGAAAACGAAAGTTTGCACTCTTCCACCCTTGCCCATTCACACTACACACCCCTCTCCCTATTTCTTTCCCTTTCTTTTCTTTTTAATTACTTAAATAAATAAATTAATTAATTAATAAAAAGAAATAATGCATAGGAAAACTATTGCATGCTCACCATGCAACCATGCACATGCACACACACAAATGCTCAAGTGCATCTCTACTAACCATGCACCTTGGTGCACACAACCAAAACTCATGACCTTATAAATTAAAATAATTAAATAAAAAAATAACAAATTAAATTCACATAATTTCTACCAAACAATTCAAACAATTAACAAAAATAATTTCTAACACTTAACAATTAATAATAAAACAAAGCACACAAATTAATAAAATAAAATAAAAAAATTGGTGTGCTACATAATATTTGGGAGAGTTTAATTATTATCTTATTATACGATATTTATTTATTTTAAAACTCATATCTTTAAGATAGAGTTAATTTTGAATTAACTGATATTTATTTTGGGATAAATATATTAACTTAAATATTAATTAAATAAAAAATGAGAAAATCAGGGATAGCCACATAGTGGCTCACGCCACCTACTGTGCCACACAGTGAGTGGCACCACATGTGGGAATATCCTATCCCTTGGATTTGAATTGTGAATTTCAAATTAATTTATTTATTTAATTATATTTAATTATTCTTTTTAAATATGATTTAAAATAAATAAATAAAATTGGTTATAATTTATCAGTTTTGTTTAAATAAAATAAAGAATAATTAAATTTGTCAATTTTTTTTATAAACCTGGAAAAAAAACTATTCTTTTCAAGAAGAAGAAGTTTAATTAAGTTAGTTGTTTCTTGGTTATCAGACTCTCTCAAAAAGAAATAAATGATAGAATTTTCTAAATGTGAATTCTACAAGTTTCTATAGCCTCTCTCTTCTCAAACCTCTCTAGATCTCATGTGCTGAGTTCATTTAGAGAGCCTAAAATCAACATGTGAATCATACGTGCCCACACACGTCATTGTGTGTTAGAGGATTGGCTTGAAAGGCTACAGTGTGAGCTTTCATAAGGATAGGAAGATCGTTGATTTTACAAAAAGATTCAAGGACACTTGATAAGCTACGAAAGGTAATCTCTACTCATTTTATGTGTTATTTAATATATCTATATATGTATGATCTTAGCATGATTTTTTAAAATCCATTTTCTACACTATTATGCTGTGTATTTTGATATTTTTCTAATTTAATACCAACAATTCATAAAATAAAATATATAAAAAAATCATGCAAAACATAGCTCATATTATTTAGCAATTAAAAACATACAAATTACAATAATACCCTGGCCTAAGCCAGATTACAAAAATACCACTTACTAACAGAAGTGGATATTACATGAATCTAGAGGTGGTGCCGCCTCTCAAGAGAGTAGGAGTTTTCTCTCCGTATGGTTCATGAATGGATAAGCACAAGGCTATAAAAGTGCTAAGTGCGAAAAGTGGGATATACATGAGTAATCAGGTAGAGGTGTGTGAGACATTACTAGTTTTTATCACTAGGAATATTGTGTTCAATCTTTTAAGAATACTTTAACATTTCAGTAAAAGCTTTGTAGTGTTTTCTCTAAGAAAAAGTTCAAACAAAAAATGTTCTTTATTTTATGCAGTAATATTGTTTGGCTAGATGATTGAAGATATATTTAATCAAGTGGGGGATTGTTATGATTGGTTAAATACAAAGTGATATTTGTTAGGCACCAAGAGATGCAAAAACCATAACGATTTCACTAAAGTCAACATGTGAGAGTTGAATTTTGGTATAGGCATTTATAAATCATATTTTTTTGGTCCAAAGTATTTCTTTAGAGTATATAAGGGTACCCAAAAATGTTGGGATCATTTGGGGATGTTTTGAGAAAAGTTTTGGAGTGCCAAGTCAGTGGGATCTGCGTTGCATCGCCTCCAGAAGGTGACACATCGCTGGTCCCATGAAGGACTACACAGGCAATGCATCGCCTACATAGTGGCGATGCATCACCTGGGTGCAGGTGATGCGTTGTCTGGGTCGCCTCAACGGTTCGTGCAGGATCGTACAATGACGTATTCTTGGCTCCAAAATTCAAATTAAAATGCTTTAATCTCATTGGTTGAGTCTAATTATGGTTCCTATACTGTTTAAAGAGGTCATTTGAATTTATTGGTGAATTGATCACTCACCTCTCTCTCTCTCTCTCTCTCTCTAGCTCTCAAGATTACTAGTTTTCTCCAAGATCTTCATCAAGAAATATTGACTTGCATGAAGAGTCAAGGCTTATGAATCCTAATCTCATTCCATTGTAGTAGCTTCAAGAAATCTCAAGTATGAGGTTCAGAATATAGATTTGTGGACAACAAATCTTCATTTGTGTCAAGCCTTGTTCCATTTTGTGATTCACATAAAATCATAATCTTTATGATTTTATGTAACTTGGTTTTCTCTCCACAAATGTGTATTCTTTCTCTTGATCTAATTTGTATTATTCTATCGTTAAAGACATGGTTGTATTGTGATTAAATGTTTATGAATTCATGTTATAAATATTTAATTATGTATTCTTTAATTATCAAGATTTGCATTCATACTTTGAATATGTTTCTTTAACTATCAATATTTGCATTCATACTCTGAATATGGTTCTTGATTAGTCTCTAGGGTTTGAAATATTGAATTAATTCCCATTATTCATTGTTGATTTAGAATGTGTAAGCCATAAATCCCCAACAACTCATCTCCTGGGCAGTTCGTACGGGACCATAGAGTTACGTGATTTTGGCTCCAAAACATAATTTAAAATGCTCTAATATCATTTATTAACACTAATGATGGTTCCTATGCTATTTATGGTGTTCATTTGAGTCCCACCTTCTAATAGAATTAAATGATTTGATTAGCATGGTGGGAGGGCACATGGGGTAATTATGTGTGAATTAATTGATTTATGTGATTTATATGATTATTTTATTGAGTATGCATGATTATGTGTATCAAATGTGTTTAGAGACCCGCTTTTGTTAAAAAGGGGCATTTTTGTAATTTTGTCTCATTGAGGGTATATCTGTAATTTTATGTGCTTTATACTTGAGACCACATTATTATGTGGATATATTCGTGATATTCGGCTTTAGTGGGTTCTTATGAGCAATTTTAGAGGAAAAGTCACAACTGGAATAAATGTCTGGCTCGGAGCGAGCCTAGGGGTATTTCGAGAATTTTTTTATATTTTTGGACTTGTTGGCAAATGGAATTAATTTGGGGAAATATTTGGGCTCAGTGGATTAAATTTGGAATTTGTGGTGAAATTTGACGTTTAGTGGGTGTTTCCCAAAAATTTACCATGATGACATGGCACAAACATAAGACACATGAAGGACACATGACGAGACATTTCTAGAGGACCGGTCGACTCACTACCAGACATGAGAAGAAAATATGTTATCAGGTAAATTCAGAACTTATACAGAGCAGCAAGAAAAGAAGTTGACAAAATACATGCAACCAGAGCTGCTCGGTTAAAGCTCAAAGTTAGTTTAATATGCAGATATTTGTGAAATATCTGTTATTTCAAATATAGAGTGTATTATTTAACTATTATTTTATGTTTACTTGTTACACAAGTTACGCAAGGCCCATGGCCCATCTACGTACATTCTTGAGTCTATAAATAGAGGACTCAAGAATTCATTTTTTATGTTGTAATTCTTTACTTTCGAAGAATTTTAAGAATCTATGGCTATTATCCACATTTTGGTATCCTTTCTCTCAACTTGTGAAACTTGGTTGACTCTAGTCAACAGATCGCAGGTTTTGAGAATTTACATAAATACGAATATACAGTGGACGTAGGTCATTACTGATCAGCAAGGCCGAACCACTATAAATTTGTGTCGTTGGTTATTCTTAAGTTAATTTCTTATTTTATATCGTAATTTTGACTCAGTATCGGTCAACGAATCTCGGGTCCACATTTTGGTGCTTTCGATGAGAGCTGAACTCAAGAGGAAAAAAATTGCTAAATCTACTAGGAAAATGCAGGGTTAGCAGGCACGTCAAATGTCTGAGAATCCTCATAACCCACCCCCTCCATTGTGCTGAAGAAGATCCTCAAGTGATACTGGAGGAAGAAAGCCAAGAATTGGATGCTGAAACCCTACGAGCAGCCATGGGAATGTTACAGGATGAGTTGGCCACGCTGAAGGCTAACCAGGAGAATTTTGTTGAGGCCATGATCATGCAACAAATGGAAATCGTTAGACAAAGGCGAGAGCTCAACGATAGGCATACCGAGATGGATCGGTGTCAGAGGGATGCAACTATGGGATTTGAGGCGACTATACAGTTAGCACAAAGAGTTTGACCTGCACAAAACCCTTAACTAGAACCATCACGAAGTCCTCAACAGCCAGAACGACACTGGGCTACTCAACCTAACAAGTAGCTCCATAATTTTGGTAGACATATCGAGCAACGTCAGCCTCCTCAGTCCGTTCAAGTTAGCAAACAACCCCCTTGATAGAATAGGGATGAGCGACATCCCCAAAGAAAAAGATGTCATGTAACTGACGAGCAGGTATTATTTGAAAGATGACTAGGGAATATTCCCTTACGAAATAGGAGGTAGGCAGACTTAGGTTCTGCAATCAGAGATCCCCCACGAAAAAATAATGTCCAGGGACCTAGCAACCAACGCAGGCCTCATAGGCCTCCTCCGATTTATCGAGACGATTTTGGACTAAGAGAAGGTGATAGTGCGTACAGTAGGTCGCACACTCACAAGTCACAGTTTAGAGATGAGCATGATTACAATGAAGCGGATTCCAGATACAACAGAAATCCAAGAATAAATGCTGTTCAACTTGATGAGCAAAGGTGTGAGCAGTAGGACCCTCCACCTCCTCCACCAATGAATCATCGACCAGCGAGTCAAAACGTAGGGGGCAGCCAAGGCAGTCTAATGTCTTTGATTAGTTGGGAGCATCATAGCAAAGACGAAGTGAAGAATTGAAGGATATACTAACCAACTGAAGAGAAACATATGGTGAGTATATCCCTGGTGCAGCTACTCCTTCCCCCAAAGTACCAACTGATTTCCAGGCTTAAATAGATGTTTTGAACCAAGTAGTTCAACATCTAGTTGCCAATAAAACTTCCCATATAGACTATGATGGGAGGAAATGAACTTCTTCCTTTAATAGAATTGTCGTGGTCAAAACCCCTAGTAAATTCAAAATGCATGTGCTACCCAGCTATACTGGAGGAGAAGACCCAGTATCTCACATGAATAAGTGTGAGATACAAATGGACATTTAGAAGGAGTTTGAAGATTCTTTGTGCAGGATATTTCTGACCACTCTATCTGATGCCGCTCAGGAGTGGTATTGTAAATTTTCACCATCCAGCATAACTTCATGGGAAATGTTCGGTAAGGAATTTTATGGACAATTTTATGTTGGTTGCATACATCCAACAAAAGCAAATCAGCTAATAGAATATAAGGAAAAAGGCATGAGAACCTCTCAAGGAATATATTCAAAGCTTCATGAGAGCGGTTGTTTGCGCTAAAACGGTGGGAGATGAAGGAAAAATGATGGCCATTACAGCTGGAGTACAATGCCAATCCCTGTTATGGAGTAGTTTGCAAAAAAAAAAAATTGAGTTAAGAACACCCAAGAGTTCTTGGACCGAGCAAATAAATATATTAAGTTGGAGGAAGCTATAGCCAATGAAGGAAAAGCCCCAAATGCTTATCACAATGAAAAAGATGAGTTGGCCAAAGCTGTTGGCGGCCCTAGTAAATCCAATAAGGGTAGTAAGAACAACAACAGAAATGGCAGAAAATGAGCAAGCACTGAAACGTCTACGTCCGACAATAAGCACCCTAAACAAAATAGATATGAACCAAGGTTCACCAATTATACGGCCCTGGTCGACAGCCGAGCAGAAGTGTATCGGGCCAACATAACTACTATACCTTTTAGGCAACCAACTCCCATCAGCAAGGACATTTCAAAAAGAGATACAACAAAGTTTTGTCGCTTCTATAATGATTATGGCCATGATACAAATGAATGCAACCAACTGAAGGGTGAGATTGAGTTTCTAATACGACAAGGACATCTGAGGATATATATACGAGTCGGGGATAATCCCCAACTAAGAGAAAATGGAGGCACGTACATGCCAACGCTCGCCTCCTCTCCAGCCATCCCCGGTCGCAGGCACTCTGCTCATTATCTGTGATGGACCGCACTTAGTTGGTGACAATGGTAAGGCAAGAGAGAGGTATGTTAGGACCTTACATCATGAGTGAGATATTGAAATGCTAACTGTCGAGGAGCGGACTCCCAAAATAGCTCGAATAGGGGAAGATCGTATAGCTTTCTCTGAGCTTGACGCATAGCATGTGTAACGACCAAAAACTTTCTAATAAGGCTTAAGGTCCTTGATTAGCGTGTCACGAGGGCATAATTGGTATTTATGTATGATTTAATGTTTAAATGCATGATTATATGATTATATGTGAATAAATGATTAAACGCATGTTTATGAGTATTAAATATGCATGTGGGGCCCTAATTAGTTTAGAAGGGCATATTTGTAATTTGAACCCGTTGAGGGTATGATTTTGAGTTATGTGCGATGTTTCCAGCATGAGGCGATCCTGTTCTGTGGTACTAGTTGACAATCACGATTGTGGTAAATGATGTTTAGTTGAGGTGGTAACCATTAGAAACCTTAGTGTTAGTGGTATTCGTGAAATAAGAAAGGAAAAGTGGTATTTTTGCAAAGAGTGGAAATGACTAGGTTGCTCTTGAGGTTTAGGAAGGAAATGTTTAGAAGGAAGTGTAGAAAAGGGTCATTTAGGCTTTAAATGAGATAACTCACAATTAAGGATATGCTATACGTACAAACTTCTCAAAACTTCCATAAGTCACATTTGGTTCAATTTTGAAGAAGAGAGAAGAGAGCATAGGTCTTGAGAGATGGATTTTGAAGGAGGTAAAGAGTGAGATCAACTTGAAGAAGAATTTATAGCCATCCACACTTAGAATTTTGAAATTTGGGAAGGAGGTAAGAAGTTCACATTCTGGTTTTAGGATTTCATTTGTTCTTGGGAATTTTGGATTTCAAATTCTGAATTTGGGTTTGTGATGAAGTTGTGAAAAATTGAGCTTGGGACTTTGAGTGTTGAAGCTTGGAGTGGTTTAAGGGCAGTCTAGGCTGAAACTCTCTTTGAGGTAATGATTTTTAGCACTTGATTTTTTTTTTGGGTTTTCTTGTTTTCAGATGGTGTTCTTGAGCTTCAAGCCCAATTTTGATTTTTGTGTTTGATGAGGTTCTTAGCTAGGTTTCAGGTGTTATTAGGTTGTTTTGGATGAGATATAGTGAGTTATGGACTCAATTTTGTGTTTGATTGATGGTTGGAGTGGATTTTTGGAGCTTTGGCTCGGGAAAGTTTGAAGAGAGAAACCCAGAAATTTCCATTTCTGGTGCTAGCGCTGTAGCGCTAGGTTGGGAGCGCTACAACGCTAGGCTACATTTTTGGGGGGCTTAGGTTTCTGACTATAGCGCTGTAGCGCCCCTCTAGTAGCGCTGCAGTGTTGTACAATCTTCAGAACTTGATTTTTGGGTATTTTCTAGGGTTGTTGTCCAGGGGCTCGGGACCGAGAGCATGGGTTTGGTTCCGAAGTTGTTTTACAGAATTGAATTTTAATGAGGGTTCTACTTACGATTTGTGACTAGGTGCATGCTAGGGCTTGGAATGGGATTGTAATGCCCTGGATAGCCAAGCCCGTTACACTGTGTGTTTATAAAAGTGATAGACTTGCTAAACAAGTCATTTAATTAAAAACGTGTTACTGAAGCTATAATGGAACTAGGGTTAAAAGATTTTGGTCTTAAAAGTCGCATTTCTTATAAGTAAAATTTCCATTTTACACGGGATCCCAAAAATAATCAGACTAAAATCATTTACAAAAGATTCACGATTTAGATACAATAATAGCCATACTAAGGCAAAATAGACAGTTTAGCGATCCCTGTCCTGATCCACTTCTCAGCCAAGGCGACCGAATAGCTGACTATGTACATTCATCCACACAGATCTCCATCTCAGGACTAGTCTAACTTGCCTTTGCATTAACTTACACCACGTATGTAACGCCCTACCTCCTTAGAGCTGTTACTAAGTGAGTTTAAAAACGTGCTCGCTAACCGAGGTTTTAGGTCAAACAGTGTAATTAAGCCGTAAACAAAGGAAAAACATTAGAGATAGTAATCTTTCATAGTAAATCATAAAATTTTTACACTTGGGACCCCAAAATACGGTTTAGAAATATTTACAACATAGAAACTGTACTAAGTCAGCTAAACGAAAAAATTCAAGTTCATTTACAAGCATCTCCCAAAATATCTCTGGCTGTGGCAGCCAGGCTGGCCAAACATGTACACACCGCCTCACGCCTGCTGTACTCATGATTGGTTGATCTTCTCTTTACCCTTACCTGCACCACAGAGCATCTGTGAGCCGAAGCCCAGCAAGAAAACCCACAAACAAATGATAAATGCAACACATAAGCAAAGCATATAAACAAGCCACCAATGGCTAAGCACATACGGCCTAGCCGTCCTAGGCGTTTACCAAGCCCTGGGTTCGCGGACCACGCCGTGAGGATATCCCAAGTATCCTTCTAGGGACTCGCCCTAGCAACTCGCACTCTACGCGCTCAATGCTGCTCTCGGCCCCATGTTGTTCTCGGCCTTGCACTCAAAGTGCCCAATGCCGTTCCCGGCCCTTCGCCGTTCTCGGTCTACACCGTTCCCGGCTCTAGCCGACCATTCATATCATAATACACATAGCATAGCAAGCAAGTATAGAATTCTAGGATATTCAATTAAAGGGCTACACCCTGCAGTTCTAACATATTGGGCTCTGCCTTGCATATCAGTTCCATTCTAACACATTGGGCTCAGCCCTGCACACAAGCTTTATGGGAACAAGGGTTTTCTTACCTGAGTTTCGAGCTTTCTCAGCACCGATGCCCCGAGCACAGTCCTCTAACGTGAGCCTCACCGAAACCCTAGTCACAACACATTAACAACGTCCATTTATCAAATTCTATTCCAATAAATAACTTCGAGCTATAACCCTAACCTCCGGGTCCTTGAATTCTACCAATCCGGGTGATAAAATCAACCCCGAGCCCTACCCCTTGAGTTCCCAAACCTAAAATACCCTAAAAACTCAAACTGGCACTAAGGGCCGTGGCCCCACACACAAGAGCCATGGCTAGCCTCGAAACAGAGGCTAGCACCTCACTGACCCCCACACGGGCCGCAGCGCACATGAACCTCTCGGCCTCCCATGGCTGTGCGCGCACGCGGGCCGCAGCGCACCCGTCCTAGGGCCGTGGCGCTCTACACCGTACCCAGATTTTACACCATTTTTCTAAACCTTTCCCCAAGACAATTCATCCTAAAACTTGACTAGCATTCCCAGATATCTAGCACAGTTATTCCAGCTCAGAAACAACATCAAGACCCCATTAAAATATGCTCCAAAACTCAGCTAGAACACCCAAAGATAAATCAAGTTTAGCCAACATGCAATCCCCTATAACCAGCAGAAATTTAAGACTACACCTTAGTAATTAAAGCTTACCTTACAGAGCTTAGTCCCTGAGTTTGATCCTCAATCCCCAAGCTTCAAGTTCCTAGAGTATCACAGCTGAAATCCCTTTAATCCCTAGCCAATTCCTTTGAGTTCCCTTTGATTTTTGCCTTAGAGAGTGAGAGAGAGAGAGAGATGCAAGAGCTATCTTCAGTTCAAGGGAAATATGGGTCGGTTTCCTCAAGTTTCTAAACAACTCTCCCTTTTTATTTTATTTGACTTAATTCTAAAGGGTTACCTCAAGGCTCAGGGTACCAAAACGTCCCCGTGGGCAAAATGGTAAATTTCTCAAATATTCTCGCCTAGACATTCTATCCTCAAATATATCTCCAAATATTTATTTTCATGTCCCGATAACCCCATAACTCATCTAATACCCGAATTACCCCTCGACTCGCCCCGAGTCCAAATCTCTACCCCGTTGTGACACTCTGGCTAACTGCTCCCCAGGACTGTCTCAGATCGTGCTGTAAAGACATATCACATATATACAACATTTATCTCATTTATCACACTTATGCCCCTAATATCCAGACGGGGCCCACATGCACATTTAACTCAATTAAACATGCATCATAATCATATATACACATAAATCCACATATAAACATATTAAACCACTTATTGCCCTCCAGGAACACTTAATCAGGGCCCTAAGCCTGATTAGCAAATTCGGGTCGTTACAACGTAGCACCCGTGAGCCAAGGCCCAGCAAGAAAACACAATAACAGAGCATAAGCAATCAGTAGACAATCCAATATCTCATATTGCATAAACATGTTCTCAACCATTTAAACATTCAGGACAACCAAGTATTCAGCATACCAAACATACCTACTCATATCATACACCAATTACAATGACAACTAGGGTTAGCGCTCTCAGGCCGCACCCTTCGTTATCCCACTGACTCCGGCCCACTTAAACCGAGCTTAGTGAATATAAAGCTGTCCTTGGCTACCAGTGGCCAAGCCGCGCCCTGTGCGCAAATATTGTGTACGGCACCCTTAGGCCGCTATCATATGTCCCATGGCATAATCCCATCTTCGACATTATACAGATATCGGGAGCTCTTAGTCCCATCACAAACATATAACCGGGTGCAGTTTTCTTACCTTTGGATTTGCTAGCCTTGTTCACTGTGATCCTTGAGCCAACCCTTACCAAAACTCTTCCAATCCTCAACCAAACTTAAAAACAAGCTTATTAACATATTCCACTCATCCCAAACATAACAATCATACAAAATCTAGCCATATGCACCCCTAATCCCAAAACTCACCATAGTTGCTCTTAGACTTCAGAAACTCAGCAAAAACAATCAAGACTTCAAAGTTTAGAGCTTAGAATTTTATACCTTTGATGGAAATTCGACTTTAAGTTAGCCTCTAGACCTCCTTAGCTTGCTCTTCCTCAATCCTTGGCTTGAATTCCCCTAAAGTTCCCATCAATTCAGCTTAGACACCATAGTTCAAACAATCGAAACCAGAAATTGAAAACTCCATAGTCTTACCTTAATTGATGGTGTGTTCTTGCTAAGCCCTTGCCAATCCTTCAAGCCTAGCTCAAAATTCTTGTTGCTGAGCCTAACCTAACTCCCCTCTGAGCTTTGCTCCAAGAAAACACAAGAAAATGATGAAGGAAAGCATAAACCGACCCTTGGAGAAATGCCTTGCTTTCTTCCCATCTTTTTCTTTCTTTTCCTTCTTTTCTCAGACTTCTACCTTGAACTGACCATAATGCCCTCCCCTTTAATTGTAAGTCTTTGTAATGACCCAACTACTCTAGACTTTTGGACCATTAACGAAAACTATACATAAACACTAATTCTTAATAACACTTACAAGTGACAAGATCATAACTTTTTTTTTTATTAGACCAAGTAAAGTTTGAACCAACACACTTAAGTTTAGCAAGATGAGAGTGAGCAAGCCAAGCAGTGGAGTCAACTAACTCAGTAGCTCCAATCTCCCTTCCCCCCACCCTATTATCAAATTCAAACACTGAGTTAAAGTCTCCTACAACCAGCCATGGCAAGTTCAGAATAGACAAAGAAGACAAACCCCTCCACATTTCTAATCTCTCAGCTACAAAGCTGAATCCATATACAAAAGTAACCACCAACTCCTGCTGTAAACTAGAAATTTGCAACAGACAATGTACAAATTGCTGGTGAACCAGTAACACATGAACACTGACAAAGGATCTCCTCCACATAACCAGAATCCTTCCTTCTGTAGCCGGACTATTAAGGCAATCCCAGCCTACCATCACCTTAGACATCATGTCTGGAACCTTATCACCCTTTAATTTATTCTCTAATAGAGCACATATACCAACTTTATTCAGCTTTAAGAGACGTAAAATAGCATGTTGTTTGTCCCTCTTATTCAAACCCCTGACATTCCAGCTAAGTATGTTTGTGCAATCCATCAGGAAAGGAGTCAGATGGAACCCCACTCATCTCCCCTGTCACCTGTTCTTGAAGCACTTTAAACACATTTTTATCCCTGTCCAACTGTGAGCTCGCTGTCTTACCTTTACTCTTTGAGGACCCAATTTTCCTAGGCATTTCCCAATTCTCTTTGTTAGCTGGAGACCGAACCATATTTTTACTCGGAGCCCTGTCCTGAATTACAGCTTCATCAGTACCAATTACCTCTATATTAGCCTTTGTCCCTATCACTGTAAGCTCTTCTTGAGACTCAGATGTCTCTCGTGATGTTGCCTTAGCAGCCACAGAACCAGGAGCAAGGTTAGACGAAATTTGATCTGGTTTGCTCTTAGAGACCCAAACTTTTGTTTCAATTTTCTTGCATTCTGCAGCATTATGCCCATAGCCTTTGCATGTCGAACACTTAATGGGAAGCCATTTATATTCCACAAATTTCTCCTGAAGTTGTCCACGTTCATTAACAAAATGGATTATGAAAGGAGGGTCATCTGTAATCTCCATCTCAACCAACACTCTAGCAAACCTTATCATAGATCTATCCTTAGTAAACTTATCCACCATAATAGGCTTCCCAATTGTACTAAGCAAGGCACTAAGACAATTTTTCCCACAATATTACAGCCCTAAATTTGGCAATCGAATCCATAATGGAACAGATCGCACTAATCTAATCGAGTCAAGCTCTTGAGTCCAAGGCCTCACAATAACCGGCTTCCTATCAAACTGTACAATTCCATTCTCCAAAATAAAATCTCTTGTAGCCTCATCATTGAACTTGACAATGGTGAGACCCATGTGCATTCTCACTACCTGTTCAATGCCCAAATGTCCCCAAATCCTTTTAACAAACCCTTCAAATACAGCAAATGGTGGATTTGCACCCAAAACCATACAAATCACAGCAGAATTCCAATTCTGAGCCAGTTCAGAAACTTCCTCCAAATCAATTTGGGCAACTTTCTTCCCATTTTTCATAAGGGGTTCCTCATAATGCAACTTAGCCGATTCATTTATCTGAAGTTTTTCTCTGAGATTCGCCCAATGAGACTGGGCAGAAGCTTGAAAATCTCCCTTCCCAACATTTGAAGCCAAATCCTTACCCAGGTCATCTTCTACCAGGTGAATGTGTACACCCTCAGTTCTCGGCTCCTGCGATTGTAATCCCTGTTTCCCTTCCAGCCCAGCCGAAGAACCATCTGCTTCAATATGTAGATCAGTCTGAACCTGAACGGTGGGTTCAGTAAGGATCGTAGTCTCCTCAGTCTGAGTTCTAGATGCAGGCTTTCGAGTTACTTTCTTCTTCTTCATCGTGGAGAGAAGAGAGAAACTTCACACGCCTTATTCCATTAAAGTTAACATTAAAAAAATAAAAAACCGTTAAAACCCCAAGATCATAACTTTATTAAAACTTAAAAATAACAAAAGTCAAACTTATATAAAATTGAAGTTAGGATATGGGATCCCATTGTTTTAAAATCAAAACATGACATAATGATAATTAAAAAGAGATTACATAATAAAATGTGGAAAGATACATATAAAAACCATAAGAAAACAAAAACTACATCCTCGAAACCGAAACTCTCGACTCTTTGAATCCATTCCGCCTCAATACACATTCCCTAAGCTTCCAAGAATCTTTCCTGCCACTAAGACTATTTTCCTGCACATATAAACAAAAAGGAGTGAGCCTAATGCCCAGCAAGGAAAATCTAACATATAACCATACACATAAAATTCATAAGGTAACATAAAACATACTATAACACTTATGTCACATACATACTATAATGGCCATTATTACTTGGGATCCCATAAACCAAACAAGTCATATGCCCAATAGATTAGTGGGGTCTTGCTAACTAAGCAAGTCATATGCCCATAATCTATTTGGGGCTTGTTAGTCATATAGGTCATATGCCCAAGTCTACAATCATACTTAACATAACATATTTCATAACATAAAATCATAAGATAACATATTAAAGCATATAACATATAAATTCTATCCTATTTTCCTTACCAAAATACCGGGATATGAGGACAGAGTTGGGACTTTGGAACACTCCTAAAAACCATTTATAACAGGGTGAGTAAATTGAAGAAAAGGGGTGAAAAGAATGGAAGGACTATACCATTGAGAAAATACTTACCAAAAACTTATGTGCAAGTTCTTAGATTTCCTAACCAACATAAAGAATAAGGTTTGAAGGCTGAGTAGAAGACTACAAGAACTTAAATAAAATAATATCAATTGAACTAGAGTGTGGAAATACCTTGAAGGCTTATAAGACCAATCTAAACCTGGAACCGAAATGCTATAAAACCTTACTCCCCAAGTGTTTGATAAGCTTATAATGATCAAGCTTATAATTCCCAACCCAAGTGTTTACACTCTCACACTCACATAGAAACTTGCAGCCTCTGAACTTAGAGTAATAGATGAATAAATGGCTGGGTACTAGGTCCTATTCATAGAGTTTAGGAATGAAAAGATCTCATTTAACTTGAATAAAAATAATGGCCTTTTAAGTGAAAATAATTTGAATTATCGTTCAGCAGAGGCTGAAGACTCGTTCAGAAAGGTGCTGGACTTATCAAGAGGTTGAAGGTTTGAATGGAGAACGATTTCGAAAACTTTCAAAATGTGCTGAGAGGGGCGATATATCGCCTGGGCCAGTATGCCCGAGGCAATCGTGCAACGTTTCGTGTTTTTCGTATCTTCGTGTTGCGATATATCACCCCCTATAGCTGCGATATATCGGCATACGCTGATTATTTAAACACGAAATTACACATTTTTAGCTTAATTAAAATTGAGTAAACAGCCTTGACTAAGCCCTCTAACGTTTTCAAAGTTGCTGACTGACCTTAGAGTATTCAAATTTTAACCTTAATAAATTTAATCCTCAAAATACTTAATCATTAATAAACCCATACATAACATGTGCTATTATCTAATTGGTTCTTATCTAAACCTTATAGTATAATAAATATTATCCTCAATATCAGTCATATTAATCAAACCTTAGGTTAAAATTAATATTCCTAAACTATAGGTTAAACTTAGAAAATCTACAAGTACTACTATGAGTGTCCAAATAAATCCTGGTCTGAACCAAAAATCCACAGTTATAAAGATAATACTATTATTACTATTATACTACTATCTAACTTAGCTAAGTAAAGTTCTTGGACTCTACAGTCTTTTAATCCACTTAGGGGCATTTTGGTCATTTTACCCAATTCCCCCTAATTCCTCAAGTGTCTCTAATATTTTCCGCTTACTTCCCGATACCTAATTAATCACCAATTATACTCCTCGATGTCAGAATATACCCCAATATATTCTCTAAATTCCCATTTATACCCCAGGCTCGCCCCGAGCCGGGTATAAATCCCTGCCATGACTTTTTCGCTAATCTGCTCACTAGGATCGTCTCGAATCACAAATCACAGATATATCCACATAATAATGTGGTCTCAATAATTATCGCATATATATACAGTTATGCCCGTAATAGGCCAAAATTACGATTATTCCCTTCTAACCTATTCAGGGCCTACATGCATACTAATACACATAGTCATGCATCTCAAATATTCAAATAATCATATAACATGCTTTAAATCATTAAATCGCATATATTCCAATTATGCCCTCCCGACACACTAATCAAGGCCCTTAAGCCTTATTAGTAAATTTGGGTCGTTACAGGGATCGTGCTCGAGGGTCATCTTTATTAACCAAAGCACTCGGAATTAAAGGTAAGAAAACTGCACCCTTATGTGACTGTGTGGGACTAAGTTTCTCTGTATTTGAATGCATATGTTATGTGATTGTGATATGCCATGTGAGCATGAATTAAATGGCCTAAGAATGTCGGAATTGATATTTGCGCACAGGACGCGGCTCGACCACTAGTAGCTGAGGTTAATTAAATAATCACTGAGCTTGGCCTAAGCGAGCCAAAGTCAGTGGGTTAAACACTGGGCTCGACCAAAGGGAGTCGGAGACAGTGGGTTAAACAGAGGGTGCGACCTAAGGGCGTCGACCCTGAGTATTTTATGATGAATATTGTTATTGTAATGCCCTAAACTCCAGGGACCGTTACAGTGCACATTGCAAACGGTGCTAAACTCGCTAATCGAGTCATTTGGCCATAAACGTGTAACTAAGTATGATTAGCGGTTTAGGGATTAAATTTTTTTGTTAAGATATAACGTTTCACTAGAACGTTTACTGTCTACATTGGGATCCCAAAAATATAATTTAAAGGTTTATTACAACAAAATACTCACAACCAGTCGATCTAAGTGACAAAACAGGGTTTAACCCTAGTTCCTCTCCTTCAAACCTCGGCCGTGGCGGTCGTGCTGCTGCATATGTACACGTCGTCACCTAAGCTCTTCAACTCAAGGATGGTCCAGATTTCTTTTGCCTTTATCTGCACCACATAGCACTCGTGAGCCGAAGCCCAGCAAAAAAACTCAATATGCTCATGAACAGTCATATCATGACATCAAATCATATCTGGCATGCCTAGCAAACATAGCTTTATTCAAGCATGCAAATAAATTCAAACAATGTTGGGGAATCAAGGATAAGAAATCCTGCCCTCCTGATTGGATGACTATTAAGTCAATCCTAATCAGATGAGTATTTCAACACTTGAGGTTTTGGTAAACCATACTGAGTGACCAACAAGCAAGTCACTACGGGGCTCAACACCCAAAGCCATGCAAATGATGATCAGAATGATCATACAGAGCTCATAGCTCTGAACAGATGAGTGAATATCACTTGGAGGTTCTGTTAACCATACTGAGTGACTGACAAGAAAGTCACTATGGGGCTCGGTGCCCATAGCCGTGTAACGAAACTGTTACCCGGACTTTCCTACAATGGCTCTAATCAGATGAGTGACTGATGGGTAGTCACTAGCTTAAACAGATGAGTGACCGCTGGGTAAGTCACTAGCTTAAATAGATGAGTGACTGCTGGGTAAGTCACTAGCTTAAACAGATGAGTGACTACTGGGTAAGTCACTAGCTTAAACAGATGAGTGACTGATGGGTAAGTCACACAAGCGCTTTTAGTTTTCATCGAACTTGAGGTCAGTCCGGCATTAATGCTCTTGTAGAGTCATCTAATGTAGATGTCGATTAGATCTAATCTTTATTGGCTTGCGTTGAACACGCTAAGGCCGTCCTGACTTATGAGTCAGCACTGTGTGACCAGTGCCCAGTACCATTGCCAAACTTGACTATTGAGTCACAGCTTCACAGTTGATACTGACACCTCTGCCAATTCTGACTAATTAGTCAGTGCCATGCATAAGTAAGCAATGCTACCAAACATATGTCGTATGTCGAATATTCAAACGTAGGGCATTCAGCATGCTTACTTAACAGTTGCTAGCACAATTATGATCATGCACAAACGCAAAGACTTAAGCTCTGATCAATCTCATAGTCAATATTCATGGCATGCCCTAATCACATGTTTCTCGTGCATCACATGCATCACACTTAATCATCCAGCATGCCTCAATAATAACCATATGCAAATGAGCAAGTAGTCACATCCAACATGCATCAATATGCTATCAATGTTTACATTTAAACATCCAACATGCATCAAGAATAACCATGCACGTCACATATGGGGTGCAGTTTTCTTAGCATTGATCCAAGCACAGGTTACCAACAAATGAGCCACAAGCACAATCCCGATTCCAAGCCTCTAGTGATAACCTAGTCACAACCAAAAATGGTGATCCAATGAGTTCAAGTTCTAAAACCATTCCCGGAACCAAAACCTAGCCTCCAAGACATCAAACCCCACCAGTCCGGGTAGTAGGAATGATCCCGAGGCCTAAAACCAAGTTCCCGAGGTCAAAACACTCAAATAGGCTCAAACCTGCCCAAGGGTTGCGGCCCTAGTACCTTAAGCCGCGGCCCCCAGCCTCACTAGGAGCAAGGGCCGCGACGCCCTATACCCAGGGCCGCAGTGCCCAGCAAGGCCAAAGCCATCCTCCTGCTTCTTCGAGCTAGGGCCGCGACCCAACTTCGGGCCAACCATTTTTCTCCGTTTTCAACCTTTTAAAACCTCCCAAAAACATACCTAAACACCCCCAAATCCAAAAATCAAAGTTCCCAAACATCCCCATGATCAAAAACCCATAAAACCCAAGCTTCAATTCTAACAAAAACTCATCAAAACACAAAGTCCAATTCAAGCTTAAAAACTTAAAACTTAAAACTTGAACTACCTCCAATTGAGTTGTTTCCAACTAAATCCTTCGGATAACAAGCTTCTAATCTTCCCTAGGATCGCTATGCCTCGATCCTTGCTTGAATCCGAGTCCTAGAACTCAAGTTACCTTCGAAAATGCGATCGGGAGACGAAAATAGAACTTTGAGGGAGAGAGAACATACATAACGTTCTTTTTATTCCTTAAGAGGTTACTTCAAGCTTAAGTAGCCTCAACCAAATTCTAATGCTCGGGGTCTCGAAAACACTCTCGGGGACAAAGTAGTCAAAACCTCCAGAATTTCCCCCTAATCTTACTAACTCCCAATTTATTACCAAATATTAATTCCCATTACCCAATAACCCGGTAATGCTCTAAATACCCCTTGACTTATTCCATGTCAAGCTTAAATCCCATTGTGACTTTCCCACTAGCTTACCTCCTAGGATCGTCTTGTGCTGAGTAACCCTAGCATAACCAAACAATAATAAAGCACCACACACATATCACATATATGCCAAATATGCCCGAAATGGCCAAAATATGAAAATAACCCAATTACTCAGAAATGGGTTCACATGCATATTTAATACACCTAAACATGCATATAATCATTTAATAACACAATAAATCAATTATGGCCCTCCCGACCTCCTAATCAAGGTCCTAACCCTTATTAGGAAATTTGGGGCATTACAACTATCCCCTCCTTACAGAAATTTCGTCCTCGAAATTTATCTGAACAATTGGAATATCAATTCCGCACAACTAATTCCAGTTTCCCAGGTCACTCCCTCGACCTCACTGTTTCTGTAACATTACCTTAACTCAAGGTACACTTTGTTCCTCAGAATCTTATTCTTTCCGTCTCATATCTGGACTGGCTATTCCTTATAGGATAACTTAGCCTCAAATCCCCAGATTCTCATAACCCAACTCGTGAGTTTCTTTTAACCCATGTCCTCAGCATGTAAATACAAAATACACTGTTCACAACCGACTGTGCCAAAAACAAGATCGAATCAAGTCAACTTGACCAGTCCTATCCAGGACTCAAGCTATTATACTTCTCTAGGGCTCAACTTGCCCTTAACTCATCACCCCTTTCCATGGTGATACTTGTAAGGAAGATATGATCTTCTACCTAGAACTCTATGTTCCTGCTTTTCAATTCAGTAAAACTTTTGGCATGCTGGCTTTGGCATGGAGGTTACCTGAATATCCTCCATGCTGGCATTGGCATGGCTACTGTCCAATAAAACCTAAATTCAACACGTAAGTTTTATTTAGCTAGAGTAATTAAACAATCAAACAAACATCCATAGATAATATCACTGTCAAAAGAGAAAAACTACCATTATGAGATGAGCTGCCTTTGAGCTTCCAACTACCATCCATTGTCCTTCTTCTGAGGAGAACAACCATTCACGACTCCAGATCTGAAATCTAAAACTCGGTTACTTCTTTCAAAAAGGAAATATGGAAAAATGTACACAATAATTACTTAGTGAAGAATAAAGTATATATCAATCAAATTAGTGAAAGGATAATTCTAAAAATATTGGTACTAAGAAACATGAAAATCTAAATCAGGCCATTACTAAAACAAAATAGTAAAACTAGTAGTACTTTTATAAACCAAACATGTTTACAGGAAAGAAAAGTAATATTTTATCTAAACCAACCATTGCTTCATCTTGAGTAACCCAACAATGATACATTGCCCAATGTGTGAAGAAAATTCATAGTCATATACAACAACACTCCAAGTCCAGGTTGTATTTAAAAAAGAAAAAACACTCTACACCTACTAGTACTTTACAATAAAAAAGAGCTTGTTCAAATTTCATGTATGAAGAAAATGCATAGCTAACTAACATGTCTATTAAATTACTTAGGAGTCGATCAAAACAAGATTTCAAGAATATGTGTTATATTTTCTCACAATTGAAGTAAAAGAATAGATGAAAATGTCATCAACTCGTTATTAAATGGATACTAATATCACAACATTACCCAAAAAAAAAAAAACATTACCAAATTATTTAAAGATTAAAATAATAAAGAAAATGAAGAAATGACATTATTCTTCTACATGTGTAAGGATTAAGAAAGCTGGCTCAAGTGAGTGCATTGACCAGATAGGTACACTGAGACACACCTTAGGTACCAAGAAAACCCCACAATGATATTGAAAGGGGCCAGACTGAGACTGAGAGTCAAGAAGAACAACTTTATAAATGAAACAAGAGCTCCCTTGTCCTCCCAATGTAAGCTGCAACCGACGGCCTTCGCTGAGCTTTGCCAAATCCTGCCTAGCTTCAAGTTGCAATCCTTCAAGAGAGCACAATATATCAGAACCACTAGAGTTCCCTCTACGAATTTGATTCTCATTCTCAAGAGCCTCAAAGAGACCACGGGCCTGAAGCAAAAATGGTAGCTTCCGTTATGCTTGGAGAAACCATTATTCCAAAGAATTATATGAAGTGAACATGGAATAGAAAATGACGGGAAAGCCTAATTCCCTCATGCCTATTATTAACATTTTTAAAGACATGATAAATTCTAAAAAAATTAGTCTTCTATTATCTAATATTACATTTTACAATGCAAAAAGGACTTATACATGCATAATCTAATAATGTTGTCTCAGTGTAGACTGATAATTTTACTTGATCTCCACTACAAACAAGAGAGGAATTGTTGAATGATGACACTATCACATGCAGCATAGTTGATGTCTCCTTTTCAGCAACCACCATAAATGTTTGAAGGCTAGGCTTGCTAGATGGTTCTTGAGGTATGGCATGAATATTCATTTTCCACCCAACGCGAAATGTAGAGAAAAGCAAACCTAAACATGGAATGAATTGAACAAGCTCAGCATATGTAAGGGCACATAGTAAACATGAAAAACATGTGAGCAGAAAAAACAAGAATCATAAATGATTGCCCAATTCATGACCCGCCCACCATTGGCATGGGCACTAGAATGTAAGCAGAATGAAAGAGATTGTAATAGGATGTTGAAATAACTTCCTTAAAATTTAGTACCAAGATGGTTCGGCTGGAAGAAGTCGCACTATTCCGCTGGAAGAAGTGGCTGAAGGTTCGGCTGGAAGAAGAGGGAAAAAGAAAGAAAGAGGGAAAAAGAGAGATGTGGGAGGAAATTAATATTTAGAGTCTAATTTTTTTTAAGGGCAATGCCGACAGTTATAAGCTATCACTATTGCCTCCAAATAGCGACAGATCATAGATGTCGGCATTGCCCCTTAAAAAAAATTCAGATTGTATAATTTCCCAATATCGCCACCTTTTAACTGTCGGCATTGCTCCAATATATTTTTATAAAAAAAATATTTAATCATATATATCTATATTAATAAAAAAATTATAACTAATAAATTTATATATTAATTTCTTTTACAATATTTTTCCAATTAATAAAACAACTATTTTTTAACTAATACAAATTTTATAAATGTGTTAAATAATAATATAGTTAATTTTATAAATATGTTATTTAAATTTTGATATAAAAATGATTATAAATACAAAAGTTACTAATATGAAAAATTTAGAAACAAAAAAAAATTCTAGTTTTAAAAGCTTTTAATAAATACATAATTTTTATAAATATATATTTACATAATTTAGTTTATTTTTAAAATTATACTATTCATTAATTTTTTTACAATATTTTTCCAATTAATAAAACGGCTTTTTTTTTTAACTAATACAAATTTTATAAATATGTTAAAGAATAATAAATTGAAATTTTGATATAAAAATTATTATAAATACAAAATTTAATAATATGAAAAATTTAGAAACAAAAAAATATATAGTTTTAAAAGTTTTTAATAAATATATCATTTTTATAAATATATATTTACATAATTTAGTTTATTTTTAAAATTATAATATTCATTAATTATAATTTTTTATTTGAATTTTGGCAACATTTTATGACTGTCGACATTGGACTTTTATTAACTCTCGACGTTGGGGTCAATAGCGACAACGTTAACTGTCGACATTGGTCTTGAATTAACTGTCGGTGTTGGGGTCAATAGCGACACCTTTTAACGATCGACATTGATCTCGAATGAACTGTCGGCGTTGGGGTCTATAGCGACACATTTTAACTATTGACATTGGTCTGGAATTAACTGTCGACGTTGGGGTCAATAATGACACATTTTAACTGTCGGCATTTGTCTCGAATTAACTGTCGGCGTTGGGGTCAATAGTGACAGTCAAAAGCAACAGTGACAGTTATTAGGTATCGCGTTAGTCTCTATGCCTACAATTTTTAATTGTTGGCGTAGAGTCCCGCTAAACAACAGTCAATAGAGTTGACTGTCGTGGTTGGGTGTCGGGAAAACCCAGTTTTGTAGTAGTGATAAATACGAATATAAAGTGGACGTAGGTCATTACTGATCAGCAAGTTCGAACCACTATAAATATGTGTGTTGTTTATTACTCTTAAGTTCAATTCTTATTTTATATCGTAATTTTGACTTAGTGTCGTTGACCAAATCTCGGGTAATCAGTGGGAATTTAAGTTAAATGACCAAAATGTTATTGTGCTTGGTTTTGAGGTTAAGTTAAAGCTAGAGGGAAAATGGTCTTTTTGACCATTAGACTTAGCAAAGTTTGGGCCAAGTGCTGAGCACTTCTCTCACACGTACTCTCTCTCTCTCTCTCTCTCCTAGTTTCCTTCAGCAAAGGGGTTTTGAACACAACACTTGAGCTTAAACCAATTCTTGAATTTGGTTGGAGAATTTTGATAGAAGTTGAGGCTTTCAAGGGGGATTAGTAGCTGTAGTCATTCAGAATAATCACGAGCAACGACCCCAATACTACAATCAGTAGAGTGTTTACAAAGAGAAGCATCACAATCAATTTGAATAATTCTAGAAGGAGGAGGTTGCCACTTACAATCCTTTCTCAGACGAGCAGAACTATGATCAGTGCTAGAATCCTTTCAATAAAGTGAAATTCCAATTAATAATCTCAGAATCACTAGGAACAAATTGATTATGTAAGATCTTGTTCTTTCGATTCTACACCGCGCACAATATGATACAAAAAGAAAGAAATTTCTGAGTTGAACAACGAGACCACATTCTCAAAGCAAAATCAAATGGATCATGACAATTTAAAGGTAAGCACTGATATAATTTCAGAAAATTCCAGATCTTTGGAGGTGAATTTACATGGTTTTTTTTTTCTAACTAAGCATTACTATTGTGATACATCATAATACAAATATTCCTTAATGAAAAAAAAAATCAAACCAAGCCAAGACAAGACAATGACCAACATGTTATTCTGTACACATTTGTATCATTCTCATAATCATTATTCTAATACACACCATATATGTTACGTAACAATATCATTAAGTATAAATAGATTAAAAAATTAATGTTAACATAAAAATTTTAAAAAAACAAAATATAGAAGTGAAAAATAAAACAAAAACGTAAAAAAAAAAAAACAGCTTAAAATACCATATATACGGTGATTTGCCTTTTTTTTTTCTCAAGAAAAAATAAGCCACATTTACCATTCAAATAGTGGAATTGAAATTTAATATTGTATTTAAAATTTCATAAAAGAAACCATTTTGCAATCGACAAATTAAAATTTTCAAACAATTAAATAACGTTTTTCTTTACAAAACATTGAAATATCTCTTTATATTCACTAAATTAAATTTTCATACAATTTAATTAAAAATCAAACACATTTATATGGAGAGATGGAAAAATTCTGATCTTGGGGAAACGGTTGAGACATTTTTATGACAGCCCACTATTTTTTTATAAAATTTCTGGACCCTTATTTTTTTTTCTTTTTTATATATTACTAACTTTTTCTTATGTACTTTTTTTATTGAATGTTTTTGTTATACCCAAAATTTGAGCTATGATCTCGCGTGATATAATGATATTGACTCAGTATACAGAGCTGCATATTGTTAGGTTGGGATGTCATCATGACCGATTCATATTATTCTCAAGTAAAGAGGAGTATCGCAAGACGAATATGGATAGGAATATGGATAGGAAGGTGTGCTTGCAATATAGCAAATTTATGAAGTTGTTTGTTAACACTTAAAAAATTATTTTTTATTTAATTAATTAAAAATTTAATAATTAAATATAAAATATGTTTGGTAAATTTATTATTATTTATTATTTTTTAAAATTTATTAAACTTTAAAAATAAATTTTTTTTACTTTTAAAATTTTTTTAAACAGTTTTTAATTTTTTTTTTCTCTTCTTCAAATTAATACCTTATATTGTTAAACAAAAAATAAAAATAAAAGTTATCAAATGTATTTATTATTTTTTATTTTTAAAAATAAAAAATAAAAATAATTACCAAACATATTTTTATTTTTTAAAAATAAAATAAGATTTCTATTTTTGTGCTTAAAAAATTCAAAAACAAAATTTTTACCAACTGGCCCTAAATTAAGTAATTATTATAATGTGTCGCCCCTTAAAAATTTCTTATTATAGTGGTACAATTGGATTGAATATAATCATTGGGAGACAACAACCCCAATTTAACAATTGATCAATTTTTTTTTACAGATCCCGCAAACAACGATAATAAATTCTTACGTACTAACAAAATCAAAATCATATAAATCATTCTTGAACCGTATATATTATTCCATTTGACACTTCAATGCCCAAATACATGTACTCATGCATGCATGCAAGCACAAATCAATAAAGTCCACGTACCTGAAGAATAGCAACAAATAAAAACAGTAAGGAAGTCAACATTTGTATAACTACGAGCCCTCATTTTAAAGTTTTATGTTTGTTAACTCGAGAGCTAATAACTTTCTTTATCACAATTTTAGGTTAACTTGTAGGAATCAATGTACTGTTAGTTTTGCCATATAGACTGCTTTGATTTTTGTGAGGAATATATTGAGTAACTGAAAGCTCTATTATATATGTAATTTCAAAATGAAATTTTAATTGTAACTAACTAGAAAATATATCATAATAAAAAGGTCATCATCATCTTACCATTATTACTGTACAATTATTATAACAGAAATGAGAAGAGTACGTTGAAATAATAATTATTATTATAGAGATAGATGCATGGAAATATATAGGGCAATTTCACTTTCTATGCATAAAGTGTATCCATAATTTAAAAAAAATGCACTACTATTCACATTTTCAATATGATGCTAACAACTCTCCATCTACTAAAGAATACCCCTCTTATTTTCCCACCCCAAAAAATTGAACCATAATTCTCTCTCACACACACACACACACCTAACCCAGAAAAAAAACCCAAACCCGTTGGGCCCCAACCCCATCGAGCCTTTCACCCATCTCCCCAGCTCCGTCGAATAGCATCCTCTCCTAGCACTGGCGTGACCTCCATCTACCCCCACAAACAATCCTCTGCGACAGATTCCACTCGAAACCGAGACCCACGGCAGCAATTTCCTCCCACAAAGTCAAGGACATCCGAGAAGACATTCAAAGGTTAGATCTCAAACCCAAATTTATTGCTTAAGCTAAATGCATGTTTAATCTGTGATCTATGGAACGGGTTCGTCGATTTGAGATTCTGGGTTTGGACTAGTTGCTCGATAAGTTCAATGGTAGTTCAATAGAAAGATCGATAGGAAGTATACACTGGGTTTGATAGATGCTCAATAGGAGCTCGACAGGATGAGTAAATATTTCTTGATGGGTCGGTCGTTTTAGATTTAATTTTGCTCGATAGGCTCAATAGGAGCTCGACAGTAGCTCGATAGCTAGCCTCGATAGTTTTAGAGATATTTTTGCTTAACAAGCTTGATTATATCTCTATGCATGCTCGATGGTTCTTTATTTAGACATGGTTTTTTTCTCGATGTAGCTCGATAGGGTTATGTTGTTTCTCAGTGATGGCTCGATAGAGCTCGATGGCAGTGTAACTCAGTTTTCCTATGAAATTTTTGACAATTTTTGCCAGGTTTTTATAACTTTCTGTTTTCTCACTAACTCTTTTCATGTGTCGATACAGATGTCCAAGTTTCTTATTCTTTTTCAAGATCACTTTCCTGGCCGAGTCACATATAGGCGTGGTAGTAATTTGGATACAATTAAGAAGAGGTTTGTGGAGCTCGGGCTGATAGAAAAGGCTAAGGAATCCCCATTCAAACAATTCTTCTTGGCTTCAAATTTTCATTTGTCAAGAGTTTTGGTGCATCAACTATTATTGAGGAAACTAGCAAGTAAAAAAAAGTTGAGGCGCGTTTCTTTTTGGGTTCGAAGGCCTGTAGATTCGGCGTGGGAGAGTTTTCTTTGGTGACAGGGTTGAATTTTAGTTTTGGACCGCCAGAAGCAGAGTTGGATGAGCGTTAGACTAGTGACCGATTGATAAAAGGAGTATTTTAATGATGTTGAGAAAGTAAAGCTTCTATAGCTTGAGAATACTTTCAATACATGCACTGTTGTCGAAGATGTGGACAAGCTGGGGCTCTATTTCTTGGTTAAATGCTCCAGAGGGAAAGTTGCATATATGGAGAGATATAGTGAAGCTAGTTGAGGTCATAGACTACTTCTTCAGCTATCCATGGGGGAAGTTCTCTTTCAAGAAGCTTATCAATTCTTGTAAGAAGGACATGCATCACCATAAGGTGTTATATGATAGGAAGAAGGATGCGAAGGTGCAACAAGACCTGAAGTACAGTTTCAATGGTCTTGCCCCGACATTAGAGTATTGGGCGTACGAGGACATTCAACAAGTTGCGTAGGAGTTTGTTTTGAGCTCCAGAAATATAGCCCCGAGGATGCTTAGTTTGTCGAACCGAAAGAATAAGGATTTCACCAAGTCTACCCTTTCACAAATGTTTTCGAAGAGCACTGTAAGTGATATTTGATTGACGATAAATAGCTATGTCTTTCTATATGTCTATGTTTTATGATGATTTGACTTAAATCAATGTTTTATGTTGGTTGCAGTTGATCATCTTACCGTTGTTGAAGCCCCGACAAGAAGAGGTGCAATATTATAATACCCTGACTGAAGGTGATGCTTCTCTATATCCCGAGCTTGGACAGGAACCTGGGGAGACTGACGGGGGGGGGAGGAGACAACCTTGGATTTTGAGAAAGTTGCTAAGAAGGTGTCTTAGGTTGCCCAGGCAACGAAAATATTTGATGATGTTGGCCTGACGAGGAGGAGGTTGCAGACCCCACCTCTTTCGCATCCCCTACGGCAGCCCCAGCCCCCGTTGTAGTTGATATCACAAAGTTTATACAGCTGTTGGAGAGAGTTGAGGGTCGATAGGAGACCATCCTAAAGAACAAGTCTATGATCATGGACATAGTAAGTCAAATCCTGACATTTATTCAAGAGTGACCGAGAGGCTTCAAAGGCGATGCAGCATATTCAGACTCAGAGTCACTGGATATGCCAGATGACACCAGATCCTAGAGACTCCGGGCGTCGCTATAGTCAACCGCAAGGAGGTGGCTGGGGTTGAACTTAAGAGAAAAAGACACAATCCTGAGTGGTTTCAAGACAACACTGATCCAACGAGAAAGAGACCTTGTGGAGATGTAGCTACAGAGGAGCCAATGGTCGTCGACCCTCTCAAGAAGCCAAATCCCAAAAAGTATAGGACACTTTGCAAATGGTTGCTTGGAGACATCCCGAACAAGATTTTGAGGGATGTGAAGACAGGGTCTCACATCGTATCATGCTTTCCAACGTTGAAGACACCTCAGTCGTGGCTAGATGACGGGGTAAGATATTTATTTAAAATGTCACTCAATCATTGTTTAGAATCAACACTGTTGATATAAATAGCGTTAGTTTAGAACCAATGTTATTGATATAATTAGAGTAAGTTTTAAACTGTCGCTTAGAAAAAAATAAAAAATAAAAAAATACCATACCATTTTTAGCTGGCATTAACATAATACCGAATACAAATCAAAGAAGAAAACTCAATCACAATGCCATTATATACTCAATAATAAAATAAAAATATATACAATCCATATTCCAAATCGAAGTGTAGTGAAACAAATCTATGATGTATACACATATGGAAAAATAAGATCTGAAGTTTGATTACAAAATCAATCTCAAATATGATACTTAGCCCCATTTTCATTACCATAAACCACCATATAGCAATAGAGATCGAGTGAGAGATCGAGAGAGCTTACAAATGGATGTCGAGCCCCCTAAACCCTGAACCATCACCATCGCGAACCATTGCTACCGCGCAAACGCCAACACCTACAAAACAGGAAAAAAAGAACACCCAAACCCTCTAATTGTTGATGCTTGTCGCCCTGCAGAAATCCATAAACCATCACCGCCACACAAGCACCACCATGAGTTGTTGATGTCGAGACCCACAATACCTAAACCCACCACACCCTAAAACCACCACAACTTCCCTGAACAACCATTTACAAAACAAGAAAAAAAAATAACAAAGTAAGAGTGAAAGATCTATGGAAAGCGAGGGAGATGGAGAGAAGAGAGAAAGAATGATAGTGAGAGCTTGAGAGAGTGAGAGTAAAAGAATGAGAGAGGGGCGGCTAGTAGTAGAGAATGAGAGTGTCAAAGACAAATCTTAGGATTTTTAAGGATAATGGGCTTTGACCCATCTTTTGGCCTTTTTTAGTCCATTAGCGTCAGTTTAGAACTTACGCTACTGATATTATCAAATTTTCGGTTTAGAAACAACTCTAAGACCTTTTTTTTTGTTTTAAGATTTTGTTTTAATTTTTATAATCAGCTGATTAGCGTCACTGCATAACCGACGCTATTGATATAAGAACCATCGCGATTGATATCAGGAGCGTCGGTTTAGAACTGTCGTGATTGATAACAAAAGCGTTGGTTTAACACCAACGCTAATGGTCTTTACTAACAGCGCCGGTTAGGGTACCGATTCAATTAACAAAAATTAGCATCAGTTTAAAACTGATACTACTCAGGTGATTTAATCAATTGTGACAGTGAGTGCAGAAAACCAACTCTAAAATGTATTTTGGTTGTAGTGATATTGAGATCCAAGTGTCTACTGTAATAATACCATTTTCTTTTTATTATTATTATTTAATACAATTCCAACCATATATATTTTTCAACTTTCAAATGTCTACTTCATTTAATTTGTTTCTATATTTAGAAATTAATTAATTACATTAGTGTTTTGAATACTCATGATTTATATAAATATTTATATATATAACCCCAATAAGCCCCTCATCCTATTTTTCAGTCACAATAATTCTACTCTAGTGATGTTTTGCTTATACATAGCGCATATAATATATAGGGAGCAACTACAATGCATCAACTTTTTTTATAACACCGGTACATCCTTTTTCTATTCTTGGCACCTGGATAGATATAATCCCAAAAAAATGTATATGACGGTGTACATTGTAGCTATCTAGAATATCCTACAAATTTACAAGAAATTCTAAATAAATTATGGTGTCAAAAACAGAGTTTAAACTGTCTGTTGCATGCGTGTCTATTTTTTTGTGTACACGTGTAAAATTTGACACTTTGAACCCTGTTTTAGGCTTCATAAACTATTCAGAATTTCTTAAAAATTTGTGAGATGTTCTAAATAACTACAATGTATATTGTCATATAATTTTTGTTTGGATTATATCTTCAGGTGCCGAAAATAGAAAAGGGATGCATCAGTGTTGTCAAAAAATTGGATGTATTGTAGTCGCTCCCATAATGTATATAATGAAAATCAAAGATAGTTATTAGGGTTCACTGCTAAAGTTTCACTACAAAAAATATGAGATTTAATACTGGTGTTGAAGTGAAGCTATTGTCAATAGCGTCGATTTCGAAAACGACATTGTTGAAGGTGTCGCGATTAATACATTTAGAAGCGTCGGTTTAGAATTGATGCTATTGATATAAATAACGTTGGTTCTAAACCGACATTATTGATGTAAATAATGTGGGTTTTAAATTGTTGCTTGTAAAAAAAAAATTACTAGATCCATTTTTAGCTTTGTTTCCCAAAATATTTTTATGGTGACATGGCATGTTAAAGAGGCACACCAATGGCACGTTGTATTATTAATGAAGGCCCGGTACACCAATGACCAGAATGTTAAGAAGAAATTAAGCTGCTCAATAGGGGCAAGAAATATGCTGAGCAGCAAAAAAAGAAGGGGTGTAGAGGAATACGACTAGAGCTACTCGTGGGACCAAGACAAACGCTTAGAAACGGTTATAAGTTAGATATTTCAAAGATATTTATTAATTAAAATGTATATATCATTATTATTTTGTTAATCTTATAACGCCAGTTGAACATGGCCCATAGACCCATATGTACATCCATGAACCTATAAATAAGACTCATATGATTCATTTGTTTCACACGCAATATTTTGTTTTCAGAGAGAAATAGTGATTTTATACACAGTGCTTGTATTTATCTTCGAGACATGTGAAACTCGGTGAACCCTTGTTCACTGATCGCAAGTTTTGGGGTTTTACATCAATAAAAAAACTAAGTGAACGTAGGTTATTACTGATCTTTGGGGCCGAACCATTATAAATTCCTAGTGTCGTTTACATTCTTGCATTTAGTTCTCTAATTCTTATCGTTTTTGTGACTCCGTGTAATTGACCAAATCGAGGGTCAAAATTTTGGTGTTTTCCTTGAGAGCTGAACTCAAGGATATCAAGGAAACAATGGCTAAGAGCACAAGGAGGATGGTTCAAGCTGGACAGGCATCGAAAAATGTACCAAATCCACCTCCTCCACCAGGCGTAGCGGAGGATGAACCACAGGTGGAATTGGAAGAGGAGGAGATGGATGTTGGAACCTTGCGAATAACTCTAGAGTGTTGCAAGACGAGTTAGCTACCCTAAAAGCTAACCAAGAGAATGTGGCTGAAGCTATGGTGATGCAACAGATGGAGATTGACCGACAACAATGAGAATTGAACGAAAGACAGGCAAACATGGATTGTTGTCAAAGAGACACGAAGGCAGCTTTAGAGGTGGCCATTCTGTTGGCTCGTGGACAACCGCCTGGACAAACTCTCAACTGGTCGACAACAGGAAGAAAGGAATGGGCAGAAAAGCCCCCCTCCAATGGACAATGACCAGCAAGCTAGAACGCTGGGGGCAGCCTAGACAACCCAACGTCTTTGATTGACTAGGTGTAAGCGAGTAGAGGCGTAGGGGTGAGGACCTAAGGGACATACTCAATGGCCAAAGGGAAAGGCATGATGAGCATGTCCCACCAGCAGCAGTCACTTCTATCCTTGCTATACCAAACGTTGTTCAGGCTCAAATAGATGTCCTGAATCAGGTTGTACAACAGCTGGTTGGAAAAAAATGTCCCATATTGAGTATGAACGGAGAAAGGGCACCCCGTTCATTAACATGATTGTTATGGCAGAAATCCCAAGCAAATTCAAAATGTCAGTACTGCCCAACTTTATTGGAAGAGAAGACCCGGTATCTCACGTGAATAAAATTGAGATTCAAATGGACATTCAGAAGGTGTTTGAAGATGCTCGATGCAGGATCTTTCCTGCTACTCTATCTGATGTTGCCCAGGAATGGTACTTCAAATTTCCACCGACCAGCATAATTTCATGGGAGATGTTTGTAAAGGAATTCTACAGACAATTTTATGCTGGTCGGATACATCCGACAGAGGCCAATCATCTGGTCGATATCAAACAAAAGGAAGGAGATCCTCTCAAGGAATACATACAGAGGTTTGTGCGAGGAGCTACTCGAGCCAAAACAGTTGGAGACGAGGGAAAGATGATGGACATCGCAGCTGAAGTACAACTCCAATCTCCCCTTTGGAGCAGCCTAAGGAAAAATGGAATCAAGAGTACTCAAGATTTTTTTGATTGAGCAGACAAACATATCAAGCTGGTGGAGGTTATCACCAATGAAGGAAAATCTCCAAAGGCTGAGTAGGGAAAAAAGAAAGAGTTGACCAAGGCTTCTAGTGGGTCAGCAAACGCAACAATAATAATGGCAAATGTAATAATAAGAATGGAGGAAAATGGGAAATGTTGAGTAGATGACGTCTGATAACAAGCACCCTAAGCAAAACAGATACGAGCCGAGGTTGACTAACTACACGGCTCTGGTCGGTTGCAGAGCAGAAGTGTATCAGGACACTCACACCATAGTCCCTTTCAGGCGACCAGCCCCGATCAGAAAGGACATATCCTAACGGGACACAAGCAAGTGTTGTCATCTTCACAATAGTTATGGCCATGATACCAACAAGTGTAACCATCTGAAGGACGAGATCGAATTCCTTATCTGGCAAGGATATCTGAGGAGATATGTGCAAGCAGGGGCAAACTCCCAGCAAGTGACTAACGGAGGCAAGGACAAGGCACCTATACGCCAACGCTCGCCTCCGCTGCAGCCAGCCTCGGTTGCTGGTTATTTGTTGACTATCTGTGGGGGGTCGCATATATCTGGTGACAATGGTAAGGCAAGGGAGAGATATGACAGGACCCTACGTCACGAACAGGACATAGAAATTATAAACATCGAGGAGCGAACTCCCAAAAAATCTCGAACAGAGGAGGATAGTATAACTTTCTCTGAGCTAGACACACAACATGTCTAATTCCCCCACTCAGATCTATTGGTCATGGATGTTCAAATCGCCAACATGATGGTGAAACGAGTGTTGGTAGATAGCAGAAGCTTGATAAACATTTTATATAAGTCTTCACTGGAAAGAATGAAACTATCAGTGTGAGATTTAGAACCATGCAACCAGACCATCTACGATTTCTCTGGCAAGGGTTAGCACCAAGAGAGTCAATTAGATTCTCGGTCATGGCAAGGACGACACTCGCGAATAGGAAATTACTCACAACTTTTATATTAGTCGATTGTTCGTCTACGTATAATGTTGTGATTGGAAGACCTATCCGGGTAGTTCTATGAGCAGTAACATTGGTCTGGCATCTAGCCATGAAATTTCCAACCGATGAAGAAGTTGGGTGTGTGTTGGGAAACCAACAAGAGGCCAGAGAGTGTTATAACTCCTTGATCACAAAAGCGAGAAAGTGTAGATTGGGGAGCGAAGCGAAAAAAAGGTTGCTAGTGGTAAACAAGTCCCTTGCCCAATCAGGAGAACAAGTCACCAAATAGGGTGTTTCCCAAAGTGAGGATAGAAACTTGAATCCTGACTTTGGGAATTTTGAAGAAAGTATCGAACTTGTGGAGGACCTCAAGGAGGTCCAACTAGAAGAAAAAGATCCGACTAGAGTTGTGAAAGTCAGTAAAAACTTAGAGACAACAATCAAAGAAAAGTTGGTGGAATTTTTTAGGAAGAAACAAGAGGTCTTTGCCTGGTCACATAAATACATGGTTTGAATTGACCCGACCATTATCATCCATGTCTTGAACATAGACAAAAACCACCCACTGGTACAACGAAAACGAAGGCTTCTCGACAAAGCCAGGTCTAAAGCCTAAAAAGAGGAAGTCGAGAAGCTAAAGGAAAATGGATTCATCAGGGTGGCGTTTTATCAATCTTGGGTCTCTAATCCTGTACTTGTCCCTAAATCGAATGGTAAATGGAGGACTTGCATGGATTTCACAAACCTTAATAAAGCCTGCCCGAAAGATTGCTTCCCACTTCCAAGGATCGACCAATTGGTCGATGCCACATCAGGGCATGACATTTTATCATTCATGGATGCATACTCTTGCTATAATCAAATTAGTATGCATCCACTTAATGAGGAATATACTAACTTTCGAACAGATACGAGGCTTTACTGTTACAAAGTAATGCCCTTCGGTTTGAAAAACGCTGGTGCGACTTACAACGACTAGTAAACCACATGTTCAAAGACCAGATCAACAATGACATGGAGGTTTACATTGAGCACATGTTGGTTAAGTCGAAAAAAGCTGGTGAGCATGTCAAGCACCTACAGGAATGCTTTAACATCCTGAATAAATATCAGATGAAGCTTAATCCCCTTAAGTGTTCCTTTGGAGTCAGATCAATAAATTTTTTTAGATTCATAGTAAACTCGCGAGGAATCAAAGCCAATCTTGAAAAGATTCGTGCACTAACTGAGATGCAGTCACCAGCCAAAATCAAAGATGTACAAAGCCTAACAGGAAAAATTGCGGCTTTGAGTAGATTTATATCTAAGTCTATGGAAAAATGCGTCCCATTTTTTAATCTACTCAGAGGAAACAAAAAGTTCGAATGGACAGAAGAGTGAGAACATGATTTTCAGACACTCAAAGACCATATGCCGTGACCGCCCATTCTGTCCAAGTCGATCGAAGGAGAAACTTTGTACATCTACCAAGCAATACCAGAATATGTTGCCAGTGCTGGTTTGATCAGGGAAGAAGACAACATTCAGGAGGTAGTATACTATATAAGTAAAAGGCTAGTGGGAGCAGAGTCACGTTATCCAACTATAGAGAAATTGGTTTACTACTTGATACTGGCATCAAGAAAACTGCGACCCTACTTTCAAGGTCACCCCATTGTAGTTTTTACCGATCAACCACTACGACAAGTCTTGCAAAAACCAGAAGTCGCTGGTCGACTACTAAAATGGGCAGTTGAGCTAGGGCAGTTCAAAATTTCTTATGCACCATGAGCAGCCATGGAAGGACAAGACTTAGCGGAATTTGAAGCTGAATTTACCGGACTCCTAACCAACGAGTCGACTATGGAGCTTGAAGCCCAAGACAAAGCTCCCGCCTGAAGACAGTTCGTAGATGGATCATAAATGAGCATAACTCTGGGGCAGGATTGATCTAATAACCCCCGAAGGGCATCAGTTTCACTGTGCAATAAGATTCAACTTTAATGCCTCCAACAATGAAGTCGAATAAAAAGCATTGCTCGCAGGTTTGAGACTAGCTAATGATGTGAACATAAAGTCACTAGAGATATACATCGACTCTCAACTAGTTGTTAATCAAATTATGGGAGAATATCAGGGCATGGGTCTCAAGATGGTCGCGTATATAAACAAGGCAAAAGATTTGCTAGCATAGTTTTAAAAGTATACTTTACTGCAAGTACCTCGCGACTAGAACTCCAACGTCGATGCCTTAGCCAAACTAGCAAGTGCCAAAGATGCTGACACTTTGAGTATAGTACCGGTCAAACGCTTGACAGCTCCCAGCATTCAAGTAGAAGAATCCTCCCTAATAATACAAGTATCTGACACTTGGATGACTCCCATCATTCAATATCTCGAACAAGGATTGTTACATGCAGACATAAATAAGGCGAGAACACTACAAAGGCAATCAACTCGCTTTATCTTGCTCGATGAAATCCTGTATTGACGAGGATATTCTATGCCCTTGTTGAGATGTATTTCCAAGGAAAAAGCTAAGGAAATGATGCAAGAAGTACATGAAGGATTTTGTGGAGATCATGTTGGGGGGAAAAGTTTGTAAAAAAAGATTCTCTGACAAGGGTATTTCTGGCCAACTATGATCGAGGATTCTATGGAGTTTGTTAAGAAATGTAATAAATGCCAAAGATTCTCCAAGATACTTCAAGCAGCCCCAAATGAGCTTAAAAAAAATGCAAAGCCCATGGCCATTTGCAGTATAAAGAATAAATCTGATGATCTTTGCCTACATGAAAATGGAATGTTAAGTACGCAGTAGTTCTTGTAGACTACTTTATGAAGTGGGCAGAAGTTGAACCGCTCGCGACAATCACGACCAAGAAAGTACTGGATTTCATTGTCAAAAACATTTTATGTCGATATGGATTGCCAAAAAAGATCGCATCAGATAATGGCACACAATTTGACAGTGACCTGTTTACTGATTTCTACGAACGCCATGGCATAACGAAGAATTTTTCATTAGTTGCCCATCCATAGGCGAACAAACAAGAAGAAGCTATAAAAAAAACCTCCGAAGGACACAATGAAGAAAAGGCTCGAAGAGGCAAAGGGAGCATGGCCATAACAATTACTCGAAGTACTCTAGTCGTATAGAACAACACATCGAACATCAACAGGGCATACGCAATTTTCTTTAGCATATAGGTATGAGGCCATGTTACCAGTTGAGTTAGATCCACCCTCGCATAGAAGGATAACATACGACCAGAATACGAATAATCAATTATTTATGGAGTCTTTGGACTTGGTTAATGAAAGGCGTGAACAAGCCCGACTATGAGTTGCAGCCTACCAGCAAAAGGTCGCTTGATATTTTAACTCTAAAGTACGTGAAAGAAAGTTTGACATAGGAGACTTGGTACTTAGAAGGGTTTTTCTCAACACTCACGATCAGGTTGCTGGAGTGCTTGGACCAAACTGGGAGGGTTCGTATCAGATTGAAGAAATTCTTCAACCAGGCACATACAAACTTGCTAGGTTAAACTCCTCGATCACTTGGAGGGCATATAAGATACTAAGCGAGCAAAGCATATTATAGACATATGTAAACACATGAGAAAATAAGGGAAAGCATACTACGACACTTAGAGTATTTTTTTTTTTAAATTAACAGATTTTGTGAGATAATGAAGTGTTATGCTAGGTTTGGTCATACGAGCATATATTATAATTACAATTGTAATATCAAAGCGAAATATCTTTACACCATGATCATTTGTTGCTCAGACATGATTAAAAATATTAAAAGTAAATAAAACTACCTTAGGCAGCAAATTGTCTCAACACCTCGAACAAATTGTTTGGGTGTTCTAGTTACATATAAAACGTTTGTCTACAGAGCAGCTGCGGGGGGGTCTTGCTGAGGTTGCTGGTCGATGGTGGTTCCAGCTTCCTCCTTGACTCCATCGATGCCTGTTACCAAGAAAATTTCAGTAGACTCCGGGGCCTTCTTCTTCTCCTCCAGGCGAGCAACGCACCTGGAATGTTCAGCTTGTTTTACCTGCTTTGGAAGATAATCAAAGTTAGCACCTTGATTATTCTTTGAGAACATGTAAAAGCAATTGAAGGTGGTTCCTTGGAACATCTCCAAGTCATTGGCATTCTACTATTCAAGCATCTTAACTCAATCCTCCAGTCTAGTGGCCTCCTTCATGCTCAAGACCAAATCTTCTTGCAGCTTGACTGCCACTTTATAGTTGATCTCATAAGCTTCCTTGTATTTATCCTAGCCAGCAACAGCCTTAGCCAGATCTTCCTTGCTCTTCTTCGGCTCCTCAGTCAAAACAACATCGTTGTCCTCTACTGATTTGACTTTGGCCGCCCATTCTTTGATCTCCTCAGCATGTTTCGAGCCAATCTCCTCGACACGGCACCAACCGTTAGCAACTGTCAGAAGAGCCTGTGAATAGTAAAGCAATAAAGTTGTCAGTATCAATAAAAGGAAATGTTGGTCGATTAAAATAAAATAAAGAAAATAAACTTACAACAAGCGCTTCGTTGAGCCTACGAGAAAGGCTATGAGGCGATGCTTGGATACCTTCTATAGTTTATCGACTATTAAGTTGGAAGCATGGCTAAACAGTTCTGTTGCCAAGGATCCTCCCACCTGTTCGGTAGAGGATCTAGCGCGAGGAGGTGGAGGAGGAGTGGTTGTCCTGGAAGGAGCAGGATTTGGAGTGTCTTCTAGTCGAGCCTTCATGCTTAAAGGTTCCCCACTGGCATCTCCAACGTCTTTCCTGCTCAATTTCTTCGAACAAGCAGATTTTCCCCTGGAGGCATAAATGTCGAACGTGATATTGGTTTGCATGACTACAAGAAAAACAAGAATGAGCAGATATATTAAGAAATAGTTTTGCATAATGAGAAAACAAATCAAAATGAATTCTAAGTACTGTACCCAAACCACAATTACTGGTTGCTACGTTATCTAATGAACTACAGCTACAATCATTATCTGCCTCGAAGAAGTCCAATCTAAAACTACTTGTTGGAAAATAAAAGTTTTCATCCTTATCTAATAAATGATAAGGGATGGGAAATGTATTTAAGAGTGAAAAATCCATATCATTCTCATCGGAGGATTCATACGCGTGACCAACGTATTCAAGAAACTTTGGTTTTCCCTTCCCATGTTGAGGAGGGATAACAACTGGTTGGGTTTTAAGGTTAGGCTCTTGGATGGTCACTCTCATTGGATGACGCCTTAGGGGTTGTGACACATCTTGGTTCTGTTTGGGGTTTTCTTGTTCCTCAATGCCATCTCCAATGGCACTCCCAGCGATCGATTACCTCACCTCTTAATAGAGTTGAGTGGACTCATCAGTGGGCTTATAGAGTTTGTTATGACCAACTTCAATATGATCCCGGATATGGATTGGTTAGCCAAGTCTGGGGCAATGATAGATTGAAAGGAAAAGATGGTAACCCTTGGGGCTTGAGGGCGAGAAACCCTTGTATTTGTTGGCACTGTGCATGGACCCCATATATTTATGACATCTGTACTTAGAGCTAGAGACCTATTGCAAGAGGGATGCATAGGATTCTTAGCTAGAGTGGTGGATACCGCTCAGGTCGTGCCAGTGGGACTAGGACAGATGAGATTAGTCTGTGAGTTTCTGGATGTGTTTCCAAAGGACTTGTCAGGGTTACCTCTACACAAAGAGATAGATTTGTGATTATGTTTGTGCCAGGGACGGAACCAGTGTCTTGGGCACCATATTGAACAACTTCAGCAGAACTATAGGAACTAAAGGTTTAGTTATTGAGTAAGACGATATTCTCCAAGATGGATCTTCGATTTGGTTATTACCAGCTTAAGGATCAAGGAGAAGGGTATGCATAAGACTGTTTTTCGTACCAGTTTTGGGTATTATGAGTTTTAGTCATGTCTGTTGGATTTGACTAATGCCTCATTTGTTTTGATGGATCAGAAGAATACAATGTTCAAAGATTATTGAAATTGATTGAAGATCATCTTTATTGACGATATTATTGTGTACTCTTAGTTAGAGATTGGCCAAGGCCAAGGAATGCCTTAGAGACCATGAGTTACCTTGGATTGGCAAGGTATTACATGTGTTTTGTGGAAGAGTTCTCAAGGATTGATACCTCATTGACAAAAAAGGTTATTGCTTATGCATCATGTTAGTTCAAAGATATGACCAGAACTGGAGTAGGGTTACAGGTGAGCCAGTTGGCTAACATTATGCTTTAGTTTACTCTTTTAGAGAGAATCAAAGGAAAACAGTTGAGTGACCCACAGATGGGAAGGATCGATGGGAATGTCTTAGTTGGATTAGCAAAGGACTATGCAGTGTCAGGTTTGAGTTTATTGAGGTATAAGGATCAGACTTGGGATCTGATGGCACTGGGATTAAACGGGAGATTCCAGATGAATCTCATACTACCCCTTATATTCTACATTCCGGCACCATGAAAATGTACCAGGATTTAAGAGTTTTATATTGGTGACCTAGGATGTAGAGGGACATAATTGAATACGTGGTAAAGTGCCTGACCTTTTAGTAGGTCAAGGCAGAGTATCAGAAACCAGTAAGGCCATTATAACCTTTGAGGATTCCATAGTGGAAGTATGAGGACATCACGATGAATTTCGTGGTGGGATTGCCCAGGATAATGGGCCAGCATGATTCAATCTGGGTCATTACGGACCAGTATACAAGGTCAGCTCACTTTTATTAGTGAGGATCAATGATACAGTTGACAGTTATGCAATTCTCTATGTGAGAGAGATAGTACACCTTCTTGGGACTCTGAGGTCTATCCTGATGGATAAGGACCCTATCTTTACTTCCATGTTTTGGGAAAGGTTACAGAAGGCGATGAGTATACAACTGGAGTGCAGTGTAATTTTTTATCCTCGGGCTGATGGTAAATTAGAGAGGATTATCCAGATATTAGAGAAAATGCTGAGAGCATGGGTATTGGACTTTGAAGGGTCCCGGAATAAATATTTTCTTCTAATGGAGTCTTCATATGATGGTAACTACCAGTTGATTATTGGAGTGGCATCTTATGAGATGTTGTATGGTAGGAAATGTAGATTTCCCATTCACTGGGATGAGATGGGTGAGAGGAAAGATTTGGGTTCTGGTATAGTTTAGAGAACCACTGAGGCTATTGAAAAGATTAAAGCTTGGATGCTTGCTTCTCAGAATAGACAGAAAAGTTGTGTTAATTTGAAATGAAGGAACGTGGATTTCCAAGTGGAAGACTATGTCAATAGCATGCTGACCTATTGGTTGGGGAAAAGTCAACGCCAGGTACGCTGGGCCAGCTCCAAGTCTGGTTATGTAGAAGATAGGACAAAGGGCCCCGAGGTGACTTATCAGTCCCATATCCTAGGGCATGGAACCTAGTATGATTCCATAATCATGTAATTTAGGCATTGGACCCCGATATGATTCATTGATCATTTATCTTGGGCTATTGGCCCTTACGAAATTGTAGTCATTTATATAAATGGTATGCATGCATGAGTAGGGCTATTACTGTTAGGCATGCTTATTATGGCTTGGTAATATGTTATTAACTGCTTATGAGCATGTTTAAGTTTTCTTGATGAGCCTTGGCTCACGAGTGCTATATGGTGCAGGTAAAGGGAAAAGAAAGCTGGACCATCCTTGAGTTGGAGAGCTTAGGTGACGATGTGTACATATGTGGCTGCTCGACCACCCCAGCCGAGGGTTTAAAGAGGAACTAGGGTTAAACCCTATTTTGCTGCTTAGGTCGACAAGTTGTAAATTTTTCATTGTAATTAACCTTTTAAAAATATTTTGGGATCCCATGTATGAAGTAAACATTTTTATGAAACGATGGTACCTTTGACAAAAAAATTTAATCCTAAACAGCTAATCATGCTTAGTTACACGGTTATAGCCAAATGACTCATTTAGCAAGTTTAGCACTATTTAAAATACACAGTGTAACGATCCCTGAGTAATAGGACATTACAAAAGAGTCCCTACTTTTTGCTTCATATGTGAGCTCATTGGGCATTCAGAGAATTTTTTTGATAAGCTTGTTGATATACCCCTAGAATTGATTGAAAAACCTTATGGTCTCTGGATGCGGGCTGTTCCGAGAAGACAACATATGTTAATATGGGATAAATGGCTTTGATCAGGTGGTGTAAGTGGTGCTCAAGTGGAGGATAGGTCAGGAACAAATCATCCAAAAGGTAGGAGCAAGAACCCACCTATGCTTGAAGGCAATTCGATAATGGCAGCATCTAAAGAGTTTCCATATCAACATACTCATGTAGAGGATGGAGGTCAGAATTGGACAAAAGATGGGGCAAAATTTGTAGTCTTTGAGTAAAAAAGGAGACGCACTAGTGAGGGTAGTGGGATTTAGGGACAACATAACAAGGATGTTGTAATGAATGGCAGTGGGGATGATGGCCAAAAAAAAATTTCTTGGGGCGGGTTCTGTTACACATACCCGCCATGGATCACAAGTTCCTTAAGTTGGAATTGTTAGGTGTTGGGGTTTTATGCCCTAATTAAAACCCAAATTCTTTGTAATCTCATTTTATTATCAATAAAAGAATAGAAATCATTTTTTGACTTGGTCAATCACTTTGCTCACATGTTTTATTTTCATGATTATTTGTTTAATATAAACTTCTATTAAATCCCGAGCATATAGCTAATCTTATTTTTAGTTACATAATCACAGTGGAATATAAATATGATTATATGTTCAAAATAAGTTAGTCCTAAGATTAGTCAGTGCACCAGATTTACACTGACTTGCCAATCTACGATATGATCTACTTACACATTACAGTGTTATGTTCTTTCCAGAACATTAGCAAAGTAGATAAGATCGGATGTATATGTTACATCGGACAGGACCGATATTGACAGTTGATAAGATACGTAAACATGCCATTATTATCTATTCTAGTCATATCATATAGTTGACCATAGGTCAATTCAATCTCAATTCTGAGTGGTTAGTATTCTAACTGATTGTATTATTTGAGTTCTTTGACTTGTTCGTTACCAGCTTACCCTACGGACTAGCCCATACTTACATCTTGTGAAATCGGTAGTATAATTGAGTGGGAGTGTTAATCATAGATATGAACATCTATAGCTTCTGATGAAGAAGTGAAACGATGGTTTCCTTTTAGTTTGGTTCAAGGTGATAAATGATAGAGATCTCATTTCAGTAATTAAATTAGTTTACTGAAATATCATTTACAAGGAACTAAGTGTTTTAAGGATAAAATACAATGAGGGGTAAAACGGTATTTTAGTCCTATCTCGTTGTATATCGTCTGTAGAGGATTGAGTGACAATTATGGTTGTAACAATGGATAATTAATAGCGTATCTATATTTGTTATAGAGCGTTCTATGAATTCAAGAGTGCAATTCCAAATCTATAGTGGAGTTACGAGGAATTAATAAGTTAGTAAATTTATTTGTTAGATTTATGATAACTTATTGGAGCTTGATTTCATAGGCCCATGGTCCCCATTGTACCTTGGATAAAATCATCTAGATAGTCTCAATTAATTGATTTAATTATCAAAGTTGACTAGGTCAATTTTGGATAGTTTCACAGAGTTGTGCAATTTTGAGAAGAAAAGAGAATTTATGGCAGATTTATAAATTAAGATAAATTGGTATCTAAATTAATAAATAAATTTAAATCAAGGTTCAAATTATAAATAATTAATTTGATAAGGGATTTAAATAATTATTTAATTAATTAAATCAATAGAAAATAGTACAGGCCTTGATTTTAAGTCCAATGGGCTTATAATCAAATGAGAAATTTCACGAGCCTATAGCCCATGATAATTTCGACCTAAGGCTTCAAAATGGCTGTTATTTTATTGATTTTTTAATTAAATTAAATGGCCTAATTGAATCTATAAAATGAGTGCTTAGAGAGAAGTCAAAAAGAAGTTTGATAAGTCTCAAGTCAGATTTTCTGATAGTTTTAGATTCACTCTAAACACAAGTCCTTTTCTAAGCCACTTTGTTATTTTCTCTTCTTCTCTCTATATCTAACACATGTGTTGAGAATTGCCCACACTAGTCTAGGTGGTTCTAAGGATACATTGGAAGATCGTGAAGAAAATAGAAGATCGGTTCAGTTTCTTGATAATACTCTGCGACAGAGAGGATACAAGAGTTAGAGAAACTGAAGGAAGGACTCTTAATTCCGCTGCGTATACTGTAAGTATTATATTATTTGTTTCTCTTTGAATTCAGTTTTAGAAACATGTTTTAGGCTATCTTGTATTAATTTGTTTAATATTAGATATACATGAAAATAAATAAAGATCCTATATAAGCTAATCCAACATCAGGGGCTTGGGAACCCTCAAAATATTCAATTCCTTAGAGAAATTTTATCTCAAAAGTCACACGCCTTTGTTTTTCTATGCGAAACTTTAAGGATGAATGATAAGGTGGAGAGTATTTAGAGGCCTTTGTGTTTTGAGGGGCTATTTGTTGTTAATTGTGAAAGGCGTAGTGTTGGGTTGGCCATGCTTTAGCACCATCAAGAGAAGGTGTAACGCCCTTAATAGCCAAGATCGTTACACTGTGTGTTTACAAAGTTCCAGACTTGCTAATCAAGTCATTTAATTAAAAACGTGTTATAAAACTATAAAGGAACTAGGGTTAAAATGTTTTGGCCTCAAAAGCCACATTTTCATTAAGAAGCATCTCCTGTTTACATGGGATCCCCAAAAATATCAAATTTAAGGACCGTATACAAAAGTCATAAAGTTTGGATACAAAAACAAGCCATATTAAGGCAAAACAAACAGTTAGGTAATCCATGTCCTGATCCACTCCTCGACCATGGCGATTGAACAGCTAACTATGTAAACTTAACCCCGCAGCCCTCCAACTCAGGATTGATCCAGCTTGCCCTTGCCTTTACCTGCACCACGTAGCACCCGTGAGCCAAGGCCCAGCAAGAAAACACAACAACAGAGCATAAGTAACCAACAGACAAATCAATATCTCACTTTACATCACATATTCTCAACCATATAATTAGCCAGTATAATCAGGTATTCAACATACTAAACACATCAATTCATATAATATATCACTGCACAAATGATAACTAGGGCTAGCGCTCTTAGGCTGCTCCCTCCGTTATCCCACTAACTCCGGCCTGCTTAAACCGAGCTCAATGAATATAAGCTGTCCTCGGCTACCAGTGGCCAAGCCGCACCCTGTGCGCAAATGTTATGTACGACACTCTTAGGCCACTTTCACATGTCCCATGGCATAATACCATCATTGACACGATACAAGTATCAGGAGCACTTAGTCCCATCACAAACATATAACCGGGTGCAGTTTTCTTACCTTTCGATACGCTAGCTTTGATCACTCGACTCCTTGAGCACGATCCCTCTCGAGCCTTAGTGCTTACCTAAACATAACCATAAGCCAAGGCCATCATCAATCCTCAAGTCCTAAACCTAGCCTCGGGGCTAATCCCGAGCCCCCGGGAAGTCCTAGTTCCACCAAACAAGGTGGTGGAATCAAACCCCAAACCCTTGGTCAAAAACCCTTGCAAATAACCCTAAAATCCTCTTCAGAAGGCAGGGTAGCGCTATAGCGCTCATGGGAGGGCGCTATAGTGCTACAAACAGAAGAAAAATCCCCTCAACAAGCTTGGCCTAGCGCTACAGCGCCCAAAGGCTAGCACTATAGCACTAGTCACAGACAGACCAACACCAGTTTTCCCTTCATGCGATTTTCCTCGAACCAACCTCAACCAAAACTCCTCCAAAACTTTCCCAAACTCAAAAACAACCTTATGACCATACTCCACTCATCCTAAGCACCCCAAATACCTAGAACTCAAGCACATGCATCCCCAAACTCAGAATTCACCATAGCCACTTCTAGACATTAAAACTCAGCAGAAACCAGTTGAACATCAAAGTCAGAGCTTAGAATTTATACCTTTGGTGGAATTTCGACCTCAAGTTGTCTCTAGACCTCCTTGACTTGCTTCTCCTCAACCCTTGGCTCCAACTTCCCTAGAATTCCCCATCAACACAGCTTAGATATCTTTGCCAAATACCAAAACCAGAACTGAAGGAACTTACAGAATTTACCTCAAGTGTTGATGTATCCTTGCTAAACCTCTGCCAATTCCCCAAACTTAGGTTAGAATTCTTGATGCTTAGTTTATCCCAGCTCTCCTCTGAGCTTTGCTCCAGAAATCCTCAAGAAACTGATGTAGGAAGCTTAAACTGACTTTAGAAAACTCTCTCTGTTTTTCCCTCTTTCTTTTCCTTCCTTTTCCTTCTTTTTCAGACTTCTACACTTCTCTACAATTTCCACTAACATAAAGTCTCAGTAATTCCCATATTTAGAAAGCCAAATGACCCTAATGCCCTCCCCTTTATTCCTAACCCTTTAATCCACATAAGGGCATTCTAGTAATTTTACCCAATTCCCGCTAACTCCTCGAGTGTCTCTAATATTTCCCGCTTAACTCCCGATACCTAATTAATCACCAATAATATTCCTCAATGTCAAGATAGACTCCAGTATATTCACTAAATTCCCATCTATACCCCTAGGCTCAGCCCGAGCCAGGTATAAATCCCCACCATGCCTTTTTTGCTACTTTGCTCACTAGGAACGTCTCGAGTCACAGATCATAGATATATCCACATAATAATGTGGTGTCGACAATTTTCACATATATCAATACAGTTATGCCCATAATGGCCAAAATTACGATTATGCCCTTCTAACCTAATCAGGGCCTACATGCATACTACTACACATAGTCATGCATCTCAGATATTCAAATAGTCATATAACATGCTTTAAATCATAATCATGCATCTTAATCATTAAAGCCACACATAATTCCCATTATGCCCTCCAGGCACACTAATCAAGGCCCTTAAGCCTTATTAGCAAATTTGGGTCATTACAACTATCCCCTCCTAATGAGAATTTCATCCTCGAAATTTACCTGAACAACTCGAGATACTGACCCCGCATCGCTGTCTCAAGCTCCCAGGTCGCCTCCTCGACCTTACTATTCCTCCACAACACTTTAACTAGAGGAATTGTCTTATTCCGCAACACTTTATCTTTCCGATCCAAGATGTGAACTGGTTGCTCCTCATAAGCCAAATCTTCCTGTAACTCCAAATCTTCATACCTCAACACATGAGTTACATCTGAGACATACTTCCGAAGCATGGAGACATGGAACACGTCATGAACTCTAGACAACGATGGCGGCAAAGCTAACCTGTAAGCCACCTGACCAATCCTTTCCAGGATCTTGAATGGTCCAATGAATCTAGGGCTGAGCTTGCCCTTCTTTACAAACCTCCTCACCCCTCGCAATGGTGAAACTCAGAGAAAGACGTGGTCCCCAACCTGAAACTTCATGTCCCTACGCTTAGGATCAGCGTAGCTTTTCTGTCTACTCTAAGATGCGAGCATCCTAGCCCAGATCTTCTTTATGGCCTCACCTGTCTTCTGAACCATATCTGGTCCCAAATATCTCCTCTCACCCATCTCATCCCAATGAATGGGTGATCTACACTTCCTCCCATATAACATCTCATAGGGAGCCACTCCAATTGTTGACTGATAACTATTGTTATACGAAAATTCAATCAACGGAAGGTACTTACTCCATGAACCCTCAAAATCAATCACACATGCTCTCAGCATATCCTCCAATACTTGGATCGTCCTCTCAGACTGTCCATCAGTCTGAGGATGAAAAGCTGTGCTGAACTTCAACTGAGTCCCCAAAGCTTTCTGCAAACCACCCTAAAACTTGGAAGTGAAAATAGGATCCCAGTCTGACACTATAGACCTAGGAACCCCATGGAGACATACGATCTCCCTCACATACAACTCAACATACTGATCCACAGTATGTGTTGACTTCACTAGAAGAAAATGGGCTGACTTGGTGTACCTATCCACTATCACCCACACCGAGTCATGAAGTCCTACTATCCTGGGTAATCCTCCCACAAAATCCATGGTAATGTCCTCCCATTTCCATTCAGGAATACCCAAAGGCTGAAGCAACCCTGCTGGTCGCTGATGCTCAGCTTTCACCTGCTGACAGGTTAAGATCTGGCAACGTACTCTACCACATCCTTCTTCATCCCTGGCCACCAATACAAAGTTTGCAGATCCTGATACATCTTCGTGGTACCCGGATGAAGTGAGTACGGCGTCGTATGAGACTCATCTAGTATCTCTCGTCTGATCCCCTCATCAGCTGGAACACAAATCCGCCCCTGATACCGAAGTAAACCAACCTCAGAAACAGAATAGTCCTTAGCTACTCCCGCTAAGACATCCTCCCTAACCCTCTGTAACTGAGTATCTGCCAACTGCCCTTCTCTGATCCGTTCTAGCAGGGTTGACTGCAAAGTAATATTAGCCAACCGACCTACCACCAATTCTATCCCTGCTCTAACCATCTCATCAGCTAACTCCCTTGAGATCTGAACAGAACTATACAACCGACCTGGACCTCTGCGGCTCAAGGCATCCGCCACCACATTGGCTTTCCCTGGATGGTAAAGAATATCACAACCATAATCCTTTACCAGCTTCAGCCAACGTCTTTGTCTCATATTAAGGTCCTTCTGTGTAAAGAAATACTTCAGGCTCTTATGGTCAGTGTATACCTCACACTTCTCCCCATACAGATAATGCCGCCAAATCTTCAATGCAAAAACCACTGCTGCCAGCTCCAAATCATGAGAAGGGTACCGCTGCTCATATTCCTTCAACTGTCGTGATGCATAAGCTATATCCTTCTCATTTTGCATCAACACACAGCCTAAGCCCAACCTCGATGCATCACAGTAAACAACAAACTTCCCTTCCCCCAAAGGAAGACTCAACACTGGCGCTGTAATAAGTCGTCGCTTCAACTCTTGGAAACTGTCTTCGCACTTGTCTGACCAAATAAACTTCAAATTCTTTCTTGTCAATTCCGTCATCGGTGATGCTATCTTCGAGAAGCCCTCTACAAACCATCTGTAGTAACCTGCCAGACCAAGAAAACTCCGCACCTCCGAGGCATTCCGTGGCCTCGGCCAATCTCTAACCGCCTCTACCTTAGATGGATCCACCTTAATCCCATCTACACCCATGATATGTCGAAGGAATGTCACTTCAGGTAACCAGAACTCACACTTCTTAAACTTAGCGTACAACTGATGCTCCCTCAACCTCTAAAGAACCTGTCTAAGATGAAATTCGTGCTCTGCCTCTGAACTGGAATACACCAAGATGTCATCTATGAAGACAATAACGAACTGATCCAGAAAATCCTTGAACACCATGCTCATTAGATCCATAAAGGCTGCTGGGGCATTGGTCAAACCAAAAGACATGACCAAGAACTCATAGTGCCCATACCACGTTCAAAAGGCCGTCTTAGGTATGTCCTCATCCTTGATCCTCAGCTGGTGATAACCAGATCGAAGATCAATCTTTGAGAACACCGTCTTACCCTGCAACTGATCGAACAATTCATCAATACACATTCTCGATAGTTATTCTTAATAGTCAACTTGTTCAATTCTCGATAGTCAATACACATCCTCAAAGTCCCGTCCTTTTTCTTTACAAACAAAACTGGAGCACCCCATGGTGAGTAACTCGGCCTGATGAACCCCAAATCCAGAAGCTCCTGCAGCTGAATCTTTAGCTCTTTCAGTTCCGTCGGTGCCATCCTATATGGTGCCCTCGACAATGGTTCTGAGTAATGATGATAAGAGAGGAGGAAGACCTTCTCTTAACTAGTTAATAGAGGTCTTTCAACAAGTGATTCTTGATTGTGATTTGGTGGATTTGGATATCCAAGGTTATCCTTTTACTTGGGAGCATGGACGAGGAACCACTAATTGGATCAAAGTTAGACTTGATCGTACTTTCTTCACACAAGTATGGCTGTCTCTATTTCAGAAGGTTCAACTTACTAATCTGGCCTATTCTTCTTTAGATCTTTGCCCAATTTTTCTTGACCCCAAAAATAGACCCTTTGTTCACATCACTTGCTCTTTTAGATTCGAAAACACCTGATTGAGAGAGCCTTTCTGTGGCCAAATTATTAGCAACAGTGGGAAGGTCTATGTGTCTCAGAGTTGGAGTGGTAAATTAGATCATTGTAGTCGAGCTTTGCTGGAATGGGCTAAATAAATAACTAAAATTTTTACAGGCAGATTAAAGAGGTGTAAGGAGACTATTTGCAAGCTAAAAGGATGTCATGATGCAGCTTCTATTCATCCTTATATGGCTGTGTAGGTTGAGCTTGTGGAGTGTAATGCCCTACTTCCTTAGAGTCGTTACTAAGTGAGTTAAAAATGTGCCATTAGCTCGCTAATCGAGATTTTAGGTTAAAATTGTAGCTAAACTGTAATAAAAGTGTAACGACTCAAAATCACTAATAAGGCTTAAGGGCCTTGATTAGCGTGCCAGGAGGGCATAATTGGTTTATGTGTGATTTTAATGATAAAATGCATGATTATATGTGAAAAATTGTTGAGACCACATTATTATGTGGATATATTCGCAGCATATGGCTCGAGATGGTCCTAGTGGGCAGCGAAAAAAGTCACGGCGGGGATTTATACCCAGCTCAGGGGAGCCTGGGGGTATTTTTGGGAATTTAGAAATTATATCGAGGGTTATTAGACATTGGGTAAATATATGGTGATTAATTGGATGACGAGATTTAAGTGGTAAATATTAGGAACACTCGAGGAATTAGTGGAAATTGGGATCAAAATACTATTATACCCTTAGATTACGTAAAGAATTAGTTTTATTTGGGGAAGGAAAAATGGTCTTTTCCTAAGACTAAGGATATACTCAGTTTTATTAGGACAAAAGAGAGAAGATTATAGAATAATCTAAGGAAAAGAAAGAGGCTTGAAGCTTGGAGTTTTAGACAGAAAGCTAAGGAGATTCAAGCTGATTTGGGGCTGGACGAAGTAGAGAAGAAGGTCAGTCATAATTGAGGTAAGAATTTGGTTTTCAGCTTTTGAAGTTGTGCTAGATTTTCTGAATATAAGTGATTGATGAACTTGGTTAATTAGGTAGAATGGAGCTGAGTATTTTGAAGCTTTGAGTAGGTTTAATTTTGGGATTTTGATTGTGTTTTGTGTGCTAGATTTTGGTTAAATTGAAAGGGTAATTAAAGTGTAATTGCTGAGGTTTTGGGATTAAAAATAGGTAGTTTATTCCTGAGTTCATAACTGGACTCGGCCTAAGCGACTCGGAGACTGTGGGTTAAACAGAGGGTGCGGCCTAAGGGCGTCGACCCTGAGTATTGAATGATATGTTTACTGATGTTAATCTAATGATTATGGCATGTTGAATACGTGAATGATAGATTTTTTATTTGTCAATTGTTATCTCTGATTATGTGAATGCTATGGCTTGCTGAGTATCTGGTTAATGTCTTGTGATTATTTTATTATCGTTATTGTTTATGCTCTGTATTATGGTTTTCTTGCTGGGCCTTGGCTCACAGGTGCTACGTGGTGCAAGAAAGAGCAAGAGCAAGGTAGTCAATCCTAAGTTGGAGAGCTCAGGGGGCAGATTGTACATAGTCTACTGCTCAACTGCCACGCCCGAGGGATGGTATAGAGACAAGAGAACCTAAAATGCCAATTTTCCCATTAAAGTGGCTTGTAATTTTACATAACCTTTGAAATTTTTTAAACTTCCATTTAAACCCTGGTTTTGGAATCCCATGTATCAAACGTTTTATTCAAATGAAATTTATCTATTTATGTCCAAAATCTTTTAACCCTAACTCAATTATGGTTCTAGTGTCATGTTGTTAACTAAACGACTTGATTAGCGAGTTGTTGACGGCGAGAACTCGTCAATGAAGTTGAGTTAGAAAAATTAAAGTATAATTCTTATAAATGAAGAACTTCAAAAATCGAAACAGAAACTTAGAAAATAGTTGCAGAAGAAAAATGGAGGAAAGAGCTTGTATTTCTCTTTTGTGTCGAGCTACAGTGTTTTTTCCAACCCCTTTCCATGTGGAAGTGGGATTCCTTTTATAGTGGACTCTAATGGCTCCTTATACATTGTGGTCCAGGGGACAAAATGGTACAGAAGTACAATGTCAGGAGAGTGGTCTCAGGGGTAATGGTGTTGGTTCCAGTACATGGTCAGATTCTGTGGGGACGTCTCCACTGCTTATTTAGTACGAGTGTCAGAGGAGTGGTACCAGGTGTAGTGGTGTTGGTGGTGTCGACTCTGATATCTCGCTAGAAAGATATAGGCCATGTCCCCTCTCCTAGTACTCCCACTACTTTTCTGGCATGGGCCTTGTGTCCATGCTTTAGCTCCCCCCAGTTTGTCAGGTTGCTCAGTATTTCTTCTGACTCTACATTAATCGCTATGAGGCTTCCCCAATTTGTTCTTAATGGTGTGTTAAAGAGGTCCTTGATCATACCTCTTTGTTGGCCCATAGTAAGAGTGGTGCCCCGTTAGTAGCACTTATCTTAAGGGGAGAGATAAGACTCCTCCAACGAGGCCCACTACGTACGCAACCCCTAGTGGCACGGATGTGACAAGGCGAGGTGGGGGCGTCTCTCGCAAGGCCCATGGCGCTGCTGGTGCACGGGGGCGAGGCAAGGGCGAGACACTGGTCTCGCGAGGCCCATGGCGCGGCTGGTGTACTGGGCGAGGTGAAGGTGAGACAACAATCATGGCGTGGCCGGTGCACGGGGCAAGGCGAGGTCGAGACACTTGTCTCGTGAGGCCCATGGCGCGGCAGGTGCATGGGGCGAGGCGAGGGCGAAACAACCATCTCGCGAGGCCCACGATGCGGTTGGTGCGCATGGCAAGGCAAGGGTGAGACATTGGTATCGCGAGGCCCATGGCGAGGCTAATGTGCAGGGCGAGGTGAAGGCGAGACAACCATCTCGCGAGGCCCACGGTGCGGCTGGTGCCCAGGGCAAGGTGAGGGCGAGACATTGGTGTCGCAAGGCCCACGACGAGGCTAATGTGTAGGGTAAGGTGAAGGTGAGACAACCATCTCGCGATGCCCACGGCGCTGCTGGTGCGTGGGGCAAGGCGAGGGCGAGACATTGGTCTCGTGAGGCCCATGACACGGCTGATGTGCAGGGTGAGGTGAGGCGAGACAAATGTCTCGCGTGGCCCACGATGCGTCTGGTGCATGGGGCAAGGTGAGGGCGAGACATTGGTCTCGCAAGCCCCATGGTGCAGCTGCTAGGCAGGGCAAGATGAGAGCGAGACAACCGTCTCATGAGGCCCATGGTGCGGCTGATGAACGGGGCGAGGTGAGGGCGAGACAACCATCTCACGAGGCCCTTGGTGCGGCTGGTGCGCGGGGTGAGGCGAGGCGACATGGCTCGTGAGATGCCTGGGGCACACGAGGCGGTTGTGCGACATCAGGGGTGCGCGCAAGATCCTCATGCACATTCGAGGCCATGTCTGCGCCAGGCGCCATATGCATCCGCGAGGTGCCGTATGCACCCGTGAGGTGCGAGGTGCCTTGGCTAGTGCGAGGCAACGAGTCTCGCGAGACGTCTGGGGCGCTTGTGGGTGCCCAAGGCGAAGTGGTCATTTGGAGCAAGGTTGGTTTGTGCATCCTTTCGAGGGATAAAATGGATTTCAGACATGGTTGCTTTGGATCTCCCAGGGACCTTAGGCATAAGATGCGGGTCTTTTACCGGTGTAGATTTTTCAGCATCCACACTTGCCCCCAGTCTAGGAGAGAGCCTTTAAGCGCTCTGGTAGACTCTTCGGTATGGTGTCCTGAAAGCATAGGCGGTGCCTGTGATGATCCTTGTTATTGCTTGAGCTTGGGTGTGAGCCCATTATTTGGCTTCGCGGATCCCAATGCATGTGTTTAGCTTCATTTTTGACCATAGATCAAGCACTGGACTTAATGGCTAAGATGAGATCATGATCCTTATAAATATCCCTTCATGTCTAGCCTATCCTTTACCCTTTATTTCTTTAGCTTAGTGGTATTGGAAACCTTACTCTTTTCAAGAGGTGAGGAGTTCGATTCCTCACCACCTAACTTTTTATTATTTATGTCGTTTCATTATTTTTTTTTTCTTTTTTTTTTATGCCCATATTCATGTGGGTGCTTAGGGACTAAAACATCATTTTCCTTTGTTTTTGCAGACGCGTACTTTCGACCATTTTCCTCTCTTTGACCGTGACAGTGCTTTTGGCCCTCGACCTCCTTTTGACCACGACCACGCCCAATTCTACTTGCTTGAGGTATACTTTCTTTCTCCCTTATGTTTATTGGGTCCAAATTAGCACCACTCGGGAGGGGGTATTTTGGCCTAAGCTTGTCATGAGTTAACCCAGTTGCATGCCCTTATTCATACCCCGTAGTGGGTTATTTAGAGCGCTTGTACCTAGAGGTTTTGAGCCCATTCCTTTGTGTTTTGTAGCAATCCTCTCATTTATACGTGAACCTTTTTTGCTTTCGGGATGAGGTCTTATGGCATGTGAAGGTCCATTCGACGCTCCTTCGGGGGTCAAGTTTGTTGACTTGTCTTCAGACTCAAAGTCCCCCGAGGACAACCCTCACCAAGACTACTACACCTTAAGGAAGGCCTATATTTGTCATCTTGAACACACGGCTGAACTTAGGCGTAAAATCTGGGTTGCAGAGAGCGAAATAGACTCAGTTTTGAGGGGAGACAGAGTACCTTTCCCTCTTGACCTTAACGACCATGTAGCGACCCTTAGGGTGACCCTTGTAGATTTGTAGACGGAGTTGGAGTTTATGGAGGGAAATCTCCCGCCTGAGCCTCCTACCCCGTTTTTCCCTAATAACTGTCATGGGATCATCCCGTCTTTTCCTCAACCCTTAATCTTGATCTACCCATGCTTAGCGCTTTCACACCTGGTGCCTCGGTGGAAGACCCTTGCTAGGAAGAAAAAACGGAGGGTAAAGTGCCCTGTTTCCACCTCACCTTTTTCTTTTGGTTTTGCAGATATGTCGAAGAGAGCGCGACGACAGGTGACTGTGGAGGATCAAGACTCTGGCCCCGTGTTGGCATCCACTCTAGTGTCCCATGTGTCTAAAAATAAATTGTTGGAGATAATGGGGAACTACCGTGTTGGCCCAGAATACACGTTATACATTCGTTCGAACAAGTGCCGGGCTGATCGCCTAAGTCCGGGTTACGTGGCCATGAGCGAGCATATCTTGAAAGTGGGTGGCACAATCTCATTACACCCGTTTTTCGTCACAGTTCTCAATTATTTTGACCTTGCTCCGCTCCAGCTAGCGCCCAACAGCTGGCTGACCTTGAGTTGCCTCTTCATCGCGTATATGGAGCATTTCGAGCGTGCTCCTACGGCTCAAGATGTGCATTTCATGTACAACCTCATGCCCTCTCCTAAATCCAAGGGCTTTTATTTCTTGCAAAAAGACAATGCTTCAGTCTCCTTGATAGAGGGCTCTATATCCAACCCAGGGTCTTGGAAGCAGGACTTCTTCTTTGTGAAGGGTCCCCTCTCTATTCATGACCACTTTCACTTATCTCCTAGTAAGTACTTCGAGCCTTTTTTTTTTCTTGGAACTTATGTTTGTGTCGGCAACTGTGTTGATTGTGCAGAGCATTTCGCCACGGCTGAAGTTGTTGGGTTGGAGGCGAATGCAGTGGATACATTTCTCAAGGTTGACCTTGCCGAGAAAATGGTTGTACACCTCTTCACCGTGACCAAACTCAACTTTCACAAGCTGTCCCCGATTTCGGAGCCCGGGTTGTTCTGGACTATTTCTAGAATAAAGAAGAAGAAGGTTGTTTTGACTGAACATCACTCGGACGAGGGTGGGGCTGAGCAAGTGCCAGAGGGGCTCTCCCCTGGACATGGGAAACCCCATCGACCGTCTTTGTCTCCCAGGGGGTGCCCTCCTTTAGCCCCCACAGACTGTGACATGGCCTCCCACTCCCAGGATCAACAGGCCATGCTGAGGGGTTTCATCTGTCCTTATTCTGAGGACTTCGATGCTTTTCCTCATGCTTGATCCTGGTCCATCGGGGGCTCATTTTTCCGATCTTCCTGCGCCCCCTCCTGGTCCATCGGGGGCTCATTTTTCCGATCTTCCCGCACCCCCTCCTGGTCCATCGGGGGCTCATTTTTCTGATCTTCTTGCGCCCCCTCCTCCTTCGGTGAGTGGATCATCTGTCCTTACCCATCCAAACTTGGCTTGGAAGGGGCACCCTTGGTGGGTCGCACGGCGGCCTCTTATAGGCGATCGTATGTCCAGGTCGCCACAGATCTTCCTGAGGCTGATTGGAGTGGTCTTGGGAGTTTTGCCATGTTGGAGCTCAAGGAGACTCTTGCACGTTCCGTTGCTTGGGTGAGTTCATGCATCTTACGTTGGCCTTATCCTTTTTCTCTCTTTTTTTTTTTTGTTACTGATCATTGTTGTTGTTATTTTTCTTGTACAAACCTATACAGTGGCTCAGCAATTTTCCAACTCGGCTCAAGACCTCTCCACGTTGAATGCTGAGAGGGACCGTCTTACGGTCCATGTCCAGGGGCTCGAGAGGGAACTTGCTAAAACCAGGCTTAAGCTAGAGAAGGCCCTGGCGAAGGCCTCTTCCTCATCAAAAAAGAAGAAGAAGGCGATTACCAAGGCCATGATGCTCCAGGAAAAGGTCAATTGCTTAGAGACCGAACTTGATGGTGCCAAGGCTACCATCGCAGCGTTTCATGGAGGGTCGCTTCCTTAGAGGCAGACAAGGCGGATATTGAGTATAGATCCATAGAGCGCGCCCTCTACGGAGTATGGAGGCAGAATCCTAACTTCGATTTCTCCTCCTTTGGTGAGCACGCCGTTGCCTGGGTGGCTGAATGGAACGCCCATGGCAGGAGGCCTTGAGATTATCATTCTGCGATTTTTGCCATTTAGTCCAATGTAGTTGTATGCTCATTTGAGCCCTATTTTGCTTGTAATTTCTCCGAGTCCTGTTATATTATCCAAACTCTTTTTTATATATATATACATATGTGATCACTCATCTTTATTCCTCTGTGTTCGAGGTCCTTTTGAGCCCGCACAATGGGGTTCGATAGGACCTCTTTTTTATTTATCAGGCTTGAGGTCCTTTGGAGCTCATGCGAAGGGGTTCAATAGGTCCTTTTCTGGTGCCTCTTGATTGCTCCTATAAGGATATATTGACCCCTTGGGTTCTAGTTATCCTTTTATATATTTTTGTGCGCGCTTATTATTTCTTGCGAGAAGCATCCTTCTCGTCATTATTAATAGTACTATTTTTGCAAGGGTCTGTTTTAGGACCCTTTTTGGCTAGACGGCTTAGTGGCCGCTCTAGGCTTATCGGAGGGTGCTTCCCCTAAGGCATTTCCTCTTGTGGAAGCATTTACTCTTATTTAGGTGTTTTTCTTGTAGGACCTTTTGGTCTCCTTGATTTTCATAATGGTAGCTAATCCTTGTGAACTCAAGCGATACCTTACAAGGTTTTCTTCTTGATTTATAAGGGGTTTATATATATATATAAGGATCTCATTTAGGATCCTGAGACAAGGGGTCCTTTTAGGGTTCTCTTGATAAGGGGGTCCTTTTAGGATCCTCCTGATAGGGGGTCCTTTTAGGATCCCTCTGATATAAGGGGTCCTTTTAGGATCCCTTTTGATATCAGGGGTCCTTTTAGGATCCTGAGATAAGGGGTCCTTTTAGGGTCCTCCTGATAAGGGGGTCCTTTTAGGATCCTCCTGATAGGGGGTCCTTTTAGGGTCCCTTTTGATATCAGGGGTCCTTTTAGGATCGTTTTGATATAAGGGGTCTTTTAGGGTCATCCTGATATAAGGGTCCTTTTAGGATCCTCTTCTTTGCTATATACTTTGCCTCCTGTCCTACCCCCCCAAGTGCTTGGTGGAATTTATTCCGGCAGGCACTTTGGTGGATGCTTTTGAGATGAAAAATAACATGTGGGTTACAATGACATGTATGAAAGGGTTACATCTAATTGGGAGGTTACCCGGGTAGCCTCTTTGATTCCTATCTACTATGTTAACATAACAGGGAACAAACTAAACATATGTCTTCTTTGCATCGGGTTCAGAAGTCTCACTGGTAGTATTTCTTGAGGTGCTCCACATTCCATGCTCGAGGTATGACGGTGTTATCCATGCTGGCCAGTTTGTAGGTGTTTGCTGGTATGCATTGAGCGACCTGGTAGGGTCCTTCCCAGTTCGCCCCTAGTACCCCCGCCCCCGGGTCTCGCGTGTTGGGGAGTACTTTTCTCAGTACCAAGTCTCCTAGCCTGAACATTCTCTCTCGTACCCTTGAGTTGTAGTACCTCGCTGCTCGTTGCTGATATGTGGCTAACCTTAGTTATGCCCTTTCTCTCTTGGCTTCCAACAGGTCCAAATTCCCAACCAATTCTGCGATATTAGCCTGGTCATCATATGCTTACGTGCGGATGGAGTTAATCTTCATTTCTATCGGAAGGACAGCCTTGCAGCCATAGGCCAAGGCGAAAGGTGTCTCCCAAGTGGTGAAATGAGGGGTAGTCCTGTAGGCCCAGAGTACATTGGGGAGTTCCTCGACCCAGGCCCCTTTCAACTTTTCCAACTTTGTTTTCAAGTTCCTTTTTAGGATCTTGTTGATGGCCTCTACTTGTCCATTGGCTTGTGGGTGTACTACTGCGGAGAAACTCCTCTTGATTCCATTTTCCTTGCAGTATTCCTCAAATATTCCTCCTTTAAACTGCGTTCCATTGTCAGAGATAATCTTGTAGGGTACTCCAAATCTACAGACAATATACTTGTTGACAAAGGTGGTGATTTGCTTAGTTGTTATGTTGACTAAAGGCTCTGCTTCCACCCACTTAGTGAAATAATCGACTGCTACCACCGTGTATTTAGCTCATGCTCTTCCTGTTGGCAACGCTCCAATCAAGTCAATTCCCCACATAGCGAAGGGCCACAGACTGGTCATGTTCACTAGCTCATTTGGTGACTATCGGGGGTAATTTGCATGTCTCTGGCACTTGTCACACCTTCTCGCGAAGTCACTCAAGTCCTTCTCCATGGTAGGCCAATAATACCCCTGGCGGATGGCCTTTTTTGTCGTGGACTACCCCAGCATGATTTCCACATTCCCCTTCGTGTATCTCTTGTAAAAAATTTAAAGCCTCTCCCTTATCTACGCACCGCAGGAGAGGGATAGAGAAGCCTCTCTTATATAAGGCTCCATCTACTAGGGTGTACTGAGCGGCTTTGTAAGTCAGTTTACAGGCATCTTTTTTGTCCAAAGGCAAGGTCCCGTCATTTAAGTACCTCATGATGGGTGCAAACCATGACTCCTCAGTGTTATTGATCATGTTGATCCTTTCTTGTGCTATGCTTGGCTTGGGGAGGTATTCGACCGGGACGGACTCAAGCATGTCTTTGTCTCGTGTGGAGGCGAGTTTTGCGAGTGCATCGGCGTTTGTGTTCTGCTCCATTAGGATCTGTTCTATGGTGTATTTTTCGAACTGATCCAAATATCCCTTCACCTTGGCGAGATATGCATCCATTTTTGGACCTCTAGCTTGGTATTCACCCTTCACCTGAAACACTACCAGCTGTGAGTCACTAAAGACATGCAAATGGGTTACCTTTAACTCCCTAGCTAGCTGCAGGTCGGCTAACATCGCCTCGTATTCTGCCTCATTGTTGGAAGCTTTGAATCCAAATCTCAATGCACAATACATCTTTTTCCCCTCAAGTCCTGTCATTACTATGCCAGCGCTGGCTCCTCCTTCGTTAGATGCCCCGTCTACATGGAGGCTCCATTCTTCAGGGTGTTTTTCCTCTTCATGCGCTGATTCATTCTCTTCTATTTCTCCCTCCTCATGGGGTCGGTGTGCAAACTCGACTATAAAGTCTGCAATTACCTGCCCGTTGATTGAGGTCCTTGGGGTGTAAGTGATGTCGAATTGACTTAATTCAATCGACCATTTTAAAAGCCTTCCTAAAGTCTCCGGCTTATGCAAGACTTGACGCAAAGGGGTGTTTGTGAGTACCTCGATAGCATGAGCATGAAAATAGGGCCTCAACTTTCAAGAAGTCACTATCAAGGCATATGCTAACTTCTCTATTTCTGGGTACCGGGCTTCTGCGTCTATTAACCGTTTGCTCACATAGTACACGGGCTGCTGGTGCTTCTTTTCTCCTTTGACCAAGGCGGCGCTTATAACATGCTTTGATATAGCTAGATACAAATACAACCTCTCCCCTTTTTCTTGCTTGGCCAAAAGGGGTGGTTTTCCAAGGTGTTCCTTTAGCTTGGTGAAGGCATCCTGACATTCATCATCCCAAGCGAACTTTTTGTTCCCTTTTAGGATGTTGAAGAAAGGGAGGCATTTGTCAGTATACCTGGAGATGAACCTAATGAGGGTTGCTACTCTCCCTGTCAAGCACTGCACCTCCTTCTTGCTTCGTGGTGGGCTCATTTCCAACAATGCCTTGATTTTTTCAAGGTTAGCCTCGATACCTCGGGAATTCACCATAAAACACAGGAACTTTCCTAACTAAACTCTGAAGGTGCACTTGAGTGGGTTTAGCTTCATTCTAAACTTTCGAAGGGTGTCGAACATTTCCATGAGATCGTTGGTGAGCTCTCTCTCCTTCTTTGTCTTTACCAGTATATCGTCCACGTATACTTCCATATTCCTTCCTATTTGATTTGCAAACATTTTGTTCGCCAACCTTTGATAAGTAGCACCTGCATTTTTTAAACCAAAAGGCATCACTTTGTAGCAATACAGCCCCTTGTCTGTTATGAACGAAGAGTGCTCTTCATCAACAGGGTTCATGGGTATTTGGTTGTACCCGGAATATGCATCCATGAATCGAAGTAGTTCGTGCATCGCTATGGTGTCTACTAACTGGTCTATCTTAGGAAGCGGGATGCTGTCCTTAGGGCAGGCCTTATTGAGTTTAGTAAAGTCCACACAAGTCCTCCACTTTCCGTTGGGCTTCGGGACTAGCACTGGATTTGATACCCATAGTGGGTAAAATGCCTCTCGGATAAACCCATTTGCCTTCAACTTGTCAACCTCCTCTTTTAGGGCTGCGTATCTCTATGGGTCTAGTGCTCTCCTTTTCTGCCACACAGGCCTTGCTTTTGGGTCGATGTTCAGGTGGTGGCACATGACCGCTGGGTCTATCCCCACCATGTCCTCGTGACTCCAGGCGAATACGTCGAGGTTGGCTTTCAAGAATTCTACTAGCTTCTCCTTCACGTCACCCATAAAGTTTTTCCTAACCTTCAACTATCTCAACGGCTCATTCATGGCCGTGACTTCTTCCAACTCTTCAACCAATTGGCTCTAGGTTCTTTTGCAACTCGTGGGTCTAACTCGTGTGGGTTCGCGCCTTCATACACAACCATTACCATAGGCACCGATGACTTTGTGGCCGTGCGGAGGGATGTGTTATAGAATTCCCTCGCTTCCTTCTGCTCTCCTTTCATGCATGCTATTCCCCTGGGAGTTGGGAATTTCATAGCTAAGTGGTACACAGAAGTTATCGCCTTCAATTCTCTTAGGGCAGGTCTCCCTAATACCGCATTAAAGGCTGAGGCGCAATCCACCATAACAAAGTTTGCCATTATGGTGGTTTGTCTAGGTTGTTCTCCCATAGTGAGGGCTAACTTGATCGCCCCTAGGGGCTGTATTGAATCTTCCGTAAATCCATACAAGGAGGTACTGCAAGGCTTTAGGTACCAGATGTTTAGTCCCATCTTCTCCAAAGCTGGGCGATATAAGATGTCCACAGAGCTTCTGTTATCCACCAAGACCCGATGCACCCTCATGTTTGCAAGCTGGACAGTCAACACTAGGGGGTCATTATGGGGGAACTGTACACCCCAGGCGTCTTCCTCAATGAAGTTTATTGAGTCATTTTCACCCTTAAAACTCTTCCGGGGGCGTTGCTCCAAACTTAAGACGCACGGTGGTGGACTTCATCTGGCCTCCCTGGCATATTTATCTCGTCCCTTCCTTGATTCGCCCCCGAATCCTGGCCCTCCGAAGATGGTCCTAACCTCTCCCTGTACTTCCAGGGCCACCTCTCATGCCCGCGGCGAGGATGCTCCTTCTTCTGGCCTTTGGCTCTCCTTGTGGACATATTTTCCTAAATGTCCTCTGCGTATAAGCTCTTCAATTTCTACCTTTAAATGGTTTCATTCCGTGGTGGTGTGGCTGATATCTTTGTGATACTGGCAATATTTTCTGGGGTCTCTTTTGGACCGGTCTTTTTTCATTAGCGGGGGCCTTCTGAAAGGGACCTGGTTTTCATTCGTGACAAAAATATGTTCTCTAGTGTGGGTGAGGTCAGTATAAAAGGTGTAGGGGCCCTGTCTGCGCTCATCAGTGCGCTGATGATTCCGGGGTCGATCATCTCTCATTCCTTCATATACCCTCTTCTTCTTTGCACCACTTTGGCTTACTAGGATTGAGGGTTTTGGTGGCGACTGGCCTTTTCCGGCCTTGAGGCTTTCATGGCCATCTTCCACATGAATATATTTCTGCACTCGCTCATAGAAGTCGTCCAAATATGTCACCTCCCTCTTGAGCATGTTATCCCATAACTTGTTTCCCGGGCGTACTCCGGCTGTGATGGCAATTTTTAGCTCTCTACAGGTCAAACTCTCTACTTTGGCCGTCTCCATATTGAACCTGTGAATGTAACTCCTTAGACTTTCATTTTCTCCTTGCTTCACGTTAGTGAGGCTGGTGCCCGGCATCGTATAGTCCCGCAGGCGTGGTGTTGCTGGAGAAAATAATTGGAAAATTGTTGCCAAGATCTGATGGACCCTGGTCTAAGTCTTTTGAACCATTTGTATGCAGGTCCTTTCAATGTGACAGTGAAGCAATGGCATCTAGCCCCGCTACTAATCCCCCTTAACTTCATCAGGTCATTAAATGAATCCAGATGGTATTTAGGATCTGTGCTTCCTTCATATGGGGTCATATGGGGCTCCTTGAAGTTGGCTGGGAGCTGGATGGCTTGGAACTCCTTGATGAAGGGCGACTCATGGTCGAACTCATCCTTAATGGCTTGTCCTCCAGAGGCGGTGATGATTTTGCTTCGTAGGCTCCTCATTTTTGTATCTAGGTCTTGTCTCCTCTTGGTTAAGGAGTCCTTTAGCGTGGATGGGTTAGGTTCTCCCTTTCCTTTTCCTTCCCGAGGCGCCATAGGAGGTGTGGTACTTTTACCCGCCCTCTTTTTGTTGAGTTCCTCTCGTAAATCTGAGGGTGTTCTCCTTGAGGTGACTTCGACATCGCTACAAGGGCCAGCGTTGGTCTTTGACTCTGGCCTTTGGGGCTGCTTTGGTGATCTGGGATGTTCGTGCTGCTTCATCCAGGGGTGTTATTGGTGGAGAGTCGAGTCCTTCTGTCGTCTACTGGGACGGCGATTTTGACCCCCTCTTGACCTCTCTCTTTTCGCTTAAGGAGTGTTACGTTTGATTTCCCTTGCAACAAGCCATTTAACACCTCTTGCATGTTTTCCAGGGTGGTTTCTAGCCTTTGGTTCTTACGGTGCAATTCACGTATCTTGTCTTTGTAGAATCGAGATCTAGAACTCGAGCTCACGGAATGGACCTGAGGGTGCTTGTCAGGTCTGCGCATTGATGGGTCTGGATCCTGCCGGCCGGAGTTTGGCACCTGCAGCGGCTTTGGAGGCAGGAACTCACCGGCATCCCTTGCTGGGGCAGCTGTTGGCCTTGGACGATCCTCCTCAGGTGGGACTGTCGGGGAGGAGCTTCCCTTTCATCTCTGTGAACCTCAGGCTCCTTTGGGTCCACGTTTGTGGGTGGAGGAGGATCCTTCATAAAGGTTTTTAGCTGATCTCCATTGATATGGACCTCCACCTCTCGCAGCTCTCTCAATCGCTTTGAACGCCGTGGGATCTCTTTCCTATCAAAATCGACGGAAGAGCAATGGCTTGACACTTATTCTTCCCACAGACAGCACCAAATTGTTGACGATGAGAACTCGTCAATGAAGTTGAGTTAGAAAAATTAAAATATAATGCTTATAAATGAAGAACTTCAAAACTCTAAACAGAAACTTAGAAAATAGTTGCAAAAGTAAAATGGAGGAAAGATCTTGTATTTCTCTTTTGTGTCCAGCTACAGTGTTTTTTCCAACCCCTTTCCATGTGGAAGTGGGGTTCCTTTTATAGTGGGCTCTAATGGCTCCTGATACATTGTGGTCCAGGGGACCAAATTGTACACAAGTACACAGTCAGGAGAGTGGTCTCAGGGGTAGTGGTGTTGGTTCCAGTACATGGTCAGATTCCGTGGGGATGTCTCCACTACTGAGTGGCACCAGGCATAGTGGTGTTGGTGGTGCCGACTCTGACATCTGGTTAGAAACATACAGGCCATGTCCCCTCTCCTAGTACTCCCACTACTTGTCTGGCATAGGCCTTGTGTCCATGCTTTAGCTCCCCCCAGTTTGTCAGGTTGCTCAGTATTTCTTCTGACTTTGCATTAATTGCTAAAAGGCTTAAAGAGGTCCCCCCAATTCGTTCTTAATGGTGCGTTGAAGCGGTCCTTGACCTTACCTCTTGGTAGGCCCACAGTAAGAGTGGTGCACCGTTAGTAGCAATTATCTAAAGTGGAGAGATGAGGCTCCTTCAACGAGGCCCACTACGTACATGACCCCTAGTGGCACGGATGTGATGAGGCGAGGAGGAGGTGCCTCTCATGAGGCCCATGGCGCGGCTGGTGCGAGGGCCAGGCGAGGCGAGGGCGAGACACTGGTCTTGTGAGGCCCATGGCGCGGCTGGTGCACGAGGCGAGGCAAGGGCGAGAAACCGTCTCGTGATGTCCATGGCGCTGCTGATCCGCGGGGCGAGGCGAGGGTGAGAAAACTGTCTCGCGAGGCCCATGGCGTGGATGGTGCACGGGGCAAGGCGAGGGCGAGACAGTGGTCTCGCAAGGCCCACGGCGCGGGTGGTGCGCGGGGCGGGGTGAGGGTGAGACAGCCGTCTCGTGAGGCCCACGGTGCGGCTGATGCATGGGGCGAGGTGAGGGCGAGACAACTGTCTCACGTGGCCCATGGCACGGCTGGTGCGCGGGGCAAGGGGAGGGCGAGACATTGGTCTCGGGAGGCCCAAAGTGCGACTGATGTGCGGGGTGAGGTGAGGGCGAGACAACAGTCTCGCGAGGCCCACGGCTCGGCTGGTGCGCGAGGCAAGTTGAGGACGAGACATTGGTCTCGTGAGACCCACGACGCGGTGGATGCGCGGGGCGAGGTGAGGGCGAGACAACCGTCTCACGAGGCCCACGATGCTGCTGGTGCTCAGGGCAAGGCGAGGGCGAAACATTGGTCTCGTGAGGCCCACAGCGCGGTGGATGCACGGGGTGAGGTGAGGGTGAGAAAAAAGTCTCACGAGGCCCATGGTGCGGCTGATGCGCGGGGCAAGGCGAGGGTGAGACATTGGTCTCGTGAGTCCCAGAGCATGGTGGATGCGCAGGGTGAAGTGAGGGCGAGACAACCGTCTCGCGAAGCCCACGGCGTGGCTAGTGTGCGGGGTAAGGCGAGGGTGAGACATTGGGCTCGCGAGGCACAAGGCGCGGCTAGTGCGCAGGGCAAGGTGAGGGCGAGATAACCCTCTCGCGAGGCCTATGGCGCAGCTGATGCGCGGGGCAAGAGTAGGGCGAGACAACTATCTCGCGAGGCCCATGACGTGGCTAATGCTCGGGGTGAGGTGAGGGTAAGACAACCGTTTCGCGAGGCCCATGGTGCGGCTGGTGCGCGAAGCAAGGCGAGGCAACATGGCTCGCGAGACACCTGGGGCGCGGGAGGCGGTTGTCCGACATCAGGGGTGCGCATGAGACCCTCATGCGCCTGCGAGGCCACATGGGCGCGAGGCGCCATATGCGTCTGCGAGGTGCCGTATGCACCCGTGAGGTGCGAGGCGCCTTGGCTGGTGCGAGGCGACGAGTCTCACGAGATGTCTGGGGTGCTCGTGGGTGCCCAAGGCGAAGTGGTCATTTGGAGCAAGGTTTGTTTAGGCATCCTTTCGATGGATAAAATGGATTTCTAACATGGTTGCTTTAGATCTCCCAGGGACCTTAGGCATGAGATGCGGGTCTTTTACCAGTGTAGAATTTTCACCATCCACATGAATCTTGCACCTTTATAAACACACAGTGTAACGGTCTTGGTTACCCAGCGTGTTACAACTTGGTGTCAGGGCCAAGTTTAAGGGTTCGTGAAGACTGGCTAGACATGTACATTCGTCGCTAAAGAGAAGCTCGACTCAGGGTTTGGTAATTGTATATTCGTGTTTATATGCTTGAATGTATGAAAGGAATGTGAATGCATTAATCTATTTGATTAATAGGGAGCATGAGATACTGATAGGGCCTGGTTCTTGACTGCTATGTGATGATATTGAGGCATGCTTATTAGCATTGTTGTTGCATGTGGATGAATATTTGGATAAATTGCTATATTTTGATTGCTTGTGATTGGTTGTGTTCCATTGGTGATACCTAGAAAGATTGTTACCCTGTCATCATAGTTTGACTGCCGAGTCATTGATTGTAGATTAACTTGGATAGCTATGCATCCAAGGCGATCTATACGACTAGCCAGCACTGGGTCCGAGGCTAGAGATGATGACTAGGGCAAGAACCCTCCGCCAGTTCCTAAGAACTGGCAACAGATTGTGGCAGACATGCAAGCCCAGCTTCAAAGCCAGGAAGAGCAGATCCATCTTCTGAGACAGCAGGCTCCGTCAGGGAGTGCTGCATCTACTGTGCCACCTGCAGTGGCATCAATTGTTCAGCCATTGGAAGTTGGAAATAGGTGGGAGCCGTTGTGTGAGCGGTTTAGGAGACAACATCCTCCAACTTTTGAGGGGGGACCAGATCCACTAAAGGCTGAACAGTGGATGAGTATGATTACCGCTATCCTATACTTCATGAGGGTAGAGGGCATGACAAGGTGCCCTATGCCACATATATGCTGAGAGAGGATGCCCGCATTTGGTGCGAAGTGGCATCATAGACTGGAGATGTTACTACTCTGGGTTGGGATGGATTCAAGGACTTGTTCAGTCATAAGTATTATAACGTTGCCGTCAGGGCAGCGAAGGTGAATGACTTTGTGGGATTGAAACAGTGCAACATGACAGTTACAGATTATAACCTGAAATTCGATAAACTTCTGAAGTTCGCACCAAACCTTATGCCTACTTATGCAGCAAGGCAGGATAGATTTATCAGAGGACTTAATGCCATGATAGCCCGAGATGTGAGAATTACAACCGTACCTGGGGGGACGACTTATGCCTACGCTGTTGAGAAGGCTCTCACCGCTGAGGAGGCAAAAGACAAGATTTGAAGGGAGAACGCTGCGAGGCAGGTGGTTCGTAGGACGGTGTTGTAGCGACCCAAATTTTCTAATAAGGCTTAGGGCCTTGATTAGCGTGACTAGAGGGCAATAAGTGGTTTATTATTAGTATATGTGAATTAAAAATGCATGTGGGCCCCATCTGTTTATTAGGGGCATGATTGTAATTTTAGCTCGCGGAGAGCATAAATGTGAATAACTGTGATAGGTTTGTGATATATCTGTGTTGCACGATCCGAGACAGTCCTAGGGAGCGGTTAGCTAGAAAGTCACAACGGGGTCGAAAATCCGACTCAGGGTGAGTCGAGGGTTACTTCGGGAAATTAGACGTTTTATGGGGTTATCAGGTTATGGAAATAAATATTTGGGGATATATTTGAGGTTAGAATGTGTAGGAGGGAAAATTGGGGAAATTTACCATTTTTCCCTCGGGTACGTTTTTGGCACCACGAATCTTTGAGGTAACCTTATAGACTTAAGTTAAATAAAACAAAATACAGGAAACCCTCAAAATTCTCTAAACTGACCATATCTCTTTCTCTATCTCTGTCTTGTCTTCTCTTCTTTGGAAGCTTGGGGAAACCTTGGTGAATCTAATCAAAGACTAAGGAATTTCAGCTGGGATTTTTGAGCTAGAGGCTTGGAGCTTAGGGAAACTGATTTAAGGACTCACTTCTGCCCAAGGTAAGCTTTTTAGTATGTTGAGTTGTGTTTAATTGTAGCTGGTTTTCTACCAAAATTCTGGAGTATTGTATGTTGGATAGGTGAAGGATCATTCTTGAGATTTTATGAGGATTTTAGCAAGTTCTTTGTTAGGTTTTGCAACTAAAAACATAGTAGAGCTTCTGTGATTAATGGTTTGGATTGCTGGTTTGATTTTGGGGTTAATTGAATTGGTTTTCATGGTAAAAATGGAGGATTTTTCTAGGTTCGAAGGGTCGGGCCACGACATTTTTCTTGCTGAGCCGAGGCCCTCTAAAGTAGAATGGTGGCATGGAAGAGGGGCGGGTCGCAGCATGCCCTATCTAGGGTCGCGGCGCGCCTACCCTGTTTTGGGGCTGCTCTCGGGTTTGGGGGTGGGCTGCGGCATGGCCTCATGGGGCCGCAGCTCTTAGTGCATTTTTGGGCTTTAAAGTGTGTTTAGGCTTGGGAACTCAAAGGTTAAGGCTCGGGATGGATTTTATCACCTGGATTGATAGAATTCAAGATCCTAGAGACTAGAATTATGACCCAAAGTTATTTAATGGATTAAAACTTGATGGATGGATATTGTTGGTGCGTTATGACTAGGGTTTCAGCGAGGCTCGGACTAGAGGACTGTGCTCGGTACATCGGAGCTTGGGAAGCTCAGGATACAGGTAAGAAAACTGCTGTTCACATAGAGCTTGTGTTGCAGGGCTCGGCCCAATATGATTGTGTTGCAAGGAATTTCCCCTTTGATTGAGTCTATTCATGTTTAAGTATCTGTTTTATTATGCTATCTATGCATATTTGTGAATGAACGACAAGACCCAGGAACGGCGAGGGTTGAGAACGATGAAGGCTAAGAGCAGCAAAGCCGAGAACGGAAAGGGGCAGGGAGCAGCGTTTAGCATGAGAAGTGTGAGTTGCCAGGGCGAGACCCTAAGGGAGACCTGGGATATCCTCACGGGGTGGACCGCGAACCCAAGGCCTGGTAAAGCGCCTGGGACGACATGGCCGTATGTATTTAGCCTAAGGATGGATTGTTATCATGTTAAGTGTTTGATATGCATATGTTATCTGCTTGTGACGGTTTTCTTGTTGGGCTTCGGCTCACGGGTGTTCTGTGGTGCAGGTAAGGGCAAGGGGAAAGTCGACCAACCATGAGTACGGAGAACGTGAAGCGGCGTGTACATGTTTGGCCTGCCTGGCTGCCACGGCCAGGGGTATTTTGGGAGATGGTTGTACTAAACCTAGATTTTGTCATTTAGCTGACTTTAGATATATTTTTGAATTGTAAATATTTCTAAAGAGTATTTTGGGACCCCAGATGTTAAATGTTTTATGTTTTCCAATAAATGGAAGTATTTTCAAAGTTTATGACTTTGTTTATGGTTTAATTACACTTTTGCCTTAAAACCTTGATTTGTGAGTTAATTGCACGTTTTAAACTCACTTAGTAATGGCTCTAAGGCAGTAGGGCATTACAGGTGCCCTCATATCTAGGATCTTGTAGGGGCCAAGGCCCCAGTGATCTAAAGAGGAAGACCCCTGACACTTCGACCGCAGCTGGTCCTAATAGGTGGGGTCGGGGTGTTCAGGGTGGCTGCCAGGGAGGTGGTGATACATGGAGGAGCAAACAAGAGTGCACGAGGTGCAGAAGACGCATTTGGGAGAATGTCGGGCCAAGGCCTGTTATGTGTGCGAGGTGGTGGGACACCTCAAGAAGGACTGCCCAACAATGAAGAAAGGGGAAACAGGGAAGGTGGATAGCTTGACTCCAGCCCGAGTGTTCACCATGATGCAAGCAAGGCCGAGGCTAGTCCCCGGTGGTGACAGGTCAGCTTTCTAGCGCTGGCTCTCCTTTTACTGTATTTATTGACTCCGGTGCTATGCATTCATTTATTTCTAATAAGGTAGTTAATAGGTTATGTAGACCTAGTGAGTACTGTACTGCGGGGTTCAGGACTATATTCCCTACAGGGGAACTGGTAGTTTCTAGGAGATGGGTTAGAGCACTGCCAGTGATGGTTGATGGTAGGGAGCTATCAGTAGACTTGATTGAGTTAGGTATGGAGGACTTTGACATGATTTTGGGGATGGATTGGCTGGCCAGATATGGGGCTACTATTAATTGTAGGAAGAAGATGGTGACCTTTGAGCCTGAGGGAGAGGTTCCCTTTGTTTTTGTGGGTGCAGTATGTGGACCCCGCATACCCATGATATCAGTGCTGAGAGCCAGGGACCTATTACAGGGAGGATGTATAGGTTTCCTGGCTAGTGTGGTGGATACTACCAGGGTTCGTGAATTCTTGGATGTATTCCTTGAGGATCTACCAGGGTTTTCGCCACACAGGGAGATTCAATTCATCATTGAGTTGGCACAGAGGACAGAACCAGTGTCGAGGGCACCGTATAGAATGGCACCGGCAGAACTGAAAGAATTGAAGATGCAGCTACAGGAACTTCTAAATTTGAGGTTTATCAAGCCTAGATACTCTCCATGGGGTGCTCCGGTTTTGTTTGTGAAGAAGAAGGACGGGACTCTTAGGATGTGTATAGACTACGGAGAGTTGATCAAGTTGACCATCAAGAATAAGTACCCTCTACCAAGGATTAACGACTTGTTTGATCAATTGCAGGGAAATACGGTATTCTCAAAGATTGATCTTTGAACTGGTTATCACCAGTTGAGGTTCAAGGACGAGGATATACAGAAGACGGCCTTCCAAAAAAGGTATGGGCACTATGAGTTTCTGGTCATGTCAGTCAGTTTGACCAATTGACATGAAAGAATTTGAAGTTCGTCTGGTCAGACAAGTGTGAGAACAGTTTTCAAGAATTGAAGCGACGACTTATTACTACACATGTGCTGAGTCTTCCTTCAGAGGAAGGAAAGTTTGTGGTATATTATGATGCGTCGAGGTTGGGTTTGGGCTGTGTGTTGATGCAGAACGGGAAGGTTATAGCTTATAACTCAGAAGGACCTGAACATGAGGCAAAGGCATTGGCTAGAGCTGGTAAAGGACTATGACTGTGATATTCTTTACCACCCAGGGAAAGCGAATGTAGTGGCAGATGCATTGAGCCGGAGGGGCTCGGGACAATTATTTAGTTCTACTCAGATATCGAGAGAGTTGGCTGATGATATGTCCAGAGCAAGGATAGAGTTGGTGGTGGGTCGGTTGGCCAACATTACTTTGCAGTCAACCCTAATAGAGCAGATTAAGGAGGGTTAGTTTGTAGTTGCACAGTTACGGTAGGTTAGAGAGAATGTCTTAGTGGGAGCAGCTAAAAGCTATTATATTTCTGAGGTAGGTTTGCTACGGTATCTAGGTCGGATTTGTGTTCCGACTGATGTGGGGATTAGACGAGAGATATTAGATGAATCACATACTATGCCGTACTCACTTTATCCAGGCACTACGAAGATGTATCAGGATCTATAGAAGTTGTATTGGTGGCCTGGGATGAAGAAGGATGTGGTGGAGTATGTGGTCCGATGTTTGACTTGTCAGTAGGTGAAAGCTGAGCATCAGTGACCAGCGGGGTGGCTTCATCCATTGGGTATTCCCGAGTGAAAATGGGAGGATATTACGATGGAATTTGTGGGAGGTTTACCCAGGACAGTGGGGCTTCATGACTCGGTGTGGGTGATAGTAGATAGATACACCAAGTCAGCTCACAATCTACCAGTGAGGATGACTTATACAGTGGACCAGTATGCAGAGTTGTATGTGAGGGAGATTGTACACCTCCATGGGGTTCCTAAGTCTATAGTGTTAGACCGGGATCCTATCTTTACCTCCAATTTTTGGGGTAGTTTGTAGAAGGCTATGGGGACTCAGTTGAAGTTCAGAAGGACCTTTCATCCTCGGGCTTATGGACAGTCTGAGAGGACGATTCAGGTGCTGGAGGATATGCTTACGGCATGCATGATAGACTTTGAAGGGTCTTGGAGTAAGTATCTCCCGTTGATTGAGTTTTCATACAACAATGGTTATCAATCAACGATTGGAGTAGCTCCATATGAGATGTTATATGGGAGAAGATGTAGATTGCCCATTCATTGGGATAAGATGGGTGAGAGGAAATATTTGGGACCGGACACGGTTCAGAAGACTAATGAGGCTATCTAGAAGATTCGAGCTTGAATGCTTGCTTCACAGAGTAGACAGAAAAGCTACGCTGATCCTAATTGTAGGGACGTGGAGTTCCAGGTTGGGGACCATGTGTTTCTGTGAGTTTAATCATTGCGAGGGGTGAGAATATTTGGGAAGAAAGTCAAGCTGAGCCCTAGATTCATTGGACCCTTTGAGATCCTGGAGAGGATCAAACGGGTGGCTTATAGGTTAGCCTTTCCACCGTCGTTGTCGGGAGTTCATAACGTATTCCATGTGTTCAATGCTCTGGAAGTACGTCTCAGACACAATGCATGTGTTGAAGTATGAAGACTTGGAATTGCAAACAGATTTGTCTTATGAGGAGTGACTGGTTCAGGTCTTGGACAAGAAAGATAAGGTTCTACAGCATAAGACAATTCCTCTAGTTAAAGTGTTATGGAGGAATAGCGGGGTCGAGGAAGCGACCTGAGAGCTTGAGAATGAAATGCGGGATCAGTATCCCAAGCTATTCAGGTAAATTTCGAGGATGAAATTCTCAGTAGGAGGGGATATATGTAACGACTCAAAATCACTAATAAGGCTTAAGGGCCTTGATTAGCATGCCGGGAGGGCATAATTGGTTTTTGTATGATTTAAATTATTAAATGCATGATTATATGTGACAAAATTTTTAGACCACATTATTATGTGGATATATTTGTAGCATATGGCTCGAGACGGTCCTAGTGGGCAGATTGGCGAAAAAAGTCGTGGCGGGGATTTATACCCGGCTCAGGGGAGCCTAGGGGTATTTTCAGGAATTCAGAAATTATATTGGGGTTATTAGACATTGGGTAAATAATTGGTGATTAATTGGATGACAGGATTTAAGTGGTAAATATTATGAACACTCGAGGAATTAGTGGAAATTGGGAACAAATGACTATTATACCGTTAGATTAAGTAAATGATTAGTTTTATTTGGGGAGGGAAAAATGGTTTTTTCCTAAGATTAAGGATATACTTAGTTTTATTAGGAAAAAAATAGAGAATATTATAGAATAATCTAAGGAAAAGAAAGAAAGGAAAAGAAACTCTCAGCTCACCCTCTCTCTCACCCTCATGATTTCTCTTCTCTCTCTCCCTTGGTGTTTAATTTTTGGGCTATTGAAAGAGAATTGAAGCTTGGAGTATAGATAGAAAGCTAAGGAGATTCAATCTGATATGGGGCTAGAAGAAGTAGAGAAGAAGGTAAGTCGTAATTCAGGTAAGAATTTGGTTTTCAGCTTTGAAGTTGTGTTAGATTTTTTTAATATAAATGATAGATGAACTTGGTTAATTAGGTAGAATGGAGCTGAGTATTTTGAAGCTTTGAATAGGTTTAATTCTGGGATTTTGATTGTGTTTTGTGTGCTGGATTTTGGTTAAATTGAGAGGGTAATTGAAGTGTAATTGCTGAGGTTTTGGGATTAAAAATAGGTAGTTTATTCTTGAGTTCGCAACTTGTTTGGTAATTGAATTGGGGAATTTTTGAGGAAAAATTCTGGGTAAGTTTGGGTGTTCTTGGCTGGGAGAAGAGGAGAAAACCCAGGTTTTCTCTGGGTTCGCAGGGCACACCGCAACCCATCTTGGGGGGCGCCGTAGCGCGTGTAGCCCTTCAGGCCTGGATGCTCTCTGACTTGGGGGCGCGCCGCGACTTGCTTGTCCAAGTCGCGACCCGCCTCCCATTTTGCTTGGGAGCTTACTCTCTGACTTGGGGCAAGTCGCGACTTGCTGAGCCAAGTCGTGACCCACCTAGGAAATTTGTTCTTGGAAGTGTTTTAAGAATTGTTAGGGCTCGGGGATTCGAACCTAGGTGCTCAGAAAAATTTCTACTACCCGGTTTAGTAGAAATTGAGGTCCCGGACGTTAGTTTTTGTCTCCTAGGTATTTTATTTCTGATTGGAAGTTGATGGAAATCAATGGCCCATGTGACTAAGTTTATTGCCAAGGCTGGAGGCTAAGGACTGTGCTCGGAACCAGTTCACTTTCTTCGCTCGGAATTAAAGGTAAGAAAACTGCACTCGTTTGTGTGGCTATGTTAGGACTAAGGTTCCCTATATTTGAATATAAATTCTATATGATTACGATATTCCATGTGAGCATGAAATAAACGGCCTAAGAGTGCCGGAATCGATATTTGCGCACAGGACGTGGCTTGGCCATTGGTAGCTGAGGTTAGTTAAATAATCACTGGGCTCGGCCTAAGCGACCCAGAGACTGTGGGTTAAACAGAGGGTGCGACCTAAGGGCGTCGACCCAGAGTATTGAATGATATTTTTACTGTTGTTAATCTAATGATTATGGCATGTTGAATACCTGAATGATAGATTGTTGATTTGTCGATTGTTATCTTTTATTATGTGCATGCTATGGCTTGCTGAGTATATGGTTAATGTCTTGTGGATTATTTGATTATCGTTATTGTTTATGCTCTATATTATGGTTTTCTTGCTGGGCCTTGGCTCACAGGTGCTACGTGGTGCAAGAAAAAGCAAGAGTAAGGTAGATCAACCCTGAGTTGGAGAGCTCTGGGGGCGGAACGTACATAGTCAGCTGCTCGGCCGCCATGGCCGACGGATGGTATAGGGACAGGAGAACCTAAAATGCCTATTTTGCCATTAGAGTGACCTGTGATTGTACATAACCTTTGAAATTTTGTAAACTGTCCTTTAAACCCTGTTTTTGGGATCACATGTATCATTCATTTATTTAAATGAAATTTATCTATTTATGACCAAAATCTTTTAACCCCAACTCGAGTATGGTTCTATTGTCACGTTTTTAACTAAACGACTTGATTAGCGAGTCTTGCACCTTTATAAACACACAGTGTAACGGTCTTGGTTACCCAGGGCGTTACAAAAAGTTGTTTAAAGGAATTTGATATAAAAATGTGGTCATTTATTAAAAATGTAAAGAGTTATACATTTAGGATCCCAAAATATTGTTTAGAAAATATTTTACATCTAAAATTACATTTAAGGTCAACTTAGGCGACAAATCTACCAATACATTACGTCTTCTCAAAATAACCTTGGCCGTGGCAGCCAGGTAGGCCGAACATGTACCTGTCGCACCACGCTCTCTGTACTCATGGTTGGTCGACCTTTCCCTTGCCCTTACCTGCACCATAGAGCACCTGTGAGCCGAAGCCCATCAAGAAAAATCAACACAAAACAAATAACATATGCATAGAAAACCACAGCATATAACAAAACGGCCAACAGGCTAAACACATAGCGGCCATCGCTGTCCCAGGCGCTTTACCAGGCCCTGGGTTCGCGGTCTTCACCGAGAGGATGACTCCAGTATCCTAGGGGGGGTCTCGCCCTAACGACCTGCACTCTGTGTGCTCAATGCCGATCCTGGCCCCTTCCTATACTCGGCTTCCTGCTGTTCTCGGCCTTCACCGTTCCCGGCCTTCGCCATTCTCGGCCTTTGTCATTTCCGGCATTCGTCGTTCACTCACAAGTATGCATCACATAGCATAATATCAATAGATATTTAAACATATACTAAACATAAACAATAGGACTACACCCTGCAATTCAATCAATATGGCCACACCCTTCAATTCAATCAATAGATCCACACCTTGCAATACAAACATTAGGGCCACACTCTGCTCTACGGGTACAACAATTTTCTTACCTATGTCCGAGCTATCCGAGCACCGCAATCCCGAGCACAATAATCTAACCCGAGCCTCATTGAGAACCTAGTCACAACGTATTCATAATAACCATCCATCAAGTTCTAATCCAATAAATAACTTCAGAATATAAATCTAGCCTCTAGGATCTCAGATTCTACCAATTCGGGTAGTAAAATCCTTCTCTAGCCTTAACATTTGAGTTCCTAAGCTAAAAAAACCTTCAAACAACCAATATTTTCATTTGAGCCGCGACCCAGCCCCTTAAGAGTCGTGGCACACTCAAGTTTGAGGAAAAATTCCTCACTGCTGAGGGACACGGGCCGCGGCGCGCTACACCTTGCCCCATGGCGTGCCCTGCCAGATAGAGGCTTTGCAGCCTCTTCGACTCACACGGGCCGCAACGCCTAAAGAACAGGGCCGCAACTCAAGCCCCCAAACCCAGAAAACCAACATTCTTCCTGCATTTTCCTTGAGCCTAAACCCCAATTTCATATCCCAAACACCAATTAAACCCAGAATTAAGCTTGGATTCGTTATTTACATACCCTAGACAACACAATAAGTCCATAAACAACCCCATATACTCAGCAAACTTCCAAGATCATACTTAGAACCCACTTTCATGCAAGCTTTAAAGTTCTAACAAAATTCAATAGAGTTTAATAGATTCAATGGCTTAAATTCCTACCTTGCTGATATCTTTACCCTTGAGCTAATCCCATCCACAGCCAGCTTCCAATTCCTCAAAGAACTAAGCCTAGAATTCTCCAATTGATCCAAACCTTCAAACACCAAGGAAGAGAAAAGGAAAACCGAAGAAGAGAGAGACTTGAGAGATGCTGCTTATCCTTTGCTTAGTTCTAGTGGTTTCTCAAGCTATCTAAGTGTATGTCCAGCCTTAGTCAAAAGTCTAAAATGCCCCTTAAGTCTATCTTAATCCTCAAGTGCCACCAAGGGCAATTTCATCAATTGCCAAGTCCCGTTAATTCCTCGAGTGTTCCTATAAATCCTTGTTTAATCCCGACATGTCCAAATCATTGCTAAATTACTACTCATTACTCGATAAATCCCGAACACACATAACATTCCAGAAATACCCCTAGGCTCCTCCCGAGCCGGGTATTCGATCCCATTGTGACTTTCTAGATAAATTGCTCCCTAGGACCGTCTCAGACTGTGCATCTCAAATATATCGCAACTCACTCGTGGAATCAATCACAATATACACAAATATTAAATATATGCCCTCAATGGGCTAAAATTACAAATATGCCCCTAATAGCCAAATGGGGCCCAAATGCATATTTAATTCACCTAAACATGCATTTCTAATCACATAATAATCAAATTCACATATTAACATAATTAAATCAATTATTGCCCTCCCGGCACGCTAATCCAGGCCCTAAGCCTTATTAACACATTTTGGACGCTACATGGAGACTCTTTACCAAAAAAAATCTTTTAGCATCAAAGATCCAAGTAACTTTGGCTCAAGGCAGGTGATCTTAATAGCAAGTACTTCCATGCTACTACTTCTGCCCCGTAAACGTCAAAATGCAATTCAGAAGCTGAAAAGAGAAGATGGTGTTTTGGTTAAGTGGACTCGTCTATTGCCCGAGCATATATTTGATTATTTTACTCATCTATTATCGGCTTCTCCTACTAATTGGTTGGAGATTATTGATATTGTTCTCTTAACCATTTTAGATATTCATAATGATATGTTGCGTCCCTTAACTACGGATGAAATCAAGACAGCCATTTTTCAGATGCACCCTGATAAGGCTCCCCGTTCTCCCCAGATTTTTTTCAAAAGTGTTGGAGTTGGCTCAGCTATGGTCAAAATTACTCATAAGTTCTTTGCTACATGCGTGTTTCTAGCTCAGCTTAATGAAGCTCATTTTTTTTAATTCTGAAGAAGCCTACTTCTACCACTATGGGAGATCTTAGACTAATCTCTTTGTGCAACACTATTTATAAGATTATGTTGAAAACTTTAGCAAGCAGATTGAAGGAGGTTTTCAGGCACTGTATTTTAGATACTCAAAGTTCTTTTTTGCTAGGGAGATTAATTTTGGATAACATCATGGTTTCCTTCAAGATTATTCATATCTTAAAAGGAAGTCTAGAGGAAAACTGGGGTTATGGCCCTCAAGCTTGATATGAGTAAAGCCTACGATAGAGTGGAGTGGTCTTACTTGGAGGCCATAATGAGTAAAATGGGTTTCCATAGAAGATAGGTGCAGCTTATTCTTTCTTGTGTGTCGATGGTTTCGTACAAAGTGGCTCTAAGTGGTCATTTGATAGGTCATTTCCAACCCACTCGTGGTGTTCGCCAAGGTGACCCTCTTTCCCCTATTTGTGTGGAAGGCTTTTCTTCATTGCTCCGTCATTATGAAAATAAGGTTTGGCTTCATGGGTGTAAGGTTGCTAGAGGAGCCTCATCGGTCTCTCATATGTTATTCACCGATGATAGTTACCTTTACAACCATGCTAACTTAGAGGAGGCTAGGAAAGTTCAGCTTTTACTGTAGATTTTTGAGCAAGTGTCTGGGAAGAATGTTAATATTGCCAAATCCTCCATCTTCTTTAGTACTGTTATAGAGTTGTCTTTGCGTGAGCATATTTGTGAGTTGTTGGGAATGACGAAGGCTACTCCTTACACTATCTATTTGGGCCTTTATAGTTTGATTGGGTGAAACAAGAATGCTATTTTGGGTTTCCTTAAAGAGAAAGTTCGGAAAGAGTTTAAAATTGGGATGAGAAGTTTCTCTCACGGGCTGGAAAGGAAGTTCTTCTCAAGTCCATAGCCCAATCCCCTCCTTCCTACATAATGAGTGTATTTTTACTCCCACTTGGCCTTTGTTCAAATTTGGAGAGGTTAATGTGTCGTTTTTGGTGGAAATCCTCTGGTAGTTATGGTCGGGGTATGTCTTGGAAGAGATGGGATACTTTATGCACACACAAGCATGGAGCATGGTGATGGATCGAGCTTTCGCCACCTTAGAGATTTCAACTTGGCCATGCTTGGTAAGAATGGCTGGAGGATTCTTAACTTTGAAGAATCTTTGGTTGCTCAAATTTATAAATTTTGGTATTATCCTCAAAGAACTTTCTTGGACGCCTCTTTGGGCAACAATCTGAGCTTTGTTTGACAAAGCATTTGGGAGGTGCGCAGCTTGCTTCGTAAGGGTATTTAGACGAGTGTGGGATCGGGCAAGAGTATCTCTATCCTTGGGCAGCCTTGGCTTTCAGATGCTCATGATCCTTTTGTTTTTTCTAGGCATCGTGGTTTGGTTGACAAAAAGGTGAGTACCTTGCTAAAATGTGGCTCCCATGAAAGGGATGAAGACCTGTTATTTGATCTCTTTAAGGAGAGAGGCAAAAATTTAATCTTTAGCATCCCTCTTAGTTGGTTTTCTAACAAGGACCATTGGTATTGGATGCACAAGTCCACTGGGAATTACTCTGTTCATAGTGCCTATTGCTAACGGCAAGTTACTAATGGGCGCTAGATCTTGTATAACAATTATGGGTTTTAGAGAGCTTTGTAGTACTTAAAGATTCCTCCAAAGGTGAAAAACTTCTCGTGGAGAGATATTGCAGGTTGTCTTCTTGCCAACATGAACTTGAAATTGCATTTTGTGGATATTAGTCTTGTGTGCCCTGTGTGTTTGAAGGGCAAAGAATTTGTGATGCACGCCCTCATTATCTGCCCATTTGCTCGTTCGTGTTGGAATAGATTTGGTCTGCTGTGTGACTCTTCGGATTGGGCTAACTTTGGGAGCTAGGTTTAGCAACTCTTCTAGGGAGGAATTGGTTGGAAAGTGTTTACGGCTAGCATTTTGTGGTGGATGGTTTGGAAGGCTCGTAATGATTTAGTTTGGAAAGGGGCTAGAATGGAAGTGCAGGGTGTGACCTCTTCTGCTGTTACTTATCTTGATCAGGGAGACACGAGCATTGGACTAAACCTATGGCTAATATGATCAAGATTAACATAGATGTTGCTTTTTTTTCCAGCTGCTACCTCTTTTAGCTTTGGTTGGGTTGCTCGAGACCATGGTGGTTCGTTGGTTGAGGCTGCTCGTAGCCAATCTGGTAAAGGTCTTGTTCATCCTAATGTTGTAGAGGCTATACGAGTCAAGGAAGTCCTCAGCTGGATTATAACAAACCAGCTTCAAAATGTGGTCATTGAATCTGACTGTCAGATTATGGCTCAAGCTGTTCATAGTCATGCCAACATGATTTCTCCTTTTGGTTTGATTATTGGGGACCGTCAAGCTTTACTTTCTCAATGTACTAATTTGTCTTTGATGTTTGTGAAATGCTTTGTTAACCATGTGGTTCACTAATTAGCTAGGAGCTCTTGTATTCATTCAGGGTGTTTATATAGGGGAACTAATGTTCCTTTTGAGCTGTATGAAGATTACTAGTTTTCTCCAAGATTTTCATCAAGAGAGCTTGACTTGCATGAAGATTCAAGGCTTGTAAATCCCAATCTCATTCAATTGTAGTAGCTTCAAGCAATCTCTAAGGGGAACCTAGGAATAGATATTTTTGGACAACAAATCTCATTTGTGTCAAGCCTTTGTTACATCCATTGATTCATATAAGATCATAGACTAATGATATTGTGTAACTAAGGTTCTACATCACCAAAGGTCAATTCCATTACTTGATCTTATTGTATTATTTCTATAGGATCATGGAATTTAATTCTAGATGCATGCTCCCTATTATTTTTGCCAAAACATAATAGAAACATAGAATAGCATGGCATATATATGAACATCATATTTGTAAATTATAAACAAACGCAAAGATGTAGAAACTTACAAATACGCAGCGGAACAATGACTCATTCCTTTAGATTCTCTAACCTTTGATTCCTGGTGGCAGCAAAGTATTGCCAAGAATCTAAACCCCTTAGATTATGTCAAAGTCTTCCAAGACTATCTCTAAATCAAGTCTAACAAAGAGTGGGCAAGTTCTCAACACATGAGATAGAATTAGAAAGGGAAGAACAAGAGAATGAGCGACCAAGAAAGGATTAGACTGTCTAGGTTTTCACTTACCCAATGAATCAACTGAGACTCACTTACAAAATCCCTAGTATCACATTCCTTAGTTAGGAAACTTAATGGGCTTTATTTAAATTTAAATTAATTAAAATAATAAACAAAAAAAATCAAAGCATTGGGCTTCCACAAATGGACTTGGGCCCAATCCTAATTGGGCCTAAATTCAAATATTTTTATTTATTTATCTTTCAAGTAATTAATTAAATAGTTATTCAAATTAACTAATTATAATTTCAAACTTGATTTAATATTATTTATTTATACCAACACGAATTTATCAATATTAATAAATTTTCCCAAAGATTCTCTTTTATTCCTAAATTCTTATTACATGTAAATATCACTAAATTGACCTAGTCAAATTGATATTTCTAATTGATAATTAAACCAATTGTTTGATACTATTAAACTTGATTTGATAAGAGACGACATGGAGACCATGGATCTATGAATACAAGCTTCAATAAATTTTCGTGAGTTTATTTATTAAATAAATTATCTCACAATTTATTAATTCTTCATGACTCCACTACAAATTCGAAATTGTACTTTTAAATTCATAGAACGTATTTTTCCAAACCACAAATATGTTATCCATTGTTATAACCATTACAATCAATCAATCCTATATCTATGACTTACTAACAAGCCGGGTGAAAATTACCGTTTTACCCCTCATTTATATTTTATCCTTATCTCCCACTAAGTCCCTTATAAATGATAGATCCGTGAACTTAATCACATATATATGAGCACTCAATCATTTACCTTTTTGGACTAAGCTATTAAGGAAGTTATCTTTTCACTTCTCGTGCAGAAGCTATAGATTTCATATCTATGATTAATACTCCCACTCAATTACACTACTAAATCTCCAAGTTGTAAGTATGGGCAAGACCGTAGGGTAAGATGGTAACGAACAAGTCAAAAGATTTAAATAATATAATTACTAGAATATTATCACTTAGAATTAAGATCAACTTGACCTATGGTCAATGTTGTGACATTGATTAGATTTGATAACAACGATACTTATTTATCTATCAATAGTCAATATCAGCCCTACTTGGTTAATGCCTTGGATAAGACATCACACCCCGAATGTGTAAGTAGATCATATCGTAGATTACTAGATTAGTGAAAATAAAATGCATTGACTTAATATTAGGACTCGTTCTTTTGAACATATAATTACAATTATAATCCACAGTGACCTAGTCAATATAATTGTAACTATTTATATGATCAGACTTTTATAAATGTTTGTATTATTCCAATAATCATATAATAAAACAAGAAAGTAACACGATTGTCAAACTAAATGATTTCTACTTCTTTTATTGACATTATAAAATCACGTTACTTGTCCGACATAGTTTTATAAGGGCATAAAAACCAACAAACTCCCACTTTCCCTTTTAAAACAAATGGGACATATTTCTGAAAACCATTCATTCTACAGGATTCACAATTATGCTCTCTGTTTATATCTTTTTAAAGGGATATGAAAGATTGCCTTCCAATGCTATCTTCATCACCTTCACATCACGACTTTGCCACACATCCCCAATAATTTGGTACTTTCTCTCTATATGCTTTACTCTTTTGTGGCTTCGAGGTTCTTTCGAATTTGATGTTGCCTCATTATTATCACTAGAAAAAATGAGTGGTTTATCCATTTTTAGAATAACACCAAGAACCGTATAAAACTTCCTCAGCTCGATTGTTCTCATAGCCGCCACAGACGCAACAATGTTCTCATCCTCCAAGATGGAATCTAAAATGGCAGATAGCCTAACGCTTCTCCAAATCACAACTATTGAGATGGCAGAAAACCTATTGCTTCTCCAAATCATAGCTCGACCCCCAATAGTAAACACCTTTTTCAAAAGCAGACTTCATGTCATCAACATTAGTCTAAAATGTGAATTTGAGTAGCCTAACATATTCAAAGATCCGCCGGAATAGACTAACATATAGTCTCTAGTCCGTCTAAGATACCGACCACTATCTAATGTTCATTTCCAAGGTTTCACTAGCACTTGCTCACCATTCCCACTGCATAGCAAATCTTCAATGACTGCACATAACATAGCATGCATTAGACTTTGTTGTACCCTAAAATTAGCACGAGTTCAATCACTCAGATCGGGTACAGCTAGTAGATAAATATGTGGAAAAATAGCCAAGTGGAATATTTGGTTATTGATGATGTGAACAGCTCGAGATCCAATCTAGTTAGTATACGGTATACAAGTTATCATCTGACCTACACTTAAGGTAACAATCGAGTTCAGGACTCATAATGGTTAGATCCAACTTTGGGCACTCTGAAGTTACTACGAGCTCAGAGTCAGGTAATTGATTAGACACGAGCTCGGGTGAAGTATTCAGTTCGTGAGAGCCTAGACAACACATACTAAAGGATCCCAGGAGATTCAAGAATTCTTTATACGCTCATTAATGACCAAGCTATATCATATATCTGTCATTTATTATCCGAGATAGCAGGAGTATATTTGTGTTATCAAATCATATCCCAATGAAAATAGGAATAATTTGTATTAATTATATTACCTTATTTAATTACGCGGTTTATTTACACAGAGACTTGAACCTATCCATGGAATTCCCTTATAAATACTAGGAATATTGGACAGGAGGGGGGGAGGGGGGGGGGGGGGGGGGGGGGGACTCTTTGGTATTACCAAAACTCTGAAACAAATAATACCAACATGCCTACACTGCAAGAAAAATATTACACTAGCCTCGAAATGGAATTGTTGCGAAAAGAGCTAACATTAGTTTAATTAGTTTCAGTAAATAATTATATATTATGTAGTACAATCATGTAATTCGATTATGTAATGCAGTTAGATATTTTATTTATTATTTAGGGTGGTTTCGTGTATAGTATATATACAAGGTAGAAGAAACGTGTAATGTACGTTTGTTTTAAAATTGTAAACATTGTCTATAATTTTAATAAAAACTAGTTCACTGTTATTTAAATATATATATATATAATAGAATGAATTATAGTTCTATAAGATATATAAATATTTATATCAATAATCTCTACATACATGATAACTAAACACAATGTATAAATATATATTTACATGGCTATATGACATAAATATAAAATACAATAATATTTAAAATGAAATTAATAATAGAAATAAAATAAGAATAGAAATTATCATAGTGTAGACAGTAGTATACATGCATCAATTATTTTTAGTTTTTAATGTATCTCACAATGTCCTTTTGTGAATTTGATGAAGAAAAAGAGCTCAAATCACTTGATAAAAACAAACTATCACACAAATTTATAAGATAAAAATAATTATATGTATGTCTTTATTATTTTTAAATAAATATGATTTAATTATTTAAATTATCATAGAATATTTTTAAAATATCATATTTTAATTAATGAATTTATTTATTTTTTTTAAATTTATGTTTGTTCTAGTTTTTTTAATTTGGCAGTGACAACAAATGATTATATATATTATATGTTCAATATAATTTTAAGTTTAAGTTTAATTGTATTTTATTTAAGTTATAAAATATATGGTTTTATTATTTTTAATTAATTATCATTGTAAAATATCTCAAAAATATCTTATTTTAATTTGTTTAATTATTTATTTATTTAATTTTATTTAAGTTTAAGTCATATTTACACTACACCAAATACTTCTTTCCACAACACCAAAAAAGTATTATTAAATATATACCATAACACTTTTCAATGTCTTAAGGAAAGTGGTATTATCATAGGTGGGACCTCTTTGCATAACACTTTTCCATAGTTATAGAGAAGTGTTATTCTATAGTCTACGATAATACTTTTGATGTGTTATTGTATATAATGGATAAGTGTTTCTTTAGGCTATTCATAATGGTTTATATAACAATTTTTACAACTTATAAAATAGTATTATAGTATACTTTACAATAACATTTTTCTTGTGTTATTTTAATTACTGGATAAGCTATAACTATTGGTGAATATATATTATATCATGTAAGATTTTTTTTCTTTCTTTCACTTACACAACACTAAAAAGAAAAGAAACAACACAACGCTAAAAGTTAGCCAAACATTATAATACAAATAAATATTTATTAATCACTATAATAAAATTATAATATTTTGCCTAAACTAGGCTTACAATGAATCATCTTTAATAATTTTATGAAAAAGATGTAAATAATTGTCCAAAACCATCTACAAACCTCTAGTGGTATGCAATGCTCAATCTTGATTGTAGGTGACCAACTTGATGAAAAGCCAATAGATGTATAAAACTTGAAGTGAGCTTACAACAACAAGCAAAATATACTCCCCAACTGTGTAGAATACAACATCCATCCTTGCATTGTCATTTTCTACAACACAAAAAGACATGTGATAAATAAAAATTAAGATAAGGGGATGAGGAAATTGCAATAAGTAACTGCTACTATTTTTTGCTATAACATAACATATACAATAATGTATTCACTAGTTGTAAATAATTAATCTAAAATAATCTAGAATATCATCACAGTAGGGTAGACAATAATGCATAAAACTATTCAACACATGAATTGTAAATAATAAGTAGATCTAATAATGCATACATGTATATTTAAAGGGTTTATACCTTTTTAGACACTGTGTTTTGTCTCATTACCTGTTTGGACCCTGTGTTTTGATAAATTACTTTTTGGACCCTATGTTTTGTAAAATGGTTAAAATAGAGCCCTAAACCCGATTTTGGTTAATGTTTTCTCAACTAAAATCACAAATAATTTACCAAACTAACAATTAGAACAAAAATAAAATCATTCTGCTTAAAAACTGTGTTGTTATATTCAATTTTTTCTTCATCAAAATTGAGTTTAGGGTTCTATTTTAACTATTTTACAAAACATAGGGTCCAAAAAGTAATTTGTCAAAACACAGGGTCCAACACAGGTAATGGGACAAAACACAGGGTCCAAAAAGGTATAAACCCATATTTAAATGTTTAAATTTCTTCACTTTTCTAAAACATAAAAAAAAAATTATGATTATAAACGTATAACGTAAAAGAGGAAACCAAATCTAAGAGAGAGCTTATATAAGATATTCATAAGAAACTCATTATTCCAATTCATTATAGACAATAGAAGAAAAAAAAGAATTGATTGTTCTAAGCATTTGACATAATCCACTACTACAAAATATCCTTTACGGGACATTTTTTTAGGACACGCACCTAAATGCAAGTCCTTAAAAATATTTATGGAGTTGTTAGGACACTCATTGAGAGTCCTAAAAAAATGCAATTTAGGACTCGCAATGAGTGTCCTAAAAGAAAATGCGAGTTCTAAAAAAATCTGGGCTATAAAAATAAGTGTTTTACTTAATAATTTTAAGGACTTGCTTTGGGAGTCCTTAATACTCTTTTAGGACTCGCAATGAGTGTCCTAAAAGAATATGCGAGTCCTAAAAAAATCTGGGCTAAAAAATAAGTATCTTACTTAATAATTTTAAGGACTTGCTTTGGGAGTCCTTAATACTTTTTTAGGACTCGCTTGCGTGTCCTAAAAGAGTATTAAGGACTCCCAAAGGAAGTCCTTAAATGTTTTATGTAAAACACTTAGAAAACAACCATATATTTCGAAACTATAGGGTTACACTTAAAAACGACACATTTGGGGATTTTATTACTCAGAACCACAGCAGCTGAACGACGGTTGGTAAATCAACCACATCAAGGCTGAACGGCTGAAAAAGATGAACGACAGCAAGTGAACGACGGCAGTGACGGTGGTGAACGGCGTCGACGGCATCTGGGTTCTCGGTTCCAGCATTCTCGACCCCTCTACTCATGAAGCTTCTCTCTTTCTTCTTCTTCTTAGTTTCTTTCTCTTTATGATAAGCATGGCCGCAGAACCCGCTTTCGTAAGAAAATCAAGTGCTTCAGCGACATTGCTGACATCAAAATGCAAAGTTTCCAAACGCAAGACTTGCTCTTATATTCAACTGCCCGAGCTTCATATTCCATGGATGAAGACAAGAACAAGGTCTACAAACAACTGGGTCAGCTCTACTTTCTCTGTTTCTCCTTCACTCTTAGCTTGCTTTATATGTGTCTTCTTGGTGTCTAGCTGTTTAGTGAGCAAATGGGGTTTGCACCAATTTGGAACCAAGTGTTTTGATGTTAGAATGACGACTTTTCTTTATGTGGTTCTTGTTATGGCTATATGGAATAGTTTTTCGGTTTTGCATACATGGGTACCTATAATCTGTTTGAGATTATTTCTCAGTTAATATTCGTTATTTTCCAGAGAACAAAATATAAAGTTCTTCGGTTATATTTGGTTGTGTTGTTTATTTACTTATCTCATGGGATTTAATGTAGCTTTTGGTAATTGTGTAGGTTTATTTGCATTGAAAAGGAAGATTGAAGAGGCAGTTTTGCAAGCTGAAATGCTGGCCCCTGCGGCACTCGAACATGAAGAGGCAAAATGAAATAAACAGGAAGAAATGATACGGGCTTATGACCTCTGGGATGACCCTGCTAAATCCGATGTGATTCTTGCCAAGTTAGCTGATAGTGCCAAAGTGGTTGATGCCCTTAAGGATTTAACATATAAGGTGATAATATATGCATAGGATTTTTCATATTTATTATGAATTAATACATAATGGATAATTAACTATTTTTAGATGGGTGCACCATTGGAGTATGTCATTGTCTACCTCTTCTTGGAAATAATCATATTGTATCCATTATATAATAGACTGGCATAGAGAGCTCTTTGTTTTAAATTAATGACTTAAACTGCACATTATCCTTCCTCTGAGTGAATGTTTGAGCATTCAAAACTACATTTTTAAAAACAATATTTTGGCAGTCATGACTCATGTGCATTGGTGCATTTTGTTGATTTTTCCTCAACATTCTTTAGAACTTGTCTATATGAGTTTGCTCCAATCATCTTTACCATTTTTCCTCTTTTAGTTGGAATGATTATTTTGTTGTTCTTATTTAATTTATGTCTGCAGGTTGAAGAGGCAAAGTTAATAACGTAGTTGGCCGAGATAGATGCTATCAATTATGGGCTTTTCAAGCAAGCATATAGTGCTTCTTTAGACATAAGCAAGGTTTTAGATCATTATGAGATGGTCAAGCTTCTAAAGGGGCCATATGACATTGAGGGAGCATGTGTAGTTATTAAAGCTGGATCTGAAGGTCACTCTGAGGTTTGATAATCTTGTTTACCTTGTTTATCTCATATATTTAACCTTTTATGTATGATCTTTTGGAGATAAAACATACATGTTTGGAATTCCATGGTCCAACTTGGTATGTAATTAAATGAAGCAATGTCTAACAGAAATTTGGCATTTTTCTGAAAAAGCTCAACAAGATGATTATTGTCTCTCCTATGTTTTCAGTCTCTTTTTTTCTCTGACTTTGTTTATATATTCCATGTCCAGATATGGGCAAGTAAATTGTTGAGAATGTATACAAAATGGGGGAGAAAGGAAGGACAAAAAGGGAGAGTGGTTGAGAAGCGCCCTTCGACGAATGGTGGCGACATTAAGTCAGCGACTATAGAATTTGAATTTAAGTATGTGTATGGATATCTTTCAGGAGAAAGGGGTGTCCACTTCATGATTAGAGGCCCTAATGTTGAATCTGCGCTGTTTGAGGTACAACTTCTGTTTTTGCTATTAATCTCTGGCCAAATATTTTTATATCAGTTGCTTAGTTATAAAGTTTTCTGAATCGTAACTACTTTCCACGTCTTACTTGATAAAAAAAAATTTTTGCTATACCATATCTAGTGTAGTTCTTCAGCTAATACATACATATATGCTTATACTTTCTCCAGTTCTGAAACATTAAGACTTTGCAGGAGCCTTTAGTTATTTTCCTCCCCTTACGGTACGGATGTGTATTGTTTCTTCTGTTTATTTACTCTCTTCACTAAGATGAGATTCTTGTGTTCTTTGTTGATTTAAGGAATGAACTTAGTCCATACTATGTGAGTGCATAGAGATTTTTATATGATGTGTTGTGTGAAGAGTAATTTCACTGTTACTCCAATTTAATGTTGCACCTTATTCTAATATAGAACAATGTAGTCTGGTTTTTCCTTCAACATTCTAAATAATATAACTGTAAGAGTCAAGACAATGCTCCAATGCTATGTCATGTCTCATAGCTCTATTCTGAAAGTATTGACTACTAAGTAGAAGATTCTATTCATCTTGATTAAAATTTTCACAGCTTGACACATTTGTGGAAATCATGCAGAGTAGCTCAGCAAGCGTAGACATTGTTCCCCTGTTCCTTGAAAACACTTACAACCTTCAAATTGATGATAGGGATTTGAATATCACATCCTCCTCCATGCTTGAAGAAGAGCAGAGTGGAACTAGACCTTCAGTCTGCATTCAGCATATTCCTACTGGCATAAGTGTCCAATCAGCAGGTGATTAGTCATATTTATACATCTCGTTCTAATTCTTTATCATGTTTAATATGACATTATGATCTGATGCTATTAATGAATGTGATTATTTAGGTGATTCCTCATAGCAGGTGATTATTTAGGTTATTCCTCATAACTATTCCAACTATTTAGTGAATAAATAATAAATAATATAGGCTAATATTGATACTATTTGTTATTTTACAATTTTGAATGATAATTGTATTACTTTAGTGGAGTTTGAATATCTTAGAAATTCATCCGTAGTGAAGTAGGTTCTGGGAATTCTGTGTGCCGCGGTGATAACGGAAGATTGAGAACTTGCATGTCTTGGTGAAGTAGGTTCTGATAATTTTGTGTGCTGTGGTGATATATGGATGAAAACCTGTGTGCTGTTTGATTTGTTTGACATGTTGGTGTTGATTGTAACAGATGGCTAGACTAGTAAATTAGAGGATATGCTGCCCAATTTTCTATAGATTTTTTTGTACTTAGTTTTGTGTGGAAATATGAAAATGATAACTGCCACAATGATAAATATGTGATCCAGATATTTAACATTTGACCATCTAATTAATAATTAAGTCGAATTTCAATTTTGCCACTAATCACAAAATTTGCTTAATCCGAGCCTCAAAAGAGTCGATTTAGAGTAACTATGTGATCACAGATTTGTGCTTTCGAGATTATAAAGTCAGGATAGGTATTTCTAGAATTTAAATCAAAATCCTCATCTTTTCTCTCCCAAAAGAGTTAGTGATGTGAGTGGTGTGAGTGCTTGGATACTATTTGGTTTATTATTTTAGATAAGCTACGGTTTGGTTTCCTATATTAATTTACAATTTAGTATATATTATTTTTTATGGATTGATTACATATGTTTGCATACTTATATATTAATTATTGTTTTAATTTTTGCACAAAATTTGATAATAAGATACTATGTATATATGTGAGTGAAATTATATGATACCAAAAATTTATATCTTTGTCCTATTAAAAATTTAGAATTATTTTATGATTTTACTATTACATTAAATTTGGTAATCACATTCTAGTTGGTATATATGTGATTGATTGGATCTTAAAATCCAAATCACTCATTGTGATTTGGATCCTATTTATCACAAAATTTGGATGATTCCATGCATTGCATTATAAAAACATAATACAAAAAATTGGATTTGGATTTGATTAGGTAATATTATGAGATCATTCATTATTAGTATATATACCAAGAGAAGAGAGATCAAGGAACTATATTTGATCACATCAAGGAAATTTCTTTAAGTGTTTGCTTTGTTTAGTTTAAGTGGAATAATGATGAAGCTAATGTAACTTGTGTCTTACATTTATTCATCTTTCTAGTATTGTTGAAATCAATGCATATAAACACAAACCATTATTATAAACACAACCATGTGATGGGTTGTTATTTTGATTTTGGTTTCTTGAGCTTTATATAGTCTCTTGTGCACTAATGAGAACCAACTTTTTCTATCTTTTCTTTGCTTTTCTCTTGTGCACTAATGAGCTTTATACGTACATATATATATTAATTTAAAAATTAATTCTTTTATATAAAATATTATATATATATATATATAAATATATAATTGACCTCAATGTATTAGGTCTTCTTCAATTTGTGTTTCGTGCTAATTACAATATGGAACTAGAAGCAAGTTTTTTATTCATGCAAGTAAATTATCTTTTCTCCAATCTACATGATTTGGTGATCTTTTACATGTATGGGCTTTCAATTATTTAATTTCTTATGCAATTTTTTTTATTATGACTGTGAAAACTTTATCATGGAATAATCTATTATGTAGTATCAAAAGAAACTCGTTTCTTTAGTTTTGTTTTGTGCCATTGGATCTAATTGTTTGGTTTCAAAAACAACATCCTGATTGCTTTAACTGTCATGCCTGAAATGTATCATAACAAAATGGTAATGTCATAAATAATGTCTTCTACTTATATGACTGAATAGCTTCTTTTAACCTTTTTTTTTTATCACAATTCATTGTTTTTGGTTTGATTTTATTGAGCTTCTGTTTAGTATACAACCTTATATGCTCATTTTCAAGCTTCTTAACAAATCTGAAAATGTATTCAAAGTTTCCAATGTTTGTGTTGCCAATGAGGCACATGTGAACTTTGTACAATAAAGAATGACATCTTTACAGATGGAAATTGATTCTCTATTTTATTTGTCTTTCTTTTACTTTTGAAGATAAATTTACACAAGAGAGTGTTGTTGAATAACTAATAGGCTAGTATATTTGTCATGGTTCCATTTCATTGTGAAAATATTGTTGGATATTTGTATCTATCATTTCTCTAAATTTGTGAATGACTGTAGAGGTTTTCCATATCAAGCCCAACACTTTTATTTAATCTTGAACTTAAGACAAAATACGGTAATCTTTAAAAAGGTATTGAGCGACTCTTATTTCTTTTATTGTTATTTGTTCTTACTTGCATCAATTTGCATTACTCTCATGAACATCAATTTGATGTATCATGTTGGCTTCTTTATTAGAATTTTTTGTGCTGCACTATTTGATGCACTTTTAGATTTTTGGTGCTTTTCTTGCTTAGTGCTGCCCCATAATGTGTTAGATGAAGACCACATAATGAGCTGTAAAGAGAAAGGAATTATCTTGAGTATTTTGCTTGTTATGCATTCTTTTGTTTACTTAGATATTAAGAAACAACTATTATTAGAATAATTGGGAATGGAAACCATAGATTTTTTTTCATATATATAGTGCTCCACCATTTCTTTATTTCTATTATTATTTCAATATGAAGTATTATTCTTGGGATTCAAAAGGGTGAAATAAAAATATCACTTAATTACACTATGTTTTTTCATTTCTTTGATAAATAAATACTTTATCTTATATAAATATATATGTATGTTATTTACCTATATTATTCTTTTTTTATTCTGTATTTAGTATGGAAGTATAGGGTCCAAAAAAATTTTTGGTGTTTTTTTAGTATTTTCTTTTCAAATTTATTTTAATACATTTTGGACACCCAAAGGGATATATTTTTTAAATCAAAATTAAAATTGTAACAATTGCGAATAAACTTATTTACGTACACTACAATAAAAATCTAGTTATAATTTTTCATGTTCGGTGTATTATAATGTGATTTTTCATGTTTCAGGGATGATTTTATAAAGAAATTCATGACAAACAATCCTTACTTTGGAATGGCAGTGAAGAGGGTGAGTACAAGGATAAGAAGAAGAAATATATGTTGTTTGACAATAAATTTAGTGTTTTATTATATTTGTAATTTTTATTAGAGTAAATGATTCTTGGTTGAATGGTTAATTATTTACTTTGTAAATCTAGTTATATATTTTTTAAGGTCAAGACAATTATAATTTTGATATGTTTTATTTTAATCTATAAATTTTTAGATTAATTTGTATATAAATGTTTCATTTAAATCATAATTTTTAATTTAAAAATTAAAAATATAACTTTTAAGGGCACCCAAAGAGTCCTAAAAACCTTACTTAAAGGCACTCAACAAGATCTTTTAGGACTCGCGGACATTCTTTTAGGACTCGCAACGTGAGTCCTAAAATCCTTAGTTTTTAAGGATCTCAAATAGAGGACTCGCGCCCCGCGAGTCCTAAACACTTTTTAAGGACTCGCAATGCTAGTCCTATAAAGCCTTTTTTGTAGTAGCAATCATTTCAATTTCATTTTGAAAAAGAAAAAGATAACATAAGATGAATGACCAAGAAATCATTATATATAATATATTGTATCACTATTCTTACTATGCTACAAAACTGCTTAATGTAATATCAAGCTTCATCTTCCTCCATCTAGCATATACATTATAACTGTTTTTGCTAATCAAGAAAATTGCCTCATTCAATATTACTATTTTAAAATAAACAATTCTAAAAATACATAGAGAGTGAAACACATTCTAGCAAGTGAATATGCAGCGAATCTTATCACAAGCAAATATTATTTACAAGATAAGAAAAGAGCTCCAAGTTTGAGATACCAAAAATCACTGATTTTAATTTTTCCCTTAGACACATATATAATGCACTAAAGCTTTATTCAAATAGAGCAATATCAGCCCCCATAATCAAATTAAAACAAAATCAAATCAACCTAGTTAAGAAAATCTCGATACAACTCATCAATAAATTAATGGCCTAGATTGATTTTATCAACAAACTTTCAAGCATTAGTCTAAAATCTTCATCTTGGATTTAAAGAATTTATTTATTTTTGTAAATGTATATCTAGGTTAACAAGATAACCAGTGAAAAAATGGAGCACAAAGCGCACTGTACTAGCTTAGCTTTGGTTAAGGAAAAATATTGATCAAATAGCTTGAAATATATTGTCTTTATATATATATATATACATATATATATATAAACAGGAGACAAAGTAAGGTATACCTTATTCCTTGGTTGCCTGAAATACTTTATGTTTAAGGGCATGCTATTAATACTTGTTTCCACTTTACTACTTTCACTTTCTTTTGGATCTTTTGGAAGTCAACATTATAAACAAACTCTTTGCATTAGGAACCTCTATCTCTGCCAAAGCTTTTTATTTCTTCTACTGTAAAATAAAAATTAATTATCATTCACATTGTGTTACATTATAATATGAATGCCTAAATTCCACTTCTTATTAATATAAGAGCTTGAAATGTAATTAGGATAGTGTTAACACACACCAAAGTTATAAGAATAAAAACAAAACAAAAAATCAGAGCATCTAATATAGAAATAACAGAAGCAATAATAAGAATAAACCAAAGCCATAGTAACAATAGCCTACAACAAGAATAAGTCTGAGTGAACATAATACTAGTCTACTAACAAGAATAAGAGTATTAGACCCTTTAAAATACAATGCTCTATGCAGTTCACACAAACTCACATTCCTCTTTTGTGGAAGTAAATATATATTGCTAATTGTGATTTATTTTGACATATGAGTACGTGAGAGAGCTTAATAGGAACAAAGGTATAGAAAAAATTTGATCTATATATGCAAGACAAGAACCCAACATCAAAATCAAGTCTATACATATTAGTCAATGCATTGCATAAAATGGCAGGATAACAAAAAATAATACACGCTTGTCCACAAATATGATCTATTATCATATTGACATTTGCAAGCAAAAAAGCTTACCTTTAATAAGTATGATAATAAGAAAAATAGTTTCAAACATGCCAGGTGGGTGGCATTCTTCTAGCAGGTCCTAAATGTTTCTCTCATGCAAGGTTCAAGTAACAGTCAAGGCAACATTCTATTTGCCAACATATATAAGAATAGATTAAAATTCAAGTTTTTGTTAAATAACAAGTACCAATCAGAATATGAATAAAATAACCACGACAAAGACACTTACATCATATACTCTATGAGGGTTAACAAAGGCTCAGTGGTTTGACATTACATGTTCTTATACTCATCAATATTTGAGAGTGGATTTCTCTACAATCGTAGTTGTATGCAATGAGGATGGTGGTGCAAGCAATTACTAACACATAAGCATAAAGCTAACTATTTGTTTGCATATCAATTTCCGTTCTTTCTTAGTTCCATATATCCTTGTAAGAGTACAATTCATTTTTTTTTAAGTCGACACCTATAAAATAGGATTACTAATTTACTCCTTCATATATCCCTGAAGCACCCATACCATAAGCAATCCCATCTACATAATATCATATATAAAGAGAAAAATAAAATTATCACTGTAACAAAAACATAACAAGAAAGATTTTCTTTTATATAACTTACTATATTACTTGACATTACTCACAATGTAGTATGAAACTCTAGAAATGAAAGTAAAAGCACAAATAAGATCAAATCTTAACAAAATATAAATTTGAACATTAAAAATATTAGCCATTTAGTTCCAGAAAATTAACCAGGGTCACTTAATTTGATACTAGCGATAATTTACATATTTAAAAAGAATTATGTAGTTCTAAAGCTAACAACATTTCTCTGATATAAGGCATTATTCAAGAACAAAACAAAAGCTCGACCTATAGTAAATATAAAAGGGAAGAGCTTAGAGTCTACAACAAAAAAAAAACACTATGTAGCATCTATTAACAGACTTAGTTGGCCTCATAATTTTGAGATCAATTACTAAGGAAAATATGAAGATGCTTTAAAAATTTCCAATGAAACATGAACCACTTAAGTATTGAAAAATTGATTCTTTCAAAGAAAAAATTATATATATATATATATATGTGTGTGTGTGTTGAAATTTAAATACAAAATATAGTGTAGAGATTAATGAAAGAAGAAGATGGAGATTGTAGAGAATCTTTACAGTGGTACCTCTCAAACCCAATAAAAGATTTTTCTACTCTTCTCCGCCAGTATTTTCCAGATCTTGCTTTCTTTCAATTCTTTCTTCTTTGATATAAATATATATATATATATATCAATGCTCAAATGTAAAGAAATCACAAAATCAAGATATTTTGGCCAACAATCTACCAAGAGGATGCGGGAAGCCAGTGATAGGAGCCATAGTCATTATTATAAATTATTTTGGAGCCATGTCTATTTCATGGGTGACCCCGATTCTTTAAGAAAACAAATATCTAGGGTTTGAGTTCCTAAAAATGACACAATAAATTTAGAAATCATACTAAGAAAGCATGGGAAGAAGAATATATAAGAGGATACGAATGTGGTAGATAGATCATTCCAAAAAATGTTGCTAAACCTTCCACTGAAAGAAAACAAATAAAAAGAAAAACAAGGTAGAGATATGGGAAATGGGAGAAGCTTAAACCTAGGACTAGTAGCAATTGGATTTTTGGTCAAAGATCAAATGAAGATTGATTTAGGGCAGCAGATTAGAAGGAGAGAAAATTTGGGAAGAGAAAAGAATACAGAGAGGGAACAAGCAGAGAACACATGTGAATTGGAAAAAATTTTGTTTGAAAAGGGAAAACTGGGTTTAGAAAAATTACAAGATTATCGCTTAAAAATTTCAAGCCCGCTATTTATTTTAAGTCTTATTTTACTTTATCGCTTTTTACAATTCTTATTATAATACTTTTTCATTAGTCTTATAATGATGTGTTGTGGAATACCCATTTAGGTGTATTGTTACAATCAATCGTTAAATATAAGAATATTCTCTTAAATATAAGAACATTCCATTAAAGTTAATAGAATAAAATAAAAAATCATTAAAACAAAAAATTTCTGTTATTTATACATTTTTTACATAGAAAAAATATATATATTTCAATTTGAAAGAAATACAATAAAAATAAAAAAGTCAATTTCAATTTTTAATTAAAAGGTAATACACATGATGACATGATTTAAGTTTTGGATATTTAATTTACTCCGTGTTTTTTCCACAAGTGCTCAATAAGATTTGCTTGTAGTTGATAATGAGTTTGCCTATCACTAATTTGATGACATGTTTGAATAAACTCATATAGTTCAATTTTATACCCTCACATGACACATGTACATGTTTTCCTTTGATGAAATCATAGTTGAACTCGATCAAACCATCATATCATTAAGTATTTCTTCATCCCAATATTAGCTAGTCCACGCACAATCTCAAAACATGATTGAAGCACCAAATGCTCATTCTACATCTTTCCTTGGAGACTCTTTACATGAAACAAAATATTGATTTTTATATCTTTGGAGGAAATGAGAGTGTATTTACAAATGTTTTCCACGAGGCATATATCATTAACTATATAATATCCCATATTATATTCATGACCATTAAGTGAATACTTAATAAGAGGATACATCCTTTCGCATGATAATTAAATACAGTTGATCGATTAAGTACGTTGATGTTATTGGATATAAAGAATCACAGTTACTATAGAAATTACAACTCAAGGCAGTAAATACAAAACTATGAATCACATAAAATGACGAACACAATAACTAAAGTCACAAAACAAAATAAAACATGCAACCCAAAACTAAATCATGGATGAGATATAATATTTGTCCAAATTCTATATTCCAAGTCTTGAGAGATGCTTGGAGCTTCAACAATGGAGGAATGAAGATTGAGATACAACAAGTCATGAAATTCACACAAGTTAAGTACTTCTTGACGAATTTTTTGGAGAAAAATGATAATCTTAGAGAGCTAAAAAAAAAGTTAAAGAGAGAGAAAGAATTGAAAGGTAAGATCAATGCATTCAAACTCTTAAAACTCTTATTAATATTGGTAGCACCATAACTAGGCTTAACCAATAAGATTGAAGTATTTAAAACACATTTTTTGACCCTAGCAACATATCACCACTTTCAAGCAGCTCACAATTGTAAGCTACAGCTGATATGTCGCCACTCATAGGGTGACATGTCTCTATTTGTGTTGCTCTAAATGCTCGTTTTCTCGCCAAAATTACTCCAAAAATTTTCAAATGTTTTGGGAATTTTTAAATATATTATTGTATTAGACAAGAAAATCAATTTATGATTCTTACAATAAAAACTCATATTTTTATATTATTATTCCAATTGTCAGCAAGATGACATGACATATATTAATCACACAATTCAAGAGTTAAATGAAGACATTGTGATGATTTGGTCGAGACATTTTAATGGAGTCGTCAAACAAAGGACCTTATGAAATGATTGGTCGGCATATATAAGGCTGCTAAAATGATCAGGACATGAGCAATCAAGGATTTGGTCGGTCAAATAGCTTCATTCGGTAAATTAGTCTGGTAGGTCAACCTCTTTAATTTAATTTAAAGTATTCGAGCAACTTATTTCGAATATGTTAAGTTGACTTGTATTTTTATATCAATTAAATGATGCATTTTCATTAGAAAAAGGGCCTACAATTTTTAGGGGCCTGTTACTTAATTTGTAACGCCAGTGAGCCTAAAAATAAAGAGAAATTTATGTGATTCATGATTTTCACGTGTATACGTTGGCTCCTTATTTTTTTTTTTAAATATAAGGTACTACTATAAAAATTGCATAAGAAGTCAGTTAAAAACCGACCTATAAATGTTCATAAGTCAGTTTAGAACCGACCTCACATGTAATGACTTACTATGCAAATATGGTAGGTCGGTTGTACAACCGACTTATAGTGTACAACATGGCAGGTCAGTTGTACAACCGACCTATAGTGTACAACATGGTATGTCGGTTGTCCAACTGACCTATAGTGTACAACATAGTAGGTCAGTTGTACAACCGACCTATGGTGTACAACATGGTAGGTCGGTTGTCCAACAGACCTATGGTGTACAACAAGGTAGGTCAGTTGTTCAACCGACTAGTGGTATTCTTTTTTTTTTCTTCTTCATATTAACCTATATTTTTTCATATTAACTTATAGAACCCTCACACTATTGAAATTGAGCACCAAATAAAATAGAACCAATATCAAAATTACTAAACTCAAAAATAAAAAAAAATACACTTAACATCACCAATATATATATCAATAAATTTACAATCTTCAGATATGTGAAAAATCAAACTTAAATCTATACAATTTTACAATATTCAATATATATATAACACAAATATAGACACTCAATTCTATGCAAATTTACATATATAACTCTGTACGTCCTGAAATTCAGCACGAGTCTTTTAGACAGCTCGGATATAGCTGTCTAGCCCGATACTATAATAGATGACCCACAAGCTCACCTTTCCTCTGTAAAGATAGTGTGATTCCCCAGGTAAATAGAATAAGCTGATGAGTACAAAGTAATAGGCACGAGCTAGGAACACTTATGAAGCATGGCATCCGAGACGCGAGCTGATGCTACACTCAACTCGGGATACGCTAATGATCTGCCATGTCAATGGATCTTTATAAATCTGGATACGTTATGTAAACATGCGTGATCAGACACCACATGTCCGTTTATTCCTGAATTCCCAAACACATAATATAATCATGCATGATCAGACATCACATGTCCGATTATGCCAGACGACCCATGATCAGTTTCACCTAATGATTAGACCATACCTTAATATAAATTGTAATATTCATCATTAGTGTGAAATAGGTCACATGAGGAATGGGTATTCACGTGATGACCCCAACGCCTACCCAGGGATCGTTTTTCGATAAATACCAAGACCTTGGATAGGGGAGGGGTTGGTTTTTCTCTGTAAGGAAAATACTCTGTAAAAATATAGAGAGATAAACAGTAATAACATAGACTTGTGAACTCGTGGACGGGCGTTCTTGATATTTTATTTCTAGCATTTTTAAGTGTAATTTTTCTTATTACGGTTTATCATTAAGCACTAATCTATCCCAGCTATTTACATAATTCACTGTTGGCGAAAAACCACGTTAACAGTTTGGTGCTTTCATTGAGAGTTGTAGATTGGTGATGTTGTGAAAGATTCAGATAAAACTCATCATGGTGGTCACTTGCTCGAGACACGGTAATGAAACGGATCAGCATGGTGGGCAGGAGGCTCACCATACCGCTATTTCCAATGAAAAAACCCAGAGATTCAGAACCAGTCAGGAAAGCAACCAATGAGCCACGGCGACACTAGAAGTTCAGCGCCTCTACCACCGAATCCGAACCCGGATTACTTGACTGCAGTGGAGTTGGAAAACAGACAGTTGAGGAGCCATCTAGCCAAAGCAAACAAGTGAATCGAGGAGGTCTTTGCTAGGCTACCCCCTCTTCCAACCGATGTTAACATTGGAAAGAGGCAAGGTGGGACTCATAAGTCCCATCGGGATAGTCGCCCCAGGCCAAGTCGGTCGGTTAGAACCTCGACCCCGAGTTCTGCGCCTATGACGCAAGATCTCCAGGAAACCCCGTTTGATGACTTTCCCAGAGATCATCAGCGAATCAGCCGGTCGGTCAGAACCTCGACTCCGATTTCAGCTCCACCGTCAAATGCACCCGGAGGCGCCCATGACAACCCACGTAGAAGGTCAAGGGAAAACTCGCAAAGACGGCATGTCACAACCAACCTCCCTGTGCCGCGTTCAGATCGCCAAACACAAGGAGTCAGAAATGGTAGAGCAGAGCAACCGCAGGCTAATTTGGTCCGACTTGACGGGACTAGAATTTCCTCACCAATTAGACATCCCCCGTCACCAATAAGGCATTCAACACCACCTCGTTCCACTCGAAACGTTCCTACTTATGGGGACAGCAGGAGGAATCCTCCACCCGCTGCCCCTACTCATGCCTCGCGAGCACGCGAAAATATCCCAGATCCTCATCCTCGGTCGCAAGCTCTGAGTTTCTCTAATGGAAGTTATTGGACAGAGGGTCGTCGAAGTGGTAGGACTAGCGCAGATTTGAGAAATCAGCTGAGTTTGGCTTAGAGCCCTCAAGTTGATCCATAGACTGATCTACGAGATCGCCTGAATTCACAAAGGAGAAATCCAGCTCACGATGGAGTTAGTAGCACTCACCACGAGGGAAGTCCTTCCGAAGTACGTGATAACAGGAATGTCCCACCGAACCAAGCTCGAGCTTGGAGGGACAATAACTTGCCAAACGTGTACGACCAAGTGGGAGTTGTTGAACAGCCCCAGGGAACCAGGACCAAACCCTCGAGAGGTTAGCCCAATTAGAGGAGCTGATGAAAAGACTCCTATCAGAAAAGGAAAAAGACGAATATGACTCAGGGGATGAGCTCGAGCTTTTCGCCCCCAACATCGCAGCAACAGCATACCTACCGAGTTTCAGAATGCCCCATCTGTCAAAATTCGATGGAAATGGAGATCCATCTGACCACTTGGGAATGTTCAACCCCCTGATGATGGCCCACAATATTGGACCCGAGCTGAGGTGCCTGGTATTCTCCTCGACTCTGGTCGGACCGGCTAGACAATGGTTCAAGTAATACAAGAAACATTCTATCAGCTCGTGGAAAAGTTTCTCCGTTGATTTCAAGAGGGCATTCCGGGCTTCTCAGGCGGCTCGCATTAAGGCGGACTCCCTCGCAAATGTAAAGTAGTAGCCCAGAGAGCCTCTAAAGGCATATCTGAGTACGTTTGCCAATATTGTTGTGTAAGCTAGAGACGCGGACGAAAGTTCTAAGCTCATGGAGATGAGAACAGGAATCCTTGTTGGGGGCGACCTATGGAAGGAAATCCAAAGAAAGGGCATCAACACCATGGATGAGTTCCTGAACAGGGCTCCAAGGTGTATCAACTTGGAAGAGGCACGAGCTTCGGTCGCAGGAACCAGCCAAGTCCATGCCCAGCTCGTTGGAGCGGTAATGGACGTCACAGCTATGGCTCAAATCGTTACCCAGAATAACCAAGGGGGAGGTAGCAAGAGGAAGGGAAGTGGTGAGGGCGGTCTGAATGGTTCAAAGAAAAACAAGCCCATGGAGAAGTTCAGACTGATCTATGCAACTTATGCCGACCTCATGGATACTAGAGAGCGCATTTTCTTGGCGAATTCTGCCCGCCTTCCATGGAAAAAGCCGGAGCCTTTAATAAATCAAAGGGCGAAGAGAGACCCTTCAAAAAAAATTCGATTCCACAATGACATTGGTCACAACACCGATGATTGCAGACACTTGAAGGATGAGATTGAGACACTCATTAGGGTCAGACCTTTGGCTCAGTATGCCCAGAATCAAATCACTCCCAGTCAACTCGCTGGGCAAAACATTCAATCAGCTCCGGAGGCCCCCTCAAATCAGACCAGAGCTCAGGTGAATCAAGATACCCCTCCGCCGATAACAGGGGGAGAGATAACAACCATCTCCGGAGGTCCTCATCTGGCAGGCACGAGCAGAGGTGCCCAAAAGAGGTATATCAATGAGCTAAGGTCTCACAATGGAGTTGCGTTTATCCCGGAGCAACATTTATCTAAGAAACATCAATTGGAGAAACAACCAATCAGTTTTACTGAAGAAGATGCTAGTCATGTCCAATTCTCGCATAACGATCCTCTAGTCATAACCGTCCAGCTCGCCAATCAGAGAGTTAGAAGGACACTAGTGGATAACGAGAGTTCTGTGAACCTACTATTCAAGTCCACACTGGAGAAAATGGGATTGTCTGTGACCGAGCTGAAGGCAACCTCCATGATGCCATATGGAATTTTTGGCGAGGGATCGGCAACTATCGGAACGATCGAGTTAGTGATAACCTTGGGTGAGGGACCACGAAATGTTTCCAAGCTTTTCGAGTTTGTGGCGTCGATTGTCCGACCGTGTACAATGCAATCTTGGGTCGACCTACACTGATGGAATTCGAAGCCATAACATATGTCTACCACCTTGTGATCAAATTCCCATTCTCTACGGGAATATGTACTGTCCGAGGCGATTAGCTTGCTGCCAGGGAATGCTACAGCATTTCCATGAAGGGAAAATCACAGGAAGTAAGGACTGCTCCTGGAATGGAAGAACCTCAGAAAGCCAGTGGCACGGATATTGTCTCGAATGGTGATATCGATCCACGAGTAGGCGAAGATAGATCTAAACTCCAAGCCATCGAAGAGCTCAAAGAAGTAAACGTCGATCCCAGAGATACTTCAAAGGTCGTTAAGCTCGGGAAAAATCTCGGTGAGGAAAGGAAAGCGGTGCTGATAAAAATTTTACAAGAAAATCTAGATGTGTTCGCCTAGTCGCACGAAGACATGGTAGGGATAAGTTCGAGTGTGATCATGCATACCTTGAACTTGGATAAGAGCGTGCCTGCAAAATCCCAGAAACAGAGGCGTCTGGGTACAACCCGAGCTGAGGCCTTGGAAGAAGAAGTAGCTAAGTTATTCAAATGCGGGTTTATTCGCGAGGCTAAATACCCGATCTGGGTTACGAATCCTATCTTGGTCCCAAAGCTAAATGGAAAGTGGCGGACTTGCATCGACTTCTCCGACTTAAATAAAGATTGTCCCAAGGATTGTTTCCCATTACCAAGGATTGATCAGTTAGTGGATGCCACTGCAGGGCATGAGCTCATGTCCTTCATGGATGCATATTCTAGATATAACCAGATTGCGATGAACCCCGTGAACCAAGAACATACTATCTTTATGACTCCAATGAATGTTTACTGCTATAAAGTCATGCCCTTCGGTCTGAAGAACTTTGGGGCTACCTACAAACAATTGGTCAACAGAATGTTCGCCGATCAAATCGGGAAAAACATGGAAGTGTATGTTGATGATATGTTGGTCAAGTCTAAAACTGTCAATAACCATGTTCCTGATCTGAAGGAATGTTTTGAGATCTTAAGGAGGTATAACATGAGGTTAAATCCCCAGAAGTGTACTTTCGGAGAGGCATCCAGAAAATTTCTGGGATTCATAGTCAATACTAGAGGGATAGAGGTGAACCCTGAAAAAATCAGATCACTACTAGAAATTCCTTTGCCCAGATCGCGTAAAGATGTCCAAAGTCTGACTGGAAGAGTGGCAGCCCTTAATCAGTTCATTTCCAAGTCCACGAACAAGTGTTTGCCATTTTATAACTTGCTCCGGGGGAATAAAAAGTTTGAATGGACTGAGGAATGTGAGCAGGCATTTCTCGATCTAAAAACACATTTGGCCGAGCCACCAATATTGTCTAAACCAACGGCGGGGGAGCCCATTTTCCTTTATTTAGCTGTTACGAAAAATGCAGCCAGTGTCGTGCTAGTCCAGGAAAAGGACCGAGTCCAAAAACTGGTATATGATATAAGCAAAAGACTTCTCAGAGCTGAATCACGGTAACCCTTAATGGCAAAGATGGCATTCTGCCGGCCTCTAGGAAGCTTAGGCCATATTTCCAATCCCATTCAATTCAAGTCATGACCAATCAACCTTTTAGGCAGGTACTGCAGAAACCTGAGACATCGGACGTCTTTTGAAATGGGCAATCAAACTCAGTCAGTTCGAAATGTTCTGCATACCACGGACTACGATCAACAGCCAAACCCTGGCTGATTTCATGGCTGAATGCACTGGATTCAGGAGGAGCTTTTGAGACAGCTGGTGCAGGAATTGTGGAGAATCTTCATGGACGGTTCATCTAACGAAAAACGGGTTCGGAGTTGGGATTATTTTGATCTCTCCAGAAGGGCACCGGTTTCACTCCGCGCTACAGTTCGGGTTCGAGGCATCCAACAACGAAGTTGAATACGAAGCCTTATTGGTCGGGCTTAGAGTGGCGAATGAGTTAAAGGCCAAGGTCGTCCAGTGTTATAGCGATTCCCAGCTCGTGGTAAACCAAGTGTCTGGGGAATACCAAGCACGTGGGGCCAAAATGGCGGCTTACCTAGCCAAAGTGAAGAAGGAGCTATCAGAATTTGAATATGGCTTAGTCGAGCAGATCCCTCACGAACAGAACGCCGACGCTGATGCTTTGGCGAGACTCGCTACCTCCAAGGAAGCTGAGACTCTTAGCACAGTACCGGTGGAATTCTTAGAAAGCCCAAGCGTGGCAGAAAGAACGATGGAGGTTGAGATGATCGACACCAGTCCGACCTGGATGACTCCCATAATAGAGTATCTTACAACAAGGAAGTTGCCTGATGAGCGAAAATACACAAGGAGGATGCTCTACCAGGCTCCAAGGTATACAATCGTGGATGGGGTGTTGTATCGGCATGGCCATTCCTTGCCTCTTCTACGATGTGTTCTGCCGGAGGAGGCCAAAACTATTTTGCAGGAGGTGTATGAAGGCTTCTGTGGGAATCATGCTAGGGGGGAAAACTTGGCCTTAAAAATATTACGACATGGATAATATTGGCCCACTTTATCAAAGGATTCCATCTCCTATGTCCGAAAGTGTGACAAGTGACAGCAGTTCGCCACAGTCGCCCGAGCTCCACCAATCGAGCTGAAAATGATCTCATCCCCATGGCCATTCGCAGTATGTGGAATCGATTTAATTGGAGCTTTGCCCATGAGGAAAGGAGAAGTTCGCTATGCGGTGGTGGCCATTGATTATTTCACGAAGTGAGCAGAAGCCGAGCCCCTGGCGACAATTACCTCAAAAAGAGTCCTCGACTTTGTAATCAAGAGTATTGTTTGCCAAATCGGACTGCCCAAAAAGATTGTATCGGATAATGGGACTCAGTTCGATAGCGACCTCTTCACCGAGTTCTGTGAAAGGCACGGCATAATTAAAAGTTTATCTTCGGTTGCCTACCCGGAAGCCAATGGACAGGTTGAGGCTGTGAATAAGACCCTCCAAGCAAACCTTAAGAAGAGGTTAGATGAGGCCAAGGGAGTCTGGCCCGAGCAGCTCCCACATGTACTGTGGGCACCTCCCACCGAACTTCTACAAGGCATACCATGTTCTCTCTGACTTTCGGAAGTGAGGCCGTCCTTCCCGTCGAAACAAAGATAGCCACACACAGACTCCAGACCTTCAACCAGGAGCAGAATGATGAGTTGCTCAACGTGTCCCTCGACCTAATTTATGAAAAACGGGAGGATTCACAGCTTCAGCTCGCACATTACCAGCAAAAAATCACTCGTTATTTTCATTCAAAGGTCAGCAAGCGTATCTTTGGTTTAGGTGACCTGGTGCTCCGAAGGGTCTTTTTGGCAAGCAAGGACCCCAAAGATGGTTCTTTGGGTCCAAGCTGGGAAGGGCCCTATCAAATAGTGGAGGTCGTACATGAGGGAACTTTCAAATTGGCTCGGCTTAATGGAGAAACAGTCCCACGGACCTGGAATGTTATGCACCTAAAGAAGTATTATCAATGATCATACCACCCGTCTATGTAAGGCTTAGTTATAAAAGCCGTTTAATTTAAGAAATAAAAGAATCATTGTGTATTTCTTGTCTTTTAATATAGTTTCATCTATGTGTTAGTTAGGATGATAGCGTTTGTCCAAAGCAACCAAGAAAGTTCACTTTTTGATTACTTGGGGGGCATAAAACCCGAGAAGGATCAAAACTTGGAAGTTAGTAAAATTGATTAACCAGTATTTTTTCTAAAAAACACGTGTCAATAAACCTAACACAAACTAAGTTTTAATTAAATATCCTGGATACAACCAGGTCCAAAACTTGGAAGTTAGTAAAATTGATTAACCAGTGTTTTTTCTAAAAAACACGAGGTGTCAATAAACCTAACACAAACTAAGTTTTAATTAAATATCCTGGATACAACCAGGTCCAAAACTTGGAAGTTAGTAAAATTGATTAACCAGTGTTTTTTCTAAAAAAAAAACACGAGGTGTCAATAAACCTAACACAAACTAAGTTTTAATTAAATATTCTGGATACAACCAGGTCCAAAACTTGGAAGTTAGTAAAATTGATTAACCAGTGTTTTTTCTAAAAAAACACGAGGTGCCAATAAACCTAACATGAACTAAGATTTAATTAAATATCATGGATACAACCAGGTCCAAAACTTGGAAGTTAGTAAAATTCATTAACCAGTGTTTTTTCTAAAAAAACACGAGGTGTCAATAAACCTAACACGAACTAAGTTTTAATTAAAAATCCTGGATATGACCAGGTCCAAAACTTGGAAGTTAATAAAGTTGATTAACCATTGTTTTTTTCTAAAAAACACAAGGTGTCAATAAACCTAGCACAAACTAAGTTTTAATTAAAAACACTGGATACAACCAGGCCTGAAACTTAAAAGTTAGCAAAATTGAAGTTCCAATAGCTTCCTACCTAGCAAGAACTGAGTCTAGAACATTCCAAACCCTGGATATAACCGGGTCCAAGGCATGATACTTAACAGGTAGGGTATAAATCAACATTAATTTTGGTTATAACCAAAATTAAAATATCTATCCTGATATAAAAATCATTCCCTAAGATTTTGACTGTACAAGTCATAAAAAAAAATCAAGGAATAGATAAAAAAGTTGATATTGCAATTATAAATAAATTGTCTTGAGGAGAATAACCTCATGCCGAGCCAAGATGGCAAATGTTTACAAAAAGAAAAAATATATGAAGTAAACAAAGGCAAAAGAAAATTAAGCCCCTCTAGGGCGCTCTGAGGACGTCACTTCCTCGACCTCCTGCTCGCTAGCGGTGGAGGCTTCCCCAGTCTCGGATTGCTCTTGTTGAATATGAACCTTGAACTTCTCGAGGTAGGGGTCCCACACCTCGGAGGCCAAGAAGGAGAATTTTCCATCTTGATTGAAGGCCTAGCAGTGGTATAGCATACTCTCCATGGAGGTTAGAGAGGTCGCCTTCTCCTCTTTGCCAGCAGTCTCGGCCTCCAACTGTTTGGCTTTGGCCTCTGCGAGCTTAGCTTGAATGGCAACCTTTATAGCCTGCTTGCCCCATTGAGATGCTACAAGAGTAGATTTGGCATCCAGCTCGCCTTGTTGAGCAGTATGGGCGGCAGTCAAGGCCGTCTGAGCGGCCTGGAGTTCGACCCGAAGCTCGTCATTCCTGGCTCTGGCCCGAGCTATGCTATGGTACTGAGCCAAGACCACTTGCAAAAAGTAACGAAGCAGGTTAGACATGCTCTGGGATAAAATCAAAAGAGTATATTTGACTGAGGAAAGTTGACTTACTGTAAGGTTCATCCCCGGCATGGACTCCATAACATTCTCCGGGCTCCTCGCCTCGATCTCCCTCAAGTCCTTCGGATTGGCCTTGTAAAAATGCTCCACCTTATGGTTAGCCGTCTCGTTAAGAGTCCCCCAAAGGGTATTTAGGATCTTCTCTAGGTCCTGGGCATTGACCAGAATACGTACGGAGGCGGTGGGGACTATTGGCGCTGGGGGATCAACTTGTACCGCCTGATCCCGAGCAGAGGAGGGCAAAAATTGAGGAGGAGGCGGAGGCGGGCCTATTTTCTCCTGAGCAGTAGCGGCTATAGCTGTCTTCCCCTTAGCCGGGGATTTGGAGGTCGTCCCCGCCGCAGGTGGCACCTTCTTAGTTGTAAACTGGGGCTTCTTTACTAGTGACCCTGAGCTGGACTTTCCCTCCTGGAAAATCGCACAGATGTCAAGAACCCCTTGTTGTGCCATCTCCTTGCCTAAAAAAGAGTGAGAAAGAACGTTAATATACAGACAAAGTCATCAGTTTACACAAAATGTATATAAGGTATAGAAAAAAGTCCTACCCTCCGAGCTAGAGGAGGAGTTTATTGCCACGACCTCCAGCCTCGAAACCGCTACGGGAGAGGGAGAGCCTAAGTCTATAATTTCTTGGATTAGGGGAGGTTTAGGCTCAGGTTCTATCTCGGGGCTGGAATCCTCTATCTATTGCCTAAGTCTAGGGGCAAGGATACCTTGGCGTAGGGAGGCCCACGACCTAAGGTTGGCTCCATACTCTTTAAAAAAGACCGACCTAAAGGATAGGGTGTTATCCACGACTACGGTCCCCCTAGAATGGCCCATGTCGTGACGTAACACTAAGTGATCCACACACTGGAGCAAGGTTATGTTACGGTCAAGGTCATTAGGGTGACGGTGTACGAGCTGGTTTAGTTTAAACCTAACTATCCTAAGGTCAACGACATCCCTATCTAAGTCCCTAAAGGGGTACAGGTTACCTTGGGCGGAGGGGCCGGCTGCTGCCCCCGATGAAGCTCGCTCTACATCAGGGTTCTGAACAGCCTCGGAAGCTCGCCTTTTCCGAACGAGGGGCACCTCATCTTCTTTTTCCTCTTCGCCTTCGCCGGCTTCAACACCCCTTTCGGGGATAGGTGCTAGCTCACGGACAACTGGGGGGTTAGCCGGAGTTCTTCTCAAGGCCAGAATCTGGCCTTCGATAATTAGCTTACATGCCAACATCGTGTCATTAGACACAAGCTGGTGGTAATCCTTCTCGCCAGGTGAGAGCCTCGAGAGAGTATCGTATTGACTTGGCCGTCCTCGCAAAAATGGTTGCACGAAGGTACTACTCAGTTAATATACACGCGAAAAGACTCTAGATACGCTAAGAAAGGAAAGAAGACTTACGAGGACGGTTGAAGTAGCGATGTTCGCAGTTGCGAAATCCATTTGACATAAAGAATTGATCTTTATAGTCCTTTGGATGGCTAGGCACCTCGATGACTACGAGCGAGTTTGGGAATCGGGTCAAGTAGTAAAACCCGTCACCTCGCCCTCGTTGATCCAGGCTGGCCTTAAGGCATAAGAAGTAGAGAATGTCTGCGGGGGTGGGGAACTCCCACTCATACTTCAAGAAAAGGTACTTTAGCCCCGCCAGTAGTCGATACGAGTTTGGGGGGAGCTGAAACGGTGCCAACTTCACATAGTTGAGGAAGTAGATAAAGTATTGATAGAGGGGAAGGAAGGCCCCTGCCTTTAGGTGCTCATCACTCCAGGGCGCAAAGTGGTCCTGAAGTGGTGCGCAGCTCTGTTCCCCTTCAAACAGAGGTCGAGAAATTAGGATGCCAGTCCCGACCTCGATGTTGTGGGACATCATAATCTTGTTGACCCTTCCTTGGGTCATCATCTTGGAGGCTATCCTCTCTGCCTCGAAGAAGGCATCAGATCCAACCACGACCTCCTCCTCCACCACGGGGCTAAACTGGGGGATAGGGGATTCAGAGGCGACCTCTTTTCCCTTATTGGCTCGTTGAGATGAGGAGCAAGCTACGTTCTTCTTGGACGCGCCTTTCTTGGGTGCCATTAGCTCGCCTATCGAACAAGAATGATGGAACTCTTAGTAGGCGACCTAGAATTTTTACAAAGGCAAGAAATAACAAAGAAAGGCTGAGGAACCGAGGATTTTCTCTCGTTTTCCTCTCTTCCATGGCGAAGAGGAAGAAATCAACAAGGAAGCCTGTTACGCGAGCAGTTTCTGAGAGCCTGCCTTTAATCCAAGAAGAAGATGTGGTGGATGGAGTTGTTGATGAGGCATCGTTGAAGGATGATCATGAAATGTAGACTGATTTACCATCTGTTGGTGAAAAATTGAAAGAGACGGAGGCTGCTCCCAGTACAATCGGAGCCAATGCGAATACGAGAGTTTCACCTCCTAGATGGGTGGATGCCATGGATGCCGATGACTTCCAAGCTTCAGCCCAGAGCCATTGGAAGAACTTCAACTCGGGTAACCTCTTATTTTCTGACCAAAAACTTGAGTATACTGAACCATTGGTTAAGGATGGCAAGAAAATTGCTCAAATGGATGTAGAGGAAGTCATTAACCAGTCGGCTAACTGGAGCTCTGCTGTTATTTGTATGGTGCTTGGAGCAAATCCACCCTTGGCTGTGTTTGAAGGGTTTATCAAAAGAGTTTGGGGTCATTTAGGGATCGTGCAGATAGCAAGGATGACAATGGGTCTGACTATGATTAAATTTAATGATGAAGCCACAAGGGATCAGGTTTTGGAAACAGGAATTTTACACTTTGATAGGAAACCAGTGATTATCCGACCCTGGTCTCCTGATTTGAGTGCTTTTCGATTGATTCGGTCAGTTCCCCTTTGGATCCGTCTACAAGATCTTGGTCTCCAATATTGGGGCAGAAAATGCCTTAGTGCTCTTGTTAGTACTCTAGGTAAGCCAATTATGGTGGACAAGTTTACTAGAGATAGATCCAGAGTTAAGTTTGCTAGAGTTATGGTGGAGATGGAAATCAATGATAACCCACCTAGGACAATTCAGTTTTTGAACGAGCATGGTCAGTTAGTTGAACAAGGGGTTGAATATGGATGGTTACCAGTGAAATGCAAAGTTTGTGCTGGGTATGGCCATTCAATGGCTGAGTGCCGTAAGGAGCAGAAAATTCAGGGGAAAGACTCTCTTTCACTGGGCTCTGAACCGAAAGGGAGAGACAAGGGTAAGGAGGCTACTGATATGTCTGATGTGGCTGGGGAAGTTACGGAAAAGGAAGGTGTTGAGGCTCCTACTGGGATATCTTATGTCATAAAGAGTTCAACTAATGCAGACATAGCTAGTGATCAAACCCAAAAAACAGTTGAGGTCTCGGCAGATGAGAAAGGTCAGAGGGGACCTCAAGCAGGCTGGAAATCTCCTAAGAAGATGGTTTTTAAGAAGGGGAGAGTAGATAGAAGACAGCAGAGGGAAAACATGGACTCAACTGATTTGAAGAGGTCTCAATCTAACTCTTTTGTGGTTCTACAAGATCAGGTTGAGAGAGGGAAAGGAGGTTTCAGTGATCTGTGCTCATCTCATGGACAATTGTAATGTTATGAGCTGGAACTTAAGGGGTTTGAATGGTCCGAAAAAGCAGATTGAAGTTTTGAATATGTGTAGTAAGAATAAAATTGGATTGGGAGCCCTTTTGGAAACTAAAATGAGGGCGTCAAAAATAACTTTGATGATGAGTACCAGGTTTATGAATTGGGATTACTATTCTAGTTTAGTTATAGAAAAAAAGGATCTTAATAATTTGGAGGAAGGCCTTTGTTAAGGTTACAGTGATTGCGGAAGACAGTCAGTTTGTTCACTGTCCAGTCCGAATGGCTGGGTTGAAATTTCCTTTCTATGTTTCGTTTATCTATGGTCGCAACACAGTGGAGGAAAGGAAGAACCTATGGCACAAATTACCTCTATGTACAGCTCATGGTTGGATAGTATTAGGAGACTTTAATGCAGTGTTTAAGGCTAATGAAAGGAACGGTGGAAAGCCTATTTCCAAGGCTGAGATTGTGGACTCTACTCAATGGTTTAATAATTCTTAGCTTGAGGTGCTCAAACATACAAGTTCTTTTTTTTACATGGACGAACAATCAAGAAGGCCAGGCTCGAATTTATTCGAAAATTGATCATGCTTTTGCTAATGAGAAATGGCAGGACCTTTTTCCTACTGCCATAGCAATATTCAAATGGGAAGCAATTTCGGACCACTGTTCTTGCACGATCTCTATTCAGTCTAAGGAGTTTCTAGGGGTCAAACTCTTTAGATTCTATAATTTCTGGGCTGACCACAGTAGGTTCAAATCAGTGGTTATTGATAGTTGGAGCAAATTTTCTCAAGGGTCTGGCTTAAAAGCTCTGTATTATAAACTGTTAAGGCTGAAACATCAGTTGAAACAGTTTAATAAAGATCAAATAGGAGATATTGGCTCTCAATTTCAAAAGGCTAAATCTGACTTTCAAGAGGCTCGTCTTCTTGCTCAGTGCTTTCCTGGTGATATAGCTCTTCAGAATGCTGTTCAATCAGCTACTGAATTATTTGGCAGAAAAGATCAGATGTATCATAGTTTTCTGATGCAGAGGAGTAAGATAGATTGGCTTAGGAAGGGAGACTCTAATACAGCTTATTTTCATGCCTACTTGAAGAAAAGAAGAGCTGAAAACATAATAGCTTCGTTTATTAATGAACAAGGCAATTTGGTGGATAATTTTTCAGAGGTGGTTTCTCATTTTTTGAACCATTTCAGGAGTATAATGGGAAGTCCTAGTTCAGCTAAGCAAAAGATTGATACTCGTTGTATAGCCCTGGGTCCCAAACTGAATATTGACCAGCAACTCTCATTGTTAAAGCCATTCTCTCATCAGGAAATTCGTACAGCTATATTTAGCATTCCTTGCATAAAATCCCCTGGTCCGGATGGTTTTGGATCAGGATTTAATGTGGCAGGAGGTTGGGAGTGAAGTTTGTCTAGCTATAAATCAGTTTTTTGCTACAGGGAAAATTCCTGAAGGTTTCCTAGACACCACGTTATCACTGGTCCCTAAATGTGAGAATCCTTCAAAAGCTAGTGACTATAGACCGATTGCCTGCTGCTCCACCATTTATAAGTGTATTTCCAAGCTAATTTGTTCTCGATTAGCTAAGGTTCTTCCTGTTTTAGTTCAAGCTAATCAGGGTGCATTTGTCAAAGGTAGATCAATAGCTCACAATATAATGATTTTTCGGGACCTTATCAAGAATTATGGGAGGTCAGCTGCCTCCCCAAGGTGTGCTATTAAAATAGATATTAGCAAAGCTTATGACACTATTGACTGGTGGTTTGTTGGTGATCTTTTATCTGAGTTATGCTTCCCTGAGAAATATATAAAATGGATTATGATTTGCCTAACTAATACTTCCTACTTATTGCTCATGAATGGAAGGGTTCAAGGAAAATTTAAGGGTGAAAAGGGGCTTAGGCAAGGGGATCCTTTGTCCCCCCTTTTATTTGTTTTAATCATGGAATACTTAACTCGGAGGCTCTAAATGGCTGCTTGTGTCTCTTCATTTAGACACCACCCAATGTGTAAAAGCTTGAATCTTATTAACCTTTGTTTTGCAGATGATTTACTTCTGTTTTGCAAAGGCACTTTAGCTTCGGTCCAAGTGCTGAAGAAAGCTCTTGAGGAGTTCAGTTCTGTGTCTGGGTTGGTAATCAATACTAGCAAGTCTCATGTTTATTTTGGAGGGATTCCAGCTGATCAAAGGCAGAAGCTGGCCACTGAATTACAACTGACTGAAGGCTCGTTTCCCCTTAAATATCTTGGGGTGCCAATGAGACCCACAAAATGGAAGCATGAAGATTGTGACATCATAGACCAAAAGTTTAGAGTGCGAATTCATAGCTGGGCTAGTAGGTACCTATCTTTCGCTGGTAGAATTCAGCTTATTCACTCAGTCCTATTTGGTCTTAGGAATTATTGGATGGGAATATTCATTCTTCCGCAGAGCATAATCAAGGAGATCGAAAAGTTATGCCGTAGCTTTCTTTGGGGAGTTAATGGGAATAGAAATAAAATTCACTTAGCTTCTTGGAATAAAGTTTGTCTCCCTAAAGCCTATGGTGGTCTTGGTTTTAGGAATGGTTTAGCTTGGAACAAGGAAATTTTAGCCAAGTACATATGGGCGATAACTGAGAAACCGGACTTGCTGTGGGTTAAATGGATTAATGCAATTTATTTAAAAGGGGCAACTTTCTGGTCTTATCAGGTTCCTCAAGACACAAGTTGGTACTGGAAGAAGCTTTGTAAACTCAGGGAAGTCTACACTTATAGAGAGATAATAGCAGCTGGTCATGCTGGGAAATTCCAATCGGCTCAGCTGTATAACAGCTCCCTATGTCAGCAACAGGTTGGTTATCACAGAGCAGTCTAGTGTAGCTATCTTTACCTAAGCATCGATTTGTGTTGTGGCAAATAGTCAATTCTTATCTCTTAACTTGTGACAATCTGGTTAGGTTCACAGTGAGGATTGAATCTCAGTTGTGTCCTGTTTGTGGAGTGGTTAATGAGTCCCATGGTCACTTTTTTTTTTATTGCTATCTGTCAAGGCAAGTTCTCAAATTCATCTTTAGTTGGCTGGGGTTTCAAGCTTGGCCAATGGACTTTTCTAGCTGGCTGGTTTGGTTAGCCAACAGGCGGTCTGGGGTGATAGCTGATATCTGTTTCTCATTGCTAGCAGCTGTGGTGTATGGAGTTTGGAAGAATAGAAATCGGTGTGTCTTTGACAACTGTTCTTGGACAGCTTCCAGTATATCTTCTGATATAATAGACTGTATGAAGTATAGGTTTTTTACTGTTAAAAATAGGAATCTCTCTGGCCTGGAGCAGAGGTTCTTAGATAGATTACTCATGTAATTTTTTAGCTGTCTTTTTGTTAGTTTTGTGTGTTGGGTGTCCCGTCTAGGGCTGGTTGTAGTGTAATCTGGTTTGTACTGTGTTTTGCTGGTAGATTAATGAAGTAATATTCTTCTTGATAAAAAAAAAAAAAAAAGAAAGACTGAGGCAATCTCAGCCCGCGGTGTGCTTCCACGCGCTACCTATGCTATGCGCCTAGGTTTCCCAACAGACCCCTGATGTTTAGGGATCCATGTGTCAGAAAATCAGGCCACTACCCTCCTTGGGGAGCGGTTTAGAGCAAAACCACCCAAGAATCGTAACCCCTAAGCAACCTAGTTTCGAACCCTAAAAACTCTTCATCTTCTATATCCTGAACGGATATTTCCTAAAATATGTCGTAAATTATCCTGAAATTACCCAGTTTTATGGATACCACAATTCTAGAGGTATTTTTAAGACCTACTCAGTAAAAGCTAAATCGAAGCCTATGTGCCAAAAACATTTGGGAAATATCTAATATGGACTACGGAGGAGTGCGGATAGGCATGGTATATATATATATATAAAAGAGGAAGAAAACCCAGAAACCAAAAAGAAAAATTTTAAGCAAAACTGAAAGACTTACAGTATGTTCTTTAGGTGAGAGAAGTAAACTTTGCAGGGGAGAGTTCCTAGAAGACTCCTGAGCGATTGGGTTTCTGAAGTTTCTTTTTGCCACAGATGGTTTTCAGTTTCCTCCGAGAAAAAAGAAGGATTGAAAGTGCAGAAGAGAGAAGATGTGGAAATATTTCGAATGAAAGGTGGTGAATCCTAGAAATTTCCAGCATTATTTATACGTAAAAGGCATAAAGCGACGTGGACTGTCCGATCAAACTGGGGAAAGTGTAACGCCCTGGCTACCCCAGAACAGTTACGGAGAACGGTGAACCAGAAATTTGACCCGCTACCCGAGTCCTTTGGCTAAAAACGTGATCTAAGTGTCATTAACAGGTTAAGGTGTAAAACCAGTAAAAAGGAAAGGGCACTTTTCATTAAGTAAATAAACTGCTCATGAGCCTTTTAAAATGTTTACAAGTAGTTTGTGTGACAAAAGAGATGCTACAGTTTCAAATTTACAGTCCCCGCCGACCTAAGCGGCAAAAATAGGGTAAACCCCTAGTCCCTCTGAGAACTCCTTGACCGTGGCGGTCAAGCGGCCCTGTATGTACATCACATCGCCCAAGCTCTCCACTCAGGGTTGGCCAAGTTTTTCCTTCCCTTTACCTGCACCACATTGCACCCATGAGCCGAGGCCCAGCAAGAAAACATAATAAAACATGATATAATATCAACAATGATCATAATAACCACTCAGGACTATCAGTCCAACAAATAGGTGACAATAGCCAAAAGTCACGATAATGAGCATCGCTCCTTCTAGCCGTGTGACGTTAGGGCCACCAGGGCTTAACTGAATAGTGATTCATTTATAAATTCGTTTAGGACAGGTGCAAGGTGATTAGTCACCAACATAACCTTCCTCACGACTCTGGAGTCGAAACTATGGACAACGTCCCTTAGCCATGTGACAAACAGTCACCGGGGTCATATACCTTGGCTATATGCATCTGGTTGTAAGCCAGGCAAGCACTTATAAGTTTCTCAACCCTAGGGTCGGTCTGGCATTAATGCTATAGAGCCATTCAATGCATAATTCTCGACTTTAGAGTCGGTCCCTGACTAGTCAGTGTCTTAAGCAGATAATCAGCGTTCAATAGCATTTAATATGCAATCCATGTCCACATATATCAACCAGCATGCCTCAAATATCAAACCACGCATGCCATATATCTATACAGGGTGCAACTGTATTCATACACTGTTTTCTTACCTCTGGTTCGAGTGAGGATTATAATATGAACGACCCCTGAGAACGATTAACCTTTAAAAACCTTGACGGTCACCTGGTCATAACCAAATTATAGAATCCATTAATAAAAATGATAACTGAGGGTTCCCAAACCAAATCCCAGCCCCCGAGACCTCAAATACTACCCAACCGGGTGCTAGGTCCAACCCCGAGGCCTATGGTTTGAATCCCTAAGCTAAAAACCTTATTTTAGCAAAATTGGCTCTAAGGGTCACGGCCCCCTCTGCTGCACCGCGGCGCGCCCCCCTGACAGAGAAGCTCCCCATCTGCCAGGCGCCAAGGGCCGCGGCGCTCCCCTGCTGCGCCGCGGCGCTCAGCCCAGAATGGCTAAGTCGGCCACACGAACCAGTTTTCTCCCTGTGCGTTTTTCCTCTCAAACCAGTCCCTCAAACCATCTTAAAACCTCTTACAAACATATAATTGAACCCCCAAACAACACCCTTAGCTTACTCACATCAAACCCCAATCAAACTAACACTAAAAACCCCTTTTGATTCACACTTTCCACATCAAAACTCATGACTTAAAAGCTAAAACGAAAACAGAGCATATGTAAAAACCAGTGGCTAAAAGCTTACCTTAAGCTCAGGTTATGGTGCTCTTCAACAATGGAACACTCTCCCAAGGTATCAAGGCTTAGCTTCCAAGCTCAAATCCTCAACAAGCTCACAAAATCTCACAAGGAAGATGAAGGAGAAGAAGGTACGGGAAGAGAAGGGAATTACCTCTGTTTTACTCTGTTAATCTACATCCTTCCAAGCTTAACATATATCCAAGCCAAAAGACTAAAATACCCCTAGGTCTTTTATAGCCTCTAAAGCCACTTCAAGGGTAATTTTGGCACATTTCACTTATCCCGTTAATCATAATTAACGCTTCACAATTCCCGCTAATCTCAATATCCTCAAACACCAATAATTCATATCCCGTTACCCTAAAATCCCCGGTAATGCTATAACCTTTAATATCACCCCGAGACTCACCCCGAGCCCCGAGCTCAGACCTGTTATGACCAAACCGTTAATCATGTTTAAAGATCGTCTCACGTCGAAATACTCGAACCAACCCACATTATAATGTGGTCTCACAATATATCATTAACATACACACAAATATTCAAGTATACCCTCAACGGGCCAAATTACCATAATACCCCTGTAAACAAATGTGGACTCACATGCATACATTTAACATCATATTATAATATAATTCTCATAAATATGCATAAACACATTTAATGGTATAATTAAACAGTTATGGCCCTCCCGGCCTACTAATCCAGCCATTAACCATAATAGGGAATCTGGGGCATTATAGAAAGATCCAAGGATGGTGTTTCGAAAGATGAAATGGCGACAAAAAGGTGGCCAGGCCATTAATGCAAACCTCAAAACCCGAAAAGACGCCAATCGCGGCGTACCACGTGTCCAGTACTCAAGTAATCGACAAACATGGATAATAGCAACAGAAGTTTAAAATTCCCCACTAGGTAAGTCAGAAAATGACGTCATAGAACACGAGCAGGCACTTGGGGGGCAAATGTACGTCCTAAAATTTAGCACAAGTCTTTTAGACAGCTCGGATACAACTGTCTAGCCCGGTACTATAATAGAAGACCCACAAGCTCACCATTCCTCTGTAAAGACAGTGCGATTCCCCAGGTAAATAACATGAGCTAATGAGTACAAAGTAATAGGCACGAGCTAGGAACACTTATGAAGCATGGCATTCGAGACGCGAGCTGATGCTACGCTTAGCTCGGGATACGCTAATGATCTGCCATGTCCATGGATCTTTATAAATCTGGATACGTTATGTAAACGTGCGTGATCAGATATCACATGTCCGTTTATCCCTGAATTCCTGGACACATAATATAATCGTGCATGATCAGACATCACATGTCCGATTATGCTAGACGACCCATGATCAGTTTCACCTAATGATTAGACCATACCTTAATATAAATTATAATATTCATCATTAGTGTGAAACAGGTCACATGAGGAATGGGTATTCACGTGATGACCCCAACGCCTACCCAGGGATCGTTTTTCGATAAATACCAAGACATTGGATAGGGAGAGGGGTTGGTTTTTCTCTGTAAGGAAAATACTCTATAAAAATATAGAGAGATATACAGTAATAACATAGACTTGTGGACTAGGGGGATTTTAACCTCCGAACCATGTAAAAAGGAACGCATGTTCTTGATATTTCATTTCTAGCATTTTTAAGTGTCATTTTTCTTATTATGGTTTATCATTACGCATTAATCTATCCCAGCTATTTACATAATTGACTGTTGGCGAAAAACCGCGTCAACAAACTCATAGTACAAATACCAACTCCAACCATAAGAAGCAGAGCAACGGACTTCATGACCACCACAGGCACTCCGATAGGTGCCAACATCATTCTTTGTTGTGCCATTGATAGCTCCCATTCCTAAGAAGCTAGAAGAATTCATGATCAATATACAAAGGAGTAATCTTATCACTTAAAATTCATAATAGATTTTAAAAAAATTAGATTGAATGCAAAAAATGAGTTTCATGCAAAAAAATTGAAAAATTTCTGTTGTAGCATCTTAAAATCATTGAAATACACTTGTTAGAGCAAACACACTACTAAAAACAAAAAAATCTAAAAAAAAAATATGGCAAGTTTTCATGTTTCAGCATAATAAACTTAAAAAAAATCAAATTGAATGCCAAATATGAGTTTCATGCAAAGTTTTTGAAATATGTCTGTTGTGGCATCTTAATACCATTTATATACACTTGATAAAGCAACACAAACCACTCAAAAATCAAAAGAATGTGGCAAGCTTTCTTGAATTTCAGTATAACTAAAAAAATTCAGATTGTATGCCAAAAATGAGTTTCATGCATATATATAAATACACATGTTAGAGAAAAAAAACCATTGGAAATTAAGAAATTAAAAAAATGGCAAGTTTTTGGACTTGCTGCAGCAAGGGATCCGAAAAAAAAATTAAAACAATAAAAGCTCAATAGTAATAACAAAAAAATTAAGAATAATTTTAAGATAACTGGCGTGCGTAGAATCCTCTCTTCTCTCCCGCGATGAAGGAGAAGAAGGTTACTTGAAAGTCTACATCTAGATCTCGGAATGAGGAGTCCCCTTCATCCACGAACGTGACTGAATCTCAAACGAAGGATCAAGTGCAGAGTATGCCTTCAGAGGTAGATTTGCTAATGCAATTGTCTGAAGGAAAGGATCTGAGGAAGAACCCATTATCGGAGAAGAATTTGAGCCCTGTATGTGGTGGTGGTCAGATTAGCCTAGAGGAAGAAGTGATGGAAACGAAATGGGCTGAGGATTCTGAGAAGGACGATTTTCAAGCTTTAGCTCAATCTCATTGGGCAAAACTTAAGGATAAGCATCTGATTAGTGCGTCGGCCAAGCTTCATTATGAGGAGCCAATACTGAAAAATGGGAAGAGAGTTGCTCAAATTGATATGGCAGAGGTTGCAGAACAGACTCAAAATTGGAGTTCTGCCGTGATATGTATGGTGATGGGAGTCAATCCCCCATTTGCTGTTTTTGAAGGCTTTGCAAAACGTATCTGGGGACACCTTGGAATTGAACGAGTTGTGAGGATGAATATGGGACTCACCATTGTCAAATTCAATGATGAGGCTACTCGAGATTTTTTTCTGGAAACTGGCATTGTGCAGTTTGACAAGAAACCAGTTATTGTGCGACCTTGGACTCAAGATCTCGACACAATAAGGTTAGTTCGTTCTGTACCTCTTTGGATCAGATTGCCTAATCTAGGTCTTCAATATTGGGGCCAAAAATGCCTCAGTGCCTTGGTTAGTACTATAGGGAAACCCATTATGGTGGATAAGTTTACTAAGGAAAGATCTATGATTAGATATGCTAGAGTTCTGGTTGAAATGGAGATAACAGATGACCCTCCGTTTGTCATTTATTTTGTGAATGAGAGAGGCCAAGTTCAAAAACAGTTTGTTGAGTAGGAATGGCTCCCCATCAAATGCAACAATTGCAAAGGATTTGGCCATAATATGGTTGAATCCAAGAAAAATGGCCCTAAGAGTTGGGTAAAGAAGAGTATGACTGAACAGGAACCTGCTGGAATCAATGTTGTTCCTAAGATTGCAGCTACTGATGCAATTTCAGGAATTTTAACTGGCGATCCCGTGGCTATTAAGGAAGTGGAAGAGAAACATGATGAGGCAGGGATAGATGTTCGAAGGGTAGCTAAGGAAAAGGGAAATTCACAAGATCATCCCTTAACACCAGATCAGGACAATAAAGAGAATTGGGAAATTCCTAAGAGAGTTGGGACCTCAAAAGGGAGAGGGAAGTTAGTGAGGACGGATATAGAAAAAAAACAGAATGCTTTCAAGGTTCTTCAGGAATAGGGGAAAGGACAAAAAATTGGGAACTTAAATGACTCAAAGCTTGATGGACTGCTCCAATATACTTAGTTGGAATGTAAGGGGTATGAATAAAAGGGAAAAGCAATTTGCTATTCTGAATCTCTTAAAGATCAATAAACTGGGAATTGGAGCTTTATTAGAGAATAAAATGAAGAAGGATAAAGTTGATGATATGATGGCTAAATTGTTCCTTGGCTGGGATTACTACAGTAGTAATGTCACAGAAGGCAGAATTTTAGTTCTTTGGCAGAAGTCGTTTATAAAAGTTCAGATCCTGTTGGAACAACAACAATTTGTTCACTGTTTAGTTAAACTTACAGGCATGCAGATAGATATTTTGGTCACTTTTGTATATGGTCATAACACTATGGATGAGAGATTGGAGATGTGGAGGGGTCTTTCTTTTATTCATGTTCTGAACAAGCCTTGGTTGATTGTGGGAGATTTCAATGCTGTGTTTAATTTTGATGACAGAGCGGGAGGGAGGACAATAAGTGCTACTGAGATTCTTGACTCTAATGCTTGGCTTGCCCATACTCAGTTGGCTTCTCTCAAGAGTATTGGTTCTAATTTCACCTGGTCCAATAAGCAGGATGGCGGGGATAGGGTTTACTCAAAAATTGATCATGTGTTTATTAATGAAGATTGGATAGATGCATTTCCTAACTCTATTGCTGAATTCCAATGGGATGTCCATTTGGACCACTGTTATTGTCTCATCAAAACTCTCAAACTTGGTAATCTGGGCTAAAAGCCATTTCGGTTTTTTAATTTTTGGATTTCTCGCTGAGGGTTTAAAGAGGTAGTTACAGATAGCTGGAATAAACCTATGGCAGTGAGGGGTTTACTGGGTGTGACTAAAAAGCTGCTTCGGCTAAAGCATATTTTGAAAGCTTTTAATAGGGAGGAAATTAGAGATGTTGAGAAGGGATATCATCAAGCAAAAGGTGACTATCAACTGGCACTCACTAGAGCTCAAGCTTCACCAACATATATTGCTTCTCAGGAGGCTGAAAAAATAGCAGCAGTTCGATATCAAGATCACTCTGCTAGGTACAGAATTTTTTTGATTCAACGCAGCAAAGTTACTTGGCTGCAGAAGGGTGATGATAATAATTCGTACTTTCATGCGTGCATTAAAAAAAAGAAGGGAGGAGAACTGTATTGTTTCCTTTCTGAATGAGTAGGGGGTCATAATTAATGATTACAACGAAGTGGTTCATCACTTCCTGGACCATTTCAGAGGTTATATGGGAAGCACCAGTTCAGCTAATAGTACTTTTGATTCTCAGTGTATAGAGCTGGGTCCTTGTCTGGATATTGAGATGCAGCTAAGTTTGATTAGGGATTTTAGGAAATCTGATGTCAAGAAGGTTTTATTTAACATTTCGGGCACTAAAAGTCCAGGGCTGGATGGATATGGTTCTGAGTTTTACAAGGCAATGTGGAAGAATATAGGTGATGACATATCAGAGGCTATCCTTGAGTTCTTTCATTCTGGGAAGATCCCTGCAGAGCTTAATGAAACAGTTCTTGCTCTGGTCCCTAAAACTGATATGCCTAGCAGGGCGGTTGACTATAGACCCATAGCGTGCTGCAACACTTTATATAAGTGCATTTAAAAAATGATATGTAGTAGGCTCTCGGAAGTTTTACCAAATATGATTAGTCAAAATCAAGGTGCCTTTGTTAAAGGGAGATCTCTAGCTCATAATATTCTAATTTTTCAAGATTTGATCAAGAATTACAATAGAAGAAATACTTCCCCGAGGTGTGCTTTGAAGATAGACCTAAGTAAGGCCTATGATACAGTAGACTAGTGCTTTTTGGAGAGGTTGTTAATCTGTCTTAGATTTCCTACCAGGTTCATTCATTGGGTGATGGTGTGTCTCCGTGGCACTTCTTATGTACTCATGTTGAATGGAAGATTGCAGGGGGGTTTTCAGGGAGTTAAGGGACTTCGCCAAGGAGACCCTATGCCACCATTACTGTTTTTCTTGGTTATGGAATACCTCACTCGGTTGCTTCAACTAGGGGCTCTGCAACAAGATTTCCAATATCACCCTATGTGTAAAAGCCTCAAGATTATCAACCTTTGCTTTGCTGATGACTTAGTGATTTTCTGTAAAGCTAACAGCGGCTCAGTCCAGATTGTTAAACAGGTTTTCGAGGTCTTCTGCAGTAGTACAGGGTTGAAGGCCAATCTCAGTAAGTCTCAAGTGTTTTTTGGAGGTGTTTCAGCTGTTGTCAAGGTCCAGTTGCTTCAGATTTTGCAGCTTGAAGAGAGAACTTTTCCTCTTAAATATCTGGGGATTCCTATGAGGCCAACAAAATCGAAAGTGGCAGATTGTGGTGAGATCCTTAAAAAAAATTAAACTAAGGCTTCACACTTGGGCTAGTAGACATCTATCTTATGCAGGGCGGACTCAACTCATTACATCTGTTCTTTTGGGTTTGCGAAACTACTGGATGAACATCTTCTTGCTCCCTCAAAGCATAGTCAAAGAGGTAGACAAGCTATGCTTGTGGTTTCTGTGGGGTAACAATGGTACCAGAAGTAATTTTCATCTCACCTCCTGGTCCACTGTTTGCTTGCCAAAAATTTTTGGAGGTTTGGGTTTCGGTGAAGGAGCTAAGTGGAACAAGGCAATGCTTGCCAAATATGTTTAGGCTATTAGTCACAAACAAGAGACTCTGTGGGTGAAATGGATAAACACTGTATACTTAAAGGGTCAAAGTTTCTGGCAATACCAACTTAAGGCAGATACATGTTGGTATTGGCGCAAAATTTGTCACATTCGAGAAATTTTTACTCAAAAGGAAATCAATGAAGCTGGCAGTCAGGGGAGATTCAAAATTGGTTTGCTTTATACGAGATTTATACACCAAGATCCAGTCAAGTACCATCACTTTGTGTGGAATAGGATGAGTGTGCCAAAGCATCGATTTATTACTTGGCAAGCAATGAATGATAAGTTGTTAACCCGAGATCACTTGCATAGGGTGCTTATGCATCTTGATTGCTTCCTTTGCTCGGTTTGTGAACAAGCTGAAGAGAACCATGAACATTTATTTTTTGATTGCTTTTTCTCTCAGCAGGTGGTGCATCAAATCCAAGATTGGATTGGATGCAATTGGCCTTTAAAATTCAGTGGCTGGACCTGATGGATTGAAGATATGAGAAGAGGTGTTAAGGCAGCGATTGTGGCGGCTGTATTTTCAGCAACAATTTATTACATTTGGTATAATCGGAACCCTTGTTTTGTTAACAGTTACTCTCATAGAGTCAATTTTATAGTAGATATGATAAAAAAGGATATTATCTATAGAATTAGATGCTTTATACAAAAGAAAATAAAAGGAGATGAGAGGATCTTTGTAAGGAAAATATGTTCCTTGTAATGTTGCTGGTGTCATCTCCTTGAGGGAGGTTGTTAGTTTGTATTCTGGTTGTGATTAATAAAGTTTTCTTTCTTGATAGAAAAAAACAAAAAAAATTAAACATAGTATGTATATATAAAAATTAAGAAATTAAGTTATTTGTCTACAACGTATATACATATATATAATGATAGAGAGAAAGAGAGATCATATTAGTATAATATTAAAGTGAATCAAACTCAAACAACATTTGCATTCCCTGGCAAAACTCACGATTCTTGTAGCGTATCCCTTTCCCTTCAATAACATTGCATTTTACAATCAAATGACTACTTAAAAATCTCACAACAACAAATTAATTACAAGATGAATACTCAGATAACAATTACAATATGCACTGAATTTAACTCCACCAGTCAACAATTACCCATCTCCACCAACATCCCTATCCATGCCTATTGCTTCAAAATCATTCAAAAAATCTTAAATGCATTGTGATTAATCTGTAAAGTTGAAAATTTTAAAAAGAGTTTAGCATTACAAATTTAGGTTTCAATATTATAGACGAATCTCATGAAATCTCATCCAGCGAGATCAACCTCCTAAGCATCCTTCAAACCAAAGACAAAATATTGACATTGGATGAACGAACCCAAGTTCTCTTTTAATTAAGTCAATAATGCAATACACATTAAATTGTTGTCCAGAGTTGAGCACATAAATTTGTTAAGGTTAAACATAAGATTAGCAAATTCCTAGCATATTTGCATAATGAATACTAACAATATAATATACGTACACATATTTATATATATAGCGTGTATCAAAGAAACAAAGAATAACACATAAGACATTGCTACTCATGAAACAACTACAGATAAACAAATATGAATAATCCATAAACATAGCGACAAACATAGAATATGCGGGTACGAATAGTTCTTTGTCAATCAGCGATGAAGAAATGTAAAGGAAAATTTAATAAAGTTTTAGAGCTCTTTAAATATATGTTTCATATATGCATTTACACAACTCAAAGGAAAGGAAATTCATTGTGTTAATTCTTTATATTTCTTTTGCCAATGATGATAAATGGGGCAGAAAAATAAGGCCGAAATCTTCTCCATTTCTTATATAAGTATTAGATATATTGCCTTTGTCAGGAATGGAGAATGACAAGATAATAAGAAAATGCTTAAACCCAAAAACTCTATCAAATAGATGGTGTGCCAAGGAACTTTAAATATGCACAAACTGCAGTAAATATTTTATAAATGTAAATGAACTTCTACTTTAACTAAAGAATATAAGTGTGCAACAAAGAAGCAAGTTTAAGAAAACACTAAGAAATCCAAACATATTGCAACATTAATTGGTCATGTATGAGAACTCCACATAATGATATAAATTTTTACTTTGCTGAATGAAATGTGACAAGATATTGTCGAGGATTTGTTTCTAATGTAAAGTACACAATAATTGCTTAAATAATCCAAGAACTGATCAAATAAAACATCGTGACACAATAAACAAGCAGTTCCAACAGACAGAAACCTCTATATGAGAGAGAACAAATAATGATAAACAAGCGATTCCAAACAAATGATGCTAACTCAAACTTTCCCTCAAACAGGTGGCATGCAACGAAATTTTGAGGAAACTCAAATGACTTAATTGATGCTATAATACACTTAGAAACCACTAGACATATCCACTCAATCATTAAACAACCAATCAAAGATCTAATGACAATATACAAATTAATATAAATACACAAATATAGCTCTAACATCTTTTTCTTTGGATATCACTTATGATGCAAAATAGGGGCAATGAATGGAAAATGAGAGGAAACTTGCAAATGGGCTCATCTTGATAGTGCTCAATCCAACTTTCGCAAGTCCAAGTAGAAGATGGCCAGAATGCAAGACGAAGGTGGCTCCTTGAATGCAAGACGGAGGTGGGTGAAAAACTCCTTGAATCTCGCGAAGGAGCATGACTTTGACAAGCAACCTGCGGCGGAGGACGACGCATCTGCAAGCAAGAACTGGGAGAAAGGGGTTCTGGTGGTCGGCCTTCCCTGTAGTGTGTCGCATGTGGCCCCTTGAACAACGGAAGGCTGTCTACTAGCTTCCCAGAGACGAGTGTGTGCGAGAGAGAGGGGGGAAAAGCTATGCTCTGTGTATATTTTCGCATTTTCTTTGCTAAAAAAAATATAGCATTTTCTTGTAGTGTTCGTTTTTTGTGATATTATTAATTGAAAGTATATTTTTTTTAAAGTTCCTTTTTATTAATATTTAACATAAATTATTAAAAATGCAATATTTTTATATTATTTAAAAGTTTAACTAATTATTAAAAAAAATCATTTCAACTAATATTTATTCTTTAAATGTTTATAAAATAATTAACTTTTATTTCTATATGATAATTAAAATTTTAAAATAATAATATGAAAATACAATAATTAATACTTATTATTATAATATATTTACAAAATTAAATTTATTTATTCAACTATATTTAAAATTAAAATAATCTTTTAATGAATAAAATAACCCATTTTCATTTGTTGTGTATATATAACCCATTTTCAATCAATTAATACTAATTAATACTGGGAAGAGAAGAGAGGAGGTCTTGATTGAGAACAAGAACAAAAGAGGCGGCAACTTATGTTTTTTCTGAAATTTTTTTATTACAATTAATTAATTAATTAATATTTTAAAATTTCATTAATACAAAAACAAATTGGATTATCTTTAATAATATGTTTTTAAAATGACATGGTAAGTCAGTTCTACACAACCGACCTACCATGTCATATGATGTTACACCCATATTTCGAGACAAGAGGTTATGACCCCGAAAACTGGGCTCGTCAGGTGTGAGCTCGAAATGTATGAAAACATCATATGGTCCAGCCGTAAAATCTCTGAAGTAAAACAACGACCTCGAAGATGTGTAACCTTGGGATATTTTCTGTGTTCGAAATGACACGACACTAGGATATATCTTTTACCGATTGTCTTCAAATAAGACAGTCCGAACTTGGGAAGTGAAAGCTCGGGTGTGACAACTTCAATAGTACCTACCTATCCCAAGCATGGCCTGAAGTTGGGTGGCAAGTTCGTAACAGTTCCATAAGTCTTGACAGTCACAATGCCAATTGCTGATCTCGAAGACCTGATGAGTCACCTGAGATAGCCCATTATGTGTGAATATATTTATTGTTGTGTAATCCCAATATTTAAGGGATACCATTTAGTCTGTTATTTGTTCCCGATTTTTATGGGACGTTTCCATGTATATAGGAGATATTGCATTTAATGTCATTATTTGAATTGATATACAGAATATCTTCCCGAAATATGTGGGAATGAACTCTATAACCTTCCCTATAAATAAAGGAGGAATGACCACTTGTAAAGGATCGATTTCTGATTTCTCGAGAGAAAGTTCTGGGTAATTCATCTCTGAAGAATTTCCAGAAAACTCTAAGTCTTATTAACATAGACTCGTGGACTAGGCATAATTAACTTTTGAACCACGTAAAAATCTTCTTGTGTCTCTTCATCATCCATTCGCTTCATAGTTTACATTGTTTAATTGCTCTACGATTTAAGTTGATGAAAAACGATGTCAACACATGATAAGTCATTTCTCACACAATCAATCTATCATGTCATCTAAAAAATTATTAAAGAGATACTCTAATTATAAATACAATTAAATTAAAATATTTTCTTATTTATAAAAATTAATTATTTTTTTAATTACAAATAATTTATTAATTTATTTATATTTCAAAAATTATAATATATGTAATATTAATAAGTATATATTTTTTTATACTTATCTCATACCCAAATAAATTATATATATATGTATTGTTTAAATAAAATTAATATATTTTAAAATTTCAATAATATAAAACAAATCAGAGTATCTTTAATAATGTATAATGTTGACCCTAAATTTGGTCAATTGACACGAAGTCAAATTTGCTTGATACGGACAAACACGTTGGAAAGAATATGATGACGAAATAATAAAGAACACAAGAGTTTATAGTGGTTCGACCCCAAAATCTGGTAATAACCTACGTCCACTCGAATTGTTATTGATATAGAATTCAAAGGAGTGATCAAAGAACTAGGGTTCAATGAGTTTCACCAACCTCTGAAGAACAAGACAATATATCAAATAGAATCACTCTAGTCTCAAATAATTCGAAGGCCAAAAGTTCCTTCCTTGAGCTATCTTTCTCTATTTATAGGCTCAACAGGGATTACATTAATTTGTTACAGATATTTTTTCCTAAATAATCGGATACTCAGGAAATCATGGGAGTCAATTTCGGGATTGACTAAGATCTTTATAAAAATATCATGAGATATGCGGAACCTGCGACCATACTGGTCGTAGGTAAACTTCGACTGCCTTTTGCTTGTAATATCTCTTCTGGTCAATACCCTAGCAGAACTTCGCTAGGTGTCAGCCACGTGTCCAGAAATCACTTGCCACGTCATTCGTGCCTGTTCTTTGGATAACATTTGCCCCCCAAGTTTATTTATTACGAGCAATAAATAAACTTTTGAGGAAACGACCCTTCGGTTACCCCACCATACCTGTCAGAACACTTCGTGAAATCTTGGAAAAAGCAACCTACCCTTGTCTAATCACGGCTTTTCGCTTCCCAAGTAACGTTTCGACAGCTATCACCTTTCCCCATACTTCGAAAAAGGGGAAGCTGATGATTACTTCCTTTTAATGCTTATGGACAAAAATATATATAGCCTCTTTGAAGTCTCCTTTTTCTTTTTACGCAAGCCATCACTCTTTCAAGAAACCCTAACACCAGAGCTCCTGTTTCCCTCTGAAGATCGTCCTTCAGCGTTTCAAGATTCAGCCCGTGAGCCCCTTTTACGCCCAGAAAATCTCTCAAATCTCCACGATCTTCATTTTGGTAAGTTTCTGGACTCTTACGCTTTATATTTTTGCCGTGCATGCTTCTGTAGACCGACTGTTGGGTTCATTCGTTTCTGGGCTGAAATGCATGTCAGTAGGGGGGGTTTAATAATTGATATTGAATGTTGTGCAATATATCTCTGTTACTAGGGAGTTACGAGTTAGTTTGATAGTGAAGATCATGACTTTAGGATGTAAAACCGAAGTAAAAATTCGATTTTTATGCTAGCTGAAAAACCAGGTTTTTCCCGCCCTAAAAGGAGTTGAAAAAGCCTTTTTTTTTTTTTTTAAAAAAAAAACTTTCTACTTTCACTTTTGATCTGTTTCCAAAACTGTTCGCGTGAAAAAAATTAGTTTTTTTTTAGAATGCTGCTGTATAAAAGCTTAACTTTTATACTCGACCAGCGTTATTTTAAAAAACTTTCAAAATTCTTCATCCTCACCTCCCCATTCTTCTGTTTGCAGACTTTAATGCCAGATTTGTGGGGAGGTGAACGGCCCATCGACGACGATCTTCTTGCCCAGCTTCTCGAAGACGAAGAACAACCGATCGACCGAGTTCACAAGATTCCATTTTCATGATCTTCTTCTAGACCTCGTCCATCACCACCTCAAATGGCCCGCTCCAAGTCCTTAGGAGCATAGGGGTCCCTCTCCCACGAGAAGCCAAGTGTCTCGATCTCAAACTATCGACACAAGGAGGCCAGCAGGAAACCCATCTCGAAATAACCATGCAATGAGCCATGTCAGCGAAGGCTCGGGTGACACTAGGTCTGTGAGTATATACAACCCAGAGCCTAGGAATGCTGGAAATCGAGGAGATAACCCAGATTTAAGGGAGCATCTAAACCACAATCGGGGGCGTGATAATCCCCCAAATCCAGATCTGAGAGATCATCTCAACGGGCGCAAGCACCCCGCGGCAAGACATGGAATAGGAGTTGTAATCAACAATAACCAGTTCCCCTTGATTCAGAATAGACCTCCCATAGATCCAGTCCAAGAAAGGATCGAACAGTTGGAAAGAGCAATCAGGCTCTTGCAGAACAAACGTAGCCGGGAACGGGACGAGGAGTTCGATGAAGAACTCGAGCCCTTTGCCCCGCATATCTCTAGCACCCCGTTTCCTCGAGGATTCAGGATTCCTCATGTCCCACCATTCGATGGAAATTCGGATCCATATAGTCATTTAAGTACATTCAACACAATCATGCAAGCCAGTAATGTGGGCTACGAGCTCAGGTGCATGCTTTTCCCAGCCTCTCTCACGGGACCAGCAAAGAACTGGTTTGAAAAATATAAAAGACATTCGATTGCTTCTTGGGATCAACTATCAAAAGATTTCAAGAAACAATTCAAGGCCATGGTCGGCATTAGGCCCGAGGCATCTGCCTTGACCAATGTTCGACAACAGCCAAATAAGACACTGAGAAGTTATCTCACAAGGTTTAACTTGAAAGTCGCTCGAGCTCGAGACATCGACGATAGTGGCCATTTAATGGCTGTCCGAGCTAGAGTAATGCCTGGAAGTCTTCTCTAGGAAGATATTCAAAGAAAGCCTGTAAGGTCCTTAACCGAGTTCAATCGACAAGCTCAGAGGTTTGTTAATGTAGAAGAGGCGAGGTCAGCATTGAATATGACCTCTCAGCCCATAACTAGAACAACAAACGCAAACTCTACCCCGACCTCCATGGACCCTACGACCTCAAAACCCCCTGGGGACAACCCCTCTAAAAGAAAGAAGCATGAAGGAAATAATCCCGAGGCAGATGGGGGAAAGAAGAAGAAAGGGGAAAGATACTTCTCTGTATACAAGGTGTATACCGAGCTCAATGAGTCTCGGGAGAATATCTACCTGGCTAATGAAAATCAGGTCCCTTTTAGACGACCTGATCCCATGAGAAACCAAAAGGCGAAAAGAGACTCCAACAAGTACTGCAGATTTCATAGAGATACCGGACATACAACCGATGAATGCAGGCAATTAAAAGATGAGATCGAATGTCTGATCTTGAGAGGATATTTCAGGCAATATGTAAGAAATCAGAACCTCAATCAGGCTTCCACCAGCCAGAGGGTAGCAGCTGCACCTCTGCCCAGAACAGCAACTCCCGAGCAAGGGAAAATGAACGACCCCCTCCGATTGATGGAGAAGATGTCATAACCATCTCGGGGGGACCCCATATTGCAAGTTCGGACAGGAATGCCCAAAAAAGATACATGAATGAGCTGAAAACTGGTGAAGAGTCTCCCTATGAACGTGAACCCAGAGCTCCAAAACAACAAAGGGTTGAATCTCAACCCATAACTTTTCTTGAGGATGAAGCGTCTCATGTACAGTTCCCTCATAATGACCCGCTGGTCATCACCCTTCAGCTTGCGAACAAGAGGGTACACTGAGTCCTGATTGATAAAGGGAGCTCGGTAAATATCCTCTACAAAGGCACTTTAGAAAAGATGGGACTCGCGCTTCGCGACCTAAAATCCTGTGCAACTACATTGTACGGCTTTACAGGAGAAGGGATTGCCTGTATGGGATCCATTGAACTCCCTGTAACCTTGGGAATGATGGAGTTCATAGTGGTGGATCTCCCATCGGCCTATAACGTACTGCTTGGGAGACTCGCCTTAGTAGGGCTGGAGGCAGTTTTGTCAGTTAGGCATCTGGCCATCAAGTTCCCGACTAGTGGCATCGGGACTTTGAAAGGGGACCAGCTCGCAGGGAGGGAATAATACAACATTTCCGTTAGAGGGAACAGGCAGACAAGTGCACAAACACTCATTGTAATTCAGAATAAGGATGGGGCGATCTTCGAACTAGATGAAGAGATCGATCCGAGAATAGAAGAAAGGGCTGACCTCGAGCCTCTAGAGGAGCTCGAAGAAGTCAAGCTCGAAGAAGCTGATCCCCCAAAAAACTGTGAAGGTAGGGAAAAACCTTTCAGAAAAGACAAAGTAGCAATTAATTTGCTTCTTGAGGGAGAACCAGGATGTTTTCGCATGGTCACATTCGGATATGGTAGGGATAAGTCCAAATGTGACAAGCCACGCACTTAACATCGACAAGAGCTTTCCCCCGAAGCAGCAAAAGCGAGGAGTCCTAGATGATGATAGGAAGAAAGCCTTGAAGGAAGAAGTCAACAGGTTAAAGGCGAACCGATTTATACGAGATGCCTTCTACCCTGATTGGGTCGCCAGCCCAGTGCTGGTTCCGAAACCTAACAGAACATGGCAAACTTGCATCGAATATTCTGATCTCAACAAGGCATGCCCTAAGGATTGCTTTCCCCTACCTAGGATCGATCAACTCGAAGATGCCACAGCCGGGCACGGTCTTATGTCATTCATGGACGCCTACTCTGGATATAACCAGATCGCCATGCATGCACCAGACCAAGAGCATATGAGTTTTGTAATAGATAAAGGACTGTATTGTTACAATGTCATGCCTTTCGAGCTCAAAAATGCTAGAGCAACATACCAAAGGCTTGTAAACAGGATGTTCTCCAAGCAGATAGGTAACAACATGGAAGTGTATGTTGATGATATGTTAGTCAAATCTAAACATAACAATAACAATGTGGATGACCTCAAAGAATGATTCACCGTGTTACGAAATTACAACATGAAGCTCAATTCACAAAAATGCTCTTTTGGAGTGTCGTCGGGAAAGTTTCTGGGCTTCATAGTTAAAGCGCGAGGAATAGAGGTTAATCCTGACAAGATCTAGGCTCTAATTGATATGCCCTCACCTTGAAAGCATAAATATGTCCAGAGCTTAACTGGACGGATGGCGACATTAAGTAGATTTATCTCAAAATCTACAGACCGCTGTCTTCCATTTTTCAATCTTTTCAGAGGGGGCAAAAAATTCGAGTAGACAGAGGAATGCGAGCTTGCATTTCAGGAGCTAAAGAAACACCTCGCGGAACCTCCCATCTTGTCGAAGTCTATCACAGGAGAAATCTTGTACCTATATCTCGCTACAACCGAACACGCCATCAGTGCCGCGCTCGTCCAAGAAGAACAGAAGGTACAAAAACCAATGTACTATGTCAGTAAGAGGTTACTGGGGGTAGAATCGAGATACCCATTAATGGAGAAGTTGGCTCTTAGCCTAATTCACTCATCTCAAAAGCTCCGACCTTACTTCCAAGCACACCCCATCCATGTCTTAACAAACCAACCACTACGGCAAGTCTTGTCAAAGCCAGAGGCCTCAGGCCGATTATTAAAATAGGTTGTTGAGCTCGGACAGTTCGATATCACTTTTCATCCGAGAACGACCATAATAGGGCAGGCCCTGGCAAACTTCATTGTGGAATGTACAGGAGTATCTGACGACGAAGTTATAACCCCAGCCCGCGAGCTGTGGAAACTTTATGTCGATGGATCTTCCAATGAAAATGGATCGGGGGCAAGAATCATATTGATCTCTCCAACTAAAATTGATTTCATTCTGCCTTGAGGTTCAGATTTAAAGCGTCTAACAATGAGGCTGAGTACGAGGCTCTATTGGCAGGACTTCGAATAGCCAAGGAGCTCAGAGTTAAAGCAATTCATTGCTACAGTGACTCACAGTTAGTGGTCAACCAGATCTTCGGGGAATACCAGGCTCGCGAAACAAAGATGGTCGCATATTTAGAAAAAGCAAAAGTAGCACTCGAACATTTCGAGTTCTATGCGATAGAGTAGGTTCCCCGAGAGAAAAATTCAAATACAGACGCCCTAGCCAGGCTCACCACATCCAACGAGGTCGATGCGCTGAATGTGGTCCCAATTGAGTACCTCTCAACACCCAGTATTAGTGAGTCTGAACAGGAGGATGTATGCATGATAGACTCTGAACCAACCTGGATGACCCCGATAGTTGATTACCTCGAAACTGGCATTCTCCCAAGAGAACGGAATAAGGCTCGGAAACTGATGTATCAAATTCCCAGATACACTATTGTGGAAGGAATGTTATATTGGAGGGGATACTCTATGCCATTACTCCGATGTGTAACTCCACCCGAGGCCAAGAATATTCTAGAAGAAATTCATGAAGGATTTTGTGGAGACCACACTGGGGGGTATAGCCTATCCAAGAAAATTATAAGACAAGGATACTTCTGGCCCACTATCAAAACAGACGCATTTGAGTACATCAAGAAATGCGATAAATGCCAGCGATTCTCTACAATCCCGCGAGCTCCGCCATCTGAGCTAACTATGATGACCTCCCCATGGCCATTTGCGGTGTGGGTAATTGATCTCATAGGCTCGTTACCAATTGGAAAAGGTGGAGTTAAGTACGTAGTGGTCGCGGTCGATTATTTTACAAAGTGGACCTAGGTCGAACCTCTGGCAACGATTACCTCAAAAAAAGTCTTGGACTTCGTGGTAAAGAACATCATCTGCCGATATGGAATGCCAAGGAAAATAGTATCAGATAATGGTACCCAATTCAACAGTGAATTATTCACCAATTTTTGTGAGAAAACGGGATAATGAAGAGCTTCTCCTCTGTTGCCCATCCCCAAGCAAATGGCCAAGTCGAAGCTGTGAATAAGACTCTTAAGAGTTCTATGAAAAAGAAATTGAAAGAAGCTAAAGGAAAATGGCCCGAGGAGTTCCCCAAGTTTTGTGGGCATATCGAACCACGGCTCGCACTTCAACAGGGCATACCCCTTTTCCCTGGCATATGGGTGCGAGGCCATGTTACCTATCGAGGTCGAAATTCCCATGATTCGCAACCATGCTTATGATCAAGCCTCGAACAAATCCTAGCTCGAAGTAAGTCTGGACCTTATTGAAGAAAGGATGGATGAAGCTCAACTGAGGAATGCAGCATATCAGCAGCGAGCTACCCAATATTTTAATAAAAAAGTCCGGGAAAGAAAGTTCAGATTGGGAGACCTGGTGTTAAGGCGCGTGTTTCTAGCTACAAGAGACCCAGCTCCTGGTGTACTTGGACCTAATTAGGAAGGACCTTACTAGATCGAGTCAATCATTCAACGTGGGGTCTACAAATTGGCAAGATTAAACCGAGAGTTGGTACCACGAGCATGGAATGGCGAACATCTACGACCTTACTATCAATAGTGTAGGAATGATGTCTCCTGTAACCATGCTTATTTATCTTTACAAAGTTTCTGTTGATAAATTGTTCAATTTTGAATAAAGTTCATTTTCGTTTCAATATGTTGTATTTTTTGCAAACTCTCTTAATTTAATAACCTATGATCACACTCATAGGATATTAAGGGGGCATCAGTGGTATATATACCATAAGTTTGAAAAAATAAATAACTCAAATATAGCATACACAAAAACAAAAAAATGTCTGGACCGTTAACCCAACTTAAAGTGTTTGGATATAACCAAATACGCGAGCTAAAATTTGGACACAACCAAATTATTATAAATAAAGTGTCTGGATATTACTAGATACGCGAACCAGTACGATCTAGAATTAAATAGATCGAAAATATATAAGTGTATGGATTACAAACCAAACACGACCTAAATAGGTTTGGAATAAACCAGCTAAAATTGATCGACACAAGTGGGGAAAAAATTAACCTACTGCGAGCTAAGTCGATAGCAAGGTTGGAGTATTTTGCAACAAAAGTTTCAACCTCACAACCTCGGGGAGCGACCCGAGGACGAGGAAAAGGAACTAGAAAAGAAAGATACAACTAAATTACCTATCTTACACGCCATATAAGTACTTTCGAGTGCATGGTAAAAGTAAGTTCCGACCTTGACAAATAACGAGATCGGATACAGATATATCCAGCAAACTATGCGAGAATGCATGGAAACTCAAGCCTAAATCAAACATGTGTTTGTATGAATAAATAAACATAAAAGCAAACCTTTAACATAAATTGCTTAAAATATTTTGATCAGAGAGATGTAAAGAAAAAATATTAAAGTGAAGTCAAACATGGTATTAAAAATATCAAAATTTAATAGCTCTTTTACGAGCTGAAAATTGTTTTTGCCCCAAGGGCATGAAAAACAAAAGCTGCAAACTATTACAAAAGGTTCAGAGGGACGCAACCCATGATTGAGGTTTAGGAGGCAGGAGCATCCTCCTTAGCCTTCTTCGCATCCTCCCGAGCAGCTTCCTCTGCCTCCAGCCGAGCTTTCCATTTGGCCGCAAACTCATCCCGAAAGAACCTAAGAAGCTTGTGTAGAGATTGGCATTGCTGGCCTAGATCCTGTACATGGCCAAGTCAACTACTCGATCCTTCCTCTGCTTGAAATCTTCGAGAAGACGAGCCTTTTCACCCTCATTATCTCGAAGGTGGCCTTTTTGTCCTCCTTGAGCTTGGCATTCAGCATCTCAAGCTCTTCAACCCTGGAGCTCTTCTCTTTGAGCTCGGTGATCAACTTCTCGTGTTCAGCCTCCAGCGTTGATTTTGTGGCCTTGAACTCATCGACGAGCTTAAACTAGAGATCCTTTGACTCTTGAGCATAGGACATGCTCGCGTGGACCTCGTTGTTGAGCTTGTAATTTAGCTAAGCAAATTCAGTAAGAGCCTAACACACAAACAAATCAAGTTAGAGCATGCTCCAAAAATATTCAAAATAAATAGCGAGATAGGAGAAATTACCGAAGAGATGAGCTTGGTAATCTTGTCATAAAGGACATTAGACTCCCGAGCATTAACTAGGAACTGTCATTGAGGAGTCCCGAGATTACTGATGCTTTGGCCTACCTGAGACAAGACATCTGAGCCAAGAGTGGCTCCGTGAGTCCCAGCAGCGTTGTCGATGACATACTCATTAGCATGAGTAGAAATCGACAACAGACGCCCCTTAGTCATCGTTGGTTTCTTCGGAACTGAGCCGAGCGTTGGAAGGATCTTGATAGTAGGAGGCAAAGAAAGAGCATCTGCTGCAGGAATGTCGACCTAGGGAGTGGGGTCCGTAGCTGAGCTCGTAACAACAGGAGCTAGGGGAGGAGGAGTCTTCTTAGTCCTTTTAGGGACCTTGGCAGGCTGATCAGACTTATGCGAGGCTTTCGGGTGCTTACTTTGCTTGGCCCCCTCACCACTAGCGAGCATATTCTCGAGGACAGAGTCCATAGTACTTGCATGATAAAACCACATTAGAAAACGATCTCAAAACGCTAAAATTAGTGTAAAGCAGACAGTTAAAGGAATTAAAGACAAGTGACAAGGAACCTAACTGGAACTCTCCCCCAAGCTTCTGCTCGGCAATCACGTAATTCCCCTATCTTCGGAGGAGGCTAGGGGAGTCCCTTCCCTATAGTCAATCTCAAAAGGTCCCTATAGTCATTTGTCCCATATTGGATGGCTATTCCATCCCAAACCTCATTCAGACTGTACATTGTGTCGTATTTCCCTAGCCAGCTATCAAACCTATGGACCCTATCATCTACCCAAGACCATACATAAAAGTTGTCCCTATGATCTGGGCATAAGATCACGGCGTCGGGTTTATGCTTAAGGAGGGAAGGAGACCACAAGGCCAAGCTTTGAATGGCCTTACCTCTGTCACTCGAGCTCGAGGCCTCATCATTGGCGTCGTTCCTCGAGCATGGACTCCTGTGACAACGAGCTGGGGATTGTGCCTTCGAGCTTCACCTCGGAGGAAGATTGTCAGTTGGGAGAGGCACAAACTCCCACTTGGTATACTTCTTGCTGGCGGTGTCATCTGTTGACTGGTCCTTCTACAGAAGACCACAGGCTCGAAGCTTATCTTCGTGAAGAAGACAAGATAGGGAGCTCCTTCCATATGGGAGCTGGAGCAAAGCCTTTTTGTGCTCCCTCATTGCGTCTGTGGGAGTAGGACGATGATAATTGGCTGAAGAATGGAAAGCATCGTAAGTAATTCGAGCCTAAACAAAAGTCGAGAATGAAAAGAAAAAGGATCGTAAACTTACGGATTCGTCTGAATGAATAATATTTAGAGGGAGCTAGGCTGTCTATCCAAAAGAATGCCTGTTTAAAGTTAGGAGGATTGTTGGGCATGTCCTCAAAGATCTTCTTTTCCCTAGGATAGCTCGAAAGGTAGTAGAAGCCATCTCCTCCCCAAGCTCGGGAAGGGTTGCTTTTCAAACAAAAGAGATACAGAATCTCTCTTGGCGAAGGTCCTTCCCACTTCAGCTCGTGGTACAGCGACCTCAGGGTTGACAAGACCCTGTATGAGTTGGTCTGGAGTTGGAAGGGCATGAGCCCAAAAAAATCCAGAAAGTCCTTAGAAAAGGACTTTAAGGGCAATAGAGCCCCTGCCTTCATGTGCTCGCGACTCCAGGCCGCGATCTTCAACTTATTGTCAGGGCGGCCATCTCCTGGGGCGTAACAACTTCGTTCATTGGAAGTCAGAGCTCGACACCTTAGTGAGCCTGACAATCCTAGGCCATGGAGATCTAGGATGTTGGTTATTTTTCCCAATGAAGAAACCAAGCTCCAATAATGCTCGGCCTTGAAAAACTCTCCCCTCTAGGTGGGAATGGCGGTCGGTTGCGAGGTGGATGGACGATTTGTTGATTCTTCCATCAGTGAGAAATTGAGTTTGCCCTGTTTTAAAGCGACCGTTACTTTAAGCATAGGGTCGAGAGGAATTGGTCTGGGCTCGGGGTTCGGGTCTGGATAGATTGGGACTCTAAGTTTTCTCCCCTTTCTCTTTTCGACCTCATTGATTTGGTGTCGAAAGTGAGTTCGAGTATCCTCTTGCTCACACCTCAATTCGTGCTCACGAATCAACCGCTGATTCTGAGTAAAGGGCGACTTTGGGCTCGGAGTTGTCGGTGAATAAGGAATCGCGAGTACTGACCCCCACCGTTTTTCAAAATTCTGCGATAGCTAGCAAGAAAGAAAAAGGGTGAGGGCCAGGCACACAAGAAATTAAGGATAAAAATTGAGATGGTTCGAGCTCGAATGCTCAAGACCATGGAATAAGCTCGATCAAAAGAACGAGATCAGGCTCGAAAGAAACCTGAGCTATTAAAAGAGTCGAGCCCGAGCGTGTATTCGATGCGAAGGGGGGAAGGTGGATTTATTTTCGAGAATCCCGGATTTTTAGGGAAAAATTTGGCGGTTACTAAAAAAGATGATATTTTTGGAAAACATGCAGTTTAAAAACCCTAATTCCAAAACCCTATTTCTTAAGCTACACGATACCCCCCATTACCAGAAAATCTCCATTTTTACACAATTCTACCCTAAATTTTTCAGTTAAAACCTTGATTCTAAACATGCCAAAATTACTCAAATTAGAAAACTTGCTAATTGCAAGAGTGAGGCCTTATAAATCTGGTAGAAACCAGGAATGCCATTCTTACAAAAGAAACATGTAAAAAGAAAAATAGGTGAATGAGGATCAGAAACTTGCACAATGTATCTGATGGATACAGAGAAATTGATGATCAAAGAAGTGGTTGCAGGAAATCCTTCACGGAGTCGCAGACGTCAAGAGATCTTTATTTTCTCGGTTTGGAGAACATGCAAGGGCAAGATGATATTTGGGTTCTGGTTTTTCTTTTTTCTCTCTGAAATTTTGAAAACGAAAGTGAATAAGGAGAAGAGATGAGAGGCAATATATATATATAAATCCCAAAAGGAGGCCGAAGGTCGGGCTTATCTAAATCGCTAGCTAGATTTTGTACCCGATCCAACGGTCAGGAACAAATGAAAGGATGGCGCCATAAATTTGGTAGGTGAATGGACGTGGGCATGGTACCAAGGCATTCAAGTACACTGATTACTCAATCCCTAGCTGGCGCGTGTCCATACTCGAGTACAATTGATGGTACAACTTCCAAGAAGGACAGTTCAAAAGTTTCCTTCTCAAAGGATTCGAACTGATACTTTTGAGGGGGCAAAATGTAATGACCCAACTAATTCTAAGACTTTGGACCATTAAAACTACTATTCATAGACACTATTCTTAAGAAAACATACATTCGAAACATTCATAACTTTATAAAAGAAACTATAAAGGAAATGTTGAAATACATAAATTTGGGGTATGGGATCCCATTGTTTTAAAAATAAAACATAACTTTAACTTAATTAAAATTTGTTACAAAACCAAGTGCGGAAAATACATAGAAAAAATAATTAAAAAGACTAAAAACAACGTTGTCCTCGAATCGTTCACGCAGTCCACCGAATCCATTCTTCCTCAATACACAACCCCAAGCTGCCATGAATCCTTCCGCCGTCATAATTATTTTCCTACATGCATAAAAAATAAAGGAATGAGCCTAATGCCCAGCAAGGAAAATCTACTAAAACATATACATATACTATATCATAAACATATACTAATCACATATATCATAAAATACTACAATGGCCATTATACTACTTGGGGCTTGTTAACTAAGCAAGTCATATGCCCCATAGATTTGTGGGGCTTGCTAGCTAAGCAAGTCATATGCCCATAAATCATTGGGGCTTGCTAGCTAGACAAGTCATGTGCCCAAGGTTATAAACATACTATACATATAACATTACATAACATATCATAACATAAGATAACATAACATATAGACATATCATATAACATAAGCATAACATATCATATAAACATACAAGGTCTATCCTATTTTCTTTACCAATACCGTGATTTATGAGAACAAGGACGGGAACCAACAATAAGAAGGTGAGTATTCTAAAGAAAAGAGATGATGACAAGAGGACTAAACCACCGAGAAGAAACTTACCGACAAGATATCTTAAGTTCAAAGAACTTAAATACCTAACCAAGATAATGAAAAATAATGAGTTAGAATTTGAGCAAAGAAAACTATAAGAAACTGATGAAACATACAGAAATGAACTAGGAATAGGAATACCTTTGAATTCCCTAGAACCAAACTACACCTCGATATTGAAAAACACACTATTAACCTTACTTCCCAAGTGTTTTTAAAGCTTAAAATGATAGAGCTTATAGCCCCAACCCAAGTGTTTATCACTCAAAAGTAAACCTAGCAGCTTGAAGGCTCTGAACACAGCTTGAAGAATGAAAGACTCGGTCAAAAGGTTCAGAGGCTTGCTAAGAGGTTGAGTGTTGAAATGAGCTTGGTTTCAAAACCATCTGAAAATCTTGCCCTAGGGCCGGTATATCGCCCATTGTAGGCGATATATCGCCTGGGCCTATAACCCGAGGCTCGACGATGCATTTGTACGAAGTTACGTGTTTTTTGTATTCCCCGTGTGGCGATATATCGCCCCTAGAGCTGTGATATATCGGCATACGCTGAAATATTATACACGTAATTGCACTTTTTCAGCCTATTTTGAATTAGGTAAACAGCTTTGACTGAGTCATATAATGATTTCAAAGCTGCTGGCAGGTTCTGGGGTTTTCAAATATTTTTCTTATAAAACTATTCATCAAAAATGCTTAATTTCTCAATAAACATGCACCCAAAAAGTGTCATGATCTTATTGGTTCTATCTAAACCCTATAGTATAATAGATAACATCTTTATAATCAGCTATATTAATCAAACCTTATGTTATAATTAATATTCTTAAACTATAGGTTAAACTTATAAAATCTACATGTGTTGCTACGAGTGTTCAACTAAGTCTTGGCTTGAACCCAAAATCCACAGTAATAAATATACTATAACTACTGCTAGCTATTACTACTACTACTACTACTACTACTACTACTACTACTACTACTACTACTACTACTACTACTACTACTACTACTACTACTACTACTACTACTACTACTACTACTACTACTACTACTACTACTACTACTACTACTACTACTACTACTACTACTACTACTACTACTACTACTACTACTACTTCTACTACTACTACTATCTAACTAGCTAAGTAAAGTTTTGGGACTCTACAATTCTCCCCTACTAAAAAGAATTTCATCCCCGAAATTTACTTACCAAACAATTCCGGATACCGGGCTTGCATGTCCTCCTCCAACTCCCACGTTGGCTCCCGTTCAGAACTATTACTCCATAGGACTTTGACTATCGAAATAACCTTAGACCGTAACAGCTTCATCCCTCTATCTAGGATGCTAACCGATCGTTCCTCGTAACTCAAGTCTTTCTGGAGTACTATTGTATCATACTTGAGGACGTGAGATTGGTCGAACACATACTTACACAGCATTGAAATGTGGAACACATTGTGGCTATCTGCTAGAGCTGGTGGTAGGGCTAATCTATATGCAACTGCTCCCACTTTGTCCAATATCTCAAAAGGACCTTTAAAACGGGGACTAAGCTTGCCTTTCTTCCCAAACTGCTTCACACCTTTCATAGGAGATATCTTCAGGAAGACTTAATCTCCAACCTTGAATTCCACATCACGTCGCTTGGCATCCGCATAACTTTTATGACGGCTTTGAGCAGCAAGCATACGCTTTCTAATTAGTGCTACTACTTCCTGAGCTTTTCTAACAGCTTCGGGACCAAGAAGTTGCCTTTCTCTTACCTCATCCCAATGTAACGGTGATCCGCACCTTCTTCCATAAAGCAACTCATATGGTGCTATCCCGATCGTTGACTGGTAGCTATTGTTGTAGGAGAACTCTATCAGTGGTAAGTACGTATTCCATGATCCTCTGAAATCAAGTACACAAGCGCGTAACATATCTTCTAAAATCTGTATGGTATGTTCGGATTGACCATCAGTCTGAGGATGAAAAGTTGTACTAATACTTAACTTAGTACCCATGGCTTGTTGTAAACTTCCCCAAAATCTCGATGTAAACACTGATCCTCTATCGAACACTATTGTCTTGAGAATTCTATGCAACTGTACTATTTCTTGGACATAGATGTCTGCGTATTGATCCACTGTGTATGAAGGCTTAACAGGCAGGAAATGAGCTGACTTGGTTAGTCTATCTTTTACTACCCAAGCTGAATCATGCTGCTTACTTGTTCATGGCAAACCTGTCACGAAATCCATAACTATATCATCCCATTTCCATTCTGGTATGCTAAGCGGTTGCAATAAGCCTGCAGGCCACTGATGTTCTGCTTTCACTTGCTGGCATACTAGACATTTAGACACAAATTCCGCTATGTCATTCTTCATTCCTGGCCACCAATATATTGCCTTGATGTCGTGAGTCATCTTAGTCGACCCTGGGTGAACTGAGTATGGGGTGCTGTGCGCTTCTTCTAAAATTATCATCTTAATCCTCTGATCATTTGGCACGCATACCCAGTCCTTATTTCTCAATAACCCTTGACATGATACTGTGAAATCTGTGGCCTTCCCTTCTCTAACTACATCTATATATGCTACTAACGTGTCATCATGCCCTTGCCCAATCCATATTTCTTCTAACAGATTTGACTAGATAGACAAATTAGCTAGCTTACCGACAACTACTTCTATACCGACACTGATCAGCTCTTGCTGTAGCGGCTTTTCTATTCCAGCTAGTGCTACTATACTTCCATAACTCTTCCTACTTAGCACATCAACAACTACGTTTGCCTTTCCCGGGTGGTATAGGATTTCTCAGTCATAGTCCTTCACTAGCTCTAACCACCTGCGCTGCCTCATGTTGAGCTCCTTCTGAGTGAAGAAGTACTTTAAACTTTTGTGGTCTGTATAAATCTCACACCGTTCTTCGTAAAGATAATGGCGCCAGATTTTCAATGCAAAGACCCCTGCGGCCAACTCCATATCGTGAGTTGGATAGCGTTGTTCGTACTCCTTCAGCTGCCTTGAGGCATAGGCTATCACCTTGTCATTCTGCACTAGCACGCAACCTAACCCTTGCTTGGACGCATCGCAGTAGACTACAAACTGGTGCTGAGCACAGCTTATCTTTAAGCAACTAGAAGCTTTCTTCACACTTATCAGTCTAGTTGAACCTTTGTTGTTTCCGGGCCAGGTTGGTGAGTGGAGTGGCTATCATAGAAAAACCCTCTACAAACCTTCGATAATAACCTGCTAATCCCAGAAAGCTTCTTACCTCTGATGCATTCTTCGGTCTTGGCCAATCCTTCACTGCCTCTACTGCAACTCCATCCTTGGATATAATGTGCCCGAGGAATGCAACTTGCGAAAGCCAAAACTCGCACTTCTTGAACTTGGTGTAAAGTTGATGCTCCTTTAGTCGTAATGAGATCAACCTCAAATGTTCCTCGTGCTCGACTTCATGTTTTGAGTATACCAAGATGTCTTCTATGAACACTACAACGAATTTATCCAAGTAGTCGTTGAAGACCCTATTCATTAAATCCATAAACACAGCTGGAGCGTTGGTAAGACCAAAAGACATAACTAAGAACTCGTAATGCCCATAACGATTTCTAAAAGCTGTCTTAGGAATATCCTCTCCCCACACCTTGAGCTGACGGTACCTGGACCATAAATCAATCTTTGAAAACACAGTCGCCCCTCAGAGTTGATCAAGCAAGTCGTCAATCTGGGGTAGCGCGTACTTATTCTTAATCGTTACCTTATTCAACTCGTAGTAATCTATGCACATCTGCATGCTTCCATCCTTTTTCTTCACAAATAGAACCGATGCTCCCCATGGAGAATGGCCCGGTCTAATGAAACCCAAGTCTAGGAGTTCTTGTAGCTGCGTCTTTAACTCCTTGAGTTCGGTAGGTGCCATTCGGTATGGTGCCTTGGAGATAGGCTCGGTTCCCTGTACCAATTTGATCGTGAAGTCAATTTCCCGAGTCATTGGCAACCTTGATAAGTCATCGAGAAATACTTCTGGGAATTCTCTTACAATGCGGACATCTCTAAGCTTAAGTGGTGTTTCCTTTACCACATCTGTGATGCTGGATAAGAATGCTTGACATCCTTTTTCTATAATCCTTTGCGCTTTGAGAGATGATACTAGCAGTGTGCATAGTCCTAAAACTTGTCCCATAAAGCACAATCTCTGGCTATCAAGAGTCTTGAACGTTACTTTCTTGTGTTTGCAGTCGATGGTTGCGCCATGCCTTGCTAACCAGTCCATGCCTAGTATCACATCGAAGTCTTTGATCTCAAGTTCAATCAGGTCTCCTTCTAGTTCTATGTCCTCAATTTCGATTGGTACACCTTGTACTATCCATGATGATAGAACTACTTTGCCCGAAGGCAACTCTGTTACAAACCTAGTTCTAAATCTTTCACAAGGTTTGTCTAGTTTTTCTATCATTCCTAATGAGATATACGAATGAGTGGCTCCCGAATCAAATAATACAAAACATATATTATTAACGATAAAAACCTGACCTGTGACCACTTTATTGCTAGCATCAACTTCTCCTTGGGTTAAGGCAAATACCCTGGTAGGAACCATCTTGTCTTCCTTTTTCCCCTCTGGCTTGAGCTGGGGACAGTCTCTCTTCTGGTGTCCTTCCTGACCACAGTTGTAGCATCCCTTGGTGTTTTCCTGACATTCACCAGGATGTTTCTTCTGGCACTTAGCACATTGCGGGTATTCTACATAACCCGGCCTATTACCTCCATTATTCGTCTGTGCCCTTTTATCATTGTCGGACTGCTTGCTGTCAGGATGCTTTCTTTTCTGACCATTGTTATTGCTGGACTGATTGCTGTTGTTGTGGTTTTTTTTCCTACTAGTCTGAGGCTGACTCTGCTGTCTAGCCTTAGGCTTACTGGCTTCTTCTTTACTAACATTTGCTTGAAGCCTTTCGACTTCTATTGTCGTTTCTAGAACATCAGCATAGGTAGTATTTCCTGGGTTTGCTAGCTTAACCCCTAGCTCAATCTTCGGTCGAAGTCCACTAACGAACTTGGTCACCCTCAGAAAGTCAGTTGAAACCATTTTTGGTGCAAACTTAGCTAATCGTTCGAACTACCGAGCATATTCTGCCACTGATAAACTCCCTTGCTTCAGGCCAGCGAACTCCTCAAATCTTAAAGCGATGACTGGCGAATTGTAGTTCATTTTGTAGAACAGCTCCACAAATTGGGCCCAAGTCATGGTGGCAACATCATGAGTCTGCTGAACTAAGTCCCACCATATTCTGGCATCTTTCTTGAGCAGAGATGAAATGCAGGATATGCAGTCCGTGTTGCCGAAATTCATGTGTGCCAGGATTGGCTCCACATTTGTGAGCCATTCTTCTACCTCAAAGGGGTCTGTAGTCCCTTCAAAGTTCAAAGCGTGTTGCTTACGAATCCGCTCATAAACTGGCTCCATGTGCTGAGCTGGGTATGGTGCATAGTTCTCCACTGGCCATCCCCCATATGGACCAACTTGATGGGGTGCTGGGGCCATTTGCTGAGGCTGTGGTGGAGGCGGAGGCTGAGTCTGAGGCTGAGCCTGTTGTCGCTGTTGCTGCAGTAATTCCTCAACTTGCTATCGCAGTCTGGCAATTTCCACAGTGTTGTCAACCAGCACCGGCGGCAGCGCATTTCGGTTGGCAGTAGCATGAACTCCCCTTCTGCGAACTGGAGGGGCTTCATTGCTTACAAGAGTAGCGTTGAAGGCATTTCCATTGGTGCCAGCAGATCTTCAGAGCGGCATCTTCAGCAGAGTTTTAACAGTTGAGAAAAACATGTTAGAAATTTTCCCTAATAGGCTCTAAGGCAAAAACTTAATCTAAACAAACATAACTCGGACCTATTAATTAGATTTCTTATGGAAATTATATAAGCCTTCTTTATTATTAGAGTGGGTTGCTATACTTAGAAAAATGAGCCATCTTTATTATTTTCTAAGTCTGTTTCTAATCATCCTATATGAGTTAATTCTTAGGCTCGAAACTCGTCGTTGTCCCAAAGTTAACCATATTGAGGGAGGGCTGGGATCAGTAAAATCGTTCCCACTACTATGGCCCCCTAACTCTCGATATAGAGAACCTGGTTCATTGATTTGTATTCACCCTCACCGAACTTAGTCATTATTTATTAAATTTATTTTATTATGATTGCAAAAGAAAATCAAACTCATTCATGTCATCAAAATAACAATGATATTAATTTGGAAAAAAAAAGTTTTTCGCTATGTACAATCATAAAAGAAAACAAATAATAAATAAAATAAAAAACTAATCTATTCTAGAAATCGAGGTCTTCTACATCTGATCCTTCATCTAACATGTCATCATCTATTTCTTCATAGTCATCATTGTCTTGTGCCTCAAAATTCCCTCGAGGAAGATTCGTAAAAATTCTATGTTTTTGCTTATTTGTAAATTGAAAGTTGTAGAGTCCAAGAACTTTACTTAGCTAGTTAGATAGTAGTATTATAGTATTTATAGTATTATCTTTATGACTGTGGATTTTTGGTTCAGACCGGGAATTATTTGGACACTCATAGTAGTACTTGTAGATTTTCTAAGTTTAACCTATATTTTAAGAATATTAATGTTAACCTAAGGTTTGATTATATGACTGATATTAAGGATAATATTTATTATACTATAAGGTTTAGATAAGAACCAATAGGATTTTAAGCACATGTTATGTATGGATGATTAAGGATTAAGTATTTTGAGGATTAAATTTAATAAGGGTAAAAGTTTGAATGCTATAAGGTCAGTCAGCAGCTTTGAATACGCTGAGGGCTTAGTCAAGGTTGTTTACTCCATTCAAACTTAGCTAAAAATGTGTAATTTCGTGTTGAAATAATCAGCGTATGCCGATATATCGCAGCTATAGGGGGCAATATATCGCAGCACGTAGATACGGAAAACACGAGACGATGCACGACTGCCTCGGGCATACTAGCCCAGGCGATATATCGCCTACAGGGGGCGATATATTGCCTCCTTCAACTTATTTTGAAACATTTTGAAATCATTTTCCATTCAGCCCTTCAACCTCTTGATAAGTCCAGCACCTTTTTGAACGAGTCTTCAGCCTCTGCTGAACGACAATTCAAATTATTTTCACCTAAAAAGCTATTATTTTTATTCAAGTAAAATTAAGATCCTTTCATTCCTAAACTCTATAAATAGGACCTAGTACCCAGCCATTATTCATCTTTTGCTCTAAGTTCAGAGGCTGCAAGTGCTAAGTGAGTGTGAGAGTGTAAACACCTGGGTTGGGGAATCATAAGCTTGAACATCATAAGCTTATCAAACACTTTGGGAAGTAAGGTTTTATAGTATTTCAGTTTGAGGTGTAGATTGGTCTTACAAGTTTTCAAGGTAACCCAAAACTCTAGTTCAATTCTGTACTTGTTCTTTTAAGTTCTCATAGTCTTCTACTCAGCCTCTAACCTTAATCTTTATTTTGGTTAGGAAATCTAAGTTCTTGAGCAAAAAGGTTTTGGTAAGTATGTTTCTCAAAGGTTTAGTCCTTCCATTCCTTTCATTTCTTTTTCTTCAAATCTACTCACCCTATTATATATGGTTTTAGGAGTGTTCCAAAAGTCCCAACTCTTTCCTCACATCCCGGTAACTTTGGTAAGGAAAATAGGATAGAATCTATATGTTATATGCTTATGTTATCTTATGTTTTATGCTATGAAATATGTTATAAAATATGTTATGAAATATGTATGTTTGTAGGCTTGGGCATATGACCCATTTGACTAATAAGCCCCAAATAGATTATGGGCATATGACCTACTTAGCTAGTAGGACCCCACTAATCTAATGGGCATATGACTTGATTAGTCTATGGGACCCCAAGTAATAATGACCATTATAGTATGTGCATGATATAAGTGTTATGTTAAGTTTTTATGTTTCTTATGAAATTTATGTATATGAACTATGTGTTAGATTTTTCCTTGCTGGGCATTAGGCTCATTCCTTTTTGTTTATATGTGCAGGAAAATAGCTATAGTGGCGGTAAGATTCGTGGATGCTTGGGGAATGTGTATCGGTGGTGAATGGAGTCAAGGAGTCGAGAGTTCGATTTTCGGGGATGTAGTCTTGTTTTATGGTTTTACATGTATTTTTCCGCAATTGTTATGTAACTCCTTTTATTTTAAATTATGTTTTGTTTTTAAGACAATGGGATCCCATATCCTTCTTGATATTTTATGTAAGTGACTCTTATTTCTACAAGTTTTTCTAATAAAGTTATGGTATTTTCGCAAATGTAAGATTTATTAAGGATTTGTATGTATAGTTTCGTTAATGGTCCAAAAGTCTAGAGTAGTGGGCCATTACAGTTGGTATCAGAGAAACGATTCCTTCGCATGAAGTTCTCCTCGATACACACACTCAAAAGCTCTGAATCTGACCGCCAAGTAAGTATTTAAGTTATAAGTTATTTCGCTTATGTATAGCTAACAATTTTAGTGTTTATGTTTTCAGTTAAGTATGAACCGAGCTCTAACCTATCAAGATATCCGAGCCATTAATGCTTTAAAAAGAGTAAGGGAGCCAAGAAACACTGTAGGAGCACTAGAAAGAATCACACGAAGACTGCTTTTGTTCCACCAAGAGATAGGTCACCTTCAAGAGTCTAAGCAAATAATGTTAAGATCAACGGAACAATATGTACTAATAATTAGGCTATTTAAATATTTCCATCCTGTAATAGCAGCCTTAGAAGAAATATGGGAAAACATGAATGATGAGGATGAACTACCATTAGCAATGCGTTATTATTTCCTCTTAGTTAGGTTCACTGCAAAATTCGAGTTTCAGTTCACAAATGAGCAAAAACATAGGATTCTCACAAACCTTCCTAGAGGACATTTTGATGCTCATGATAACGATGATTATGAGGAGATAGATGACGATGTGCTAGATGAAGGATTAGATGTAGAAGATCCCGATTTTTAGAATAGTATTTTTCATTGTTTGTTTTATTTCTTTCTTTATTTTGTGATTGTAATAAGTGAAAATTATTTTTTTTTCCAAATGAATAACATGCTATTATCATGTATGAGTTTGATTTTATTTTTGCAATCATAATAAATAATAAATAAAATGAATAATGACTAAGTTCGGTGAGGGTGGATACAAATCAATGAACCAAGTTTCCTTATTGAGAGTTAGGGGGCCTTAGTAGTGGGAACGATTTTACTGATCCCAGCCCTCCCTCAATATGGTTAACTTTGGAACAAAGATAAGTTTCGAGCCTGAGAATTAAGTCATATAGGATGATTAGAAACATACTTTGAAAATAAAGATGACTTGTTTTTCTAAGTATAGAAACCCACTCTAAATATAAATAAAGACTTATATAATTTTTCATAAGAAGTCATAATAAATAGGTCCGAGATATGTTTGTTTTAGAATAAGTTTTTGCCTTAGAGCCTATTAGGTAAAGTTCTAACATGTTTCTTTCAACTATTAGAACTCTGCTACGATGTCGCTCCGAAGATTTGCACGCACCAACGGAAACGCCTCCAACGCCGTCCCAGCAACCAATGAAGCTCCTCCAGTTCGCCGAAGGGGAGTGCGTGCTACTGCCCGCCGCAACGCGCCGGCACCACCAACTTACAACACTGCGGAGATCGCCAGACTGCGACAGCAAGTCAAGGAACTTTTGCAGCAACAACGCCAACAGGCTCAAACTCAGCCTCAGCCTCCGCCACAGCCGCAGCACGGTAGGTTGGTTCTCACGCAACCGACGTCTCATGCTTGCCTTTGACATACTGGATAAGTCAGTTCTGTATAAACTGACTTATGAACATGTGTTAAGTTAGTTTAAGCGGAACCTACCTCTCATGGGCAATGGCTGATGTCCAAATTGTAGTAGCGATGGCTAATTGGTTTAAGTTGGTTTTAACAGGAATTCTTTCAAATATATGGTTCGTGTAACTTTTTCTTTTTACTATATTCTCCGTGTTCGATTAAAAATCAATCTAGATGCACAACAATCCTAATGCGGAATAAACAAATTGTTACATAAAATTTATAGGATCGAATATTGTATACCTCCAGCCATTGCTATTGATAATCTCGATCTAGCTTTAGATCTACAAAAAAAAAAAATATTAGAATGAGTACACAGACTTCCAAGCTCTCACTAACTCTTTTAGATGGAGTTATTGAAAGACAAAAAAATAAGCAGGGAGCTTGGGGACCGGTACTCTATATTTATAGAGTGAGACATTCCATCAGAATCTGTACCACAAATTGAGATATTTTCTCAATAAATTGGGATATACAAAATCGGGTAACAATAAAATTGGGTAACAAATAATGTTGAGCATTAATTAGAATATTTATCAATAAATAAAATATTGACTTTGGTATATTAAATGAATTTAAATCAATTAATTGTAACATAATTGATTTTATTTACCTTTGAATCTATCTCGATGAATCTTAATGCCAATGACATAAGACACATCACCCATATCCTTCATCTCAAAGCTCTTTGAGAGAAATTGCTTCACCTCATATAGCATGCCCTTATCATTGGTTGCAAGGAGAATATCGTCCACATATAAAACAAGAAAACAAATCCTACTCCCACTGACCTTTTGGTATATACATTGATCCATGACATTCTCTTCAAATCCAAAAGAAGAGATGACATCATGGAATTTTAAATATCATTGGCGGTACACATGTTTTAAACCATAAATGGACTTCTTTAGCTTGCACACCAAATGCTCACCATCACTAAAGGAGAATCCTTCTAGTTGTCTCATGCATACCTCCGCGTATAGGTCACCATTCAGGAAAGCAGTTTTCACGTTCATCCGTTGCAGCTTCAAATTGAAATGAGCAACTACTGTCAAGATAACTCTGAGGGAATCTTTCTTAGATACTGGAGAAAAGATCTTCGTGTAGTCAATTCCTTCTTTTTGAGTGAATCCCTTAACATCGAGTCTCGCTTTGTGTCTCGCTTTTTGAGTGAATTCCTTCAATGTTTCCTAATGAGTCTTTCTTTGTTTTGAAGACTCATTTACACCCAATAGCCCTCGCCCTATTAGGCAACTCAACAAGATCCTAGACTTTGTTGCTCTTCCTAGAATTCATTTCTTCATTTATGGCATTGTACCACAATTCCGATTCTTTAATATTCAAAGCTTGTGAAAATGTTTCTGGATCATTTTTGGCTCCAATATTGTAGTCAGATTCTTGCAAATACACAACGTAGTCACTAGGTATCGCCGATTTTGTTTTCCTAGTACACCTTCTTAAGGATACTCCTGGACAACTTGATCCATTTGAACTTCTTCATTGACTTGTGGATCTTCAAGAAATTGGTTGTGGTGGTTCAACATCCATTTGGACTTCAGGGGTGTTATGAACCACAATCAATCTTGCTCTTAAGGTGGAGGGTTCTGAAGGATCTTTCTCAGAACTCCCACTAATCAAGGAATGTTCAAGAAATTTTGCATTCCTTGATTCCACAATCCTAGTGCTATGAGATGGACAGTAAAACTTGTAACATTTAGACCTTTCAGCGTATCCAATAAAGTATCCACTTATGGTCCTCGGGTCCAGTTTCTTCTCTGGTGGATTGTATATTCTCACTTCAGATGGGCATCCCTAAGTGCGTACATGTTGCAAACTCGGTTTCCAACCTTTAGAGCTTTAGTCCACAAGGATTTAGGAAGATTAGGGTTGCTACTAAGCATACTCCGCACCATGTCCATTAATGTTCAGTTTCTCCTTTTTGCAACACCATATTGCTCGGGTGCACCAGACATGGTATATTGGGCAACAATCCCATTTTCTTGAAGAAACTTTGCAAAAGGGACAGGTGCTTGTCCATCTTCAGTGTATCTACCATAATATTCTCCACCTCTATCTGATCTCACTATCTTAACTTGCTCGAGCATTGTTTTTCTACTTCATCATTAAATATCTTAAAGACATCTAACGCTTCACTTTTGTTATGAAGTAAGTAGATATACATGTAGTGTGAGTAATCATCTATGAAGGAGATGAATTATTTCTAACCATATGAGTCCATGTCTGGACTACATATATCAGTATGTATGATTTATAATAGTTCGGAACTCCTATGGACACTACTTTTCTTAGACTTGGAGGTATGATTTCCCTTAATGCAATCTACACAAGTATCAAAATCAGTAAAATCTAAGGTATTGAGTACCCTATCTTTCACTAATCTTTTAATTCTACCAATGAAGATATGTCTCAATCTTCGGTGCCATAATGTAGAGGAATTCTCATTTATAACACATCTTTTATTGCCAGTGTGAATATGCAAAGTATTATATGCAGTATTGTTTTGTAAATTAAGGCAGTAAAGACCATAAAAAAAAATACCATTTCCAACACATTCAGATTTATTATATAAACTAAAAGATTTGTCTAAAAATGTAAAGGAAAATCCAAAAGGTACAAGTCTTGAAAGTGAAATCAAGTTTCTAGAGAAACTTGGTACGTAAAAGGTCTTTTCTAACTTTAAAATAAAACTGCTACTTAAAACTAAATGGCACGTTCCAATAGCCTCCACATGTGAGCCCATCTTATTTCTGGATAAGATGCTTTGTTCACTTCCCACTGGCTTCCTTAGGTTTTGTAAACCCTGCGAGGAATTTGAAACGTGAATTTTTTGATCCAGAATCAATTCACCATGTGTTAATATTAATTCATAACATACTAAAGAAATTGGAATACCTTTGTCGTCCATCCATTCTTGAATTTGGCGCATTCCTTTTTCGCATGTCCTTTCTTTTTGCAGAAAAAACACTTGATGGAATCCTTCTTTATCTTGCCTTTGGGAGGCACTTTATTTTTCCCCTTGTCCTTCTTGGAAGGTTTGCGTTTCTTTCCTTGGGTGGCCATGTGAGCACTTTCACCTTGTTCCTATAGGAGCCTTGCTTCTTCTTGAGCACACATTATTATTAGTTCATTGATACTCCATTTGTCCTTATGTGTGCCGTAGGAAATTTTGAAAGGCCCGTATTGAGGTGGAAGATTGTTAAGGATGTAGTGAACCAGGAAGGTTTCAAGAATGACTACATTGACCTTCTTCAATTGAGCAAAAATGTCCCTCATCTTTGAGATATGGTCTCTAACTCCTTTGACACCAGTGAGCTTTTTTGATGAGAACTGGTGGATGAGGTTGTTGTAAAATGGTTTGTCTGAAGTGTCTAACTTCTCATCAATCATTTTTATCAAGTCTTTGACTTTCTCAGGTTGCTCCACCGATCCACACATTCCCATAGGGATCTTGGACATAATCAACATGATGCTGAGGCGATTGGATCACTCCCATTTTTCATATAGTGCGATCTCAGCAGTAGTGCTAGTCGCAGTGATTACAGCAGGTTTATCCTTCCTTATTGCGTAGTCCATGTCGGCGCAGCCTAAGTGAAGAAGAACTCATTCCTTCCAGATTTTGAAATTATCACCCCTAAGCTCAGGAATTTCGGTAAGGATTTCAGTGAAACTATAGGAGGATGAAGAAGCTGCATGAATAGGATTACAAACATAGATTTCTAATGATTGAGGCTTAATGAAGTCATGTTTTACCAATGTACAATATGCTGAAAGATGAAATTTTATTAAACAAAAATTGTTTGTGGACTAAATTTTTAATTTAATAAAATTTGATGTATCTTATGATAGATTATTCAAACAAATTATTTGGGATAAATTAGGTTTGATAAAACTATTAAATTAATTATCATAACTCTTGTGGGTAAATTAAGAAAAATAATTTAATATATTATTCTAATTAATTATATAAATATAATAAAATCCCTGTGGGGTAAAATTATTATATCTATATAATCAATCACAATTTATGTCCATTATGTGATCCTTTCATATTAATATAAAATTTTATATAATTAAAGATGTTGTGGCTACTCCCCAATTATTAAAAATTATATAGTTCACCAGACATTATGTTTTAGGCTCTATGAATACCTTAGAATAATTTTGTTATAATATAATAGGCAATCACAGAGAGTAGTGCTCATAGTGTGGTCGTGTGAAAATCATTAAAAACCGTTCTAGATTGAGCATTTGTCTCAATTTCATGTGTTCTATGTCAACCACAAAAGTGTTTATGTATTATTCATAATTTTATTCACCCTAAATATTTAATGAATATTAATGTGAATATTTTATGAATATAAATGTGCTAAATATTATTCAACTTATCTTAATGTTTGAATATAATCTAAATATATCTAGGACAATAATAGAATATATAACATATTTAAAATCATAAAGTCATACATATAACATTAAATATAATTATACTAAAAATAAATTTTGCATGAATAATAACAAAATAATCATACAAATCAGCATAATTAATTATATGTTGGAAAATAAATACAATAATTCTATATAATACACTTAACGGCAGAAAAATTCATGCTAAATAAAACAATAAAATCATTTATTGATTTGGTGGATTAATAAAATAATTACACAAACTTAATTGTAAAATAAAATGCTATTACATTCTTAAAATAGCACAATTATTTAATATTGCATGAATAAATTAAATATGTCTTACAATAAATACACCAAAATCAAATATTTGCACATTTTAATTCATTTCCAAATACACATGTTGTTTACCCTAAAAAATACTTGTTGACGTGGCAAGATTAGTGAACATGTTCCTAAGAAGATTCAGATAAAGTGGCAGGAAAAATCCTGCACCGAGCATCATCTGACACCTTTTGAATGCCCATCTGTATCTCAAACTTATTCACGTGAGATACTAGATCTTCGCCTCCTGTGAAGTTGGGTAGGATTGGAATTTTGAATTTGCTTGGAACCTCTGCCGCAACAATTCTATGAACAAATGGGGCGCATTTTCTCCGATCAAATTATATATGGGATGCTTTATTCCCAACTAGTTGTTGCATGGCCTGATTCAAGGCATCTATATGGGCTTGTACAACATCCAGTATTGCTGGAGCGACTGGAGTTGGGGGAGGTCATCGCCAATGAAGGAAAGTCTCCTAAGGACGACCAGGGCAAGAAAGAGGACCCTACCAAAGCCACCAATGGGTCTGGTAAGCTCAACAACAATGAAAAAGGTAATGGAGGGGGGAAAAGGGCGACAACGATCTGGCAACATCTGATAGCAAGCGCCCCAAACAAAACAGATATGAACCAAGGTTCACCAATTGATTTTATCGGGTAATCAAATAGTGTTGACCATTAATTAGAATATTTGTCAATAAATAAAATATTGACTTTGGTATATTAAATGAATTTAAATTAGTTAGTTGTAACATAATTGATTTTATATACCATATAAATAAATATTCTAATACTCCGATCAACATCGACTGTCTTTTTCGTAGAAAATGACGAGTCGAGCCAATGCAATGATGCACCCACTACTATTCCTTTTCTCCTCCATCCCTTTGTGATATGGTCCTCATACTCTAAACTTGGAGGTTGCAAATTAAGAAGACCGACAAAAGTCAGGAGGGTGCGATGTTGTTGCAGATAAAGGCATCATTTGGGTTGAAGTTCACAGTTGTTGACCCTCGATTTGGTCAACAACACGGAGTCAAATATACGACAGGAAATGAGACGACAATTAAGAGTTCAATCTAATGGTAAATAAGAAAACACCAACGATTTATAGTGGTTCGGGCCCAATGAATGGCAATGACTTACGTCCACTTAGTGCTATTATTAATATTGAATCTCAATGCCGTGATCAAAGAACTAGGATTCTTGAGTTTCACAAACCTTGGGAGAATTACAATAAGACGATGGATAATCGCACTATAGCTCTCTCTCTCTCTCTCTCTCTCTCTCAATATTCAAGAAAAAGATTCAAAGATCAAAAGTCCCTTCCTTGAGCTATTTCATGCATATTTATAGGCTCAAGGAGGGTTACATGGGCCATTGGGCCTTAGCTTTCCTTAATAACCGCGTATCAAGGTAATAACGAGGAAATAATCAATGTAATTATTATAGGATTACAATCTTAGAAGGAAATAAATCAAATCATACGACCAGCCTGGTCGTATCTAATAGTTAAGCTTGATGAAGCGATGTGTAGTTGGTCGATGATCGAACAGCACTGCCTTATTTCAATTCTGTCATGTGTCATCCACGTGTGAAAAATACCTGCCACGTCATAAGCAACCATTTTTGGTAAACATTTTCCCCCCAAGTTTACTTTACTTTGACCAGCATAAAGTAAACTTAGGTGTCTGACCTTTCGTATGCCCCATAAAACCTGTCAGAGCCGTCATGCCTCTTCGAAAAAAGCTACCAATCATGTCCAATCAGGTCTTTTCGGTTTCCCAAAAACTTTTCTGACGGCTATTACAGTTTCCCATACTTTGAAAACAGTAATTCATGATTACTTATTTTATAGTTTCACAGTCATTATAAATCATACCCCCAATTCACCTTTTAACTTTTTACTTTTCACTCATCATCTTCTATTCAAGAACTCCAAAGAACTTCAACCTTTCGAGCCTAGAAATCCCAGGAGCTTTCATAGCTGATCCAAGGAATTTCTGTTTAGGCGCTCAAAGTTTTCCGTGTTCATAATCCACCTTTCATCCAAGTAAGTTTTACGAACCTTTCAGTTGTTTAAGTTTCCATGCAAAGTTGTTTTTTATTCGTTTCGTATCTGAGTTCTTGACTGAAACTGTCTTGGGGTAAACGAGTATGTTGATCGATGCTTGATAAGGTAGTGAAATAACACTTCATAGGAGTTAGGAGTTAGTTTGGTAGTCGGGATTGTAGATTTAGGGCGTAAAATCGAAGTAAAAATTCAATTTTTAAGCTAGTTGAAAAACTGGGTTTTTCCCACCCTCTTGGAGTTGAAAAAGTTTTCTCTAAAAAACTTTTTACTTCCGCTTTTTAATCCATTTCTCAAACTGCTCGTAAGAGACTTTGTGTTTTTGCTAGAATGCTGCTGGTCGTATAAAAGCTTAACTTTTATATGTGAGCAACATTATTCTCACTTTCAACACAAGTCTTTAAACTCCAAGTTCTCATCTCCCCTTTTCTGTTCACAGATTTTGATGCAAGATCCATGGGGAGGTGAGAGACCAATTGATGACGAACTGCTTGCTCAACTGCTCGTGGACGTAGAACAACCATCGTTACTTATTCTGGACATCCCTTTTTCTCGAACTCCACCTAACAAACCTCATCCAAACCTTTTAGCCATGGGTAGAGTCAAATCCACTGCCCAGAAAAAGAAAACTGAACTTTCTGAACACCAACCTGCTCCACATGCAGAAATTCCCTCGACCAACGGTCGAGCTGAGAGTACTATCGAGCCAGGAATCCAAGCTCATGCCCAACTCTAAAGTGCCACTCGACCGGATGTCGAATGGTATGTCGCCCCTTCTAGTCGAGTAACGATTAGGATGATCACCAATTATATCAAGAAATACGGGCTTCCTAGGGTGACGCTAGTCCGACCCTCCAGAGACCAAAGGGTGAATCTGCCTGGAGGCGCGTATAGCACCTGGTCGAGATATCACATCAAGGCAGGAGCGATCCTGCCTCTCCATCCTTTTTTCCAAGGAGTGGCCAACTATTTTGGGGTTGCTCCTTTTCAAAAAACCCCCAATGGATATAGAATGATCTCTGCACTCTATATCCTTTATAGTCATAAGAAGTGGCCAGTCCCCACGCCACACGAGGTCAACTACCTGTTCGACCTAAAATCCAACCCCAACCAAGAAAACACGGGGTTCTTCCATTTCTGCCACCAGGAAACGGGTCGCACTTTCCTGAACTGACACTACTTTTATCTCGAACGTGGGGAAGTACCATATGGAGTACTTTCTGACTGCCGATATGGTCGCGAACAACTTGGCCTTCACACAAGGAGGTAAAGTCTTTGCACCCTTGGTCGTGTATTTTTTTCTTTGATTCTTCCTGCATTTCCCTTAGAAATTTAGTGTATTTTAGGCCCCTGGTTGCGACCAGCCCCCACACCAGACATGGAGGTCCAATCAGCCCTCTTGGCCAGCATGACCGACATAGAAAAAAGTGTCAAGCAGCTGGTCACAGAGGCCAATCTGAGACTGGTCGGCCTTCTGGCTCCTCACCAAGATGTGAGGGAATCTACTGCGGGGAATGCCACCAGCACTAAATTCCCCGATCACCAGCAAGATGTGTCACAACCTCCTCCGAGGAGGGCAACTGGGGTGACCATCAACGAACCAACTGGTACCCCACGACCTTCTGCTGCACCGGCCCCTCCAGGGAAGGGAAAGAAGAAGGCCGCAGAGCCTATTCTTGAGTCGTCGGAAAAAAACGGTACTGATTTTATGCTTTTAGATAGTCTGCCTATTCCCTGTCACCTCTTCGACGGGGATGGCAACTTTAAATACCCTCCTGCTTTAAATTCAAACTTCTTCAGGCCAGAGAGTGAGTGTAGCACTAGTAAAGTAAATAGTGTAGCGACTAGTAATTATAGCTCAGGTATTATACTTTAAATTTCTCTGCCCTTGTTTCCTAAACTTAGCAAGTTCCTTTTATTATATTGCCTGACTGTTCGTTTGTTTCTTTTTTGGAGACATGCCTGCTGAACGTGCCTTTGACTTGTACACCAAGTCGACAAGCAAGAAAAAGTCCCACAGGCGCCCGTTTGGGAAGGGCTGCAGCAATCCCTCCGTAAAGAAACCTCGAACAGAGGACCCTTCAACACCTACTCCAACGAAGGAGGCAACTCCTCCCACTCCAACAAACCCAGATCCTCCGTCTCCGGTCAGACAAACTCCTCCTCCAGCTTTAGTCGACCCTACGCCTCCAACATCTACCATCCAGCATTCGGCTGGTCGCCGAGAAGAGGCCTCGGGAGATGACCTCATGGATGTGGTGCTCAACTCAGCCAAAGAAAGGCTGTCGAGAATAACAAAGCACCGACGTAGCCAAGGCTCGATATACCGAGCAACTCAAGGTGGCAAAAGCTTCCTATGCCGAATAGCTAGAGGCGGTCAAGGCGAAGTAAACTGAGGCACTTAGGGATGATGAGGTGAAGCATACCAAGGCCCTCAAGGAGGCTGAGGCAAAGCACCTCGAGGTGCTGCAGGTGACTGAGGCCAAAGTCGCTTCTCTTGAAGAAGAGGTGAAGAGGAAAGATGCGAGTATTGCCAAGATCACTGCATCCAAGGAGCAGTATAAGGAGGTCTCGCTCAATAATTACCGGGAAGCCCACAAGCTTCAAGATGAGTTGGCGATAAGCCGTAAGGAAGTTGCTGCACTAGAGGAACGAAATGCCCGCAACCTTGAGGACTATGAAGGGGCGCCGTTCGAGTGTTTCTACCTGTTCTGGAAAAACAACCCCAATGCTAACTTCTCCTATCTTCCAGACCATATCAGGGAGGCGGAGTTAGCTAGGTGTGTTGCTCGTCTAGAGGAAGAAACAATTCCAAGGTCTCCAGAAATTTCTTTAGCGACCGGCATCGAAGGCGCCCGAGAGGAGGTTGGGGATGCAGTCGACCAGCAGCAGCAGAAATCACCACAAGACCCCCCGGCAGCCTCATGATTTTATCTTTTTTTTCTTTACTTTTGAATTACATGGCCTACAGGTCATGATGTAAAATCTATTTTATTTATGTTTAAACTTTTATTGCTGCATGGGCAGCTTTTTCTTTTAATCAAACAATTACATCCGAGCAGCACTGCTCGCGGTGTAAAAGGATTCCTTTTTGATATTATAATACCTGCATTTTATTATAACATCTATTCGCATGATCGAACTTAGCATAGTACTTTGGATTGATTTAACAAAATACAACATTTTGAAAAATACTCTAAGTACCTTAGCATGCTTTCACTTATTTTGCTCATGTGTTTACATTCCTTTCGATATGTTTTGCTTACTAGATGCCTTATATGCCCCCCAAGTGATTGAGGAGCTTTAGGTCCTTAGTCACTTGCCTTGACCAGAACCTGTTCGAACATTACTACTCAGGGCAAAATAATTAAAATGATAATACAACAAAACAACACACGTAATAAGCAAATACTTGTAATAAATACAATAATTGGCAAGAATGACTGGCTGCGCACAGTCCCTTATATTTCTCGTATTAAAAGGATAAAACGTGTTTGTATGAGTGATCAATTAAGATCTTACACTTGTAAGCAATTAGTCAAATAAAGTGACCAACCCTTTTTCATAACTTGTAAAAAGTAAAATTAATACAAGCCAATCCTTTAAGAAGAATTGTTTATTGATAGTACTTGTGCAGTTGTTCTCCATTCCAATAGCGAGGAATGAGATCTCTGTTTAAGCGAGCAAGTTTATAGGTGCCTAGATGGAGGACTTCTTCAATCTGGTAAGGCCCTTCCCAATTAGGTTCGAGTACTCCAGCAGCCTGGTCACAGGTGTTTAGGAAAACTCTTCGAAGTACTAAATCTCCAACGTTGAATTTTCTTTCACGTACTTTAGAGTTGAAATACCGAGCGAATTTTTGCTGGTACGCAGCTACTCGGAGTTGGGCTTGCTCACGTTTCTCATCGATCAAGTCCAGGGATTCCATCAATAGTTTGTTGTTAGAGCCTTGATCGTACATTATTCTACGATGCGAGGGTGGATCAGATGGCATGTTGCTATTCAGTGGGAAGTTCTGTACGACCAAAGGACTTCAGGCAATTGCTCTGGCCATGCACCCTTAGCTTCTTCCAGTCTTTTCTTCACGGTATCCTTTAGCATTTTATTGAATGCTTCGACTTGTCCATTTGCTTGGGGATGAGCGACTGAAGAAAAGCTCTTGATAATCCCATGTTGTTCGCAAAGGTCATTGAATAAATCACTATCAAACTGCGTGCCGTTATCTAAGATGATTTTCCTTGGCAATCCATAGCGACATACGATGTTTTTTACCATAAAATCTAGCACTTTCTTGGTCGTTATAGTCACGAGTGGCTCGGCTTCAGCCCATTTAGTGAAGTAATCGACGGCAACCACAACATACTTGACGCCGCCTTTTCCTGTGGGAAAAGATCCGATTAAATCTACACCCCACACTGCAAATGGCCACGGACTTTGCATATGTTTCAATTCATTAGGGGCTACTCGTGGGATTTTGGAGAACCTCTGGAACTTGTCGCACCTCCGTACAAATTCCATCGAGTCTTCATTCATTGTTGGCTAGAAATACCCTTGCCTCAGGATCTTTTTTGACAAGCTTTGCCCCCCACCATGGTACCCGCAAAAGCCTTCGTGCACCTCTTTCATCAATTCCTTGGCCTTCTCTTTCGAAATACATCTAAGGAGTGGCATTGAGTATCCCCTTCGGTACAAGATTCCCTTGACTAGTATATACCTAGCAACCTGTTGCTGAAGGGTCCTGGCTTTGTCTTTGTCCGTTGGTAACACGCCTTGCGTTAAATACTCTATGTACGATGCCATCCATGTATCCGCTACCTGGATAACCAGATTTGTCTCCTCTGCTTGAACGCTTGGTATATATAGTCATTCAGCTGGCATTATGTTCAGAGTATCAGCTTCCTTTGCACTTGCTAACTTGGCCAAAGCATCAGTGTTTGAATTATCGTCACAAGGTACTTGCTGAAGGGTGTACTTGTCAAATTGTGCTAATAGATCCTTTGTTTTGTTTAAATAGGCAACAATTTTTAAACCTCGGGCCCGGTACTCTCCCATGACTTGATTTACCACCAGCTGATAGTCACTGTAGATGTCAAGTTTCTTTATATTCATGTCCCTGACTAATCGTAACCCAGCGAGCAATGCTTCATACTCAGCCTCGTTGTTGGAAGCAATGAAGCCAAACCTGATTGCATAGTGAAATCGATGCCCCTCAGGTGTAATCAGGATCACCCCCGCCCCTGCATGATGCTCATTGGAAGAGCCTTCTGTAAATAACTTCCATGAGGGAGATTGGTTTTGAGACTCAGGCTCTTCGGTCTGCTCGCTATCTGTAAATTTAGTGAATTCTGCAATGAAGTCAGTCAGGGCTTGCCCTTTTATCGCTGCTCGCGGCAAGTAAGAGATATCGAACTGCCTAAGTTTGACTGCCAATTTCAACAATCTACCCGCAGCCTCTGGCTTTTGCAAAACTTGCCGTAGAGGCTGGTCGGTCAAAACTGTGATTGGGTGAGCTTGAAAGTAAGGTCGCAGCTTCCTAGAGGCCAAAATTAAGCAACAGGATAACTTTTCAACTGGTGGATATCGCAGCTCTGCTCCAATTAGCCTTTTGCTTACATAATAAACGGCCTTCGGTACACCTTCTTCTTCTCTTACTAAAACAGCACTAGCAACATACTTTGTAATCGCCAAGTAGACAAACAAAGTTTCTTCATCGACCGACTTCGATAGAATGGGTGGTTGCGCCATATGATTCTTCAATGCTTGGAAAGCCTACTCGCATTCCTCTGTACATTCAAACTTTTTATTGCCTCTAAGTAGATTAAAAAATGGAACGCACTTGTCCGTTGATTTCGAAATAAATCTACTAAGAGCGGCAGTTCTTCCGGTAAAACTTTGAACATCCTTAATCTTTGGAGGCGATTTCATATCGATTAGGGCTTTGATCTTCTCAGGATTGGCTTCAATTCCTCTCGAGTTATCTATGAATCCCAAGAACTTCCCTGATCCTACTCTGAAGGAGCATTTGAGGGGATTCAGCTTCATCTGATATTTGTTCAAGACGTTAAAGCATTCCTGCAAATCCTCTATATGACCTTCTGCCTTCTTCGACTTAACCAGCATATCGTCGACGTATACCTCCATGTTTGTCTCGATCAGCACCTTAAACATGTGGTTGACTAGTCGGTGGTAAGTCGCACCAGTGTTTTTCAAACCGAAGGGCATTACTTTATAACAGTAGAGCCCTATGTCAGTCCGAAAGATAGTGTGATCCTCATCAGGTGGGAACATACTAATTTAATTATATCTGGAGTATGCATTCATGAATGAGAGAATCTCGTGCCCTGCAGTGGCATCGACCAGTTGGTCGATTCTTGGGAGTGGGAAACAATCTTTATGGCAGGCTTTATTAAGGTCTGTGAAATCCACGCATGTTCGTCACTTGCCATTTGGCTTGGGAACTAGTACGGGATTAGAGCCCCATGATGGATAAAATTCCACCCTGATGAACCCATTCTCCTTCAGCTTCTCGACTTCTTCTTTTAGGGCCTTTGATCTATCTTTATCGAGCAGCCTTCTTTTCTGTTACACCAGTGGAAAACTCTTGTTAATGTTCAGAACATGGCTGATGACTGCAGGGTCTATTCCAACCATGTCTTTGTGCGACCTGGCGAAGACTTCCTGGTTCCTCCTCAAAAACTCCACCAGTGCTTGTTTTGTTGTTGTCTCTAAGTTTTTTCCTACTTTCACAACCCTGGTCGGATTTTCATCATCGAGTTGGACCTCTTCAAGGTCCTCGATGGGTCCTATCTCTTCCTCAAAATCCCCAAAGCGAGGATCTAAATCTCTGTCCTCACTTTGGGCAACGCCTTATTTGGTGACGTTATCACCTGATTGGGTTTGTACATCATTTGCCATTTGTAATTATTTTCCAGGAACCTCCCTCGATACACTTTTCTTTGCCTTGGTTATCAAGGCGTTATAGCACTCCCTTGCTTCCCGCTGATTTCGCAACACGCATCCTACCCCTGCGTCTGTTAGGAATTTCATGGCAAGGTGCCATATTGAGGTGACGGCTCGTAGGTCGACCAGGATTGGCCTTCCAATTACAGCATTGTATGCCGAAGGACAATCGACTACTATGAAAGTAGTGAGCAATGTCCTGTTAGCAGGTGCAGTACCTGCTGTAACTGGGAGCCTAATCGACCCAGCTGGGGCGAGCCATTCGCCAAAAAAACCATATATGGTTTGATTGCATGGTTCTAGGTCCTGAACGGACAACTTCATTCTTTCCAGTGAAGACTTGTTTAGGATGTTGACCGATCTTCCTGTTTCAACCAACACCCTCTTCACCGTTATGTTGACAATTTGCACGTCCACGACCAGCGAATCGAAGTGTGAGAATCATACGTACTGGGCATCGTCTTCATAGAAGATTATCAACTCGTCCTCTGTTCAAGCCTTCTTTGGTTCACAATCCTCCACACTCATCATCTCGAAGTCCTGGTCGTGGCGTAGGGTTCGAGCGTATCGTTCCCTTGCCTTCCCGCTATCCCCTGCAAGGTATGGGCCGCCGCAGATGGTGAGTAGTGTGCCTGCCACGGGAGCTGGCTGTAAAGGTGGCGAGCGCTGGCGTGCAGGCGCCTACTCGTTGCCACCTTGAGCCTCTCGCTAAGACCCTCCTGTGGCTCACATATATCTTCTTAGATGTCCCTACCTAATCAGGAACTCAATTTCGTCTTTCAACTGGTTGCATTCGTTAGTGTCCTGCCCGTAGTCGTTGTGAAAACGCAGAATTTTGTCATATCTCTCTTAGAGATATCCTTCCATATGGGTGCGGGTCGCTTATAAGGCACGTTAGAGCTGGTCGCCTGGTAGACTTCCGCTCAACTTTCGACAAGTGCCATGTAGTTGGTGAATCTCAGCTCGTATCGACTGCCTTTGGGGCGTTTATTCTCAAAAGCTGAGGGTTCATTGTTCGCCCGTTTCCCACCATTCCTACCATTGCCATTCCCGTTGCCCTTGCCGTTGTCATTGGGCTTTTCCAACCTGTTGGCGACCTTGGCGGGTTCTTCCTTCGGCCCCTTGTCTTTTTTTGGCGATTTCCCCTCATTGGCATTCGCATCCTCGAGCTTGATATATCGATCAGCCCGATCCAAAATCTCATGGGTACTTCTTACCCCATTCTTTCTGAGGCTACTCCAGAGGGGTGAATGGCACCTAACCCCAGCAGTTAAAGCCATCATCTTACCTTCATCGCCCACTGTCTTGGCTCCAGCTGCTGCTCGCATGAAACGCTGAACATATCCTTTTAGGGCTCTCCCTCCTTCTGGCGTATCTCGACCAGCTGGTTAGCCTCTGTGGGGTGTACGCGAACTGCATAGAATTGTCCGTAAAATTCCTTTACGAACATCTCCCAAGATACTATACTAGCAGGAGGGAACTTAAAGAACCACTTTTGGGCGATGTTAGACAGTGTCGCGGGGAAGATCTGGTAGCGGGCATCTTCCGACACTTTCTGTATGTCCATTTGTATCTCAAACTTGTTAACGTGAGATACTGGGTCTCCGTACCCATCAAAGTTCGGTAGTGTTGGCATCTTGAATTTACTGGGGGTTTCAGCCTCAGTAATCCTCTGTACAAATGGAGTGCCCCTCCTCCTATCGTACTCTATATGGGACGTCCGTCCCCCGACCAGCTGCTGTACTGCCTAGTTCAGAGCATCAATCTGAGCCTGAAGCGCTTCTGGGACTGCAGGGGTGACCTGAGCTGGCGGAGCATACTCACCATGCCTTTCCCGACGGTCGTTGAGTACATCCCTTCTAGCGTACTCATCTTCTCGCTAACTCCTAGCCAATCAAAGATGTTCTGCTGCCTGGGTTGCCCCCCTAGCGTTATGGCTAGCTGGCCTGTTTTCTCTAGGTGGGGGGCTTCTGCCTCCACCTCTTTCCTCATTCCTCCGACCAGCATTTCCTCTGCTAGAATCGACTTCATTATAGTCATGGCCATCTCTAAACTGTGGCTGACTACGTCGTGACCGGCTGTTCACGCTATTTCCTCCTCGGGCTGGCATTTCCCGAGTGTCAGGGGGAGGCCTGCGCTGGTCATTGGGTCCCTGTGCATTGTTATGTCGTGGGGGGCCCCTGACCGCAGAGCCTGACTCGTTGTTCCTTATGTTGGTAGAAGGATGTTGTCCCCTGCTCAGTGCATTTGGCTCTTCTTCCCCTGGGCGTCTAGGGCTGCGTGGCAGCTGCTCGACCCTATTCTGCCTCGGGCACTGAGGATTGCCTCGACCAGCTTGAGATGGAGGCTGTTGCTCAGGATCCCTAGCTAGGACATCATCTTGAGCCATAGGTGGTTGCTCCGGCCTTTGAGGGCTTGCTGGCTGGAGCGGAGGACTAGGATTAGGAGTCCTCTGAGGCGGTGCACTTGGTGGCTGATCTGGCTGGGAGGCTAGCACAGCCTAACTCCGAGCCAACTGGATGGCTGCTTCGAGAGGGGTCATGGCATCCTTCTATCGACGGTCCATGTCTGATTGCCGCTCACTCAGATCCTGACGCTGGTGTTCTAATTTTCTTTGTTGCAGCGCCATTATCTCCATAGCATTCTCCTGATTGACCCTAAGATTAGCCAACTCATCCTGCAACACCCCCAGTGTTGCCCTCATCGTTTTCGAATCTAACTCCTCTTCTTCAAACTCCAAATGTGGTTCATTCTTAGCCACATTTGGGGGAGGAGGTTGGGATGATGCAGCGCCAGCGGTCTGTCCAGCCTTCTTGGATGTCTTCACCATTAGATTTTCTTACAGTTTTTTATCAAGCTCTCAATGAAAGCACCAGAATGTTGACCCTCGATTTGGTCAACAACACGGAGTCAAATATACGACAGGAAATGAGACGACAATTAAGAGTTCAATCTAATGGTAAAGAAGAAAACACCAATGATTTATAGTGGTTCGGGCCCAATGAATGGTAATGACTTACGTCCACTTAGTGCTATTATTAATATTTAATCATAATGTCGTGATCAAAGAACTAGGGTTCTTGAGTTTCACAAACCATGGGAGAATTACAATAAGACGATCGATAATTGCACTATAGCTCTCTCTCTCTCAATATTCAGGAAAAAGATTCAAAGATCAAAAGTCTCTTCCTTGAGCTATTTCATGCATATTTATAGGCTCAAGGAGGGTTACATGGGCCAATGAGCCTTAACTTTCCTTAATAATCGCGTATCAAGGTAATAAATAGGAAATAATCAACGTAATTATTATAGGATTACAATCTTATAAGGAAATAAATCAAATCATACGACCAACTGGTCGTATCTAATAGTTAAGCTTGACGAAGCGATGTGTAGCTGGTCGATAACTGAACAGCACCACCTCATTTCAATTCTGCCACGTGTGAAAAATACATGCCACATCATAAGCAACTGTTTTTTGGTAAACAAGGGTCATCTAGCAGACAATTTCTTGTTTTTGATGTAGATTTGTTGGGTGTGAGTGGTTGGAGTAAGCTTTGCTTAGATTTGGAACACTATCTCCATATCATCATGAACCATCTTCGTCTGCAGCTTCGATAAAAAAGTGTAGAGAAAATAGAAGAAAAAAAATATGATATTGGTTTTGAAAAAGGGCAGCACACTGCATGACTATGTCTCTACTAGAAAAATGCGTGGTGCTCTTCCTATTATTATTATTATTATTATTATTATTATTATTGGAAGTAGCATTACTTTTAATGTTTATTTGATTAAGAAATAACACAAAAAAATTGTAAAAAAAAAAGTAACAACACAAAAATAGAGCCAACTACACGTCATAGATACTTTTATCACATGAAATACTACTTGTCAAATATTTGGAGCAATACCACCAATATCACATGCATTAGTACACATCCATCTTATGTAAACACTTTTTTATTTATTTTTAAAAAAATTCATATTAATTGGTATTTATATGTGTTTCTTAAGTAGGAGAGAAGGAGATAATGGTGATTGGTGTATATATATACTAGTAAATGGCTCGTGCTTATGGCACGAGCAACCCATTAACATTGTTACTCTTTCTCTAATATTTTGCTTCTTGTCATAAGACTAAAAGTGATTTAAAAATAAATAAGTAGATAAATATACTTTTGTTTTGAATTCTTGTAAGTGAAGAAAGTAAATAATAATATGAACAAATAGTTCATAATTAATAAAAAAATTCTCCTGGGCTTGAAAATTGAATTGGCTGTGTTACTTATTGAATTTAAGATATTATTATTATTATTATTATTATTATTATTATTATTATGTATTTTACTACTCCTCTGATTTTATGATATACATACAATAACATATATATTCAACAAAAGTTAATACACATATATAGTTTTAATAATATAAAAATAATTAAATTAAAAGAAAAAGAAAACAATAACAAGTAAATAAAATGAATGATCACATTTGCCTTAAAAAAAAATAATCATAAAAATACTATTTCTTATATAAAGTTGTAATATATTTGTTTATAATTAATATGAAACTAATATATTTTTTTTTACAAATAGTATGATTTTAATTAAAATAACCCTAATTAAAATTACGTTTGATGGATATCTTTTTATAATTTTGCTAGATATTGTAATATAATATTTTTAAAAATATAAAATATGATAGTAAATAATTAAATAACATATATCATTTCACAATTTTAATTTTTAAAAAAAATTATGACATATAGAGTACAAATTTTATTTATTAAATTTAAAAAGAAAATATTATAAAAAAAATAATATGATATTTTTTAAAATATATAATATGATATTAACTAATATATATCATATTATAATAATGTTAATATTTATTTAAAGATGAAAATAGAACATATTTTAATTACTTAATTTAAAAAAATACTATTAAAAAATAAATCTCAATACAAAATAATAGAAGAAAGGGAATAAAAATAATAATGAAAAATAGAAATATTCGAATAAATTTTACTGAGTAATTAATTTAAGAAAAAACCAAAGTATACAATGATAGTATAAAAAATTTACATGATGGATGATGGTTCTTTAGAAAGAAAAAAAAAACTTAGACAAAACAAAAAATATAACAAGTAAATAATATTAATAATAAAATATAAGTGTCAAATTTTTATTTATTTAGTAAAAGATAAAATAATGTAATACATAGTGTCTATACGTGTGATAATTTTAGGATTAAAGAAATATAAAAAACAAATTGAAAGGAAAAAACAAAATAAGAAAAAAATAAAAAAGAAAGATGACCATATATGTGATCCACACACTAGCATAGTATGACTCAAGCAACAAGCCTATCAATACGTGTAACTTTCACATGCATTAAACCACATTGCATTTGTATATATTAATATTCAATAAATGATGATAGTCTTTTATTATATTACTATATAAATGTAATGGACTTAATACAATATAATCATACATATTAAATTTATATATATATACTATATTGTATATTGGGTATATACAATTACGAATTAACATCATATCATTAGTGTATATTATATGTATTGTTTAATAGAAAAAACAAATTAAGAAAAAAACAAAAAAGAAAAATAACCCCGTATACTTAATACAATATAATGTATATTGTGCATATACAATTATGAATAACATAATATAATCAGTTTATATTATATATATTTATATATATTTATACTATTTAACCGAAAAAATAAATTAAGAAAAAAATAAAAAAGAAGAATGACTCAAAGGAGATCCACGCATATATATATAGTATAGATATGTATATATATATATTTAAATATATTACTACATTGATTAGTTTTTGTGTTTTATGATTTAGTTTATTTATTGCAAAAATTTAGAAATAATTTTTTCTTCAAGTTTGGTTGATGTTAATGATACATTTATTTTTTAGTTGTTGTGTGGGTTGTATTTTAGTTTATTTTGAATATATGTTTTGTTTTCTTAAGTATATTTTGCGTTGATATATAGTTATTTTTTTTAGTTTATTTTGGGTATATGGATGATTACTTTGAGGTATATTTTAAGCATCTTTTTGACACATTTAATATGTAGTATATATAAGTTTCTTTTAAGTATACTTTTGATATAATTTAAGTTTATTTTAAGTATGTGTTGGGTTGATTTCAGTTTTTATTCTTAAGTTTAATTAAAATATGTGTTTCTTTTTATGATTTTTTAGGTTGAATTTTAGTTCTTTTAGGTATATGTTTAGTTATTCTGAGGTATATTTTGGATTGATTTCTAGTTGAGAATATTTTTTATTTAATTTTTTATTTGAGGTATACTTTGGGTTTATATATATATAAATATTTTTGAAAAATTATTTTTGTGTTTAATGGTAATGTTTTTCAAGTTATTTTTTAGTTTATTTTGGGTATATGTTTAGTTGTTTTGAGATATATTTTAAATTTATTTTTGACACATTTAAAATGCACAGATAAGTTTTTCGATGTTGGTTTTTTTGTTGTTTTGTAGTTTATTTTAGGTTGACATAATGAGTTGATGTCTAATTAATTTGTAATTCGTTTTTCAACACTATATTGATATGTGGTTGCTATCTAGTTGATTTTACGTTGTTTTTCCAACATTGATTGTTGTGGGTTTGATATCTAGTTAAAACCATATTTTTGTAATTATGAAATTTTAAAATTGTATTTTTGAAAACCTGAGTTAGTAAAATTGAAAAAAAAAATCAAGGTTCGTAAAAATGTAAAAAAAAAAACATAAAAAATTTGTTTTTATGAAAAAACCCCCAAAAATAAATGTCTCATTGGACAATTGAGAAATTTATTTTTTATGCACTCTTTTGTATACAAAAATTTTGTCAAGTTGTAAAGAGAGCTTAAGCTTAAGAAACTCAATTGATTTCAGTTAATCTGATTTTGAGTTTGAGCCTTATTTTAATGAGAGTAACTTATGAATATAGGTTATTATCAATCTTTGGTCCAAACCACATAAAATTCTTTTATTCTTCTATTCATTCATTGTTCTTGAGATTTGTACTTTTTTTATTTTTGTTATTATTATCTAAGTTTGTCATTGGCCATTTTTGTGGTCAACACACATCAAGTTATGTACGTAAAATCATAAAACGTTTTATACCAACTTGTGTAAGATAATTTATACATTATATTTAACCAACCATAACATATGTCATTAAGAGATCCTGGTAATATAAAGAATTCATGCCAAATCCATAAATTATATGAAGCAACAACCTCTAAAATAATTGGTGGCTCATGGATGTGACAAGAATACATACTTGGCCATGCGACTAGACAATTTTGCTACTTTCAATGCATATGGTAAATACTTCCTAACATTCAAGGAAACCTACAATAATTATTAATCCTCGGTAATCTAACAATATCATTGTAGTTTTGTGATCTCAAATATTCATCACCAAACACTGTAATAATTATTTTGAGAAATGTTTTAAGACTTTCAATGGCAGTGCTTTCGCCAATACTCACGCACTCATCCATAGAATATGTTGGTACCCCATAAGCAAGTATCTCGAAAGCATCTAAAGTATTTTAAAGGAAAAATATACCCACCATTGGACTAGCATCCTTGCTTTGGACAAATATGGATCATAAGCTTTTATGACATATTGAATGTGAATAAAAAGTGGGTGATTCATTTTAAACCTCCTTTGAAATAAAGGTGGATCAAATGTCGGTACTTTGGGAAAATAGTCAAGATAATGTGTATCATTACCTTGAACTCTATCACATTGAATAACATTGTGGCCATGAGTACAACCATGGTGATGCCTAGATTTATCACATTTCTTCTCCTCCAATGATTGTTTTTTTTTTTTTTTGCTACGAAACTCCTCCAATGATTGTTGATAACAAATGAAATTCATTGTTGGAATTGTCAATGAGGCACACGGGTAAAAGATTACAAGCCATAACTATTGAAAATATATAAGTATAATTTAATCGAATGACCATGAGAATCTAATGTGATCATATTTATAGAGGTTGAAATATAGTTGTTGAAAATATATATGTTGTGTTATAGTTTTTGGAAATATAGCTGTAAGAAATAAAATAATTAATTATTAAATTAATCTATATTAAAAATCTAATTATTTATGAAAATATTAAATTAATCAACATCAGTTATTGAGATCGTCGTTGGAGTTAAATCAATAAAAATGGCTCACTTTTAATTATAAATTTGGCTAGTGCAGTTGGAGATCCTCTAACAAGGGATATTTGCAGCAAAACCCCCTAACGTTACTTATTTGTTGTAGTCGAACACTTTTGGCTATTAAGTGCCAATAAGAATACACGTGTTTTTATTCTATTGGCACATGTGTTAAAAAAATAAATTATTTATTTAAATTTTATTTTAAAATAAATTAAAATAATTAAAACCATATATATATATTACTAAAAACATAATTTAAGAAAAAAAACATAAATCTATCAAAACCATGTACCTCTTCCCCATATTGATCAAAACATAGCTAGACCAAAATTTGGATCAAAACTATGTTTATATCCTTTCCTATTTCACATCTTTTTTCTAAAAAATTTAGATCAAAACTCGAACTCTAAAAACAAAAATTCAAATTATACAAAAACCATAATCTCTAACACAAACACAACCACTAACAAGTATCAAAAATCAAGATAACATAAAGCCAAAGAAAAGACAATAACAACCCAACCCATTCCTTTGTCTATGCATTATCCATCCCTATTCTTCTACCACATTTAACAGCCATTTGTGAACAACAAAGAGCACTGCAAACGTGGCTCAATCTAGTGGTGTCCTCTACGTGCTCATCGTCTCTGACCAGATCTGTAGAGGGTGGGACAATGCCTTTAAACCTAGATCTATAAAGGGTGAGATTACCTCCGTCTGCCACCGTTCTCACCTTCGACGAGTCTGTAACGACCCTCAAAACATACAAGACAAAAATCATGCAGAAATTTAAATGTTTTACTTTTAACACACTGTACCAAAAATCCATATAAAAAAACTTTTAAAAAAGTCGTATGCGCACACTTTTAGTTTAGCAAAGGAATTATAACTACTATTCTATAGAGTTATAGCAAAACAAATGTCAAAAAAGAAATAACAAGCTCCCAGCTTTTTCATTTCAAAATGGTGTTCCATCAAAACCCTCCCTAGGTTAGGCCACATGTACATATCCACAAGCAGACTCTGTCGCACACTTCTCTACTTTGCTTTTACACTTACCTACAACATGAAACAACTAGGTAAGCGAACGCTTAGTAAGAATAGCCTTACACACAAGTATTCTAAACCCAGTAACAGGTTGACCTAAGGTAGTTATCGCTACCGGTCATTAGGGTATTTGATAAGTTACAACCCTATCATACAATTCTCAAACAGTAGCAAAATCAGAATCAAATACTTTGATTGTGCCTAACAACCAACGTTGCACATATCATGATAACCTGCACTCAGAAAATCCCAGAACATTCGAGATATATATAATTACACAATTTAATCAACTCAACAAACATAAAGGATCCTAGCTCCAATCGGGATTCCCTCTTAACATCCTGGCTCCAACCCGAACTATCTTACCATGTCCTGGCTCCAACACAGACTTTATCTTACCATGTTCTAGCTCTAACCCGGACTATAATTTTACCATTTCTTGGCTCCAATTCAGACTATAATTTCACCATGTCTTGGCTCCAACCCAGACTATAATTTCACCATGTCCTGGCTCCAACCCAGAATATAATTTCATCAAGTCCTACCTCCGACCCAGACTATATTTTACCATGTCCTGGCTCTAACCCGGACAGTATTAAAATAAGGTTCTGGCTCCAAACCAAACTCACTTACCATTAAGTCGCATAATGCGTACGCATTGCAAAGGTAGGCATTAAGCATACCCTAGTCTTAACAACCTGAACAAAACTAGTGTAATCTACTACTACAAGCACACACTAGTATATTCATGTGGTAGCCAAGAAAGAGAAAGGCTAACTTACTTGGAGTCCTTAGTTCCCAGCTTGATCTTTAACACCACTATTCGTTTTTCTTTTTCGTGGTTATTGTAATTAATAGAGTGTACTAGGATTAAACTATGGAATACTCTTGTAGCTAATATTCTATGATAGCTACATGCAATAAATTTCTTTTAGAGACTCTATACTATTGCCTCTTATACACCTTACAGTGTATAAGGCTAGATTTTGTTTTAGTTTTTATAGTATCATGAGAAAATTGGCCTCACCACAACACATTCTCCGTGTCGTGCATCTTAATATTCTTTAACTAAAGAACTTTCTTATTGGATAACTCGTATTTTGGTTTTAGGAAAAAGGAGTTCTACTCAACTCATAACTTTAGAAAAATACCAACTTGTCGTCCTCTTACGAAAGTTTACTGTTTTCTATCATTTACCAAAGTACCACTTTTTGACCCATTACAAATAATATCTAATAATGTTATCCCGTTCTACTAAAGGTTCTACAATACCCAAACTCCCATTCTTAGCATTTTTATCCATGTTTACCGAGTTTTTTAGAAACTAGAATTATAAAAGATAAGAGAGCTTAAAAAGAAAGGATTTAGAATATGCAAGCAAGATTTTTATGTGGTTGGGGAGTTAATGAGCCTTATTCCATGAGTCATTTGTATTAGAGCTTAGAGAGCCTTTGACAATGGAGTTTTCTGCAAGTTTGAGCAGAGTAATTGCTTAGAAGAGAAATTTTGGGATCATTTCCACAGTGCACAGTTGTTCGTATTTATCGGCAATTGAGTGCTCTAGGTTTAGGCTGGACTAATTCGGGCCCAATAAGGGTATAAACACTATTTTCTCATTGATGGAGGCTTAATACAAAGGATTTTATTAAGTAAAATACACTAATCAGGGCCCATTGGGCCAGTTTGAGCATAACCACGTTGTAAGACTGACAACAGTACACAGCTTTAGTTTGATTCGTGTGGGCTTCTAAGGAGATCCGGGGGACATGATCTGTCAGAGTAGTGGCATCACTGTTCTTAATAACGGCGTGCATTCTGTATGTAACCTCTTCTGAAGGTTAGTTGAGGAGACAAAACTTTGTGTTTCTCGAAGTGATGTCAGTATCGGGGACAGCTTATCACGCCCAATCCGGTCATCTAATCCGGGTTCATTTACCAACATCCTGATCCATTTACCAGGACCTTAGTTCGTTTACCAGAGCCCGGGTTCATCCCCTATCATCCAGGTCATTTTAGACTTGGAAACGTCGTCCTTATCGTCATCCCAGACGACACCTTACACTGGGACTAGGAAGACTAAACATGCCAACTTCCTCCCCAGACTTATATTCTGGGATAATGTCAAGCATATTGATATTTGGGCCACCAGGATGTACTCCTTCCCCGTCTATTGGGCTCGGTCTGGGCCTTGGGTCCCTTCAGGATAGCCCATGGCCTTAGTGTACGAGGCCACATGGGCGGGGAGGAAACGGGGATAGCATTTACCCTCTAAGCCTTTATCTGTGTTCGAGCAGTGGAGGCTTACTTCACTTCCCAGATTAATTCTCGGTATCCCTGTTTGCTCCCCGGGAAACAGGTCCATTTTCATGGGGGATCGCCTGCTGAAAACTCGCATAAAAAGCATTTGTACCAGTATCCCTGATCAAATCTCAAAGTCCCAATTCGTTTACTAACATCCTAGTTCATTTAACAGAACCCTGGTTCATTGATCAAAGCCCGGGTTCATTACTTCAAGGTCGTTTGGGTGACGCCCGACCTTTCGACTTCATCACGCTACACGCATGTGTCTCCCTGTAACTTGTGTGTCAATATTACTCGCGCCTGCCAGATTTGGAGGGAATCTCTTGGTTATTGTGTTGGTAACCAAACGTCAACGTGAACTTCGAGGCGTCCCATCTATACGAGTGATGTCGATAGGGTAATTGAGTGGATCCTTTAGTATTCCTGCATCACTTGGGACCGTCGGATGAGATAAAATTTCCTTTCTAGGATCGTTGCATCGGGATGGCACGGATTGCAATTTGGGGAATCTGCGATCCGACACTCGAGTGGGCTAATTAAAGCCACTGCGTAATTCAGGACTGTTAGATGGGGGAAGTCATCTTGAGCCGTCAGATCGAGTAATGTGTTTTTTTCCCCATAAATACCCCCAGATTTTCATTTGCAAGTTTACGCATTCTGAAAAACTGAAGTTAAAAAGAGAGCTTTTATGTCCGAGTTCGCCGACAAACTTCTCCGACAACTACTCTATTTCCATTGCTGCCTTTTTCCGACACATCCTATTTCTGTGCCCTTGTCGGACAGTGCAATCCTGGTCCGACCATTAGACAAACTTTTGTGCCGCCTCTGCCTATTCCAAATCGTGATCTTGCCATCCCTATCGCCGGAAACGTTGTACCCTTCACAACCAGCACTTTACAGTAAGTTCCCTGAACCTTCATTTCTATTTTCTCGTACTTGTTGTTTGTGGTGTTATATTTTTGGCTATAAGGTTGTTAGAGCCGGGGCCACCGTTTAGGGTGGTTCTGGGTGTATTAGGTTTGTAGAACAAGCAGTTAAGGTTGTCCCGGATCTTCTCAGGTCTGGGTCGTCTCTGAACAAGCGGTAATAGGCCGACTTGGGAAAACTTAGAAAAAATCCTTAATCTTTGTTCCCAATCAAGATTACGGGGATCTTTAGTGATCCCAGATCTGGTCCAGAGGGGACTCCTCCGAGCAGTTCTTAGGAGAGCCCCTGTACCTTAACCAACCTTTTTGAGTTTTGGTGCTAACTGCTTGGTTGTTTGCTTCTTCTTTTTTTTTTCCCCAGATCACCAACCATGAGCCTTGGAGTTACTCTCCATCCGGAAGAATACGTCCAATCAGCTCCCATCATCATGGAAGGGCGCAAACCTCCCAGTGGCAACACATGGGAGATGGACGGGGAGAAAAATGAATTCTGGAACTTCCGGATGCTGGATGCTTTGGAGAAGCACCTGGGAGTGAAGTCGACCCCCGGACTCTTTTACAATCGGCTGGCCAGGAAGGAGGAAAAAGCCCATACCACCGTGGGTGAGTTCGGGGCCTAGAGCATGGACCACATCAGTGCGGGAGCCACTCTCCTACTCCATGATTATTTCGCACGACTCTTGAAGTTTGTGGGGATCGTGCCTTTCCAACTCCTGGCCCAAGCTTACAAACTTCTTGCGGGATAGCGCATTTTCTGCATGGAGAAGGGCATCTTGGATCCCACCCCAGCAGAGGTGTTGTACTTCTACAAGCTAGAGTCGCAACTCAATGCCAAGGATAAGACACGAGATGACTTCTACAAATTGAAACCTTGCGGCAATTATCCTGCCCCTACGAGCTCCTTGAAGCACCCCCAAGATGTCAAGCATAACTAGTTTATGACATCCGGGTTCCTTTTGGATCGGAAACCCACATTGGTGCCGGACTTCCAGTGCATGGGTAAGTGGTCTTCTTTCTTAATCTTTTTCATTATTTCCCTCTTTTTTTTTACTTACATTCTCATATAACAGGACCGTATGCCCAGACTCCTCTCTCCAAATTGATCCTAGAGCGGAAGAAATACTATGCCACATTGAGCGCGGAGGATCTGGACGTGGGGGGCTACGTCAACACCGTGAACCTGCAAGTGGTTGGGATGTTGCCAGCCAATCAGACGATTGTTGTCCCTAGCCTCCGGGGGATTCAATGCGAGAGGGACCCTACCTTGAGGGAGGAGCTAGCCCTCATTCATATCGAGGTTGTCGAGGCCGCGGCCCGGGCGGACGTGACGATGAAGAGAAAAGAGCAGGCCCAATCGACGGAGAGGGCTGCTTCTGAGGAGCTGGATGCCCTCTTTGATGAAGCCCAGTCGAACATAGGGGCTCCCGGGGCTAGTACAGCAGGGCAAGGTAATTCGCCTTTGCTTTTGACTTATGCTCCCCATTTTGGGGACTTAGTTAGGGATAGGCAAGTTTACCAAGGCCACTTGTTCGGGGTCGTCAGAGAAATGTTACCTTCACCCCCCATTATCTTAGACCCGGAGACTCTCTTGTACTCGTCCGGGTTCCTTCAATACGGTAACTTCTTGGACCTGGACGACATGGGGGATCAAATCAATTCCTTCGCTTTAGGAGAGTTGAGTCGAGCCCGAGTTGTAGATAAGGGTTCATCCTGGAGGACCTTAGACCAGCTTTTATTTACTTCTTATCCCTACTTGTATACTTTGCTGACTGGCTCTTTTTGTTTGTCTTTTTCAGACGATTCTGACATGTCCAACCCCGTGGCTAAAAGGAAGCAAGCTATGGAGGCCCGGGCGACCAAGGTCAGGGCGTCAACAAAGAAAGCTGCCAAAGGTGGGCCAAAGAATAAAGTACTGGAGTTGGTCCTTGGGGAATCGAGGCTGATGCTGGATGCTGTCAAGGAGGCTCCAGCCGCGATTCCTCCCCCGACGGTATGTATTGACGTCGTCCCGTCTTCGCCTGCTCATCTTCTGGTCATCAACTTGGAGCAGGAACCCATGGCGAGTCGGGGGTCAGAGAAAAGAGTTGCGAACTCGACTGCTGATTGGTCTGCAAATCAGGCTAAGAGGGCTAAGACCAAGGGCCTTTCCTTGGCTGAGGAGAACTTTTCCGGGGAAATCCTGCTCGTCACCCGGGAGCTCCCGGAGGCTCCCACGCTCCCCGTCAATTCGGCTTTCCCTGAGGAGGGGGACATGGTCCTCTGGGAGAAGAGATCGAGGATGGTATCCCGGGCCTGGGAAGAAGGCCAGGACAGAAGGGAGGAGGTCTACCAGGCCTTGACGATCCAGCGCAAGGTGGAGTTCACCAAGCTCCCGGCTGCTTTCAGTGCCCCGCAACCGATCATGGACCGGCTCGTTGCTGAGATTGAATTTTGTCCCAAACTGGGGCAGAACATGACCCTGCTTGTCATGGATCTGTTGGATTAGGTTGGGACTACCGTGTCCAACCTCCAACTGAAACGGTACACCACCTTGGCAAACCGAGACGCCTTGTTTGTCTCTTAGGCCCTCCTTCACCAGGCCACTCTTGTAAGGTATATGTCCATATTTTCCTTTGCTTTTCATATTTTAAACCCGTATGTTTTCTAATTTTGATTTGTTCTAGTATGGTTTGCTTGCTAATCGGAATACCAATTTAGTGGCGGAGATGGCAATGAAGCTTGAGACAGGCCAATTGGAGTTGGAATGGGCCATGAACCAGCGAGAAGTCGCTAGGGAAGCCCTAACCAAGAAGGTTGCCCGGGCGGAGGCACTGGCCAAGGAAGTTGCTCAAGCCAAGGCAGACCGCAATGAGGCCACTCGGACTTAATTCCAGCTCGAATAAACTTTGTCCAGGAAGGAAATCGACCACAAAGAGTTGGTGGATAGCCTGGAGGTGGAACGTCTTCGTGTTCGGGGCTCTGAGGCATCATGTAAGATCCTCCTAGAGGCATCCAAGGCCCAGTCTCACTAGGATCGAGAGAAGATCACCGCTCTTGAATCCCAGGTCCAGGCCCTGGATAGCCTGCTTCAGATGGAGGTGAAAAGGTATGAGGAGGCTCGCCAAGGGAAAGAGCAGGTGAATGCCTTGCTGGAGGCCACCTTTGATGAGGCTATCTACATGACCTGGCTCCAGGACAAGAACATGAACCTCCTGGTTTATCCCGATCTGACTGCAAAGAGAGCTGAGTTCAAGGCTAAGGAGAAGCCTACGCGGAGCTCATGGCTGAGGAAGAAGTAAATGGAGTCAATCTAGAGGCATCAGAGCAGGGCGAAGCCTAGGCCTGGGCCTTTAATTTGTTCTTCGTGGCATCTTTTTTTGGTAACATTTTTATGGACGCGGGTGCGTCCAAGAATATGTTTATATTCGTATTTACTTTATTTCTTGCACAAGGTTTTCTTGTTTCCATTCTTTAAATTTCACTAAGTGTTTTACCACCTTGCATGAATGAGTCGAATGTTCAGTCCTGGTTCCAACGGCCGGGACCATTGGGGAAAAGTTGTAGAAAACGTTTATCTCGTCTAGGAACCCGTGTTCGGGTCTTTACAACCTGTAGTGAATTATCCCAATTTTATAATATGGGCTCCAACGGCCTGGACCATTATAAATCTCTTTTTAGGTTTTAACTTATTAACTCTCTTTAACCCTGTTGTTCAGGTTCCAACGACCTGGGCAACTAGGGAGTTAGTAATTATCACCAAATTTATTTGCCCTGATTCTGGTGTTCATGTTCCAACGGCCTGGGCCATCAGAGATTAGTTGATTAGCTTATTTTGAACCTATGGGTCAGGTTCCAATGACCCGGGCCATTTATAAGACTAATTTTAGATAACTTAGACCTAGGACTCACGTTCTAATGGTTCTAGGCCATTATAGAGAAGACGTGGACAGGTACTTGATTATTTGGGACCACGTTCGGTCAATCAATTTTTTAGGTATTTTATATCCCTGGACCATGTATGTCCGAGTTGGGACTATGCCTAAGCCTTATGTCCTACCGGGTTTGTACCCCGCGGACCATGTATGTCCGGGTTGGGACTAGGCTTGAGCCTTGCATCCTATTGGGTTTGTACCCCCTGGACCATGTATGTTCGGGATGGGACTAGGCCTGAGCCTTGCATCCTATTGGGTTTGTACCCCCCGGACCATGCATGTCCGGGTTGGGACTATGCTTGAGCCTTGCGTCCTTTTGTTAGGAGTTGGGCTTCTGCAACCCCCAGTCTGTACGGTCCAGATTAGGACTAAACGTTGCATTTTGCATCGTGATTTTTTTTTTGTTCCCGGACTTGTTCGTATAGATGGTTATACCCCCTAAGTGAGCAAAGACTACAGTCTTAGGTCACTTTTTTGTGAAGTCGGACACGAACTTTCATTTCTTAAAAATAGTTCTTTATGATGTTTTGTACACAACATTTTCATTAAATAAGAAATCTCCCTAGGGCGTACATTGTTTGAAAGAAAAATTAAAAACAGAAACACGTCGTCCTGACTATTGATAGTACTTACGGAGGTGTTCTGCGTTCCAGGCCCTTGGGACCTCTGTTCCGTCAAGTCACCTTAAGCGATACATTCCTGGACATACTTCATATTGGATTTCCTACGGTCCTTCCCAGTTTGGGACCAGAACCCCTACTCCCGGTTCTTGGGTTGCAGGGAAGACTCTATTTAGGATCAGATCACTGGTTTCAAACCTTCAGCTCTTAACTTTAGAGTTAAAGTGCTTGGCAATCTTTCCTTGATACATCTTTAGTTGAACCTGGGATTCTTCCCAGATCTCTTCAATAAGGTCCAAAGATTCTTGGAGTAAGGCATGGTTTTGGATATGATCATACGTGTCCCATCGGTGAGATGGGATAACTGTTTCCACTGGGATATCTGCTTCACATTTTTACACCACAGAGTAGGGAGTATGCCCGATAGACGTTCTTTCGGTGGTCCGGTATGCCCACAGTACACTGGGCAACTCTTCCGACCATTTGCTTTTTCAGGCTTAAAGCTTTTTCTTCAATGTTCCCTTCAAAATCTTGTTCACGACCTCTGTTTTCCCATTTTCTTGAGGCCTTGCAACTGCGGAGAAGCTTTTGATGAAGCCATGTCTTTCACAGAAGTCAGTGAAGTGGACGCTGTCAAATTGCTTCCCGTTGTCGCACACAATTCTGTGAGGGAGGCCATATCGGCACACAATGTTGTTGATGATGAAATCCAGGGCCTTTTTTGAGGTGATGGTGTTCATTGGTTCCGCCTCAACCCACTTAGTGTAATAATCGACGGCCACGATGGCATACTACACACCACCCAACTTGGTCGGGAGTGACCATACTAGGTCGATACCCCACACTGCGAAAGGCCAGGGACTGGTCATCAGGGTTATTTCTGTTGGAGGGGCTCATAGGATCTTCGCATACTTTGGCATTGTTCGCACTTGCGGACGTAATCGACACAATCCATCTTCATTGTTGCCCAGAAATATCCTTGCCTTAGGATTTTCTTGGACAAGCTGAGTCTGGCTGTGATCTCCGTAGAAACCTTCGTGAACCTCGTGCATGATTGCACTTATTTCAATCCAAGACATGCATCGAAGGTATGGCATGGATAACCCTCTGCGATAGAGTTTATCTTCCATCATGACGTATCTGGGGGCCTGATACTGAAGCTTCCTGGGCGATGCCCTGTCCCCGGGCAACCCCCCGGTTGTTAGGTAGTGGATAATAGGTCTCATCCAGGACGTGGAATAGTCTATGGCATTGATATTGGGGGCTTGAATACTTTGTCCAGGAAGATGGTTGATCGGGATGAGCCCAAAGAGCTCTGCCTCGGCATCTGTGGCCAGTTTTTCCAATGTGTCTGCAAACACATTTTGTTCCCTGGGGATCTGGCGGATGGAATATTTTCTGAAAGACTAGAGTAGCTCTTGGGCTCGCGTCACATACGCTGCCATCTTTTCCCCCTTCTTTTGGTATTCCCCCGAGATTTGTCTGACAACTAATTGGGAGTCGATATAGACTTCTAGACTCGATGCCCCTACCTCCTGGGCCAGACGCAATCTGGCCAACATGGCCTCGTGCTCAGCCTCGCTATTCGATGCATTGAACTGGAAACGTAGGGCACTTTGCAACTAGTGTCCTTGTGGTGATACTAAGATGATCCCGACCCCAGCCCCATTTTCGTTCGAGGCCCCGTCTATGAAGACCTTCCATAAGGGTGTTGTGGGGTCGATGGGATCATCACCTTCAATGATCCCAGTGCACTCCACAATGAATTCGGCCAGAGCCCTCCCATTGATTGATATCCTAGGGACATATGCAATGTCAAACTGACTCAGTTCTATGGCCCACTTCAGGAGTCTCCCTGACAATTTAGGTTTTTGTAACACTTGTCGTAGGGGATGGTTGGTTAGTACTCTAATGGCGTGGGACTAAAAGTAAGGCCTAAGCTTCCGGGATGCAATTAGTAAGCAAAATGTCAGTTTTTCGATTAGTGGGTATCTAGACTCCACACCCAATAACCTTTTTCTTACATAATAGACTGGGAGTTGGGCCTTCCCTTCGTCCCGTACGAGTGCATCACTGATGGCGTGTTCGGACACGACAATATAGAGGTACAACGACTCCCCATCCACTGGCTTTGCCAAGATTAGCATTCGGGCCAAATCTTCTTTCAGCCTTTGGAAAGCCTCTTCACATTCGGCCGACCATTCAAACCTTTGGCTTCCATGAAGGATGTTGAAGAACGAGATGCACTTGTCCATGGCTTTCGAGACAAAACGACTCAGGGCACTTATTCGTCCCGTTAAGCTCTGAACGTCTTTGTGCTTCTATGGCAAAGGCATATCGATCAATGCTTTGATCTTGTCTGGATTGACCTCTATCCCCCAGGAGCTTACTATGAAGCCCAGGAACTTCTCGAATGCCACACCAAAGGTGCACTTCTTGGGGTTCAGCTTCATCCCATACTTTCGAATGATGACAAACGTTTCTGCCAGATCATCAGCTTGTCCTCCGGAGGACTTGGACTTGACTAGCATGTCATCTATGTAGACCTCCATATTCCTTCCCAGATGGGCTTGGAACATTCGGTTGACGAGCCTTTGATACGTGGCTCCGGCGTTCTTGAGCCCGAAGGGCATGACAATGTAGCAGTACACCCCCTTGTCTGTCTGGAAGCTGGTGTGTTCCTAGTCTGCTACGTGCATTGAGATCTAGTTATAGTCAGAATAAGTGTCCATGAAGCTCAATATCTCATATACGGACGTTGTGTCTACCATTTGGTCGATCCGGGGTAGAGGGTAACAGTCTTTGGGGCAAGCCTTATTGAGGTCTGTGAAGTCGATGCAAGTTCTCCACGTCCCGTTCGGCTTGGGCACCAGCACCGGATTGGCCAGCCAAACGGGATACAAGGCTTCCCGAATGAAGTTGATCGAAGATAACTTCTCAACTTATAACTTGAGGGCCTCTTCCCTCTCCGCCCCCAGAGGTTTCCATTTCTGTCAAACCGGAGTCGCACCCTCGTCGATGTTCAGGGCATGACATATGATGTTACGGTCGATCCCGGTCATATCCGAATGTGACCAGGCCAGGACATCTTGGTTCTCTTTTACTCGGGCAATGATGGCAGCTCAGACCTTGGCATTTAGGTTCTTCCCGACTTGGATTACTTTGGTTGGGTTGGTGTCGCTGATGCACACCTCTTCAATTTCCTCCATGGGCTCTAGTGCGTGGTCTGCCCCTATCTGCGGATCCATATCATCTTCGTCTCGGACCATCCTCCGTGTCGGGGGAGGAGGTGGGACTGGATCAATATTTTCCTCCTCAAGAGGTTCTTTGCGGACCATATAAATTGGTCGGAGCATTTCCAGGCACTCTTCTGGTCTCCCCAGATTGTTCCTACCCCTCTGTTGTCGCAGGGGAACATCATACAGAGGTGGAGGATGGAGGTAATGGAACCGAAGTCGACCAGCGCAGACCGACCAAAGATGACGTTGTAGGCGGTGGGGAAATCCACCACTAAAAATGTACAAAATTTGAACGAGCCTTGAATCTCGTTCCCCAACGTTACGGGCAACTGGATCTTCCCCATCGGAAGTATTGAATCTCCATTGAACCCGTAGATCTGTGTTGGGCATGAGGCTAGATCTGCCTCAGCCAAGCCAATTGCAATGAAGGCTAGCTTGAACAATACATTGATGCAAATTATGTCATCCACCAACACTCGGGACACCATTTTGTTGGCGATTTGAGCATCGATGACCAAAGGATCATGATGCGGGAAGTGGATGTTCCAAGCGTCTTCTTCTATGAAGGTGATGGGTAAATTCATCAACTTCGGGCGTTGAGCATCGGGGTGGGTTTCCGGTAATGAATCGTTCTCTCCGTGGCTAGGTATATGTTTTCCCTGGTGTCCACTAAGATGGTGTACTTTGAGTATTGGGGCTCGTAACCCCTCTTACGCCTTTTAGAGGGCTCGGATCAGTTTTTTCCTTTCCTCGATCTCTTCCCCCGAGAGGGCTTTACGCTTGCCTCTATCCCCATTAAAGACGGCTGGGGCAGCACTATACCCGACCGGGGCCATCCCATATCCAGAAAATGGGGTGGATTAGGTTGGCGTGTATCCTGAGGAAGCAGGATCATAGACTGTCGGGGCTGTTAAGGATATTCTGGGAGTACCTGTCGACCCTGGCGCTGCTGAGGGTATTGGATAGTGAGGGGCTGGATACTGCATCCCGTACCCGGGAAAGGTTTGGGCACTCGACTAGGGGCCCGACTGCCATCTGAATGCCTGGATTCGGACCTCCTCCCAGTTGATAAAGCCTTGTGCCCTCCTTATGAATTCTTCGAGGGTGGCCGCCTTACTGCACTGCATGTTGTCCCAAAGAGGGGACCCATCTCAGATCCCAGACTGGATGGCCACCAGGCGCTGCCCATCGTCCACTTGGGTTTTTGAGGCTTCTTTCGTGAAGCGATGGATGTAGGCCCTTAGAGTCTCCGTGGGGAGCTGTTTACTGTTAGCAAGGGTGTTGATCTGCATGTCCATCCTCATGGCGGCCACAAACTTCTTGCGGAACGCCGACTATAGTCTGGACCAGGATTGGATAGATCCTGACTTGAGCCTTTTCCACCACTCTTCTGCGGGTTCGTCTAGAGTGATTGAAAAACATAGGCATTTGTCGTTGTCACAGACGTGGGCTACGGTCATCAACCGATTGTAACAGGACAAGTGGTCCCTGGGGTCTGTGTTCCCAATGTAAGTGGGTAGGTTTGTCATTTTGAAACCTTTAGGGAGCACCACATCTAGGATGTCTTTGGTGCATAGTTCCTTTTCCTCTTCCTCAGAATCAGAACCTCATCCCTCTTGTTTATGGACTAGACGGTCCGTGACTTTCTTTAATGCGGCCAGCTGTTCCATGAACTATCTGGCCATTCCATCATCCAGGGGGACCCTTTCCTTCCTCCTGTCATTGAGGTTATTCCTCAGATTTCCCCCTCGGGGGTAGATCTTTTCCTTGTGAGTCGCTCCTTTTGGGCATTTAGACCATCGCGCAGGTCTATCTGGGACGTGTCATCCCCCGAAATAATATCTTCCGGCTCGTCAGCACGCAGGTGCCTTTGGTGATCTTTATTTACGGAGGCATTGGGGTCAAAATGTTGCTCCCATCCATTCTATCTATGGACAGCCCGGGGCTTGGTAGCCTGCGGGCGCATCCCTTGCAGATCGATCAGATGATCATGTCCTGAGACAGGATGCATCTTCTCTTTCCTAGGGAGGGACCCTGGGTTGGCTCCGGTTTTCGGGACGGGGTGAGTTTTCCTTTGGGGATTTGCTTTTCCCACAGGGTCAGCTACTTTGTCTTTCCCTTTTTCTTGAGCCGGGTTAGATGAGCCGACTCCGAGAACTTGCCCCATAGGAGGGATCGACCTCGTATTCTCGGGCACGCCGGCCCTAACTGGTGGGGTCGATGGCCGTGTTCCTGGATGAGGAACAGTTGGAGCATTGGTTGCTAATCCTTGGGCAGCAATGAAGGCCTGCAGGGCTAGGAGGGATTCTTGCATCTGACGAGTGGCTTCTTTCTGTTCAGCTATCCTAGCCTCTTGATCTAGGACATGTTGTCTCAGTTTAAGCACCTTTGGGTCCTCCTGGTCAGGATCCATTTCTTCTTCAGGGATCATAAGATCCTCAGCTTCGTGATCATGGTATCCCCCTTCATTTTCCCCATCTTCCTCATAGTAACCCTCCTCGTAGTCTTCCCCATCCTCAATATTCTGGGAATCTTCAGGCTGGGGCATTTGGTAGGGCGCACCCTCAGGTTGGTTTTGAGAGAGAGGTTGATTGGGAAATGGCTCCCCATTCTCTTGCTTCTCTTGGTGAGCAGGGTCGAATGTAGTATGTCTCGTGTTCACCATTGTTGCAGATGTTTAAGATTAACTTAAGCTTTCTTCGGCTCTCAATGAAAGCACCAAAATGTTTATCGAGTTTTTCAGAAACTAGAATTATAAAAGATAAGAGACCTTAAAAAGAAATAATTTAGAATATGCAAGCAAGGTTTTTACATGGTTGGGGAGTTAATGAGCCTTAGTCCACGAGTCGGTTGTATTAGAGCTTAGAGAGCTTTTGACAATGGAGTTTTCTACAAGTTTGAGCAGAGTAATTGCTTACAAGAGAAATTATGGGATCCTTTCGACAGTGCAAAACTATTCATATTTATAGGCAGCTGAGTGCTCTGGGATCGAGCAGGACTAATCTGGGCCCAATAAGGGTATAAACACTATTTGCTCACTGATGGAGGCTTAATACAAAGGATTTTATTAAGTAACATACACTAATCAGGGCCCATTGGGCCGGCTTGAGCAAAACCACATTGTAAGACTGACAACAGTACACAACTTCAGTCTGATTCGCATGGGTTTCTAAGGACATTTGGGGGACAGGATCCATCAAAGTAGTGGTAGTATTGTTCTTAATAACAACGTACATTCTGTATGTAACCTCTTCTGCAGGTTACTTGAGGAGACATAACTCCGTGTTTCTCGAGGTGATATCAGTATCGGGGACAACTTATCACGCCCAACCCGGTCATCTGATCCGGGTTCATTTACCAACATCCCTATAACGCCCTGGTTACCCCAGAATAGTTACGGTGAACGATGAACTAGAAATTTAACTCTCTACCCGAGTTCTTTGGTTAAAAATGTGCTTCTAGGTATTATTAACAAGCTAAGGTAGAAAACAAATCAGAAGGAAATGATATATTTTATTTAAAACTTAAAACTGTTCATGGGCCCATCAAAAACATTTACAAGTTATTTACAACTTCAAAATGGTCATTACTGTTTAAATTTACAACCCCCCGGCCTAAGCGGCAAAAATAGGGTAAACCCCCTAGTTCCTCTGAGAACTCATTGGTCGTGGTGGTCAAGTGGCCGCATATGTACACAGCACCACCTAAGCTCTCCACTCAAGGCAGGGTGAGCTTTTCTTTCCCTTTACCTGCACCACATAGCACCCATGAGCCAAAGCCCAGCAAGAAAACACAATACACCATGAATATAATATCAACGATGATCATAATAATCATTCAGGACTTTCAGTCCAAAACAGATGAGTGACAGTTGAAAAGTCACTATGGCGGGTTTCGTTCCCTCTAGCCACGTGACGATAGGGTCACCTGGGCTTTATAAATAAGTGATCCTTTCGCTAGCTTATCAAGAAAGGTGCTCGATGAACCAGTCACCAATATAACCTACAGCATGACCATAGAGTCACAACCATGGGATTCCGCTCCCTAGCCACGTGACAAGCAGTCACCTAGGCCTTTGGCCCTGGCTCTGAGTAACTAGTCCTAGACTAGTTAAGCGCTTATAAATTTCATTGACCTTAGGGTCAGTCCAGCATTATTGCTCCCAAAGTCATTCAACGCTGATATCGATTAGATCTAATCTTTTATCAGCCCTGCGTTCATGACGCTTATGCCGTTTTCCGGCTCTCATGTCAGTAATACGCGACCAATGCCGACCCTGACTAGTCAGTGCCATACAGAAGTAAGAAAGATTTGCTAAGCATTTAATATGCAATCAATGTCCACATTTAACAACCAACATGCCTCTATAACAACCACGCATGTCATATACACATGGTGCAGTTTTCTTACCTCAGGTTCGAGCGAGAAATAATCTAAGAACGACCCTTGAGAACGATCGACATTTTAGGTCCTTAACGGTCACCTAGTCATAACCAATTATAATTCATTAATAAATTAAATCAATAAGAGGTTCACAATCTAAAACCACGCTTCCTGGATCAATCTCGCAGTCTTGGGAATCTTAATCTACCCAAACGGGGTAAAGGAACCCATCCCCGAGCCTTAAAAGTCATTATGAGCCCTAAAATAGGCTTGCTGGAAAATGGACCAGCGCTGCAGCCCTATTAAATGGCGCTGAGGCGCTATTTCAAGTCAGAGAGGCCCAGCTCTCTGCCCTGCCTAGCGTTGTTGCGCCTGGAATGGCGCTGCTGCGCCAATTACAGACCAGAATCTTTCTGGTTTTCCCTCCTTGCGATTTCCCTTGAAACCAACCCTCCAAACCAATCTCATACATCACCCAAACATCCAATTCAACCCCTAAACTTCATCTACATCACACCCTCATCAAAACCCAATCAATTTTACACAAAAACATCCCTTAATTCCCAACTAGGCACATCAAATTCTCTAAGCTGAAAACTATAAAGAAAAACAGAGTAAAGCTTAAAGTTCATGGATGATTTCTTACCTCAAATGGGATTTGAGTCCTTTCCAATGGATGAACTAAGTCTATAGCCTCCAAGCTTTGATTTCCTAGCTTGATTCTTCAATTTGGGATCAAAAACTTCAAAGGGGAAAGAGGGAAGATGATGAACGTGTGAAGCAAGAACAACACTCTGTTTTTTGGTGAACTTATACAGCCTTCAAAGCTGATATATATCCTAGGGGTGAAATGACTATTTTGCCCCTAGGTCATTTAAAAGTTTCTAAAAACACTCAAGGGTAAAATCGTCCTTTCCAACCTATTTCGTTAATCATAATTAACACCCTCCAATTCCTGCTATTCTCGATATTCTCAAATACCAATAATTCATATATCGTTACCCTTTTATTCACGACAATGCTCTAATCATTAAGACATCCTGCGACTCACCCCGAGCCTCGAACTTAATCCCGTTATGACTAAACCGCTACTTGACATTCAAAGATCGTCTCATGCTGAATATCTCGAACAAATCCACATTATAATGTGGCCTCAACAATATATCACCGACATGCATACAAATATACAATTACGCCCTCAACGGGCCAAATTGCCAAAATACCCCTGTCATGAAACGTGGACCCACATGCATGCATTTAACATCATATTATAATATAATTCACATAAACATGCATATAACAGTTTAATGGCATAATAAATCAATTATGGCCCTCCCAGCCCACTAATTCAACCATTAAACCACATTAGGGATTTCGGGGCATTACAACTATCCCCTCCTTATAGATATTTCATTCTCGAAATTTACCTGAACAGCTCGGGATACTGACTCTGCATATCTGACTCCAATTCCCAGGTCGCTTCCTCGACCTGGCTGTTCCTCCACAATACCTTAACCAAAGGTATCATCTTATTCCTGAGGACCTTATCCTTTCTTTCAAGTATCTGGACTAGCTGCTCCTCAAAGGAGAGATCTGCCTCAAGCTCCAGATCTTCATAACTCAAAATATGATTCACATCAGATACATACCTCTGAAGAGATGAAACATGAAACACATTATGCACGACTGACAATGCCGGAGGCAAGGCTAGTCTGTAAGCCACCTGACCAACCCTCTCCAGGATCTCAAATGGACCTACAAACCAAGGGCTCAGCTTGCCTGTAACGCCCTGGATAGCCAAGACCGTTACACTGTGTGTTTATAAAAGTGCTAGACTTGCTAATCAAGTCATTTAATTAAGAACGTGTTATAGAAGCTATAATGGAACTAGGGTTAAAAGATTTTGGTCTTAAAAGTCACATTTCTTATAAAGAAACATTTCCTGTTTACACGGGATCCCAAAAATATTAAGATTAAACCATTTACAAAAGATTCAGGAATTAAATGCAGTAGTAGCCATATTAAGGCAAAACAGACAATTAGGCAATCTCTATCCTGATCTACTCCTCGGCCATGGCGACCGAACAGCTGGCTATGTACATTCAACCCCGCAGCTCTCCATCTCAGGATTGGTCCAACTTGCCTTTGCCTTTACCTGCACCACGTAGCACCCGTGAGCCAAGGCCCAGCAAGAAAACACAACGACAGAGCATAAGCAATCAACAACCAATTCAATATCTCATACTGCATAAACATGTTCACAGCCACATAAACATTCAGAATAACCAAGTATTCAGCATACTAAACATATCAACTCATATCATATATCAATTTACAAATGATAACTAGGGTTAGCGCCCTCAAGCCGCACCCTCCGTTATCCCACTGACTCCGACCCGCTTAAACCGAGCTCAGTGAATAATAAGCTGTCCTCGGCTACCAGTGGCCAAGCCGCGCCCTGTGCGCAAATATTGAATACGGCACCCTTAGGCCGCTATCACATGTCCCATGGCACAATACCATCATTGACATTATACAAATATTGGGAGCTCTTAGTCCCATCACAAACATATAATCGGGTGCAGTTTTCTTACCTTTAGATTCACTAGCTTTGATCACTTGACTCCTTGAGCACGATCCCTCTTGAGCCCTAGCGCTCACCTAATCATAACCATAGGTCAAATTCATCACCAAACCTCAAGTCCAAAACCTAGCCTCGAGACCAATCCCGAGCCCCCGGGAAGTCCTAATTCCACCAAACAGGGTGGTGGAATCGAACCCCGAACCCTTGGTCAAAAACCCTTGTAAATAACCCTAAAATCCCTTTCTGAAGACAGGGTAGCGCTACAGCGCTCATTGGAGGGTGCTACAGCGCTACAAATAGAACCAAAATTCCCTCAGCAAGCTTGGCCTAGCGCTACAGTGCCCAAAGGCTAGCGCTGTAGCGCTAGTCACAGAATGCCAACACCACATTTTCCCTTCCTGCGATTTCCCCAAGCCAAACTTAACCAAAACTTCTCCAAACCTTCACCACACTTAAAAACAAGCTTATTAACACACTCCACTCATCCCAAGCATCCCAAATACTCAAAACCCAATCACATGCATCCCTAATCTCAAAATTCACCATAGTTTCTCATAGACTTCAGAAACTCAGCAAAGAAAATCAAACCTTCAAAGTTTAAAGCTCATAATTTTATACCTTTGAAGGAAATTCGACCTTAAGTTGCCTCTAGACCTCCTTAACTTTCTCTTCCTCAATCCTTAGCTCCAACTTCCCTAGAATTCCCCATCAATTCAGCTTAGATACCTTAGTTAGAAATCAAAACCAGACTGAAGAAACTTCAAAGTCTTACCTCAAATATTGATGTGTTCTTTCTAATCCCTTGCCAACTTTCCAAGTCTAACTCAGAAACCTTATGGCTCAACCTAATCTAGCTCCTCTCTGAACTTTGCTCCAAGAACCCTCAAGAAAAATGGTGGAGAAAGCCTAACCGACCCTGCCTTCTTTCCCTTCTTTCTCTTTCTTTTCTTTCCTTCTTTTCTTTCTTTTCAGACTTCTATTATATTCTACAAACTCCACTGAGCATAAAGCCTCAGTAATACCTATCTCTAAAAAATAAATGACCATAATGCCCTCCCCTTTAATTCTAAATCCTTTAATCCACTTAGGGGCATTTTAGTCATTTTACCCAATTCCTGCTAATTCCTCTAGTGTCTCTAACATTTTCCGCTTACTTCTCGATACCTAACTATTCACCAATTATATTCCTCATTATCAAAATTAACCTCAATATATTCTCTAAATTCCTATTTATACCCCCAGGCTCGCCCCGAGCTGGGTATAAATCCCCGCCGTGACTTTTTCGCTAATCTGCTCACTAGGATCATCTCGAGTCACAAATCACAGATATATCCACATAATAATGTGGTGTCAACAGTTATCACATTTATATACAGTTATGCCCTCAATGGGCCATAATTACAATTATACCCTTTCTACCCTAATCAGGGCCAACATGCATACTAATACACATAGTCATGCATCTCAAGTATTCAAATAGTCATATAACATGCTTTAAATCATTAAATCACATATATTCCAATTATGCCCTCCCGACACACTAATCAAGGCCCTTAAGCCCTATTAGTAAATTTTGGTCATTACATTGCCCTTCTTCCCAAACCTTCTCACCCATTTCCATGGCGAGACTCTAAGGAAGACATAGTCTCCCACTTGGAACTCCACGTTCCTACGCTTGGGATCTGCATAGCTCTTCTGCCTACTCTTAGAAGTGAGCATCCGAGCTCTAATCTTCTCAATGGCCTCACTGGTCCTATGAATTGCCTCAGGACCCAAGTATCTCCTGTCACCTGTCTCATCCCAATGAATGGGAGATCTGCATTTCCTACCATACAGCATCTCATAAGGTGCAACTCCAATGGTAGACGGATAACTATTGTTGTAGGAAAACTCTATCAAAGTTAGATACTTACTCCAAGATCCACCAAAGTCTAGCACACATGCTCGCAGCATGTCTTCCAATATCTGGATCGTCCTCTCATATTTCCCATCTGTTTGAGGATGATAAGCAGTACTGAACTTCAACTGTGTCCCCATGGCCTTCTGTAAACTCCCCCAGGACTTGGAAGTAAAAGTGGGGTCTCGATCTGACACGATCAACCTCTGTGCTCCATGAAGGCACACGATCTCTCTCACATAGAGATATGCTTACTGATCAAATGTATATGTAGTCCTCACTGGCAAGAAGTGAGTTGACTTGGTGTAGCGAACCACTATCACCCAAATAGAATCATGCTAACCAACAGTCCTGGGTAAGTCCACCACGAAATCCATCATGATGTCCTCCCGTTTCCACTCTAGGATATCCAGAGGCTGCAATAACCCTGCCGGCCTTTGATGCTCAGCCTTGAACTGTTGACATGTCAAGCACTTAGCCATATACTCCACCACATCCCTCTTCATCCCCGGCCACCAATACAACGACCTCACATCCTGACACATCTTCGTGGTGCCTGGATGCAAAGAGTAAGGTGTAGTATGAGATTCATCCAGAATCTCTCACCTCAAAGCAGTGTCTAACGGAACACATATCCACCCCTTGTATCTCAACAAGCCTAAATCAGACACTGTATAATCTCTGGATGCTCTAGCCAAAACATCCTCTCTGATCTTGATCAGCTGTGGATCACCCAACTGACCCTCCTTGATTATTTCCAACAATGTATACTGTAGCGTAATATTGGCCAACTGGCCCACCAGCAACTCAATACCAGCTCTGGTCATATCATCTGCTAACTCTCTTGCTATCAGGCTCGCACTATAAATCTGCCCCGGACCTTTCCGGCTTAAAGCATCAGCTACCACGTTGGCTTTTCCTGGGTGATACAGAATCTCGCACTCATAATCTTTCACTAACTCCAGGCAATGCCTTTGTCTCATATTCAAATCTTTCTAGGTGAAGAAGTATTTCAGGCTCTTGTGGTCTGTATTGATCTCACAATTCTCTCCATAAAGATAATGCCTCCATATCTTTAAAGCAAAGACCACAGCCGCCAAATCCAAATCATGAGTGGGATATCTCTTCTCATACTCCTTCAACTGACAAGAAGCATAAGCAATTACCTTTTTTGACTGCATCAAAACACAACCCAAACCCTGGTGAGATGCATCACAATAAATCACAAATTCCTCCTGATTTGTTGGAAGACTCAGAATCGGAGCTGTAATCAATCTCTGCTTCAGTTCCTGGAAGCTGTTCTCACATTTATCTGACCACACAAATTTCTGACTCTTGCGTGTCAGCTCAGTCAATGCAGTAGCAATCTTTGAGAACCCTTCCACAAAATGCCTATAATAACCTGCCAATCCAAGGAAACTTCTAACCTCAGAAGCATTCTTTGGCCTTGGCCAATCTTTGACCTCTTCGATCTTTGTTGGATCTACTTTAATCCACTCCTTACTGACAATGTGCCCAAGAAAGGATACCTGAGATAACCAAAACTCACATTTCTTGAACTTTGCGAACAATTTGTGTTCCCTCAGTCTCTGTAGAACCGAATATACCAGGATATCATCAATGAAAAATATCACAAACTGACCCAGATAATCCTTGAACACTCTGTTCATCATATCCTAAGAGTAGCAGGGGCATTAGTCAATCCAAAAGACATGACTAAGAACTCATAATGCCCATACCTAGTATGAAAAGCAGTCTTCGGTATATCTCCCTCCTTGACCCTCAACTGATGATAACCAGAACGAAGGTCGATCTTTGAGAATACCGTCTTACCTTGCAACTGATCGAACAGATCATCTATCCTTGGCAAAGGATACTTGTTCTTAATTGTTAACTTATTCAGTTCTCTGTAATCAATGCACATCCTCAGAGAACCATCTCTCTTTTTCACAAACAGCACTGGCGCACCCTAAGGTGAGAAACTAGGTCTGATAAAACCCAAATCTAACAGCTTTTGCAACTGTACCTTTAATTCTTTCAACTCAGCTGGGGCCATTGTGTAAGGTGCTCTAGACACTGGCTCCGTCCCTAGTGCCAGTTCTATCACAAACTCTATCTCTCTGTGCAGTGGCAACCCTGGAAAATCTTCTATAAATACATCCAGGAATTCACAAACTAACCTGGTATCTTCTGGTCTCACTGGCACAACCTGAGTGGTGTCAACCACACTGGCCAAGAATCCAATGCAACCTCCTTGCAACAGATCCCTAGCCCTCAAAACAAAAATCATAAGTATGCGAGGTCCATGCATAGTACCAACAAACACAAAAGGATCCTCACCTTCAGGCTCAAAGGTGACCATCTTTCTTATGCAATCAATGGTTGCCCCATACTTTTCCAACCAATCCATACCCAATATCATATCGAAGTCAATCATAATTAACTCTATCAAAACCACCGATAACTCTCTGCCCTCCACTGTCACTGGCAAAGATCTGACCCATCTCCTAGATACCACTAACTCTCCAGTGGGTAACAAAGTTCCAAACCCCACAACATAAAAATCACAGGGTCTACATAGTCTATCAATAATACTACTAGCAACAAAAGAATGTGTAGCACCAGAATCAATCAAAACATTATAAGGGGTTCCAGCACAAAGAAGCTGACCTGTAACTACTGAGGGAAAAGCCTCAGCTTCTGCTTGGGTCAATGCGAACACTCGAGCTGGGGCCGAGCTATCCGCTTTCTTGGGCTCTTCTTTTTTGATCTTAGGGCAATCCTTCTTAAGATGACCCACTACTCCCCATGAGAAGCAGGCCCTTGCCCTACACTCTCCCAAATGATGCCTCTTGCATCTAGGGCATTCAGGATAAGACTTCCAGGCTTCACTACCACCTGCACGACCCATTGAAATACCACGGGGCCACCTATCAGGACCTGGCACTGGGAAGGTGTTAGGAACCTTCCTCTTCTGATCACTGGGGCCTACACCCCTACCAGAGCCCACAAATGGAGGACCTATCCTCCTAAACTCCTTTCTGGCTGCACTGTCTCGCCAGATCTTGTTCTCTGCACTCTCAGTTGTGAGTGCCTTCTCAACCACCTGTGCATAGGTAGTAACCCCAGCCACAGTGGTAATACGAACATCACAGGCTAATCTGGGCTGTAGCCCCTGAAGAAATCTCTCCCTCCTGGTCCCATCAGTGGGCACCAGCTCCATGGAAAATTTTGCCAAACGATCACATTTCAAGGCATACTCAGTAACTGACAAACCTCCCTGAAGTAGCTTGATGAACTCCTCCGCTTTTGCCGCCCTGATAGCATCATTATAATATTTCTCATTGAACAGAGTCTGAAACTCTTCCCAACTCAGGGCATTAACGTTTCTGGTCTGGGTAATAACCTCCCACCGAATTCGGGCATCCTCCCAAAACATATAAGTGAGACAGGCCACCCTCTCATTACCAGTCACCCTCATGAAATCCAGGATGGTGGTAATCATACTCATCCACTGGTCTGCCTTGGCAGGATCTACACTGCCTTCAAAAACTGGAGGTTGTTACTTCCTGAACCTTTCATAGAGGGGCTCCAATTTATTTCCAACCTCAGGCAGCTGCTTAGCTGCTGGCACTGACACAAGAGGTGCCACTGATACACTGGCCACTGCAGGTGCTTGTTGTTGTCTCAGAAGATGAAGTTCCTCTCCCTGTCTCGACATTGTAGCCTGCAGATCACTAATTATCTGCTGCCAGTTTGTAGGAGCTGGCTATGGAATCTGTCCTTGGTCATTCTCTTGACCCTGATTGTTATTATTCTGGCCTTGATCACTCTGGCCAGCTGACATATCTGTCTGCCCTTGATTCATTCTTATTAGCTTATACTTTGTTGAAACAATGATCAATACGGCCAATCAGGTAGTAATAACTAAACCTCTTGCCGCCTTACGGTCCAAGAACAAACAGACAATTATCATATTCCACAGTCATACAAATATACAATTGGATACATGATTATAGCATTTAGCATGTATCACATAATGATTCACAAACAACAATACTAATAAGTATGTTCCAGTAATTTCAGTACTATTTAGCACACGGTTGCTGAAGATGCAATAGTCAAGGCACAGGTTTAACATGATGTCTCATGTATACAGGTAAAGCACACTACAACAATATTTAGTATATATTACATTAAAGAATAGCATATATTTAGAAGTGCTATTATTGGTGGGGATTAAAAACTCAGGGAAGAGATATTTTGGCGCCATATGAATAAAACTCAGGCACCAAAATGAATTTTTTTTTGTTAGTCTCATTTCTCTCAGCCTCCATCTCTCACTCACGAAGACTCACTCCGCCCTCTCTGCCCTCACGAAGTCTCTCTCTCGTCTCGTCTCTCCGCCTCACGAAGTCTCTCTCTCGTCTCATCTCTCCGCCTCACGAAGTCTTCTCAACTCATCTCTGCCTCACGAAGACTCGCTCCAGAGTGGAGCTCTTTCTCCGCCTCACGAAGTCACACTCCAGAGTGGAGCTTCTCTGCCTCACGAGTTCTTTCTCTGCCTCACGAAGTCACGCCTTCCAGATATCTATCTCTGCCTCACGCCCACTATCTCAGGTTTATTTCTCTCCTCGGCTTGGGTTCCTGCTCTCCGTGGGTGAGGAGTCTGTGTTCACAGGTGCTGTCTTACATTGGGGTCATCTGTCGTGCCATTTTTCTGGGCCATTGGGTTCATGTGAGGTGGCGTGGTAAAGGGTTTCTTTTTCTCAATCATCTCATATGTTTTATTTAAGAAGCTAGGTCAGTTAGGAGTCTCAGAAGTGAGCGATTAGCCAATCTGATTGGGTGTTGCTGCGAAGGAGATAAGAGGTTGTTGGTGGCCGATTTTATGCCCCATGAAACTCTCGCTAAGCATCTTTTTCACTGTAACTTCTGCAAACTATTTTTGTGTTGGCAGCTTCAAAATTAGTTCATATTTCTTTTTCTCTTTCGCAGCTCAGGACAATCTGTAATTTTTATTGAAGTGGTTTGAACGTTTTCCTCAGTACAAAGGAAGGGACTTCTATATTACAAGAGAGAGCTATGCAGGTGATTAACCTTCAAACTCGTTTTATGTTGATTTAATGGATTAAGCTGTGTAGGCATTAGTAACAAGTATCTCAAAATTCATTTGTTGGATTCATGTTTGAGCCAATCAGTTCTCCAATTTTTTCATACTAATTATATTTTATGCACACGTATATTCATATATCATCAATACTTTGTTTGAATTATGGTTTTCTTTGTGGGCATCTATGTACTAGGACATTATGTTCCTCAGCTGAGCCAGGCAATTGTAAAACACAACTCTGCAACAAAGGAAAAAGCCATTAATCTGAAGGGTTATATGGTACTTGTTTCATTCATTTCTCTAGGAAAAATCCCAGGTTCTTGTGTATCATGTGATGAAATAGAGAGCTAAGATATCTGTTTAATGCAGGTGGGAAATTCTTTAACTGACGATCACCATGATCACTTGGGGCTTTTCCAATTCATGTGGTCAGCTGGCTTGATATCTGACGAGACATACAAATTACTAAACCTTCTATGTGTTTCTCAGCCATTTATACACTCCTTGAGTTCATGTGATAAGGTTCTCGAAATTGCTTCTGAAGAACTTGGCGACATTGATCCATATAGCATCTACACTCCCGCCTACCTTGCTAATGGTAGCCAAACAAATCAATTGCGGAAAAGAAAGCACGTGAGTATGCTATTTGAAATCACTTATCTTATTTAAGGAGTAAACAAATAATTAATTTTGTTAATTATTCTCTGTAACATATTTTTATTATCCTCATGAGGTGAATATATAGTTATATGCATGCTATATTAGAATGGGGTATTAGACATTTGATAGTCTACCTTTCTTTTATGCACCACACCTTACATACAACTTTTTCAGCATAAGCTCTTTGATAATATTTTTGTAAGGGTGACATTTTTTCTGTTCAGAGTTTTATTTCTACTACCATGCTATATGTTATAGGACTAGTCATCTTTAGCTAACTTCCGTGAGCATCAAGTTTCCATCTATGTTGGACCCTCATGTCTAATCACTAAAAATATTCAACTTCAGTTACTGTAGAGGAAGGTTGGTTGTTAAAGTTCTATTGATTTCTGTTTAGGAACTCATAGATTGTAATTATTATCCTAATTATTTGCATATATGGTTCTTTTCCAAGAAAAAGTGCAAAATATGGGTTATTATTTCATGTTTAATGCCAGACTACAAAGCCCCACAGCCTCATCTCCATAAGGGGCCTGTGTGCTTTTGCTGGTCACATAATACAGGAATTTCAACGAGTGTTTATACAATGTGAGGTTGTATAAGTTATTTGTGTTTTAAGTAACATTTGAATATATTGATCCTCCACAAGTTTTATGTACGTAATCACCGTGGAAAATTTTCTTACTATCCTAAAATTGAAAACTGAACTTATGCTTTTGTTTGTAAGTTTATATATTTTGTTGTATTCACTTTTAACACTGATTATTACGGTTATAGAGGGTTGGTCGCATTAGTCAATAGTATGATCCTTGCACAGAGAAGCACTCAACTGTCTACTTCAATTCACCTGAGGTTAAACGGGCACTTCATGTAAATGTTGATTGTGCGCCACCAATATGGGAGACTTGCAGGTATAACTTATTGGAAAAAAAATCATAAAAGCTTAGTTTTTTTTTTTTTTGTGTGTATAAACTACTTCTGAAATAACTTATAAGTATCTCAAGCATTCCATCATGATGATTGGAATCCATCCATTTCTTGTTGAGCAATTGTGTAGATTCTGATAATGTACAGATTCTGGAGTATACTGATGTATGCTCACAAGTAAAGCTGCTCAAGTCTCATATCAATTCTTGTCATGTTTAAGTAGTATGACACGAGCTGCCTTCGGCTGTACTAGACATTTATATGTACTTGACCATGAATCATTAGCTTCATGACAAGATAAATGATAATGGATTCTGATTGTTTGACATCTAATTTCTAAACTTTCTAGACATGATTTGCCACATTATATGCTATCTTTATAGAGCTATTGTTGTTAATGGAATTTGGTGCTAAATCAAATGGTAAATTTTTTTAACTTCACTTTTATATTTTCTGATAAATAGTGAGGTGGTAAATACCCACTGGAAGGATTCTCCTATAACAGTGCTGGACGTTTACCAGGAGTTGATACATTCAGGACTTCGCATATGGGTGTTCAGGTACCATTTCAACACCTCAATTTATAATGGTTTTCTCCTATTGTCACAGTTACATGTTCCAAAACATGACAGGTGCTGTCTTACATTGGGATCATCTGTCGTGCCATTTTTCTGGGCCATTGGGTTCATGTGAGGTGGCGTGGTAAAGGGTTTCTTTTTCTCAATCATCTCATATGTTTTATTTAAGAAGCTAGGTCAGTTGGGAGTCTCAGAAGTGAGCGATTAGCCAATCTGATTGGGTGTTGCTGCGAAGGAGATGAGAGGATGCTGGTGGCCGATTTTATGCCCCATGAAACTCTCGCTAAGCATCTTTTGTGCTTATAACCCTTTTCACATACAGAAGTTAAATGCTGGGGAAGACTCTGTTACTGCTTTTCTCCTTTCATCTGAAGCAGCTTTGGCTGGGGCTAAGTCAACCATACACATGCAGGCACAGGTAAAACTATTTCTGATCCTTTTGCTTTTGCCTTTTTTGTATTCGCCTATTGCAATTTGTTTTTCCTTTCATTAGCATCACTTACCTTCCCTCCTGGAGATTTGGCTTCTACTAACAAAAATAACAATACAAATTCTTTGTTTGGATCTTCGATTTTACTAAGGAAAAACTTTGAAGGAGAAAAGATGGATGAAAATATTTTAGACTTTTCTAAATATATTTAAATTTGTTTTAAATATTATAAAATTACACTACATTTAACTTTTATTTTTCTAAAATAAAAAACATTTTTAAAATTTCTTGTTTAAATCCAAATACAATAAAATAAAATGTTTAGCATTCATCATTTTTCTCTTGAATCATGATTATGAAATATCTAAGTAGACATTGTTTTCATCTTTCAGATCTGTCAAGAAGCTTTTTAAGGTGCAAATTTACCAAAGATTTTGTTGTTACCTTATTTAATGAAGTCCTCAGTTAGAAGCATAATGCAATGTATTTGGTAGATGCTAGATATCCTCTCATTTGGTTTTTTTTTTTTTTTTGCATGTTTTGACGTCTTTATAATTATCAATATGCTCATGAAAAAAGATTGTTGTGTTAGTTAATACTGTTTTATAATCCTTCTGATAGTCTGACTCTGTTTAATTTTGCAGATTGTTCTTATTATTGTCACTTGGTATGTGTGTAAAATACAAGAGCTGTAATAAAATAATGGTTCAACGTGGCTTAAAATCAATAAAATCATTGAAGAAATTAATCAAACAAGTCTAAATATGGATACAGAATCTTGTAATAAAATATTTTTCTCTTCAAATGTTTGTAGTTACTAATGTGTCGTTTTTTGGAAAGGTACCTATTTTGATTTCTTATCTCACTTTTATAATAAAGTATTCTAAGTAATCTATGTATAAATATATATCACAGGCTGCTGGAGTTGAATTCCCACCTCGAGAAGAGAGCAGTGTACCATTCTTTACTCCACCCCAGACCCAGCCAATAATTTCTCCTGTTACTGAATACAATGATACTGCTATTGAGGCCTCTTTACAGTCTGGTGCTTCAGGCCTCAGGTACTGTCTCGATGACAACTGGCTTTTGTTTGCCATAAACATTTATTCAAATTCTTGGTACTTATTAGGTTTTATTTTCTTATATTAAACACAAGATAGATGCAAAATAAATTTCTAGCAAAGACTGGTTTTTTTCTTATTAATAAATTGGAAGGAGCTTTATTTGCAGCAGTTTGCAAGAGGTATGTTCTCTTTTATTTTTGTTAAAATATTTTGCAAATGTTAGAGGAGTTTGAATATCTTAGATATTCATCCATAGTGAAGTAGGTCTTGAGATTACTATTATTGTGTGTTGCGGTGATAACGGAAGGTTGAGAACTTGTGTGTCTTAGTGAAGTAGGTTCTGAGAAATTTGTGTGCTGCGGTGAGATAAGGAAGAAAACTTGTGTGTTGTTTGAATATTTTGAATTGATAATGATTGATGGTTGGTTAATAAATATGGCTGAAATGTTTTCTGATTTTCTGTTAGTTATTTGATGTATATCTAATAAACTTAAAAAACTCACAGAAATTTGAAAGTAGAATCCAAACCCATGTGGGGAAATGTATTAGAATAATTATAAAAATAGCTTCTTGCAATTCAAAAACTTGGGTAATAAAATGTAAAACATTTTTTAGTGCAAGGCCAGTACATAAAATTTTTTAGTTTGAATATACACATCAAAAACCAAATACAAAAGAAAGAGTAACCTCCCATTAACAAAAGAACTATTTATGAGAAAAGGAAAAAAAAAAACTCAATTGGAATATGATACAGGTTCTAGGCAACATGTAATTAGTAATAACCCCAAAAAAATTATACTACTCCTCTCAAGATGTATTGTAACTCACATGATATAGACAACAAAATTCTGAAACCTCAATGAAAAACATAATAACACCTTTAATATACATATTTTTTAGGCAAACTTCCCCTTTTAACATTAGATAGATTTCTCCTCTTCACTCTACAAGAATGCTAGCCATTATGGGGAGAAAACATCTGACGCTATTGTTTTCAGTGAAAAGAAAGAAACAGTTGCTTTGCCACTTCATTGAACTTCCAATGGAAAAAACAATAATTTCAAACTTTTAAACATGAAAAATGCAGCAGCAAAGTGTCTTGACTTTGCTGTGCTGACACCAATTAGCTAACTTAGTAGTTACTAATTTGATCATTTCTGGCCAACAGAAATACAGCAGAATATTCCTAAAGAAAAGAAAGAATAGAATACAAAATTGAGTTTACAAGAACCTGTGCATTTATGTCCAAGAGAAAAGTCACTCAGTAATGATTTTACCACTAACTTATTTTTACACACCATTAAGACACAATGGCTCCAATATTTACATGTTATTAACTCTTATCGAAACCCCATGAGCACAGAAGATTAAAAAGTATCCCAAAAATCATAATTTCCCTTAACTTTATGGGAAAAAAGGGGTAACAATGGCAAACTTAAAAACTATGTTGTTGTAGAACCTAAACTCACCCTGGTTTAATAACCTGTAGCAATATGGAAGCACAGCCACAAATGGACTGAGCTTGAGACGCTCCGAAAGCAGCTCAGATAGATATCTGACACCACAAAACAAAAACAAAAACAGAGTCAAGATCGAGCTTTATATACAAAAATCATCATAACTCATACGATTCCCAATTAAATTATGCAAAACAAACAAACATTAATACTATATCAAAAAAAAAATTATTAAGAATATAATATTTATATAACTAAATAGAAAGATTAGAGAGATTCTCATAATAAATATATTTCTTCTATATAAAAAGTATACAAATAACTGAAGTTTTTTATTGTAGTTTTCCCCTGGTCAAGACAAGTCATTTTCACATGGTAGTTTAATGTTCTGTTTGTACCCTAGGAAACTAAACTTTTTATGGTATTCCAGTTTGTTTTTCCAATAAAATCTCTGCTGATAGTGTTGTGAATCCTTAATCAAATACAATTGATCAAATAGCTTAAGAATAATCTTATAGAACTTTAGACAGAGAAAATTAAAAAACAGAGGTGAGAAGAAGAAGAGAATTTGAATGAAATAGCCACTTTCTTTATTGCTGAATATCAATCCACATTACAATCTTGAAAGCCTTCTATATCAGTTTGTTTACAAGATTACAGAGCTAATACAATGTAAATTGTCATTAAAAATAACATGTACAATGTAATGTCTATTTATAGACAATTATACTTAACTCACATTACTAAGAAGAGTAAAACAGTTAAGTTGTTAGTGATTGAAATGAACAGGTCAGCATAGCTGACCGAACTAATTCCTACAGATAGTATTAGTAATTTTTAGAATAACCAGATACTGCAACATGTAGCAGCTTAAAGTTTTCCTATATAGTATTTCCTAGATGTTGCAATAGATCATTTCAATTATCAAGTGTAATTGCTCTGATGCATGGGCATATGTTATTTGCAGTGCATATAAGTAGACTATTATGGATTTAATAAAAAGAAGCCCATTATAATTCATATACATCTTGACCACTACAGTTGCATCACACCTTATATACTCAGCTGCTAAAATACTAAAACCAAACTAAATCACACCTTTATAGTTCAGCAAAATATTCATCCATAGAAGAGAATCATCTGAGAGTCAAAGTAGAGTCCAAGCCTCACTATATTTAGGCACAAAGGAAAGAAAGAGAAAAACTGATAGTCACAATAGAATTAGAAATTTATATTAGAAAATATAATCAAAATTATGATCCAGAAACATAAACATGAAGGAAACTGTCTGTCTATAACTGTGTACAAAAACCATTATCCCTTCTAATAGTACAAAGAATAGAACCAATATATAAAATGGTTCTGAACTGAACCGAGCATCTTGCTCTTTAAGAAACTTGTCTCCAAGCATCCGAGCAAGATTCAAGCCTGAAGAAGAGGCAAAAAGTGACTACTTCTTTATTTAAGATTATGGTAGTCCAAAAACAAAAAAATTAAGTTTAAGTACCGCATAATTGTGTTTCCCCATCTCTCATTGGCTCTCCTCTTTCTTCCATTCTCAGTCTTTCAGTATGACTAACTACTCTATGGTCCTCCGTCATCTTAATCGGTTTCCCATTGGCACTGCTACAATTAAACATATTCAGTATAAATTATCATGCTGTTGGTATAAATTACAATGCAGGTACTTCTATAATTATATTTGGACCACATCTAATAAGTATTAAACAATAATAATTTTACAGAGATATATTTAAGGAAGACAAAAATAACATGATACGTGAAAGTAGTTACTAAACTGTATTAAAACATCATAAGTTCATTGTCATCATAAGTTTATTTTTTCTTTATAGTGGCTATAGTTTAGGTATTTATTAAGATCTATTTAATATTTTATATTTTATTAACTAAAAATACCCAACTATTGTTGAAGTCATGTGAGTGCCATGGCCATACCCAACTATTGTTGGTTACGTTTATAGGCTTATTCTTTTATCTCGTGAATTTACTTATGAATCTGTGAGCACCAATAATTTTTGTGTTGTAGATTGTATGGTTAACCTCATCTCTTTCTTGGCAGGTTCCTCTCTATTATGATGGGATTGGGGGCATACGTTTGTCATTAAAACTTTCTGACTCTAGCCAAACACCTATAGAGGTATGGATTAGTTTGAATTGTAGTATCAATTATAGTTGTTATTTCACTAATATCTGCATTAAAATCAATGGCTCCAAATGCAAAATATTAGATTGGATTGGATCTGGAGAAATTGTTGCAGAAGGTTATTTTATTTCAAGTGACCCAAAGGATGAGGTTCACCATGTTCCTCTTGGGCCTAGTGCTATGAAAGTGGGGATAGATCTTGTGAGAAAGAATGATGCATTTCTGTGGAGGCCTTCAACAGTTATGTCTACTATAGAAGATGCTATAGGTAGTATAATTGCATGGCCAGCTGATAAAGTTATAATTAGGGATGTAAATGGGGCGGGTCTGCCCTGCCCCGCTTCCGCCCCACCCCGCCCCGCAAAAATTTTGCCCCGCCCCGCCCCGCCCCGATTAGTTTCTTGGAGCGGGGCGGGTCTGCCCCGCCCCATTTGCCCCATTTAACCTTTTTTTTTTGTAAGAAACATTAAATTATAATTTTAGAATTTTTCCCAAGCCTAAATATTATTTTTTATTGTAATCTTTATATTTTACACTTGGTATCAACTATACCATCAAATATTATATTTTGTTTTTTATTTTAACATTTACAAAATAAATACAAGAATAAGGATGAATTATATAAAACATATTTTTCAATATTTATAATTCTTTCTAGTCTATATAGAATTAAAAATATTATAAACCACATATAAAATGTCAATTTTATGTACTATGTATATAAGTAGCATGAGAGAATTAAGTTAGAGTATAAAAAAAAAAAAAAAATTGAGGCGGGGCGGCCCCGCCCCGTTTAATTTCCTAGCAGGTCGGGGCTGCCCCGCCCCGCTTAAATTCATAGCGAGGCGGGGCGGGGCGCCCAGAATTCCGCCCCGTTTTTACCGGGGCAAAGATGCCCCGTCGGGTCGGGGCCCCGCCCCGCCCCGCTGCCCCATTTTTCCATCCTTAGTTATAATTAGGTAATTAGCTTTTTTTATATACTCTTTTAGTTTACTATAACTTTAAGTTGAAGCATTAATTATTTAAATTTTGTTGTAGCTAAGCAAATGGACTCACAACAAAGACAAGTGCACAAAGGATGATGAATTGAAGGATGGAGCAAGTTTCATTTACTTTTGTGTATCTTGTAATGTTTCTATTTTTCATTTTTGAAGTAAAAATTGTTCAAGATTATAAAACTTTATTATGTTATGCTTTCAAACTTAAGTTAGAACTAAGATCTCATGAAGTAGACACATTCATGGTTTGAATTAGTTATTGTTTAATGTAATACTTATGGTTTATCAATCTGTTGAGAATTACATTTTATGATTAATTTTGAATTTTTTTTTATCAAAATACAATAATGAAAATCTTTTAATTAAAAAAAAACCATACAAGTATACTTATCAAAATAAAATTTAAAATTTTATTACTATATGTTATGATTTAAAAACATATTATAAGCGTAAAAAATCATTATGGTTTATATAATATAACAAACTAAAAATGTTATCAAAATAATCAAATGTAACAGTTGAAAAATGTTATGAAAAAAGTATAAGATTAAACTTCAAATTTATAACCAAAAACTCTATCTAAATGTTATTATTTGAATATTATAGCACCTAAAAATGTGTTATTGAATAGTTTAAGATAACACCTAACATAACATTCAAATACTGTTATAGAAAACACTGGACTTTTAATAGCAGGGGCTATGTTAGCATTTTCAGAAGTGTTATCAATAGTCCCGGTTAACAGTTTTTAAGTGTTATGAATACTGTTTTTTCTTGTAGTGGCGTTTTTACCTTAGTTTTTTTTCATGTTGGTGTTCATTGTTGAAAAATTATATTTTAAGTCTATGAACTATTAGATTGATTCAAACAATTGAATAATGAACAATTACTAAGAAAGTAAAGAACACAAGGGAATTTTTACAAGTTTCACTAATAAAAATCAGCTACTCCTTGGGTCACAAAGACTAAGGAAAAATACTTCCACTATAGTAAACTTTGTTCTTTACAAGTTACAAAATCAACATGCCAATTTGACAAAGAACAATTTAAAACTCATAGAAAGATTTACACTTACCCTAAATTGAGTGTCCCACTCAACTTTCTAGACTTCTAACTCCCTTACAAGAATGGCTGAAATCCCTTCAGTACTAAGTCTCTGAAATCCCTTCAGAACTTCTAGAATAGATCCCTCTGTTGTTCACTCTGTAGAATCTGAAAAATTCCAAGCCACAGCAACGAAACCTACAACAAAAAGATTAGAGAGAAAACAACAAGAGCAACCAAAACTCTCTGTAACAATGAATTGGTTTTCTACTCAAGACAAATGTACATATATACAGCTAACTAAGCCTAACAACACCACCAAAAACCTCTAAACAAAATTAGTTAAACACTAACCAAAAAACTAATCCCACGTGGCAATTGATACCACGAAGATCTCCAGATGCAACCAATACACAACCCAGATGCATCTGGGATCATGATTTGCCAAATAATAACACCTGCAGTAAAACATGGCAATTACAATTGTAGTTATGGAAAAAGTTTGGCAAGTTTTTAAGAAATTCTGAATAATTTACAGAGCCAAAAAACTAGTTCAAATAGTTTGTTTCATGAGTAATGATATGTGCACACACAAATTACATACAAACACTACACACATTTATGTGGCAAATCACTTTTTCTTAGTGAGACCCATCTTAAATAAATATGAATGGTTGAAATGAATTGTCACATAAGTGTGTATAGTGTTTGTGTGTAATTTGTGTGTGCACATATTGTCACGACCTAAGCCCTAGGTTGTGGCAGATTTGTCAAAGGTCAAACTTTGACCCTTGTTGGAAAATAGTCTTTATAAATTATTCTTTAATTTATATTAAATAGTACTATAATTATAAGTCAAAATAATGGAATAACTCCTATAATTATATATAAAAATATTAGTGATAAAAGTAGGATCATTTATCATTATACATGGAACAATAATATCCCCACAGTTATGTAGACACCAAACAGTTAAATTTAATAAGTCATAAAAACACCAAAAATAATACCTAGCATCCACCATTCTTAATTCCAAAGTATTACCTAGCTAATTTAGATATATAGACCATTAGGTTCTAGATCAAATACATATAATGTTCAAAAGATAGGACTAAGACACTAAATACAACTAGGCTACACACATTGGCTTCATCAATAATTCACCTTCCACATTTGCATCACTGGGTTCCTGGATTGGGAGAGATATAGTGTTAGGACAATATAAGTTGCCTCAATGGAAATGGTAAAAAGACATTTACAACTCTAAGCAAAATATAAAATAAACAAGGATTGATTAAATAATGTTACAACTCTATGACTGAAAATTACAAATAGAATAAGAAAAGTAGAAGAAGAGAATAGAAAATTACAACTCTAAACAAAAGATACAAATAAAGTAATAATGTTTGAAACAAAATGAAATAAAAGATTACAACTCTTAAACAAGAAATACAAGTAAATAAGAAAAGAAGGATAAGAAGAAAATCAATAGTAGAAAAAGTAAGAACAAGAACAAAGAACAACGAACTCTCACTCACACAACCAAAGTGAAGAGTGTTTGGGATCACCAACTTAAATCAAGTTTGAAATCTTTGTTCAAAAACTTATTTCCCCCTAACTCAAGCACTAAGGGAACTCTCTCATTTTTGGAAATATCTTTCTGGAATTATCAAGTCTCTAGGTGTTTTCTAGCCAAGTGCTCTAATGGATAGAAAAATTGTGTCTTGCAAGTGAGCACTAGGCTCCTATTATAGAGTTTACATACACCCTTTGAATTTCAAATTCCACCAAACCCCATGGCTGTTACAAATGATTAATTGGATGTTTATGGAATTAAAAATGACATTTGGGAGTTATTTGTGTTGTTAAAGCTGTTCAAAAAAGTTGGAAAAAACTGAAATTCGGCAGCCAGCCCTCCTAGGCGCGGCCATGGGCATTGCTGGCCGCGGCCGTGGCTCTCTGTCACCCAGGCCGTGGCCACCAGTGCTCCTGGCTGCGGCCACTGGCCAATTTCAGCACACAAAAATGTGTTGTTTTTCCAAACGATTCCAAATCATTCTAAATTGATTTTGTAACTCCCAAACACATTATTGGGGTCAAAACCAAGTCTCCAACAACCATTTTACTTATGGCTTTAAGAAATTCAATTCAAAATTGTGTAACAACAAATCTACACAATAATGGGAAATATTTGGGAGCTACAAATTTGTAACTGAATTTGTAACACCAAATATGTTACATATTTGAATATTCACATATATCCAAATATTGTAACTCTCTTTTATATGTTACAATATGTGACACTCTTTGTCACATTTATTTAATCTAAAGCATTATATTATAAAATAATATAACATTCCCCCACTAGATTAAATAGTTATCTATTGTAACACTTATTTAATCAATCAACATTATATTTTAAAAATATAACATATCCCCCACTTGATTAAACAATAACTCTCTCTTATAGAAGTCATTGCATCGGTGCATAAAGTAAAATGTTTTTCAACTTGAACTTTACTATAGTGTAATTATCACAAAATTTGTTGAAAAATTAGTTGCACTAGGCATTGAACCATCTTTCCATGATAACAAATCGGTGATAACACACACCTTTGCCATGTTCACTTGAGACATCTATGTCTCACTTTGCACTATTAATGGCCATGTGTACTTTCCATTCATGGGCATTCTTGAGAATACTCCCAATTCTCATGAGAGGCGGCACCACCCCTAGGTTAATATAGGCAGAACTCTTACAGTATTTTGTTACCAAAAATACTTGTCTTCATAAGAATGAATTCTATTAAAAAAAAAAACCTCTAGATTTTAACCCTCAATTTGGTAACTCTGAAGTATTCAACATCTCAAATGAGACTGTTTTGAGTACAACTAATATTCACTTGATTGACTTGTTATTACCTATTAAACCTAACATTAGTTAAATAACTAGTGTTAAGATAGCTTACCATCAATCGTGAGTCTCTTTAGGGAGTTTAAGTCTCATCCCTCGAGATGATGTAGCCACTAAATCTCTCGTTAGTGGCTTAGTGAAAGGATCCGCCAAGTTTTCACTTGTTCTCACATAGGATTTTGAGATGACTCCTCTTTGAATCAATTCCCTTACATATCCATGTCTTAGACTAATGTATCTAGACTTCCCATTATACACTTCGTTGTATGCCCTAGCCAATGTTGCTTGGCTATCACAATGTATCGATATAGTGGATACATTCTCTTTGATTAGGGGTATCTCCATCAAAAGATCCCTTAACCATTCATCATCTATGTCGGTAGCAGCTAGAGCTATGAACTCTGTTTCCATAGTGGAATAAGATATACAGGTTTGTTTCTTGGAACCCTAAGAAATTTCACCCCCATCAAGTGTAAATACCCAACCAATGGGGGACAAGTTGTCCCCAAGATTGGATATCCAACTTGCATCTGTATATCCTTCTAAGATTGAAGGAAATTTGGAGTAGTGAAGGTTTAGTCCTTTGGTTTTCTTGAGATAACCTAAGACTCTCCCAATAGCCTTCCAGTGATCCACACTTGGATTACTTGTAAACCTACTAAGTTTACTTACCGCGAATGCTATATCAGGTCTAGTACATTGGGCGACGTACATAAGACTTCCTATAGCACTTGCGTACTCTAATTGAGCCACCGCTCTTCCTTCATTATTCTCTAGTTTTACACTATGGTCGAATGGAGTATTGGCATCTTTAACCTTGAGATGTTCAATACTTTTTCAATATAGTGGGCTTGCCCCAACGCAACACCCCCAACATGTTTCTTCACTTTGATACCAAGTATGGTGTCAACTTCTCCAAGATCTTTCATCTTGAAGGTTGATGATAGAAACCACTTCGTTTTGTCTATCCCTTTCATGCTATCATTTAGAATAAGCATGCCATCCACATATAAGTAAACAATGATCACAAATCCCTTACAAGTTTTGGAAAACAAACACTTGTCTCCATTGTTATGCCTAAACCCATTAGGCATGATGGCTTGATCAAATTTCTCATGTCATTGCTTAAGAGCTTGTCTCAATCCATATAAGGATTTTACAAGTCTACATACTTTATGTTCATATCTTGGTAGGACAAACTCTTCGGGTTATTCCACATAGACCTCCTCATTGAGGTCACCATTTAGGAATGTCGTCTTGATATCCATTTGATGAAAATACAAGTTGTGTATAGAATCCAATGCAAACAAAATTCTTATTGAAATTGTTCTTGCAACAAGCGCATAGGTATCGAAATAATTAATACCCTCATTTTTCCTAAACCCTTTAGCTACTAATCTAGCTTTAAAGGTTTGGATAGTTTTGTCAGTGTGGTATTTTCTCCTAAATACCCATTTACACCCAATTGGCTTAGACCCCAGTGAGAGGTCTATCAATTCCCAAGTGTTGTTGGAAAGAATGAAATTCATCTCACCATTGATGGCTTCTTTCCAAAATGCACTATCTCTTGATAGCATGACTTCTCTATAAGTCTTAGGTTCATCCTCAACGAGAAGTACAATAGGAATTTTCCTAATGACTTCATCTCTATTTCCTTCTACCATGTAGAATTAAATTTGTTGAGAATCTACCTCATCCAATACTAGACTTTTCTCCTTTCTAAGCCTTTGACTTCTTCTAAGTTCAATGGGTTGCTTTACATTCCTTTGAGAATTCTCCTCTTGAGAATCATTTTTGGATGTAAAAGCTTGAGAATTGTTCTCATATAACAAATTCTCATTTAGAGATGTTGAAGCTTGAGAATTGTTGTCACATAACATGTTCTCAAACAGTTCAACTTCTCTAGATTCAATCACAACATTGGACTCTAAGTCTAATAGCCTATAAGCTTTACTATTGTTGGCATAACCAACAAAAGCACACTTTGTGGCTCTTGAACCTAACTTTGTTCTATTAGGTTCGCTCTTCTTGCAATATGCAAGACACCCCCACACTTTGAAGTACCCTATATTGGATTTTCTTCATTTCCATAACTCATATGGAGATATCTCATTTTTCTTCATCGGTATTCGATCTCTGACAAGCGGTTAACAATGCTTCACCCCATAAGTTGGAGTTCAACTTAGAAAACACCAACATAGAATTTATCAATCTCTAGATAAGTTCTATTTTTCTCTCGGAAACACCATTGTGTTGTGGTTTATATGGTGTGATGCACTCATGAATTATGCCATTTTCTTCACAAAATACATTGAATTCATTAGAGAAGTATTCTCCTCCTCTATCACTTCTTAGCACCTTAATCTTTTTATTGAGTTAATTTTCAACTTCTAACTTATAAACTTTAAAAGCATCAAAAGTTTCATCTTTATGATTTAAAAGAAACACATAGGTATATCTACTAAAATCATATATAAAAGTAAGAAAATACATTTTACAACCTCTAGTTAAAATACCATTTAATTCACAAAGAACACTATGGATTAAATCTAGTAAATTAGATGATCTTTCTACACTAGGAAATGGTTTCTTAATCATTTTTGCCTTAACACATGTTTCATATTTTCCATTGTTTTTAATATTGCATGCAATCATACCACATTTTACTACTCTTTTAATGGTTGAAAAACCTATATGAAATAGTCTAAGATGCCACAAAAATAAAGAATCATACTTAACAATATAGGCGGAATTAGCATTTTTATTGATAACATTGAAAGTTACATCATTGGTGCACAACATAACCATACCCTCACAAGAGTACCCCTTTCCCAAAAGTACATTGGATTTGGTAAGAATAAGTTTACCGGACTCAAAAATAACTTTAATGTCGGGCTTGCCAAACAAATCACCACTTACCAAGTTTCTAATCATTTCGGAAACATGAAGCACATTCATTAATGTTACTTTCTTTCCGGAGGTGAAAAAGACTTCAATGGTACATTTGCCAAGTACCTTAGATTTTCCCTCATTGACCATTTGAATCTCATGGTTTCCCTTTGACTCTTCAAAGGTCTTGAACAATAATTTGTCATAGGTTACATGGACGGTGGCACATGTGTCATACCACCATCCCTTCACCTTGCCTTGAACCGCATTCACCTCACTAAAGGTAGCAACTATATTATCTTCTTAAGTTGCATTTACCTTAAGTCCTTGTTGGTATTTTCTATGCCTGCACTCTCTAGCATAGTGACCCTTTTTCCCACACACAAAGCAAGGACATTTCTCACCCTTAAACTTGTTTGGGTTGATTTTTGGACCCAAAGATGTCTCATTACCCTTCTTTCCTTTCCCTATGTTTTTGGGATGTTTTGGTTGTGACACAGCATTTGTTTTGGAAGTCTCTCCATTAGACCCCTCCACAAGTTTATCTCCACATATCGATTCTTCCTCGATTCGAATATGCTTTTGGATTTCCTCCAAAGAATAATCCTCGTTTTTATGAATGATTGTTTTCCTATAGCTCCTCCAAGTTGGTAGAAATTTTGCCACTATAGCACCAACTTGAAAGGCCTCGGGAAGCTCAATCTTCAAATCTCTCAACTTGTTAACAATTATTTGTAGCTCATGTAATTGAGGAAGAATATGTTTATCACCAAAAAAATTTGAAATTGATATATTGATAAATCAAAAACTTTTTGTTTCCTTCCTCTTCCGCCTTTAATTTTGTCTCAACTGCATCCCATATCTCCTTTGCCAACTTGGTCTCGGTGTAGAGGTCATAGAGTCTATCAGATAGGGTGTTGAGGATATGACCCCTACAAAGGAGATTTTCCTCCTCCCTCTTCCTTGTTTTCTCCACCACCTCGGGAGTGTCCTTGTTGGATGGCGTTGGGAGAGGTTCAAGTGTGGACTATAGGATGTAGGCGATCTTGAGAGTGGTCAAGAGAAACCTCACCTTATCTTGCTACCTAGGAAAATTAGATCCATCAAACCTATCCAACATCACTAGGTCTTGGTTCATGATTTTGATAGTCTCACCTTCCATTGAAACAAACAAGGGGTAAGCCAGAAAATTGGGCAGCATAATGCCTACATTTGAATAAAACCCAAAAATCATAACCTGCATAAATAAATGAACAAAAATATATTTGGCACTCAATGCCCTCAGACCAGATCAGAAAACATGCAGATTAAGTTTTCTATTTTTCAAACATTTTATAAATATCAAAATTGGAATATGTTTAATGTAATTCAATACGAGTAAAATAAGTCCAAAAGTCAAGTTGATTCTCTACCTCCTTAGAATTTTCAATTTGAGTCCAAAGCGACGCTCCTAAGCTTAACGATGATCCTAGAGTGATTTAGTTCAATTTTAATAGCACGTTTTTCCTACGTGCACGAAATGAGAAAACGATTATTATCATTGCATTCCTTATTAAAAATCGTGTTCAATGACATATAATATGACCATATTTAAAATTTCAAGTTCTGGAAACTCACCCAAGCGGTGCACAGTTGTGGTTGGTGGCGGTATTGAGCATTGTATCAGAAACGTCGACGAAGGTAGGCGTGACATATATCAAAATGACTACATCAGCGAGTAGATCACATTCATGCCAACCATCGGTCAAAAAAGTGTTCAGACTCGCCGGAAAGTCGCTGGAAAGTGGCGGAGATACCCAAAATCTCGCCTGACAAAAAGGGTGAGTTGACCAAAATGGATTAGTGGGTTTTGTTCCTCTCTCCATGCTGGTTCCAAAGGTGCCAACCACTCATCAAGAGGTGGTCGGAGTTGGCCGAAAAACACAGTCAAAGTTGACGGACCAAAACTTTGACTGACGATTCTGAACACTTGAAGGCGAGTTGGGCGGCGCCGATTGGTGGTTGAGGTCGCCGGAGCAAGACTAGTCCAATGAGCCGCCCTGTATCAAAAGTGGTGGTCGGCAGTGGTTGGGTCTTTGTGGTGGTGTGTTGCCGTGGATAGAAGAGAACAAGAAAAGAAGAGAAGAGAGAGAGAGAGGGAGATGTTGGGGAAGGGAAGAAGAAAAAGAAAAAAAACAAAGAGACTTAGTCTCAATTACTTGGTGGGTCCCACCTTTTTTTAAAAATATTTAATATATAAAAAAAACAAATCTTTACATTCTTCCGTCCTTAGAGAAATTTCGTCCCGAAATTTTTAAAGTACAACCTCAAGATGAAAATTAAACAAATGAGGATACTTCTCATACATCTCTGACTCTAACTCCCAAGTAGTCTTGTCTTCTCTATGGTTCCGCCATAAGACCTTGACTACTGGAATCTCTTTGTTTCTTAGCACCTTTAACTCTCTTGCTAGGATTCGGATAGGTTGTTCTTTATATGTCACGTTCTCTTGAAGAGGGATAGCCTCATACTCAATGATGTGCGATGGGTTTTGTAATGCCCCGAATTTCCTAATAAGGGTTAGGACCTTGATTAGGAGGTCGGGAGGGCCATAGTTGAATTATGATACTATTTAATGATCATATGCATGTTCATGTGAATTATATTATTATATGATGGTAAATGCATGCATATGGGAGTATCTTTAATTATAAGGGTAATTTGGTAATTTGGCCACTGTGGGCGTAATTGTGTATTTTGGGTGCATGGTTGTGATTAATTAATATAGCCACATTATAAGGTGGATTGGTTCGAGCTATTCATCATGAGACGATCATGAGATGTAAGTGTTCGGTCTAGTCATAACAGGTTTAAGTTCGGGGCTCGGGGTGAGTCTCGGGGTCATTTTGATGATTAGAACAATACCGGGAATTAAAGGGTAATGGGATATGATATATTGGCATTTGAGAATATTGAGATTAGCGAGAATTGGAGAGCGTTAATTATAATTAACGGTATAGGTTGGAAAGGACAATTTTGCCCTTGGGGTGGCTTTAGGAACCTTTAGTGACCTAGGGGTATTTAGGTCATTTGGGTTGGATTTATATGGACTTGAAGGCTGTAGAAAATACTGAACAAAACAGAGCATCATCCTCATCTCCTTTTTTCTCTCCCGTGCATCTTTTCCCTCTTTCTCCCTTTGGAATTTTGAGAGCCAACTTGAGGAGTTAAGCTAGGAAATCAAAGGTGGGAGCTTAGGGTCGTGATTTAGCCATTGAGGGGGATTCAAAATCAAGTTTGAGGTAAGTTTCAGCCATTAGTTTTACGGTATACCCTGTTTTTGGTTTTAAACTTTCAGCTTGTGATTTCTTGGTAAATAGTTGGAATTAATGGACGTTTGATTGATGTTTACTTTGGGTATTGATGTGGGTGAGTTGTAGATGATGTTTAGTGGTTGAATTGGGTGTTAGGTTGAGGTTTGGGACTGTTTTGAGGATTTGGTTTCGAGGAGAAACGCAGGGGAAGCAAGCTGGTGGCTTGCTGGTGCGCGTAAAGGGCCGCAGCCTGGCTATGGTGTGTCGCGGCCTGTGTATGTTTCTAGGGAGGATTTAGCCTCTGTTTGAAGGTGAGTGGCGGGATGGCTAGGGGGGGCCATGACCCATGGAGGCAGTTTTGGCCAGAAATAGGTTTTTGACTTGGGGATGCTACCCATAGGCCTCGGGGTCAATCCTACTACCCGGTTAAGTGTGGATTGATGTCCCAAAGGCTAGATATTGGTTTGGGAACCTATGTTGATCATTTTTATTGATGATATCCTATATTTGGTTATGACTAGGTGATCGCTAAAGGACTCAACGTTGATCGTTCTCAAGGGTCGTTCTTTAAATCATTCTAGCTCGAATCTGAGGTAAGAAAACTGCACACTATGTTTATGTGACATGCATGGCTATTCTTGATACATGTTGGTTGATTATTAAACATGACATGCATGGCTATTATTGGTGCGTGTTGGATTGTTAAGTGTTATGCATATGACGCATGAGAAACATGTGATTAGGACATGCTTTGTTTACTGGGTATGATATCGTTCAGAGCTTGAATCTCTGTGTTTACGCATGATCCTAATTGTACTAGCACTTGTTTAGTAAGCATGTTGAATACCTTGTTTGTGGATATTGAACATGTGATATATGTTTGGTGGCATGGCTTACTTGTGTATGGCACTGACTAGTCAGGGATACTGACCTAAGAGTCAGAAATGGCATAGCGTCATGAACGTCGAGCCAAATGAAGATTAGATCTAATCAATATCAGCATTGAATGGCTCCATGGCATTAATGCTGGACCGACCCTAAAGTCGATGAACTTATAAGCGCAAGACCAAATGATCAAAGCCAGGGCATATGGCCCCGGTGACTGTTTGTCACATGGCTAGGGAACGTTGTTCCAAGGTTATGACTCTATGGTCATGGGGAAAGGTTATGTTGGTGACTATTCACCATACACCTATCCTGTTCAAACTTATGAAAGGTTCTCTTATCAGTTAAGCCCGGGTGACCCTAACGTCCCATGGCTAGAGGGGGTTGTACCCACTTTTGTGACTGTTGCAACTGTCACCTATTTATAATGGGACTGAGAGTCCTGGATGATTATTATGATCATTGTTGATATTACATCATGTTATATTGTGTTTTCTTGCTGGGCTTTGGCTCACGGGTGCTTTGTGGTGCAAGTAAAGGCAAAAGAAAGCTGGACCATCCTTGAGTTGGAGAGCTTAGGTGATGACATGTACATATGCAGCTGCTCGTCCGCCACGGCCGAGGTTTAAAGTGGAACTAGGATTAAACCCTATTTTGCCGCATAGAATGGCTTGTTGTAAATATTTTCTTGTAGTAGACTCTAAAATTATACTTTTGGGATCCCAGTATATATGTTAAACGTTCTAATGAAACGTTACATCTTAACCAAATTTTTTAATCCCTAAACCGCTAATCATACTTAGTGACACGATTTTGGCCAAATGACTCGATTAGCGAGTTTAGCACTTTTTACAAGGCACACTGTAACGGTCCCTAGAGTTGGGGCGTTACAGGTTTGGAGTATACTTCCTCAACATCGATACATGGAACACATTGTGAACATGCCCCAACCGCGTTGGTAAGTTCAATCGATAAGCGACCTCCCCAACCCTCTCGATAACCTCGAAAGGTCCAATATAGCTCAGGGTTAGCTTACCATTCACTCCAAATCTCATCACACCATGCATAGGAGTAACTTTCAAGAAGACATAGTCACCAACCTCAAACTCAACTTCTCGTCGATGGAGATCGACATAATTCTTCTGACGACTTTGAATAACTTTAGTCTCTCTTGGATGTCTTTGATTTTCTCAATGGTACTAAAGATAATTTGAGGTCCAATTGTGACATGCGCTCATCTGGTTCTTCCCAACACAAAGGTGATTTGCATGGTCTCCCATATAAGGCCTCGTAAGGAGCCATGACTATACTGGCTTGGTAGCTATTATTATAAGTGAATTCAACCAATGACAAGTGTTCTCCCTAGCTACCCCCAAAATCCAAAATACAAGAATGAAGCATGCCCTCCAAAGTTTAGATAGCCCTCTCAGACTGTCCATCTGTCTGAGAGTGGTGAGGAATGCTCAAGTTAAGTTCAGTTCCTAAATTTTTTTTTTTTTTTTTTTGCAATGCTCGTCAAAATCTTGATGTAAAGCGCAGATCTCTATCAGAAACAATGCTTGAAGGCAACTCATGCGGTCAAAGTATTTTTCCATATAAAGTCAAGCTAGTCTAGAAACCTTATAATCATTCCTAATTGGAATGAAATGAGCAGATTTGGTCAAATGATCGAATAATCCAGAAAATGTCATGCTTTAATGGTGTTAATGGTAATCCCATCACAAATTCCATCTCTGGTGATCAACTTTAACCTGCTGGCAAACCATACACTTAGCTACAAAGTTAGCCACATCTCTCTTCATACCTTCCCACCAGTATTATCTTTTCAAGTCTTGGTACATCTTTGTGCTTCCAAGATGTATAGTAAATTTAGACTTATGAGCCTCGATCATAACAGACTCTCTAATATCAAGGATATTTGCAACGACCAATCTTCCTTTATGGTATAAGAATCCTTCGGCATTTACTATCCATCCATCTAACTGCTCACTGTTTCGGATTCGATTCCAGATAAGTCTCAATTTCTCATATTGCCACTGACATTGCTTAACTTGTTGAAGTAGCACTGGTGTAACCACTACGTTTGAAACACAAGCAATCCTTTTCCTTCATAGTACTCTAATTCATAATCACCCACCGTGATCGTTCTTTTCCAATCCTCAAGAGCCAAACATGTCAAAGTGCCATGAGGTTTTCTACTTAATGCATAAGCGACCAGATTTGATTTTCCAGGATGATATTGCAAAGTGAAATCATAATCTTCCATGTACTCATCCCATCTTATTTTCCTCAAATTCAAGTCTCTTTGAGTAAAGAGATACTTTAAACTCTTATGATCAGAATATAATTCAAACCTTGCCCCATATGAGTAACATCTCCAAATTTTCAAGGAAAAAACCACTGCTGCAAGTTCCAAGTCATGTGTAGGGTAGTTCTTCTCATGTGGCTTCAATTGGCGTGAAGCATAGGCAACAACCTTGCAATTTTTCATGAGAGCTCCTCCTAAACCAGTACCAGAAGCATCAATGAATACCACATACGGTTCATCACTATTAGGCACAGTGAGAATAGGTGGCGTAGTCAATCTTTGCTTAAGTTCTCTGAAAGCTTCTTAACAACTGTCATCCCACACAAACTTTAAATCCTTTCTTGTTAGCTTTGTCAAAGGCGTATCAATTCGAGAAAAATTCTCCACAAAGCGACGATAGTAACTTGCTAACCCAAGAAAACTTCAAACCTCAGTAACGTTCTTTGGTCTTTCCCACTCCAAGATAGAATCTATCTTTGCAGGATCCACAGTAACGCCTTCTTGAGATATTACATGCCCTAAAAATTTGACCTCGGTCATCCAAAAGTCACATTTCTCTTTCTTAGCATATAATTGATGATCTCTCAAAGTCTACAACACAATTGTCAAATGTTCTACATGGTCCTCAAGTGTCTTGGAATACACCAAAATGTCATCAATAAAACAACCACAAACTTATCCAAATAGGGTCTAAAGATTCTATTCATAAGGTCAATAAATATTGCAGGCACATTCGTCAATCATAAGGGCATCACCAAAAACTCAAAGTGTCCATAAAGTGTTCTGAAAGTAGTTTTAGGAATGTCCTCTTCCTTAATCCTCAATTGATGATAGCCTAACCTCAAATCAATCTTGGAAAAACACTTTGAACCTTCGAGATGATCAAATAACTCATCTATCCTTGGCAAAGGATATTTTCTCTTAATTGTCATTTGATTTAATTTTCGATAATCGATGCACAGTCGCAAGGATCCATCAGCTTTCTTGGCAAACAAAACTAGAGTTTCCCAGGGGGAAGTAGTGTTCCTGATGTAACCTTTATCCATCAGCTCATCCAATTGATTTTTCAATTCAGCCAACTCTGCAAGTGCCATGTGAGAAGGTGCAATAGAAACCGGTTGAGTCTCGGGAATCAAATCAATGCAAAACTTGAACTCTCTATCAGGTGGTAGTCTTGGAAAATCCTCAGAAAACACATCTGAAAAGCCACTACCCACTGATATCCAAGGAAACTTGTCTAGAAGCCTAAACTCATCCTCAATTGCAAACATACTCCCATAACCCTTTAAGTTTCTTTCCTCACCTATACATGCCTTAAGGATAGGATTTTGCCTTACTGCATTCATGTTGGCTCGACATACAATGAAATCTACACTAGGAGTTAAAAGAGTCACCCTTTTGCGTGAGCAATCTGCAATGGCTTGGTACTTAGACAACCAATCCATGCCAAGAATTACATCAAATTGTCCCATAGGTAACACTATCAAGTTTCCTAACAACTTATGCCATTCAAACACAATGCAAACTAATTTACAGATGGTTGATACTTCACCATGCCCTCCCATAGGTACACTCAACCGCAATGTAGGACTAAAAGTTTCTCAACTCAAACCCAACATGCTAGCAAAAATTAATGATATAAAAGAATGTGATGCACCAGTATCAAATAATACATGAGCCCAAGAGTGTAAGATAAGAACCATACCATCCACAACTCCTTGGCCTATTCCTTCTTATACATCATCACCACCAAGAGCATAGGCTTGACCAGAGGCTTTTCCTTCTTCTTGGTCAGATTTCTTTTTCCATCATTTTTCCTTATAATGAACCTTAGTTCACAAGGCTAACATCACACACTCGTTCATGTCCGTAAAGGTTAGGGTAATGGTTTCATCAAGTGTTGCAGTCCTTAATCGAGTCATAAAATTTTTAATCAAAAGAGACTGATCAATGATACTGACATAAACATAGAAGGTCAACTCTACAAAATCTATGTAGAATTCATTCACTCACATCCATCATTATCTAGTCATTATGTGATCTCATCAACCTATCATTGATCTCAACCAATCAAATGATCCAACCAAGTCCTCCTATGAGATGGGTTAAAATGTTGTTCTTTGAAATCCCTTCTAAAAATTTCCTCAAGTCATCCAATCAGTTCCTCTCATTCTGCTTAAGGCTTCCTACCAATCCAATGCACTCCTTTCCAACTTGGACACCTTAAAATTAACATGATACTCTTCAGGTGTTCCCATAATGTTTATACTCTTCTTCATTTGCCTCGACCATCTTTCAGCCACCATGGAATCTTGTCCACCTTTAGACTTAGACATTTGAATTCGATGGAAAATCTAGAAGTGATGGCTCTGTCGGGCAGCTAGATCCATCTGTTGGGCAGGAATGCCTCTTAAAGCCTCGAGAATGGCATTCATAGGGAATGCAACTGGCGAAGAGGGAACCTCAGCCTCAGGGACATCAGCAGCAAGCCTTCTCCTTGTTGATATTCCTTTCGGAGGCATTTTCTTAGGTCAGTAAATCAAAAGCTAATAGTTAGTGAGGAATGGATGCTATCTATATACATACGCCTTTATAGATCAAAAAACTTTATTTTAAAATAAATTTAATCTATTTGGTGACACACTCTGAGGTATTTAGACCCGGTGCTCTTATACCATTTTTCTGTCACAACCCGAGCCCTAGGCTATGGCAGATTTGTAATATCCATAACTTGGGTGGTCAAATGTCAAACTTTGACCCTTGTTAAAAAATAGTCTTTATAAATGATCATTTAGTTTATATTAAATAGTACTATAATTATAAGTCAAAATAATGGAATAACTCCTATAATTATAAGTCAAAATAATGGAATAACTCCTATAATTATATATAAAAAATTTAGTGATAAAAGCAGAATCATTTATCATTATACATAGACCAATAATATTCCCACAGTTATGTAGTCACAAAACAGTTAAATTTAATAAGTCATAAAACACCCAAAATAATACTTAGCATCCACCATTCCTCATTCCTGACTATTACATAGCTAATTTAGATATACAGACCATTAGGTTCCAAATCAAATACATATAATGTTCAAAAGATAGGACTAAGGCACTAAATAAAACTAGGCTAAACACATTGGCTCCATCAATAATTCACCTTTTACATTCGCATCATTTGGTTCCTGGATTGGGAGAGATATAGGTGGTGAGCTTATGAAGCCTAGTAGGAAAGCAACTAATAACATAGGACCCAAAAAGTTTAATACAACTCCTGCATGGTTAGCTTTGAAAACAAAACAGACATCATCATGTATAAACCAAAATAAAGAGAAACTACAAATAATCTTAAGAGCATAGCTACACGTGCACATCACACCGTGCACTAAATCCCTAGTTCCCATTACCCACCATAGAAAAACTAACATCTTAAACCGGGTAGCCGGACCTGATAACCACCACAAGGGGGAGGCTCAAAACACTTCATGTATACAGATGTCAGGTCTTTACACATACAGGTGAGTGGACACGCGATCTACCTATGATGACACAGAGACTAGGTCGTGAAACAAAAACATGCACAAATCATGATCACTATGACTCTCATCAGTATAACCAAATGCAGGTAAACATGAAAAACAAGAAACATATTCCCTTTATATTAAGAAAATTGGGCAGCATAACGACTGCATTTGAATAAAATCTTAAAATCATAACCTGCATAAATAAGTTAACAAAAATATATTTGGCACTCATTGCTCTCAAAACAAATCAGAAAACATGCAGATTAAATTTTCTATTTTCAAACATTTTATAAATATCAAAATTAGAATATGTTTAATGCAATTCAATACGAGTAAAATAAGTCCAAAAGTCAAGTTGAGTCTCTACCTCCTTAGAATTTTCAATCCGAGTCCAAAGCAATGCTCCTAAGCTTAACGATGATCCTATAGTGATTTAGTTCAATTTTAATATCACGTTTTTTCTACGTGCACCAAATGAGCAAACGATTATCATCATTGCATTCCTTATTCAAAATCATGTCCAAAGACATATAATATGACTATATTTAAAATTTCAAGTTCCGGAAACTCACCCAAGCGATGCACAGTAGCGGTTGGTGGCGGCAGTGAGCAATGTATCGGAAACGTCGACGAAGGTAGGCATGACATATATCAAAATGGCTACATCAGCGAGTAGATCACGTTCATGCCAAGCATCGATCCAAAAAGTGATCAGACTCCCCGGAAAGTGGCGGAGATACCCAAAATCTCGCCGGAGAAAAACGGCGAGTTGAACGGAATGGCTTAGTGGGTTTTGTTCCTCTCTCCACGCTGGTTCCAAAGGTACCAACCACTCGTCGAGAGGTGGTCGGAGCTGGCCGGAAAACACGGTTAAAGTTAACGAACAAAAACGTTGATTGACGATTCCGAACAGTTGATGGCGAGTTGGGCGGCACCAGTTGGTGGTTGAGGTCACTAGAGCAAGATGAATCCAATGAGTCACCGCGTGTCGAAAATGGTGGTCGCCGGTGGTTGGGTCTTTGTGGTGGTGTGTTGTCGTGGAGAGGAGAAAAAAAAGAAGAGAAGAGAAAGAGAAAGGGAAGAGAGAGAGAGTTTTCGGGGAAGGGAAGAATAAAAAGAAGAAAAACAAAGAGACTTAGTCTCAATTACTTGGTGGGTCCCACCTTTTTTTAAAATATATATTTAATATATAAAAAAAAAAAACAAGTCTTTACTCATATTATTATTCTTGTCTTATTCGTGCTAGTCTTTTTATACGCATGTAAAAGCAGTTGTTTGAACTCTATTTTCGCAATGTAAATTATTTGGAAATTCTCGAAAACTTACAGGAAGTACGATATAACTAGAATGTATACCATCATAAAAAAAATGATAAAAATACCCTCACGTGCCTATATAAAGAGTGTGTCATAGCGATAAAGTAAAAATGACTAACCTGCCGCAGATGCTCCCTAAATTTTATATTAATAATTGATATTTGTTATATGACACATGTACTATTGTGCAATATCAATATATTCTTAGGTAAAATCTACAATTATATTAATTTGTTGTTATTTAACATTTAGAGTAGATAAATTCATCTAGTAATAGCACCCACTCACTCATTTCTTTTCACTTGTGCGTCCCAAATTTTCGTATAAAAATTGAACGACAATTTTGTATTGTACCATATCAATATAAGAGATAAATTCAAGGTTCTTTATATATGCTTACCGAAAACCTTTTAAGGATCAGGTTATCCCATTATAATTAAATAATTTAGTGACTAAAGACACAACTTGTTTATTTATCTAATTTTAATTGCCTTTTTCAATAGGAAAAACGTTCAAACTACCACGTGAGCATAGTTTAATAGATAAATTGTAAGACCAAATAATGGTTCACACATGATCATAAATAAACTATATATGCCATCGTTATGCCTTTGTTTGAGCCAGAGACTTATCAAATTAGAAGCTAAAAAGAATAATTAATATGTAATTTGGTGCTGATGAACGGGCTATATCTTAATGACATATTTTAATTTTAAGGATAAAAAAATAATAATAATAATCATTGTACCATCCATAACAACGTTGAAATTTCATTAGTACAGTTGGAGAAGCAATCCACAGAACTTGTCCTACATCTTCCACACACAGTCACAAACCATAGTATAAACTAAACAAACAAAAATAGTATTTTTTAATTTATAAATAAATAAACAAAACCCATTACTCATTCAACTACATGGTGCTTATACATTAATTAAGTCTTTTAAATTTTATTATGTAAGGTTCATATATTGCTGATGTAAGTACTTAATCATTTAATAAATCACGTCTTTCTGATGTAAGTACTTAATCATTTAATAAATCACATCTTACTGATGTAAGTACTTAATCATCTTTGGTCAGCCCCCAACAACCTTTCATGGCATGCTTACTTATAGCTCAATAGTCTTGTGACACGTGGTCTTATTCTTTACCATAGTCATCTCTTGAGCTTAGCAACAAGATAGTTAACAAGGTAGATAATTGAGAATAACTTTAGCAACTTTTGTCGTGACTCATGAAGAGTGAAGGCAAAGCCATAATAGAATGTTGTTTGTGAATTGAAATTTGAAATATGTCTTAATAATTTCATTTTACAAAATGTCTTTAATAGAAGGAGAAATAACGTTTAACAAATGTACAATTTTCTTAGACAAGTATCGTCTACTTAATGTCCAAGTCTAACTAAACCCAATTGAAGTATTTTTCTTCCTTTTTTCAACTTGTTTTAACGGTCCAAACAATACATATCATATCCTGGGGTAAAGGATGTGCTGGTCTGAGCCACTTGGAACCTCCCTGGGTCAACGTTTTGGTATGGCATTTCATCACCAAACTCGAATTTTTGAACAAAACCAGTTCCTGAGTTGGTTAAGGTGTTGTTGAGAAGAAAATCATGGGCTGAGTTGTATGGATTGTCACTCAAAAGTTGAGAAATTGGGCCCAAGTAGTCCAAATCCAATAGTTGTGCCAGGGAATAAGTCCTTGGAAATTTCAGTTTTTCATGATCCTCGTTAGTAGCCTCATTGGCAACTGTTGTTATGTCTATATGGGGACTTAAATCTTCCACCTTTGGCTCTAGAGCTTTGTTCACATTTCTCTTCTTGTATATCCTGCATAAGACCCAATCATCTAGCTGCAAAAGAATAAAAAAGAGGGACAATCTTGAGTCAATTCTACAAACAGCAAATGAAAATAACAATTAAAAAAAATAGGTCAAAATCTTGGAAAATAAGACATAAAATTTACTTACTCTCATGGATCCAACGTGTTTGGTGATTTGTCTACGTGAATCAGTTAAGCGATACTCATGCATAATCCAATCCGTTTTAATACCCTTGGGTGGCTTGCCCTTGTAGAAAACAAGAGCTTTCTTCACTCCAACATACTTGGATCCACTATAGATGGCCTTGTCCGTACCTGTGGCTTTCCAATAACCTGATATAGTTGCTCTGTTGGGCCTAACACCATTTGGGTACTTCCGATCTCGGGGGCTAAAAAAGTACCATTCATTTTCTCCAAACTCTGCCTTGTCTGTGCTACACAGGAAAAATAAGAGACTCAATATCAATATATATAGATATATATATATACACACACACATAAAAACATCATATAGTTGTTGTAGTAGTGCTTTTGGAAATGAATTTGAGATGATGATGAATTAAGTATACTAACCAGGAAGTTCCCATGGATCAAATTTGTAGATATCAACTTCTGGGATAATTGAAACAGGGCATGGCCTTGAGGTGGCTTGGTTTTCGAGGTAATAAACGATTAATTCCTCATCTGTTGGGTGAAATCTAAAACCAGGAGGAAGCCCAGAACCGGTTTTAGCCTCCATTGTTGGTTATTTCAAAAGGGTAGTAAAGAAGAAGAAAAGGTAAATAATTTGAAACGGAATGAAATATAGAGAAAGTGTTGTTTGTTTCTCTTTGGACAAAAAAGCTTCGAGTCTATCCTTAGAGAGAGGGGTCTTTCCAAAGAGGTGATTAAGAAAAAATTAAGTGTTTGAAATGTTTGAAAGGAGAGGGCTAGGCCTTTTATCTGTGAGGATTTTGTCGTTTTATGTGGTATGGCCATCGTTTTGATTGGTTATTCCTTTGACTTATTTACCTCGTATGACGCTGTATACCTTACTCGCAGAAGTAAACAAAATCACTTTTGAATGACCAATAATTTGGCCTTTATCCGTGGTTCCTTGAACTTGCCATCACCAACTTTATCCGGATGGAGATTACTAAATTGGAATATTATTTTGAAATATTAAATATGCTCTTTCTATTTCTACAATTATAATGCTCATCTCATTCTTTTTGGTTATAGTCTTCTTACCTTTTCACATTATTTTCACACACTGCTGTTGGCACTTGCAATAGAACGAGTAACTCTTAAGCATTTCATTTTAAATTATTTAATGCAAATTTCTCCACGTTTTGAATTTTTATTTTGTACATCACATATATAAAATAAGCAATTAAATACCTACATACATACATACACTAAGACGGCTCCACATATTTCATTCCCTTTTTCAACTTTTGAACTATCCAAACTCCTTAAGTGTGAATAAGAAAATTTTGATTTGTTATAAGTTAATTATTTGATTAAATTAAAAAAACAAAAAATAAGCACATTCGTGCACAATCAAATTTTGGTTTTTCTTCATATAACAAACGTTTTAATTATTTAATTATAAAGTCATATAAGCGAATGTTGCATGTTGCATGTCCACTATTTATTATATAATCTTTAAATTTAGTAACCATTAAGGTAAACAAAATAGAATTGATTACTATTTATTGATTTATTTAGTTGTCTAAAATAACAAAATTATGGTCAAATTTACTTAAAAGGGTATATAAAGAAAAGAAGTAGTGTCACTCAATAGAACTTTGAACGTACAAATCGGTTGAATATGTCTTTAATTTTTTATTTTTTTTCTTTAAATTGTGTAGTGTGTGAACGAATGAATAAAAAAATAGGAGCGAGTAGGAAGACATTTGGAGAGTCGAGAGATTGGAATTTTGGAGTTGTATACCTGGTGTGACATAAACGACAAATTAACAGTTTTATAAGGGGACGAACCATTCTACAAAACTTAGCCATCGACCCCACTTACGTGATGACGCGTGTCCTTTCCAAAACAAGGTAAAGTAGGATAAGCACTAGACTAGACAAGGCGGATTTTGTATTAACTGCAATCGTGGTGCTTATCCAGCCACGTCACTTCTGGGGACCACTTCAAAATACCTCCCCAGATATTTCTAAACTTTTCTACTATTTTATTTGCACTTGTCAAAGTCTGATCGCTGAGATTCTGATCCACTTTGCCACGTGTCAGTACTAATCTCGTGGGAATCTCTACGTGATATAGTGGAATATTCTATATCTATGTATCGTTTGGTTTGTTAGCATATCATGCGTTGTTGTTGATTAATTTGTTAGCGTAGTATTAGACTTAGTAGTAAGTGGCTTATCTTCCTTGTCTTTTTTAATAAAAGAAATTATTTTGAATTAAATTAACTAAAAATAAGATAACCCTAAACCACACGATGCGTGTGCCACCCACACTCGAAATTGAACAGCGGGCCTTTATGGTTATATGATTGATCGTTTGTTTGATTTGATAAAGTTCGGTGACTTTGAAAAATACCAAATAACTAATAGCCTCTATCTTTTTCCACAGTTGTTTTTATTGGCTACCTATATTCGAACATAATGATAATTATCGCTATAGTAATGATTGTTTTTAATAGCTACTTATAGCTATTTTTAGTATTTTCGATACATAAAAAAACCGTAATTCTAATTTTTTTTATACGACGATATATAATGTAGTTACATGAGATCTCTCACAAATTTTCAGGAAATTCTGAATAATTTTAAATGTCGAAATCAAGATTCAAACAGCTCGTTGCACTCGTGTTTGTTTCAATATTTATACGTACGTACAATAAACTATTTAAATCATGATTTTGTCATCTTAAATTATTCGGGATTTCCTGAAAATTTATGAGAGATCTTATGTAACTACATTATACATCGTCATATAAAAAAAATAGGGTTACAACTTATCTATATACCAAAAATACTAAAAATATCTATCGGTAGTGATTAAAAACATTTGTTACCCAAAATTTTTCCTATATATATTACATTCATAAGTGATGACGATGAGAAAATTACAAAATCAATTAAGAAAAAGAAAATTTGAGTTTCTATGCATTATGTGCTTATAAATCCAAAATATGCTAGCCACTACTAATATTATTATTTGACTTGTTTTCAAAAAATACCATCTTGTTACACCCAGATTTCTAGACAAGAGGTTATGACCCCGAAAGCTGGGCTCGTCAAGTGTGAGCTCGAAATGTATGAAAACATTGTATGGTCCAACTGTAAAATCTCTAAAGTAAACAACGACCTCGAAGATGTGTGACCTCGGGATATTTTCTGAGTTCGAAATGGCACGACATTGGGATACATCTGTTATCGATTGTCTTCGGATAAAACAATCCGAGCTTGGGAAGTGCAAGCTCGAGTGTGATAGCTTCGATAGTATCTATCTACTCCGAGCATGTCCTGAAGTTGGGTGACAAGTTCGTAACAGTTCCATAAGTCTTGATAGTCACAATGCCGATTCCTGATCTCGAAGACCTGATGAGTCACCTGGGATAGCCCATTACATGTGAACATATTTATTGTTGTGTAATCCCAATATTTAAGGGATACCATTTAGTCTGTTATCTATTCCTGATTATTATGGGATGTTTCCATGTATATAGGAGATATTGCATTTAATATCACTATTTCAATTGATATACAAAATATCTTCCCGAAATATGTGGAAATGAACTCTGTAACCTTCCCTATAAATAGAGGAGGAATGACCACTTGTAAAGGATCGATTTCTGATTTCTTGAGAGAAAGCTCTGGGTAATTCATCTCTGAAGAATTTCCAGAAAACTCAAAGTCTTAATAACATAGACTCGTGGACTAGACAGAATTAATTGCTGAACCACGTAAAAATCTTCTTGTTTCTCTTCCTCATCCATTCGCTTCATAGTTTACATTGTTTAAGTGCTCTACGATTTAAGTTGACGAAAAACGGTGTCAACAGTTTGGTGCTTTCATTGAGAGCATTAAGCAGTACGTGCGTGAGTCTATTCAGTCGAAGAAGCCTCCCTGAATCAACTATGGCCGCGAATGATCCTAATGTTCCTGAGGAGGAAATCTTAGAGGAAGTTGACTACCCCTGACGCCCTGGGAAGCAGCCTATGGTGAATTCGGACCCTGATGAGAGGAGTGGGTCCTCTGACTCTCGAGGACCACCGGCCCCCAGGGACGACGAGGACATGTACTATAATCCAGAATGATATGTCCCAATAGTGGAGCTCAAAAATCGTCAATTGCGAAAGCAGTTGGCAGAACCCAAGAAACGTAATGAGGAGCTGGCCAGACTGGCTGCCGAGGCCCAGGCGGCTCAGTCCCCACCTCCGCCAGAGGCTCAAGCTCCGCCTCCGTGAGATGTTCATGTTCCACCACGCAGGCCTCGTGGGCGGCCTCGCAAAAATGCTGCCACCCGAAGAACATAGCAACCTCTGCCACCTGTAGAACAGCCTGCTCCCTCAAGGCCCTGGAGAAGTACTTGGGCTGGAGCTCCTGCCAACTCAACTGCAGAGGTACCCGCTGAGATAGGGAATAACCGAGCCCCCATGGAGGCTCGGACCCAAAATCCTGGTAACATGCAGAACGTTCCTGAACCAGCTCAGGCAAACTCGGGACCTTCAAGGCCTCGTAATGGATGGCAGCCACCATCACCCATAAGGCACCCACCATCGCTGATAAGGTATCCCTCACCAACTAGGAGAAACACACAACCGACTCGAGGTGATAGGGAAAGGTGAGCTGGGAAAAAACATGGGAATTGGGAGACTGCTAGGGAGCATAGAGGTACCCAACCCACGAGAAGCCAAATGTCTCGGTCTCATACTATTGAGACGAGGCAACTAGAAAGGAACCCATCTCGAAACAACCGCGCGACGAGCCATGTCAGTGAAGGATCGGGAGACACTAGATCGGTCGGTATGTATGACCAAGGACGCAGAAATACTGGGAATCGAAGAGATCGCTCAGATTTACGAGAACACCCAAATCACAATCGGGGGAGCGATAACCCGGTGAATCCCGACCTGAGGGATCTTCTTAATGGACGCAATAACCCTGTGCCGAGGTGCGAAACTGGGGTTGTGATCAACGATAACCAGTTTCCACTGCTTCAGGTTAGACCCCCGGTGGATCCAGTCCAAGAAAGGATTGAACAGCTGGAAAGAGAGTTCAAGCTCTTACAAAATGAACGGGGTCGGGATCGGGACGAAGAGTTCGACGAAGAACTTGGGCCCTTTGCCCCCTATAATTCCAACACTCCGTTCCCTCAAGGATTCTGAATTCCTCATGTCCCACCATTTGATGGTAATTCAGATCCATACAGTCATTTGAGTACATTCAATACAATTATGAGAGCGAGTAATGTGGGCTACGAGCTCAGATGCATGCTGTTTCCAGCCTTGCTCACAGGACTAGCAAAAAATTGGTTTGAAAAATATAAGAGGCATTCGATTGCTTCTTGGGATAAATTGTCTAGAGATTTCAAGAAGCAATTCAGGGCCATGATTTGAATAAGGCCCAAGGCGTCTGCCTTGACCAATGTCCGACAACAGTCGAATGAAACATTGAAAAGTTACCTTACAAGGTTCAACTTGGAAGTCGCCCGTGCTCGTGACGTAGATGACAGCGACCATTTAATGGCTGTCCGAGCCGGAGTAATGCCTGGAAGCCCTCTCTGGGAAGATATGCAGAGGAAACCCGTGAGGTCCTTAACCGAGTTCAATCGACGAGCTCAGAGGTTTGTTAATGTAGAAGAGGCAAGGTCAGCATTGAATATGGCCTCTCAGCCCATAACTACAACAACAAATGTAAACTCTGCCTCGACCTCGGCAGATCCTACGACCTCAAAACCCCCTGTGGACAACCCTTCCAAAAGAAAGAAGAATGAAGGGAATAATCCCAAGGCGGAAGGGGGAAAGAAGAAGAAAGGGGAAAGATATTTCTTTGTGTGCAAAGTGTATACCGAGCTCAATGAGTCTCAGGAGAATATCTACCTGGCTAATGAAAACCAAGTCCCTTTCAGGCATCCGGACCCCATGAGGAACCAGAAAGCAAAGAGAGACTCCAGCAAATACTGCAGATTCTATAGAGATATCGGACATACAACCGATGAATGCAGGCAAATAAAGGATGAGATTGAAGGTCTGATCTCGAGAGGGTATTTTAGGCAATATCTAAGGAACCAGAACCCCAATTAGGCTTCTACCAGCCAGAGGGAAGCTGCAGCACCGCCTACCCAAAATAGTAACTCTCGAGCAAGGGAGGACGAGCGGCCCCCTCCGATTGATGGAGAAGATGTCGTAACCATCTCGGGGGGACCTCATATTGCAGGATCGGGCAAGAACGCCCAAAAACGATACGTGAATGAGCTAAAAACTGGTGACGGGTCCCCTTACAAACCCGAACCCAGAGCTCCAAAATACTAGAGGGTTGAATCTCAACCTATAACTTTTACTGAGGACGACGCATCTCATGTGCAGTTTCCTCACAATGACCCGCTGTTCATCACCCTTCAGCTCGTGAACAAGAGGGTTCACCGAGTCCTGGTTGATAACGGGAGCTTAGTGAATATCCTCTATAAGGCCACCTTAGAAAAGATGGGACTCACGCTTCGTGACCTAAAGGCCTGTGCAACGACATTGTACGACTTTTCAGGAGAAGGGATTGCCTATATGGGATCCATCGAACTCCCTGTAACCTTGAGAGACTACCTGGTCTCGACAACCAAGATGATGGAATTCGTAGTAGTGGATCTACCATCGGCCTACAATGTACTGCTCGGGAGACCCGCCCTAGTAGGGCTAGGGGCAGTTTCGTCTGAGAGGCACTTGTCCATCAAGTTCCCGACTTCTAGTGGCATCGGGACATTGAAAGGAGACCAGCTCGCAGGAAGGGAATGCTATAGCATTTCCATTAAAGGAAAGAAACAGACAAGTGCACAAACACTTGTCATAATTCAGAATAAGGATGGGACAGTCTTCGAGATAGACGAAGAAATTGATCCGAGAATAGAGGAAAGAGCTGACCTCCAGCCATTAGAAGAGCTCGAAGAAGTAGACCCCCTGAAGACAGTGAAGGTAGGGAAAAACCTTCCAGAAGAAACGAAATAGCAATTAATTTGCTTTTTGAAAAAGAACCAGGATGTTTTTGCATGGTCACATTCGGACATGGTAGGGATAAATCTGAATGTGGTAAGCCACGCTCTAAATATTGACAAGAGCTTTCCCCCGAAGCAGCAAAAGCGAAGACTCCTGGACGACAATAGGAAGAAGGCCCTAAAGGAAGAGGTCGACTGGTTAAAGGCAAACTGATTCATACGAGATGCCTTCTACCTCGATTGGGTCGCCAACCCGGTGCTAGTTCTGAAACCTAATAGGACATGGCGAACCTGTATTGATTATCCAGACCTCAATAAAGCTTGTCCTAAGGACTGCTTCCCCCTACCTCGGATCGATCAGCTCGTAGATGCCACAACTGGGCATGGACTTATGTCGTTTATGGATGTCTATTCTTGATATAACCAGATTTCCATTCACGCCCCAGACCAAGAGCATACGAGCTTTGTGACAGACAAAGGACTATATTGCTACAATGTCATGCCGTTCGGACTCAAGAGTGCTGGAGCCACATACCAACGGCTCGTAAACATGATGTTCTCCGAACAGATAGGTAATAACATGGAAGTTTATGTTGATGATATGTTAGTTAAATCTAAACATAAAAATAACCATGTGGACGACCTTGAAGAGTGTTTTTCCGTGTTACGGAAGTACGATATGAAGCTCAACCCCCAGAAGTGCTCTTTTGGAGTGTCATCAGGGAAGTTCCTAGGTTTCATTGTGAATACCCGGGGAATAGAAGCTAATCCTGACAAGATCCAGGCTCTAATTGACATGCCATCACCTCGAAAGCATAAGGATGTCCAAAGTTTGATTGGACGGATGGCAGCACTGAGTAGATTTATCTCAAAATCTACAGACTACTGTCTTCCATTCTTCAACCTTTCGAGAGGAGGCAAAAAATTCGAATGGACAGAGGAATGTGAGCTAGCTTTTCAAGAGCTCAAGAAGCACCTCGCGGAGCCTCCTATCTTGTCAAAACCTATCACGAGAGAAGTTTTGTACCTATATCTCGCAACGACCAAACACACCATTAGCGCTGTGCTCGTCCGAGAAGAACAGAAGGTGCAAAAGCTAGTATACTATGTCAGCAAAAGGTTACTGGGGGAAGAATCGAGATACCCCTTAATGGAAAAGTTGGCTCTAAGCCTAATCCACTCATCTCGAAAGCTCTGACCTTACTTCCAGGCGCACCCCATCCATGTGCTGACCGATCAACCACTAAGACAAGTCTTGTCCAAGCCAGAAGCCTTGAGCTGATTACTAAAATGGGTCGTTGAACTCGGACAATTCAAGATCACCTACCATCCGAGGACAACCATAAGAAGACAGGCCCTGGCAGACTTCATAGTGGAATGCACTGGAATGACTAACAATGAAGTTATAACCCCAGCCCGCGAGCTGTGGAAACTTTATGTTGATGGGTCTTCCAATGAAAATGGGTCGGGGCAGGAATAATACTGATCACCCAAACAGGAAGTCGGTTTCATTCCGCTTTGAGATTTGACTTCAAAGCGTCAAATAACGAGGCTGAATATGAAGCTCTACTGGCAGCACTTCGAATAGCCAAGGAACTCAAGGCTAAGGCGGTACATTGCTACAGTGACTCCCAGTTGGTGCTCAACCAAATCTTAGGGGAATACCAGGCTCGTGGGATGAGAATGGTTGCATATTTAGAAAAAGCAAAGGCAACACTCGAGCATTTCGAATTTTACACGATAGAGCAGATTCCCCGAGAGCAAAATTCGAATGCAGACGCCTTGGCCAGGCTCGCCACATCCACTGTGGTCAACGAGCTGAGTGTCGTGCCAATCAAACATATATCGACACCTAGTATAAGAGTGCCTAAATAGGAAGATGTCCGCATGATTAACTCCGAGCCAACCTGGATGACCCCGATAATTGAGTACCTTGAAATCGGCATTCTCCCTGAAGAATGGACCAAGGCTTGCAAATTGATGTATCAGATTCCCAGATACACCATTGTGGATGGAAGGCTATATAGAAGAGGATACTCTATGCCATTACTCTGATGTATGACTCCACCCGAGGCTAAGAAGACCATAGAAGAAATTCATGAAGGATTCTGTTGAGACCACATTGGGGGGCATAGCCTATCCAAGAAAATCATATGCCAAGGATACTTCTGGCCTACCATCAAAGTAGATTTGTTTGATTATGTCAAGAAATGCGATAAGTGTCAATGCTTCGCTACAATCCCTCGAGCTCCACCTTCTGAGCTAACTATGATGACCTCCCCATGGCCATTCGCGGTATGGGGAATCGACCTCATAGGCTCGTTGCCAACTAGCAAAGGCGGAGTAGCAGTAGTCGCAGTAGATTACTTTACGAAGTGGACCGAGGCTGAACCTCTGGCGACAATTACCTCGAAAAAAGTCCTGGTCTTCGTGGTAAAGAACATCATCTGCCGATATGGGATACCAAGGAAGATAGTGTCCGATAACGGTATTCAATTTGATAGCGACTTGTTTACCTGCTTTTGCGAGAAAAATGGGATAATAAAAATCTTCTCCTCCATGGCCCATCCCCAAGCGAATGGCCAATTCGAGGCTGTAAATAAAACCCTAAAGAGTTCTATGAAGAAGAAGTTGGAAGAAGCTAAGGGAAAATGGCCCGAAGAATTTCCCCAAGTTTTGTGGGCATATCGAACCACAGCCCATACTTCAACGGGACACACCCCTTTTTCTCTGGCATATGGATGCGAGGCTATGCTGCCAATTGAGGTCGAAATACCCACCATTCGAACCCACACTTATGACCAAGCCTCGAACCAATATCAGCTCGAAGTAAGTCTGGACCTGATTGAAGAAAAAAGGGACGAGGCTCAGCTAAAAAATGCTACATACCAGCAGCGATCTACCCGGTATTTCAATAAGAGGGTTCGACATAGAAATTTTGGTGTGGGCGATTTGGTGCTGAGACGTGTATTCTTGGCTACACGAGACCCTGCTGCCGGCGTGCTCGGGCCTAATTGGGAAGGACCTTATCAGATCGAATCAGTTATCCGACCTGGCATCTACAAATTGGCAAGATTGAATGGGAATTTGGTACCATGAGCATGGAATGGCGAACATCTGCGACCTTACTATCAATAGTGTAGGAGCGTATCACCTATAACCGTGCTTGTTTATCTATGCTATGTTTTTGTTAATAAATTGTTCAATTTCGAATAAACTTCATTTTCGTTTCATATGCTGTATTTTTTGCAAACTCTCTTGATTTAATAACCTATGGTCACACTCATAGGATATTAAGGGGGCAGTAGTGGTATATATACCGTCAGCTTGCAAAAACAAAATAGCATATACGAAAAGCATAAGTGTTTGGATATAACCAAATGCGCGAGCTAAGATAGTTTGGACATAACCAAATTATTAAAAATAAAAGTGTTTGGATATAACCAAATGCGCAAGCTAAGATAGTTTGGACATGACCAAATTATTAAAAATAAAAGTGTTTGGATATAACCAGATGCATGAGCTAAGATAGTTTGGACATAACCAAATTATTAAAAATAAAAGTGTTTGGATATAACCAAATGCACGAGCTAAGATAGTTTGGACATAACCAAATTATTAAAAATAAAAGTGTTTGGATATAACCAAATGCGCGAGCTAAGATAGTTTGGACATAACCAAATTATTAAAAATAAAAGTGTTTGGATATAACCAAATGCACGAGCTAAGATAGTTTGGACATAACCAAATTATTAAAAATAAAAGTATTTGGATATAACCAAATGCGCGAGGCAAAGTAATTTGGATAAAACCAAATACGCGATCTAAGACATAACTAGATCAAAAATAAAAGTGTATGGACTACGAACCAAAAACATAACCAGAATAGGTTTGGAACAAACCAGCTAAAACTAATCGACAGTAAGTTGGAACATAAATAAACCTACTACAAATTGAGTCGAGATCGAGGCTGGAATATCTTGCAAAAAGATAGTTTCGACCTCATAACCTTGGGGAGCTACCCGAGGATGAGGAAAAGTAACTAAAAAAGCAAGATATAACTAAACCACCTACGTTACACGCCATATAAGAACCTTTGGGTGCATGGAAAAAGTAACTTTTGACCTTAACAAATAACGAGGTCGGACACAGATAAATCGAGCAAACTGTGCATGAATGCATTGACACACGAGCTTAAAATCCACCACATGTTTGTATGAATAAACAGATATAAAGACTCTTTAATATAAATTTCTTGAAATATTTCATCGTAGGAAATGTGAAGCAAAAATATTAAAGTAAAGTCAAACACGAATATCATAAATAAAAGAAAAAATAGCTCTCACACGAGCTATAGATTGTCTTGGCCCCAGGGGCATAAAAAAAAGAGGATAAAAGTTATTACAAAAGATTCAAAGGGACGCAGCCCTGGGTCGAGATTTAGGAAGGAGGAGCATCCTCCTTAGCCTTCTCAGCATCCTCCTTCGCTCTCTCTGCCTTGTCTCAAGCAGCGTCCTCCACGTCAAGTCGAGCCTGCCATTTGGCCACGAGTTCTGCCTCGAAAAAGCCTAGGAAGCTGGTATTGAGATCAGCATTACTGGCCCAGATCCTATACATGGCCAGGTCAATCGTCCGATCCTTCTTCTCCTTAAACTCTGCAAGGAGACGAGCTTTTTCGCCCTCAATTATCTCAAAAGTGGCTGCTTTCTCCTCCTCAAGCTTGGCATTGATCCTCTACAACTCAGCGAGCCGGGCATTAACCTTCTCGAGCTGAGCTGTCTTGGCCTTCATTTGTTCAGCTTCAGCCTCCATCTTTGCCTTTGCAGCCTTGAGCTCGTCAGTAAGCTTAAGTTGGAGATCCTTCGACTCCTGGGCATAGGACATGCTCAAATGGACCTCATTGTTCAACATATAATTAAGCTGAGCAGAGACAGAAAAAGCCTGACACACAAAGAAATCAAGTTAGGACATACACTAAGCACAAGTACAACTAAAAAGAAGGTGAAAGAAGTTACCGCAGCAGTGATCTTGATACTCTTGTTGTAAAGTGTATTGCAATCCCGAGCATTGTTCAAAAACTGCCATTGAGGGGCGTCGAAGCCACTAAAGCTCTGGCCCACTCGGGACAGAATTTCCAAGCCAAGTGTAGCCCCATGGGGCCCGACGGCATTGTCAGTTACATACTCATCAACATGAGTAGAAATCGATAGCATGCGCTCTTTCGACGCTGGCTTCTTTGGAGGAGGGCCGAGAGTTGGGCGGACCAGGATAGTAGGAGGCACTGGAGGGACACCTGTGGTGGAAGCTTCGACCTGGGAAGCAGGGTCCACAACCGAGCTCGTGACAGTGGGAGCTAGTGGAGGAGGAGCCTTCTCAGTCCTCTTAAGGACCTTGGCCGGTCAGTCTGACTTTCGCGATCCCCTCGGGCGCTTACTCCTCTGGGCCCCCTTGCCACTGGCAAGCACGGTGTCGAGGTCGAAGTCCATAGCACCTGCAAAATTACACCACATTATAAGATATTCCAAGACAAAAAAGTTCGCATGATGCAGACAAGCAAGGAATAAAAAGACAAGTAGAGAGAAACCTAACTGGAACTCTCCCCCGAGCTTGTGCTCGGCGACCACGTAATTCCCCCATCTTCAGAGGAGGCGGGGGGAGTACCTTCCCTATACGTGGAAGTCAACCTCGAAGGGTCTCTATAGTCATTTTTCTAGTATTGAACGACTATTCCATTCCATACCTCATTCAGACTATACATAGTGTCATACTTCCCGAGCCAACTATCGAACCTATGAACCCTCTCATCTACCCAGGACCGTACATAAAAATGATCCCTATCATCCTTACACAAGACTAATCTATCGGGCTTATGCTTAAGTTGTGAGAGAGACCATAAGTCCGAGCTAAGGATGACCATACTTCTGTCGCTCGAGCTCGAGGCCTCATCATTGGCCTCATTCCCCGATTGCGGACTCCTGCGACGTCGAGCTGGGGATTGTGGCTTAACACTTCGCCTCAGAGGAAGGCTGACAATTGGGAGAGGTACGAACTCCCACTTGTTATATTTTTTGTTGGACCAGTCAAACGTGGACTAATCCTTCTCCAGGAGGCCACAAGCTCGAAGCCTATCTTCATGAAGAAGATAGGAAAGGGAGCGTCTGCCATAGGTAAGTTGGAGCAAAGCCTCCTTATGCTCTTTCATCTCCTCGGTGGGAGTGGGTCGATGGTAGTTGGCTGGAAAAATGAACATATGATTGGTACGAGCCTAAGCAAAAAATCGAGCCTCAAAGAAGAAATTTTTTATGTACTTACGGATTCGCCTGAATGAGTAGTGTCTGGAAGGAGTTAGGCCATCCGTCCAAAAGAAAGCCTTCTTGAAATCGGGGGGATGGTTGGTTAAATCCTCAAAGATTTTCTTCTCGTTGGGATAGCTCGAAAGGTAGTAGAAGCCGTCTCATCCCCGAGCTAGGGAGGGATTGCTTTTCAAGCAAAAGAGATACATGATCTCTTTTGGTGAAGGTCCTTCCCACTTTAGCTCGTTGTAAGGTGACCTCAGGGCAGACAAAACCCTGTATGAGTTAGTATTGAGCTAGAAAGGGGAGATCCCAACGAAGTCCAAGAAGTTCTTGAAAAAGGACTTTAAGGCAGTAAAGCCCCTGCCTTCATGTGCTCATGGCTCCAGGCCACGTACTTCAACTTGTTGTCGGGGTTCCCATCTCCTGGAGCACGGTAGCTTCGCTCGTGGGAGGTTAGGGATCGACACTTCAGCGAGCCTAACAGTCCAATCCCGTGGAGAGACAAAATCTCAGAGATCTGCCCCAGTGAAGAAATCGAGCTCCAGTAGTGCTAGGCCTAGAATAATTCTCTCTTTGAGGTGGGAATGGAGGTTGACTATGAGGTAGAAGGGGGGTTTGATGGTTCTCCCATCAGTGAAAATTGAAGGTCCCCCAGCTTGAAAGTGATTGTCACTGTAAGAGTGGGATCAATGGGGATTGGTCTGTGCTCGGGGTCTGGATCTGGGTTGATGGTGACCCTAAGTCTCTTCCTTTTCCTCTCCTCGACCTCATCGATTTGACGTCGAAAGTGATCTCGGGTATCTTCTTGCTCACGCCTTAATTTTTTCTCCCGAATCAAGCGCTGATTCCGGGTGAAAGGTGACTCTGGGCTCGGATTTTTTGGTGAGTAAGGAATTGCGAGCTTTGACCCCCACTGCTTTCCCGAGTTCCGCGGCATCTAGCAAAGAAGCAAAAGGGTGAGGGTCAGTGTAACGACCCAATTAACTAATAAGGCTTAAGGGCCTTGATTAGTGTGCAGGGAGGGCATAACTGGATTATTTATGATTTAATGATTAAAGCATGTTATATGACTATTTGAATATCTGTGATGCATGACTATGTGTATTAGTATGCATGTAGGACCTGATTAGGTTAGAAGGGCATAATCGTAATTTTGGCCCGTTGAGGGCATAACTGTATATATTTGTGGCAAATTGTCGAGACCACATTATTATGTGGATATATTTGTAATCTGTGATTCGAGGTGATCCTAGTGAGCAGTTTAGCGGAAAATTCACGGTGGGGATTTATACCCGGCTTGGGACGAGCCTAGGGGTATTTTTAGGAATTTAGAGAATATATTGGAGTCTATTTTGATATTGGAGAATATAATTGGTGATTGGTTAGGTGTCGGGAAGTAAGCGGTAAATATTAGAGACACTAGAGGAATTAGCGGGAATTTGGTGTAATGACCAAAATGCCCCTAAGTTGATTTAAAGGCTTAGAGATAATGGGAGGGTATTGTGGTCATTTGGCTTATAAAGGATAAGTGTTATTGGGCTTTATGTCTTAGTGGAAAGGCTAGAGTTTGAAGGAAGTTAAAAGAAGAGAAGAAGAAAAAGAAAGAAGGAAAGGAAGGAAAATGAAAGAAGGGAAAAACAGGGCAATTTCTCAAGAACGGTTTGGGACTTTTTCATCATTTTATTCTGGAGATTTGAGGCTAGAATCCAAAGGAGATTAAGGCTGAGATTGTATACTTGGGGTCTTGATTAGGTTGGGGAAACTAGCTAAGGTTGCTCATCATTTAAGGTAAGATTTTGAGGTTAATATTCAGTTCCTGGTATTGGTGTTGAGCTGGTTTTTCTAAGCAAAGTTTTATGGTAATTCTAGGAAATTGAGGCTGAGCTTTGAGGAGGTGAAGGCTAAGCTAGTGTGGAGGATAACCTAAGTTGAACTCATCCATCAAAGGTAAGGAATTCTAGTTCAAGCTCTGTGGTTTCAGTTGTTGTTTTTATTGAGTTTCTGAGTTTTAGGTTCAGCTATGGTGATTTCCTTGATTTGGGGTGCATGTGATTGAGTTATGTGTGGTTGGGATGTTTGGGATGAGTGGAGGATGTTGATAAGCTTGTTTTTATGTTTGGTTGAAGTTTGGAAGAGTTTTGGTAAGGTTTGGCTCGGGGAAAATCGAAGGAGGAAAATGCAGGGTTTGCTGTGCTGTGACTAGCGCTACAGCGCTAGTCACTGGGCGCTGTAGCACTAGGCTATGTGGTCTGGGGCGTTTTAGGCTCTATTTGTAGCGCTGTAGTGCTCTCCTTAGAGCGCTGTAGTGCTACCCTATTTCTAGAAAGGGGTTTTTGGGTTATTTCTAAGGGTTTTTGCCCGAGGGTTCGGGGTTTGATTCCACCACCCCATTTGGTGGAATTAGGGCTTCCCGAGGGCTCGAGATTGGTCCTGAGGCTAAGATTTTGGATGTGAGGTTTGGTGATGATTCTAATCTATGGCTGTGACTAGGTGTACGCTAGGGCTCAAGAGGGATCGTGCTTGAGGATCAAATTGAACAAAGCTAGCGAATCCAAAGGTAAAAAAACTGCACCCGGTTATGTGTTTGTGATGGGACTAAGAGCTCCCTATATCTCTATGATGTCATAGATGGTATTATTCCATGGGACATGTGATAAACGGCCAAAGGGTGTTGTAAATTATACTTGCGCACAGGGCGTGGCTCGGCCACTGGTAGCCGAGGACAGCTTAATATTCACTGAGCTCGGTTTAAGCGGGTCGGAGTCAGTGGGATAAATAGAGGGTGCGGCCTAAGGGCATTGACCCTAGTTATCATATGTGGATTTATTATTGATATGAAATGATATGCTTGGTATGCTGAATACTTGATTAACATGAATGCTTAAACTGTTGAGTACATGCTTATGCGGTATGAGTTATCTGATTGTCTATTGAATGATTATGCTCTGTTATTGTGTTTTCTTACTGGGCCTTAGCTCACGGGTGCTACGTGATGCAGGTAAAGGAAAAGGCAAGTTGGACCAATCCTGAGATGGAGAGCTGTGGGGCAGAATGTACATAGTCAACTGATCGGCCGCCACGGCCAAGGAGTGGAACAGGACGAGAAATGCTTAACTATCTATTTTGCCTTAGAGTGGCTGGTCACTATATCTAAATCTTGCTTCTTTTGTAAACAGTCTTTAACTTATTACTTTTGGGATCCCATGTAAACAAGAAAATTGTTTATTTATAAGAAATGCAGCCTTTGAGACCAAAATATTTTAAACCTAGTTCAACTATAGTTTCAGTAACACGTTTTGAATTAAATGACTTGATTAGCAAGTCTTGCACCTTTATAAACAAACAGTGTAACGGTCTTGGCTATCCAGGGCGTTACAGTCAGGCGAACAAGAAATCAAGAATGAATATTAGGATGACTTAAGCTCAAATGATCGAGGCTACGGGGAAAACTCGGTCCAAAGGATGAGGCCAATCTCGGAACGTGTATTCCACGGAAAGGAAGGAAGGTGGATTTATTTTTGAAGATCTCGATATTTCAGGGAAAAAAGTTGGCGGTTACTCAAAAAGTGATATTTTTGTGAAATGTGCAATTCAAAAACCCTAATTTTGTACCCAATATCTTGGTGTACAAGATATGTCATTCGAAATTAAAAAACTCAGTAAAAGAACCGTATTTGGGTCTTTTACACAAAATCTAGGATTAGAACCCATGATATTAGAACTTAAGACTAATATTTATCAGCTGAAACACTCTAGTGTGCAAAATTAGTGAGTGAACCAATAGTGCAACAATATAGACGTACATGAAAACAATGCATATACACGGGCATACGAAGTTATGAACAGAGACTTACACAATGTAGTCGGCGAAAACAGAGAGGTTGATGACCGAATAAGCTGTTGCAAAGACGATCTCACGAAATCAAAGAGGCCAACGTTGCTTTGTCTTCTTGGCTTGGAGAACATGCAAGAACTGGTAAAGAAATTTCTTGTTTTTTTTCTTCCTTTATCTCTCTGAAAGCTTGAACGTGAAAGTAAAAAGGGGAAGACGAATGGGGATATATTTATAGACCCCTGGGAATGTAAAAAGCCAAATTAATCTGAGCCATTGGCCAGATTCCTTATCAGATCCAATGGCTAGGGACAAATGAGAAGATGGTACCATAAATTTGGCAGGCGAATGAACGTGGGCAGGGTTCCAAGGCACTTAAGTACTTTGATTGGTCAATACCCGGCTAACACGTGTCCACACTCGAGTGTATTTGATGGTACAGTTTCCAAGAGGAGCAGTTCAAAAATTTCCTTCTCATAGGATTCGAACTGATACTTTTGAGGGGGCAAAATGTTACACCCAGATTTTGAGATAAGAGGTTATGACTTCGAAAGTTGGGCTCGTCAAGTGTGAGCTCGAAATGTATGAAAACATTGTATGGTCCAATTGTAAAATCTCTAAAGTAAAACAATGACCTCGAAGATGTGTGACCTCGGGATATTTTTTGAGTTCGAAATGGCACGACACTGGGATACATCTATTATCGATTGTCTTCGGATAAAATAGTCCGAGCTTAGGAAGTGCAAGCTCGGGTGTGATAGCTTCGACAGTATCTATCTACTCCAAGCATGTCTTGAAGTTGGGTGACAAGTTCGTAACAATTCCATAAGTCTTGATAGTCACAATGCCGATTGCTAACCTCGAAGACTTGATGAGTACCCTGGGATAGCCCATTACGTGTGAACATATTTATTGTTGTGTAATCCCAATATTTAAGGGATACCATTTAGTCTGTTATCTGTTCCCGATTATTATGGGACTTTTCCATGTATATAGGAGATATTGCATTTAATATCATTATTTCAATTGATATACATAATATCTTCCCGAAATATGTGGGAATGAACTCTGTAACCTTCCCTATAAATAGAGAAGGAATGACCACTTGTAAATGATCGATTTCTGATTTCTTGAGAGAAAGCTCTGGGTAATTCATCTCTGAAGAATTTCCAGAAAAATCAAAGTCTTAATAGCATAGACTCATGGACTAGGCAGAATTAACTGTTGAACCACGTAAAAATCTTCTTGTTTCTCTTCCTCATCCATTCGCTTCATAGTTTACATTGTTTAATTGCTCTACAATTTAAGTTGACGAAAAATGACGTCAACACCTCTTTTTTTTTTTTTTTAGCTTCCTTCTTCATTTATCTTCTCTCTCTCTCTTGGTTCACTCTCTCTCTCTCTCTTGGGAGATCCATGGCTGTTAGAATTCTTAAACACTCATATAACATGCAATTTCAATATTTAATTCCATAGACAAACATGTTACTGCAAGTGCTTAAACATGAAAAGTAAATCTACCGAAACCCTTGATGATTCAAAGAGAAGAAGAGCATAAAAAGCGGAAGCGTACCTTCATCCATTGTTAGAGATAGCCTTTGGGTAATGATCTTCCAAGAATACAAGACAAAGTCCTCTCTTATTTTCTCTCTTGACAATGGAAGAAGAGAATAAATTCATCTCTTGTTTCTTGGGGACCACTACCAATATTTAGAAACTAATAGTTCATTAGTTTTTTTGTTAAAAAAATAGTTTATTAGTTTTCAATATTTCTAATTTAGCCGCTTAATAAATAAAAAATACAAGCTAAGGTATCTACACATTTAACCCATGACACTTTAATACCTAATGACCCAATTACCAAAATGATCACTTTATGTGGGTCAACCTTAAGAAAGTAATACACACTTATACATATAAGCCTACATTGAGGATTTTAATCCAACAATCTCCCACTTGGGCTACATATGTTCATTATAGTGTGTAACTAAATGAGCACTCGGAATTTGCTATAAAAAATATAGATATTTCCAAAACAATCTAGTCCATTGATTATAATAACATAGGATCAAAGTGGAATTTGCCACATTTAGTGTGATTAAACCCATAAATGGTCATGTATACCAATACAACCAAATGACAAAGATCAATCATGGATACGTAGCATGGAAATTACATGCAAATGTGATCCACACATGCCTATCTCTAACTGGTCCTACTTTATTGAGATCAATTCTTTAGCTTTTCTAACCCTATGTCCAAACCTCAATAGAAAGAATACATTTAGAATACTCAAAACTTGAGTCCATGCTTTATCTACATAATTAAACCATAAATATGTGTTAGCTTGAAAGAACATTTAAAATACAAACTCCCACTAAACCAGAACATTCTTAAGTAATACCACGTCCATATGAGCAATAAGCTCCTGAAAAGCCTTAAGTAGTATATCCTTAGTGATCAGATACAAAAATATGGAGTTTGTCCTTATATGTTCTATAGTCACCTTACTACTCTGAACTTTCATTTTAATAACATATAACTCAAAGTTATATTGCAGAACTTATATTGTTACTAAAATGCAACATGATCAACTTATTGTCACAATATATATTTAATAGTTTTCAATACCATTCCTACTTTTGCAACCATGTGACAAAATTTGCAACTTAATATATTAGATAAGAATCATAAATATTAATGATCTCCAAAATTTTCTGATTTTTTATAAGTGAACATGTAGCCTTTTGTTCTCCATAGAATCCTTAAAACTCATTTGGTTGCATACCCATTTGACAACTTATTTTGTTTAGTTACAAGGTTGTCACCTGGTCTACTGTCTTTCATGCCAAGCCTTTTGAATACTTTATTGATATAACTCTTCTATTTTAGTTCAAGAATACCCCAAGAACAATCTCAATATATCTTAATCTATTACATAATGAGTATATATCATTAGTGGCAAGACCTGTGACAAATACAATTATCAAAAGCATACATCTCAAAACCAAATGAGACAATACTTCATGAAAATTGTGGTAGCTTTGACAAGAATCTTGCTTGAATTTATGGATGGATTTTCTTAATTTGTAAACCATGTTCTTTGGATCTTTGGACACAAGGGTTTCTGGTTGCACCACATAACTTGTTTAATCAATATCACCGTTGAGAAATGCCACTTGAATATCCATCTAATGTAACTTAAGATCATAATGAGCAGTCAGTGCCATGTTTGTCCCGAAATAGTCTTTCAATTAAAATAGAGAGAAAGTCTATTTAAAATTAATGTCTTCTTTATGAGTATATTCTTTAGTTATAAGATGTACCTTATATTTCTCCACATTGCAATTTGCATCCCTTTTGGTTTCAAATATTCATTTACAACCAATTAGTTTTGCACCTTTTAGCAATGAAATAAATTCCCAAAATTTATTGTCTTGCGTAGTACTCATCATTTATGGCATCAATCCAGTTTTAGAATCTTTCATGGAATGATAAAAGTTGATTGGAACATTTTCCATCATTCCATAATTATGTTATGCTCTTTCTCTCATGAATCTCATTAATGACACTGTCTTTGAGGTTGTTGAGTTTGTTTTTCCTGGAACAATTACCTTATCTTCAATGGGAAGTTGTTCGATATTGTCTTATTGAGGTTCTAGATTCATTTCTTGATTAATGACAAGTATAGAAACTTGAAAATTGTCAAAAGTTATAGTAGGAATTTGATTTAAAGCCAATTCCTCCTCAAAAGCAATATCTCTAACCTTATTTCTCCTTAAACTCAACATCCTCAAAATTATTAACTTTTCTCGTCTAAAAATTGAAATTGAACCTTAGTGTGGGATCACAAAATTTGTAGCCCTGTAATTACTCAGAGTATACAATAAAGTAGCACCTTGCTATTTTGGAGTCTAGATTCCTTTCATGTGGCTTATAAGACCTTGCCTTAGTTGGACATCCAAAAATAGAAAAAGTCATTATACTAGATTGTTAGTCTAACCACAACCACAGTTCATAAAGAGTTTTAGCTAATACTTTACTTGATACACTGTTTAGGATTTATGTTGTAGTCTTATCAGGTTCTCCACGTAAAGAGTTTGATGAAGAAGAATGACTAATCATACTTCTTACCGTGTCCTTAGTTAAATGTTTCATTACGTCTCTCAATAGTACCCTCCATGCTAGGATTGCCTGACATTTTGTATTGTAAGACGAAGTCACATCTCTTTAGTAATTGTGCAAAATAATCTTAGATGTTGCATTTGTCATACCTGTCATGGTAGTATTGACCACCACAATTAGTTTTAAAAACTTTAATTTTCTTGCCTAGTTGATATGTTGATAAGTATCGAATTTATCTATTTTTAATTCATTATTCTTCTATTATTATGCACTTACTTATTTATATATATATGTTTAATTAGTTTATTGTTTTTAGGATTTCCAAGACATTTGGATGAAAAATAATGAGTTTGGGATGTGTTTACAAGCAATGATTAAGCTCGGCATTACAAGTTTGAAACTTCACACTTAATTTTGACAATTTTCCAATATTCTTTTGGAAATATTTCTAGAAATACAAGTTTTATATATTTCTTAGATTTACATATCTTTTTGAATCGTCTAATTCTGAGCCATGGCCGCGGTCAGCCACATCCTATGCCATGGCCACACAGATAGAGCCCAACGGTCGCAGCGAGCAATGTCCCAGGCCACAACCTACTTGCAATTTTCTGGAAAATTCATGTTTTATGGCCTCAGCGAGCAACAACAGTGGTCGCAGCTGCGACTAATGTTTTAACTTTAAATTTTAAATTTCACATGTAATTTTAAGGGTCTATAAAAGGGAATAGGGCTAACTTTTAGAATAACTTTGGATTGCGAATTTTTGAGATTAGAGCGGCAAAGGAGAAGAAAAGACATCAATACTTTCAACATTCAATCTAGTTTTAATTTCAAGGGGATATAAAAGGATTCAAGGTTAACTTTAGGAATAATTTTGGATTGAGAATTTCAGAGATTAGAGCGGCATAGGAGAAGAAAATACATCAATACTTTCAACATTTAATCTAGTTTTTATTTTTCTCTCAATATTCTTTATTTTTATTGAATGTTTATGTTTATGATTATGTTTGAGATTATGGAGTAGTTTTCTTCTGGGTTAAGGTTTATTTCAAAACCCTAGACATGAGATCTTGAATGCATTGATGAATTTTATTCCAGCTATTCCCTAATATTAAATTGTTTCTATGAATGTAAAATCTTTTTTAGACGACTGCTAATTAGAGTTTTGTATTGTTCTATTATCATTTTAGGATTGTTATTCACCTAATAGTCTATGGTTCTAAATAGAGTGATAAATTGCAATTAAGTATTGTGATGAGTATTTTAATTGTGATGAAGAATAAAACCTAAGTTAAATGAATTGCATTCTTAATGAATTTGTTGCCTAAATTAACTTGTTTCCATTGACTGTAATGCTTTTTATTGGTTAAATAGATCGCATGCTTAATGAGTTTATTGCTTGGTAAAAATGATTAATTAATGAGCGCTTAACTTTAATTAATTATAATAGGGAAACTGGGATAATTGACTGCTTAAGTGTTATCTGTGGGGTTAATAGTTTAATTGGGATTAAGGAATATTATTTGTCATTGTTGATAGATTGATTGTTGAAGATGGATAACAATTCTTAATTGTTTTCTAAAATTGTATTATCCATTGTTCTTTGATTATTATTTTATTTTATGTTATTAAATCTTAAAAACAAAATCATTTTTTTTTATTCATGTTTACATTTTGAATAATAAGTTGACTAATAGTGTTTGTGGGTTCGATCTTTGTTTTCCACTATACTGAAGTAGTTGGTAGAATTAAGAAATTAAATATAATTAAATTTGGTGCGGCATACGACACACATCAATTTTTTGGATTGCCAGGGACTACTGTAAGTCTTTTTATTATTAAATTTAATTTAATTATTTACGAACTAGTTTATTTCCTTGGAAATTTCAGGTGTATATGTTTGGCGATGATACTCAAGACAGACTCCAGGCCATAAATCAATATCTTGAGACATCTTCGTCCTGCTCTTCACAGACTATCACTTATAATCTACTCTTTCAACCTTCAACAAGGAAATTTAATCCTTTACAAATACCATTACCATCTGACGACAATTCTGACTCAGAATTATTAGTTAAGTCTCATATGGCTCAAGAAAGGACGTTGAAAGAGTTGGCGACGCTTGATCTAGACCATCAACCATCATGTATACAATATCCGGCTTTGGATGTCAACTTTGAACTTAAGTCGAGCCTCATACACTTATTACCATATTTCCGGGCTAACAAGAGAGGACCTGAACAAGCATCTGATGGAGTTTCATATTGTGTTTTCTAGTATGAAACTAACTATAGTGATTGAATAGCAAATTAAATTAAGAACCCTCCCATTTTCTCTAAAGGATGGTGCTAAAGAATGATTATATTATCTTCCTCCTGGAACAGTGAATGGATGGAATGAAATGAAGGCCTTCTTCTTGGAGCGCTACTTTCCAACATCTAAGGTTTGAAGCATAAGGAAGGAAATTTGTGGCATTCACCAATAGACTAGGGAGTCATTATATGAGTATTGGGAGTGGTTTAAGAGGTTATGTGCTAGATGCCCTCACCACCAAATAAGTGAGCAACTCCTAATCCAGTACTTTTATGAAGGAATTTTACCATTGGATAGGAGTATGATTGATGCAGCAAGTGGGGGAGCTCTGGTGGATAAGACTCCTACTACAGCCAAGAGCTTGCTTTCTAATATGGATGCTAATTCCCAACAGTTTGGTGTTTGTCAAAGAGGTACCAATGAAAGGAGTTAATGAGAAGAATTCTAAAAGGGTTAATAAAGTTTCAAGAGACTACATTACAAACCCCAAAAATTAACTTAGTTCATAATCATAATGTTGACATCCATTAAACTAAAATCAAACATAATTAAAAAGGAAAAACTCTTAAAGCGATCCAATCTTCTCCAATGAGATTCCAGTCGTCCTCTCTAAGTCTAGGGCTCTGAAAAACTAGGTTATTTTGATGAAAATCAAAATTAAATACAAAACCCTACGTTTACCTATGTGAAACGACCAAAATGCCCTTAATTTAAAAATTCCATAAATATATCATTTCCAGATACCCAGCACGGTCGCACTGGCCTATAGCGCGGTCACGCTGCTTCATCACAAAGCTAGTTTTCACCTAAATTTCGTCCTTTTGTCGATTTTTCACCCCTTTTCGTTCCAAATTGTTCTGAGTCCTTCAAAACCTAAAATCAAACAAAAACAAGTGTAAAGTAGAACAAAATAACCCTAATTAACTAAAACACTACCTAAAAGGACACGTTAAAACGAGTCTAAAACTTGTTTATCAGGTGAACATTCCATTACTTGATGTTATTAAACAAGTGCCTCGTTATGCTAAGTTTTTGAAGGAATTGTGTACGAATATGAAGAAACAAAAGGGTGATGAGAAGATAAGTGTGGAAGAGAATGTATCTATTGTTCTCCAAAAGAAGCTGCCACCAAAATTTAAAGATCCTAGAACCTTTACAATTCCTTGTATGATTGCGAATAAAAGGATTGAGCAGTGTATGATAGATTTCGGAGCATCGATTAATAAAATGTCACATTCAACACATGCTTCCTTAAATCTTGGGCCACTAAAGGAGACGTGAGATATTATTCAACTGGCCGATCGCACTAATGCTTATCTTTTAAGGGTTGTTGAAGATGTTTTGGTCAAGGTTGATGGTGTTGGGAATACATTTTACAGGATCATAAATATTTTCATGTATGTTTCATATATTAAACAAATTAACATATAAAACAACCTAGAAACATGTTTCTAGTGAAATTCATAAGTAAATCAAATAACAGATTCTAAGAATCTTACTTTTATGCAGCGAATATTGAGACTACTTCCTTCACTCTCTCTAATCCTTGTTCATTTCTATCATAGAGTAATGAAAGAGAGTAAACTGGATCTTCAAACTACAGAATCTTCCACAATTATCTTTGATCACCTAGACTAGAGTGGGCAATTCTCAACACATGAGATAGGAAAATTATAGAGAAGAAGAGAGAATATGAGCGGCTATAATAGGTATCTTAAGTCTATATTTTGGCTTTTTTCACTTCATTTTTTTCAGATCACAAAACCCTAGACTAGCAACATTTTAGGGTTAATTCAATTTAATTAAATAATTAAAATAATAGCTTAAAAATCCCTATATGGCTGAATACTGTATATTTTGCCAAACCTTGAGATTTTTCCATTTTAAAATTCAAAGCATAAAAATCTTTAAATTCAAATACTATTATTTTCTATAATTATATAATAAAACAAAACCCTTATTAATTAATTAAATATAATATATATAAACTGATTTCGAAATCTTATATATACGAAATCTTTAAAGTTTTATTAAAACTTTATATATATAAATATAATTATAATTATATTTAAACAATAATTAATTAATTAAATTATTTATTCAAATTAACTAATTATAATTTGAACCTTGATGTAATACTATTTATCAATTTGACACCAATTTGTCATAATTAATAAATTTGTTCAAATTTCTCTTTTCTTCTCTAAACTCCACTTCTTAGTAAAATTGTTCAAAATTAACACAAAACAATTTTTACAATCCTAATTGATAATTAAATCAGTTAATCGAGACTATCTAGATAATTTAATCAAAGGCATTGTGTGGACTATGGACCCATGAATTCAAGCTCCAATAAGTTACCGTAAAATTATTATCGAATAATTTCACTACCTTATTAATTCCTCATGACTCCACTAAAGACTCGGAATTGCACTCTTGAACTCATAGAATGCTTTACACTTAAAGTAAATAAGTTATCCATTGTTACAACCATAATTTTCCATTCAATCCTCTATAGATGATCTACAACTGAGTCATGTGCAAATTACAGTTTTACCCCTCATTGTATTTATCCTTAAATACCACTAAGGTCATTGTAAATGATATTTTCGTGAACTTTAATAACAGAAATGAGTACTCAATCATTTAACTCATTGAACCAAGCTATAAGGTGATCATCATTTCACTTTTTACTAGAATCTATAGATGTTCATATCTATAATTAATACTCCCACTCAATATACTACCAATTCCCCAAGATGTAATTATGGGCTAGTCCGTAGGGTAATCTGGTAACGAACAAATCAAAGGAATTGAATAATACAATTCGTTAGAATACTAACCATTCAGAATTGAAATTGAATTGACCTGAGGTCAACTTTATGATATGACTATAGTAGATAATAACGGTACATTTACTTATCTATATAAAGGCAATATTGGTCCAGACGATGTAACAAATACATATGATCTCATCTACTTTGCTAATGTTCTGGAAAAAATATAACACTACAATGTGTAAGTAGAACATATCATAGATTGGCAAGTCAGTATAAATCATGTGCACTAACTAATCTTAGGATTAACTTATTTTTGAACATATAATCATATTTTTATTCCATTGTGATTACGTCACTATAAATATGATTAGCTATATGCTCAGGATTTAATAGAAGTTTATATTAAACAAATAATCATGAAAATAAAACATGTGAGCAAAGTGATTGACTAAGTCAAAAATAATTTCTATTCTTTTATTGATAATAAAATGAGAATACAAAGAAATTAAGTTTTAATTAGGGCATAAAATCCCAACAAACTCCCACTTGCACTAATTGAAACTAATGTCTTAATTCTATTAATCTCATTTCCTTGATATGCTTATCAAATGTCGTTTCTGGCAGTGTCTTTGTAAACGGATACGCAAGATTGTCTTCAGATGCAATCTTCATAACCTTCACATCTCCCCTGGCCACATATTCTCGAATAATGTGATACTTCATTTCTATATGCTCACTCCTCTTGTGACTACGAGGTTCTTTCGAGTTTGCTATCGCTCATGTATTGTCACAAAACAACACAAGCAATTTATCCACTTCTGGAATGACACCAAGATCCGAATAGAACTTCTTTAGCCAGACTATTTCCTTAGCCGCTTCTGACGCGGCTATGTACTCAGCCTCCATGGTGGAATCTGAGATCGCAGACTACTTTACGCTTCTCCATATCACAGCTCCACCCCCAAGAGTAAACACCATTCAAGAAGTAGACTTCCTGTCATCGAAATGAGTCAGGAAATCTGAATCAATGTAGCCTACAGGGTTCAGAACACCAACCTTGTTGACTAACATATAATCCCTAGTCTTTCTTAAATATTTCAAGATATGCTTGACTGATGTCCAATGTTTGGGTCCTAGGTTTGACTAATACCTACTCACTACTCCCACTGCATAGTAGATATCTAGTCTAGTACACAACATAGCATACATCAGACTTCCAACTGCAGATGCGCAAGGAACTTTTCTCATTGCATATTTCTCTTCAGGAGTCTGGGGAGACTGCTTCTTTGGAATTTTTCATTGAGAAACGTTCAAGTACTTTATCAATGTAAGCAGCTTGAGATAGAGCTAAGAGTTTTTTTATTCCTATCTCTAATGATCTGGATACCTAGAACATAACTCGCTCCACCCAAATCCTTCATCTCGAATTGAGTGCTCAACCAATTCTTCACATCTGATAATTTCTTAACATTGTTTCCTTGAAATTTCGTAATTTATGATTACCAACTTTTTTTAATTAACCAAATTAATTAAATGCGAAACAAACAAGTTGGTACAACAAACTAGTATTATGTAGCTACAGATCAAGTTCCTATCACTACGGAATATCAAACCAGTGTGATAAAATAGAATTAACTAAATACTAAAATGACACACAAAGGTTTTTTACGTGGTGTCAATATCATTTCGAATATTACTAGTCCACGGGTGTAACGACCCAAAATTACTAATGAGGCTTAAGGGCCTTAATTAGTGTGCCGGGAGGGCATAATTGGAGGTTAAGAGAATTAACGGTAAGAAAGCATGAATATGGGTATTGGATAAGCAATGCGAGCCCTGTTTGGCTGGTAAGGGCATAATTGTAATTTTGGCCCGTTAAGGCATAAATGTGATTGTGTGTGTGCGATAAATTGTTGAGACCACATTATTATGTGGATAGGTAGATATATGTATGTATGCATGTGTGTTTATAGCTTTCGGCACGAGGCGATCCTAGGGCTAGATAGCGGGAAAAGTCACAACGGGGCTTAACAGTTGACTTTGGATAAGTCAGGGGTATTTTAGGTATCGGGTAGTTATTTAGACTATTGGGTTATGAAAATAAATATATGGAGATATATTTTAGGTTAGGAAGTATAAGCGGGAATATTGGGGAATTTTACCGTTTTGCCCTCGGGGACGGTTCCGGCACCCCGAGCCTCGGGTTTGACTTAAATGATAAGGTTAGACTTAAGAAAATAGTAGAACACAAATAAACCGACCTTTTTCTTTCTTCTCAGCTCTTTTCTCTCTCTCTCTCTCTCTCTCAAGGAAACTAGGCAAAACCACAAGGAAAGAAAAAAAGAGAAAATCAAGTGGATTGAGCTGGGAATTGCTAAGAATTCAGTGGGGATTTAGAAGCTCAGTTCAAGGATTATCCAAGAAATCTTTAATCAAAGCCAAGGTGAGAATTAAACTGTGTTTTGAAGTTAGAAACTTTGAGCTTTTGACTGAGTAGTAAGATGATTGCGTTCTTGATGTTTAAGGTTAAATTGGAGCTGATAAACTTGGGAATTAACTGGGATTCTGCTTAGAGAAGGGGTTCAGCTGAAGAGGTAAACTTTAATTCATGATTAGAAGTTTAAATTTGAGTTTTTTTTGGTTGGTTTTAGTGTTTGAAGTTCTTGAGTTTCAGATATTGAAACATGGATTTTAATGAGTTTTAGGTTGGGTTTTCTGCTGAATTATGCTGTTAAAGTTATCTTAAAAGTGTTGGGAATGATTGATATTGAAATAGGGAGCTTTGGGATGATTTTGGGTAAGGTTTAGAGGTTGGAAATGGTGGAAATTCTGGGCTCGAAGGGAAGGGCCACGAGTCTGTTCTAGAGCGCTGCAGCCCTAGGATGAAGATGAACCAGGAGGGCTCGGCCAGGGGTGAGCGCCGCGGCGCCCAAGCAAGGGCCGCGATGCGTGTCTTCTTCTAGGGTGGGTTGAGATTCTGTTTTAGGGTAGGGTCGCGGCTAGGCTTCAAGGGCCGCAGCCCTTAGATGTATATTTGAACATTTGGGGTTTTAAAGCACGGGAATCTAACTTAAAGTGCTCAAGATCGATTTCACCACCGTGTTTGGTGGAATTAGATTTCCCGGAAGCTAGTTTTGTACCTGAAAACCTATATTTGAATATTAATGGAACCCATTATCTTGGTTGTGACTAGGTGATAAGCTAGGGCTCAAGAAACGGATCGTGCTCGGGGGTCGTCCTTTCTAATTAAAGCACTTGGAATTAAGGTAAGAAAATTGCACCTATGTAGGTGGATAGGATGGGACTAAGTATTCCCTATATTTGTATGTGTTGTTATGTGATTGTGATAAACCATGTGAATATGTTGGGACTAAGAGTTCCCTATAATTGTATGAATGTCATGAGGTGGTATTATGCCACTGGGACATGTGATAAACGACCTAAGGGTGCCAAAATCAATACTTGCGCACATGGCGCGGCTCGGACACTGGTATCCGAGGACCGCTTATTAATCACTGAGCTCGGTTAAGCTGGCCGGAGTTAGTAGGTATGTCACTGGGCTTGTCCTAAGCTAGCCAAAGACGGTGAATTAAATAGAGGGTGCAGCCTGCGGGCATTGACCCTAGTTGTTGCTTGACATATGTTCTATTGTTGATTATTGTGTATGACTTGGTGAGTATCTGGAGCTGAATTATCGGTTATTGACAATTGTGCTGCCTTGAATGTGTTTTATGGTTTGCTGGTAACTGATTAATGCCTTGTAATTATTGGATTATGCTCTACAAACTGTTTAGCTGCTAATACTGTTATGTTACGATATTATGTTTTCTTGCTGGGCCTTGTCTCACGGGTGCTACATGGTGTAGGTAAGGCAAGTTGACCATGGGTTGGAGAGCTCTGGGGGCGAGGTGTACATTGCCAGCTGCTCGACCACCATGGTCGAGGAATTGTACAGGGATGGGAACCTAAAACATATATTTCACCATTAGAGTGGCTTGGTTATTTATTTGTTATTGAGAGTTTTGTATTTACGTTATTTAAACCTTGTTTTGGGATCCCATGTATCAAACATGTATTTTAATAAAATTTAATTGTTTATAACTAAAATTCTTTTTAACCTAATTTGTTTATGTCATTAGATACACATTTTGATTTAAATGACTTGATTAGCAAGTCTTGCACTATTTCAAGCACACAGTGTAACGGTCTTGGTTATCCAGGGCGTTACAATGGGGCCATGCCCAGAGATAAGATTCATTAGTCAAATTTCAAAAGTACAAAGAAATTGACTTAAACAAAACTTAGACTCCCTCTAATGGTTTTGCCGCAAGCTTGATGTACTCTCTCTTTTCTTAATGAATATCCTTTAGACACCAAGGTTTGAACTCCCTTCAAATTTCTTGATGAATGCTTGCTTCCTCTCGATGCAAGACTTTGATGAACCTTCTTCCGAAGGTTGTCCTTCATGTTCTTCTCTTTGAGATTTTTCTTAACACATAAGCAATTACAAAGACACACAAAATTACAAAGGAATAGCATAACAACTATCCTTTGCAAAAGAAAGACACTCTTCTAAAAGTATAAGAAATTAAGGCGAAGAAGAGGTGACCTAGGGCTGATGCTTTATTTCATATTTATACACAAAATACTTATCCAAAGTCAGCTTTACACAATTCTAGATGCACAACACACACAAGGAAAGTTTCCAAAAGTAAACTTTCTATCACAATCAATGGAGCTGAAATTGTGGGAACATATAGAGATTTTGTAGTTGCAAAACGACTAGAATTTTGACTTGATCATGGTCATATTCTCTCTTTACCAAATGTGAGAAGTTACCCATTCTTTGCTGATTGTGATTTGTCTAGAGATATATTTGGTTAACTATAAAATAGAGAATCAATTAGTTAAAGTTGGAAAGAAAATAAAGTCTAAAAAGATATGAAAATAAGAACACTTTATTTGTATAAAATTACCAAAAATACAATAACCAATAAAGGAGAATTATTAGAATTTAAAAGCAATAAAATCAAAGATAATTTCCTTAACATAGTCCACCAAAAATTAACACAATAAATAAAAAATATTTGTCATAATTCAAATTGCCAAATATGGATTTTACAATCTCCCCCTTTGGCACTTTGAAAGACAAAAATTATTTTTGATTTTTAAAAAACAAACAATCCTACAAAAAGATTAAATGTTAGAAAAAAATGATAGAGTATTTAAATACTCCCCCTGTAAGAAAGATCACTAACACATAAACAAACAGACATGTTAACTTTCCAAAAAGTTTAACACACTACTCCCCCTGAAAATAGGGCCCAGAATTGTAACCACCAAACAAAAACAAAAATAAAGCTACTCCCCCTTTTTGTCTATCAAAGGAGCCAAGGTTTAACAAAGACCAAAATTAAAACCAAACACAAAGTTCAACCAGATAGAAAAATAAACAATTTTTTTTTTAAATAAAATAAAACACCGATCACGCAGCAAGGAACTTCTGGATAGAACTGAGTTTCTAGAGAGTGGAAGCTTGGCCCTCTTCCAATTTTCCCAACCGAGTGTTAATCATGGCAACTTTTGTCTGAATAGATTGAAAGGCTGGAGCTACAGAAGGTGAACCTGAATCTCCAGGAGAAGCAGAACGCACGGGTGGCAAAGATACTCCTTTAGGCTGCTTAGAAGGATCAAACTTCTCAGAAGGTTTGAAAGTCATCCCACTTAAAGGAGGCTCTTTAGATTTAGTGTCCAAAATCAGCTCTATCTGTGAAGACAAAACCTTATAAATCTAGTTAGGAAAGAACAAATTTAATTTCCTTCAATTTCCCTTGCGCAAAGCCATAATTTGGTCTAAAATCATGTCAGCCTGATCAATTGGTGCATTAGTTGTTAGCTTAAACAGTAAGAAAGCTAAGTCTTGAGAAACTGCAACCATGTTGGAAGATGGCAACCAATTACAAAGAGCAAACCTCATTAATGCAGCATGTTGATAGGTGAGATGAGCAATATGGACGGAATCATAGGCACTCCAAGTAACTTTTTGCAATGCCCCAAAATCCCTAATGAGGTTTAATGATTGGATTAGGAGGCCGGGAGGGCCATAATTGATTTATTATGCCATTAAATGATTATATGCATGATTATGTGAATTATATTATTATATGATGATAAATGCATGCAAATGGGTCCACTTTTTATTATAAGGGCATTTTGGTAATTTGGCCCGTTGAGGGAATATTTGTATATTTCATGCATGTTGGTGATTTGTGGATGAGACCACATTATAATGTGGATTTTTTCGAGCTATTCATCATGAGACGATCTTAGAATGCAAGTTAGCGGTTTGGTCATAACGGAATTAATTTCGGGGCTCGGGGTAATTTGGTGCTTAGGACATTATCGCGAATAAATGGGTAATGGGATATGATTTAATTATCATTTTAGAATATTTGGAATAACGTGAATTGGTGGATGTTAATTATAATTAATGAGATAGACGGGAAATGACGATTTTTCCATTGTTAGCCTTGAAAAGAAATTATTTAACCTAAGGGCATTTTGGTCATTTAACCTTAGGTTATACGTGAACTAGAAGGCTGTGGAAGGATTAAACTGAACCAAAAATAGAGCCTCTTCTCCTTCTTCCTCCCGATCATTTTTTTCTCCCTTTCCTTTGAAATTTTTGAAGCTCCAATGGAGGATTCAAGCTAGGGAATCAAGGCATGAGGGTTTAGGATTATGTTCAGCCATTGAAGAGGGCTTAATCCTGAGTTTGAGGTAAGAAATTCAGCCATGAAATTTCTGGTTTATGCCTTGTCTTTTAGTTAGTTTTCAGTTGAAATCTTGGATTTGATAGTTGGGAATTCAATGAGGTTTTTGGGAAAGTTTGATTGGGTTTTGATACCTAAGACTTGTAGAATTGATTTTTGGGTTCATTTGTGGGTTTGGTTGAGGTTTGGAGTCAGTTTTTAGGGTTTGGAATTTGGAGAACTCGAAGAGGAAAAACCAGAGCTGGAACACTCTGGTTTTGGCGCTACAGCGCCTAGGGTTGGGCTACAGCACTGGTTAGGGCTTGGCTAGCTATCTGCAGCACCATAGCTCCTAGGGGACAGCGCTGTAGCGCTACCCTATTTTCCCAGAGCATTCTTTTGGGTACTTTTTAGGGTTTTTGGCTCGGGGTTTCAATTCTTAACGCTCGAGATCAAATTTATTAACCGTGTTAGTAGGATTCGAGGTCCCGGGAGCGAGGTTTAGATTATGAACCTTTTATTATTGATTTTATTGATGGATTCCCTATTTGATTATGACTAGGTGACCGCTAAGGGATCAACGGATTGATTGTTCTCAAAGGTCATTTTTTTAAATTTATTTCACACTCGAACCAGAGGTAAGAAAACTTCTCCCAGTATGTGACATGCATGGTTATTGATAAGGCATGTTGAGTGCTTTATATGTGGACATTGATTGCATATTAAATGCTTAGCAATCTTGCTTACTTGTGAGTGGTACTGACTTATTAGTCAGAATCGGCAATGGTGCCAGTATTGACTGTGAAGACGTGACTCATTAGTCAAGTTTGGCAGTAGTACTGAGCATTGGTCATATGGTAATGGCTTATGAGTCAAGAACAGTATTAGCGTGTTTAACACAAGCCGAAAAGATTAGATCTAATCGACATAAGAATTATCATCATAAGTATGAAATGCTTGGCTGACCTTAAGTTTGATGAAAACTAAAAGCACTTGTCTATACTAGAGGCTAGTTACATAGAGCCAGGGCTATAAGCTCTGGTGACTGAAACGTCACATGGCTAGGAGGGCCTGGGACCCTAGACATAGACTTATTAGTCATCTATACAGAGATAGACTTAGCAGTCGTCTACACAGAGATAGACTTATTAGTCATCTATCCAGAGATAGACTTATTAGTCATCTATTCAGAGTATGACTTAATAGTCACTTATCTGATTACGGCTACACGCCCTAGCATGATTACCATAATCTCGATATTATCTGTTTAGGGCTACAAGCCCCAGTATGATTATTATAATCATCAATTGATATTGTATACATGTAGTAATAAGTTTTCTGGCTGAGCCTTGGCTCACGGGTGCTATGTGGTGCAGGTAAAGGGAAAGAAAAGCTCACCTAGCCTTGAGTGGAGAGCTTAGGTGGTGATGTGTACATATGCAACCGCTTGACCACCACGGCCAAGGTGTTTCTCAGAGGAACTAGGGGTTAACCCTATTTTTGCCGCTTAAGTCGGCGGGTTGTAACTTTTACACTGTAATGACCATTTTGGATTGTAAATAACTTTGTAAACGCTTCTATGGGCCCATGTACAGTTTTATGTTTTAAATAAAATATATCCATTCCTTTTGATCGATATTTTTTACCTTAGCCTATTAATAATACCTAGATGCACGTTTATAACCAAATGATTCGTTTAGTGAGTTAAGCCATGTTTAAAGTCCACAGTAACGGTCTTGGAGTAACCAGGGCGTTACACTTTTTGTCCAATGATCTCGGACAAAACCACATCTTTGTCAAAAAGCACTTCAGTGGATTCAACATCTACAGGAAGATTAAGTGTAGCAACAATATCTTGTACAGTGGAAGAATACCAATGTCCTCTAACATAGACTTTCCCAAACATGCAAGAATTCTTGTCAAGAAACTCATCATTCAGATTAGCATAAAATTCTTTGACAATCCTATCAACATACCTAGTAAATCCATCTATAGTATGCATCCAACCTCTCTCTTGAATAAGAATAAGAACCCCATAAACCCTATGAGAATCAATGTCAAAATTATTCTCAACAATGAATTTTTGAGTAGCATAAATGTGCATGTTCCTTCCATTGTCATTAAAGCAGAAAAAATAAGAATGGGGAGAAAAATCATTGAGATTACCAGACTTTTTGACCTTTTTAGGGACATGAGTAGAGGAAGGAATTTCCATAGGTTGCTTGCCTTTAGATTTTGACCTGTCTTGAATAGGGGGTTTTGGAGACACATCTTCAGGTTGGGAAGCTACAGAACAGTCTTTTGAAGGATCACTTTCAACGGAGGACTCTTCTTCCTCAGGATGATTATATACATTTAAATCCTCACTTGGATCAGATTCAATTTCTGAATCATTAGAACCTGCATCATCTTTTCCCTCACCCTCAGATTCAGTAGACGAGATAGAAGGTCGATGCTCTTTGAGATGAACAACTAGTGGAGTGGAGGCATCCAAACGATGTTTAGAGTGTTGCTCATATTGAAGAGCAGAATGCCACTCTAAAGTAGTTGGAGGTGGAGAAGAAACTGGTGAAGAAATGGCGATTGTGGTTTTTTCTCTTTCAGAATCAGCAGAGCAAGATGAAGAACCATCCTTAGTTGATGAAGCCTTGGGACTTGAATGCTCAGACAAAGAATAATCAATATGAGCACCACCACTCAGACCAGGAGTAGAAGAAGAAATAAGAGAGGCTTCACGAGATGGTCTCTCATTCAGATTGAATACTTTCTTCCATGCTTGAGCCTTTGTTTTTCCTGAAAGTTTTGAAGGAGTAGGTTTGTCGATTGTAGCTTTGACAGTGGGTTTAGCATGAGCAGGACACTTGGAACCTCTAGAGTTTTTAGTCTTAGCCATTTTACTTTGATCTTAGAAACTCAAGGAACCAGAGAAAAACTCAAACACAGAAATATGAGAACAAGATAACTGAACACAAATGAGAGAATGAGAGTAAAAGTGGTGATCGTGGGTTAGGGATTTAAGAAGAAGGCAAGTGGGTAGTTACCTAAAATAAACCCAAAGAAAGGGAAACTCAAATATTTGCAATAAAGACAAATAAATCAAGTAACTGTCAATCAAATAAGTTAAAAATGTTTTTTTTTAATTTCCCAAATTGCTTACAATCTATACACCCCAATTAAAAACACCAAAAAGGAAACAAAAAATATTCAAAAAAAAATAACCACATATAAAAAACATACCAGCCGAAACTACAATTTTTTTGTAATTTGCATTGTATTTTTTTTTAAAATTAAAATTTTTTTTTATTTAATTTTTTTATTTTTTAGAAAACAAACAACCAATCACACAACATTGTCAACACTTAGAGAAAAATTGGAGTTCAAGAATTAAAATTGAAACAAGAACAAAATACCAATATTTTACCTATCCTCTTAAAATTTTGTCCAATTTTGTTTATTATATATATATATATAAACAAACCTTGTTATTTTGCCAAACAACCTATCAAGTGCATCAACCAATCTTCTTGCTTTTGTCCCTCATTAAAAAAATAAAGCTAGTAAGAAAACCATAAATTATAGTAACAACTTAATCATCTATTGTATTTCTATCATAAATGTTATGCAGGAAAATAATTAACTCAACCACAGCCAAATATATTAAGAAGTTCAATCAGTAGGTAAAAGCTTTTAAAACCATTTTTTTACTTACATTTTTATTTTAAAAAATGTTTCAAGCATTTGTGTGTGCAAGTGAAAGCAAGGAACATTGCCCAATTTTTCAAAAAGACTTTTTTCTGAGAATTGTACCCAATGAAGACGCTGTCACACTACCTAAATGGTAGCCCTTTTTAATGGTAGTATATCTTCTACATAAGTGTTAAGTACACAGTTCCAACTTACTCAGAGATGGATTTCACACATTGAAGCATATAGCTCTGTTCTTTCAAAGGAGCTTGAAACATTTATTTTTCATTTTTTTAAATGGCCGCTTGAACATAACACATTGATGAACTCAAATATTTCTAGGAGGAATTAATTAATTTTCCTCAGACTAAATATTTATAATAGAGATACACTAGATAGATTAACGATATACTATATTAACATGCTTTTTTTTTTTGGGTTTGACAGTTTCTTCTAGGACAACAATAAAACACCATTGGTTTTAAACAATACAAACTTGGCAAGAATAACAAGATGCACAAATAACACAATTTAAAGAGAACAAACTCCTAAGTACTTCATCAGGGAATCAAAATGAATCGAATCAAGAGCTTTGGTAAAAATATCAACAATTTTCTTACTTGTTATTTTCAACAAGATCTCTAATTAAGTGATGACGAATGTCAATGTGTTTAGTGCATGAATGTTGAACACGATTTTTAGAATGTTAATTGGACTTGTGTTAACACAGAAAATAGTTAAAGTGTCAAGAGAAAACCAATAATTAGTCATCATCTGTTTCATCAACAATAATTGAGTGCAACAGCTTCTTGTAGCAAAGTATTCAGCTTCAATAGTAGACAAAGAAATTGAATTTTTGCTTTTTTGCTATGCCATGAAACAAGATTGTTGCCTAGGAAGAAGCATCCTCCACTTATTCTTTTTCTATCATCTGTATTACCTGGCCAATCAATATCACTAAAGCACACAATGTTAGATGATGGACCCAAAACGGGTATGTTTTAAAAATTTATAACTCGCAAGCGCATGAATCGTATGAAATATAGTGTTCGTGTAAGCACGAGATCGAACCCAAAGGAGTTGTCTAAAATAAAAAAGAAAACTATTTTAAACCAAAATTAATAAATTCTAACCTAGCTCCAAAGATTGATGAGATTTAATATCATGAACATAAAATAAAAGATTTAAAATAAAGTTATTTAAGAGAATAAAAGTAAACCAATAATGATTTGAAAATAAGCGTTAAAAGGAAAGATTATTAAGATACTAGAATCCACAAAATGTAAGTTTAATAATACTTATTAGTATATTGATTCTCAAGTTTTAGTGATAGTTAAAATAAGTCAAACTATCATTTTCCAAATAGATTTATAATTTTAAGCACAAATTGCTTCTAAAAAGATAGGATTTTTCTTCACTTTTCAAAAAGTATAATTTCAAAGTATTTAATGTGAATCAACCTAATGAAATAACAAAAAATCAAATAACATTATTTATAAGGCAAAACATAATATTTTTGTTCTAAGCATTAGATGTGTACAATTTAATGACACATCTTACACAAAGAATATTATGTTTTGAAAAATGAAGAACAAAGTGCATATTATCTAACAATCCAAAATATGAGATATTAAATATGAAAGACAAATATGAAGAAGAAAAATCCATAAACTTGGCTGCATTACAAAGGAAATCAACATACAACATAAATATTATCTAGTTACAAGTTGTTTCATCATGATCTTAATAATCTTATGAAAAAGATTAGAAGCACATAGCTAGAATAGAAATTACAAAATAAACAAAATACATACTTGAAAATGCTCTTGAAAAACCCAAAATGGAAGAGAGAATGGTAGAGAGAAAATGGTAACCCCAAAATTAAGCACCCTAAATGGTCTTGAAATTCCATATTTATAACCAAAATGAGAGCATTAAAATAATCAACTTAAATTAATTAAAAAAAAGTAACTATGGCATGTAGAGGTAAATTATAGGGTGTAATGATGATTTTTGTGGTGAAATATGTGGAAAATTTTGGGTAAAAAGTTAGCCTTTTTGGACATAGGGGACAAAAATACATTGTGGGCTCAAGAAGGTTGTTGGTGGCTGGTTGGGTGGCTGGGCAAGCGACTGTGTCTGGGGCTTGGTCTGGGCCGTGTGGGCCTAGATGCTGAGGGAGGAATGAACTTTAGGTTGGGCCTGGGTGCAAGGAATTGGGTAGGCCGGAGGACTGAAGGCAGGCAGTGTAACGACCCCAAATTTGCTAATGAGGCTTAAGGGCCTTGGTTAGTGTGCCGGGAGGGCATTATTGGGTTAAATGTGGTTTGCATGAATATATTGATTTAAATGCATGATTATATGGTTAATGATGCTTGTGTGATTATATTTGCTTTTATGTGATATGTGAATATGGTAATTGTGAGAACCACATTATTATGTGGGTAGAATTGCAGAGCACGACTCAAGGCCAACCTAGAGCTAGTTAGCGGGGAAAAAGTCACAACGGGGCTTAGCGGTTGACTTTAGATAAGTCAAGGGTATTTCACGTATTGGGTAGTTATTCAGGTTATCGGGTTATGAAAATAAATATATGGAGATATATTTGAGGTTAGGAAGTCTAGGCGGGAATATTGGAGGATTTTACCATTTTCCCTCGGGGACGTTTCCAGCATCTCGAGCTTTGGGATTAACTTAACAAATAAGACAAACTTAAGGAAACCCATGGAAAGAAATAAACCGACTTTATTTTTCAGCCTTACCTCTCCATTCTCTCTCAAGGAACACAAGGGAAAGAAACAGATAAACTTTAAGAGAATTGCTGGAATTCAGCTAAAGTTTGGAGGATTGAAGGGATGACTTAGAGGCTTAACTCAGGAATTAATCAAGGGGCTTAATCAGGACTAAGGTAAGCAGGGATTCCTCTTTCTTTGGTTTAAAATTAGGAGTTTTCAGCTGGGTATTGAGGTGTTTGTACCATTGATGCTTATGGTGGAATTTGGGCTGGAAAGCTTTGGAAGCTAGCTGGGTGTTGAATAGAGGAAGGATCCAACTGAATAGTTAAGCTTAATTTATGAATTGGTGATCTGAGTTTGGGTTTTTGACTGGTTAGTTTTAGTGGTTATGTTCTTAAAGTTTCAGTGATTGAGAGTGTGATTTTTATGAGTATTAGGTTGAATTTTTTGTTGAATTGTGTGGCTTAACTTGCACTGAAAGTGTTGGGGTTGTTGGGTGTTGAAGTAGGGCGCTTAAGGGTGGTTTTGGCTGAGGTTTCAAGCCTAGAAATGGTGGGAATTCTGGGTTCGAAGGGAAGGGCCGCGGCTCTATTCTAGAGCGCTGCGGCCCTAGGATGAAGATGACCAAGGAGGCTCAGCCAGGGGTGAGCACCGCGGCGCGTGTCTTTGCTCAGGGTGGCCCTTAGTTCTGTTTTTAGGCTAGGGCCACAGCTAAGCTTCAAGGGCCGCAGCCCTTGGTTGTGCACTTGAACTATTGGGGATTTTAGGCATGGGAATGTGGTCTAGTATGCTCGGGATTGATTTCACCACCGTGCTTGGTGGAAATTGGATTCCCGGAGGTTAGTTTTGTAACTGGAAACCTATATTTGAGTATTAATGGAACTCTATACATTGGTTGTGACTAGGTGATAAAATCTTACGCTCAGGAAAGGACCGCGCTTGAGGAGTGTTGCTCATAAATATTAACCGTAAAGACTAAAGGTAAGAAAACTACACCTGGTTGAATATATGTGACGGGACTAAGGGTTCCCTACTGTGAATGCTTGAAAAGATGGTATTATTCCTTGCAAGCTATTTAGTGAACCAACGGCCTAAGGGTGCCAAGGGTTACACTAGTGCACAGGGCGCGGCTCGGTCACTGGTAGCCGAGGACAGCTTAATATGCACTGAGCTCGGTTTAAGCGGGCCGGAGTCAGTGGAATAAATAGAGGGTGCAGCCTAAGTTGTCGGCCCTGATTATTATGTGATATAAATGTTATAAGTGTTTGATTGCATCCATGACTCTGAATATATACTGATTAACTATTGTGGATTAATTGATGAGAGTTTATGCTTAGTGAGTTTGTTATTTGTTTCTACTATTTATGTTGCACATGTTTTCTTGCTGGGCCTTGGCTCACGGGTGCTACGTGGTGTAGGTAAAGGCAAGGGCAAGCTTGATCAGCCTTGATTGGAGAGCTCTGCGAGTGGAATGTACATGGTCAGTTGCTCAGCCACCACGGTTGAGGTTTAGGCAGGGACGTGTGACCCAGAGATTGTCTATTTTGCCATAGTAGGGCTTACCTTTGTTTATGTACTTTTGGAAGTCTGTAAATCAACTTTTAACTCTATTTCCTTTGGGATCCCGTGTATATAACAGTTTAATTATTTAAAATGAGTCCTTTGAGACCAAAACCTTTTTAACCCTAACTCATACATGTTTAATGACACGTTTTCAAATTAATGGCTTGATTAGCAGATCTTGCACCTTTATAAGTACACAGTGTAGCGGTCTTGGCCATCCAGGGCGTTACAGGTAGGCAGGTAGGCTGGGCAAGGAGGCTTCGGATGGGCCTGCGTTGGGCCTGTGGCTAGGGCAAAAAGCTTGGGCCGAGTGGGTGGCTGGAGCAGATGGGTCTGGGACTTCGGTGGGCCGAGGGACTTCAAGAGGCAGGCAGCTGGGCCAGTGGACAGGGGCAAGGGCCCGTGTGGCTGGAATGTGGGGGGCTGGAGCTTGGGCCTCTTGTTGCTCTTTCTTTCCTCTCAAAAATGCCATTTTTCCTTCATTTTTTCTTGCTTTTTCAAGAGCAAATAATGCAACAAATTATCTACAAAAATAAACATAAATTAAATTAAAACTAAATATTTTCAAAAATAGAATATACAACATAAGTTCCATGAAAATATTAATTAAAACTTCATTTACTTAAACATTTAAGCCCAAAAATGCATCTTTTTACTTCTAAGTTAACAATATTAATTATAAATAATTAAAATACAACATATTATAATAAAATATCTATAAAAACATATAAAAATATAGAAAATTACAATAAGACTAATAAATGAAAAATTACTTAAAAACTCAAAGACTAAGCAACAATTAGCATAAAAAATGTGGTAAAATAAATCTACTTTGTAGAGTTATCATTAGAATTAGTTTCACCCATTAGAATACCAAAGACCATAATCAACAGTCTCATGTACATAACGAATAATTCTTTTCACAGCCACTACATGAGATTCCATAGGATTCCCTTGATACATAGCACAGACTCCAACACTATAGCATATGTCAGGACGACTAGCTGTAAGATATAGAAGACTACCAATCATACTTCTGTATAGTGTAGGATCAACTTTGACACAATTTTCATCTCTGGTTAATTTGGTTGCGGTCCCCATTGGAGTTTTAGCATGCTTTGTTGTTTCAAGACCAAACTATTTAACCAGATTTTTTGCGTACTTACTATGGGATACAAACGCACCCTCTTAAGTTTACTTCACAAGCAACCCTAGAAAAAATGTCAATTCACTAACCATACTCATTTCAAATTCATCCTTCATTTATTGGACAAACACCTACACTTCAGAGTTAGAAGTAGATCCAAAAACAATGTCATCAACATATATCTGAGCAATGATTATATCATTTTTGATGTTTTTGATGAACAAAGTCTTATCAACACTTCCATTATGATAACCATTAGTAACCAAAACTTGGGTATCCTTTCATACCAAGCTTGTCGAGCTTGTTTTAACCCATACAATGTCTTTTTTAGCCTAAAAACATGATTAGGAAAATGAGGATCTTCAAACCCTTTAGTTTATTCAACATATACTTCTTCATTTAAGATCCCATCCAAAAAAGCAGATTTTACATCCATCTGATGTAATTAAAACCAATAGTGCAAGCAACAGATAACGACAATCTTATAGATTCAAGCCTAGCTACAGGTGCAAAAATTTAATCAAAATCAACACCTTCAATTTGCGTGTAACCTTGTGCAATTAAGAGTGCTTTATTTCTGATTATTGTTCCAAATTCATCACTTTTATTTTTGTAAATCCATTTTGTGCCAATTACGTTAGTATGATTTGGTCTTTCTACAAGTGTCCAAACATCATTCCTTGAAAATTGTTCTAATTCCTCTTGCATAGCATTTATCCATGATTCATCGATCAATGCCTCTTTCATATTTTTGGCTCAATAGAAGTAGTAAAACAATTAAATTGCACAAGATTCACATACCTTCTCCTTGTAACCATGCTTTCCTCAAGATCTCTAATAATCAGATTTGCTGGGTGATTTTTCTTGACCTTGGGAGAGGGTTCCCTTTGAATGGAATCAGTAATGACTTCTGCATGTTTTTCCTTTAACTGCTCATCTTCATCCTGATGAGAATCTGATTATGTTTCTTCATTCTCTGCTACTGTCTCTGCAGTTTCAGCTCCTGGTGCACAAAATCAGCATTTTTAGCAACATAATGTTCCTCCAGAAGGCTCCTGATTTCTTTTTTTGTTGAAAATTGTGAAAAATCTTTTGTATCATCAATTACAACATGAGCTGACTCTAAAAAAGATTGAGTTCTCGTGTTGTATACATGATAGGCTCTACTATTAGTTGAGTAACTAAGAAACACTCCAACATCACTCTTGGCATCAAATTTGCCAATGTTTTCACGATCCCTTAAGATGTAGCACATGCAACCAAAAGTGTGAAAATAACTTACATTTGGTTTCTTACCTTTCCAAATCTCATAGGGAGTCTTAAAAGTAGCTGGCCTACGAAAAACACGATTAATGGTATAACAGACATTTCTGATAGCTTTTACCCACAAGGGTTTTGTCAACTTCTTGCTATTCAACATGACTCTAGCCATTTCCTACAAGGTACGATTCTTCCTTTCCACCACCACCCCATTTTGTTTTGGGGTTTTAGGAGCTGAAAACTCATGAGTGATACCATAAGATTTGCAAAAACCATCATACAAAAAAATTTCAAATTCTTTACCATGATCATTGCGAATTCGAACAATCTTACCTATGTTGCAATCTTTTTCAACTCTCAATTTCAAACAAAGAGTTTTAAAAGTATCAAATGTATAAGATTTTTCTCTAAAAAAATCAACCCAAGTATAACGAGAAAAATCATCAACACAAACAAAATTGTACATTTTTCCATTAATGCTCTCTACTTGGATAGGACCCATAAGATCCATGTGTATCAATTCAAGCACCCTAGTAGTATTAAGATCAGAAATACTCTTATGTTTTGTTTTCAATTGCTTACCAAGTTGGCAAGACTCACACTTACCCACTTATTCTTTACCCAATTTAGGTAAACCACGAACAATACTTGCAGAAGACAATTTTTTCAAGGTTTTGAAATTTATGTGACCCAGCTTCTCATGCCACATGTCAGTATTGTTCCCTATAGCTATATAACACATAACAAATGCCATAAGCATATAACAATTATCATTAGATCTAAGACCTTCAACAATACAATCACCATCAGAATCCAAAATAGAACAATTTTCTCTATCAAAGTTATCAATGTAACCTTGATCACAAATCTAACTTATGCTAAGCAAGTTAGCTTTAAGTCCATCTACAAGCATAATGTTCTTAAGATGTGGTAACCCTGGATAAATCAAGGTTGTCATACCAATCACATTACCAGACACACCATTTCCAAATGTCACAAACCTACATTGCATCGGTATGATACTCATGAGTATTGTTCTATCATCTGTCATGTGCCTGGAATAACCTCTATTAAAGTACCACATATTAGACACAACATATGTTTCTTCAAAACTATCAAAACAAACTTTTTTAACAGTGGATTGTCTCTTTTCAGCTCTTTTAAAATTCTCAAAATATTTGAAATTAAACATGTTTTGCAAGGTAAAGCATTTGGGTCGTATATGATCTTTAATACCACAAAAATAACAGATAGGTATAATTTTTTTACCCTTTCATGGGCCTGGAAATTTTTACCTGAAGGTCTCATTTCTGTTTGTCCAAGAGACCTTTTTGTAGCATCAGACACCTACAAAACACCATTAGAACAAACAGTAGACAATTTCCTAACTTTAACAAACTGAGTTTTCTCATTTGTTTGAGATCCAGTGTATCCCTAACCAGCATGACTCCTCTGACCAATGTTATGAATATCCTCAAAAACTGAAAAACTTGGATTTAGCATTTTTACATTTCTTTTTATGCTTTCAAGTTCTTTTTTCAATTGGTTATTTTCTTCTTTTTCAATCATAAGACTAGACTCAAAATTTCTGTTACTAATTTCAAGATCATAATTTTTTTCAGTTAAATTTTTTATAGTCTTGGTCATTGATCAATTTTCAGAACATTCATCCAACCACTTACCATACATTTCCTTGTACGTTTCAGCCAAGGAATCTTCATCCAATTCTAATTCATCAGAATCAAACTCTGCTTCAACAGAAAGCTCATTTTTTTTATCACTATTTCTTACTTCCTTACTTCCCTACAAAAATATTGACATATTAGAAATAGTAGAAGTTAAAGCAATATTTGGCAATTCATTATCACTACTATCTAAATCATCATCACTTTAAGTCACATCCACACCATTTTTATTCTTTTTTAGAGTATTAGCACATTCATATTGAATATGTCCAAAATCCTCACATTCCCTACATTGAATATCCTTTTTAGAAACAAATGGTTTTGAAGAAGTATTCTCTCTAGGAAATTTTGAAAAATTATTCTTATTTTTATTGCTCACCTTTTTCACGAATTTTTGAATATTCCTAGCTAACAAAGCCATTTCGTCTTCTTCTTCACCGTCAGAACATTCTTTTTCAGAAATCTTGAAAGCAATACCTTTATTTTTATTAGTTGGTGGTTTCGGCTTGTCCTTTTGTTTGATTTGTTGATTCAACTCAAACGTTCTCAAAGAACCCATTAATTCTTCAACTTTCTTCTTGCCAAAGTCTTTTGCTTCTTCCATTGCCAAGCTTTGTATCAAAACTATCAGGATGGACACACACAATTTTCCTAACCAACACAGATTCATCAAGTTTATCACCCAATGCAAAAAATTCATTAGCAATGTCAGGCAGTTTTTCATAAAATTTAGAGAAAGTTTATGATTCTAACATCCTAAGTTCATCAAATTTAGTTTGAAGCATTATAAACTGAGTTCGCTTTACATCAACAGTTCCTTCAAACTTAGTTTGAAGAAATAGCCAAGCTTCTTTTGCTTAATCACATGAAGAAATTAGTTTGATAAAACCTTCACCAACACTAATAAAATTAGCATGTAAGGCCTTATTATTATATCCAGACAACATCTCGTCCTCAGTGGACCATTCAAGTTCAGATTTTAACTTGGTATTACCTTCCTTATCTTTTTCAATCGGTGGAGACCAACCAGATAAAATAGATCTCCATGCTCTTTCATCTCGAGACTTGATGAAAGCCCTCATCCTCACTTTCCAATAAAAATAGTTAGAGTCATTGAGTAGGGGTGGTCGGGTTATGGAGCTTCCTTCTGTGAAAAACTACATATCACACGAAACAGATTAAACGGAAAAATAATCACAAGATCTCATTAAAAGTTTATTGACCAACTCTGATACGAATTGAAATTCTGTAATTTATGATTACTAACTTTTTATTTAATTAACCAAATTAATTAAATGCATAACAAACAAGTTGGTACAACAAACCAGTATTTTGTAGCTACAGATCAAGTTCCTGTCACTAGAGAATATCAAACCAGTGTGATAAAATAGAATTAACTAAATACTAAAATGGCACACAGAGTTTTTTTACGTGGTGTCAATATCCTTCCAGATATTACTAGTCCATGGGGTCACGCCCAGAGATAAGATTCATTAGTCAAATTTCACAAGTACAAAGTAATTGACTTAAACAAAACTTAGACTCCCTCTAATGGTTTTGCCGCAAGTTTGATGTACTCTCTCTTTGCTGAATGAATATCCTTTAGACACCAAGGTTTGAACTCCCTTCAAATTTCTTGATGAATGCTTGCTTCCTCTCGATGCAAGACTTTGATGAACCTTCTTCCGAAGGTTGTTCTTCTCTTTGATATTTTGCTTAACACATAAGCAATTACAAAAACACACGAGATAACCGAGGAATAGCATAACAACTATCATTTACAAAAGAAAGAAACTCTTCTAAAAGTATAAGAAATTAAGGCGAATAAGAGGTGACCTAGGGCTGACGCTTTGGTTCATATTTATACACAAAATACTACCCAAAGTCGGCTTTACACAATTCTAGATGCACAACACACACAATGAAAGTTTCCAAAAATAAACTTTCAATCACAATCAATGCAGCCAAAATTGTGGGAATAGACAGAGATTCTGTAGTTGCAAAACGGCTCGAATCTGGACTTGATCATGGTCAAATTCTCTCTTTGACCAACTGTGAGAAGTTACCCATTCTTGATTGATTGTGAGCTGTCTAGAGATATATTTGGTTAACTATAAAATAGAGAATTAGTTAGTTAAATTTGGAAAGAAAATAAAGTGTAAAAAAATATTAAAATAAGATGACTTTATTTTTATAAACTTACCAATAATACAATAACAAATAAAGGAGAAGTATTAGAATTTAAAAGCAATAAAATCAAAGATAATTTCCTTAACATAGTCAACTGAAAATAAAAACAATAAATAAAAAATATTTGTCATAATTCAAATTGCCAAATATGAATTTTACAGTTTTCAATGAGTAAGATGTCATCTACATAAAGAACCAAGAATACCACTCTTTGATTTGCCCTCAGTTGGTAAACACAAGGCTCATCAATATTTTGTTCAAAGTCATAGGTTCTGATTATCTCATCATACCTAAGATTCCAGGAACGAGAAGCTTGCTTAAGTCCATAAATGGACCTATTAAACTTGCAAACTTTTCATTCTTGTCGAGCTACTTTAAATCATTTTGGCTAATCCATATAAATGACTTCGTCAAGCTTCCCATTAAGAAAAGTTGTCTTGACATCCATTTTCCAGATCTCATAGTCGAAAGTGCCTGCTATGGATAGGAGGATGTGAATGGACTTGAGCATGGCTACCAGACTAAAAGTTTCCTCATAGTCCACGCCTTATCTTTGGGTATAACGCTTTGCCACTAATCGAGCTTTATAAGTTTTGATCTTTCCATCAACACCTCGTTTCTTCTTGTAGATCTGCTTGTACCCAATGGCCCTAAAGTCACTAGGTGCTTCCACAAGATCCCAGACGAAATTTGAGCACATGGACTCCATTTCTCGTTTCACGGCTTCGAGCCATAATTCCTTTTCAAGGCTAGCCATTGCTTATTTGAAAGAAAATGGATCATCGTCACCAGTGTCACCAACAACCATGTTGGTTTCACTATCCAAACCATAGCAAACTGGGTTCCTAAAAACCCTCCCACTACGAAGAGGTTCTGTGGCAATTTGCCCAGGAACAATAGTACTTTCTTCATATAAATCGACTTGTATCGGTTGGACATGAAGAGTGGGAATTTCATCATCAACTTGCGTTGATGATGATGGAACATTGGTTGGAGTCAATTCTTCAACCATCTCCTCTAAAACTACTTTGCTGCGTGGTTTGAAGTTTTGAACATAGTCATTTTTCCAGAAAAGTGGCATTCGTAGAAGTAAGCGCGGTTCCAGACTTCCTTCCTTTTTTCCCAGATTCTATAATGGTGTAAACTAGGTTCACGACCATTCCAACGTTCTAAAGGTATTTTGGGGATTGATTTGGACGGTACAACATTTAGAATGTCGTTCCTAGTTTCAATTGCATGTCCCTATAATGAAGTTGGCAGAGTTGAGTAACTAAGCATGCATCTAACCATTTCCAATAAAGTTTGGTTGCGTCATTCTGCTACACCATTTTGTTGCGGAGTACACGGGGCAGTAAGTTGAGATAAAATCCCAAGTCCAATTAAATGATATTGGAACTGCATATCCAAATATTCTCCACCCTTATTAGATCGCAAGATCTTTAACATTTTACCTAATTGGTTCTGAGCAATAGCTAGGAATTCTTAAAACCTTGAAAATGATTATGATTTTCTATGCATTAGGTAAAGACATGAGTATCTATAGTAATCGTCAATAAAAGTGACGAAATACTCAAAACCACTCCTGACTTTCACATTTAGAGGTCCACAAACATCTGAATGTACTATTCTAAGTGGTTCTTCGACCCTATCACCCTTTGTAGAGAATGGATGCTTGGTCAGTTTGCCTTCTAGACAAGATTCACAGATAGGTAATTCTCCTAAGGTGAGTTCCCTCAACGGCCCGTCCTTTGTAAGTCTTTGAATCCTATCATAGCCAGTGTGACCTAGTCTTAAATGCCATAAATATGTCATGTTATCGTTATCCGTCTTTTGACATTTATTGGTCCTAGGTTTAGCTACTTTTAATAATTCATTATTAAATGCGAGGGGGCCATTAGGTCGCAGAAATAAAGCCTGATTTCCAAACATGCAATACACAATTGTGATCCATTAAAAGAAATAGATATATTCGGACTTGTAAAAGTCATAACAAATTGTTCGGATTACAACATGGAAACTGGAATTAAATTTCTACTAAAATCTGAAATAAAAAAATACATCATTTAAAACTAAATATTTATTTTCGAACTTCAGGCGAGCTTTTCCTCTAGCTTGGATCACTACGAATGCTCTGTTCTCAACTCTAAGCTTTAAGCCACCTTCGTCCACCTACTCCCATGATTCAAGAAGCTGTAAATAATTACAAACATGGTTAGTAGATCCAGAATCGATAATCCAAACAGATTTATCATTCTCTAAAACACATGTTTCTAAGATAAATGAACTATAATCATTACCTTTGTTTTTCACTGCTAGAAAATTGGGGCAATCTTGTTTCCAATGCCCCTTTTCATTGCAGTGAAAGCATTTACCTTTACCTTTCTTGTTATTATTTTTCTTCTCGTTAGGCATATGTGCTTCTGGTTGTGCACTCGTCTATGCAGCTTTTGCAGGCTTGTGGGTTGTGTTATGTCCACCCTTCTTCTTATTTTCAGCTCTCGAAGATGAAGCTAGGTTAGCTTCAGCCTTAGCTGGATCAGCAACAACAGTAGTCTTCTTTTCTCCTCTCTTGCTCAGTCCACCCATGATAGACTCAAAATTATGAATCTCATTCACGAGCTGCGTCAGACCATAATTAAGTTTATTCATTAGATAGTTGGTGGTAAACGGTAGGAAGGATAGAGAGAGACTGTTGAGGATCAAGCCGACTTGAGTCTCCTCATCTATTGTAGCTCCATGCAGTTCAGCTTCCTGAAATTAATTCTTCATCTTGATCAGGTGATCAAAAACGTGCTGAGACGGTGCCATCCGAGCATTAGCATATTTCTTGTCGGCCTCAAAACGAGTCTGCACAGACTTTTCCCCGAACATGTCTTGGAGCTGATCCATGATTTCGTAGGTTGTCTTGACATTCTCCATCTTTGTCTTGAGAGTGTCGAGCATACTAGTCAACATGTAGTACTGTGCCTTGTTATTAGTCGCTTGCCAACACTCATATTTGTGTCTTACAGACTGGGTAGCTCCTTCAGCTAGAACTTTCGGGGATTCGTCAGTCATGGCGAACTTGGAGTTGTCACCAATCAACACAATGCTAATGTTTTACTTCTACTTAAGGAAGTTTTCTCCGGTGAGATTCTCCATCGAAAGTTGAGAAAGGATGGGAGTAGACACAACTATAGTTATGACTACCAGTTATCGATAAAATAGAAATCAATCACTTTTGCACTTCTATTCACACAAATTTTAAGAAATAACACAACATATACCAAATATATGCAAGATATGAGGAAAAATACCAAAAACAATCATATCTCTATTTCTTTAGGTTTTTAACTAATCTATGATATCCTTGTTCCGGTTGGCGAGAGTAAATAAAAATACCATTAGTGAAATAAAGTTGTAAACTTATCTAATAATGGACACCATTATTAACAACCTACTATTCGATCAAAATAAGAAAATAAAATTTCTTATTTTATGAGCTAGACCCACGGTCTCGATAATCATAGATTTAGTCCTAGCAGTCACCGTTGGGGTGAGTCTATTAGAATTTGACCTATAATTATCTATCTTTCGAAATCTAACATTGTCAAAATAACTAATGAACACCTTCCATAGGGGGACGAATCAAAGCATCTCGATGCCCATTAAGCTATTGACCTTGTTAAACTAACGGTGGAGATCGAATATAATTCTTAAAACAACCTCATTATATAATTAAGTTAAATATTTTTTTATGATTTTTTCGAAAAAATAATGACTAAGGTTCTTCAAAAAATTAATTTGTAAAATAATTTTTAAAACCAAATTCCTATAATTTTCTATTAATTCTAAAGTGTCACATTGAAACAAATTCAATTAAATTAGAATTATTTTGTTGCTAATCAATTATTTGGTTCAACTATCTAGAAAAATAAACCTAAGACAATTAAGTCCAACTCAAGTAAATGGACCTTAACAATTGAGTTCGCATGGAGGAGGGATGGGTTCAGTATGTCATACCCTATACTAAGGCCCCCTAACTTCCACACAAAACCCAAAGACAAGAATTTAAACCTTCGTTTTATTAATTGTTATCAATTAATTAGGCCCACTATAATCATGCAAAGCAAATGAGTCTTCACAAGTGGAATCACCCACAAGAAAGGAATTTAAACTTCACAGTTTCTAATGGACCTAAATAAAACTTATCATTTTATGAATATTTTATTTGGAAACCAAAACCACATATATATCCAAACATATGAGCCACTATATGAATCTAAGCCTAATTGCAAAAATCACATATATGTCACATAATTGAAATCCTAATCATGTTACTAAATGAACAATATCTATGTATTTATGCAAAAATGTCACAATTTATCACATTCGCAAAAATACAATAATTAATTAATCTAGAATTTATCTACACAAAATTCATAATTAATTACAATTTTGCAAAAATAATTAAGTCAGTTTAAATAAAATCCATCAACAATTAACTAAGTTAATTTGGATTTTATTTATCAAAAATTAACTCAATTATGTTATTTTAGGAAATATATTAAATTAATTAAATTAAATTTAATATATGTAGGATATTTGATTTTATAGAATAACTGCACAAAAATCTAATAGATATTAAGATATTAATAAAAATAATTTCTATTTTTATATAAAAATAATTAAATTTATTATTATGATAACCAAAATATCTTAAAAATATCTATTTTCAAATTCAACCAAAATATCTGATTCCTTTTTTAAAAATATCTATTTTCAAAATCAACCAAAATATCTTTGATATTTACCATAACTTTAAAAATCAATATCTAATTTTTGAATAAAAATAATCAATTTTATCAACATGGTTATAAAAGAAGATAGTTTGATAATTTGAATTAATTTAACAAAATAAATTAATAAAAAGATAATAATTTAAAATGAAGATATTTTTGGCAATTTTTTTTGGTGAAAAAGCCTACCGCGGGCCCTGCACAGGGTTGTTGTATAGCCCCAGCATTCCCAACGACTTTTTACTGTGTGCCCGGCCCACAAATTGCCCAATCAGTCCCAATTTTTTTTAAAATTTTGTACATTTTTTCAATCCTAAAATAAACAAAAATTTGCTACAAATACATATAAACACAATATGCTTCATAGTAAAAGAAAATACAATCAATTATGCTAACACATATCTCAAAATTCATTAAACATATTCATGCATGAAAATATTGATTACCAAGGCTCTGATGCTAGTTGTTGGGAATACATTTTACAGGATCATAAATATTTTCATGTATGTTTCATATATTAAACAAATTAACATATAAAACAACATAGAAACATGTTTCTAATGAATTTCATTAACTAAACCAAATAACAGAGTTTAAGAATCTTACTTACACAGCGAATATTGAGACTCCTTCCTTCACTCTCTCTAACCCTTGTTCCTTTCTGTTTCTGAGTAATGACAAGAGAGTGAACTGGATCTTCAAACTACACAGTCTTCCACAATTACCTTTAATCACCTAGACTAGAGTGGACAATTCTCAACACATAAGATAGGAAACTTATAAAGAAGAAGAGAGAATATGAGCGGCTACAATAGGTCTCTTGAGTCTATGATTTTGCTTTTTTCACTTCATTTTCTTTCAGATCACAAAACCCTAGACTTAAGTATCTATTTATAGCAACACTTTAGGGTTAATTAAATTTAATTAAATAATTAAAATAATACCTTAAAATTCCCTATATGGCTGAATACTAGATATTTTGCCAAGCCTTGGGATTTTTCTAATTTTAAATTCAAAGCATAAAAATCTTTAAATTCAAATACTATTATTTTCTATAATTATATAATAAAACAAAACTTTTATTAATTAATTAATTAAATAAATATAATATATATAACCTGATTTTAAAACTTTATATATATATAAATATAATTATACTTATATTTAAACAATAATTAATTAATTACTTAAATCATTTATTCAAATTAACTAATTATAATTTGAACCTTGATTTAATACTATTGATCAACTTGACACAAATTTATCATAATTAATAAATTTTCCCAAATTTCTCTTTTATTCTCGAAATTTCACATCTTAGTAAAATTATCCAAAATTGACACAAAACAATTTTGACAATCCTAATTGATAGTTAAATCAATTTAATTGAGACTATCTAGATGATTTAATCAAAAGCATTGTGGGGACCATGGACCCATGAATTCAAGCTCCAATAAGTTACTGTAAAATTATTATCGAATAATTTCACTACCTTATTAATTCATTGTGACTCCCCTAAAGACTCGGAATTGCATTCTTGAACTCATAGAACGCTTTACACTTAAAGTAAATACGTTATCTATTGTTACAACCATAATTTTTCATTCAATCCTCTATAGATGATCTACAACTGAGTCAGGTACAAATTACTGTTATACCATTCATTGTATTTTATCCTTAAATACCACTAAGTTCCTTGTAAATTATATTTTCGTGAACTTTAATAACCAAAATGAGTACTCAATCATTTAACTTGTTGAAGCAAGCTATAAGGTGATCATCATTTCACTTCTTGCTATAAGCTATAGATATTCATATCTATAATTAACACTCCCACTTAATTATACTACAAAATCCCCAAGATGTAAGTATGAGCTAGTCTGTAGTGTAAGCTGGTAATGAACAAATCAAAGGACATGCATAATACAATCAGTTAGAATACTAATCATTCAGAATTGAGATTGAATTGACCTATGGTCAACTTTATGATATGACTATATTAGATAATAACTGTACATTTACTTATCTATCTAAATTCAATATCAGTCGAGTCTGATGTAAGAAATACATTCGATCTTATGTACTTTGCTAATGTTCTTGAAAGAACATAACACTACTATGTGTAAGTAGACCATATTATAGATTGACAAGTCAGTGTAAATCTTGTGCACTGACTAATCTTAGGACTAACTTATTTTTGAAAAAATAATCATATTTATATTCCACTGTGATTACGTCACTATAAATATGATTAGTTATATGCTCAGGACTTAATAGAAGTTTATATAAAATAAATAATCATGAAAATAAAACATGTGAACAAAGTGATTGACCAAGTCAAAATTTATTTCTATTCTTTTATTGATAATAAAATAAGAACACAAATAAATTGGCTTTTAATTAGGGCATAAAACCCCAACAGACGGACTCATATTTCTAGCGGATTTTTATATACTTGAAATGGAGGATGCATCTATACCTAATCCGATACTGGTTTTATTTGTTAGGCCATTCTTAATGACAACAAATACAAAACTGGACATGAGAGCAGGGACCCTGACAATGGAATTTGATGGTCAAGTTATCAAATTCAATGTATTTGATTCCATTGGTGAGATCAAACACAAGGAGACTTCATTGAAATACCCAACATAAAGATCATGAGAGCAACATTCAGTCGAGCTAATGACGTTAAACAAAGTGCACTTGCGGGAGTTTTTCTTACCTTTTATTTTTTATTTATTTATGCCTTGAGGACAATGCTTAAATTAAGTGTGGGGGAAGGGAAAACTACATGTTTTATTTTCTTTGTCATTTCTTTAGTTTTTACTTTTTTTTTGTGTGTTATATTTAGTTGTTTTTAGTGTCATTTTTTTATTTTAGTTTATTTTTAGGATGTGATAAGCATGGTTAAGTTGAAATTCGTATGTCAATGATAGTTTTTTGATTGAGATGGAGATAATTCTAGGAAATTGATGAGTTCTATATTAATTGTGTGCTTAACTCTTGTTTTGGTTATTACTTAAGCTTGAACTTAGATTTTTCAAATTATGAACACAATTGGATTTACCTTTTCAATGGTATTTGGAGAGATTTATGCATGCTATTATATATATATAGTCTCGAACATTCTAGAAATCATTGATTAATTGTTTGAGGCGAAATCATAAGTACACATGATTAGGAAGATGATTAAGGCAAGTTCTTTTGATCGTTTAAGCCTTTCAAGCCTACCTATGATATTCAATTCCCTAGTTTCCCATACTTGAGTCATAATGATTAATCTTTTTCTTCTATGAATAAAATATCTAAACCTTTGTAGCTTGAAATTGTTTTCTCTTTCTTGTGACCCATTACACCATGGTCCTATGCATGTTTGATTTTGTGGGATGAATTTTGTAAGAAGGGAAAGTTTTATATTGGTTTGTTGGGTTATAGTTTGAATGTTTATTGCAACGTCCCAAATTTCCTAATAAGGCTTAGGGCCTCGATTAGGGGGCCATGATGGAAATTATATGTTATGTGATATATATGTGTGTAATTATGTGATTATGTGAGTTATATGATAATATGACTAGATATGCATGTTTAGGTGTATTAAATATACATGTGGGTACGTTTCTTATTAGAAGGGCAATTTTCATAATTTGGCTCGTTATGGGTATATTTGGCATATATGTGATATATGTGTGAGACCACGTTATTATGTGGATATATTTGGGTTACTCGGCACGAGACGATCCTAGGGAGCAAGTTAGCGGGAAAGTCACAATGGTACCTAATACTCGACTCGGGCTGAGTCAAGGGGTATTTTTGGGTATCTAGTTCATTATAGGGTTATTGGGTAACGAAAAGAATATTCAAGGATATATTTGGTATTAGCGATATTAGGAGGGAATTCTGGGAGTTTTTTCAATTTTTCCCTCGAGGACGTTTTTGGCACCCCAAGCCTCAGGACTTACTTAGAGCATAAGTAACCTCACAATTATACAAAGCAAAAAAAAAAAATAGAAGAAACACGTTTCCTTTTTCCCTCTCTCTCTCTCGGCTACACACTTCCTCTCCAAATTTCTTGAGAATTTTTACGGTTTGAATAGAATCGAGGCTAGTTTCGGCTCGGGATTGCTTGGGGAAAAACTCACCATCTATTGGGGCAACAGAGGTAACAATTTCCAGGCCTAAATCATTGTGTTTTCTGATTTTCAATTGAGTTTTTGGAGTTTAGAAAACTCAGCTCCGATTTTGGGATTTGAAGGGGTTTTGGCCAAAATTTTGCTTGGGTTTTGTTGGGTTTGAGCTACTGAATTGATTGGGGGCTTTACTTTTGAGTTTTAGCTATATTGGGATAGGTTTTTGGAGGGATTTGGCTTGAAGAAAATGAAGAAAAACGAGGGTTTTCATGTCGATTTGCGGCCCTGTTCTTGGGGCGTCACTGCTCTCTTGAATGTTGGGAGAAGGAGGTGCCTTCGAGCCATTTAAGCTGCGGCGCCTGCTAGGGAGCACCGCTCCCTGGGTTGAAGTAGAGTCGAGCTTCAGATCTTTATCTTGGGGTGGGCTGCAACTCCTTCATTTTGAGTCATGACGCTTAAAGGGTTTGGAGCCCCGAGAGGGTTTTTGATTGCGGGAACTCAAACATAAGGGCTCGAGATCGATCCTACTACCCGATTTAGTAGAATTCGACGTCCTGGAGGCTAGGACTCGGTCTGGAAGCCTTTAATTGCTCATTTTGACGAGATTCTATATTGGTTGTGAATTGGTTATCACTAGGGGCTCAGAACCAAGATCGTGCTCGAGGGTCGTTCTTAAGGCTATGCTGTCACCAATCAACTACACCCTTTGTTTCAATCATGACGAACTTGGAGTTGTCACCAATCAACACTATGTTGATATTCTGCTTCCACTTAAAGAGGTTTTCTCCAGTTATTTTCTCCATTGAAAGTTGAGAAAGGATGGGAGTAGACACAACCATACTTAAAACTACCGATTATCAATAAAATACAAATCAATCACTTTTGCTCAATAAAACTCCTATTCACACAAATTTCAAGAAATAGCACAACATATACCAAAAATATGTAAGATATGAGAAAAAAATACTAAAAATAATCATATCTCTATTTCTTTAGGTTTTTAACTAATCTATGATATCCTTGTCCCGGTTGGCGAGAGTAAAAAATACAACTATTTAAATAAAGTTGTAAACTTATTTAATAATGGACACCATTATTAACAACCTATTATTCGATCAAAATAAGAAAACAAAATCTCTTATTTTATGAGCTAGACCCACAGTTTCGATAAACAATAGATTTAGTCCTAGTAATCACTACAAGGGTGAGTCTATTAGAATTTGACCTATAATTATCTATCTTTCGTAATTTAACCTTGTCAAAATAACTAATGAACACCTTCCCTAGGGGGATGAATCAAAGCGTCTCGAGGCCCCCTTAAGCTATTGACTTTGTTAAATCAATAGTGGAGTTTGAATATAATTCATAAAATAAGCTCATTATAAAATTCAAATAATATTTTTATTATTTATTTTTAGAAAATTAATGACTATGGTTTACCAAAAAATTTAAAAAATTAGAATAATTAAAAACAAAGTACTATAATTTCCTATTAATTCTAAAGTGTCACATTGATACAAATTCAATAAATTTAGAATTAATGTGTTGCTAATCAATATTTAGGTTCAACTAATATAATGAACATATACAATTAAGTCCAACTCAGATAAATGGGCCTTAACAATTGGGCTTGTATGGAGGAGGGCTGGGTCTAGTATGTCGTTCCCACAACAAATGCCCCCACACTTCCATACAAGGTCCAAAAGACAGGAATTTAAACATTCGTTTTATTAATTGTTATAAATTGATTAGGCTCACTATAGTCATGCAAAGCAAATGGGCCTTCACAAATGGAACCACCCACAAGAGAGGAATTTAAACTTTACATTTTCTAATGGGTCCAAATAAAACCTATCATTTTTTGAATATTTTATTTGGAAAAATCCATATATCTAACAAACATATGAGTGACTATATGCATCTAAGCCCAATTGTAAAAATACCACATTTAGTGCAAATAGACATGTTATGATTGGATAGGCCTAATCATGTTACTATATGAACAAGTCTATGAATTTATGCAAAAATACCATAATTTATTTCATTTGCAAAAATACCACAATTAATTTTCTAGAATTTATCAAAAAATTCAAATTAATTAAATCTTTACAAAAATAAGTCAATTTAAATTAAATTTATCAACAATTAACAATAATTAATTTAAATTTCATTTATCAACAATCAACTTGGTTTAGTTTCATTTGAAAAAAATATATAAATTAAATTTAAATTGGATTTATCAACAATTAACGAAAGTTAATTTAAATCTCATTTATTAAAAAAATATATTTTATTAATTGGTTGAACAAAAATGGTATTTTTCAAAATTTAACCAATTTTAAACTTTAAAATCAATATCTTAACGGTTTTTAAAAAAATATCTTGTGTTGTTGCAACTAAAAGCTAATATTTTAACCATTTAAAAAAATAAAATATTAATAGTTATAACAACCCTAAAATATTTTAAAACAGTTAAACAAATTCAAATATCCATGAAAATATCTAAATAACAAATTTCAAATAATTTAAATATTAAAAAAAACTATAGAATAAACACGTATTTATTTTTTCAAGTAAATATTTTATAAAATAACAAGTATTTAAAAGAAAATATCTTAAATATGAGATATCTTAATTCTAATATTTTAATATATTAAAATATTTAAAATTAAGCTGTTAGTCTATTTTTTAAATTTCAATTTGAATCTTTGTAAAAATATATAATTATTTAAATCTCAACCAACAAAAATATCTTATTTTAAAAAATATTTTTAAGTACAAAAACAAATGTGATATTTTTTACTATGGTTATAAATAATCAATTTTCACATATTTATTTATTTAATTTTTAAAAAAAAAACTTGGATGAATAGTCACGGGTACTGTTCATTGTGCGCGCGCGGAGTGGTCTGGCTGCCGTGGTGTGCGCGTGTGGCTAGGGTGATGCGCGTAGGCGTGCGTGCGCAGTGTCTGGGCGGTGCGCGCATGCCAGTGCGGTGTGTAGTTGATGGCCGAGTGATGCGCGCTGATGTGCGCGCGCAGGAGGGTGGTGCACGCAGGTGTGCGCGTTCGTGTGGGGCAGCTAGGCAAAAAAAAAATGTGTAATTTTTCAAACAAAAACCATTTTCTAATTAATTTTTAACATGTTTTACACAAAATAAAAAATAGATAAAAATTAATGGCATAGAAAACACAACAAATAACCTAAAATTGCTAATAATCACATAAAATTCAATATGCTTCATAAAAACGAGAAATCCATCCAATTATTCAAACACATGAAATAATTCAATTTTTAAAATGTTCATGCATGAAAATAAAGATTACCAAAGGCTCTGAAGCCAGTTGTTAGAAAATTTATACAAGATTTTTATTTATTTTCATGTAGATCTAATATTAAACAAGTTAACATGAGACAACCTAAAATATGTTTCTAAAATTGAATTCAAAGAGAAATAATGATAAGAATACTTACATTATACACAGTGGAATAATAGAGTCATTCCTTCAGTTTCTCTAACCCTTGTATCCTTTATGTCGCAGAGTATTACCAAGAAACTGAACCGATCTTCAATTTTCTTCACAATCTTCCAAAGTATCCTTAGAATCACCTAGACTAGAGTGGGAAATTTTCAACACATGACATAGATACAAAGAGAAGAAGAATAGAAGAGAAAATTTGAGGCTTAGAAATGACTTATGTTTAGAGAGAATCTAAAACCTATAAGAAAACTCGTGTCTGTCATCTGATTTCAACTATCACTTAACATCCCCTTTATAGACTCATTTAGATCATTTATTTAATTAAAAAATCAATAAAATAATAGCCAATTAACAGCCCTAGGTCGAAATTATCATGGGCTTTAGGCCCGTGAAATTTCTCATTTGATTATAATACCGTTGGACATAAAATCAAGGCCTGTATTATTTTATATTGATTTAATTAATTAAATAATTATCTAAATCCTATATCAAATTAATTATTTATAATTTAAACCTTGACTTAAGCTTGTTTATTAATTTAGATACAAATTTATCTTAATTAATAATTCTGCCATAATTTCTCTTTTCTTTTCTAAATTACATAACTCTGTGAAACTATCTAAAATTGACCTGGTCAACATTGATAATTAAATCAATTAATTGAGACTATCTAGATGATTTTATCCAAGGTACAGTGGGGACCATGGGCCTATGAAATCAAGCTCAAATATGTTATCATAAATCTAACAAATAAATTTACTAACTTATTAATTCCTCGTGACTCCACTAAAGACTCGGAATTGCACTCTTGAATTCATAGAACGCTCTATAAAAAATATAGATACACTATTAATTATCCATTGTTACAACCATAATTGCCAGTCGATCCTCTATAGACGGTCTACAATGAGATGGGACTATAGTACCATTTTAACACTCATTGTACTTTAACCTTAAAACACTTAGTTCCTTGTAAATGATATATCACTAAACTAATATTAATTACTGAAATGAGATCTCTACCATTTAGCACCTTGAACCAAACTAAAAGGAAACCATCGTTTCACTTCTTCATCAGAAGCTATAGATGTTAATATCTATGATTAACACTCCCACTCAATTATACTACCGAGTTCCCAAGATGTAAGTATGGGCTAGTCCATAGAGTAAGCTGGTAATAAACAAGTCAAAGAACTCAAATAATACAATCAGTTAGAATATTAACCACTCAGAATTGAGATTGAATGGACCTATGGTCAACTATATGATATGACTAAAATAGATAATAAATGTATGTTTACTTATCCTATCAACTGTCAATATCGGTCATGTCTGATGTAACAAATACATCCGATCTTATCTACTTTGCTAATGTTCTTGAAAGAACATAACACTACAATGTGTAAGTAGATCATATCGTAGATTGGCAAGTCAGTGTAAATCATGTGCACTGACTAATCTTAGAATTAACTTATTTTGAACATATAATCATATTTATATTGCACGATGATTACGTCACTATATATACGATTAGCTATATGCTCGGGATTTAATAGAAGTTTATATTAAACAAATAATCATGAAAATATAATATGTGAGCAAAGTGATTGACCAAGTCAAAAAATAATTTCTATTCTTTTATTAATAATAAATGAGATTACAAAGAAATTGGGTTTTAATTAGGGGGAGAATTGTAGAGTCCCAGAACTTTACTTAGCTAGTTAGACAGTAGTAGTAGTAGTAGTAGTATTAGTAGTAGTAGTAATAGCTAGTAGTAGTTATAGTATGTTTATTACTGTGGATTTTGGGTTCAAGCCGGGACTTAGTTGAACACTCGTAGCAACACTTATAGATTTTATAAGTTTAACCTATAGTTTAAGAATATTAATTATAACATAAGGTTTGATTAATATAGCTGATTATAAAGATGTTATCTATTATACTATAAGGTTTAGATAGAACCAATAAGATCATGACTCTAGATACAATTTCTGCTCTAGGGCCAGAGAAGAGCCCACGGGGCATACAAATAGGCTGTCAGGGTGGCGATGAGACTTGGAAGGCATTCCCAGAGTGTGCTCGGTGCAGAAGGCACCATATTGGGGAATGTCGGGTGAAGGCCTGCTTCGTCTGTCGGAGTGTGGGACACTTGAAGAAGGACTGCCCAAAAGCCAAAAAGGAAGAGCCCAAGAAGGTGGACAGCCTGACGCTAGCATGGGTGTTCACCTTGACCCAGGTAAAGACTGAGGCTAGTCCCTCGGTGGTTACAGGTCAGTTTTCTAGCGTTGAGACACTTTATATTGTTTTGATTGATTCGGTTGCTACGCACTCTTTTGTTGTTAGTAGGATTTATAGATGGATTGTGTAGACCGTGTGGCTTGTATCCTATGGGGTTCGGTACTATGATGCCTACTAGGGAGTTAGTGGTTTCCAGGAGATGAGTTACATCACTGCCAGTGACATTAGATGGCAGGGAGTTGTCAGTTGACTTGGTAGAGTTGGTTATGACTCATTTTGATATAATTATTTGTTTGGACTAGCTTAAAAAGTATGGGGCAATGATACATTGCAAGAAGAAGATGGTAACCTTTGAGCCAGAGGGTGAGGACTCATTTGTATTGGTTGGCACTATGCATGGACCTCGTATACCTATGATACATGTACTTAGAGCTAGAGACCTATTGTAGGTGGGATGCATGGGGTTCATAGCTAGTTTGGTGGATACCACTCAGGTCGCGCTAGTGGGACCAGGACAGACTAGATTAGTCTGTGAATTTCTGGATGTGTTTCCAGAGGATCTGCAAGGGTTACCTCCACATAGGGAGATAGATTTTGTGATTGAATTGGCACTAGAGACAAAGTCAGTGTCTAGGGAACCTTATAGGATGGCTCCAGCAGAGCTGAATGAACTAAAGGTTCAATTACATGAATTACTAGACTTGGGTTTTATTAGGTCCAGTTTCTTACTGTGGGGCACACCAGTTCTCTTCGTGAAGAAGAAAGATGGTTATGTGAGGATGTGTATTGATTATAGAGAATTGAACAAGTTGACTATCAAAAACTAGTATTCTCTGCCGAGGATTGATGACATGTTTGATTAGTTATAGGGTAGGACAATATTCTCCAAGATAGATCTTCGATTTGGTTATCACAAGCTGAGGATCAGGGAGGAGGATATACCGAAGACAGTTTTTTGCACCAGGTACATGCATTATGAGTATTTGGTGACATCATTTGGACTAACTAATGCCCTAGCAGCATTTATAGATCTGTTGAACAGGGTGTTCAAAGATTACTTGGATCAGTTTGTGATTTTCTTTATCGATGATATACTGGTGTATTCCCAGTCAGAGACAGAGCACGAACAACACCTCAGATTGGTACTACAGAGACTGAGAGAACACATGTTGTATGCAAAATTCAAGAAGTGAGAGTTCTGGTTGCCATAGGTGACTTTCTTAGGCCACATTGTTAGTAAGGATGGGATTATGGTGGATCCAGCGAAGATTGAGGCATTCAGAGATTGGCCAAGGCCAAAGAATGCTTCAGAGATAAGAAGTTTCTTGGGATTGGCAGGTTATTACAGACGCTTTGTGGAAGGGTTTTCCAATATTGCGTCATCACTGACATAGTTAGCATGCAAGAATCAGAGGTTCATATGGTTAGACAGGTGTGAAGACAGTTTCCAGAGACTGAAGAAGAGTTTGATTATCACGCCAGTTCTGAGTCTTCCTATAGATTATGACAAGTTTGTGGTTTATTGTGACGCCTCGAGGCAGGGCTTAGGTTGTGTCCTTATGCAGACAGGGAAGGTGATAGCCTATGCATCACGTCCGCTGAAGGAGTATGAGCATAGGTACCCCACACATGATCTGGAACTTGCAGTAGTAATTTTTGCGCTGAAGGTGTGGAGGCACTACTTATATGGTGAGAAGTGTGAGATATACATGAATCACAAGAGTTTGAAATACTCTTCACCCAGAAGGATTTGAACATGAGGTAAAGATGTTGGTTAGAGATGGTGAAGGATTATGATTGTGAAATCCTCTACCACGTAGGAAAGGCCAACGTGGTAGCAAATGCCTTAAGTCGGAAGGGTCCGAAACAATTGTATAGTGCCAAGCAAATATCCAGGGTATTGGCTGACGATGTGACTAGAGCAGGAACTGAGCTAGTGGTGGGCCAATTAGCCAACATCACCCTCCAGTCTTCTGTTTTGGAGATGATTAAGGAAAAGCAGTTAAGTGACCCACAGTTGGAAAAGATCAAAGGTGATGTCTTAGTTGGAGTAGCCAAGGACTACACAGTGCCAAGCATGGGCTTATTGAGATATAAGGATCGGATTTGCGTTCCGATGGACACTAGGATCAGACGGGAGATTTTGGATGAATCTCATACTACGCCTTATTCTCTACATCCATGCACCATAAATATGTACCAAGATCTTAAAGTTTTATTTGGTGGCATGGCATGAAGAGGGATGTAAGTGAGTATGTGTCAAGGTGTTTGACCTGTTAGCAGGTAAAGGCAGAGCATTAGAGACCATCATGGCTACTGTAGCCTCTAGTATCCCAGAGTGGAAGTGGGACGACTTCACGATGGATTTCATGGTAGGATTGCCCAAGACAGTGGGCCATCACGACTCAGCCTAGGTCATTGTGGATTGGTATATGAAATCAACTCACTTTCTACTAGTGAGGACGAATTACACGGTTGACCAATATGCAGATCTCTATGTGAGTGAGATAGTTTGCCTTCATGGGACTCCGAGGTCTATCGTGTCTGATAAGGACCCTATCTTTACTTCTAAATTTTGGGGAAGTTTACAGAAGGCGATGGGTACACAGCTGAAGTTCAGTACAACTTATCATCCTCAGACTGATGGACAGTCTGAGAGGACTATCCAGATATTGGAGGACATGATAAGAGCATTTTTATTGGACTTTGAAGGGTCCAGGAGCAAATATTTGCCTTCGATAGAGTTTTCTTATAATAACAGCTACTCGTCGACTATTGGAGTGGCACCTTATGAGATGATGTATGGTAGGAAGTGCAGATCACCCATTCACTAGGATGAGATGAGTGAGAGGAAATATTTGGCTCATGAGGCAGCTTATAGGATCACTGAGGCAATAGAAAAGATTAGAGCTCGGATGCTCTCATCTCAGAGTAGCAGATGAGTTATTCAAACCAAAGCGGAGGAACGTGGAGTTCCAGGTGGGAGACTATGTCTTCTGTAGAGTTTCACCACTGAGATGGGTGAATAGATTTGGGAAGAAGGGCAAGTTGAGCCCTAGGTTCGTTGGACCATTTGAGATCCTAGAGGGTATCAGTCAGGTGGCCTATAGGTTGGCCTTACCCCCTTCACTATCTAGTGTTCACAACGTATTTCATATTTCCATGTTGAAGAAGTATGTATCATATGGGACTCATGTTTTGAGTTACGAGGATATGGAACTGGAGACAAATTTTTCCTATGAAGAGCAGCCAGTTCAGATTTTAGACAGGAAGGACAAGGTCCTGAGGAACAAGATCATACCTTCAGTTAAGGTATTATGGAGGAACATCATGGTCGAGGAAGCGACCTGGGAGCTACAGGCAGATATGAAAAATCAGTATCCCAAGTTGTTCGGGTAAAATTTCGAGGACAAAATTTCTGTAATGAGGGGATAGTTGTAATGTCTCAAATTTCCTAATAAGGCTTAAGGCCTTGATTAGGGGGCCATGATGGAAATTTATGGAAATTATATGTTATGTGATATATATGTGTGTAATTATGTGGTTGTGTGAGTTATATGATAGTATGACTAGATATGCATGTTTAGGTGTATTAAATATGCATGTGAGACAGTTTCTTATTAGAAGGGCAATTTTTGTAATTTGGCCCGTTATGGGTATATGTGGCATTTATGTGACATATGTGTAAGACCGCATTATTATGTGGATATATTTAGGTTACTCGGCACGAGACGATCCTAGGGAGCAAGTTAGCGGGAAAGTTACAACGGGAGCTAATACCCGACTCAGGGTGAGTCAATGGGTATTTTGGGTATCTAGTCCATTACTGGGTTATCGGGTAACAGGAATGAATATTCGAGGATATATTTGGTACTAGCAAGATTATGAGGGAATTCTGTGAGTTTTGACCATTTTTCCCTCGGGGACATTTTTGGTACCCTGAGCCTCGGAATTTACTTAGAGTTACTTAGAGCATAAGTAACCTCACAATTACACAAAGCAAAAAAAAAGGAAGAAAGAAAGAACAGAGGAAACACATTCCCTTTTTCTCTCCCTCGGCTACACACTTCCTCTCCAAAATTCTTGAAAATTTTTGCGATTGAAATAGAATCGACGCTACTTTAGGCTCGAATTGCTTGGGGAAAGAGTCACCATCGATTTGGACAACAGAGGTAACCATTTCCAGCCCTAAATCTTTGTGTTTTTTTATTTTCAGTTGAGCTTTTGGAGTTTAGAAAACTCAGCTCTGATTTTGGGATTTGAAGGGGTTTTGGCCAAGCTTTTGCTTGGGTTTCGTTGGGTTTGAGCTACTGAATTGATTGGGGCTTTGCTTTTGAGTTTTAGCTATATTGGGATAGGTTTTTTGAGGCATTTGTCTTGAATAAAATGAAGAAAAAATAGGGTTTCCATGTCGAGCCGCGACCCTGTTCTTGGGGCGCCGTGACTCTCTTGAATGTTGGGAGAAGGAGGTGCCTTCGGGCCATTTGAGCCACTGCGTAGGTTGATGTAGAGGAGAGCTTCGACTCTCTGACTTGGGGCAGGTCGCGACTCCTTTGTTTTGAGCGGCATCATATAAAGGGTTTTGAGCCACGTGAGGGTTTTTGAGTGCGAGAACTCAAACCTAACGACTCGGGATCGATCCTACTACCCGGTTTCGTAGAATTCAACGTCCCGAAGGCTAGGACTTGATCCAAAAGCCTTTAATCGCTCGATTTGATGAGATTCTCTATTGTTTTTTACTAGGTTATCGCTAAGGGCTCGGAACCAGGATCATGCTCGAGGGTCCTTCTTAATACACTTTGCACTTGGACCTAAGGTAAGAAAACTACACCCAATACGTGATATATGTGATTAGGGCTTGGCCCCTGAGAATGAACGTGATTTAGGTTATGCTCAAATGCTTCATGTCTGGATAATTGTTATGAATACTTGCCTTGTTTACATAGGTAAAGCCGACCCCATTAAGGAACATGGTTATTACTGTGTTTGTATTTGATTGGTTAAGATAGCACGATTTATATGTATGCATGCTTATATTTTCTAAAGTGTGCTTATCTATATTTTTAGCTGATTGTCTGGTCATCAAAATGTCTAATTAAAGCCTTGAATTATTTGTCAAGGGCGGCAATAGCGCGATGCATGCTGGTCCAGAGGCTTCGGCCCAATCAGGGATGTACTATTACGTTGGCCAACCCTATGGCCGTTGGTAAAACAAAGCGCTTGGATAGCTCTATGGCTAGTTACTCAGAGCTAAGGGCAAAGACCCCAGGTGACTCTATGGTCACATAACTAGGGCATAGGGCCCGGGTTGACTATATGGTCAACTATTCAGGGAAGCGGGCCCTAGAATGAGCCAATGATCATTTATTTGTAATTTTATGCATGCATGAGTAGGTTATTGCTGTTGGGCATACTAGATATGTATTTACTGTTCATGCATATGTTTAAGTTTTCTTGTTGAGCCTTGGCTCATGGTTGCTATGTGGTGTAGGTAAGGGGAAAGGAAAGCTAGACCAGCCATGAGTTGGAAAGCTTCGATGGCAGCGTGTACATATGCGGCTGCTCGTCCACCACGACCGAGGGTATTTCAGAGGAACTAGAGTTGTATCCCTTATTTTTCTGCTTATGTCACCTGGTTGTAACTTTTGATGTGTATACACCCTTTTAAACATGTGTTTGTAATATTTTGGGATCCCATGTACGTATGAAATATTCAAATAAAAAGTCAATGTTCCTTTGACCAAAATTTTAACCCTAACCCTTGACATTAACCTTAGTTACACGTTTATAACCAACTGACTTGATTAGCAAGTCTAACACTATTTAAAGTACACAGTGTAATGGTCCTGGATTAGGAGGACGTTACATTTATTATCTACTATTTCTCCCAATAAAGTTAAATTGAAAAAAATTGCAATGTAAAAGTATAGAATAAAAAGAGGAAATTGTAAAAGTATAAGTGTGGGGGAAATTGTAATATCAATGTGGAAAGAAGAAAAGAGAAAGATTTTATATTTTTGAAGTGTATGGGAAATTCGTGGAATGATCTAAAGATTAGAATAAAGATAGGCTATGGTGCGATTTGAGCTTAAATATATATTTTTCATCTACCTCTAACCTTATCATTATATTATGAGCCTATGAAGACCTTTTTATTCTTGTTTATGTGTGCTTATATTAGTGGGAATAACTAGTTAATGTCTATGGAATGAATGCTTTTCATGTACAAGGGACATTTTGAAACATATTTTGGCATGTATAAATTGATTTGGGTGCATGAGAGTTGGTAAGTTTGATTATGCATAAATTTAAAAACATCGAGCTTAAGTGGTGATTGTACATTGTGTTAATATTCTAAAGAAAGTGAAATTGGATTTTTCCTATGAATTATTTGTTTGTGCAATTTTAGAGGCAATCATCACTTTCAACGAAACCATTGCTTATGTGTTTAGTTTTTATTTTTTTTGCTCGAGGACGAGCAATGACAAGTGTGGGGGAATTTGATAAGTATCGAATTTGTCTATTTTTAATTCATTATTCTTCTATGATTATGCAGTTGGTTATTTATTTATGGGATATTTGCGGCGAAAATACCTAAGTTTTTCAATTTGTGACACTTAAATACCTAACTCTTTTTTTGTGTGGCTAAAATACCTTAGGTCACAGTATCTTAGCATCCATAAGTACCTAGCCATTAAGTGCCAGGTAGACACACACATGGCAATCTCTGATTGAACCACGTCTTTTATTTTTTATTTAAAAAATCATTTAAATTTAATTTAAATCTTAAAATATAAAAATATATTTGAAATTCAATTATTTTTTTAAAAAAATTATAAAAATAATACAAATTAATATAAAATTTGTATAAAATCTAAATTACAAATTGAATGAAGTAACTTAAAAAAATTTCATCATGTTTTGTAAAAAAAAAAAAATTATCATCATGTTCTTTGTGTTCAAAACCTGGATAACCCCTAACAAAAAACTGAAACCAAGATTTGAAACAGTAACAAATTGAAAATCCACCACACCCAAACATCATCCAATCAAACACAACTCCAAGATTCCAGATTTCTTTATCTAAACTGAGCACTTTCATGGACTGAGTCAAGTTCATTCAACCTCATGAAAAAAAAAAGTAAAACCCAAAAAACTGAACAATAACAATCTCCATCACCTCCAACATATTGAAGAATTGTTCACTACCACAGATCAGTTCCAACCAGTGTCCCTTACCCTAGATCTAGTCCACCACCACCGTCAAAGACTATAGATTCAAATAAATTTCACCAACACAATTTCAATTCAAAGTTTCAAAACCCAACAATTTTCACAGACTCCAAACTCTGTCGTTACCACATTCAGCAACAGAAAATAAAATAAAAATAAAAATGACCCAAAATCAAACTAGATCTAACCCAAAATAAGCCCAATCCGTCTTCGTAGCTAAGTCCCCAACGATGCAGCCACCTCGCCACAGCACAAAATCGCCATCTTCTTCGCGCAATACACAGGTTCATCCGTTGTCTGTCAACTACGCCATCGTGTAGACCACCTACAACCCATCCCAACCTAAGCCATGAATTGCACACAAAACCCTAGATCTCGTCACCTGGGAAGAAGAAGAAGAAGAAGAAGAAGAAGAAGGGGGAGGAGGAGGAGAAGAAGAAGAAGAAGAGAGGGGAAGAAGAAGACGATATACGATTTGGATTTTTTTAAAATCAGATTTATGTTTTATTTTAAATTAGATTTGTAGTTTTATAGATTTAAATTAATGATTTTTAATTTTAATTTAATTAAAATATGAATTTTAAATAATTCGTAATTTTTATTAGACTTCAAACAATTTTTATTTAACTTTTTAATATCTAAACGACTTTTCAAATAAAATAATAAAAAATATCTATCTGTACCAATCAATTGCAGCCACGTAGGCAATTACCTGACACTTATTGGTCAAGTACCTACGGATGCAAAAAATGTGTGACGGAAGATATTTTAGTCGCAAAAGAAAAGAGTTGGGTATTTAAGTGTCACAAAGTGAAAAACTTAGGTATTTTCGCCGCAAATATCCATTTATTTATATATGTTTAATTGGTTTATTTTGTGTTTTTAGGATTTCCAAGACATTTGAGTGAAAAATAATGAATTTGCGAAGTTTTACAAGCAATGGTTAAGCTCGACATTACAAGTTTGAAACTTTACACTTGGTTTTAAAAAATTTCTAAGAATATTTTAGAAATCTTTATAGAAATACAAGTTTTAGATATTTTTCTTAGCTTTCCATAGATTTTTTAATCATCCAATTCTGAGTTATATCGTGGAAGTTATGGGTAAATAGCGTCAGTGGCAACAATTGAAGAAAAACGAAGAAGTGGAAAAAATGCTATGGTCGCGACCAGCAACATCCCAGGCCGAGACCACACAGACAGAGCCCAACAGTCGCAGCCTACGCTCGATTTTTTGGAAAATTCATGTTTTATGGTCGTGGCAAGCAACAACAGTGGCTGTGGCCTGCAACTGATTTTCAGCTTTAAATTTTAAATTTCAAATGTAATTCCAAGGGGCTATAAAGGGTTTGGGGATAACTTTTAGAATAACTTTGGATTGCGAATTTTGAAGATTAGAGCAGTAGAGGAGAAGAAAAGACATCAATACTTTCAACGTTCAATCTAGTTTTTCTTTTTCTCTCAAACTTCCTTATTTTCATTGAATGTTTATATTTATGATTATGTTTGAGATTATGGAGTAGTTTTCTTTTAGGTCAAGGTTTATTTTAAAACTCTAGACATGAGATCTTGTAATTGGATGTTATGAATCTTGTAAAATCTTGTTTAGATGGCCGTTAATTAGGGTTTTTCATTGTTCTATTATCATCTTAGGATTGTTATTCACCTAATAGTGTAGGGTTCTAAGTAAAGTGATCAATTGCATTTAAGTATTATGACAAGTATTTTAATTGTGATGAAGAATAAAACCTAGGTTAAAAATGAATTGCATGCTTAATGAATATGTTGCCTACATTAACTTGTTTCCATTGAATGTAATTCTTTTCTTGGGTTAAATAGATCACATCACATGCTTAATGGGTTTATTGCTTGATATAAGTGATTAATTAACGGGAGCTTCGCTTTACTTAATTATAATTGGGAAACTGGGATAATTGATTGCTTAAGTATTATCTGCGGGGTTAATAGTTTAATAGGGAATGGAGAATATTATTTGTCATTGTTGATAGATTGATTGTTGAATGTGGATAATAATTCTTAACTGTTATTGTTCTTTTATTATTATTTTATTTTATGTTATTAAATCTTAAAAGAAAAATCCTCTTTTTAATTCATGTTTACATTTTGAATAATAAGTTGATTAATAGTCTCTGTGGGTTCGACCTTTGTTTGCCACTATACTAAAGTAGTCAGTAGAATTAAGAAATAAAATATAATTATATTTGTTACGACATACGGCACACATCATATGTCAATAGTGGCTTTAAAAATTTAAAAGAAATAATGTCCAAATATTAATATCCCTTATGAATAAATTATAAGTACCCTTATGCTGAATAGTTATCTTTGAACATAATGAATATTGGTTATCATTCCATGAAACCATAAGGAATGATCCACCAAAAAATATGTATTAGTCCTAAGATGTTGAAACTCCACTTTGGTACCTAATATCTTTATGTTTGTTTGTTTCCCCTTTACATGTTAAATATAAATCCTAAAATTTATCGATTCAAATGGTCAAAAATTCTATCAAAAATGAGTCTTTGCATTTTCCTTTGGGAGATATGACCTAAACACTTACACCAAAATATGATAGAATTCTCATGAGTTAATTTATATTTTATACCATAAGGTGATTTACAAGATTTTATTATATGAGGCAAATGTTACTAATAAATATATATTATAAATCAATGAACTAGTGAAAGTAAGTTTAGAATCTTAAAAAAAGACTAACTTTTCAAATTCTATATGAAGAAGATGACCTGATTTGCTCAAAATAGAACTCAAAATCAAATGTCATCTAGGTCATGATATTATATAAGTCTTTACCAAAACTCAAAATTAACTAGTCCTTAACCATAACCTAAATATCCTTGCACCTCCACTGTATGTGTTTCACCATTGCCCACAAAGATGAATATTTCATCATCACTTGGCTTTTGGCTTTACAAACAACCATCCATAGTTACTCACATGAGCAGTGTCACAAAAATATGCCCAATAAGTATATTTAGGTACAAAAAATTAATTGAATTACATAACAAACCATAGTAAGAAAACAATTTTCTCTATATCCATAATGTCATACTTGGAACACTCTACCCTTATTATAGTTCCTTTAGCAATTTTCTCTATATGCATAATTTTCCCGATCTAACGCCTTTTGCATTTTCCTCAACGGTGTTCCTACTGCAACTTCCTGAGTATTATCTTTATCTTTTGTTGAAGCAAGATAGCTAAAATAAGCATCCTTGTCTCTTTTCTTTCCTTAAAGTTTGTCCCATTTAGCATGGGAATAACATTTATGTTGGCAGATACAACAAAAACATTAGCTTAATATAGAGAACAAAATAACATTAAGTTCAAATAATGGCAAATCCCATCTCAAGTTACCAAGCACAACATTCATATCAAGTCTTTAGACAATAATATTAATTGTAAGTGATACTCTTGTTGTAGCAATCAAACATTGACAATAAAACATGTCAAACAATTAGTCAATATTTGGATTGTACATATTATTCACATGGAATCCTTATAATTGTCACACATTTATCACCACAGGTATGTGTGTAAGCTACATAAGCATCAACCTTCCTTTTGGCTGGTAAACACTTACATTAAAAACACACACACAAACATCCAACATTCGTCATGTGCAATCTACACAAGAGAAGCTACTTTGGCAACATCTTGTTTCAACCAACCCATTTAGAATGAAAGACTAACTTTACTATTTTAGTATGCCAAATTTGAACAAAAATTGGTCCAAAAATTATTTATACTTGACTTTAGATTTTAATTATATCTTTCAATTAAATTTAAATAAATTCAAATAAAATTAAGATACAAAATACATATATATATATATATTCTAAGAACCATATAATATATGTATATACTTAATCCAAGAACTAAAAATTTCATTGTTCCTTAAAAAATATATTTTCAATTAAATTTAAAGATATAAATTAAATTAAAATATAAATTATTTAAAAGATATTATAGAAATTGTATTAGTCCTTAATAATGAAACTTATTTTTTATTTAAATAAAGAATTTAAATCAAATGAAAAACAAATATATAATATGTATACCATACATACAAACCTCATATCTTTAACAAACGCATTCCATATCATATATAAAATATGTTGACGATGAGAACTCGTCAACGAAGCTATGGTCGAAAAATCCAAAGATAAGTAAGATCACTATCAACTTAGAAGAACATAGATAAACTCGGGGAAAAATTGTTGAATAACAATGGAGAGAAACACTTATATTGCTCAATAGTTTATGGTTACAATGAAATGTTCCAACCCCTTTGCTAGAGGGATGAAGATCTATTTATAGTGGAGCTCTAATGGCTACTAATATATTGTGGTTCCAAGGAACAAAATAGTACATGGGTACACTGCAGGGGTAATGGTGCAAGTTGTTGTGGGGTAGAGGGTTAGAGACAAGCAAGAAATGCCACCACTCTTTGTACTAATTTGTACTGTTAGGATTAATACTCTAAAAGCATGTCAAGTCATTTTATTGAATTTAAATAAAAGAACAGTTTTATTATATTTGAATATTATAATTATTGTATGAATGAACTATATGATAATATCAAGAAAATCCATTATTTATTTATGAGAATATGATCTTGTATTAGTACAAGAGAATTAATATCATATATAATGAATAAAATAGTTGGTAATATATTAAAGTACGGAATCTTTAATAAATGGTTACTAGTACGATTTGCTAAGCATACAAGATACAAGTGATCTAGTTCGAATTACTGATGTGGATAGACATCTTAGTAAATGTGTTATATATAAGAATTAATTATCTTTGTAAACTTGTTGTTTGACATAAAGATTTGAATCTTATCATAATATATGATCATTTGTAGATTAGTCTAAATCCTGAGTGTTCATGAACTCTGTTTGTGTTTATTGGATCTTTTGATTCACTCGTTAAAGATTGCTTAGTATAATGAGGCTCATGACTTTAGTTTTGGAGATTCTATATCATGAATGACTGAGAACATGAATTACAATAATGGAATCCATACTTTCGTAACGGATTGAATATTGGTTTCCATAAGGGTTAATACTGGAACTGAATAGTTATTGAGCACAAATATATAATTTGATTATAGATTAATTATTTGCTAGTGAATTAATGGTACTTAAGGATCAAGAGGTAATTAGAAGGGTAAAACGATAATTTTGACCACCTCTAATTAACAAACCAATAAATGGAGGAGAGAACTGCATTTATTTATTATATCAATAGACTACAGGAGAAAACACTGTATATATAATTATACAAATACTTAGAGTACAATTTCATATTTATAGTGGAGTAATCATGAAATTAATAAATACGATTATTGGATTAAAGAGTTTAATTAGTAATCTGGTTTATTGGAACTTCGTATTATAGGTGCATGGTCCCCAGATCACCTATGTCCTACACTGTCAAGGGTAAGGATGTCAAAAGAAAGATTTGTAGAGAGAATGACTTAATTCCAAAGGAATTAATTTTCCAAGGTAAGGAAATAATTATGTGATAATTATAGGCAATTGATTACTTATGAATTAATTAATTATTCTATATAGTTTTTATTTTGAAAAACTATATATTAATCTTGTTTGGATTAATATATAAAGAAAGTTTAATGATTATCTTATTTAGAATTTGATATTTATTTATTTAAAACTAATATTTTAAGATAACAATAATTTTGAATTAACTCATATTTATGTTGGGATACAGATATTATCTTAAAAGTTGATTAAACGAACAAATAAGAAAATTAAAGAAAACCCTAATATGTGGGATGACACACTCACTGTGTAGTGACTATGGCACCACATACAGGGATTCCCCAATCCCGGGGATTTGAATTTTAAATTATTTGTTTAATCAGTTTTTTAATTATTCCTCTTTAAATATAATTTAAATAGTTATAAGATCAATTTTAATTTGAATTCCATTTTTAATAAAATAAAGATTAATTATTTATCTTTATAATAACTATAGAGCGATACTTTAAAAACGATGATTTTTTGTGTGATTAAAAAATAGATTCTCTCTCTGAGACAGAAGCGATAGTTTTCCTAAACCTGAAAAACTATCCTTTATATCTTCTCTCTATCAAACCTCTCCAGATCTTGTGTGTTGAGTACATCTTGAGAGTCATAAATCAACTTTTTCAGTCCTACGTGCCCACACACGTCCTTGTGTGTTTGAGGATTGGTTTGGAAGATCAAGGTGTGAGCATTCAGAACTTGGATAGGAAGATGGTTCATTTTATACAAAAATATTTGAGGACACTTGATAGTCTACACGAGGTAATCTCTAATATGATTGTATGTGATTTAATATATATATATATGTGTGTGTGTGTGTGTATGATCTTGGCTGGTATTAATAATTATTAAAATGGGTTCATTCCCCATTGCGTATCTTTATATGTATATTGAATGGATGGATATGTTTTTTTGAATGTATTGTTGAACAATGGATCGTTAGTTATATGATGCTATTGGGTTAGGGATTTTAATATTCTAGATCTTGTGTTAGTCATAAATGGCATAGGATTTTTGTAATTTTTATTTATTGAAATTCAAATTTTAAAAATTTGTACACAAAGAGAAGAGAAAAGAGAAGGACCCGAGCCCTAGTCGCATGTACCTAGGCACACAACCACCTACTCATCAGGCCCCTGCCTGCGCTAAGCGAACGACCACCACCGACTAAGCTTGCACACGCATGCACACTCACAACACGCACCAGCCCCGCGGCCCCCTGCATACCCAAGCCCTCTTGCCTGTCGCTCTATGCACGCTTGACCCGACCCTCTATGCACCTACAGCTTGTGTGCCAGCCAACACCCCAGCCACCCAACCCGAGCCTATGGCTAACCTAGCCACCGACACTAGTGTTCCTAGGGCACAATTCCCCTCAGACACTAGATCATATTTTTTTGCATTATTATCGTTTATTTAATTATTTTTAAATTGTTTAAATTTAAAAGTTTAATTATCTTATTTTATTTTATTAGAAAATAAAATATATTTTAATTGTTTAAGATTTTATCTTTTAAATAATTATTTGAATTTAATTCTTTAAATATTTGAATTCAACTAAATTAAAAAGATGACACAAATTTTTATTTAATTAAAAGTTAAATTTAATTAAATAAATTAGTTAGAAAGTTAGTTTCTAATTAATTGGTTGGGCATAACTAAATTTCTAAAGATTAGCAAGAAAGCCTAAAAGAGAAAAGATGCATTCTTGGAGTCTTGCAAACTACATCAAAGGCTATTTTGTAATTTTATTTCAATTTTTCCAAGGGTTGTAAATTTAGAAATAGCTAATAGTACTCGACTCATCATTTATTGTTTATTTATTTATTGTATTTATTTAAATAAATATTGATTAATGTTTGATTGATAACATTATCATACATTAATGGATTTCATACCATTCATGAAGCCCCACACATTATTCATTAATCATGCATCTTTTAGAAACATGATTATTGAGGATTGTCTTAATTTTCTATACGAATTATTTTAGAGAATCAATTGCATGTAAACTACTAAGTATTAAATTAGTTAAAACTTGGTAACTCACACCATAATAAAGACAATAGTTTTTATAAGCCTTTAAGATAACCAACTTTATTTAAAATATGTTTTAGTAAAGTTAGATGAATGTAATGGGTAATTATTTAGATCACATTAATTACCGAAATATGCTCTTTTATAATTATAATGTATTTTGTAATTAATTACATTCATAGGGTTATTAATAAACTAGTTATTAATTGATTAGTTTAATAAAACATATTTTTTAAAATAGTAAGTGGGATAAGGTGAACATCTCAATGTAACATATGGTCTCCATTATTAGTACAACACCATGAGATATGAATAGGGACTCGAGGCGACTTTGTTTCTATCCCCCTAAGGAGATTTCTAAGCATATTAATACCAAGGTTGGCTTATTATGAAGATAGGAAGGAGGTATGTATTTTAGGTTTGACCGACCCTAAGGCAACACTCTCTAAGTTACGTCATGAATTCTGAAATAATGGGTTACACTTACAAAGATGAAATTAAGCTTTTTCAGTAGATAATTGCATTTTGATCAAACCAGCGGTACTTTATTTTTAAAAGAGAAAATAAAGAGTTATTTTGAGTTTTAAATTATAAAGATAAGATTGTCTTATAAGCTATCTGAATTAAACTTGACTGACCCTAAGGCGACAATTTATTTGTTGGGTAGTTTTATCGTGGAATACTAAATGTTTATTTATGTGTTTTAATTGTTGCATTCATGCATCATATTTACTTTCCGAATAATTGATAATTTTCAAATAGTAATATTATTATATTTTATTTCATTCAATAATGTCGAACAGTGGAAATTCTATAACTGCTTTACTTTCACTTGAAAACTTAATGGTGGTAATTTTATGAGATGGAAATCAAACCTAAATCTTATGTTAATCTGTGAGAACCATAAATTTGTCCTAACTATGGAATGTCCTGAAGAGCATGCTGCCACTGCCGTGAAGAATGTTCAGGATAAGTACAATGCCTGGATTCAATCCAACTACAAGGCAAGTGTTACATGCTGGTGAGCATGAATGATGTTCTGAGAACAAAGCATGAACCCATGGAAACTGCATTTCTTATAATGGATTATCTGCAGGCCATGTTTAGGCAGCAATCTGAGTAAAGTAGACATGAGGCTACTAGAACGTACATGACTACTAAGATGAAGAAATGTGTTTTTGTACGTGAACATTTCTTGAGCTTGATTAATGTGATGCATGAAGCAGAAACACATGGGGCCATCATTGATGAGCGTACACAAGTAAGCATCATACTTGAATCTCTCACTCATGCATTTTCTGCGTTCACCACCAACTATATTATGAATAAGTTGGAATTCAACATGACCCAGCTGTTGAAGGCAAATGTGGTAGAGGAGAAACCTTTAACCTCTGAGGATAAATCCATGTAAAGGAAGAAGAACATTGATAAGGACAAAGGAAAGTGCAAGAAGTCCAAGAAAATCAAGAAGGCACCAAAAGCAAAGGAGAACAAGAATGACAATAACCCCAAGAAGAAAGAACCAAAAGGAAAATGTTTCCACTATGGAGTTGAAGGTCACTAGAAGAGAAACTGTAATAAGTATCCCTTGGAGCTAACAAAGAAAGGTAAATCTTATTTACTTGTACTTGAAGCTTGTGTAGTGGAAGACGATATGTCATCCTGGGTTTTAGATTCAGGAGCCACTAACCATGTTTGATCTTCTATGGAGATACTTGAGTCATCAAGGGAGCTGGCTAATGGTGAGGTGACCATGCGAGTTGGAAGTGGATCGCTCGTTTCAGCTAGAGCAAAGGGAACAGTCCATTTACATTTTGGGAAGAATTATCTTGTTTTGAACAATGTTTATTTTATTCCTTGATTTTCTAGAAAATTAGTTTCTTTATCTATTTTTCTTGAAAAATCTTATGATATTTCTTTTAATAATAATGTGGTTGTTATTTCAAAGAATGGTGTCAAAAAATTTCAAGCAGAACATACAAACAGACTGTATGTGCTCAAACCTAATGAACGAACGCTTAATATCTCAAAATTATTTAAAGTAGCAAAACCAAAGGAAAAAAAAGACAAAAAAATTCAAATAAGAATGACACATATATTTGGCATCTTAGACTTGATCATAGGTCTAAACAGAATAAACCGGTTAACAAAAGATGGACCTTTGAGAGAACTAAGAGTCGAAACTCTTCCGATTTGTGAATCTTGTCTAGAAGGCAAAATCACCAAACGTCATTTCTCAGTGAAAGGAAATAGAGCTAAAGAACCTTTGGAGCTTGTACACAACAATGTTTGTTGTCCAATAAATGTACAAGCAAGAGGTTAGTATGAGTACTTCATCACTTTTATTGAAGATTACTGTAATTCCCTGGATAACCAAGACCATTACACTGTGTATTTGAAATAGTGCAAGACTTTCTAATCAAGTCATTTGAATAAGAAAATGTGATCCTATAGTCATAATCAGGTTAGAGTTAAAATATTTTGATCATAAACGGTCAATTTTCATTAAAATAGATGTTTGGTACATGGGATCCCAACAAAAATAGGGTTTAAAAGAAAATTTTACAAACTCTAAAAAATTATATACAATCAGTGGCCACTCTAATGGCAAAATACAAATTTAAGGCTTCTGTCCCTATACTTTCCCTCGGCCGTGGTGGACGAGCAGCTGACAATGTACACCTCACCCCCAGAGCTCTCCAACTCATGGTTGGTCCATCTTACCCTTACCTTTACCTGCACCACGTAGCACCCGTGAGCCAAGGCCCAGCAAGAAAACCATGTTAACAAACACATATTCAGTGATGAAAATTAATGAAAAATAAATCAATCATCTAGATAATCAACAAGCCATAGACATCAAATTGACAATAGTAAACATATACATATTCAACAGTTTATCTCAATCATCATGCAATACTCAGGGTCGATGACCTTAGGCCGCACCCTCTGTTTAATCCACTGACTTCTACTTGCTTAGGTCGAGTCCAATGTATATTTAGTTGACCCCAGCTCATAGTGGGCAAGTCGCGTCCTGTACATAAATTATTAGCCCCCAGCTCTCTTAGGTTGTTCATTTCATGCTCACTTGGAATTATCATAGTTATACAACATATGTATTCAAATATAGGGAATCTCTGTCCCAACACAACCACACAATGGTGCAGTTTTCTTACCTTTAATTCCAAACTGAAATAGTGGAATGGTCTCGAGCACGATTCTTAGTCTCGAGCCTTGGCGATAAACCTAGTCACAGTGTCCAATGGGTAATTGTTAACTTCCAATCCAAATAAATACTTAGGAGATAAAAACTAGCATCCGGGACCTCAATTCCTACTAAACCAGGTAGTAGAAATTCTCCCAAGCGCCTAGGTTCGAACCCTCGAGCGTTACCAACTCTAGAAACCATTCTAAGACTAAAATCCCTAGGTGGTTTATGACTCGGCTTAGTGGGTCGTGACTTGCCCCCAAGTCAGAGAGCAAGGGCCCAAGCCAAAGGGAAGGCAGGTTTCGACTTGGCCTAGTGGGTCGCAGCGCGCCCCCAAGTTAGAGGCCACCCCAGGCCCTTCTGGGGACACGCACCGTGGTGCCCCAGAGCTAGGTCGTGGTGCGCTCTCTTCGAACCCAGAAAATTTGGGTTTTTCTCATGCTTTTCCCAACCAACTCTCCCCATAATTTCCCCTAACAAACCTCCCTAATTCAACACCTAGCTAACTACGAGTTTGGACCCTTATTCACATATTTTCATTATATAATTCCTAAAAATCATACTAGAATCAATAATCCAATTCAGTGGAAAAACATCACCAAAGATAGAACTGACTAAGCTCCTATAATTCTATCTAAATTCAACCAGAAATTCAAAGATGCAGATTTAGAATTTTACCTCAGTTATTGCTACACTTCCCAGCTCAACCTTCACCTCTTGAGCCTAACCTCCTAAATTCCCAACAGAACTCCCTGACTTCCAAGCCTCAGCCCAGCCTTTTCCTTCAATTTTCCTTCAATGAATACCATCTCATATCCTAAGCTTTCTGCCCCTTCTTCTTCCTTAGCTCCCAAGCCCAAGTTCTTCTATGTTTCTTCAAGAATGAGAGTGTGATAGAGAAAGAGAGGAATCCATGAGAGAGATGAGAGAGTTTGAGATGTTCTACTTCTTTCTGCCTTAGTCCTAGGTGATTCCTAAGTATATCCTTTAGTTTTTAGGCAAAAGACCTTATTGCCCTTCTAAATCAACTAGCGCTAAAGTTGTCCCTAGGGGTAAAATGGTCATTTCCCCCCAGTTCCTGCTAATTCCTCAAATGTTCCTAATATTTACCCATTAATCCTGTCATCCAAATAATTACCAAACATTCATCCAATTTCTAATTAATCCCAAATTATTCTCCAAATTCCCAAAAATACCCCCAAGCTCTCCCTAAGCCGGGTATTAAACCCCGTTGTGCCTATTTCGCCAATCTGCTCACTAGGACCGTCTCGAGTTATATGCTGCAAATATATCCACATAATAATGTGGTCTCAACAATTTATCACATATAATCACATTTATGCCCTCAACGGGCTGAAATTACAAATATGCCCTTATAAGCTATAAAGGGCCCACATGCATATCTAATACTCCCACACATGCATGTCACATAGTCATATAATCATGCATGCCACATCATCATGCATAAAATCATTAAATCACACATATACCAATTATGCCCTCTCGACATGCTAATCAAGGCCCTTAAGCCTTATTAGTGATTTTGGATCGTTACAATTACTCAAGATATGGTCATACTTACTTAATGCTTAGGAAATCTGAAACCTTTGGTAAGTTTCAAGTATTCAAAGCTGAGGCTAAAAAGCAATTAGGTAAGACTCTTAAAACACCTCAATCTGATGGAGGTGGAGAATATTTGGATTTAGAATTCAAAGAATTCTTGTTGGAGCATGGTATTCTATCCCAACTCACATCACCAAGAACGCCACAACAAAATGGTGTTTCTGAAAGAAGAAACAAGACTTTGTTATACATGGTCAGGTCTATGTTAAGCTACTCTTCACTTCTTCTCTCATTCGAAGGATATGAACTTCAAATAGCGACGTACATTTTGAATGCAGTCTCATCTAAGACCATTAGCAAAATGCCATTGGAACTGTGGAATGGAAACAAACCTAGTTTGCACCATTTCCGCATTTGGGGATGTCATGCTCATGTTCTTAGACCTAAATCAGGGAAACTTGAATCAAGGTCAGAAGTGTGCATTTTTGTTGGCTACACTCCAGAAACAAGAGGCGGTTACCTCTATAGTCCCATGGATCAAAAGGTATCTGTTTCCCCAAATGCAACCATCCTTGAACACGACTATGTGAATAACTATAAACCTTGGAGCAAGGTAGTCTTCGAGGAACTCACAGCTGATAAGATTCCATCACCATCATCTTCATCATTAAATGATATATGATAAACGACAAACTGAGGAAACTACTATTCCTGAAAAGGAAACCCCGGTGCAACGTCGTAATGGGAGGATTGTGAGACAACCGGTTCGCTACGAACATGAGGCACATGTCTTTGTTTCTAAAACAGACAAGGATGATCCATTAACCTTCAATGAGGCAATGGATGATCTTGAAAAGGTGAAATGGTAAGAAGCCAAGAACCAAGAAATTGAATCTATGTATTCCAATTTTGTCTGGGAACTTGTAGATCCACCTGAAGATGTCAGGCCTATTAGATGCAAATGGATATAAAAGAAGAAAAGAGGTGTAGATGGGAAAGTGGAGACTTTCAAAGCAAGGATAGTATCCAAAGGCTACACTTAGAGAGAAGGTGTTGATTATGAAGAAACATTTTCTCCTGTGGCCATGCTTAAATCCATTCGCATCCTCTTATCCGTAGCTCCATCTATGACTATGAGATATGGCTAATGGACGTCAAGACAACCTTTATAAATTTCTATCTTGATGAAAGTATTTATATGGTACAACCAGAAGGGTTCATCAAGAATGGGGAAGATCAAAAGGTGGGTAAGTTGCTTAAATCCATTTATGGATTAAAGCAAGCATCTAGATCTTGGAATATAACCTTTGATGAAACAATTAAAACATATGGCTTCTAAAATAATGTCGACGAAGCATGTGTGTACAAATACTTCAAAGGAAAAGTGGTGGATTTCCTAGTTCATTACGTGAATGACATTCTCCTCATTGGCAACAATGGAGATACATTGCCAAACATGAAGAAGTGGTAAGCCGAAAAGTTCCAAATGAAAGATTTGGGCATGGCGAGCTATGTTCTGGGAAATCCTAAGGGATAGGAAGAACAATCTCTTGGCACTTCCTCAGGCTAATTATATCGATAAGGTGCTTGAAAGATTCTCTATGGAGAATTCCAAGAAAGGTCAGTTACCAACTAGACATGGAATTACTCTCTCCAAGAAACAGTGTCCTAAGACACCTCAAAAGGAAGAGGGTATGAGAAATTATCCCAATGCTTCAACAGTTGGGAGTCTAATGTATACCATGTTGTGTACTAGGCCCGACATATGCTATGTAGTATGGATTGTGAGCGATGTCAATCACATCCTGGTTTGGAACACTGGATTGCAGTAAAGCAAATTCTTAAGTATCTTAGGAGAATAAGAAATTATATGCTTGTATATTCAGGGGTGAGTTGGACCCTACTGGATACACTAATTCTGATTTCCATTCAGACAAAGACACTTGTAAGTTGTAACGTCTCAAATTTCCTAATAAGGCTTAGGGCCTTGATTAGGGGGCCAGGATGGAAAATTATGGAATTATGTGATTATATGATATTTATATGTATTATTATGTGATTATGTGAGTTATATTATAATATGACTTGCTATGCATGTTTAGATGTATTAAATATGCATCTGGGCCCATTTCTGTTTAATTTGGCATGTTTCGGGTATATTTGGCATATATGTGATATATGTGTGGGATTACATTATTATGTGAGTATATTTCGGTTACTTGGCACGAGACAATCCTAGGGAGCAAGCTAGTGGGAAAGTCACAACAAGATTCATACTTCACTCGGAGTGAGTCAAGGGGTATTTTGGGTATTTAGCACATTACCGGGATATTGGGTAATGGGAATGATTATTTGATGATAGATTGCGAGTTCGTGAGATCAGGAAGGAATTATGGGAATTTTGACTATTTTACCCCAGGGGCATTTTTGGGACCCTGAGCATTAGGATTTGCTTGAGGTTACTTAAGCTCGAAGTAACCTGTCAGAGTTATAAAGGAACGTTCTCTTTCTTTCTCTCTCCCTCTCTCTCTCTCCCGTTTCCTTTTGGACACTGTTCACATATTCGAAGGAAACACGAGTTTTAGGACTCATATTCAAGAAAGGATCAAGTCATAGCAATTCTAGGAAGATTAGAAGCTTTTTAGCCGGAGGATTTATTTGGGAAACGATTCAATCAGAGGTAATCTGATTTTTAAGTTTTAAGCTTTTGTGTTTTTAAGCTTGAATTGGATTTTATGTGTTGATGAGTTTTTGAGTTGTTTGAGCCTTGGGTTCTGTTGGTTTTGAACCATTAGGATGTTTAGGAACCTTGTTTTTGGGATTTGGTTTTGTTTGGGTAGGTTTTTGGAATATTTTTAAAGGAGAAAATGAAGGTTTAGCTAGATTCAAGGTGGGGCCCAAGCTTAATGAAGAAGAGAGGAGAGGTTGTTGGGCGTTGGGGCCGCGGCACCTGGGAGGCGGGTCGCGCTGCGAGGTGCATGCAGAATGGAGGGGTGCATCTGTTTGGAGGTGGGTCGCGACTCAAGGATGTGGGGTCGCGGCGCTTAAGGGTAGTTTTGGCCATTTTGGGGTTTGTTTTTTTTTTTAATCAAGAAGAAAATTTTATTGATCAAAGAAGCTAGTATCAACAAAAAGGCTGGAGAAGAAACTTCCCCTCGGATTACAAACTAAAAACAAAATCTAACATTTGTCTCTCTCTAGAAGAACATTTCCAATCTTTAAGGTTCTGCACTCTAGCCTTTACTGAGAATCTAATCAAGCTATCAATTTTAGAAATAGAAAAGCATCTATTCTTAAAACAGCAAAGGTTCCTATTAATCCAAATAAAATAAACTGTTGCCGCAAGAGCTGCTGCCACCACAAGGAACACCCAACCACTTCTTCGCCCAGCCAACCAATTAGTCCAATCCTCAAACTGAGCAGGCCAAATTACCTCACCCAGCCACCCATAAACAGTCTGCATAACCCTCTTGGAGAACGAACACTCAAAAAATAAATGAGAGTGACTTTCATCTACTTGAGCACAAACTGGGCATAACAACGAGGGAATATTCAGTTGACAATGATGAAGTAAATCCCTAGTTAGAAGCTTCTGATTCACAGCTTGCCACAGGATAAACCTGTGTTTTGGAATCGAAAGTTTACACCACACAGTCTTCTCATAGGAAACCAACTCACCTAGAATAAATAAAGAGTAAAGCTTACCCAGCTGAAGCTTTCCATTCACAACCGCAGACTCCAAATCAGAACTGGACAAAGATCGACAAAGTTTGATGATTTTTCTCCAATACCAGCTAGTGTCATGTTTCAACAAATGATTCCAAAGATGAGTCCCTTTTAAATAGATGCAGTTCACCTATTTCACCCAAAGCAGATGCTGCTTAGAAGAAATAGCCCAAATGAACTTAGCCAGCAGCATCTTATTCCAAGTTGGCCCCTCTTTAAAGCCCAACCCACCATAACACTTAGGACGAGAAACATGCTCCCAAGAAATAAGATGAAATTTTCTCCTGGTGCCCTTCTCACCCCAAAGGAATCTCCTACACAGACGATCTATTTCTCTAATTACACCCTGAGGTAACAAAAAAATACTCATCCAATAAGTTCGAATCCCCAACAACACTGAGTGGACTAGCTGAACCCGACCAGCATCTGATAGATGACGACTAGCCCAAACATTCAGGCGCAATCTTATCTTCTTGAGAATAATGTCGCCATCAGTAGCCTTCCATTTAGTAGGTCTCAGGGGAACACCCAGGTATTTCAGCGAAAAGTACCCTTCAATCAAATTAGAACACAACAGAATGGAAGATTTATTAGCTACAAAAAACCCTCCTATATAGATTCAAGATTTACTTTGGTTGATAGACAGACCCGAGGATGATGTAAACACATCAAAATCTCGATGAAGAATTATAATAGATTTAGAATTAGCTTTCCAAAATAGGAGGAGATCATCAACAAAACAAAGACCAACTAGATTTAGAGACTTGCACAAAGGATGAAATCTGGAATCTTTCTCTTTAGAAGCTTTTATCAATAACCGGGTAAGATAATCCATCACAATAACAAAGAGCATAGGAGAGACTGGGTCACCTTGTCTAAGCCCTTTGCCTCCCTTAAAATGACCTTGAATTCTTCCATTCATCACTAAAGAATAGGAGGAACCCCTTAAACACACCATAATCCACCTTATGAACCTACTCGGAAAATAAAGTGCATTCACTAAATTCTCCAAGAAATCCCAATCAATTGAGTCATAAGCTTTACTAATATCTATATTCATTAGACACCGAGGAGAACTATTTTTCCTATTATACCCCTTAATCAAGTCTTGAAGAATGAGAACATTATAAGCTAGCGATCACTACTTTATATAAGCCCCTTGATTTTGATTAATCGGAGAAGGAAGAGTAGTAGTAAGCTGACTACACAACATTTTTTAAATGCATTTGCAATAGGCCTAAAATCAGCTGCATTGACCGGATGATCCACCTTAGGAATAAGAGAAATGATAGTATTATTCAGATAATGAGGGATACTACCTAAAGCAAAAAAATATAGGATAGCCATAGATACCTCATTGCCTATATCCTTCCACAAAGCTTTGAAAAGTCTCGCCCCATAACCACCAGGACCTGGGCTCTTAATAGAGTGAACGCTAAACAAAGCCGCTTTAAGTTCATGAGTAGAGAACGGCTTGATTAACTCCAACTAAGCTTCTAAACCCAAAACCGAACCATAAGCAATAGCGTGAGGATCAATTCTGCCTGAAGCCTTACTTGCAGCACCTAAGAAGTTCTTAAAATGCTGAAGAAAATGATGGATAACCTTATTATAATCATCCTCAACCTTACCATCATCATCAATAAATGACACAATCCTATTAGCTGATATCCTCTTCTTTAAACTACCATGAAAGAAGGAGGAATTTTCATCACCAAAACGAAGCCACGCTATTTTACTCTTTTGGTAGAGGAAACTAGCATATATCTTCTCCTATCTTTTCAATTCGAAAAAGGCATCTCTTTCCTCAGAGCTCAACTAGCTATTACTCGGATCAGCAAGAAGATTGGTTTGGGCCTGTTGAAATAAGACTTTACTTCTCTCATAATTACAAATAACATCCCCCATAATCTGCCAATTAAAAGACTTCAAGACATGTTTAAGTCGGGTAAGCTTCCAAACAATCTGCTCCAAGCCACGACCCTTATACTGTAACAGTTTAGACTATCTAGCCAAGACTGTCTCCCTGAATCTAGGATGAGAGCCCCACATATTATAGAAACGAAATGGCTTCACCCCCATCCTCATAGCTGCAAGCTGCTTGAGAAGAATAAAACAATGATCTGATATTACCTCCCATTGAGAAACAACAGTAATTAACAGAAATGAATCAAGCCAAGCTTCATTAGTAAACACCCTGTCCAACTTAGAAAAAATGTGAGTCCCCCCTTCTTGATTATTAGACCAAGTATAATATGATCCCATTATCTTCATTTCATCAACCAAACCAAGGTCAAGCCACTGCCTCGCATCCTCCATTTCTTTCAGTGAGATAGATCTCCCACCCAATCTGTCTGCAGTATCAAAAACAGCGTTAAAATCCCCCAAAATGAGCCAAGATTTTATTGGGCACTTCAAATGAGATAAATCATACCACAAGGATCTCCTAGACTCCAAACAATTAGAACCATACACTATGGTAAGACAAAATTCATATTCAATGCAAATTCTAACTATACAGTGTAAAAATTGGTTACTGTCCTGAATAACAAATCCCAACTAACAAAAGTAGAACACATAACTTCCTTAATCTTCACTCCCTTGATTTTAGTTTCAAGAAGAGCCCCAATTCCAACTTTATTCATTCTACAGACATCGAGGACTACCATCTATTTATTCTTTCTATTCAAACCTCTAACATTCCAGCTCAGAATGTTGCAGAATTCCATTCAGATTTAAAGTGGGAGAATGATTAGCCAGAGGCCTCTGCTGCTCCTGTAGCACACTAAAAGAGTTCCTGGACTGCTCAACAGGAAACTGTTCAGTTTGTTTCATAGCCCCAGCTCTTTTCGAAAATGACCAATTTGGCTCTACAGGACCATCACTTGGTTGGAAAATTCCTAATTGAACCTGCTGAATCGGGTCAGAGCTATTCGGACTGACATTATCCATAGCCTCAGCAGGATCAGGCTCTTGCTTGTTCTTCGATTCTTTCTTCCTCCAGATTGCTTCAGTAACAAATTTGCAAGAAGCTACTGAATGTCCTAGTTTCTTAAAGTTAGAACATTTTGTTGGCAACCATTCATACTCTATAGGCTGTTCCATGACTTGACCCTTCTCATTTAGGTAGCTGATATACTGAGGTAGAGCTTCTGTAATCTCCATATCTACTAAGACACGAGCAAATTTTATCATAGATCGATCCTTGGTTATCTTGTCAATCATTATAGGTTTACCTATTATGCTAACAAGAGCACTCAAACACTTCACTCCCCAATATTGCAAACCAAGATCAAGTAATCTGATCCACATAGGCATTGATTTGATAGACTTCAAAGAATCGATATCTGTAGTCCAGGGACGGAGAATAACTAGTTTCTTATCGAAATGAATCACACCTGATTCCAAAACCAGATCACGAGTTGCTTCATCTATAAACTTCACCATTGTGAACCCTGCATTCATTCGAACCACTCGTTCAATACCAAGCTTTCCCCAAATCTGTTTGATAAACCCTTCAAAAACCGCTAGTGGCGGGTTAGCACCAATCACCACACAGATCAATGCTAATTTCCAAAAAGAGGCTTCCACTTCAATCTCATCTACATCCAGCTTAGCAATTAGTTGTCCATCCTTCTGAAAAGGCTCCAAGTATTGTCACTTCATACAACCATGAGTCGGAAGAGATTCCTGAAAATGAGCCCAAGTTTCTTTGGCCGAATCTTGAAATGACCTAGCTTCAACCTCTGCAGCCCAGGACACTGAATCAGGATCATTGGCTTGATCGACTGTCTCCTTCGAGGCGAAACTAGAATCCCTAGAAACGAACCCTTGCTCTTTAGCAACAGCACCCACTTCCTCAACTAGCACATCCTCAGTAATCAAATCCTGAACAATAGCTTCTCCATTGGATGAAGGGAGCTCTGATGCAGTAACTAGTTTTGCTAGCTTCTGCACAGATTTTCGCCTCCTCGCCATTTTGGGTTTTTAGTCATGGGAACTTAACTCTAAGGGCCTATAATCGATCCTACTACCCAGTTTGGTAGGATTCGACATCCCGGAGGCTAGGACTTGGTCCCAAAGTATTTACTTACTCATTTTTCTATGGGATTTTATATTATGGTTGTGACTAGTTTGTCGCTAGGGGATTGGAACATGATTGTGCTTGAGGGTCGTTTATTGATAACTTGTGCTTGGACCAAAGGTAAGAAAACTAAACCCAGTATGTGACATGCATGGTTATTGATGAGGCATTTTGAGTGCTCTATTTATGGACATTGGTTGCATTATAAATGTCATCCAGCTTTGCTTACTTGTGAATGTCATTGACTTATTAGTCAGAAATGACATTGGTGTTTAGTATTGGTCGTGAAGTTCTGACTTATCAGTCATGATTGACAATAGTACTGAGCATTGGTCATATGGTATTGGCTTATGAGTCAAGAGCAGCACTAGTGTATTTAAGGCAGGCCGAAATGATTAGATCTAATCAACACGAGCATTAAATGCTTGACCGACCTATTGGTCAAAGAAAACTAAAGCTCTTGTCTAGTCTAAAGGCTAGTTACTCAGAGCAAGGGCTAAAAGGTTCAGGTGACTGAAACGTCACATGGCTTGGGGCATAAAACCCCAGAGAGACTTATTAGTCATATATTCAGAGAGAATTATTAGTCATTGCAGACACTCAAAATTCCATGCTTGTAAAAGGTCCAAGGTACATGCTAAGGTCCCATAAACGCCTAAATACATGCCTGAGCCGCGAGACCCTCGGGCCACCATCGTCTCGTAACTACCTACTCTCAGCGTACCTAGTGAGGCCACATCCCGTGCATAATAGCAGCATGCAGCCGCGAGGCCACGTGTCGCGCAGTAGCGTCTCGCGAGGCCCTTGCCTCACACCTACTCTCGGCACACCCAGCGAGGCCACGTCTCGCGCAGGAGCATCTCGTGAGAACCCTGCCTCGCGACTCCTCTCGGCGCACCCAGTGAGGCCATGTCTCGCACATAACAAGCGCATTCAGCTGTGAGGCCACGTCTCGCGAGGCCCTTGCCTCGCGCCTCCTCTAGGCGTACTCAGCCTCACCTCGCCACAACTGCATGAAGCCGCGAGGCCATGTCTTGCGTAGGAGCGTCTCGTGAGGCCCTTGCCTAGCTCCTAGTCTCGGCGCACCTAGCGAGGCCACATCTCACACAGGAGCATCTCGCGAGGCCCCTGCCTCGCGACTCCTCTCGGTGCACTCAGCCTCGCCTCGCCACAACTGCATGCATCCCCAAGGCCACGTCTCATGCAGGAGCGTCTCGCGAGGCCCCTGCCTCGTCCCTCCTCTCGGCGCCCTTAGCCTCGCCTTGCCACAGTCGCATGCAGCCGCGAGGCCATATCTCGCACAAGAGCGTCTCGCGAGGCACTTGCCTCGGACCTACTCTTGGCGCACCCAGCAAGACCACGTCTCACGCAGGAGCGTCTCAAGAGGCCCTTGCCTCGCGCCTCCTCTCAGCTCACTCAGCCTCACCTCACCACAGCAACATGCAGCCGCTAGGCCACGTCTCGCACAGGAGTGTCTCGCGAGGCCCCCTACCTCGCGCCTCCTCTCGGTGCACTCAGCCTCGCCTCGCCTCGCCACAGCCGCGCCACTAGGGGTCGCACACGCACTGGGCCTCATTAATGGGGCCTTATCTCATCCCTTAAGATTAGTGCCACCGACTGGGCACCACTCTTACTGTGAGTTTAACAAGAGGTAAGATCAAGGACCTCTCTAACATACCATTAAGGATGAATTGGGGAAGCTTCATAGTGATTCACACAAAGTCAGAAGAAGTACGGACACTAAGCCCACGCCAGACAATCTCTAACACTTGTACTGGGCAAGTAGTGGAGGCACAATCAGGTACTAAGGTGGAGGTGCTCCCACGAACTCTGACCATGTACTGAAGCTGATACCACTACACATGATACCACTCTCCTCACACCGTACTTATGTACAATCTGGTCCCCTGGACCACAATGTATCAAGGGCCATTAGAGCCCACTATAAAGGGAACCCCACTTCAATAATTAAGGGGGTTGGAAAAAACACTCTAGCTTGAGACAACAAAGGAATACAAGTTCTTTTCCCCATTTCTCTTATGCAACTATTTTCTAAGTTTCTAAGTTTCTGATTATATAGTTGAAGTTCTTCATTGATAAGCAACAGACTTTGATTTTTCTAACTTAACTTCGTTGACGAGTTCTCACCGTCAATAGTTTGGTGCGGTCTGTGGGAAGGATAAGTGCCAAGCCACTATTCTTCCATTAACTCCGGCATAAAGAGATGCCAAGATGCTCTAAGTGATTGAGAGAGACATGGGAGGTGGATGTCCACCTTGATGGAGACTAGCTGAAGGCCTCCATTAAGAATCCCCCTCAACCCAGGAATGTGGAGGCCCCAAAGGAGCCCGAGGTCCACGAAGATGAGAGGGAGGCCTCATCCCTAGCTGTCCCGCCTGATGAGAATCGTCCAAAGTCAGCAACCACCCCTGCAAGGGATGCCGGTGAGTTCCCCCTCCCAAGACCGCCGCAGGAGCCATACTCCGTCAGGCAAGATCCGGGCCCATCGACGCGCAAACCTGACAAGCATCCCCGGGTCCATTCCGTGAGCTCGAGTTCTAAATATTGATTTTACGAAGAAGAGATACGCGAACTTCACCGCAAGAACCAAAGGTTAGAAACCACCTTGGAGAACATGCAAGAGGTGTTGAATGGCCTATTACATGGAAAATCAAGCATACCTCTGCCTAGGCGAAAAAAGAAAGGACAAGAAGGGGTAGAAACCACAGTGCCAGTGGACGATGGGAGAACACGACTCTCCACCAGTAATACTCCCCAGACGAAACAGCACGAATGTTCTAGACCGCCTGAGCAGCCCCAGAGGCAAAAGTAGAGGAACAATGTTAACCCACGTAGTGAAGTCGAGGTCACATCAAAGGAAACGCCCCCAGACTTGCGAGAAGAGCTCAATAAGAAAAGGGCGGATAAAAGGACTACGCCTCCTATGGCACCCTGGGAGGACAAAGGAAAAGGAAAGGTTGACCCATCCACATTGAGAGACTCCTTGAATAAAAGGAGGCAGGACCTAGACACCGAAATGAGGAGCCTCCGGAACAAGATCATCACCGCATCTGGAGGACAAGCAATTGAGGACGAGTTCGACCATGAATCACCCTTCATTAAGGAAATCCAGGCCATCCGACTCCCAGCCAACTTCAAGGAGCCTCATATGACCCCATATGAAGGAAACACAGACCCCAAGTATCATCTGGACGCATTTAACGATCTAATGAAGTTAAGGGGGATTAGTAGCGGAGCTAGGTGCCATTGCTTTGCTGTCACCTTGAAAGGACTAGCATACAAATAGTTCAAAAGACTTAGACCAGGGTCCATCAGATCTTGTCAACAATTTTCTGATGAGTTTCTCCAGCAACACCACGTCGTGCGTGATTACACAATGTCGAGCACCAGCCTTGCTAACGTGAAGTAAGGAGAAAATGAGATTCTAAAGAGCTACATTCACAGGTTCAATATGGAGGCGGCCAAGGTAGGAAGCTTGACCCGCAGAGAGCTAAAAATGGCCATCACGGTTGGAGTGCACCCGGGAAGCAAGTTATGGGATAACATGCTCAAGAGAGAGGTCACAAATTTGGATGATTTCTACGAGCGGGCGCAGAAATACATTCGCATAGAGGATGGTCACGAGAGCCTTAAGACTGGAAAAGGCCAATCCCCACCAAAACCCTCAATCCGGGAGAACCAAAGTGGTGCAAAGAAGAAGAGGGTCTATGAAGGAACAAGGGAGGATCGACCACAGAAGCCCCAGTGCATGAACGAGCGCAGGCAAGGCCCCTACACCTTTTACACTGACCTCACCCATGCAAGGGAGCATATTTTCATCACAAATGAATATCAGGTGCCTTTCAGAAGGCCCCCGCCGATGAAAAAAGACCGATCAAAAAGAGACCCCAGTAAATACTGCAGTACCATAAAGATATCGGCCACACCACAACAGAATGCAATCATTTGAAAGTAAAAATCGAAGAGCTTATACGCAGGGGAAATTTGGCCAGATACGTCCGAAAAGAGAGCCAAAGGCTAGAAGAAGGGGCATCATCGCCGCGGGCATGGGAAGTAGCCCTAGAGGTGCAGGGAGAGATTAGGACCATCTTCGGAGGGCTAGGATTCGAAGGCAAATCAAAGAAAGGGCGAGACAAATATGCCAGGGAAGCCAGACGAAGCCCACCCCCATGCATCTTAAGTTTGGAGCAACGTCCCCCAAAGAATTTTAAGGGTGAGAATGGCTCAATAACCTTCACTGAAGAAGACGCATGGGGTGTACATTTCCCCCATAATGACCCATTGGTGCTGACCGTCCAGCTTGCAAACATGAGGGTACATCGGGTCTTGGTGGATAATGGAAGCTCTGTAGACATCCTGTATCGCCCTGCCTCGGAGAAGATGGGATTCAACATCCGACACCTGAAGCCCTGCAATACCTCCCTATATGGATTTACAAGAGATTCAATAAAGCCCCTAGGGGAAATTGAGTTAGCCCTCACCATGGGAGAACAATCCAAGAAAACTACCATAATGGCCAACTTTGTCATGGTAGATTGCGCCTCAGCCTTCAATGCGGTATTAGGGAGACCCTCCCTAAGAGAATTGAAGGCGATAACTTATGTGTACCACTTAGCTATGAAATTCCTCACTCCCGAGGGAATAGCAAGTGTGAAAGGAGAGCCAAAGGAAGTGAGGGAATGCTATAACACATCCCTCCGCACGACCATGAAGCCTTCAGTGCCTATGGAAATGGTTGTGCATGAAGGTGCAAACCCACACGAGTTAGACCCGCGAGTCCTAGAGGAACCTACAGCTGAAACGGTAGAAGAGTTGGAAGAAGTCATGGTCATGAATGAGTCATTAAGAATGTTGAAGGTAGGTTAAAACCTTATGGGTGATGTGAAGGAGAAGCTAGTAGAATTATTGAAAGCCAACCTCGACGTATTCGCCTAGAGTCACGAGGACATGGTAGGGATAGACCCAGCGGTCATGTGCCACCACCTGAACATCTACCCAAAAGCAAGGCATGTGAGGCTGTAGTGTTCCATAATTTTACTTAGTTAGCTAGCAAGTAGTAGTTGTAGTATTTTAGATTTCGTGGATTTTGGTTCAAACCGGGACTTAGTTGGAAACTCCTAGCAATAGTTATGGATTTTATAAGTTTAACCTATAGTTTAAGAATATTAATTATAACATAAGGTTTGATTAATATTGCTGATCCTAAATATATTTCTTATTATAACCTAAGGTTTAGATGGAACCAATAGGAATATGACACTTCTCATAAGCATGATTATTAAGGAATTATTATTTTAATGATAAAATAAGGGAATATAAGACTTAGTCTTCACCAGTTCCTATTAGGGTTGTAGTTTGACTCAATCAAAGTAGTTATCCAACCTTAATTATGCTGAAAAAGTGTAATTACATGTTTAAAATAATCACGTATGCTAATATATCGCAGCATTGGAGCCGATATATCGCCTGACGAAGAATACGGAAAAACACGTTGACGTTGCACGATCGTACAAATGGAGGCTCGGGACTAGGGGCAGCCAATATATCGCCTCATAGGGGCGATATATCGCCCATATTTATGTATTTTTTTATTTTTGTTTTAATTTTTAGAAAGCACCTTTGACTCCTTAAACCTTCCTCTGTTAGTTTTGACTGAGTCTTCAGCCTCTAATTGACGAATATTCAATTATCTTCAATTAAATTCATTATTTTTATTCAAATCAAAATGGGGTTAGTTTCACTCCTTACCTCTATAAATAGGACCTAGTACCCAGCCCTTTCACTTACTCTTCAGCTGTGATCAAACTCCAAGGTGCTAGTGAGACCCTAAGAGTGATAAATACTTGGGTTGGGAAAAAGCTTTTCTATTATTAAGCTTTATAAAACACTTTGGGAAGTGAGGTTAGTGCATTTTGGTATTGGGGATAGACCAATCCATAAGGTCAATAAAGGTACCCTTATTCTTATGTTCAATTCTGTTTGATTCCTTAATTTCTTTAGTTTTCATTCAGGTTCTAACTTTTGTTATGGTTTTGTGGTTAGGTTCTTAAGTTCTTTGAACTTAAGGTGTATTTTCGGTAAGTTTTCTCTTGGTGGTTTAGTTCTATTCTTTTCATCTCTTTCCTTTAGAAATACTCACTATTTTATTGCTGGTTTTAGTAGTGTTCCAAGTCCCGCATCTGTTCTCAATTATCCTGGTGTTGGTAAGGAAAATTAGATAGTTTAGTATTATGATCTAGTTTATGTAATGTATGATATAGTTTATGTTTGTATGACCTAACATTTCAGGTACAATAAAGGGGTAAGTGTGTCTAGACATAAGGTGTCCAATGATGTATGACGGACTATGTCCGGTAGGCTCGGTTGCCAAAACTTTATGATGGACCTATGTCCGGGGCTTAATTGCCAACCCTGTATAAACACTTATCTTTTTATTATATCTGACTTGTTATTTTAGTTATGATTATGGGATATGACCTATAGTTATGATTTATGATCTATGACTTATGACCTATGACATATGACTTAGAGTATGACCTATGATCTATGACATAGATTTATGATTTAGAATTATGACTTAAGATATGATATGATCTAGATGTTTGTGTTTGTATGACTTTGGTGAATTTATCTTATGTTTGTTTATATGACTAGCCCTTTTGTTTGTATTTTCCTTACTGGGCTTAAAAGCTCACTCCTTATGATGTTGTTATTTCAGGAAATTAAGAATAGAAAGATCGGTGGCGAGTGGGACCTAAGAGCTTCGTGATGTATTCGTTGGGGACCATATAGTCGAGCAAGATCAAGCGGGCCAAATTATTTATTTATTTTTTAAAGTTTATTTTAAAGTTTTATTTAAATGTTGCTCATTTTTATGTTAAAGACAAGTATTTTATTCTTATAAAACCATGGATCCATGTATTTATTTTTAAGTTTTTATTAAATAAAAGAGCAATATTTTCGCTTATGACCCAACGCTGTGTTTTCGGTAATCTATGAGAAATTAGGGCGTTACAGAGGCAGAAAAGGAGAGCGCTGGACCCAGAGAGATATGCGGCCCTAAAATAGGAGGTTGACAAGTTGAAGGCAAATTGGTTTATCCGAGAGGCATTCTACCCACTATAGGTATAAAACCCAGTGTTAGTCCCAAAGCCCAACGGAAAGTGGAGGACTAGTGTGGACTTTACTAACCTCAATAAGGCCTGCCCTAAGGACAGCTTCTCGCTTCCTAGGATAGACCAGTTAGTAGACGCCACAGTGGGACACGAGCTACTTAGCTTCATGGATGCATATTCCGGATACAACCAAATACCCATGAACCCGGCCAATGAAGAGCACACTTCGTTCATAACAGACAAGGGGCTTTATTGCTACAAAGTGATGCCTTTTGGTTTAAAGAATGCAGGTGCTACTTATCAAAGGTTGGTGAACTGAATGTTTGCAAATCAAATAGGAAGGAATATGGAAGTATACGTGGACGATATGCTGGTAAAGACAAAGAAGGCAGAAGAGCTCACAAACGAGCTCATGGAGATGTTCGACACCCTCCGAAAGTTCAGAATGAAGCTAAACCCGCTCAAGTGCACCTTCAAAGTTTCATCAGGAAAGTTCCTGGGTTTTATGGTGAATTCTTGAGGTATCGAGGCTAACCCTGAAAAAATCAAGGCATTGCTGGAAATGAGCCCACCACGAAGCAAGAAGGAGGTGCAGTGCTTAATAAGGAGAGTAGCAGTCCTCAATAGGTTCATCTCCAGGTCCACTGACAAATGCCTCCCTTTCTTCAACATCCTAAAAGGGAGCAAAAAGTTCGCTTGGGATGATGATTGTCAGGAAGCCTTCACCAAGCTAAAGGAACACCTTCGAAAATCACCCCTTTTAGCCAAGCCAGAAAAAGGGGAAATGTTGTACTTGTATCTAGCTGTATCGGAACATGCTATAAGTGCCGCCCTGGTCAAAGGAGAAAAGAAGCATCAGCAGCCCGTGTACTATGTGAGCAAGCGGCTGGTAGACGCAGAAACCCGGTACCCAGAAATAGAGAAGTTGGCATATGCCTTGGTAGTGGCTTCTCGAAAGTTGAGGCCCTATTTTCATGCTCATGCTATCGAGGTGCTCCCAAACACCCATTTGCGTCAATTCTTGCACAAACCAGGAACTTCAGGAAGGTTGTTAAAATGGTCAATTGAATTGAGTCAATTTGACATCACTTACACCTCAAGGACCTCAATCAATGGGCAAGTACTTGCAGACTTTATAGACAAGTTTGCACACCGACCCCATGAGGAGGGAGAAATAGAAGAGAATAAACCAGCGCATGAAGAGGAAAAACACCCTGAAGAATGGAGCCTCCATGTAGACGGGGCATCTAATGAAGGAGGAGTTGGCGCTGGCATAGTAATGACGGGACCTGAGGGGCACAAGATGTATTGTGCCTTGAGATTTGGATTCGAAGCTTCCAACAATGAAGCAGAGTACGAGGCACTGTTGGCTGGCCTGCGGCTAGCTAGGGAGTTAAAGGTAACCCATTTGCATGTTTTTAGCGACTCACAACTCGTGGTGTTCCAGGTGAAAGGTGAATATCAAGCTAGAGGCCCAAAAATGGATGCATGTCTCGCTAAGGTGAAGGGGTATTTAGATCAGTTCAAAAAATGCACCTTAGAACATATCCCAAGGGAGCAAAACACAAACGCTGATGCACTCGCAATACTCACCTCTACTCGAGACGAAGACATGCCTGAGTCCATCCCGATAGAATACCTCTCAAGCCGAGCATAGCTAAAGAAATGATCCATGTGGTCAATAGCCCGGGGGAGTCATGGTTTGCACCCATCGCGAAGTACTTAATTGACGGGGTCTTGCCTTTCGACAAAAAAGATGCTCGCAGGCTGACTTACAAAGCTACCCAATACACCCTAGTAGACGGGGTCTTATATAAGAGAGGCTTCTCTACCCTGCTCCTACGGTGCGTAAATAAGGGTGAGGCTTTAAAAATTCTACAAGAGATTCATGAGGGGGAATGTGGAAATCATGATGGGGGGCAGTCCACGGCAAAAAAGGCCATCCGCCAAGGATACTATTGGCCTACCATGGAAAAGGATACAAGTGATTTCGCGAAAAGGTGTGATAAGTGCCAGAGGCATGAAAACTACCCCAGACAGCCACCAAATGAGCTGGTAAACATGACCAGTCTGTGGCCCTTCGCTGTGTGGGGGATTGACTTGATTGGAGCGTTACCAGCAGGAAGAGGAGGAGCAAAATACGCGGTGGTAGCAGTCAATTATTTTACTAAGTGGGTTGAAGCAGAACCTCTAGTCAACATAACGACTAAGAAAATCACCACCTTCGTCAACAAATTTATCGACTGCAGGTTTGGAGTACCCTACAAGATAGTCTCTGACAATGGGACGCAATTTGAAGGAGGAGTATTCAAGGAATATTGCAGGGAAAAAGGAATCAAGAGGAGTTGCTCCGCTGTAGTGCACCCACAAGCCAATGGACAAGTGGAGGCCATCAACAAGATCCTAGAAAGTAACCTGAAAACAAAGTTGGAGAAGTTGAAAGGGGCCTGGGTCGAAGAACTTCCCAATGTGCTTTGGGCCTACAGGACCACACCTCGTTCCACCACGGGAGAGATGCCTTTTGCCTTGGCCTATGGCTGCGAGGCTATCCTTCCAATAGAAATGAAGATTAACTCCATCCGTACACAAGCGTATGATGACCAGGCCAATATCGCAGCATTGGCCGAGAATTGGGACCTGTTGGAAGCTAAGAGAGATAGGGCACAACTGAAGCTAGCCACATATCAGCAACAAGCCGCGAGATACTATAATTCAAGGGTGCGAGAGAGAGCGTTCAGAGTTGGCGACCTCATGTTGCGGAAAGTCCTACCCAACACTCAAGATCCGAGCATGGGTGTGTTAGGAGCAAACTGGGAAGGACCCTATCAAGTTGCTCTGGTTGTGCCCCTAACACCTATAAGCTCGCACGCCTGGATCATACCATGGTACCTAGAGCATGGAACGCGTAGTATCTAAAAAAATATTATCAGTAAGACCCCCATGTCTGAGGCAAGAGCGTTATTGTTCTAGCGTGCAAGTCTAATGTAATAGCTATGACGTAGGAGGCTAAATTAGATTCTTTAGTATGTTGTAAGAATGAAGTCACATTAAGTTACCATGTATTTTACATGCTTCCAATGAATATGATGTGACATTAGACAAACATGTAGTAAAAGTTCTTATTTAACCAAGGTGATTATCGAGATGCGTGAATGGAAGGATCAAAGTGCTTGCCAAGATAAATCTCGCCAACCACTTGGGGGGCATAATATATAGAAAAGATGATGGTCCTAAAAGGACCCCTCATCCTAAAAGGACCCCCTCTATTAGGAGGGTCCTAAAAGGACCCCTCATCCTAAGAGGACCACTTATCCGGAGGATCCTAAAAGGACCCCTCGTCGAGAGGATCCTAAAAGGACCCCTTATATCAGGAGGATCCTAAAAAGACCCTTTATAGCAGGAGGATCCTAAAGGGACCCCTTATATCAGGACCCTAAAAGGACCCCTTATATCAGGATCCTAAAAGGACCCCTTATATCAGGATCCTAAAAGGACCCCTTATATTAGGATCCTAAAAGGACCCCCCCCCCTTACAAATAAAGAAGAAGACCTTGTAAGGCATCGCTTGAGTTCACAAGGATTTGCTACCCTTATGAACATCAAGGAGGTCAAAAGGTCCTACAAGAAAAGCATCCTAATAAGAGTAAATGCTTCCACAAGAGGAAGTGCCTCAGGAGAAGCACCCACAATTAAGCCTAGAGTATCCACCAAGCCATCTAGCCAAAAAGGGTCCTAAAAGAGACCCTTGCAAAAATAGTACTATGAATAACGATGAGTAGGACGCTTCTCGCAAAAGATAATAAGCGCGCACAAAAATATATAAAAGGATAACTAGAACCCAAGGGGTCAATATATCCTTATAGGTACAATCAAGAGGCACCAAAGAGGGACCTATTGAACCCCTTCGCATGGGCTCCAAAGGACCTCAAGCCTGATAAGTAAAAAAGAGAACCTATCGAACCCCATTGTGCGAGCTCAAAAGGACCTCTAACATAGAGGAAGAAAGATGAATGATCACATATGTATATATATATATATATAAAAAAAAGAGTTTTGATAATGTAACAGGACTTAGAGAAATTACAAGCAAAATAAGGCTCAAATGAGCATAAAACCACATTGGACTGAAATGGAAAAAAATGCAGAATGACAATCTCAAGGCCTCCTGCCGTAGGCGTTCCACTCAGCCGCCCTGGCAACGACATGCGCACGAAAGGAGGAAAAATCGAAGTTTGGATTTTGCCTCCATACCCCATAGAGGGTGCGCTCTATGGATCTATACTCAGTGTCAGCCTTATCCGCCTCTAAGGAAGCAACCCTCCCCTACAACGTTGCGATTGTAGCCTTTGCACCCTCAAGGTCGGCCTCCAAGCGAGTAACCTTCTCCTGCAGCATCACGGCCTTGGCAATCGCCCTCTTCTTCTTTTTTGATGATGAAGATGCCTTCGCCAGGGCCTTCTCCAGCTTAAGTTTCGTTTTAGCAAGCTCCCTCTCAAGCCCCTGGACCCGGACCGTAAGACGGTCCCTTTCAACATTCGACGCGGAAAGGTCCTAAGCCGAGTCAACAAATCGTTAGGCCACTGTATAGGTATGCACAAGAAAAATAACAATAACGATGATAAGAAAAAAACAAAAACAAAAAGAGAGAAAAGGGATAAGGTCGATGTAAGATGCATGAACTCACCCAAGTGGCGGAACGCACAAGAGTCTCCCCGAGCTCTGACATGGAAAAACTCCCAAGACCTCTCCAATCAGCCTCAGGAAGATCTGTGGCGACCTGGACATATCGTTGCCCATACGAGGCCTCCATGCGGCCCACCCAAGGCGCCCCTTCTGAGCCAAGTGCGCTTGGCTGGGTAGTGATAGATGACCTGCTCGCCGAAGGAGGAGGGGGCGCAGGAAGATCGGAAAAATGAGCCCCCGATGGACCGGGAGGGGGCGCAAGAAGATCGGAAAAATGAGGCCCCGATGGACCAGGATCAAGGGAAGCCTGAGGGAAAGCATCAAAGTGCTCAGAATAGGGACAGACTAAGCCCCTCAACATGGCATGTTGATCGTGGGAGTGGGAGGCCATGTCATGGTCTGTAGGGGCTAAAGGAGGGCACCCCCTGGGAGACAAAAATGGTCGGTGGGGTTGCCTATGTCCTGGGGAGACCCCCTCTGGCACACACTCTGCCTCACCCCCATCCGAGTGAGGTTCAGCCAAAACAGCTTTTTCTTCCGCATTCCAGAAATAATTCACAACAACTCAGGCTCCGAAACCAGGGACAGCTTGTGATGGTTGAGGTTGGTCATGGTGAAGAGACGTACAACCATTTTTTTGGCAGGGTCAGCCTCGAGAAATTTATCCATTGCATCCGCCTCCGACCCAAGAACTTAGGCACGACGAAATTCTCTGCACAATCAACACAGTTGCTGACACAAACATAAGTTCCAAAAAATAAAAAATATAAAACTTGAAGTACTTACTAGGAGCTGAACGAAAGTGCTCACGAACAGAGAGGGGACCCTTCACAGAGAAGAAATCCTACTTCCAAGACCCTAGGTTGGATATAGAACCCTCTATCAAGGAGACCAAAGAATTGGATTTTTGCAGGAAATAAAAGCCTTTGGATTTAGGAGAGGGCATGAGGTTGTACATGAAATGCACCTCTTGGGTCGTGGAAGCACGCCCGAAGTGCTCCATATACGCAATAAAGAGGCAACTTAAGGTCAGCCAGCTGTTGGGCGCCAACTGGAGTGGAGCAAGGTCAAAATGGTTGAGAACCATGACAAAAAATGGGTGTAATGGGATTGTGCCACCCGCTTTCAAGATATGCTCGCTCATGGCCACATAACTCGGACTTGGGCGATCAGCCCGGCACTTGAAGGAACGTATAATTTGTATTCCGGGCTAACACGTTAGTTCTCCAATAATTCCAACAATTTATTTTCAAACACATGGGACACTAGGGTGGATGCCAACAGGGGGCCAGTGTCTTGATCCTTAGTGGTCACCTGTCGCCGTGCTCTCTTCAGTATATCTGCAAAACCAAAAGAAAAAGGTGAGATGGAAACATTGCACTTTACCCTCCATTTTTTCTTCCTAGCAAGGGTCTTCCACCGAGGCACCGAGTGTGAAAGTGCTGAGCAAGGGTAGACCGAGAACAAGGGTTAAGGAGAAGACAGAACGACCCCATGACAGTCATTAGGGGAAAACGAGGTAGGAGGCTTAGGCGGGAGATTTCCCTCCATAAACTCCAACTCCATCTGCAAATCTAAAAGGGTCACCGTAAGGTTCGCTACATGGTCGTTAATGTGAAGGGGGAAAGATACTCCGTCTCCCTCAAAACTAAGTCTATTTCGCTCTCTACCACCCAAATTTTATGTCTAAGTTCAGACATGTGCTCAAGATGACGAATACAGGCCTGCCTTAAGTTGTCGTAGTCTTGGTGAGGGTTGTCCTCGGGGGACTCCAAGTCTAAAGACAAGTCAACAAACTCAACCCCCGGAGGAGCGTCGAATGGTCCTTCACATGCCATGAGACCTCGTCCCGAAAGCAAAAAGGGATCACATATAAATGAGAGGATTGCTACAAAACACAAAGGGATGGGCTCTAAACCTCTAGGCACAAGCACTCTAAATTACCAACTACGAGGTATGAATGAGGGCATGCAACTGGGTTAACTCACGACGAGCTCAGGCCAAAGTACCCCATCCCGAGTGGTGCTAATTTGGACCCAATAAACATAAGGGAGAAAGAAAGTATACCTCAAGAAAGTAAAATTGGGCGATGTTGTTGTCAAAAGGAGGTCGAGGGCCAAAAGCACCGTCACGGTCAAAGAGAGGCAAGTGGTCGAAAGTATGCGTCTACAAAAACAAAGGAAAAAGTTGCTTTAGTTCTCAAATACCTGCGTGGATATAGACATACAAGAAATGAACTCAAATAAAAAAAAAAAAAAGGAAAAGATAGCAAAAGTGAAGTTGTGGGGGATTGAACCCCTTACCTCTTGAAAGGAGCAAGGATCTCAAAACCACTAAGCTGAAGAGGTAAGGTGTAAATAATAGGCAAGATATAAGGGCTTATTTATAGGAGCCACAGGCTCATCCTAACCATCGAACCTAAGGCCTGATCAATGGCCAAGAAGGGAGCTTGGCATCTCCATTGGTATCTATGAAGCAAAGTGATATGCTCACGTTCAATCACAAGGATCACCACTAACACCACGTATGCTTTCAAGGCGCCATACCGAAAAGTCTACCAGAACGCCTAAAGGCCCTCTCCTAGACTAGGGGGCAAGTGTGGATGCTCAAAATTCCATGCTTGTAAGAGGTCCAAGGCACATGCTAAGGTCCTATAAATGCCTAACTACATGCATGAGCCGCGAGACCCTCGGGCCACCGTCGCCTCGCAACTGCCTACTCTCGGCGCACCCAGCAAGGCCACATCTCGCGCATAACAGTCGCATGCTGCCGCGAGGCCACGTCTTGCGCAGTAGCGTCTCGCAAGGCCCTTACCTCGCACCTAATCTCGGTGCACCCAGTGAGGCCACGTCTCGTGAGGCCCCTGCCTCACGCCTCCTCTCGGCACATCTAGCGAGGCCACGTCTCGTGCATAACAGCTGCATGCAGCCGCGAGGCCACGTCTCATGCAGGAGCGACTCGCGATGCTCCTGCCTTGCGCCTCCTCTCGGCACATTCAGCCTCACCTCACCACAGGCGCATGCAGCCGCAAGGCCACGTCTCACGCAGGAGCGTCTCCCGAGGCCCTTGCCTCGCACCTACTCTCAGCGCACCCAGCAAGGCCACGTCTCGTGCAAGAGCATCTCGTGAGTCCCCTACCTCGCGACTCCTCTCGGCACCATCAGCCTCACCTCGCCACAGCCGCATGCAACCGCGAGGCCACGTCTCATGCAGGAGCATCTTGCAAGGCCCCTGCCTTGCGCCTCCTCTCGGCACAATCAGCCTCGCCTCGCCTCGCCACAGCCGCAAGGCCACGTCTCACACAGGAGCGCCTCGCGAGGCCCTTGCCTCGCACCTACTCTCGGCGCACCCAGCGAGGCCACGTCTCGCGAGGCCTCTGCCTCGCGCCTCCTCTCGGTAGACTCAGCGTTACCTCGCCACAACCACATGCAGCCGCTAGGCCACGTCTCGTGCAGGAGCATCTCGGGAGGCCCCTGCCTCGCACCTCCTCTCAGCGCACTCAGCCTTACCTCGCCACAGCCGCGCCACTAGGGTTTGAACATGCACTGGGCCTCGTTAGAGGGGCCTTATCTCATCCCTTAAGATTAGTTCCACCGACTGAGCACCACTCTTACCGTGAGTCTAACAAGAGGTAAGATCAAGGACCTCTCTAACACACCATTAAAGATGAATTATGGAAGCTTCATAGCGATTCACACAAAGTCAGAAGAAGTACGGATACTAAGCCCATGCCAGAAAATCTCTAACACTCATACTGGGCATGTAGTGGAGGCACAATCAGGTACTAAGGTGGAGGTGCTCCCACGAACTCTGACCATGTACTGAAGCCGACACCACTACACATGATACCACTCTCCTAACATTGTACTTATGTACAATCTGGTCCCCTGGACCACAATGTATCAGGGACCATTAGAGCCCACTATAAAGGGAACCCCACTTCAATATTGAAGGGGGTTGGAAAAAACAATGTAGCTTGAGACAACAAAGGAATACAAGTTCTTTTCCCCATTATTCTTTTGCAACTATTTTCTAAGTTTCTAAGTTTCTAATTATATAGTTGAAGTTCTTCATTGATAAGCAATAGACTTTGCTTTTTCTAACTTAACTTCGTTGACGAGTTCTCACCGTCAACAGTCATCTATTCAGAAAGACTTATTAGTCATCTATTCAGAGAGACTTATTAGTCATCTACCTTGGAGAGACTTATTAGTCATCTACCTCAGAGAGAGACTTATTAGTCATCTACTCAGAGTGCATGACTCTACAATCATTTATTTGTACCTGCCTGCATGCATGAATGGGATTATTATTGCTAGGCATGCTTATTATGATTTGGTGGCACGTTATTGTCTGCTTATGAGCATGTGTTTGAGTTTTCTTGTCGAGCCTCGGCTCACGGGTGCTATGTGGTGCAGGTAAAGGTAAAAGAAAGTTGGACCATCCTTGAGTTAGAGAGCTTAGGTGATGATGTGTACATATGCGGCTGCTCGACCACAACGGCCGAGGGTTTAAAGAGGAACTAGGGTTAAACCCTATTTTTTCGCTTAGGTCAACTAGTTGTAAATATTTTATTGTAATTAACCTTTAAAATATATTTTGGGATCCCAATGTATACAGTAAAAGTTTTAGTGAAACGTTGTTTCTTTGACCAAAATTTGTAACCCTAAACTGTTAGTCACATTTAGTTACACGATTATGGCCAAATGACTCGTTTAGCGAGTTTAGCACTATTTGAAATACACAGCGTAATTGTCCATGGGTAGTAGGGTGTTACAACTTTGTATTAGAGCGAGCCAAGGTTAAGGGTTCCTGTAGACAAGTTGGGCATGTACACTCATCACTAAAGACAAGCTTCACTCAGAGTATGGTAACTATTTATGTGGTTATGTGCTTAACTGCTAAAATAGAATGTAAATGCCTTACCTACATGCCTTATTAGGGAGCATGAGAATTTGTTAGGGCTTAGCCCTTGAATATTGATATGATTATATGATTACGTGCTCAGTGAATATATGAATGTGTTATTTGCATGCTGGAGTTAAGAGCATGGTACGTATGTTGGAAGAGCAGGGGTTATGAATTGATGTATGAATATTGTGAGCATGTTTGTAGCACTGTAGTGGTTTTTGAATGTGTTGTTGTTTGATTGTTCCCATGGGAAAGGTTTTTTAATATGCTCATCATGTTTAATGGGTCAAGTTATTGACTGCAAATTCAATCAGGGGGTATGTATCCAAGACAGTTAATGAGACCTGGTGGTGGTTATACCGAGGCTGGGAATTACAGCCAGAAGGTGTTTATATATATGAAATTAAGATTGTGGAGGCAAGAGAAAGAGATTAGGTGTTTGAAAAAACAGCAGGTTCTGTCAAGGAACACCTCTTCCTTTGCTATGCCAGGAGTGGCACCAATATTGGCTCAGTCTAAGGTTGAGGACAAGTGGGAATTTCTTTGTGGAAGATTCCAGGAATATTACCCTCCAATCTTTGAGGGACACCTAGATCCACTCTGAGCTGAGCAATGGATGGGCATGATCAGTTCCATCCTCGACAGTATGGGGGTGGTAGGTCACGATAGGGTGATCTGTGCTACATATGTATTGCGGGATGATGCCCAGACATGGTGGGAAGTAGTATCTCAGACACGAGATACAACTGTGATGGACTAGAAAGAATTTAGGCAACTGTTTAATGAAAGATATTATTGTGATGCAGCCAAGACTGCAAAAATGAATGAGTTTCTAAACCCGGTTCAAGGAAATACAACAGTAACGAGTATGTTAATAGATTCGATGGGTTGGCCAAGTTTGCTTTTGATATGGTACCCACGGATGTAGCTCGAGAGGAAAGGCTTACACAAGGATTGAATCCCAGAATAGCTCAGGGTGTTAGAGTCGCCCTAGTACATGAAATCCCTACCTATGCTTAGGTGGTAGGGAAGGCTCTTGCTGTTGAGAGCACAGGAAATGAGATTGTGAGGGAGAGTGCTGGAGAGCTTAGTGCTCAAGTAGTGATACCTCCATTGGTTGGATCAGGAAGGGGTGGGGATCCCAGTGATCAGGAAAGAAGAGTTATCAATGTATTTGGTACCTCTGGTTTAGGAAAGGGGTTCTGAAGTGCTGCGTACGCCATTGGGGCAAGGATGAAAATTGGAAGTTTTACCCAAAATGCACTCAGTGCAAGAGGCATCGTTTGAAGGAATGCTGAGCAAAGGCATGTTTCTTTTGCGGAATGGTTGGGCACTTCAAGAGAGATTGCCCAGGGCGAAGGAGGGATGAGCAAAAGGGGGCGGACAGCTCGACTCCAACTCGAGTGTTCGCTCTGATGTAGTCAGTGTCAGAGACTGAGGCTAGTTCCTCAGTGGTGGCAGGTTAGCTTTCTAGTTCTGATTTTTGTATTGTGCTAACTAGTTTTGGTGCCATGTTGTTCTTTGCTTGATGCATCTAGAGAGGTATAACCCTGATATGAAAATTACATGGTTATGTTGTGATGAGAATGTGATACTGTATTGATAATTTTAAAAGATGGGTTAGGTTATGATGAGAAGGGACTCATCAATTGGCTTGATAGGGCCGGTTATGACTGACTTTGATATGATCGTGGATATAGATTGGTTAACCAAGTATGGGGCAATGTTAGATTGCAAGGAAAGGATGGTAACTCTTGGGTTTTAGGGTGAGAAACACTTGTATTTGTTGGCACTGTGCATGGACCTTGCATGTTTATGACATCTGTATTTGGAGCTAGATATCTATTGCAGGAGGATGCATAGGACTCTTAGCTAGTGTGGTGGATACCACTTAGATCGTGCCAGTGGGACTGGGATAGACTGGATTAGCCTGCGAGTTCTGGATGTGTTTCCAGGGGATTTGCCAGGGCTACCTTTACACAAAGAGATAAAATGGTGATTATGTTTGTACCAGGGACATAATCAGGTCTAGAACACTATATTGTACGGCTTCAGCAGAGCTGGAAGAATTAAAGGTTAAGTGTTAAAGTGAGACAGTATTCTTTAAGGTTGATCTTTGATTTGGTTATTAACAGCAAAAGATTAGGTAGAAAGACAAGCAGAAGACTGCCTTTTATATCAGATAAGAGCACTGGGAGTGCTGAGTCATGTTTTGTGGATTTGATTAATGCTGAGTTATTTTGATGGACTAGATGAACATAGTATTCAAAGATTATCTTAATTGGATTTGTGATCATCTTGATTGACGGTATTGTGGTATATTGTCAGTTGGAGATTTTCCAAGGTCAAGGAATGCCTCGGAGTATAAGTGTTTCCATGGACGGGCAAGATATTATATGTGCTTTATGGAAGAGTTCTGAGTCTTCCTACAAATCAAAACCAGTTTATAGATTATTATGATATCTCATTAACAGGAAAAGGTGATTGCCAAACAACATGTTAGTTGAAGGGTGTGACCAGAACTAGAGTAAAGTTGCTAGTGGGCCAGGTGGCCAACATTATGTTTGAGCTTATTATTACAGAGAAGATCAAAGGGAAAATAGTTAAGTGAACCACAGATGGGAAAATTGAGGGGAATGTCTTAGCTGGATTAGGTAAGGAATATGTAGTGTCAGGTATGAGTTTCTTGTGGTATAGGGATCGGACTTAGGATCCGATGGACACTGGGTTTAAATGAGAGATTCTGGATGAATCTTATACTACCCTCTTATTCTCTTGATCTAGGCATCATGAAGATGTACCAGGATCTTAAAGTTTTATATTTGTGGCCTGGGATGGAGAGGGACGTAACTAAATACGTGGCAAAGTTCTTAACATGTTAGCAGATCAAGACAGAGTATTAGGAACCAGTAGGGCCATTACAGCCTTTGTGTATTCTGTTGGGGTTTTATGCCCTAATTTAAAAAAAAAAATTCTTTGTAATCTCTTTTATTATCAATAAAAGAATAGAAATCATTTTTTGACCTGGTAAATCACTTTGCTCACATGTTTTATTTTCATGATTATTTGTTTAATATAAAATTCTATTAAATCCCGAGCATATAGCTAATCGTATTTATAGTGACGTAATCACAGTGGAATATAAATATGATTATATGTTCAAAATAAGTTAGTCCTAAGACTAGTCAGTGCACAGGATTTACACTGACTTGTCAATCTATGATATGATCTACGTACACATTGTAGTGTTATGTTCTTTCCAGAACATTAGCAAAGTAGATAAGATTGGATGTATTTGTTACATCGGACTGGATTGATATTGACAATTGATAGGATAAGTAAACATACCATTATTATCTATTCTAGTCATATCATATAGTTGACCATAGGTCAATTCAATCTCAATTATGAGTGGTTAGTATGCTAACTGATTGTATTATTTGAGTTCTTTGACTTGTTCGTTACCACATTACCCTACGAACTAGCCCATACTTACATCTTGGGAACTCTGTAGTATAATTGAGTGGGAGTGTTAATCATAGATATGAACATCTATAGCTTCTTATGAAGAAGTGAAATGATGGTTTCCTTTTAGTTTGGTTCAAGGTGCTAAATGATAGAGATCTCATTTTAGTAATTAATATTAGTTTATTGAAATATCATTTACAAGGAACTAGGTGTTTTAAGGATAAAATACAATGAGGGGTAAAATGGTATTTTAGTCCCATCTCATTGTAGACCGTCTATAGAGGATCAAGTGACAATTATGGCTGTAACAATGGATAATTAACAGTGTATCTATATTTGTTATAGAGCGTTCTATGAATTCAAGAGTGCTATTCCGAGTTTATAGTGGAGTCACAAGGAATTAATAAGTTAGTAAATTTATTTGTTAGATTTATGATAACTTATTGGATCTTGATTTCATAGGCCCATGGTCCCCACTGTACCTTGGATAAAATCATCTAGATAGTCTCAATTAATTGATTTAATTATCAATTAGAATTATCAAAGTTGACCAGGTCAATTTTGGATAGTTTCACAAAGTTATGTTATTCAGAGAAGAAAAGAGAAATTAGGTCCGATTTATTAATTAAGATAAATTGGTATCTAAATTAATAAATAATTTTAAATCAAGGTTCAAATTATAAATAATTATTTAATTAATTAAATTAATACAAAACAACACATGCCTTGATTTTAAGTCCAATGGGCTTATAATCAAATGGGAAATTTCACGGGCCTAAAGCCCATGATAATTTCGAACTAGGGCTTTTAATTGGTTATTATTTTATTAATTTTTTATTTAAATAAATGACCTAATTGAGTCTATAAAAATAATATTAAGTGAGAGTTGAAAACAGAAGTCAGATTTCTGAAACACAAGTTTCTGATAGGTATTAGATTCTCTCTAAACATAAGTCATTTTCTAAGCCTTATTTTTCTTCTCTCTTCTTCTCTCTGTATCTATCTCATGTGTTGAGAATTGTCCACCCTAGTTTAGGTGATTCCAAGGGTACTTTAGAAGACTGTGAAGAAAATTGAAGATCGGTTCAATTTCTTGGTAATACTCTGCGACAGAAAGGATACAAGGGTTAGAGAAACTGAAGAAAAGACTCTATTATTCTATTGCGTATAATGTAAGTATTCTTATCATTATTTCTCTTTGAATTAAATTTTAGAAACATGTTATAGGTTATCTCATATTAATTTGTTTAATATTAGATCTACATGAAAATAAATAAATATCCTGTATAAGTTTTCCCAACATATTCCATAGTAGAAGTAAGGAAACATCGCGATGGATTTCGTGGTAGGGTTGCCCAGAATAGTGGGCCAACATGATTTGGTGCAGGTCATTATGGACCAATATACAAAGTTAGCTCACTTTTATCAGTAAGGATGAGTAATAAAGTTGATCAGTATATAGATCTCTATGTGAGAGAGGTAGTACGCCTTCATGGAATTCGAGGTCTATCTTATCAGATAAGGACCTTGTTATTACTTCCAAGTCTTGAGGAAGGTTGCAGAAGGCGATGAGTATATAGTTGGAATTTAGTACAACTTATTATCCTCAGATTGATGGTGATTCAGAGGGAGTTATCCAATTATTGGAGGGGCACCTTATGAGATGCTATAGTAGAGAATGTATATTGCCCATTCATTGGGATGAGATGAGTGAGATGTTATATCTGGATCCTGAGGTAGTTCGGGGGACCATTGAGGCTATTGAAAATATTAGAGCTTGGATGCTCGCTTCTCAAAGTAAATGGGGAAGTTATGTTGATCCGAAATGCAGGAACATGGAATTCCAAGTGGAAGACAGTATCTTCCTTAGAAGATCACCATGGAAAGGGGTGAGGAAATAAGGGCATGTTGGACCCTAGATTAGTAGGACTGTTGGAAATCCTGGATAGGATTAAACAGGTTGCATATGGATTGGCCTTATCTTTGGCACTGTCAAAAGTTTACAGTGTATTTCATATTTCCACGTTGAGGAAACATATGTTAAATGAGACTCATGTGTTGAGTTATGAGGATCTAGAATTGCGGGCTAAGTTATCCTGTGAGGAATAGCTAGTCTAGATATGAGCCAGAAAGAACAAGGTTCTAAGAAACAAAGTGGTACCTTTGGCTAAGTTATTATACAGAAACAGTAAGGTTGAGGGAGAGACCTAGGAACTGGAATCAGTTATCCGAGATTGATATTTCGGGCTAGTCAGATAAAATTTCAAGGCAGAAATGTCTGTAAGGAGGGGATAGTTGTAACGTCCCAAATTTCCTAATAAGGCCTAGGGCCTTGATTAGGGGGCCAGGATGGCAAATTATGGAATTATGTGATTATATGATATTTATGTGTATTATTATGTGATTATGTGAGTTACATTATAATATGACTTGTTATGCATGTTTACATGTATTAAATATGCATGTGGGCCCATTTCTGTTTAATTGGGCAATTTTCATAATTTGGCCTGTTTTGGGTATATTTGGCATATATGTGATATATGTGTAGGACCACATTATTATGTGAGTAAGTTTCGGTTAATCGGCACGAGATAATCCTAGGGAGCAAGCTAGTGGGAAAGTCACAACGGGATTCATACTTGACCCGGAGTGAGTCAAGGGGTATTGTGGGTATTTAGCACATTACCAGGATATTGGGTAATGGGAATGATTATTTGATGATAGATTGAGAGTTAGTGAGATCGAGATGGAATTATGGGAATTTTGACTATTTTACCCCGGGGGCAATTTTGGGACCCTGAGCATTAGGATTTGCTTGAGGTTACTTAAGCTGGAAGTAACCTGTCAGAGTTATAAAGGAACGCTCTCTCTCTCTCTCTCTCTCTCTCTCTCTCTCTCTCTCTCTCTCTCTCTCTCTCTCTCTCTCTCTCTCTCTCTCTCCCGTTTCCTTTTTGACACCATTCACATTTTTTAAGGAAACTCGAGTTTTAGGACTTGGATTCAAGAAAGGATCAAGGCATAGCAATTCTAAGGAAGATTAGAAGCTTATTAGCCTGAGGATTTATTTGGGAAACGACTCAATAAGAGGTAATCCAAGTTTTAAGTTTTCGAGTTTTTAAGCTTGAATTGGATTTTATATGTTGATGAATTTTTGAGTTGTTTGCGCCTTGGGTTTCTGTTGGTTTTAAACCATTGGGATGTTTAGGAACATTGTTTTTGGGATTTGGTTTTGTTTGGGTAGGTTTTTGGAAGATTTTTAAAGGGGGAAAATGAAGGTTTTAGCTAGATTCCAGGTGGGGTCGCGTCCTTATTCTGTGGCGATGCGGCCTAAGCTTAATGAAGAAGAGAGTAGAGGCTGTTGGGGGTTGGGGGTTGGGGTCGCGGCGCCTGGGAGGCGGGCCACACCGCGAGGTGCAGGCAGAATGGAGGGGCACCTCTGTTTGGAGGCGGGACGCGGCTCAAGGGTGTGGGACCACGAAGCTTAAGGGCAGTTTTGGCCATTTTGTGGTTTTAGTCGTGGGAACTTAACTCTAAGGGCCTCGAGTCGATCCTACTACCCAGTTGGGTAGGATTCGACATCTCGGAGGCTAGGACTTGGTCCGAAAGTATTTATTTACTCATTTTTTTATGGGATTTTATATTATGGTTGTGACTAGGTTGTTGCTAGGGGCTTGGAACAGGATCGTGCTTGAGGGTCGTTTATTGGTAACCTATGCTTGGACCAAAGGTAAGAACACTGCACCCATTATGTGACTGCATGGTTATTGATGAGGCATTTTGAGTGCTCTATTTATTGACATTGGTTGCATTGTAAATATTTGGAAGCTTTGCTTACTTGTGAATGGCACTGACTTATTATTCAGAAACGACATTGGTGTTTAGTATTGGTCGTGAAGTTCTGACTTATCAGTCATGATCGACAGTAGTACTGAGCACTGGTCGTATGGTATTGGATTATGAGTCAAGAGCAGAAATAGCGTGTTTAACGCGGGCTGAAATGATTATATCTAATCAACACGAGCATTAAATGCTTGACCGACCTATTGGTTGAAGAAAACTAAAGTGTTTGTCTAGTCTAAAGGCTAGTTACTCAGATCTAGGGATAAAAGGCTCAGGTGAATGAAACGTCACATGGATTGGGGCGTAAAACCCCAGAGAGACTTATTAGTCATCCATTAAGAGTGACTTATTAGCCATCTATTCAAAAAGACTTATTAGTCATCTACCTCAGAGAGAGAGATACTTATTAGCCATCTACTCAAAGTGTAGGACTCCACAATCATTTATTTGTACCTGCCTGCATGCATGAATAGAGTTATTACTGCTAGGCATGCTTATTATGTTTTGGTGGCACGTTATTGTCTGCTTATGAGCATGTGTTTGAGTTTTCTCGCTGAGTCTCGGCTCACGAGTGCTATCTGGTGTAGGTAAAGGTAAAAGAAAGTTGGACCATCCTTGAATTGGAGAGCTTAGGTGACGATGTGTACATATGCGGCTACTCGACCACCACGGCCGATGGTTTAAAGAGGAACTAGGGTTAAACCCTATTTTGCCGCCTAGGTCGTCTGGTTGTAAATATTTTATTGTAATTAACATTTAAAATATATTTTGGGATCCCAATGTATATAGTAAACGTTTTAGTGAAACGTTGTATCTTTGACCAAATTTTTTAACCCTAAACCGTTAATCACATTTAGTTACACGATTATGGCCAAATGACTCGTTTAGCGAGTTTAGCACTATTTGAAATACATAGTGTAACAGTCCCTGGGTATTAGTGCATTGCATAAGTCAACGTCTGGGTCAGTGTTAAGTCTTGGTGGAGGAGCTAGGGACTGGAGGAGTATTAAAAAATACAACATAGCATATTCAACCATGAAAGTCGAATACACAACATCTTGTGAAGCAGCTAAGGAGGTGGTTTGGTTAAGATATGGGTAAGCCACTAATCCTATACTGTGAAACAGTGGAGCAGTAGCAAACTCCAAGGAAACAAGCAGCCACAAGAGAGAAAAGCATATAGAAAGGAAATACCATGTCAGAGAGATTGTGCACTGAGGTGATGTGACTGCTATGAAGATAGTGTTGGAACAAAACCTGGATGGCCCATTTACCAAGACACTTCCTACAAATTCATTCATGGGTCATGTGTGCAACATGGGATTAAGGGAGATACCCCCTTCTTTGAGGTCAAGTGGGATATTGTTAGTATTAATACCCTAAAATCATGTAAAGACATTGTATTGAATTTAAATAAAAGAATAATTTTATTATATTTGAATATTATAATTATTGTTTGAATTAATTATATGATAATATCAAGAAAATTCCTTATTTATTCATGAGAATATGATCTTTTATTATTTTAAGAAAATTAAGATCATATACAATGAATAAAATAGTCAGTAACATATTAAACTAGGGAATCGTTAATGAATTATTACTAGTATGGTTTGCTAAGCATACGAGATGCAAGTGATCTAGTTCGAATTAATGATGTGGATAGACATCTTAGTAAAGGTGTGTATATAATAGAAATGATATATGGCAGGACCGATAATAATTAGTTATCTATATAAACTTGTTGTTTGACATAAGGATTTGATTCTTATCATAATAGATGATCATTTGTAGACAATTCTAAATCCTGAGTATTCATGAACTCTTGTTTGTGTTTATTGGATCTTTTGATTCACTCGTTAAGGTTTCTTAGTATAATGAGGCTAATGAATTTTGTTTTGGAGATTTAATATCATAAATGACTTGGACACATGAATTACAATAATGGTATCCATACTTTCCTAACGGATCGAATATTGGCTCCCTTAAGGGTTAATTCTGGAACTGAATAGTTATTGAGCTCAAATATATAATTTGATAATAGATTAATTATTCGCTAGTGAATTAATGGTACTTAAGGATCAAGAGGTAATTAGAAGGGTAAAACAGTAACTTTGACCACCTCTAATTAACGAACCAATAAATGGAGGAGAGAACTGCATTTATTGATTATATCATTGGACTACAAGAGAAAACTCTGTAAATATAATTATATAAATACTTAGAGTGCAACTTCATATTTATAGTGGATTAATAGAGGAATTAATAAATAAAATTATTTGATTAAAGAGTTTAATTAATAATCTGGTTTATTGGAGCTTCGTATTATAGGTTCACAGTCCCAGATCACCTCTGTCCTACACTATCAGGGTAAGGATGTCAAAAGAAAGATTTGTAGAAAGAATGACTTAATTGTAAATGAATTAAATTTCCAAGGCAAGGAAATAATTATGTGATAATTATAGGCAATTGATTAATTAAGAATTAATTAATTATTTAACAATATAGTTTTTATTTTGAAAAACTATAGGTTAAAATTAATACTAATCTTATTTGGATTAATATATAAAGAGAAATTGATATTTATCTTGTTTAGAATATGATATTTATTTATTTAAAACTGATATTTTAATATAAAGTTAATTTTGAATTAATTGATATTTACGTTGGGATACATTTATTGTCTTAAAAGTTGATTAAACAAACAAATGAGAAAATTAAGGAAAACCCTAATATGTGGGGCGACATACTCACTGTACAGTGAGTGTGGCGCCACACACAGGGTTTCCCCAATTCTTGGGATTTAAATTTTGAATTTCAAATTATTTGTTTAATTAGTTCTTTAATTATTCCTTTTTAAATATGATTTAAATAGTTATAACAGATCAGTTTTAATTTGAATTCTATTTTTAATAAAATAAATATTAATTATCTTTATAATAATTATAGAGCGATAATTTCAAAAAGATGATTTTTTTTATGTGATTAAAACATAGACTCTCTCTTTCTCTCTCTTTGAGACAGAAGCGATACTTTTCCTAAACCTGAAAAATTATCTAATATATCTTCTCTCTATCAAATCTCTCTAGATCTCATGTGTTGAGTACATCTAGAGAGTCATAAATCAACTTTTTGAATCTTACGTGCCCACACAAGTCGTGTGTTTGAGGATTGGTCTCGAAGATCAAGGTGTGAGCTTTTAGAACTTGGATAGAAAGATCGTTGATTTTATAAAAAAAGATTCGAGGACACTTGATAGGCTACAAGAGGTAATCTTTAATCTGATTATATGTGATTTAATATATATATATATATGTGTGTGTGTATGATCTTGCTGGTATTAATAATTATTAAAAAGGCTCATTCCCCGCTGCGTATCTTTGATTTGCTCTTTTAATACCAACAATTGGTATTAGAGATGTCTACATACATACATATATATATATATTAAATGTTTTGTGGGTTTCTTGCATTTTTTATATGTATGATGATATGTGTATTGAATGGATGGATATATTTTTGAATGATGGATCGTTAATTTTATGGTGCTAAAGGGTTAGGAATTTTAATTTTCTAGATCTTGTGGAAGCCATAAAAGGCATAGGATTTTTGTAATTTTTATTTCTTGAAATTCACAATTTTAAAATCTGTGCACAAAGAGAAGAGAAAAGAGAAGGGCTCAAACCCTAGACGCATGCCCCTAGGCACACGGCCACCTGCGCATCAGGCCCCTACCTGCGCTAGGTGCACGACCACCAGGGCCTAGGCTTGCGTGCACATGCGCACCCACATCACGCACCAGCCCTGTGGCCCCCTGCGTACCCGAGCCCTCTCGCCTGTTGCTCCATGCACGCCTGACTTGACCCCCTGTGCACCTGCAGCCTATGTGCCAACCAGCACCCCATCTGTGATAGTCAGAATCCCGTGTTCTTCTGGGGGAAGGACCAGGTAAAAGTTGTGTAACCCCACACCACCTGGGGAAGGTCAAGTGTGATGATTCTAAGACTGTGTAGGTATGGGACTACACAGTTGAAGAGGGCTTAAATGGATTGATGGGTACTACCTATGCCAGCAAGATGCATCTTCTTTTAGGTAGCCCATTACTTGTGATCTCCAAATTTAACCGTGCTTAACCTGGAGTAGTCTCATGGTGAGTAACCTCCTGGGAATTTTTCCCAGGAAGTGTGCGAGTGAGAACAAAACACGCTGGAAAGACTCGTGTTGTTTTGCAGGGCCAATCGTCATTCCAAGAAACATCCATAGTGACGTGGGGCGTTACAAATGGTATCAGGGCCTTGACCGAGTCGAAAGTATGGCTGAAGTGGACATCGGACCACTAAGGGGGGGTGATTGTGACATTCAAAATCTTGTGATCCGTTGGGGGAAAGACCAGGTAAAGGCTGTGCAATCCCACACCGCCTGAGGAGGGTCAAGTCTGATGATTCTAAGACTGTTTAGGTATAGGACCACACAGTTGAAGAGGGCTTAAATGGATTGGTGGGTACTACATATACCAAGAAGATGCATCTTCTTTTCGGTAACCCATCACATGAGAACTCCAAAGCTAAGCGTGCTTGACCTAGAGTAGTCTCATGATGGGTGACCTCCTGGGAAGTTTTCCTAGCAAGCATGCGAGTAAAGACAAAGCACGCTGGAAATAATCGTATGGGTTTGCAAGGCCAGTCGTCATTCCAGGAAGCAGCCATAGTGACGTGGGGCGTTACACCAGCCACTCAACATGAGCCTATGGCTAACCTAGCCGCCGGCCCTAGTGTTCCTAGAATGGTGCCCAAACGCAAGATCCTATTTTTGTGCATTGTTAGCTTTTATTTAATTATTTTTAAATTGTGTTAATTCAAAAGTGTAATTATCTTATTTTATTAGAAAATAAAATATATGTTACTTAGTTAGGATTTTATCTTAAGTTAAATAATTATTTGAATTTGATTCTTTAATTTTTTAAATTCAACTAAATTAAAAAGATGACAAAAATTGTTATTTAATAAAAAGTTAGTTTTAATTAAATAAATTAGTTAGATAGTTAGTTTCTAATTAATTGGTTGGGCATAACTAAATTCCTAAAGATTAGCAAGAAAGTCTAAAAGAGAGGAGATGCATTCTTAGAGTCTTGCAAACTACATCAAAGACTATTTTGTAATTTCATTTCTATTTTTCCAAGGGTTATAAATTTAGACATACTCAATAATACCTGGTTCATCATTTATTTATTTTTATTTATTTAAATAAATATTAATTCATTTTTATTTATTTATTTAAATAAATATTAATTTCATGTCATTCATGAAACCCCACACAGTTTTCATTAATCATGCATCTTTTAGTAACATGATTATTTAGGATGGTCCAAATTGTTTATATGAATTGTTTTAGAGAACTCAATTGCATGTAAACTACTAAGTATTAAATTGGTTAAAACTTGGTAACTCACACCATAATAAAGGCAATAGTTTTTATAAACCTTTAATATAACCAACTTTATTTGAAAGGTGTTTTAGTAAAGTTAGATGAATGTAATGGGTAAATATATAGATCACAATAATTATAGAAATATGCTTTTTTATAATTATAATGTATTTTGTAATTAATTACATTCATAGGGTTATTAATAAACTAGTAATTAATTTGGAATTAATTGATTAGTTTAATAAAATGCATTTTTTAAAACAGTAAGTGGGAGAATGTGAACATCTCAATGTGACCTAAGGTCTCCATTATTAGTACAAAACCATGAGGTATGAATAGGGACTCAGGGCGACTTTTTTTCCGTCCCCCAAAGGAAGGTTTATAGACATACTAATACCAATGTTAGCTTTTTACGAAGATAGGAAGGAGGGAGGTATTTTAGGCTTGACCAACCCTAAGGCGACACTCTCTAAGTTTAGTCATGAATTCCCAAATAATGGGTTATGCTTACAAAGATGCAATTAAACTTTTGCAATGGATAAATGCATCTTGACCAAACCAGCGGTACTTTGTTTTTAAAAGAGAAAATAAAGATTTATTATGAGTTTTGAATTATAATGATAAGATTGTCTAATAAGCTATCTAAATTTAACTTGACCGATCCTAAGACGACACTTTATTGGTTGGGTAGTTTTATCGTGGAATACTAAATATTTATTGATGTGTTTTTATTGTTGCATTCATGCATCATATTTACTTTCCGAATAATTGATATTTTTCAAATAGTAATATTATTGTATTTTATTTCTTTCAATAATGTCGAACAGTGTCAATCCTATAACTGCTTTACTTTCACTTGAAAAGCTTAATGGTGATAATTTAATAAGATGGAAATCAAACCTGAATCTTATGTTAATCTTTGAGAACCATAAATTTTTCCTAACCGGGGAATGTCCTGAAGAGCTTGCTGTCACTGCCCCGGAGAATGTTCAGGACAAGTACAATACCTGGATTCAATCCAACAACAAGGCAACGTGTTAGTGCATGTGAGCATGAATGGTGTTCTAAGAACAAAGCATGAACCCATGGAAACTGCATTTGAGATAATGGATTCTCTGCAAACCACATTTGGACACCAAATTGATTAAAGTAGACATGAGGCTACTAGAACGTACATAACTACTAAGATGAAGAAAGGTGTTTCTGTATGTGAACATGCCATGAGCATGATTAATGTGATGCATGAAGCAGAAATACTTGGGGCCATCATTGATGAGCATCCACAAGTAAGCATCATACTTGAATTTCTCGCTCCTGCCTTTTCTGCATCCACCACCAACTATATTATGAATAAGTTGGAATTCAACATGACCCAACTGTTGAATGAATTGCACACATTTGAGTCTCTTAACAAATCCGTTACAAAAGAGGCTGAGGAAAATGTGGTAGAGGAGAAACCTTCAACCTCTGAGGATAAATCCAAGAAGAGGAAGAAGAACAATGATAAGGACAAAGGAAAGGGAAAGAAGTCCAAGAAAATCAAGAAGGCACCAAAAGCCAAGGAGAACAAGAATGACAATAACTCTACAAAGAAAGAACCAAAAGGAAAATGTTTCTACTGTGGAGTTGAAGGTCACTAGAAGTGAAACTGTAAAAAGTATCTCTTGGAGCTGATAAAGAAAGGTAAATCTTATTTACTTGTACTTGAAGCTTGTGTAGTGGAAGACGATATGTCATCCTGGGTTTTAGATTTAGGAGCCACTAACCATGTTTGATCTTCTATGGAGATACTAGAGTCATCAAGGGAGCTGGCTGATGGCAAGGTGACCATGCAAGTTGGAAGTGGAGCGCTCATTTCAACTAGAGCAAAAGGAACAGTCCCTTTACATTTTGGGAACAATTATCTTGTTTTGAACAATGTTTATTTTATTCCTGGATTTTCTAGAAATTTAGTTTCCTTATCTATGTTGCATGAACAATCTTTTGATATTTCTTTTAATAATAATGTGATTGTTATTTCAAAGAATGGTTTCAAAATTTGTCTAGCAGAACATACAAATAGACTGTATATGCTCAAACCTAATGAATGAACACTTAATAACTCAAAATTATTTAAAGTAGCAAAACCAAATGAAACAAAAGACAAAAACTTTCAAATGAGGATGACACATATCTTTGGCATCTTAGACTTTGTCATATAGGTCTAGACAGAATAAACCGATTAACAAAAGATGGACCTTTGAGATAACTAAAAGTTGGAACTCTTCCGGTTTGTGAATCTTGTCTAGAAGGGAAAATGACCAAACATCATTGCTCAGCGAAAGACAATAGAGCTAAAGAACCTTTTGAGCTTGTACACAGATATGTCTATGGTCCAATCAATGTACAAGATAGAGGTGAGTATGAGTACTTCATCACTTTTATTGACGATTACTCAAGATATGGTCATACTTACTTAATGCTTAGGAAATCTGAAACCTTTGGTAAGTTTCAAGTATTCAAAGCTTAGGCTGAGAAGAAATTAGGTAAGACTCTTAAGGCACCTCGATTTGATCAAGGTGGACTATATTTGGATTCATAATTTAAAGATTTCTTGTTGGAGCATGGTATTCTATCCCAACTGACAACACCAGGAATGCCACAACAAAATAGTGTTTCTGAAATAAGAAAAAGGACTTTATTAGACATGGTCTGGTCTATGTTAAGCTACTCTTCACTTCCTCTCTCATTCAGGGGATATGCACTTCAAACAGTGACTTACATATAGAATGTAGTTCCATCTAAGATCATAAGAAAAACGCCACTGGAACAGTGGAATAGAAACAATTCTAGTTTACACCATTTATGTATTTGGGGCTGTCATGCTCATGTTCTTCGACCTAAATCAGGGAAACTTGATTCAAGGTCTCAAGCGTGCATTCTTGTGGGCTACGCTCCAGATACAAGAGGCGATTACTTCTATAGTCCCAAGGATCAAAACGTATTTGTTTCCACAAATGCAACTATACTTCTCTGTGAATAACTATAAACCTCAGAGCAAGGTAGTTTTTGAAGAACTCGTAGTTCATAAGATTCCATCACCATCATCTTCATCATTAAATGATAAATGAAAAACTGAGGAAACCACTATTCCTGAAAAGGAAACCCCTATGCAACATCGTAGTGGGACGATTGTGAAACAACCCGTTCGCTACGAACATGAGGCACATGTCCTTGTTTCTGATAAAAACAAGGATGATCCATTAACCTTCAAAGAGGCAATGGATGATCCAGAAAAGGAGAAATGGCAGGATGCCATGAACCTAGAAATGGAATCTATGTATTCCAATTCTATCTTGGAACTTGTAGATCCACCTGTAGATGTCAGGCTTATTGGGTGCAAATGGATATACAAGAAGAAAAGAGGTGTAGATGGAAAACTGGAGACTTTCAAAGCAAGGCTAGTATCCAAAGGCTACACTAAGAGAGAAGGTGTTGATTATGAAGAAACATTTTCTCCTGTGGTCATGCTTAAATCCATTCGCATCCTCTTATCCGTAGCTGCCACCTATGACTATGAGATATTGAAAATGGATGTCAATTTATCCTTTCTAAATGGCTATCTTGATGAAACTATTTATATGGTACAACCAGAAGGGTTCATCAAGAATAGGGAAGATCAAAATGTGTGTATGTTGCTGAAATCCATTTCGGGATTAAAGCAAGCATCTAGATCTTGGAATATCACCTTTGATGAAATAATTAAAACATATGGCTTCGAACAGAATGTCAACGAAGCATGTGTGTACAAATAAATCAAAGGAAAAGTGGTGGTTTTCCAAACTCTTTATGTGGATGACATTCAACCGGTCACTAGGGTATGTGATAAGTTCCAACCCTATCACACATTTCTCTCAAATAATAGCCATATCATAAACGAACACTTTTGTTGTACCTAACAACCAATTTCATACATATCATAAAACATGCACTCCGAAAATCCTAGAACATTCAAGATATATAATTACACAATTTAACCAATTCAAACAACACACAAAGGATCCTGGCTCCAACCCGGTATCACTCTTAACGTCCTGGCTCCAACCCGGACTATGTCTTACCCTCGTCCTGGCTCTAACCCGAACTTTATCTTACCATGCCCTGGCACCAACCCGGACTATATTTTACCATGTCCTGGCTCCAACCTGGACGATATTACACTATTGTTCTGGCTCCACCCGAACCAACTTACCATTAAGCCGCAGAATGCATAAGCATTACAAAGGTGGGTATCAAGCATACCCTTGTCTTAATGACCCAAAAAAAACTAGTGTAATCTACTACTACAAGCACAAAATAGTATATTCATGTTATAGCCAAGAAAGGGAAAGACTAACTTACCTGGATTCCTTAACTTCCAGTTGAATCCTTAATACTGCTAATCATTTTCCCTTTGGCAGTTACTTTAATTAATACAGTGTGCTCAAATTAAACTATGGCATATACTTATAGTTAATATTCTATAATAGTTTCACTCAATCAATACTCATAGACTCTATACAATAGTCTCCTACACACTTCATAATGTATAAAGGTCTGGTTTTTGTTTCGGTCTTTAAATTATCATAGGAATCGATCTCAAACTAACATGCTCTCCATACCATGTGATTTAATATTTCTTCGTGAAGAAACTATTTTATTTGATAATTATGTACTCTTGTTTAGAATCAAAAGAGCTAACAAAAATCTCTTTTTAGAAAAATACCATAATTTTCCCTCTTTTAGGAAATTCATCATTTTCTTTTATAATACAAAAACACACTTTTTTTACTCTTAATTATTTATTTTTATTTTTATTTTGGAACAGTTGCCCTTTGTTTATAAATATTCTTTTTAGCATAACCTTCTATTTTTACCAAGTTTAAAAGATAGCCTAAAACCCCTTTTATGGTATTTTTGAAAATAAGGGCAATTGGACCCTTAATCTATTAAAATGGTAAAAATCATATTTTATTTATCTCAAAATAATTTAGATTGATTTAATATCATAAGTCCTTAATTAATTTCATAAAAAGAACAAATTTCTATTTTTAACATTTTTAACTTTTAATTAAGTAATAAAAGTTCATTTCCAAACATTTGCCATATCTCGAGTTTTTGGCCAAAGCCTCTGAAATTTTGTCCACTTATTCCTTGCCATAAAGACAGAAACTAGGCAAAAACCTCGCATCAAAACCCATTTTAGGTTGGCAGAACCGACCTCTCAAAAACCTCATTTCGTTATGCTCAGTATTTTACATTTTCCAGATTTTAGGGAAAACTTTAAAAATAATATTTCTCTTAAACCGTAACATATTTTTCTCTAAAGGTTTGCAGGGACCTTTATACATATATAAACTATCATCCTATAACCTACTCAAATATTTAATGTAATCTGGGCAGTGCATGTTGCGCAGTATTTTGTTCCAAATATGCATCACAATGCAAAAAATTGCATAACTTGAGCTTAAAAATACCTTTTTGTGATTTCCAAAGGCTAACATCAAGTACTCTAAAAGTACTACACAATTAATTTTTTGACAAACAGAGGCAAAAAAGTGTGGTCTGACCCATTGGAAGTCAGACAACGAATTTTGGCAGCATACATTTTTACTCACAACAATACTACCAAGCTTTCTAGCATAAACCTAGGTCACAAGCATGCATGCAAATCATCATACCACATAACTTCAAACATAAACATAAAAATAAGCTCAACAACTATTAAAATACCCTATACAACCAGATCTACATAAATATCTAAAGAACTTAAGGAAAGTAAACATAAGGTTTTACCTCTTGAAGCCCTAGTTTGGAGATGAGTTCCTTAACACTTCAAAGTTTTCCCTTGGTGTTCTACACCTCCAAAACCGAGCCCAAAACCCATCATAAAGATTTTAAAAATAGGTTAGAGTAGAAAAAATATGTGATGGACAAGAATATGCAAGCTTTACAAAGTTCAGGACCTTGTCTTGCTTTGATCACAAAAGACGTTCGAGCTTTGAGATCTAGCTTGTATGTACTACTTTGAACCCTAGAACACAAGAACATGGCCGTGCATGATTTTAGATCCCATGCATGCACATGAACCCTATCATTTTGGGTTGGAGAAGAAGGAGAAAGAAAATGATACACAAAGAATGATTAAACTTACTTTGAAGCTTGATATTTTCCTCTTGAAGTTCTTCTTCTCATAGAAGGGTCTTAGAATATGAAAAGTGCACAAATGAAGTGAATAGAGAGGGGGGAGGGGGGGGGGGGGGGGGGGGGGGTGAGCAGGAGAGAGAGAGTGAGTGATGGGTAGAAGAGAGTTGCTTGTATGGAAAGCAAAAGGCCTTTCCTTTACTTTGACTTTGAATAAAGGAATTTGTAAGCTAGAACAAGCAAGCCCTACAAACCCTTTTCCCTAGGCTAAGTCGTCCCTCCTCTCTCTCTTTGCCCTCTTGATTTTACCATTTTTCCCTTTCCTAGTTGTCTCATAAATAAAAGAACTCAAGGACCCTAAGTTATTTTTATACTCTTTATTCCCCTTATTTTTATCCTATAGTTTTTAAATTTTCATACATGAATTAATTTAAATATTTTATTAGCGAAATTAATATTTATCACAGTATTAAAAAAATTGTCAATTTATCTCATATTGACCAAAATGCCCTTCAAGGCCAAAGCAAGCATTTTTCACCCCTAACAATAATTAATTGGAATTCAAACCTCAACCAATTTCTTAAAATTTATTGGCTTAACAATAAATTCCCCAATTGCCTAAAAATATTATTATGCCATAGTATTTTTCCTATTTTATTTAATCTAAGACTTTTCTCCCATTAGGGTTTACCCATTGGTCCAATACCAAGTTTTCATTGCAAAAAGACTAGATCATTCACCAGATCATCACAGCGGCTATAACAAATCACGAAGTGTCTCAAATTCATATAATATTTTTTTAAAAATATTTAACAAATATTTTACCAGCCCAAACCGACTTCTAACATGTGTTCAAAACACGAGACGTCACAATACCTACAATTTATAGAAGTTTCATCCTCAAAACTCAAAAGAGGTGAGGATACAGCACCCGCATCTCGGCTTCTGTCTCCCAAGTCGCCGAATTTTGGCTTCCCTCTCCCAAGTGGCCTCTTCCAATCCAGAATTGCTATTGGTTTTTCCTCACAACTCAGCTGAAGATCCATGCTAAGTTCCTCGTAACTTATCACATGGGTGGGGTCATTCATGTACTTACTTAATGTTGACACATGGAACACATCGTGAACTCTAGATAACGCGGGTGGAAGGGCTAGTCGATATGCCACCTTCCCCCAAAACTTCAACCGGTCCGATGTACCTAGGGCTCAGCTTGCCCTTTCTCCCAAACCTCTTCCTCACAGTGGAGCTATTTTTAATAGCACTTTGTCCCCTACTTCAAATTCTAAAGGTCTCTGTCAACGATCAGCATATTTACGTTGTTGATCTATAGGAGTCTGTAACCTCTGACAGATCAACCTAATGTCCTCTGTAGCTTGGTCTACTTCTTCTGATCGCAAGAATTTTCTCTCACCGGCCTTATGCCAGTGGATTGGAGTCGACACTTTCTCCCGTATAGTGCCTCATACAGAGCCATCTTTATTGAGTCGTGGTAGCTATTGTTGTAGGCAAACTCAATTAATGGAAGTTTTACACTCCACGAACCTTGAAAATCCAGCATGCAAGTTCTCAGCATGTCTTCCAAGGTTTGGACCGTTCATTTGCTCTGGCCATCAGATCATGGATGGAAGGCAGTACTAAACTTGAGTTTAGTTCCTAGACCCATTGGCATTCTCTTCCAAAACATTGATGTAAATCGTCAGTCATGATCGAACACTATAGAGATGGGAACTCCATGTAGTCGCACTATAAGGTTGCCAACTTATATGCACTATCTGTTATCTTAATGGGTAAGAAATGAGCGGATTTTGTCGATCTATCTACAATAACCCAGACTGCATTGTGCCCTTTTGGAGTTTGTGGTAACCTGGTGACAAAGTCCATGGCGACCATCTCCCATTTCCACTCAGACATCTCTAGCGGCAGTAGTAACCCTGTTGGTCGCTGATGCTCCGCCTTGGTTTACTGACACGTCAAACAGTGTGCCACATATTCCACTACGTCTTTCTTCATTCCCATCCACCAAAAGTATCTTTTGAGATCCTGATACATCTTAGTGGTTCCCAGATGCATAGTGTAAGGAGTATTATGAGCCTCATAAAAGATTTGTCTCTTGACCTCCTTATCATCAGGCACGCATATTCTACCATTGTAACCCAACACTCCATCTTCCAAGATTTGAAACCCTGGTCGCATGTCTTTTCTTAGTCTCATGCACCAACAGTTGGATCCACGAATCTGCGACTTGTGCCCCATGGATTGCTTCCATGATCGTGGGTTGCACAGATAAATTTTCTAATCTACCCACTACTATTTCCAAATCCAATTAGGAGATATCAGTTTGTAGTTATTGGGGTATTTCTTTCACCGTCATTACATATGCCATTGGCTGCTGACTGAACGCATTAGCTACTTTGTTAGCCTTGCCCGGATGGTACAGTATATCACAATCGTAATTGTTAAATAATTTCAACCATCTCTATTGTCTCATGTTTAACTATTTCTAGGTGAATAAATATTTCAAACTCTTGTGGTTCGTGTATATGTCGTAGTGGATCCCATACAGATAGTGTCTCTAGATTTTTAATGCGAACACTACCGCTGCTAACTCCAAGTTGTGTGTTGGATAGTTTTTCTCGTAATTTTTTAGTTGTTGGGAGACATATGCGATCACCTTCCCGTGTTGCATTAATACAGATCCGAGTCCCTGACCTGATGCATCACTATAAATGGCATATCCCTCTATGCCTTTTGGGATAGTGAGCACTTGAGCAATCGTTAATCTGGTTTTTAACTCTTGAAAACTCTGTTTGCGCTTGTTTGTCCACTCAAACTTGATGTTCTTCCGGGTCAGTGCGGTCATAGGCGTCGCTATTTTGGAGAAACCCTCCACAAAGCGCTTATAATACCCCTCCAAACCCAAGAAATTGCGAACTTCCTATGCATTCTTTGTGGCCTTCCATTGTCTTGCCGCTTCAATTTTGGCCGGGTCGACTGCAATTCCATCTCCTAACACCACGTGCTCTAGGAAACTTACTTGAGTCTGCCAAAATTCGCATTTGGAGAATTTGGTGTACAACTTCTTCTTACGTAATCGTTGTAAGATTAGTTCCAGGTGCTTAGAGTGTTCTTCCTGGTTTTGCGAGTATACAAGTATATCATCTATAAATAAGATCACAAATTTTTCCAAATACTCACCCAGTACCCTATGCATAAGATCTGTGAATGTCGTGGGTGCATTGGTGAGTCCAAAAGAAATTACGATAAACTCGCAGTGGCCATACCGAGTTCAAAATGCGGTCTTGTGAATATCCGATTCTTTTACCTTCAATTGGTTGTAGTCGGATCTTAAATCAATCTTCAAGAATATCGATGCTCCCTGAAGTTGGTTGAATAGATCATCGATTCTGGGAAATGGGTATCAATTTTTGCTCGTTACCTTGCTAAGTTCACGGTAGTCTATACACATCATCATGGAGTCGTCTTTCTTTTTCACGAATATTGATAGGGCTCCCCATGGAGAATGACTTGGTCACATAATTCTTTTATCCAAGTAGTCTTGTAATTGCACTTGCAATTCTTTGAGCTCCGTTGGTGCCATCCGATATGGTGCCTTTGAAATAGGTGTGGTACCTAGAATCAACTCCACTTCTTAGGCTGAGGGTATCCCTAGAAGATCCTCAAGAAACATTTCTGGAAATTTTCACACCATTGCTACCTTAGTTGGTTGTAGCTTAGTCTCTCTATCCTTTTCTATTATGTTCGCCAAGTACCCGATACATCCATCGTCCAATAGTTTCCTGGCCTTCAAAGTGGAGATCATAAGGAAATTCTTCTCTCGAGTCATTCCTTGAAACACAAATGGTTCTTCCCTAGGTGGATTAAAAGTTACCCTCCTTCGTTTGAAATTCACCACCGCTCCGTATTTGGTTAGCCAATCCATACCAAAGATAATATCGTATTCATGTAAATCTAATACTAACAAGTCCATCGTCAACTATCGGCCTCCTACCCAGACTAGTACGACTCTAACCCAAGACCGTATCAGTATGTCCTCTCCCGAAGGTAAGGATACTCCACATACAATTGTCATAGGCTCAGATTTTCAATCTATATTTTCAACAAAGGATGCAACAATAAAAGAATGAGATGCACCAGTGTCCATCAATGCATATGCTGAGCTATTAGCCACAGGAAGCTGACCTGACACCATGTCGGAAGTCCCAACTCCTTTATCACCTTGGGTGAGTGCGTAAACTCGTGGTGCAGCTCCAATTGGGTTTTGTTGGTCATTCCCTTCCTTCTAACGAAGATTTGGGAAATGCCTGGAGAAATTTCCAGATTTTCCACAGGTGAAGCAATTACTGTTGTTACACTCGCCTCGGTGGTGTCGATTGCATTTGTTACATTGTGGCCAATAATTGTTCTCTATCCTTGGTTGTTTATTGAAGCTTGCACTTTGGTTTGGTGGATCCATTCTCCATTTGTTATTCCCACTATTGGAAAACCAAGAGCTCCCTTGAGTATTGGTCTTCCCCATACTTCGATTGCCTCTAGATGCAAACCTCCTAGAAGATCTGCTCTAGTTATTAGAGTATCTTCCTCGGTCATTTGAAACATATGCTTGTTCTTCAACTCTATAGGGCTCCTTTTTCTCTTGTACTAACCATGATTTTTGGTGGATTGCTCACTCTACAACTTCAACATAAGTATCCGGGATAGTCTTCTCGGTATCCTCGAACTAGGCTATCTTTCTTTTTTACCTCTTCATGAATTTGCGTACCCAGTTGGCTTCAGTGTTTACCAGATCCAGAGCAAATCTTGAGAGTTGGTCAAACTTGTGCACGTACTCCTGTATGCTAGATGACCTTTGTACCAAGTTGGAGAACTCAACCACTTTCTGATCTATCATTGTCTGGTTATAGTATTTAGCATTGAATAAGTTTAAAAATTATGCCCATTCCATTTGTGCAGCAATACGCCCTTTCTTAGCGATGTCCCACCAGATGCGGGCATCCTTTCTCAGCATGTACACCGCACAAATCACCTTCTCTCTTTCGGTGGCCTCAACAAATTCAAAGATCCTTTCAAGCACACTGACCCATTCTTTTGCCATCACGGGGTCCGAAGTCCCTTCGAACACGAGTGGGTTTTGTCTACCAAACCTTTCATAGATCAGTTTTGGTGGTTCTGCTCTGGGTGCATCCTCTAGAGGATTTGCTTCTACTGGTGGGTCTTCTTATGTTGGTGCTTCCTATTGTTCTGAATGTCTTCCTGGGTTGTTTGGGGGTGTGGGGTTGTTTTGCACCTCCAAAATTCTTCGCAACAATGTCTCAAACATTTGAGTGTTCACTACATTCTGCTCGTGTACAATCCTTCTCAGGTCCTCCATCTGAGCCACCAAATCTAGTTCTAGATGTTTTCCTTGTCCTCGACCTTGACCCCTTCCCCTGCCTCGGTCGTGACCTACATTTTGGTCAGCTGTTGCTCTCTTGGCTGGGTCTTGTGGGTCTACGCCTCTATCTAGACCTTGATGCTCAGTCGCCTCATCAGCTACGACTTGTGAATTAACAACTCGACCTCTCCTAGCTCGAGTGTTAGGAGCCATCTCAAGCCCCTATACAACATGTATAGTAGGGAAGATTACTAACATAACAATAATTGAGCATACAAGTTTTTCTCACACAGGAAAAACAACAAACGATTTACAACTCAAAACAGCTAGTCATAACATTCACAGGTACAACCTAGAAATACAAAATGATCATGACAGATCATGCCACGAAGTTTTATTTAGCAGATCTATAAATACAAAAGAGAGCCCTAACTACACGTTGAATTTCTACATTCGCCTGCTACAACTATACAAAAGTTCTACAATTTAGTAGGTTTGTAAAGTCTTTACAAAAGTATCAACAAGACTTTCACAACAAAACCTAATCTATCATGTCCATTAGCATATCGAGCTCTATATTGGTATCCTTGTCAGTCTACTCGGGATCCTCCTTGGGATCTACTACCTCACCTCAAGATATGCCCTCAACCAAGGAGATAGACCAATACATGGTCCAAACTCTATCTCAATCTGTAATGCCCCAAATTTCCTAATAAGGTTTAGGACCTTGATTAGGAGGCCGGGAGGGCCATAATTGATTCATTATGATATTTAATGATTATATGCATGTTTATGTGGATTATATTATTATATGATGGTGAATGCATGCATATGGGCTCATATTTTAATTGCAAGGGAATTTTGGTAATTTGGCCGTTGAGGGCGTGATTGTGTAATTTCATGCATATGGGTGAGTTATAATTTTACCACATCATATGTGGATTGGTTCGAGCCATTCAGCATGAGACGATCATGGGAACGCAAGTTTTCGGTCTAGTCATAACGAGATTAAGTTCGGGGCTCGGGGTGAGTCTCGGGGTCATTTTGATGATTAGAGTGTTTCCGAGAATTAAAGGGTAACGGGATGTGAATTATTGGTATTTGAGAATATTGAGATTAGCGGGAATTGGAGAGCGTTAATTATAATTAACGGTATAGGTTGGAAATGATGATTTTACCCTTGGAGGTCTTTAGAGGGATTAAATTGGCCTAGGGGCATTATGGTCTTTTGACCTTAAGGATTTATATCAGCCTTTGGGGTTTAGAAGGCTGTGGAATAGTTAGAAAATAGAGCAACATCAACCTCCTCTCTCTCCTCACCCGTACACTATTTCTCCTTCATCTTCCTTTCAATTTTTGAGAGCCATTTTGAGGTATCAAGCTAGGAGATCAAAGGTGGGGGCTTAGGACTTTGGTTCGGCCATTAAAGGGGATTCAAAACCAAGCTTGAGGTAAGGAAACTCAGCCATGAAAGTCTGATTATTCTCTGTTTTCTTTTAAGTTTCAACTTGTGATTTCTTGGTGGTTAGTTGGAATTAATGGAAGTTTGGTTGGTGTCTAACTTGGGTTTTGATGAGGGTGAGTTGTGGATAATGTTTGGTGGTTGAATTGGGTGTTAGGTTTAGGTTTGGGACTGGTTTGAAGGTTTGGTTTCGAGGGAAACGCAGGGGAAGAAAATCTGACTGTTGCTGGTTTGCGTAATGTGACGTGGCCTGGCTATGGCATGCCGCGGCCTGAGTGTGCTTCTGGGCAAGTTCTTGCCTCTGTCTGAGGGTGAGCCGCGGCATGGCTGTGGTGAGCCGCGGCCCATCAGGGCAGATTTGGCCAGAAGTAGGTTTTTGACTTGGGGATGCTAGCTTAAGGCCTCGGGGTCGATCCTACTACCCAGTTAAGTGTAGATTGATGTCCTGGAGGCTAGTTATTGGTTTGGAAACCTTTGCTTTCATTCTCATTGATGGTATCCTATATTTTTGGTTATGACTAGGTGACCGTTAAAGGACCAAAGGACTGATCGTTCTCAAAGGTCGTTTCTTTTATTAATTCTTGCTCGAACCCAAGGTAAGAAAACTGCACCCCATATGTGACATGCATGGCTATGATTGATGCATGTTGGATGTTTAAATGTAAACATTGATAGCATAACGAATGCTTGGCAATCTTTCCCATTTGCATATGATTATTATTGAGGCATGCTGGGTGATTAAGTGTGATGCACGTGATGCACGAGAAACATGTGATTAGGGCATGCCATGAATGATGAATATGAGATTGGTCAGAGCTTGAGCCTCTGTGTTTGTGCACGATCATGATTATGCTGGCAACTGTTAAGTAAGCATGCTGAATGCCCTGCTCTTGGATAATTGGCATATGATACACATTGATAGCATTGCTTACTTGTGCATGGCACTGACTAATTAGTTAGATTTGGCAAAGGTGTTAGTATCAACTGTGAAGCTGTGACTCACTAGTCAGGTTCGGCAGTGGTACTGGGCACTGGTCACATTGTGCTAACTCACTAGTCAGGACAACCCTAGTGTGTTTAGTGCAAGCTATGTCGATTAGACCTAATCGACCTTCTGCATTGAATGACTCAAAGAGCATTAATGCAGGACCGACCTCAAGTTCGATGAATATAAACAAGTGTTTATCTAGCCAAAGGCTAGTCATTTAGAGCCAGGGCCAGCGAGCCCCATGACTGTTAGGTCACATGGCTATGGGTACCGGCCCCTTGGTGACATGCTTGTCAGTCACTCATTTGATAAGAGCCATTGCAAGAAAGCCTAGGTAGCGGTGTTGTTACACGGCTATGGGCACTGGGCCCCTAGTGACTTGGTTGTCAGTCACTCAGTATGGTTTACCAAGACCTCAAAGTGATATTCACTCATCTGATCAGAGCTATGAGCTCTGTATGATCATTTTGATCATCATATGCATGGCTTTAGGCACTGAGGCCCCAGTGACTGATAATATATTATAGGCAACAATCCCAAATAGGCAACGGTATAAAGATAATAAATATAATTCACCAAATTCAACTGATAATATATTATAGGCAATAATCCCAATAAAAGAGAAACAGTAGCATTTAATCAACCATGACCCAACCAGTCCAATTATTCAACAGAGTACAAGCATGAAGCTACACAACGACAAACATATATTCTCAAACATACATTTCAATTAGTAATACAAATATTCAGGGTCAGTGCCCTTAGGCCGAGCCCTCTGTTTACTTAACTGACCCCAGCTCGCTTAGGCCGAGTCCATTGTTTATTTAGTTGACCACAGCTAACAGTGTCCAAGCCGTGTCCAATGCGCTAATCATCAGCCCCGACTCCCTTAGTTCGTACTTTCACATTCCACATAATAACAATACAGTTACACAACACATATATCCAGATACAGTGAACCTTAGTCCCAAACACAACCACATGGGTGAAGTTTTCTTACCTCGGATCCCGAGAAGCAAGCATATAACGGCCCCGAGCAAGATCCTTAATTCCTGAGCCCTTGCAGTAAAACCTAGTCACACTGTGATAATGGATAACCATAAGATTCTAAACCATTCAAAACCTTTGGATTAAAAATACTAGCCTCCACGACCTTGATTCTACTAAACTGGGTAGTAGAAATCATCCCGAGCACTTAAGTTTAGATCCCCGAGCCTCCATGAGCCTTAAGACAAACCTAGGCTAAAACTCTCTAGGCGGGTCACGACCTGGCACTGAGGGTCGCGGCGTGCCTCAAGTCAGAGGCGGGCCGCGACTTGCCCCCCCTAGGGTCGCGGCGCACCTAAGAATTAGAAAATCCTCCCAAGGCATCTAGGCACGCGGGCTGCAACGCCCATGAACTAGGTCGCGACGCGCCCCTGCAGACCCAAAATCCCCTGGGTTTTTCCAACGTTTTTCCCATCCAAATCCTCAAAATTTAACTTCAATTATACTCCCAAACCCAAACCAAGTTTAGATACAAGTCTAGGATCCTTAATCACATATTTTAAGCATTAAGTACCCAAAAATTCCACTAATGCTATCATCTCAACCAACAACAATTCTTCACTAGAAACTTAAACAGATTAAACCTAACAAGTCTAAATTCCAGCAGAACAGAACATAATCCTTACCTCAATTTTGAAAGCCTCAATCCTCAGCAAAGTCTTTATTACCCCAACTTTAATTCCCCAATTCCCTTAAGCTCAAATCCCGGCTTATTTTCTTAGGTTTTCCTCTTCAAATCTTCAAAACTCCCTTAGGCCAAAAGAGAGGGAGAGAAAGACATGAGTGGTGGATAGAGAGAGAGAGAGAGAAGACAGCTCCTTAGTTTGTTTCTTGTCCTTCTAATTGCTTCTCAAGATGATTCAAGTCCATCCCCAAACTTCTACTGAAGTCTAAATCCTTAAACCAAGCCTATCTCTTGACCAAAGGACCAAAACACCCTTAGGCATATCCTTATCCTTAAATGGTCCCAAGGGAGAAATCTTCATTTCCCGCTAATTCCTAGAGTAGTCCTATAAATTCCCAATTAATCCCGACATGCCCATTTAATATCCAATTATTTTCCCATTACTCAATAAACCCCAAATATACCTTAAACTTCCCAAAATATTCCTAGGCTCGCCCTGAGCCAAGTCTTAAACCCCGCTATGACTATTTCGCCAATTTTCTAACTAGGATCGTCTCGAGCCATATACTGCGAATATATCCACATAATAAGGTGGTCTCAATCATTTAACACATATAATCACATCTATGCTCACTACGGGCCAATATTACAAATATGCCCTTATAAACAATAACGGGCCCACATCCATATAATCATACTCATATCATCATATATATCATGCATGCCACATAGTCACGCATTTAATCATACATATATCCAGTTATGTCCTCCTGACATGCGAATCAAGGCACTAAACCCTATTAGCATTTTTGGGACGTTACAATTTTTCCTATTTTATTTAATCCGAGACTTTTCTCCTGTTAGGGTTTACCCCTTGGTCTAAGACCAACTTTTTCTTTGCAAAAAGTCTAGATCATTCAGTAGATCATCACAGTGGCTATAACAAATCACAAATTGTCTCAAATTCATATTATATTATAAAAAATAACATTTCACAAAATCTTTCACCGTCTCGAACCGACTACTAACGTGTATTCAAAATGCGGGACGTCACACCCTTAAGGGTTAATTATGGAACTGAATAGTTATTGAGCTCAAATCTATAATTTGATAATAGATTAATCATTCTCTAGTGAATTAATTGTACTTAAGGATCAAGAGGTAATTAGAAGGGTGAAACGGTAACTTTGACCACCTCTAATTAACGAACCAATAAATGGAGGAGAGAACTACATTTATTGATTATGTCAATGGACTACAAGAGAAAAATCTGTAAATATAATTATATAAATACTTAGAGTGCAGTTCCACATTTATAGTGGATTAATCATTGAATTAGTAAATAAGATTATTGGATTAAACATGTTTAATTAATAATATGGTTTATTAGAACTTATTATTATAGGTCCATGGTCCCCAGATCACATTTGTCCTACACTGTCAAGGGTAAGGATGTCAAAAGAAATATTTGTAGAGAGAATGACTTAATTGCAAAAGGATTAATTTCCAAGGCAAGGAAATAATTATGTGATAATTATAAGCAATTGATTAATTATGAATTAATTAATTATTTAACTATATAGATTTTATTTTGAAAAACTATAGGTTAAAATTAATATTAATATTGTTTGGATTAATGTATAAAGAGAGATTAATAATTATCTTATATAGAATATGATATTTAATTATTTATTTAAAAATGATATTTTAAGATAAAGTTAATTTTGAATTAACTGATATTTATGTTGGGATACATATATTGTGTTAAAACTTGATTAAACAAACAAATGAGAAAATTAGGGAAAACTCTAATATGTGGGGCAACACACTCACTATGCACTGAGTGTGGCGCCACACACAGGGATTCCCCAATCCCTAAGACTTGAATTTTGAATTTCAAATTATTTTTTTAATCAATTGTTTAATTATTCCTTTTTAAATATAAGTTAAATAGTTATAAAAGATCAGATTTAATTTGAATTCTATTTTTAATAAAATAAAGATTAATTATCTTTATAATAACTATAGAGCGATACTTTCAAAAAGATGATTTTTTATGTGATTAAAAAATAGACTCTCTCTGAGACACAAGCGATAGTTTTCTTAAACTTGAAAAAATATCCAATATATCTTCTCTCTATCAAACATCTCTAGATCTCATGTATTGAGTACATCTAGAGAGTCATAAATCAACATTTTGAATCCTACGTGTCCACACACATCCTTGTGTGTTTGAGGATTGGTCTGGAAGATCAAGGTGTGAGCTTTCAAAACTTGGATTTGAAGATCGTTGATTTTATAAAAACAAATTTGAGGACACTTGATAGGCTACAAGAGGTAATCACTAATCTGATTGTATGCGATTTAATATATATATATGTGTGTGTATGATCTTGACTGGTGTTGACGGTGAGAACTCGTCAACCAAGTTAAGTTAGAAAAATAGAAATGTAGAGATTATCAAATGAAAAACTTCAAAGATCTAATTGGAAACTCAAAGAACAGCTGTAGAAAGAAAATGGTGAAATGAACTTGTATTTCTTATGGTGTAGTGCTACAGTGTTTTTTTTCCAACCCCCTTCCATGTGGAAGTGTGGTTCCTTTTATAGTGGGCTCTAATGGCCCCTGATACATTGTGGTCCAGGGGACCAGATGGTACGCAAGTACACTGTCAGGAGAGTGGTCTCAGAGGTAATGGTGTTGGCTCCAGTACATGGTCAGGTTCTGTGGGGATGTCTCCACTACTTAGCTAGTACGAGTGTCAAGGAGTGGCTCCAGGCGTAGTGGTGTTGGTGGTGCTGTCGACTCTGACATCTGGTTAGAAACTCACAGGCCACGTCCCCTCTCCTAGTGCTCCCACTACTTGTCTGGCATAAGTATCCGTATCAGGCGTACGGGGTCTTAAAGGTCGTACCCCGTGCAAGGTTATGCTAGTACGACCCTTTTGAATTACATTTGAGCTTCTACTTCTAGATGTTGGGATCTTGATAGGTCTTCATATGAGACATCCACTTGAGGTGCAGGGTGCGAGACACCGGGGATACCTTGGGCGCGCGAGGCACTAGCACGCTAGGCCCACTAGCGCGCGCGAGGCACTGGCACGCGAGGCGCTGGCCCGTGAGGCTTTCTGTGCACACAAGGCGCTGGAGCACGAGGCAATGGCGCGCGAGGTGCTGGCGCGCGAGGTCTGCTGGGCGTGCGAGGCGCTGGCGCACGAGGCACACTAGGTGCGCGACGCGCCCCAGTTGCACGAGGCACTGGGGCGCAAGGCGCACCAGGTGCACGAGGCCGAGGTACCCTCACGAGACCCAGGCTCAGTGCGCACGAGATGCTCCTTCACGCGAGGCCTCTCGGCCATCTGGGCAGGTACAGGGCATGCGAGACGCAAGACGATGGTGGCCCAAGGACACCGCGGCTTATCCATGTATGTAGGCACTCATGGGAACTGAGCGCGTACTTTGGGTCTTTTACAAGCATGTAATTTTGAGTGTCTACACTTGCCCCCCAGTCTAGGAGAGGACCTTTAGGTGCTCTGGTAGACTATTCTCTTTGATTCTTATAAATAGGCCTTCATGCCTAGCCTATTATTCACACCTTACCTCCTTAGCTTAGTGGTTTTGGGATCCTTGCTCCTTTCAAGAGGTGAGGGGTTCAATCCCCCACAATCTCATTTTTGTTATCTTTTCCCTTCTCTTTTTTTTTTATTTGAGTACATTTATTGTATGTCTATACCCATGTAGGCGTTTGAGGACTAAAACACCTTTTTCCTTTGTTTTTGCAGACACGTACTTTCAACCACTTGCCTCTATTTCACCCTGACGGCGCTTTTGGCCCTCGACCTCCTTTTGACCACGTCAGTGCCCAATTTTTACTTGCTCGAGGTATACTTTCTTTCTCCCTTATGTTTATTGGGTCCAAATTAGCACCACTCGGGATGGGGTACTTTGGCCTGAGCTCGTTGTGAGTTAGCCCTAATGCATGCCCCTTTATTCATACCCCGTAGTGGGTCATTTAGAGCGTTTGGGCCTAGAGGTTTTGAGCCTAATCCTTTGTGTGTTTGTAGCAATCCTCCCATTTATACGTGAACCCTTTTTTCTTTCGAGACAAGGTCTCATGGAAAATGAAGGTCCGTTCGACATTCCCCCGGGGGTCGAGTTTGTTGACTTGTCTTCAAACTCATAGCCCCCTGAGGAAAATCCTTACCGTGACCATGACACCTTAAGGCAGGCCCGTATTCATCATCTCGAGCACATGGCTGAACTTAGGCGTAAAATTTGGGTGGTAGAGAGCAAAATTAACTCGGTGTTGAGGGGAGACAGAGTACCTTTCCCCCCTGACCTTAGTGACCATGTAGCGAACCTTAGGGTGACCCTTTTAGATTTGTAGGTGGAGTTGGAGTTTATCGAGGGGCATCTCCCGCCTGAGCCTCCTAGCCCGTTCTTTCCTTATGACTGTCATGGGGTCGTCTCGTCATCTCTTCAGCCCTTATTTTCAATCTTCCCTAGTCTAGCGCTTCCACATCCGGTGCCTCGGTGGAAGACTCTTGCTAGGAAGAAAACATGGAGGGTAAAGTGTTCTGGCTCCTCCTCACCTTTTTCTTTTGGTTTTGCAGATATGCCGAAGAGAGGACGACGATAGGTGTCTGCTGATGACTGAGACGATGCCCCCCTATTGGCATCCACCCTAGTGTCCCACATGTCTGAAAATAAATTGATGGAAATAGTAGAGCACTACCGTGTTCCTCCGGAGTACTCATTATACATCCCTTCAGACAAGTTTCGGGCTGACTGCCCTAATACGGGCTACATGGCCCTTAGCGATCATATCCTGAAGGCAAGTGGTACAATCCCATTACACCCGTTCTTCATCGCGGTTCTCAACTATTTTGACCTTGCTCCACTTCAGCTGGCACCCAACAGTTGGCTGACCTTGAGCTGCCTCTTCATCGCGTTTATGGAACTTGTCCGTCGTGCTCCTACGGCCCAAGAGGTGCATTTCCTGTACAATCTCATGCCCTCTCCCAAATCCAAGGGCTTTTATTTCCTGCAAAAATCCAATACTGCAATCCCCTTGATAGATGGCGCGGTGTTCAACCCGGGGTCCTGGAAGCAGGACTTTTTCTTTGTGCAGGCCCCCTTTCTGTTCGTGAGCACTTTCGTTCTGCTCCCAGTAAGTACTTTGAGCCACCTTTTTTTTCTTTTTGAAACTTATTTTTTTATAACTTATGTTTGTGTCGACAATGGTGTGAATCGTGCAGAGCAGTTCGCCATACCTGTAGCTGTTGGGTCGGAGGCGGACGCTATGAACACATTCCTCAGTGTTGACCCTGCTGTGAGAAAGGCTACATACCTCTTCACTGTGGAAAAACTCAACCTTCGCAAGCTGTCCCCGGTTTCAGATCCTGGGTTGCTGTGGACTCTTCCCGGGTCAAAGAAGATGAAGGATGCCTCGACTGAGCCTCGCTCGGGTGAAGGTGAGGCCGAGTGTGTACCGAAGGGAGTCTCCCTTGGACACGGGCAACCTCACCAACTATCTTCGTCCCCCGGGGAATGCCTTCCCTTTGCCCCATTCGACCCTGACATGGCTTCCCAATCCCAGGGTCAAAAGGCCATGCCCCGATCCTGCGGACTTTGATGCTTTTCCTCAGGCTCCCCTCGACCCCGGTCCATCAGGGGCCTACTTTCCCGATCTTTCTACACCCCCTCCTGATCTACTCGGGGCTCATTTTTCCGATCTTCCTGTGCCCCTTCCTATTTCAACGAGTGGGTCGTCTGTCCTTACCCAGCTGGGTACCCTTAGCTCGAAAAGGGCTCCCTGGGTGGGCCTCATGGTGGCCTCTTATGGGCGGCTGTATGTCAAGATCACCTCAGGCCTCCCCGAAGCTGATTGGAGTGGTCTTGGGAGTTTCACTATGTCGGATCTTGGGAAGACTCTTACGCGTCCTACTGCCTGGGTGAGTTTAGGCATCTTATGTCGGCCTTATATCTTTTTATTCCCCCTTTTTTTTGTTAATTATCACTATTTTTGTTATTTTTCTTATGCATGCCTATACCGTGGCTCAAAGGTTTGCCGACTCGGCTCACAACCTTTCCACGTCGAATGCCGAGAAGGACCTTCTTGCGGTTCGGGTCCAGGAGCTCGAGGGGGAGCTTGCTGAAACTAGGTCTAGGCTAGAAAAGGCCTTGGCAAAAATTTATGCCTCATCAAAAAAGAAGAAGAGGGCGATTTCCAAGGCCACGATGTTGCAGGAAAGGGTCACCAGCCTAAAGGCCGAACTCCAGGGTGCCAAGGCTACTACGACTGTGTCGCGGGAGAGGGTCGCTTCCTTAGAGGGCAAACTTTAGGGTGCTAAGGCTGCTGCAGTTGCGTCGCAGGAAAGGGTCGCTTCCTTAGAGGCGGACAGGGCACCTATTGAGTATAGGTCCATAGAGCACGCCCTTTACGATGTATGGAGGCAGGATCCAAACTTCGATTTCTCCTCCTTTGGCAAGCACGTCGTTGCCCGGGCGGCTGGGTGGAACGCCCGTAGTAGGACGCCTTGAGATCATCACTTCATAATTTTTGCCAGTTAGTCCGCTGTGGGTGTATGCTCGTTCGAGCCTTATTGTGCTTGTAATAATATTTTTTTTTTTAAATCTTGTCATCTTACCAAAACTCTTTTTTATATATACATATGCGGTTATTTATCTCTTATTCCTCTGTGTTTGAGGTCTTTTTGAGCCCGTATGATGGGGTTTGGTAGGTTCCCCTTTTTTATTTTTCAGGCTAGAGGTCCTTTGGAGCCCATGTGAAAGGGTTCAATGGGTCCTTTTTTGGTGCCTCTTGATTGTTCTTATAAGGATATATTGACCCCTTGGGTTCTAGCTATCCTTTTATATATTTTTGGGCACGTTTATTATTTCTTGCAAGAAGCGTCCTTCTCGTCATTATTCATAGTACTATTTTTGCAATGGTCTCTTTTAGGACCCTTTTTGGCTAGACAGCTTGGTGGCCGCTCTAGGCTTATTGGCGGGTGCTCTTTCTGGGGCTTCTTCCTTTGAGAGAGTATCTACCTTTATTTGGAAGTTTGTTGTTTTTTTTTGTAAGTCCTTTTGGCCTCCTTGATGTTCATAAGGGTAGCTAATCCTTGTGAACTTCAGGAGATGCCTTGCAAAGTCTCCTCCCTGTTTGTTAGGGTTCACCACACATTTTTTTTAAGGAACTCGTTTAAGGCCCTGATATAAGGGGTCATTTTGGGTTCCTCCTGATAGAGGGTCCTTTTTAGGATCCTCCTGATATGAGGAGTCCTTTTTAAGACCCTCCTGATACGAGGAGTCCTTTTTAGGATCCTCCTTTTTATGATCCCTTTTTAGGATACGAGGAGTCCTTTTAAGGAACTCGTTTATGGCCCTGATATAAGGGGTCCTTTTGGGTTCCTCTTGATAGAGGGTCCTTTTTAGGATCCTCCTGATACGAGGAGTCCTTTTTAGGATCCTCCTGCTTGCTGTATGTATTGCCTCCTGTCCTACCCCCCCCCTGAAGTGTCTAGTGAAATTTATTTCGGCAGGCACTTTGGTTGGTGCTCGCATAGAGAAGAAAAATAACATGCGAAGTTGTGAACAGTTTCATTCATAGTAGGCAGGTTACAACGATATATATATAAAGTTTACATCTACTTGGGAGGTTATCTAGGAAACCTCTTTGATTCTTGTCTACTAAGCTAACATAACACGCAACAAACTAAGCACAAATACTGCTTGCATTGGATGTGGAAGTCTCACTGGTAGTACTTCTTGAGGTGTTCCGCATTCCATGCTCGAGGCACGACGATGTCGTCCATGCGCACCAGCTTATAGGTGTTTGGTGGTATGCACTGAGCGACCTGGTAGGGTCCTTCTCAGTTCGCCCCCCCCCCCCCCCCGCCCCTAGGTCTCGCGTGTTGTGGAGTACCTTCCTCAATACTAAGTCTCCTACCCTGAACTTTCTCTCTCGCACCCTTGAATTGTAATACCTTGCTGCCCGTTGCTGATATGTGGCCAGCCTTAGTTGTGCCCTTTCTCTCTTGGCTTCCAGCAGGTCCAAGTTCCTGACCAACGCTGTGATGTTAGCTTGGTCATCGTATGCTTGCGTGCGGAAGGAGTTAACCTTCATTTCTACCAGAAGGACAGTTTCGCAGCCATAGGCCAAGGCGAAAGGTGTCTCCCCAGTGGTGGAACGGGGGGTGGTCCTGTAGGCCCAGAGCACATTTGGGAGTTCCTCGACCCAGGCCCCTTTCAACTTTTCCAACTTAGTTTTCAAGTTCCTTTTCAGGATCTTGTTGATGGCCTCTACTTGCCCATTGGCTTCGGGGTGTACTACTGTGGAGAAACTCTTCCTGATTCCTTTTGCCTTGCAGTAGTCCTCGAACACCCCTCCTTCAAATTGTGTTCCATTGTCGAAAATGATCTTGTAAGGTACTCCGAACCTGCAAACAATATATTTGTTGACAAAGGTGGTGATCTGCTTAGCTGTTATGTTGACTAAAGGCTCCGCTTCCACCCACTTAGTGAAATAGTCGACCGCTACAACCGCATACTTAGCTCCTCCTCTTCCGGTTGGCAGTGCCCCTATCAAGTCAATCCCCCACACAGCGAAGGGCCACGGGCTGGTCATTCTCACCAGCTCATTTGGTGACTGTCGTGGGTAAGTCACATGTCTCTGGCACTTGTCACACTTTCTCGCAAAGTCACTCACGTTCTTCTCCATGGTAGGCCAATAATACCCCTGGCGGACGGCCTTTTTGCCGTGGACTGCCCCCCAACATGGTTTCCACATTCCCCTTCGTGTATCTCTTGTAAAAAAATTTGACACCTCTCCCTTATCAATGCACCGCAGGAGTGGGGTAGAGAAGCCTCTCTTATACAAGATTCCATCTACTATGGTGTACTAGGCGGCTCTGTAAACCAGTCTGTGGGCCTCTTTCTTATCCAAGGGCAAGGTCCTGTCATCTAAGTACCTCCTAATGGGTCCAAACCATGGCTCCTCAGAGCTCTTGATCATGTTGATTCTCTCTTCGGATATGCTTGGCTTGGGGAGATATTCGACGGGTATAGACTCAAGCATATCTTCGTCTCATGTGGAGGTGAGTTTCGTGAGTGCACCGGCGTTCGCGTTCTGCTCCCTGGGGATCTGTTCTATCGTGTATTTTTTGAACTGATCCAAATACTCCTTCACCTTGGTAAGGTATGCAGCCATTTTTGGACCTTTAGCTTGGTATTCACCCTTCACCTTAAACGCTACCAGCTGTGAGTCACTAAAGACATGCAAGTGGGATACCTTTAACTCCTTAGCTAGCCGCAGGCCGGCCAACAGCGCCTCATGTTCTGCCTCATTATTGGAAGCCTCGAATCCAAATCTCAAGGCACAATAAATCTTGTGCCCTTCAGGTCCCGTCATCACTATGCCAGCACCGGCTCCCCCTTCGTTAGACGCCCCATCTACATGGAGGCTCCATTCTTCGGGGTACCTTTCCTCTTCATGCGCCAGTTCATTCTCCTCTATTTCCCCCTCCTCTTGGGGTCGGTAGGCAAACTCGACTATAAAATTTGTAAGTACCTGCCCATTGATTGAGGTCCTTGGGGTGTAAGTGATGTCGAACTGACTCAATTCAATCGACCACTTTAACAATCTTCCTGAAGTTTCCGGCTTGTGCAAGACTTGACGCAGGGGGTGTTGGTGAGCACCTCAATCGTATGAGCATGAAAATAGGGCCTCAATTTTCGAGAAGCCACTATCAGGGCATATGCTAACTTCTCTATTTCCGGGTACCGGGTTTCTGTGTCTACCAACCGCTTACTCACATAGTAGACAGGTTGCTGGTGCTTCTTTTCCCCCTTGACCAAGGCGGCGCTTATGGCATGCTCTGATATAGCTACATATAGGTACAACTTCTCCCCTTTTTCTGGCTTGGCCAAAAGGGGTGGCCTTCCAAGGTGTTCCTTTAGCTTGGTGAAGGCATTCTGGCATTCATCATCCCAAGCGAACTTTTTGTTCCCTTTTAGGATGTTGAAGAAAGGGAGGAATTTGTCAGTCGACCTGGAGATGAATCTATTGAGGGCTGCCACTCTCCCCGTCAAGCATTGCACCTCATTTTTGCTTCTTGGTGGGCTCATTCCCAGCAAGGCCTTGATTTTTTCAAGATTAGCCTCGATACCTCGGGAATTCACCATGAAACCCAGGAATTTTCCTGACGAAACTCCGAAGGTGCATTTGAGTGGATTCAGCTTCATTCTATACCTTCGAAGGGTGTTGAACATCTCCATGAGGTCGCTGGTGAGCTCTTCCGCTTTCTTTTTCTTCACCAGCATATCGTCCACGTACACTTCCATGTTCCTTCCTATTTGATTCGCGAACATTTTGTTCACCAACCTCTGATAAGTGGCACCTGCGTTTTTTAAACCAAAGGGCATCACTTTATAGCAGTACATCCCCTTGTCCATTATAAACGAAGTGTGCTCCTCGTCAGCAGGGTTCATGGGTATTTGGTTATACCCTGAATATGCGTCCATGAAGCTTAGTAGCTCGTGTCACGTTGTGGCGTCTACCAACTAGTCTATCCTAGGAAGCGGGAAGCTGTCCTTTGGGTAGGCCTTGTCGAGGCTAGTAAAATCCACACAAGTCCTCCATTTTCCATTGGGCTTCGGGACCAGCACTGGGTTCGACACCCATAGTTGGTAAAATGCCTCTCGAATGAACCTGTTCGCCTTTAGCTTGTCAACCTCCTCTTTTAGGACCGCGTATCTCTCTAGGTCTAGTGCTCTCCTTTTCTGCCTCACCGGCCTTGCTTTCGGGTCGATGTTCAGATGGTGGCACATGACTGCTGGGTCTATCCCTACCATATCCTCGTGACTCCAGGCGAATACGTCAAGGTTGGCTTTTAAGAACTCTACTAGTTTCTCCTTCATGTCACCAGCAAGGTTTTTTCCTACCTTCAACCTCCTCAGCGGCTCATTCATGACCGTTATTTCCTCCAATTCCTCTACCGGTTCAGCTCTGGGTTCTTCTGTGACTCGTGGGTCTAACTCGCTTAGGTTCGCGCCTTCATGCACAACCATCGCCATAGGTGCTGTCGACTTTGTGGCCGTGCGGAGGGATGTGTTATAGCATTCCCTCGCTTCCTTCTGCTCTCCTTTCATGCATGTTATTCCCCCGGGAGTTGGGAATTTCATAGCTAAATGGTATATAGAAGTTATCGCCTTCAATTCTCTTAGGGAAGGTCTCCCTAATACTGCGTTGAAGGCTGAGGTGCAATCTACCACAACGAAGTTTGCCATTATGGTGGTTTGTCTGGGCTGCTCTCCCATAGTAAGGGCTAACTCGATTGCCCCCAGGGGCTGTATCGAATCTCCCGTAAATCCATACAAAGAAGTATTGCAAGGCTTTAGGTGGCGGAGGCTTACTCCCATCTTCTCCAGCGCTGGGCGATACAAGATGTCCACAGAGCTTCTATTATCCACCAAGACCTGATGCACCCTTATGTTAGCAAGCTGGACAGTCAACACTAGGGGGTCATTGTGGGGGAAGTGTACACCCTGGGCGTCTTCTTCGGTGAAGGTTATTGAGTCATTTTCACCCTTAAAACTCTTCGGGGGGCACTGCTCCAGACTTAGGACACGCGGTGGTGGACTTCGTCTGGCCTCCCTAACATATCTATCTCGTCCCTTCCTTGATTCACCCCCAAATCTTAGTCCTCCAAAGATGGTCCTGACCTCTCCTTGTACTTCTGAGGCTACCTCTCGCGCCCGCGGTGAGGATGCTCCTTCTTCTGGCCTATGGTTCTCCTTGCGCACATATCTGCCCAATTGCCCCCTGCGGATGAGCTCCTCAATTTCCACCTTCAAATGGTTGCATTCCGTAGTTGTGTGGCCTATATCTTTGTGATACTGGCAATACTTGCTGGGGTCTCTTTTAGACCGGTCTTTTTTCATTGGCGAGGGCCTTCTGAAAGGGACCTGGTTTTCGTTTGTAACGAAAATATGCTCTCTCGCATGGGTGAGGTCAGTATAAAAGGTGTAGGGGCCTTGTCTGCGCTCGTCAGAGCGTTGATGCTTCCGGGGTCGATCATCTCTTGCCCCCTCATAGACCCTCTTTTTCTTTGCATTACCTTGGCTCTCATGGATTGAGGGCTTCGGTGAATTTTGATCTTTTCCGGCCATGAAGCTCTCGTGACCATCTTCCACACGAATATACTTTTGCGCCCCCTCGTAGAAATCATACAAGTCTGTGACCTCCCTCTTGAGCATGTTATCCCATAACTTACTTCCTGGGAGCACTCCCGCTATGATGGCCATTTTCAGCTCTCTGCGGGTCAAGCTCCCTACTTTAGCTGCCTCCATATTGAACCTGTGAATGTAGCTCTTTACACTCTCGTTTTCTCCTTGCTTCACATTGGCGAGGCTAGTGCCTGGCATCGTGTAGTCCTGCATGGCATGGTGATGCTGGAGGAATTCATCAGAAAACTTTTACCAAGATCTGATGGACCCCGATCTAAGTCTTTTGAACCATTTGTACGTAGGTCCTTTCAATGTGACAGTGAAGCAATGACATCTGGCCCCGCTACTAATTCCCCTCAGCTTCATCAGGTCGTTAAATGCATCTAGATGGTATTTCAGATATGTGCTTCCTTCATAGGGGGTCATATGGGGCTCCTTGAAGTTGGCTGGGAGCTGGATGGCTTGGATCTCCTTGATGAAGGGCGACTCATGATCGAACTCTTCCTCAAAGGCTTGACCTCCAGAGGCGGTGATGATTTTGCTTCGTAGGCTCCTCATTTCTGTGTCCAGGTCTTGCCTCCTCTTGCTTAGGGAGTCTCTCAAAGCGGATAGGTTAGGATCCCCCTTTCCTTTGCCTTCCCAGAGCGCCATAGGGGGTGTGGTCCTTTTACTCGCCCTCTTTTTGTTGAGTTCTTCTTGTAAATCTGAGGGTGTTCTCCTTGAGGTGACCTCATCATCGTTACGAGGGGCAGCATTGGTCTTCGGCTCTGGCTTCTGGGGCTGCTTCGGTGGTCCGAGACGTTCGTGCTACTTCGTCCGGGGGGTGTTACTAGTCGAGAGTCAGGTCCTTCCGTCAGCTACCGGGACAGTGGTTTTTACCCCCCTCCCCCTGGTCTCTCTCTTTCCGCTTAGGGAGTGTCGCGTTTGATCTCCCTTGCAACAGCCCATTTAGCATCTCTTGCATGTTTTCCAGGGTGGTTTCTAGCCTCTGATTCTTGCAGTGAAGTTCTCGTATCTCGTCTTCGTAGAATTGAGACTTCGAACTTGAGCTGACGGAGTGGACTCGAGGGTGCTTGTCAGCCCGGCGCTTCAACGGGCCTGGATCCTGCCGACCGGGGTTTGGCACCTACGGCGACCTTGGAGGCAAGTTCTCATCAACACCCCTTGCTGGGGCAGCCGCCGACCTTGGGCAATCCTCCTCAGGTGCGACCGCCGGAGACGAAGCCTCCCTTTCGTCTCTGGGAACCTAAGGCTCCCTTGGGGCCTCCATGTTTGCAGGAGGAGGAGGATCCCTCATGGAGGCTTTTAGCTGATCTCCGTCAAGATGGACCTCCACCTCACGCGGCTCTCTCAATCATTTCGAACCTCGCGGCATTTTTTCCTATCAGAATCGACGGAAGAACAGTGACTTGCAATCTATCCTTCCCACAGACAGCGCCAAACTGTTGACGGTGAGAACTCGTCAACCAAGTTAAGTTAGAAAAATAGAAATGTAGAGATTATTAAATGAAAAACTTCAAAGATCTAATTGGAAACTCAAAGAACAACTACAGAAAGAAAATGGTGAAATGAACTTGTATTTCTTATGGTGTAGTGCTACAGTGTTTTTTTTTTCAACCCCCTTCCATGTGGAAATGTGGTTCCTTTTATAGTGGGCTCTAATGACCCCTGATACATTGTGGTCCAGGGGACTACATGGTACGCAAGTACACTGTTAGGAGAGTGGTCTCAGGGGTAGTGGTGTTGGCTCTAGTACATAGTCAGGTTCTGTGGGGATGTCTCCACTACTTAGCTAGTACGAGTGTCAGAGGAGTGGCTCCAGGTGTAGTGGTGTTGGTGGTGGTGTTGGTGGTGGTGTCGACTCTGACATCTGGTTAGAAACTCATAGACCACGTCCCCTCTCCTAGTGCTCCCACTACTTGTTCGGCATAAGTATCTGTATCAGGCGTACGGGGTCTTAAAGATTGTACCCCGTGCAAGGTTATGCTAGTACGACCCTTTTGAATTACACTTGGGCTTTTACTTCTAGATGTTGGGGTCTTGATAGGTCTTCATATGAGACATCCACTTGAGGTGCAGGGTGCGAGACACCGGGGATGCCTCGGGCGCGCGAGGCCCACTAGCGCACTCGAGGCCCTGGGCGCGCGAGGCGCTAGCCCGCGAGGCTTGCTACGCGCGCAAGGCACTGGGGCATGAGGCGCACTAGGTCCGCGAGGCGCTGGCGCACGAGGCACTGAAGCGCGAGGCCTGCTGGGCGCACGAGGCGCTGGGGCACGAGGCGCATTAGGTGTGCGAGGCGCTGGCGCGCGAGGCACTGGGGCGCGAGGCGCACCAGGTGCGCGAGGCCGAGGTACCCTCACAAGACTCAGGATCAGTGCGCATGAGATGCTCCTTCACGCGAGGCCTCTCGGCCATCTGGGCAGGTACGGGGCATGCGAGACGCAAGACGATGGTGGCCCAAGGACACCGCGGCTTATTCGTGTATGTAGGCACTCATGAGACCTAAGCGCGTACTTTGGGTCTTTTACAAGCATGTAATTTTGAGCGTCTACAACTGGTATTAATAATTATTAAAAAGGGCACATTCCCCGCTGCATATCTTTGATTCGTTCTTTTAATATCAACAATTGGTATCAAAGCACTCTACATATATATATACATTAAATGTTGTATGGGTTTCTTGGATTTGTTATATGTATATTGAATGGATGAATATATTTTTTGAATGATGGATCGTTAATTATATGGTGCTATTGTGTTAGAAATTTTATTTTTCTAGATCTTGTGTAAGCCATAAAGGGCATAGGATTTTCGTAATTTTTATTTGTTGAAATTCAAATTTTAAAATTATGTACACAAAGAGAAGAAAAAAGAGAAGGATTTAAGCCGTGGCCGCATGCACCTAGGCACACGGCCACCTGCGCATTAGGCACCTGCTTGCGCTAAGCGCACGACCACCAGCGCCTAGGCTCGCGCGAGCATGTGCACCCACACCACGCACCAGCCTCGCGGCTCGCTGCTTACCTGAGCCCTCTCGCCTGTTGCTCCATGCGCACCCGACCCGACCCCCTGTGCACCTGTGACCTACTTGCCAACCAGAACCCCAACCACCCAAGCTGAGCCTATGGTTAACCCAGCCACCGACCCTAGTGTTCCTAGGGCACCATTCTTGGTGCCCAAACACTAGATCCTATTTCTGTGCATTATTATATTTTATTTAATTATTTTAAATTGTTTAAATTTGAAATTTTAGTTATCTTGTTTTATTATAGAATAAAATATCTTTTAGTTAGTTAGGATTTTTTCTTAAGTTTAAATAATTATTTGAATTTTATTATTTAATTATTTAAATTCAACTAAATTAAAAAGATGACAAAATGGTTATTTAATTAAAAGTTAGTTTTAATTAAATAAATTCGTTAGAAAGTTAGTTTCTAATTAATTTGGTTGGGCATAACTAAATTCCTAAAGATTAGCAAGAAAGCCTAAAAGAGAGAAGATGGATTCTTGGAGTCTTGCAAACTACATCAAAGGCTATTTTGTAATTTTATTTCTATTTTTCTAAAGGTTGTAAATTTAGAAATACCCAATAGTACATGGTTCATCATTTATTGTTTATTTATTTATATATTGTGTTTATTTAAATAAATGTTTAATTGATAACATGATCATGCATTAATCGATTACATACCATTCATGAAACCTCACACAGTTTTCATTAATCATGCATCTTTTAGAAATATGATTATTAAGGATTGTCCTAATTGTTTATATGAATTGATTCAGAGAAATCAATTGCATGTAAACTACTGAGTATTAAATTAGTTAAAACTTGGTAACTCACACCATAATAAAGGCAATAGTATTTATAGGCCTTTAAGATAACCAACTTTATTTAAAAGGTGTTTTAGTAAAGTTAGATGAATTTAATGGGTAATTATTTGCGACATGACCTTTAGGGGCTTATCGAGGTAACATCGAGCTACGACTTCTAGAAAAGAGACCTCGTATGTTCTCAAGTAGACCCTTAGCATAAGCCCCTCATATAGGTTTTTGCATAGTGTATCTCTCACGTAGATGTCTCTTGAAATGTACCTCTTACATAGGGTATCTCTCGCGACATGAGTCTCGAAGCATGTGAGTCTTGTGATGTGATCACCAGTTGAGACCAATTGAAATAGGGTCTCGTGTAGGAGCCTCGCATGGCATACTCAAGAAGCGTTGCGAGACACAACCTTGTATAAGGGTGCTTTAAAAAAATGGTCCTACATTGAGGGATGCTTTTTCTTAACGTGTGGTCTTGCATGGAGGGGTGACCCTCGCGCAATGAGTGTAGTTATTCTTTGTGAGATATTTTTTTGTGTGTTACTGCAACATCCTGAATTCGCTATTAAGGCTAAGTGCCTTGATTACTATGCTAGGAGGGCATAATAGGATTTATATGTTGAATTAATTGAATATATGTGTGATTATATGGTGTAAATTATTTATATGGTAATGTGAATAGTTATGCATCTTTATGTGTATTAAATATGCATGTGGGCATGTTTTTGTAAATTGGGGCATATTTGTAACACTCTACTTCTCTCTAAGAATTTTGAAGTTCCAAAGTTAAGAGTCCAAAAAGTCCAAAAGTCCCCTCCCTTGAGCCCTTTGATTCTTATTTATAGGCTCAAGGAGTTCTACATGGGCCAATGGGCCTTAATTATATCTAATACAAACATTCTAAATAATAATGGAAATTACATTTAATGCGTAATTGTGAGATTACATATCTGAAGGAAATAAATGAAAATATGCGACCAGACTGGTCGTCCATAATTATGATGTCTGATGAGCCAATTCTCTTCTGGTCGATGGTCGAACAGATTATACTTACTTAAACTGCCACGTGCATCCCACATGTAGGTCAATCCTGCCACGTCATCAGGTAGTCCATTTTTGGGAAAACATTTGCCCCCCAAGTTTATTTTACTGCGACCAGCATAAAGTAAACTTAACCAACTGACCTTTCGTCTGGTCTGTCACATCTGTCAGCAACTTTTCGAAAAGTAACTAATCATGTCGTTGCAGTTTCCCAAAAATGTTTTAACGACTAACACGTTTCCCCACCTTTTGAAAAATCACCCCCATCATTACATTTTTATCCGTGCCTCGATCAATATAAATAACCCATTCTTTTCACTTTTCACTTTTCACTTTTTACTACTCTTCTTTTTCTCAAGAACTCCGAAGAACAACGTAAGAAGAACTCAGACAAACTCAGAAAGCTTTGGTGATCCGTGGTGTGTCTGTCCAGTCGTTTGAATCAACGCTCGTGTCTTCACTTCAATCTTTCATTCATGTAAGTCTCTTGATCGATTCATCTCAGCAATGCCATGCAATGTCTACTTCTCTGGTTTTCTGATATTCGGTGCTTTGAGTTTTTGAATGTTCTTGAGGAAAAAAAAATTTGGGGTAATCGGGCTCGTAGGTAGTAGCATGATAGGATAGGAGTTTAAATTCGAAAAAATAAACACCAAATGAGGCTTAGGAATTGGCTTGGGAAGTATGAATACTGATTTAGGGCACAAAATCGAAATAAAATTCGATTTTTATGCATTCGAAAAAATCTGGGTTTTTCCCGCCTATTTTCAGAGTCGAAAAGTTTCTCTAAAAAAACTTTTCACTTCTGCTTTTTAATCTGTTTTTTCAAATTGTTCACATGTTTTTAGTGTTTACGTTAGAATGCTACTGGTCTTATAAAAGCTTATCTTTTATACATGAGCAACATTATCCCAACGTTTCCACTTCTTCTGTCTGTTGGTCGTAGATTCTTATCTCCCCTTTTCTGTTCCCAAGTTTTCATGCACGATCCTTGGGGAGGTGAGAAGCCAATTGATGACGACTTGCTTGCGCTACTGTTTGTGGATCAAGAACAGCCGTCACTGCCATTTTCAGAAGTCCCACCTTCTCAACACAACCCAGCAACCAAACCCCAAACTAGTCAACTGAACATGGGTCGCGTAAACTCTATTACTCAAAGAAGGAAGAAGATAGCCAACCCTTCTTCTAACCAACCTTCCCCTCACGCCGAGGACCCTTCCACAAATCCACAGCCTGTAAATACTGTACCACCCAAAATCCAAACTAAAGCCTGACCTCGCGACGGCCTTAGGCCAAAGGTCGAATGGTATGTAGCTCCTCCTAGCATTACTTCGGCTAGGATGGTAAACAACTATCTTAGGAAGTACGGTCTTTCTGGGATAACCCTTATCAAAGCTTCACCCGACTAGCAGGCAAACGTGCCTAGGGGCGCCTTCAGCGCCTGGTCGAGGTATCATATCGAGGCAGGGGAAATCTTGCCTCTGCACAAATTCTTTCAAGGGGTGGCCAATTATTTTGAGGTCGCCCCCTTCCAAATCACCCCCAATATCCTTTATAACCATAAGAAGTGGCCAGTACCAACACCACATGAGATCAACTACTTGTTCAATCTCAAATCCAACCCTAACCACAACAACACAGGGTTCTTCCACTTTTACCACCAGGAGTCTGCTCGCATCTTCCTGAGCAACATCACCCACAAGTCTAATGTAGGGAAGTATTTCCAGGAATACTTCCTTACAACAGACCTAGTCGCTGACAACCTGGCCTTCACCTGAGGAGGTAAATATTTTGCTCACTGGTCGCTTGTTTTCTTCTAGCTTCTCTATACCATCTTTAGAATTTTTGGTGTTGTTAGGTCCATGGTACCGGCCAGTCCCTACTCCAAAGATGGAGATAAAGGCAGTTGCCTTGGCCAAAATGACGGACATCGAAAAAAGCATCAAAGAGCTGGTCACAGAGAACAACTTAAGGTTGGTCGGCCTTCTGGCGCCTCACCAGGTGTGAGGGAGTCCACAGCAGGGAGTGCAACTAGAGGAGACCTCCCCGAGCAGAATCAGGATGTGTCACAACCCCCGAGAAGACAAAATACAGGAGTGACTATCAGGGAACCCTCCAATATTCCCTGAGCTGCTGTTGTTCCGACCCAACAGGGGAAGGGCAAGCAGAAACTTTCAGAACACCCCAAGCCCATACTTGAGTCATCTGATGAGAGCAGTATTGACTTCTCACTCTTAGATAGTTTGCCCATTCCCTATCATTTATTTGATGGGGATGGCAACTTTAAATATGCAACTAGTTTAAATTCAGACTTGTTCAAAGCATAGAGTGAGTGTAGCAATAGTACCATAAATAATGTATCGACCAGTTATAGTAGCTCGGGTATACTACTTAGAATTTTTCTTACTCTTATTTCCTTGCTTTAGTAAATATCTCAATTTATATTGCCTAATCGTTTATTTATATCATGCAGTCATGCCTTCCGACGATGCATTTGATCTGTACAGTCAACCCAAAACTACTGCTCCTGCGGGCAGCAAGAAGGGAAAGCAGACGGCACCCTGGGGAAGGTAGCAGCAACCCTTCCAAGAAAAGGGCAAGGACTGAGGACCCTCCTACACTTGCACCTTCCAAGGAAACTACTCCTCTTCTAGATCCCATCGACCAAACTCCTCCACCAGCTCCCGTCGACCCGACTCCTCCACCAGCTCCCATCGACCAAAATCCTCCTAACCAGTCAGAAAATACTCAAGGAGAGGCTATCATGAACCTAGCCTTCAATTCGGCCAAGGTCAAGCTGAAGAAGCAATCAAGGCATCGGCGCCGCCGAGAGGCCATCAGCAACACTAGCTCCATGAAGGTCGACCAGATTTTCAGCCGCGAGCTGAACGAAGTACTCAGTGTAAGTTACCATTTTTTTGTTGTGCTTTAATTGTTTACTTTGTCCTTTTATTTCTACTAACAGCTTCATCTTTTCTCTGATCGCAGGGAGTTCTAACCTTGAGTACTAGCTGGCTTCGGTTGGAGGCGATGGCTGCCGAATGCGCTAAAGAGACTAAAGTTGTTGAGGAGAGGCTTGGCGAACAGCTCAAAATGGTCAAGGCCAAACACGCCAAGAGTTCAAGGCAGCCGAGGAGAAAAATGATGAACAGCTAAGAGCTGCTGAGGAGAAGATTGCCAAGCTAGGCGAGGAGCTGAAACAACATAAGGAGACCCTGGTAAAAGTCACAGAGTCTAAAGAGAGGTACAAGGAGTCTTCACGGTTGAACTACAAAGAGGCCTCCAAACTCCAAGATGAACTGGTTATCAGCAGGAAAGAAACTGCTGAGTTGGAGGAGCGAGTTAAATTGCTCGAAGAAATCAACGCTAGTGACTTGGAGAGGTTCAGGGGAGCAACATTTAATTGCTTTTATATGTTCTGGAAAAATAACTGCAAGGCAAACTTTGATTATTTACCAAAGCGTATGAAGCAGGCTGAGCTAGCGAAGTGCGTTGCTCGCCTTGAAGAGGAGACAGCTCAGGGATCCCTTGAGATTTCTTTGGCCATGGGTATTGAAGGCGTTGATGAGGGTGCTGATACCACAGTCGACCAGCAGCCTCAGCAAGATCCTCCAGCTGCTCCTACTGCTTCTTAACTTTATTTATTTAATTTGTAACTAGGACACACGAACCATGGTTCGTGATGTCAAGACAATTTTTGGCTGTGTAGGCAGCTTTCCTTTTAATAAACAATTACATCCGAGCAGAAATTGCTCGCGGTGTAAAACATTTTACTTTTGATATTATAATATTTGCACTTTATTATAACATCTGTTCGCATGACCGAACTTAGCATAGTACTTTGTTTTGATTTAACAAAATTTTGAAAAATACTCTAAGTACCGTAGTATGCTTTCCCTTATTTTGCTCGTGTGTTTACACATGCATGTTGATATGCTTTGCTTGCTTAGTACCTTATATGCCCCCCAAGTGATTGAGGAGCTTAAGGTCCTCGGTCACTTGCCAAGACCAAGACCTGTTCGAACATTACTGCTCGTAAAAATACTTATAAAAAGTGATTATACAGCAAAACAACACACGTAATGAGCAAATATTTGTAATAAATACAATAATTGGCAAGAATAATTGGCTGTGCATAGTTCCTTTTATTTCTCGTAGTAAATGGACAATCGTGTCTGTACGAGTGATCAAAAAATTGATCTTACACTTATAAGCGATTAGTCATATGATTAACTAACCCTTGTTCATAAACTTGTAAAAAGTGAATTTAATACAAGCCAATTCTTTAAAAAGAATTGTTTATTGATAACACTTGCACAGGTGTTCTCCATTCCAACAGCGAGGAATGAGATCTCCATTTAGGCAAGCAAGTTTATAGGTGCCTGGTTGGAGGACTTCTTCAATTTGGTACAGACCTTCCCAGTTAGGTCCAAGCACGCCAGCAGCTTGATCGCGGGTGTTGAGAAAAACTCTTCTAAGTACCAAATCTCCCACGTTAAATTTTCTTTCAAGTACTTTAGAGTTGAAATGCCGAGCGACTTTTTGCTGGTAAGTTGTTACTCAGAGTTGAGCTTGCTTGCGCCTTTCATCGACCAAATCCAAAGATTCCATTTTTAACTGACTATTAACACTCTGATCGTATGCCAACCTTCTATGCGATGGTGGATCTAATTCAACAGGCAACATAGCTTCATATCCATAGGCCAAGGAAAATGGAGTATAGCCTGTTGCTGTTCAATGGGACGTTCTATACGACCAAAGGACTTCAGGTAATTGTTCTGGCCATGCCCCCTTCGCTTCTTCTAGCCTTTTCTTCAGGGTATCCTTCAGTGTCTTGTTGATAGCTTCAACCTATCTGTTTGCTTGTGGATGGGCTACTGAAGAAAAACTCTTGATAATCCCATGTCTTTCACAAAAATCTGTGAATAGATCGCTGTCAAATTGCATGCCATTATCTGAGACTATCTTTCTTGGCAACCCATAGTGACACACAATGTTCTTGACCACAAAATCTAGCACCTTCTTGGTTGTTATTATTACAAGCGGTTCAGCTTCGGCCCACTTTGTGAAGTAGTCAACAGCAACCACAGCATACTTGATGTTGCCTTTTCCCTTGGGTAAAAACCCGATCAAATCTATTCCCCACACTGCGAATGGCCACGGGCTTTGCATCTGTTTTAGCTCATTAGGGGCTACTCGCGGTATCTTGGAGAACCTCTGGCACTTGTCACACTTCCGAACAAAATCCACAGAGTCTTCATTCATCGTTGGCCAGAAGTATCCTTGCCTTAGGATCATTTTTATAAACTCTGCCCCCCAACATGATCTCCGCAAAACCCTTCATGTACTTCTCGCATTAATTCTTTGGCCTTTTCTTTTGAAACACACCTTAGAAATGGCATTGAGTACCCTCTTATGTACAAAACTTCATTGACCAGAATGAATCGAGCCGACTGTCTTTGGAGGGTTCTTGCTTTGTTTTTGTCCGTCGGCAGCATTCCATGTTCTAATTATTCAATGAAGGGTGTCATCCATGTGTTTGTTGCTTGAATTACTAGGGAAGACTCTTCTACTTGAACGCTTGGTGTGGACAAATGTTCAACAAGTACTATATTCAAGGTGTCAGCATCCTTCACGCTTGCTAACTTGGCCAAAGCATCAGCATTTGAGTTCTGGTCACGAGGTACTTGCTGGAGAGTATACTTTTCAAACTGTGCCAATAAGTCCTTTGCCTTGTTCAAATAAGCAACCATTTTTAGACCCTGGGCTTGATATTCTCCAATAATTTGATTAACCACTAACTGGGAGTCGCTGTAGATTTGAGTGACTTTATATCCATGTCCTTGGCTAATCTTAATCCTGCGAGCAGAGCATCGTATTCGGCTTCGTTATTGGACGCTGTGAAGTTGAATCTAATTGCACAGTGGAATCGATGTCCTTCGGGCGTGACTAAGATTAAACCCGCTCCAGCATTGTGCTCGTTGGAAGAGCCATCTACAAATAATTTCCAGGAAGGAATTTGGCTTTGGATTTCAGGCTCTTCTATCGGCTTGATATCCTAGAGCCCAATAAACTCTGCAACAAAATCTGCTAGAGCTTGTCCCTTCACAGCTGCTCATGGAGAGTAAGAAATATCAAACTTTCCAAGTTCAACTGCCCATTTTAACGATCGATCGGCGACTTTTGGTTTCTGCAGGACTTGCCGTAGTGGCTGGTTGGTGAGTACTACGATGGGGTGAGCTTGGAAGTATGGTCGCAGCTTTCTGGAGGCTAAAATCAAGCAGTAGGCTAATTTCTCCATGGGCAGATATCGCAATTCTGCTCCTATTAGCCTCTTGCTTATATAATAAACAGGTTTTTGAACATGTTCCTCCTCTCTGATTAGGATAGCACTAACAGCATACTCGGTGACCGCCAAATAGATGAGCAAAGTTTCTTTCTCGACTGGTTTGGACAAAATCAGTGGTTGCGACATATGAGACTTCAAAGCCTGGAAAGCCTGCTCGCATTCTTTCGTCCACTCGAATTTCTTATTGCCTCTAAGCATATTAAAAAATGGAACGCACTTGTCCATTGATTTGGAAATAAATCTACTCAAAGAGGCAATCCTCCCGGTTAGACTTTGAACATCTTTAATTTTAGCTGGCAACTTCATTTCAATCAGGGCCTTAATCTTTTCAGGATTAGCTTCGATACCTCGCGAGTTCACTATGAATCCCAAAAATTTCCCCGATCCAACTCCGAAGGAACACTTAAGGGGATTCAGCTTCATCTAATATATTTGTTCAAGACATTGAAGCACTCTTCCAGGTCCCTAATGTGTTCCTCTGCCTTCTTCGAATTAACCAGCATGTCATCAACATATACCTCCATATTAACACCGATCAGCTCTTTGAACATGTGATTAACTAGTCGTTAGTAAGTCGCACCAGCGTTTTTCAAACCGAAGGGCATTACTTTGTAGCAGTAAAGCCTTGTATCAGTTCGAAAGCTAGTGTGATCCTCATCAGGTGGGTGCATACTGATCTGATTGTATCCAGAGTATGCATCCATGAATGATAAGATCTCATGCCCTGAATTGGCATCGACCAGCTGGTCGATCCTTGGGAGCGGGAATCAATCCTTCGGGCAGGCTTTATTGAGGTTTGTGAAATCCACGCACGTCCTCCACTTGCCATTCGGCTTGGGAACCAGCACGGTATTAGAGACCCAAGATGGATAAAACGCCACCCTGATAAATATGTTCTCCTTTAGCTTCTCGACTTCTTCTTTTAAAGCTTTTGATCTATCTTTGTCGAGGAGCCTCTTTTTCTGTTGTACTGGTGGAAAATTTTTATCTATATTCAAGACATGGTTGATAATTGCTGGGTCAATCCCAACCATATCCTTATGCGACCAGGCAAACATCTCCTGGTACTTCTTTAAAAATTTCACCAGTTTTTGCTTTGTCGTTGTCTCTAAGTTTTTACCGACTTTCATAACCCTAGTCGGATCTGCCTCTTCAAGTTGGACCTCCTCGAGGTCCTCGACTGGTCCTACGTCTTCTTCAAAATCCCCAAAGCGAGGATCTAAATCTCTATCCTCACTTTGGGCAACACCCTATTTGGTGACCTGCTCACCTAATTGGGCTTGTACTTCATTGACCAATAGCAACCCTTTCTCAGCTCTTTCTCTCGATCCGCCCCTTTTTTCCTTGGTAATCGAGGTATTATAGCATTCCCGCGCTTCTCGTTGGTTTCCCAACACACATCCTACCCCTGCGTCAGCTGGAAACTTCATGACCAGGTGCCAGACCGAGGTCACGGCTTGTAGGTCAACTAGAATAGGCCTTCCAATCACAGCATTATATGTCGAAGGACAATCAACTACTATAAAAGTAGTGAGTAATGTCATGTTTGCAAGTGCAGTTCCTGCTGTGACTGGAAGCCTGATCGACCTCGTTGGCGCGAGGCCTTCGCCAAAAAAACCATAAATGGTTTCCAATTCCTCTACGGACAACTTCATCCTCTCCTGCGAAGACTTGTACAGAATGTTTACTGAGCTCCCTGTGTCCACTAACACCCACTTAACCATCATATTGGTGATCTGGACGTCCACGACCAGAGGGTCCGAATGGGGAAACCAGACATGCTGAGCGTCAAGCTCAGAGTAAGTTATCAGTTATTCTTTTGTTCGAGTTTTTTTGGAAGCTCTCTCCTCTACGTTCATCATTTCAATGTCTTGGTCGTGACACAAGGTTTGGGCGTATCGCTCCCTTACCTTCCCACTATCCCCTGCTAGGTGTGGGCCGCCACAGATGGTCAACAATGTACCCGCCACTGGAGCTGGCTGTAAAGGGAGCGAGTGTTGGCATACCGGTGCCTGCCCGTTGCCTCCTTGAGCCTCTCACTGGGAACCTCCAGGGGCTCGTACATATCTTCGCAGGTGGCCTTGCCTGATAAGGAACTCAATCTCATCTTTAAGCTGGTTGCACTCATTGGTGTCATGACCATAGTCGTTGTGAAAACGACAAAACTTGGTTGTATCTCTTTTGGAGATATCTTTTCTGATCGGCGTTGGTCGCTTGTATGGGACAGTGGTGTTGGTAGCCTGGTACACTTCTGCTCTGCTTTCGACTATGGTCGTGTAATTAGTAAACCTCAGCTCGCATCTATTACTATTAGGGCGCTTATTCTCAGATGTTGACGGCTCGTGGTTTGCTCTTTTCCCACTGTTTTTCCCATTATTTTTGTCATTGTTGTTGGGTTTTCTAGACCCATTTGCGGCTTTGGTGGGATCTTCCTTCGGGCCCTGGTCGTCTGCGGGCGCCTTACCTTCTTTGGCAATTGCCTCTTTGAGCTTGATGTACCGGTCTAAGAACTCTTGGGTGCTCTTCACCCCATTTTTCCTTAAACTATTCCAAAGGGATGAATGGTGCCGTACTCCAGCAGTAAGTGCCATCATCTTCCCCTCATCACCAACTGTCTTAGCCCCAGCAGCGGATCGCATTAAACGCTGGACATACTCCTTCAAGGATTCGCCCTCCTATTGGCGTATCTCGACTAGTTGATTGGCTTCGGTCGAATGTACTCGACTAGCGTAAAATTGCCTTTAGAATTCTTTCACGAACATTTCCCAAGACACTATGATAGCAGGAGGGAACTTGAAGAACCACTCCTGAGCAATATCGGATAAGGTGGCCGGAAAGATTCTGCATCGAGCATCATCTGACACCTTCTGAATGTCCATTTGTATCTCGAATTTATTCACATGAGATACTAGGTCTCCAAATCCATTGAAGTTGGGTAAGAACGACATCTTAAATTTGCTCGGGGTTTCGGCCATTGCTATTCTTTGTATGAACGGAGTGCCTCTTCTCCAATCATATTCAATGTGGGATGTTTGGCTTCCCACTAACTGCTGGACGGCCTGATTCAGCGCATCAAGCTGGGCCTGTATAGCGTCTGGTACTATTGGGGCGACCGGTGATTGAGGGGCAAACTCGTCGTGCCTTTCCTGCCTGTCATTGAGTACGTCCCTCAAATCATCATCCCTATGCCTTTGCTCACTAGCGCCCAGTCGATCAAAGACGTTAGGCTGCTCCCCAACATTCTGGCTCGTCGGCCGATTTTCTCTTGGTGGGGGATTTCGTTCCCCACCCCTCTCTCTTTGCCTTTGACCAGCATTTCCTCTGCTGGAATCAGCTTCATTGTAGTCATGGCCATCCCTGAAACGTGACCGACTATGGTGTGATCTGCTTATCGCACTATTTCCCGTACCCTCGTTGGCACGTCTCGTCCATCAGGTGGAGGCTTGCGTTGGTCGGTGGGTCCCCGGGAATTATTATGTCGTGGGGGGCCCCTGACCGCAAAGCCTGACTCGACCTGTCTCCTGCCAGCAAAAGGACGTTGTCCCCTCCTCGGTGGATTTGGCTCCTCGACAGTTTGACGTGTAGGGCTTCGGGGTGGCTGCCCGGCCCTATTATGCCTTTGCTGTTGGGGATTATTTCGACCAGCGCGAGAGGGAGGTTGCTGCTCAGGATGTTGGAACGGAATATCATGTTGAGCAACAGGAGGCTACTCCGGCCTCTGAGGGCTTGCTGGTGGAGACGGAGCGTGGTGATGTTGTGGACAATTTGAATGTGGATCTTGTTGTGGCAGTACACTGGGTGGCTGATCCGGCTGAGAAGCTGGCGCGGGCTGTCCTCGAGCCAACTAAATGGCTGCCTTCAGGGCGGCAGTGGCGTCCCTCTATCGGCCTGCCTCTCATTCAGTTCTTGGCGTTGCCTATCAATTTCTCTCTACTACAACACCATCGTTTCAGCCTCATTTTCCTGATTAGCCCTCAGATTGGCTAACTCTTCCTACAACACAATCAGTGTCGTCCTCAAGGTCTCAAAATCCATTTCCTCCTCTTCAAACTCCACTTGTGGCTCATCCTCAACCACATTTTGTGGAGGAGGCTGAGATGGTGCAGGACCAGAGGTTTGTCCAGTCTTTCTAGTCGTTTTCGCCATTTTTCTTTTTGAATGTCTTGAGTTCAACTCTCAACGACAACACCAAAATGTTGACCCTCGAATTGGTCAACGACACGGAGTCAAGTAAAACTATAGAAAATGAGATGAGATCAAGACAACAAGATAAACGACACAAAAGATTTATAGTGGTTCGGCCCCAATAAGATGGTAATGACCTACGTCCACTTAGTGTTCTTATTGATGTAGAATTCCAAGAACTGTGATCAGTGAACTAGGGTTCACGAGTTTCACAAGCTTTTGGATGAATACAATTATGGTGGATAAAAACACTCTACTTCTCTCTGAGAATTCTGAAGTTCCAAAGTTAAGAGTCCTAAAAGTCCAAAATTCCCCTCCCTTGAGCCCTTTGATTCTTATTTATAGGCTCAAGGAGTTCTACATGGGCCAATGAGCCTTAATTATATCTAATACAAACGTATCTAAATAATAATGGAAATTACATTTAATGCGTAATTGTGAGATTACATATCTGAAGGAAATAAATGAAAATATGCGACTAGACTGGTCATCCATAATTATGATGTCTGATGAGCCAATTCTCTTCTGGTTGATGGTAGAATAGATTATACTTACTTAAACTGCAACATGCATCCCACGTGTAGGTCAAATCCTGCCACGTCATCAAGTAGTCCGTTTTTGGGTAAACAATCTTCCAAGTAGAAAACTTGTTTTGCTTGAGTGCCGAGAATAAACTGCTCGTTCTTGTACCATTCAGAATTAATCATGATACTAGTTATGTTATTCAGAGTCACATTTCGACCCTTGCTTGCATCAGTGTTGAATCATTTGCATCTTTGTCAACCCATCGGCTCTCACCACATACAAGACAACTCTATTTTTGGGAATTCTCCTTCCAGAACATACAACAATCATACTTGCAAGCATGAATTGATTGATAACCTAACCCTAACTACCTCATTTTTTTCTTAGACTCATAAAATGAAGTTGGAATCTTATTCTCCTTCAGGAATGCAAATTTCATAAACTTCAAAAAGTTCATCAAAGGAATTATTTGTCCATTTATTCATAACCTTCATGTGCATCATCTTCGCCAAGAAGTTCAAGAAAGACATCCAAGTACAATCAGGGTATAACTCAGCTTCGACCTCTTGAAACAGGTCATCAAATTGATTCTTCGCACTATTGCCACCACCATCTAAAATTCCTTCATTTACGCCTTCTTCATTAGTGTCTTTGTTGACGCCGCTTTTTGTCAACTTAAAACGTAGAGCAATTAAACAATATGAGCTATGGTGCAGATGAATATTATGGTGGAACAACAAGGGTTTTGCGTGGTTCAGCAGTTAAATCTGCCTAGTCCACGAGTCTATTTTATTAGGACTTGGAGTTTTCTAGAAATCCTTTAGAGATGAATTCCCCAGAGTTCTCTCTCAAGATATCAAAAGATCCCTCCTTTACAAGTGTTCATGACCTCTCTATTTATAGAGAGTTTTCAGAGTTCATTCCCACATATTTCGGGAAGATACTCCTGCATATTAATTGAAATAATGATATTAAATGTCGTAACTCCTATATACAAGGAAATGTCCCCTGAAGACCAGGAAACGGATAACAGACTTGTTAATATCCCTTTAATGTTGGGATGTTACAACAATAAATATCTTTAAACGTACAGAATGCGTTACAACAGATGACTCATCAAATCTCCGAGGTCAGCAACCAGCATCGCGTCAGTCAAGGTTTACGAACAGGTTCTGAACTGGCCGTCTTATTCCAAGACCTGCTAGGAGCAGATAAATACCATCAAGGCTGTCACATTTCGAGCTTGTGCTCTTTAAGCTCGGACTACTCAATCTGAAGGCACTCGCTAATGAATGTATCCCGATGCTATGCTCTTTCGAGCTTAGAAAGAATCTCGAGGTTACATCTTCGAGATTGTCGTCTTGCTTCGGGGGTTCTACAACTAGACCATGAACATGCGTTTTTATATATCTCGAGCTCACACTCGATGAGTCCAGCCTTCGAGGTCATAATTTCTTATCTTGAAATCTGGGTGTAACAGTTTGCCCCCTCAAAAGTATTAGTTTGAATCCTATGAGAAGGAAACTTTTGAACTACTTCCATTTGGAACCGTACCATCAAACATACTCGAGTGTGGACACGCGTCAGCTGGGTATTGATCACTCAAAGTACTTGAGTACCTTGGAAACTTGCCCACGTCTATCCGCCTGCCATTCTTTTTGATATTATCAACTCACAGGTTCCTAGCCACTTGATCTGATACAAAATCTGGCCAATGGCCCAGATTAATCCGACCCTTTACCTTTCCACGGGCTTATAAATAGGACTCTAGTCGTCTTCCTCTTTTTTACTTTCACGTTCAAAATTACAGAGAGAAAAAAGAAAGAAAGAAAAACCAGAAACCTCCTTGCCCATTTCTTGCATGTTCTCCAAGCTGAGAAGACAAAGCAACGTTGGACTCTTTGATTCTGTGAGATCGTACTTGCAGCCGCTTATACAATCATCCATTTCTCTGTTTTCGTCGATCGTATTGTGTAAGTTTTCTGTTCATGGCTTCATATGTCCGTATCTTTGCATTATTTTTTCCATGTGTGTTTATGTTTCTGTTGCACCCTGGGGCACTAGGATTTTGTTGGTCCATTCATTAGTTTAATGCACTAGAACGTTTCGGCTGATAAATATTAGATTTAGGTTCTAACATTATTGGTTCCAAACCCAGTTCATGTGGAAAGAGACCCAAATATGGTTCTTTTTCTGAGTTTTCAAATTTTGGAGGACATATCTTGCACACCAAGATATTGAGTACAAAATCAGGGTTTTTTAAAGAATGCACGATTCCTAAAAATATCACTTTTTGAATAGCCGCCACCTTTTTTCCTTGAAATATCGGGATTTCCAATAACATGTCCACCTTCTTTCCTTTCGGTGGAATACACGCTTTGAGATTGGCCTCATCCTTTGGATCGATCTTGCCTTGTAGCTTCGATCATTCAAACTTAGATATTCTATTTATCTCATTATTTCGTGTTCGCTTGGCCCTCACCCTTTTGCTTTCTTGTTAGATGCCGCAGAATTCAGGAAAGTGGTGGGGGTCAAAGCTCGCGATTCCTTATTCACCAGTAGCTCTGAGCCCAGAGTCTCCTTTTACTCGGAACCAGCGCTTGATTCGGGAGCACGGACTGAGACGTGAGCAAGAGGACATTCGAGACCACTTCCGACGTCAGATAGACGAGGTTGAAGAAGGGAAAAGGAAAAAACTAAGGGTCACCCTTTATCCAGATTCGGACACCGAGCCTAGGCTGATTCCTCTCGACCCTATGCTCAAAGTGACAATTGCCTTCAAGTTAGGAGATCTTCAATTCTTGTTGATGGGGGAACCTTCTACCTCGCAGCCAAGGAGAGAATTCTTCGAGGCCGAGCACTATTGGAGCTCAGTCACATCGTTAGGTCAGATAACTGACATTCTGGCCTTTCATGGCATAGGACTATCGGGCTCACTAAGGTGTCGAGCTCCGATCTCCCACGAGCGAAGTTGTCGCGCTCCGGGAGATGGAAATCCTGACAGCAAGCTGAGATACGCAGCTTGGAGCCAGGAACACATGAAGGCAAGGGCAGTACTGCCCTTGAAGTCTTTTTTCAAAGACTTCACGGACTTCGTTGGGCTCGCTCCCTTCCAACTCAACACCAACTCATACAGGGTTTTGTCAACCCTGAGGTCGCTCTACCACGAGCTAAAGTGGGCAGGACCTTCACCAGAAGAGATTTTGTATCTCTTTTGCTTGAAAAGCAATCCCTCCCAAGCTAGGGGAGGAGATGACTTCTACTATCTCTCGAGCTATCCCAAGGAGAAGAGGATGTTTGAGGATCTTCCCAACCATCCTCCTGATTTCAAGAAGGCCTTCTTCTGGACAGATGGCCTAGCTCCGTCTAGATATTATTCGTTCAGATGAATTCGTAAGTATCTCAATTTCTTTCTTTTTTGTGCTCAAATTTTACTTAGACTCGTGTTTAGTTGAAATGTATTTAATCTTCCAGCCAAATACCACCGCCCTACTCCCACCAAGGAGATGAGAGAGCACAGAGAGGCTCTGCTTCAACTCCCCTATGGCAGGAGGTCCCTCTCCTATCTCCTGCACAAAGACAAGCTCCAGGCATGCGGCCTCTTGGAGGAGGATAAGTCTACATCTGACTGGTCCAATAAGAAGTACGACCAGTGGGAGCTCGTGCCTCTCCCAACCGGCAACCTTCCTCTGAGGAGAAATGCAAGGCCTCCATATCCAGCTCAGCGTCACAGGAGTCCGCAATTAGGGAATGAGGCCAACGATGAAGCCTCGAGCTCGGGCTCGGATGAGAGAGGTACAGTCATCGTTAGCTCGAATTTGTGGTCTCCCTCACTACTAAAACATAAACCCGATAGATTAATATTGTGTAAGGACGATAGGAACCATTTCTATGTATGGTCTTGGCTAGATGAGAGGGTACATAGGTTCAACAGTTGGCTCGGGAAATACGACACCATGTATAGCCTGAACGAGGTATGGGACGGAATAGCCATTCAATATGGGACTAATGACTATAGGGACCTTTCGAGGTTGACTTCCACCTATAGGGAAGGCACTCCCCCTGCCTCTTCTGAAGATGGGGGAATTTCGTGGTCACCGAGCACAAGCTCGGGGGAGAGTTCCAGTTAGGTTTCTCTCCACTTGTATTTTCATTCCTTGTCTGTCTGGATCATGCTGACTTATTTTGTTTTGGGATATCTCATAATGTGATGTGAATGTGCAAGTGAGATGGACTCTGACCTTGACAACATTCTGGTCAGCAGCGGAGCTAAAAGGAGTAAGCGCCCGAGGAGGTCGCAAAAAACAGACCGTCCTGCTAAGGTCCTTAAGAGGACCGAGAAAACGCCTCTTCCCCCAGCTCTGGTTGCTCCGAGCACAGTTTTGAGTCCACCTGCTCAGGCTGAGACGTCCTCCTCGACCTTGCCTCATGCTCCTCCTAAAACCCAGGTCAATCCCACGCTTGGCCCGCCTCCGAAGAAACCCTCAGCCTCAAGGACACCGCTGCTTTCAATTTCTACTCACGTTGATGAGTATGTGATCGACAACGCAGCTGGACCCCACTGGGCTACACTAGGCTCGGACGTTCTGTCTTGGGTGGGCCAGAGTTTTGGCAGCTTCGACGCTCCTCACTGGCAGTTCCTGAACAATGCCCGAGATTACAACACTCTTTACAAGAAGAGCATCGAGCTCACTGCTGCGGTAACCTTTCTTCTCTCGCTATTAGCTGTATTTATACTTGGTCCATATACTAATTTGATTTCCTCGTATATCAGACTCTTGTTGTCTCTGCTCAGCTTAATTATAAGTTGAACAATGAGGTCCACTCGAGTATGTATTTTGCTCAGGAGGTGAAGGATCTCCAACTCAAACTGAGTGATGAGCTCAAGGCCATAAAGGCAAAGGTGGAGGCAGAAGCTGAGGAGTTAAAGGCCAAGACATTCGAGCTTGAAAAGCTGAATGCCCGGCTCGCGGAGCTTGAGAATGAGAATGCTCGGGCCAAGGAGATCAATGCCAAGCTTGAAGAAGAGAAGGCTACCACTTTCAAGATCATGGAGGGTGAAAAGGCTCGTCTTCTTGAAGAGTTTAAGGAGAAGAAGGACCGGGCAGTCGACTTGGCCATGTACAGAATCTGGGCCAACAATGTTGACCTCGACACCAGCTTCTTAGGCCCTCTTGAAGCAAAGCTCGTGGCTAAATGGCAAGCTCAGCTTGATTAGGAGGAGGCTGCTCGGGATGAGGCAGAGGGAGCCAGGGATGATGCCGATGCTGAGAAGGCCAAGGAGAACGCCCCTTCTTCTTAAATCTTGCCTCGGGGCTACGTCCCTTTGAATTTTTTGTAATAGGTTTTTATGTTTGATTTTTTATTTTTTATGCCCCCGAGGCCAAGACAATTCTGCAGCTCGTGAAAGAGCTGCCTTTTTATGATATTTGAGATACCATTTTTTGACTTTATTTTAATACATTTGCTTTACATTTCTTGGGTTGAAATATTTTGCACATTTTATATTAAAGTGTCATATATGCCTATTTATGAGGTTCAATGCATTCATGCACAGTTTGCTTGAAATATCCATTTCCGATCTCGTTATTTTATCAAGGTCGAAGATTACTTTTACCATGCACCCGAAAGTGCTTAAATGGTGTGTAATGCAAGTGGTTTAGTTATATCTTACTTTTTTAGTTACTTTTTCTCGTCCTCAGGTAGCTCCCCGAGGTTATGAGATCGAAACTATCATTTTGCAAGATACTCCAGCCTCGATCTCGACTTAATGAGAAGTGGGTTTATGCTCCAACTTACCATCGATTAGTTTTAGTTGGTTTGTTCCCAACCTATTAAGGTCGTGCTTGGTTTGTAATCCATACACTTATATTATTCATCTAGTTCGCATATTTGGTTATATCCAAACATTTTTAACTCTTGATAATTTGGTTACGTCCAAACACTTGTATGTTTTTGATAGTTTGGTTATATCCAAACTATCTTAGCTCGCGCATTTGGTTATATCCAAACACTTGTATGTTTTTGATAGTTTGGTTATATCTAAACTATCTTGGTTCGCGCATTTGGTTATATCCAAACACTTGTATGTTTTTGATAGTTTGGTTATATCCAAACTATCTTGGTTCACGCATTTGGTAATATCCAAACACTTGTATATTTTTCATATATGCTATTTTATTTTTTCAAGCTGATGATATATGTACCACTAATGCCCCCTTAATATCCTATGAAGGTGACCATAGGTTATTCAATTAAGAGAGATTGTAAAAAATACAGCATATTAAAACAAAATCAAACTTTATTCGAATAATCCAAAATTAGGAAAATAGTACAGACAAACAAGCATGGTTATAGGCGACATCCTTCCTACACTATTGGTTGGGCTTTTGGAGAAACACCATTTTTCTTGTTACTTTCTTTCAAAATTACCATCTTTCCTTTGATTTTCTTGCTTTTCAAGGGCAATAATTTTCCTACACAATAAATTATAAACTAAATTAAAATTAAATATTTTCATTAATAAAATATATCATATAACTCCCATGAAAACATTAATTAAAATTTAATTTACATAACATTTAATTTCAATAAAATCATATTTTTAGCATTCAAACTAACAATACTAATTTTAAATAATTAAACTACAACATATTATAATAACATATCTATAAAAACATATAAAAATCTAGAAAACTACAATAAGACTAATAAATTAAAAATTACATAAAAACTTAATAAGTTAATTAAAAACTCATGAACTAAGCAACAATCAGCATGTAAAACATGGTAAAATAACTCTATTTTGTAGAGTTATCAACTATTGATAGTAAGGTCGTAGGTGTTCGCTATTCCATGCTCGTGGTACCAAACTTCCATTCAATCTTGCCAACTTGTATACGCCGGGTCGGATGACTGATTCTATCTGATAAGGTCCTTCCCAATTTGGCCCGAGCACGCTAGCTGCTGGATCCCGTGTTGCCAAGAATACACGCCTCAGCACCAAATCTCCTACGCCAAATTTTCTATCTCGAACTCTTTTGTTGAAGTTCCGGGTAGCTCGCTGTTGGTATGCAGCATTTTTTAGCTGAGCTTCGTTCCTTCTTTCTTCAATCAGGTCCAGAGTTTCTTCGAGCTAGGATTGGTTCGAGGTTTGGTCATAAGCAAGGGCTTGAATTGTGGGAATTTCGACCTCCATTGGCAACATAGCCTCGCAACCATACGCTAGAGAAAATGGGGTATGTTATGTTGATGTACGAGTCGTGGTCCTATATGCCCATAGAACTTTAGGCAATTCTTTGGGCCATCTTCCTTTAGCTTCTTCCAACTTTTTCTTTAGCAAACTATTTAGGGACTTATTTACCGCTTCGACCTGGCCATTTGCCTGGGGATGGGCCACCGATGAGAAGCTCTTTATTATCCCATTTTTTTTGCAAAAGTTGGTAAATAGATCGCTGTCAAATTGAGTACCGTTATCGGACACAATCTTCCTTGGCATCCCATATCAGCATATGATGTTCTTTACTACGAAGTCAAGGACTTTCTTCGAGGTTATAGTCGCTAAAGGCTCGGCTTCGGTCCACTTTGTGAAGTAATCTATGGCGACTACTGCGTATTTCACTCCGCCTTTGCCAGTCGGCAATGAGCCTATAAAGTCAATTCCCCAGACCGAAAATGGCCAGGGGGAGGTCATCATAGTTAGCTCGGAGGGTGGAGCTCGAGGAATTGTGGCAAACCGTTGGCACGTATCACACCTCTTGACGTAGTCGAACGAATTTGTTTTGATGGTAGGCCAGAAGTATCCCTGGCGTATGATCTTCTTGGATAGGCTATGCCTCCCAGTATGGTCTCCACAGAACCTTTCATGAATTTCCTCCATGATTTTCTTAGCTTCGGGTGGGGTCACACATCGGAGTAGCGGCATGGAATATCTTCTTCTATACAGCTTTCCATCTATAATGGTATACCTGGGGATCTGATATATCAGTTTTCGAGCCTTGGTCCGTTCTTCTAGGAGAATGTCGGTCTCAAGGTATTCAACTATCAGAGTCATCTAGGTTGGCTCAAAATTGGTCATGCAAACATCCTCCTGCTCAGGCTCGTGAATACTAGGCGTCGTGAGATGTTCGATTGGCACGACATTCAATTTGTCAGTCTCGGTAGAGGTAGCAAGCCTGGCTAAGGTGTCCGCGTTCGAGTTCTGCTATCAGGGGACCTGTTCTATCGCATAGAACTCAAAATGCTCCAGTGCTGATTTTGCCTTTTCTAAATATGCCGCCATTCTCGTACCACGAGCCTGGTACTCTCCTAAAATTTGATTAACCACCAGCTGGGAGTCACTGTAGCAATGTTTCACTTTGGCTTTGAGTTCCTTGGCTATACGGAGTCCTGCCAGTAGGGCCTCGTATTCGGCTTCATTATTCGACGCGTCGAAGTCAAATCTCAAGACAGAAGGAAATCGGCTTCCTGTTGGGGTGATCAAAATTACACCTGCCCTTGGTCCATTTTCACTGGAAGACTCGTCAACATAAAGTTTCCACAGCTCGCGGGCCGGGGATATAACTTCATCGTTGGTCACACCAGTGCATTCCACTATGAAGTCTGTCAAGGCCTGTCCTCTTATGGTCGTCCTAGGATGATAAGTGATCTCAAATTGTCTGAGTTCAACGGCACATTTGAGCAGACCACCTGAGGCTTCTGGCTTGGACAAGACTTGTCTTAGTGGTTGATCGGTCAGTACATGGATGGGGTGCGCCTGAAAATAGGGTCGAAGCTTTCGAGATGAGTGGATTAGGCTGAGAGCTAACTTCTCCATCAAGGGATATCTCGATTCTGCTCCCAGTAACCTTTTGGTGACATAATACACGGGCCTTTGCACTTTTTGTTCTTCTCGCACGAGTACCGCGCTTATGGCGTGCTCGGTCGTAGCAAGGTATAGGTATAGAACTTCTCCAGCGATGGGTTTTGACAAGATGGGGGGTTCTACGAGGTGTTTCTTGAGCTCTTGAAAAGCCAACTCGCATTCCTCCGTCCATTCGAATTTCTTGCCTCCCCTCAAAAGGTTGAAAAATGGAAGACAACGGTCTATAGATTTCGAGATAAATCTACTTAGCGTCGCCATCTTGCCAGTCAAACTTTGGACATCCTTATGCTTCCAAGGTGAGGGCATATCAATCAGAGCCTAGATTTTTTCTGGATTAGCTTCTATTCCCCGGGCATTTACAATGAAGCCCAGGAATTTTCCCGAAGATACTCTGAAAGAGCACTTCTGAGGGTTGAGTTTCATGTTATATCTCTGTAACACGGCGAAGCATTCTTCGAGGTCATCCACATGGTTATTGTAATGCCCCAAATCCTGGGACCGTTACGGTGTGCCTTGTAAACAGTGCTAAACTCGCTAATCGAGTCGTTTGGCCAAAATCGTGAACTAAGTATGAATAGCGGTTTAGGGATTAAACATTTTGGTTAAGATGTAACGTTTCACTAGAACGTTTAATATATACATTGGGATCCCGAAAATATAATTTCAGAGTTTATTACAGAAAATATTTATAACAGGCCATTCTAAGCGGCAAAACAGGGTTCAACCCTAGTTCCACTTTAAACCTCGGCCGTGACGGACGAGCAGCTACATATGTACACATCATCACCTAAGCTCTTCAACTCAAGGATGGTCCAGCTTCCTCTTGCCTTTACCTGCACCACGTAGCACCCGTGAGCCAAAGCCCAGCAAGAAAACACAATAAAGCATGATATAATATCAACAACGATCATAATAACCATTCGGGACTATCAGTCCAAGCAAATAGGTGACAATAGCCAAAAGTCACAATAATGAGCATCGCTCCCTTTAGCCGTGTGACGATAGGGTCACCAGGGCTTAACTGATAAGTGATTCTTCCTTAAGTTTGGTTAGGACAGGTGCAAGGTGATTAGTCACCAACATAACCTTCCTCACGACTCTAGAGTCGAAACTATGGACAACGTCCCTTAGCCATGTGACAAACGGTCACTGGGGTCATATACCTTGGCTATAAACATCTGGTCATAGACCAGGCAAGCGCTTATAAGTTCTTCGACCCTAGGGTCGGTCTAGCATTAATGCCATAGAGCCATTCAATGCGTGATTCTCGACTTTAGAGTCGGTCCCTAACTAGTCAGTGCCATACACAAGCAAGTCATGCCACCAATTGTATACCACATGTTCAATATCCATAAACAAGGTATTTAGCATGCTTACTAAACAGATACCAGTACAATTAGGACCATGCACAACCACAGAGGATCAAGCTCTGAACAATATCATACCCAGTATACAAAGCATGTCCTAATCACATGTTTCTCATGCATCATATGCAATATATCCAGCAATCCAACATGCACCAATAACAACCATGCATGTCACGTTTAATAGTCAACCAACATGCCTTAAGAATAGCCATGCATGTCATACATAATAATCAACCGACATGCATCAAGAATAACCATGCATGTCATACTCAATAATCAACCAACATGCATCGATAATAGCCATGCATGTCACATATACACAGGGTGCAGTTCTCTTACCTCAAAGTCGAGCTAGAACGATTAAAAGAACGACCCTTGAGAACGATCAACTTTTAGTCCTTTAGCTATCACCTAGTCATAACCAAATATAAGGTATCATTAATAAAAAATGATCAACATAAGTTCCCAAGTCAATATCTAGCCTCCGGAACATCAATCCCCACTTAACCGGGTACTAGGTACAACCCCGAGGCCTAAGGCTTGAATCCCCAAGCTAAAAACACCATTTTGGGCTAAAATGACCTTAAGGGCCGCAGCCCTCCCCTGCTGCGCCGCGGCTCGCCCTCAAACAGAGAGGGCTCTCCCTCTGCCAGATGCCAAGGGTCGCGGTGCACCCCTGCTGCGCCGCGGCGCCCAGCCCAGACCAGCAATACGGCCACACGCACCAGAAATTTAACCCTGCGCTTTCCCTCTCAAACCAGCCTCTCAAATCAACTCCAAACCTCCTCCAATCATACAATTAAACCCCCAAATAACACCCATAGCTCACCCTCATCAAATCCCAATCAAACCAACACAAAAACTCCCTTTGATTCCCACTTTCTACATCAAAAATCATGAGCTGAAAACTAAAACGAAAACAGAGCAACACCTGAAACCAAAGTCTAAAACTCACCTTGAAACCGGTTTTGGACCTCCCTCACAAGCTGAATCAAGCCACCAACCCAGCCTTAAGTTTTCCTAGCTTGAAACCTCTCCTAGAGCTCAAGAACACCAAAGGAGAAATGAAGAAGATAATGTACGGGAAGGAGTAAGCAAGTCTCTGTTTTGTTCTGTTTTAATCTACCACTTTCTACAGCCAGCAGCCTCTTAAATCATATATATCCACCCCTAAAATGACCAAATTACCCTTGTGTCATCTTAAGCCTCTAAAACCATTCTAGGGGTAAAATTGGTACTTTTTGCTTAACCCGTTAATCATAATTAACGCTTCCCAATTCCCGCTAATCTCAATATCCTCAAACACCAATAATTCATATCCCGTTACCCTAAAATCCCTAGTAACGCTATAATCATTAATATCACCCCGAGCCCCGAGCTTAAACCCGTTATGACTAGACCGAACACTTACATCTCATGATCGTCTCATGTCGATAGCTCGAACCAATCCACCTTATAATGTGGCTATATTAATTAATCACAATCATGCACCCAAAATATACAATTATGCCCACATTGGCCAAATTACCAAATTACCCTCACAATAATAAATTCTCCCATATGCATGCATTCACCATCATATAATAATATAATTCACGTAAACATGCATATAATCATTAAATATTATAATAAATCAATTATGGCCCTCCCGGCCTCCTAATCAAGGTCCTAAACCTTATTAGAAAATTTGGGGCATTACAGTTATTGTTGAGATTTAACTAACATACCGTCAACATAAACTTCCATGTTGTTACCTATCTGTTCGGAGAACATCATGTTTACGAGTCGCTGGTAAGTGGCTCCAGCATTCTTGAGCCCGAATGGCATGACGTTATAGTAATACAGTCTTGTGTCTATCACAAAACTCGTATGCTCTTGGTCAGGGGCGTGCATGGCGATCTGGTTATATCCAGAATAGGCATCCATGAATGACATGAGTCCATGCTCTTCCGTGGCATCCACGAGCTGGTCGATCCGAGGTAAAGGGAAGCAGTCCTTAAGACAGGCCTTATTGAGGTCCGAGTAATCAATACAAGTCCGCCACGTCCCGTTAGGCTTCAGGACCAGTATCGGGTTAGCTACCCAATCGGGGTAAAAAGCGTCCCTGATGAATCGGTTTGCTTTCAACCTGTCGACTTCCTCTTTAAGGGCCCTCTTCCTATCGTCATCCAGTAGTCTCCACTTTTGCTGCTTCGGCGGGAAACTTTTGTCGATATTCAATGCATGGCTCACCACATTTGGACTTATCCTTATCATGTCTGAATGTGACCATGCGAAGACATCCTGGTTCTTCCTCAAAAAGCAAATTAATTGCTATTTTGTTTCTTCGGGGAGGTTTTTCCCTACCTTTACTGTTTTCAGGGGTTCTGCTTCTTCGAGCCTGATTTCTTCGAGCTCTTCCAATGGTTCGAGAGCAGCTCTTTCCTCTATTCTTGGATCGATTTCTTCATCTATTTCGAAGATTGTCCAGTCCTTATTCTGAATAATGATGAGTGCTTGTGCGCTCGTCTGCTTCTTTCCTCTCATGGAAATGTTATAGCATTCCCTTCCGACTAGCTGGTGCCCCTTCAATGTCTGGATGCCACTAGAAGTCGGGAACTTGATGGCCAAATGCCTTACAGACGAGACTACCCCCAGCCCTACTAGGGCGGGTCTCCCGAGCAGCACGTTGTAGGCCGATGGCAGGTCCACTACTTCGAATTCCATCATCTTGGTTGTTGAGACTGGGAAGTCTCCCAAGGTTACAGGGAGTTCGATGGATCCCATACAGGCAATCCCTTCTCCTGAAAAACTGTACAACATCGTTGCACAGGCCTTTAGTTCACAAAGTGCGAGTCCCATATTTTCTAAGGTGGCCTTATAGAGAATGTTCACTGAGCTCCCATTATCAATAAGAACTCGGTGAACCCTCTTGTTCGCGAGCTGAAGAGTGATGACTAGTGGGTCGTTGTGAGGAAATTGAACATGGGACGCATCGTCCTCAATAAAGGTTATAGGTTGAGATTCAACTCTTTGGTACTTCGGAGCTCTGGGTTCGGGTTCATAAGGGGACTCGTCGCCAGTTTTTAGCTCATTCACGTATCGCTTTTGGGCATTCTTGCCCGATCCTGCGAGATGAGGCCCGCCCGAGATGGTTACAACATCTTCTCCATCAATCAGATGGGGTATCTCGTCTTCCCTAGCTCGGGAATTGCTGTTTTGGGCAGGCGGCAGTGCAGCTGTCCTCTAGCTGGTAGGAGCTTGATTATTGTTTTGGTTTCTGACATACTGCCTGAAGTATCCTCTTGAGATCAAGCCTTCGATCTCATCCTTCAGTTGCCTTCACTCATCAGTAATGTGTCTAGTATCTCTGTGAAATCGACAGTATTTACTGGAGTCTCTCTTGGATTTTTGGTTTCTAAGGGGGTCTGGATGTCTGAAAGGGACCTGGTTTTCATTAGCCAGGTAAATATTCTCCTGAGACTCGTTGAGCTCGGTGTACACCTTGTACACGAAGAAATACCTTTCCCCTTTCTTCTTCTTTCCCCCTTCCGCCTCGGGGTTACTTCCTTCATTCTTCTTTCTTTTGGAAGGGTTTTCTGCAGGGGGTTTTGAGCCTGATGGGTCCACCGAGGTCGAGGCAGAGTTTACGTTTGTCGTTGTAGTTATGGGCTGAGAGGTCATATTCAGCTTTGACCTCGCCTCTTCTACATTGACAAACCTCTGACCTCGTCGATTAAACTCGGTTATGGACCTCACAGACTTACTCTGCATATCTTCCCAGAGGGGACTTCCCGACATTACCCCAGCTCGGATAGCCATTAAATGACCATTGTCATCTACATCACGAGCTCGGGCGACTTCCAGATTGAATCTTGTAAGGTAGCTTTTCAGCGTTTCATTTGGTTGTTGCTGGACGTTGGTCAGGGCCGATGCCTCGGGCCTTATCCCGATCATGGCTCTAAATTGCTTCTTGAAATCGCTTGACAACTGATCCCAAGAAGTGATTGAATGCCTCTTATATTTTTTGAACCAGTTTTTTGCTAATCCTGTAAGCGATGCTGGAAACAGCATGCATCTGAGCTCATAACCCACATTACTTGCTCTCATAATAGTGTTAAATGTACTTAAGTGACTGTACAGGTCGGATTTCCCTTCAAAAGGTGGGACATGAGGAATCTGAAACCCCTGAGGAAACGGAGTGTTGGAAATGTGGGGAGCGAATGGTTCAAGCTCCTCATCAGAATCTTCATCCCGATTCCGACCTCGCTCATTCTGTAAGAGCCTAAATGCTCTCTCTAGTTGATCAATTCTCTCCTAAACTGGATCCACGGGAGGTCTCGCCTGAAATTGGTTATCGTTGATCACAATTCCAGGCTTGTGCCTTCGCATGGGATCCTTGCGCCCATTTAGGCGATCTCTCAGGTTTGGGTTCGAGGGGTTACCACTACCCCGATTTTGATTCAGGTGTTCCCGCAAGTCAGGGTGGTTCCTTTGGTTCCCAGTATTTCTGCGTCCTTGATCATACATACTGACTGATCTGGTGTCCCCTGAGTCTTCACTGGCGAGGCTCGTTGCATGATTGTTTCGAGATGGATTCCTTTCAGGTTACCTTGTCTCTATAGTGTGAGACCGAGACATTTGGCTTCTCGTAGGCCGGGCGCTTCTCTGTTCTCTAGCAGTTTCTCCATTCCCCTGCTTCCGTCCAGCCCACCTTTCCCTATCACCCTGAGCTGGTTGTGTGCTTCTCCGAGGTGGTGAGGGATACCTTATTGACGACAGAGGGTGCCGTATGGGTGATGGTGGCTGCCACCCATTTCGAGGTCTGGATGGTCCCGAGTTTGCCTATGCTAGATCAGGAACATTCTGCGCGTTACCAGGATTCTAAGTCTGAGCCGCTGCAGGAGCTCGGTTATTCCTAGTTTCAGCTGGTAACTCAGCAATTGAGTTAACAGGAGCTCTAGCCCGGGTGTTTCTTCGGGGCCTCGAGGGAGCAGGTTGTTCTATCGGTGGCGGAGGTTGCTATGTTCTTCTTGTGGCGGCATTTTTGTGAGATCGCCCACGAGGCCTACGAGGAGGAACATGAACGTCCCGCGGAGGTGGGACCTGGACCTCAGACAAAGGTTGAGGTTGAGCCGCCTGCGCCTCCGCAGCCAATCTAGCTAATTCCTCGTTACGCTTCTTGGCCTCAGCCAACTGTTTTCTCAACTGATGATTTTTTAGTTCCACAATGGGGACATATCACTCAGGATTATAGAACATGTCTCGTCGTCCCTAGGGGCCGGTGTGTTAGGAGTGTGTCCTAAAAGCATGTAAAGACATTCATTTTTTCTGTGAATAAATAAATACAATGGTTTATTATTATTGTCATATTTAGATTGTTAAATTATTGTTTGAATAATTTTGTAAATATCAAAAAAATTCCATATTCATTATTGAGGATGTGATCTTGTATTAGTACGAGAGAATTAAGATCACATGAATGAATAAAAATAGTCAACAACAACAAATTAAAGTTATGGAATTCTTTAATTGGAGTTGTAAGTACGGTTTACTGAGTATCATAATGATACAAATAATCTAGATTCGGATTATTGATGTGGAAAGACATCTTGGTAAAGGTGCTTTATATAATATGATTATATATGACATGGACCGATATGAATTAAAGTCTTTATCCAAATACCATTTAACAATAAAGACTTGTAATTCATATCATAACTAATGATCATTTATTGATCAACCTAAATCCTGAGTGTTCATGAACTCCTGTTCATGTTTATTAAATCTTTTGATTCATTCGTTAAGGTCTCTTCAAAGAATGAGGCTAATGAGTTTTGTTTTGGAGATTTAATATCATGGATGGCTGGGAACATGTATCAACAATACGGAATCTAATCTTTCCTAACGGATCGTATATTAGTTCCCTTAAGGGTTAATTCTGGAACTGAATGATTTTCAGCTCAAATCTATAATTAGATTATAGATTAATTATTCACTAGTGAATTAATGGTACTTAAGGAATAAGAAGTAAATTAGAAATGTTAAATGGTAATTCTTCCATTCTAATTTATGAACTAATTAATTAGAGGGTTGAACTATTGTAAGATGGTTATATCAATAGACGACTTAAGAAAAAGATTTCTATAAAAGTATATCTATAACATAAAGAGTGCAATTCTGAATTTATAGTGGAGTAAGATCAGAATTAATAAATTAACTATTATAATTAAAGAGTTTAATTATTTAGTTTCAATTTATTGGAGCCTAATGTTATAGCTCCATGGTCCCCGAAATGGCTCAAACAATCACTGTCAAAGGCAAATACAAAAAAATGGGCAAAAAGGACTTATGTGATAAGTAAAATATTTTTCTATGTATCAAACATAATTATTGTTTAATTATGTGTAATTAATTAATTATTTGATTTAACAAAAATATAATTAATTTTGAATTAATTTATTTTTGGGATTTTTGGTATTTAAATAATAATAAAAATTGGGAAAAATCACATGCCACCACAAGCATGTGGTACACGTGTGGCATAGTACACATGCACTGTGCTACACGCATAAGAGATGTACTGAGTCTCTTGATTCCACAATTTTAGTAATTTAAATATTAAATAAATAATGAGATATTTTAATATGATTAAAATATTATTATTTAAACAAAAATCTGATAACTGATTAGTTATTTTGAATTTGTTTAAAATAACAAATATTTTAATATATTGGATATATTAAATATTGGATATCAGTTTTTCACAGAACGTAACTTTTCAGGGATAGAAAAATATCTAGAAATCTCTCTCAGAGAAAGAGAACAGTGACAAAAACAAAGGTCATTGTTCTTCACAAAACCTAGGTCCAAACTTTATCAGATCTCATGTGTTGAGAACATCTGATAAATAGTTATTGCCTATTATTTGTATAGCGAGCCCACACTCGTTCTTTGTGTGCCTGAGAACATTTTGGAAGATCTTGGTGTGAGATCTTGAGGATTTAGCCATACGAAAAGATAGCAGCAAGGAAGGACCTGAAGTAATTTTTCTGTTCATGTCCTTGATTCAATATATATATATATGCATGTGAAGAAGTAGATCTTGAAATATTATGGGATTAATCTAACAATTTGATTGTTGCTCCGCTGCGCATAATCTCTGATTTGATCAATAAAAACCAACACGGTGGTGCTAGAGGTCCTCGAGAGTCAGAGGACTCACTTCTCTCCTCTGGTTCTGGATTCGCATTGGCCGTTTTCCAGGGCACCGCGGATAGTTGACTTCTTCTTCAGGAATATTAGGATCATTTGCGACCATAGCTAATCAGGGAGGCTTTTTCGAATGACTAGACTCAAATTCGTACTGCTTAATGCTCTCAATGAAAGCACCAAACTGTTGACGCTGTTTTTCGTCAACTTAAAATGTAGAGCAATTAAACAATATGAGCTATGGTGTAGATGAATAGTATGGTGGAACAACAAGGGTTTTATGTGGTTCAGCAGTTAAATCTGCCTAGTCCACGAGTCTATTTTATTAGGACTTGGAGTTTTCTGGAAATCCTTCAAAGATGAATTCCCCAAAGTTCTCTCTCAAGATATCAAAAGATCCCTCCTTTACAAGTGTTCATGACCTCTCTATTTATAGAGAGTTTTCAGAGTTCATTCCCACATATTTCAGGAAGATACTCATGCATATTAATTGAAATAATGATATTAAATGCCGTAACTCCTATATACAAGGAAACGTCCCCTGAAGGCCAGGAAACAGATAACAGACTTGTTAATATCCCTTTAATGTTGGGATGTTACAACAATAAATATCTTTAAACGTACAGAACGTGTTACATCAGATGACTCATCAAATCTCCGAGGTCAGCAACCAGCATCGCGTCAGTCAAGGTTTACGGACAAGTTACGAACTGGTCGTCTTATTCCAAGACCTGCTCGGAGCAGATAAATACCATCGAGGTTGTCACATTTCGAGCTTGTGCTCTTTAAGCTCGGACTACTCGGTCTGAAGGCACTCGCTAACGAATGTATCCTGATGCTATGCTCTTTCGAGCTTAGAAAGAATCTCAAGGTTACATCTTCGAGATTGTCATCTTGCTTCGGGGGTTTTACAACTGGACCATGAACATGCGTTTTTAAATATCTCGAGCTCACACTCGATGAGTCCAGCCTTCGAGGTCATAATTTCTTGTCTCGAAATCTGGGTGTAACAATCTTGTTCACCAATAACATCATTGATGATGTCAATAATATCATCAGTCATTGGAGCCCCGTCGTCCACTGCTTGAGGCATATCAACTTCACTATGGTAGGTCCACTTCACGTATTGTTGCAGAAACCCATATCTGTGTATGTGAGCCTCCACCACATCCAGTTTTTGATTCAACATATTGAAACATTGAACACATGGCACTACAACAATTTTCACTTTCGATGGCTCCCTTTAATGTCTTAGTTAATGTCTTACACCATAGGTGTAAGACATTAAAAATTAGAAGGGGTCTTTAATATCATATATTGGGAGACATTGAATTTTTTTGTTTATGACTAAAATTGCAAGTCATTAAAACTATAGGGAGACATTGTAAATAGACTAGGCGGGCGCCACAATGGCATTTGGCTTGCCTATAAAGTCTTCCATTGGGAGATGTGGCAAACATTTGATGTCTCCCAGTATAAGACGTTAAAAGTTATCAAATGACTTTTAACGTCTCCCACTAGGAGACATCAAATGTTTTCCACGTCTCCCATTGGAAGAGGTGAGATTTCATTACAAAAAAAGGGCCAATGCATATATTTCTTTCTCCCACGTTTTCTACCAATAACTAAATAACATTAATGAACACATTTATTTATTTTAAAAAGCTAGCTATACAGCACAACACACACTCTCTCTTATACGGTTACTTTAATTTTCTTTCTTTTTATATTAAAAATAAATCACAAATAGTGTAAAACAAATAAACAAACCCTGCAACTCTCACTATCTCTTTCTCTCATTTCTTCCCAGCCGCCTTTCCCACCTCCTTCATTTCTTTCTCTTTTTTCTCTCAAGCCTCTTCACTTTCTTCCTCTCTATCTCTCTATTCCTCTCACTTTCTCTTTGTTTCATCTGTAGATAGCGGCAAAGATTGGGTTCCGACGACGATGGGTGCGACAACGATGGTGCAAGGATGGGCTGGGCACACCAAAGTCAGCAGTGAGAGTCGATGGTCTCTCTATATCTATATCCTTTTTATTTTTATTTTTCATTCTTTGATTTTTTTTTTTTATTTTTGGGAAAATTTGGGTGCCAATAGAGTTTCAAGGACCTTCAAATGATGGAACTTTTGTCCCCATATTTGATTTTTGTGTTTCAGAGTTTGTTTGAGATATAGGTTTTAGATTTGAACAATGTTTAGTGATTTTTTTTTCTTTTTGAAATGGATTTTAGGGTATGTATGTTGGTTTTGGTATTTGTATTTTATGCATTTTTCAGATTTGAGATTGTATTGTAATCTTGAGTGTATCAATAATAAATTTGATTATGATCAATTTTTATATTAATTATATAATGTGATAATAAAATTACTTTGTAATGATTCAATTGGAATTGATTCAGGAAAACAAAATAAATATTAAATTAATTGATTCAATTTCATTGTAAATATCAAATATATGAGAAAAGATACAATGTGTATATAAACCGTGTATATTTAATATATAATATCATCAATTTATAAAAGAAATCTGGGTATTATAAACCTTATATATTAAATTAATTGGAAAAAATTTAAAATTAAAAAAAAAAGATACAAGGTCTCCCATATAGAGACATAATATATATAATAGTTTAATGCACTGCATACAACGTCTCCCATTGGGAGAAGTAGGACGTCTCTCACCTCTTCCAATGGGAGACGTGGGATGTACACTTAGAATGACCCCAGCAACCACGTCTCCACCAATGAGAGACATTAAAAGTTTATAATGTCTCCCAAATAAAGTCATTGAATGTCAAAATTGTTGTAGTGTGGGCACCTGACTTCTCCCGAAGCATTCACATGATTCTTGGCCATTTGTATAAATGCTTGAAGACCATTCCAAAACTCATCAAGATTACGTCGTCTATTAGTTATCCAAATCTTGACAATTGTCATATCTGATTCAAGTGGAAAATAAATTATCACAATGTGATAATCATAAAAAAAAAATTACATTTATTTGCTAATAATTTTTTTATCACCAAAATACTAATTTTTTTTAAGTAAATTGTGAAATTTTATGAATAAATTATTAAATTTTATGAATATATATTATTGTTAGTTATGAATGTATTATAAAGTTTCGTTATATAATCAAATATTTAATTATAATTATTATTATGTTATTTAACAATTATCAAATTCTTAATATAATTTTCACTTTTTATTTTTTTAAGAACAACAATAAAGTTTTATTATTTTAATTTTAACTTAATTTTAAGAGTAAAGTTAACTTAGTTACCTATTTTATCTACATATATTATCAAATTTTATGAATATATTATTAAATTAATTAAATAAACAAATATTTAATCACAAATTTATTAATTTACCATTAAAGATTATTATTTTAATTTCTACTTATTTTATAAAAAAATATTAATAAAGTTTTATACTTGTAAAATTATTATTTTAATTTACACTATAATTTTTTTAATTAATTTTTATTAATTACTTTAAAATTTATTAATTAAAAATTTTAATCACACTAACTTTAAAACTATTTTGTAATGTTTAGTTTTTCTAAATCTACAAAAATTTCGGCAACATAACGACTGTAATTTAACCTATCCCAAAATTTAAAATCTACATATAAACTAAAAAAACCAGTCACAGAGTATACATAAAATTGAATAAAATCATTTAAATTCTCATATCAACAACAAAAAATATATTATAAATAAATAATACAAATTCTTAACATGATTTATCAATAAATTCATCAACATTTATTTATATACTATAATCTTAACTAACATTAAACATCTAATATGGATTTATCTAACCTAACATACAATTAAAAAAATTATATCATCTAAACTAACATTTTTTTATAACATACATTCATATTTTCTTAAAACATAAATATATAAATATACAATTTTCATCTTAAAAAAGCACAAATATAATCAAATTAACAAACAAATATACTTCTAATAATCCTTTAAGTCTTTAAAAAGAATCTGGAAAAAAATAACACTATTTAAAATAATAATCACACACCTATAAAATATAAATTAAACATACATCAATACATATAACAATACATTCATCAATCACAAAAAAAAAATTCAATTAAAAACAATACCCAAGGGAGGATCTCTACAATTTGAACAATACCCAAGTGTAGTCTTCTGTTATCTAAAAAAAGAAAAGAAAAAAACAAACATCAAAAACTCATTTTGACCAAAAACTAAATAGCCACAAAAAATACACACATATACTAACAAAAAAATACATTTTAAACCATAAAATATAAAGAAAATAGGATTAGATTACCAAAACAAGGCAAAAATGGTAGCAAATCAGCTCAGATCAATGGTGGGGCTCGGATGGACGTTAGTTTTTCAAAAAAAATTTGCAGAAAATGAATAAGCAGGCTCGGGCTTGGGAGTTATATCAACTGATTCTATAGAGACGACACGTCGTCGTTATAGAGTACAAGAATGTTGTCGCTGATATCAAACGCACCGTTTCACTCAAACGGTGGGACCCTACAGCGATGACATGTCGTCGCTGTAGATAAGTGAATAGTACACGAATCCTGCCACATGCTACGCGTCTAGTCTATAGCGACGACATGCAGTAAAAATTTGACTGAAATTTTTGGTAGTCCACTTTCCCTCCATTTTTTTTACCCTATTGCAACGACATGTTGTCGCTATAGACAAAAAAGTAACTACCCAGTGGATTAAATTAGACTCTATAGAGTGAAAATAAGCAACCAACTTTTGGCGGTTGAGTTCCCTCCCTATCCTACAGTGACGACATGTCATTGCTATAGATAAACATATTTCCCTCTCTTTTTTACGAGGACTCTACAACGATGGCATGTTGTCACCGTAGAGTCAGTTCCCGCCTCTAGTTCCCTCCAAATTCATGTCGTCGTTGTAGGGTACCCAAAATTTGGAGGGTCTGGTCGTGTGTTGCTGACGACCCTACAGTGACGACATGTCGTCGATGTAGCTTATTTATTTTAATAAATTAAAAAAATATTTTTTTCGTGGATTTCGACTACATACAGCGATGACTTTGGAATCGTCGCAATATATGTCATCGTTGTAGAGTCTTTTTCTTGTAGTGCGTGCCCTAAAAGTAAATTTTGCTAATAAACTATATGAAATTTGTTAATTTATATGAAAACTCATTAGTTTTTTAAATAGGCTTGAAGGTAAAACCTAAAAATAAGTTAAGTTTTAGGGGTAACTAATCAATATCTTAAGATAACCAATTTCTACAAATAGGCTTGTAGGTAGAGCTATAAATGTGGGCAAGCCCGACCCACATTTTCGTGCCTCCGAATAATTCGGGTCGGGTCGGGCCAACCCATATTTGAAAGAGTAAGCCCAGCACGACCCATGTCGTGCTGTGCTTCATGCCGTGTCGGGCCCAAATCAGACCGGCCCACTTTCCTTATTCGAGCCCACTTTTAGGCCCATTTTATTATTGCCAAAAAAAAAGTGAGGATGTGGAATTAAACCATCCACCTCCTCTATAATAATCAATGGACTCACCACAAATCTAAATACATTTCTTTGTTTAAATTATAGTTTGAGATATTTTCATATACTTTTCAACAATACTTTACACAAAATTATACAAAGATTATTATTAAAATTTGAATAAATGCTAAAAAAGTTTAACTCAAAAATCTTAAAATAAATTAATATAATTACAAAATTATAAACATTGAGAAAAATAATAGACTTTTATTATCATTTTAGCTTACATATAATTAACAAATAAAAATTTATTATCATTATTAATGTCAAAATATCAGGCATTTTATCTTGTCGTGCTTTCGGGCTAGTTTGTTCGTGCTTTCATGTAGAGTCCCAAAATGTTTACTTAGTTAGCTAGCTAGTAGTAGTTGTAGTATTTTAGATTTCGTGGATTTTGGTTCAAACCGGGACTTAGTTGGAAACTTCTAGCAATAGTTATGGATTTTATAAGTTTAACCTATAGTTTAAGAATATTAATTATAACATAAGGTTTGATTAACATTGCTGGTTATAAATATGATATTTATTATAACCTAAGGTTTAGATGGAGCCAATAAGAATATGACAATTTTCATAAGCATGATTATTAAGGAATTATTATTTTAATGATAAAATAAGGAAATATAAGACTTAGTCTTCACCAGAAACTGTTAAGGTCGTAGTTTGACTCAGTCAAAGTAGTTATCCAACCTTAATTATGCTCAAAAAGTGCAATTACGTGTTTAAAATAATCACGTATGCTGATATATCGCAGCATAGGAGCCGATATATCGCCTGACAAAGAATACGGAAAAACACGTTGACGTTGCACGATCGTACGAACGGAAACTCGGGACTAGGGGCAGCCGATATATCACCACATAGGGGCGATATATCGCCTATATTTGATATTTTTTTATTTTTGTTTTAATTTTTTTTTAAATAACTTTGACTCCTTAAACCTACTTCTGATAGTTTTGACCGAGTCTTCAGTCTCTGATTGACGAATATTCAAATATCTTCAATTAAATTCATTATTTTTATTCAAGCCAAAAAGAATATTTTTATTCCTAGAACTCTATAAAAAGGACTTAGAACCCAGCCCTTTCACTTACTCAGCTGTGATCAGACTCCAAGATGCTAGTGAGACCATGAGAGTGATAAACACTTGGGTTGGGAAAAAGCTTTTCTATTCTTAAGCTTTATAAAACACTTTGGAAAGTGAGGTTAGGGAATTTTGGTATTGGGGATAGACCAATCCATAAGGTCAATAAAGGTACCCTTATTCTTAATTTCAATCCTGTTTGATTCCTTAGTTTCTTTAGTTTTCATTCAGGTTCTAACTTTTGTTATGGTTTTGTGGTTAGGTTTTTAAGTTCTTTGAACTTAAGGTGTCTTTTCGGTAAGTTTTCTCTTGGTGGTTTAGTTCTATTTTTCCATCTCTTTCTTTTAAGAAATACTCACTACTCTTATTATTGGTTTAGGAGTGTTCCAAGTCCCGCATTTGTTCTCATATCCCTGTTTTTGTAAGGAAAATAGGATAGACCTTGTGTGTTTGTATGATATGTTATGCTTATATGTTATGTTTATGTATAATATGTTATGATAAGTTTATGTTTTAATATGTTATGTTATGATTTGCCCTACCTCAAATATTAGACAGGGGACCTAGATGGGTTATCATACACTACATGTGATCTAACTTACCTCAAATATTAGACATGGGACGTAGATGGTTTATCACATGTCATAATGGTCATTAATAGTATAGTCCTATATGGTATACGTTTCTATAGTCATATGTTTATAGTATATGTTATGATATGTTTATAGTATGTGTTATGATATGTTTATAGTATGTGTTATGATATGTTTATAGTATATATTTATGATATAATTTTATGTATATGATTTATGTTGTTAGTAGTTTTTCTTTATGGGTATTAGGCTCACTCCTTTTCTTTTAGTGTGATGCAGGAAAATAGATGCAAAGGCGGAAGGATTCTTGGAAGCTTGGTGTGTGTATGGAGGTGAATGGAATGGGTGGGCTGCGTGTCGATTCGAGGACAACATTTTTTTATTTTAGTCTCTTTAAATTACGTTTTTATGTATTTTTCCGCATTTAGTTTTGTAAACAATTTTATTTAAAGTTATGTTTTATTTTTAAAACAATGAGCTCATTTATGTATTACAAATATTATTTTTAAGTTTTTCAATAAAGTTATGAATTTTCTCATGTATGTTATCTTCAAAGTAGTAGGTTATATTTAGTAGGTTTAATGATCTAAGTCTCATAGATAGTTGGGTCGTTACATTTCATGTCGTGCCTTCAGGCTTGTCGTGCCGTGCTCAGGCCCATGTCATGTCATGTCGTGCCAATTTTCAATTCGTGTCGTGCCTGGCCCAAGCCCATATTTTTTCTTGTCGTGCTAAAAAGTCTAGCCCGTATTTACAACTCTACTTGTAGGTAACTAAAATGAAGCTTTTGAAGGTAACTAATTGATATCTTATCGATATCATAAGCAACCAAAATATTATTTTTGGAATACCCCACGAAAACGAAGAAAAAATATGGTTTGCACTGAGTTGGAAATATTCCCACTTTTTATGGAATTTAACTTATTTTTTGTAGGATGAATTATTTTCAAGTAAAGTATATTATTTTCAAATAAGGTAGTAGATTTTTGTAATTATTTATTATTTTGAATATTATTTTTATTTCGTTTATCAAAAAAAAATATTTTAGAAATATTTACATAAATATTGGAAAACTAAGTAAACTTTATATAAATATGGACAAAAAAATAATTAATCAAAATATTGAAAAACTGCCTAACAAAAACGAAAAAATATGGGATTCCCTTCATTTTATGAACCAGATTACCAGAGATTAACAAATTTCCTATAAACCGCCGACTACAGCATTTTGATCAAGAAACCTAATTATTGATCACCAAATCTTCATTCTCCGGCCACTGGAACTCGTTCTCCATAGTTTCCGACAATCCCATTATCTTCTTCGGCTACTGCAATTCGTCCTCCATTATTTTCGACCATAACATCATCTTCTTCGGCAACAACACTCTTCTTCTCCGATAAAGAAATCAAATTATTGATCGCCTGCTCTTCTTTTTCTCTGGCTTTCTATAGTAATCGAGCTAAAAGTAATATTCAAATTCCAATAAATTGCTCTTCTTCTCTAGCAACTGAAACAGAATTTCGATTCTTGTCCAACAATCACAACTCCTTCTCCGACAAATCATCTGTTTTTAGCTTTGTTTCTACGATTTCTCAACAGGTAACATTTAAAATAAACAAAATCTTGTTTGAAATATATGACATGGAAAATAATAACACAAAGAAACAGGAAATTACTTTTTTATTTACTCACATGAAACCGGTTACATCACATAACTTTAACATTTGCATAATTCAAATATTACAAAAAAATAAAAAATAAGACAACAAAATAAATACAGTAACTAGTCACACACGAAAAAATAATAATAACACTCTGCATAATAATTTATCATGAAACATGGAAAATAAATCTTGATTTAAGTTTATGAAACCGGTTACATAATATGTCTTTAACTTTTGCATATTTGAAATATATTAAAAAAAAAAGACAACGCATTCACTAAGGTAATCAGTTACACACGCAAAACTGAACATTATGCAAAATAATTAATTATAGAATTTGGAAAATAGTTATTGATTAACTTAAAGAAATCGGTTAATTATATATTTTCAACAATTGTTAATATTCATTCACTAACGTAACTAGTTACATTTAAATTAATAAAGCAACAACACTAAAAATTATTTTGTGATACATTGCATGTATGGAATACATAAAGACATTGATCCATTTTGGAGGAAATTGGATAGACAGATATCAGTATGATGACTACACCATGACTGGATTGCTAATACCAGAACAATTTGGTTCATCTAGTGAAAAATGAAATAAAATGCAATATGCAAAATATATTGAGCTGAGTTACCAGTTATCACCAAGTATGCCACCAATGAAATTGCTCACTGACAATTTAGTCTTATTCTACATTGAGCTGAAAAAGGAGCAAAATGCAGTAACGGAGCTACCACTATGCATCACCACTTTTGATAAAACAATAACTGAAACTATTGAACACAATACATATGAAGAAGAAACACAAATACAAAACACATATCTAGAAATGCTAGTTCTTCAACTAAACAACCAACAATCAGTTACAAAGTTACAATATGAAGAAGCAACCTACACGACAAATAACTAGGTACAAACATTCTCAAACATTACAAACATAGCTGATAATGTAGCAGATTTTATTATAAAGAGAACAGAAGAAAACAAAAGAAAAAGAGAATAAGATACAGAAATTATAACTGATCATAAAGTTTTCAAAATTAAAGAAGGCCAGATTTATAAGGACAAAAAGCTCTTGAAATATGCTCTATGTTATTATGCTATGATCCACAACATCCAATTTAAGACAAAAAGATCTAAACCGAGAGAGTACCTGGTAACTTGTGTGGATGAAAATTGTAACTAGTTACTTAGAGCTTCAAAATTTAAGGAAACATAAACATTTAAGATCAGAAAGTATGTAAAAACTCACACATGCTCCTTGGACATCATTATGGAAGACCACAGGTAGGCAAATTGCAATGTGATTGGAGAACTAATCAAAACAAAATACATGTCAATAAAGAGAGTACACACACCAAATGACATAATCAACGACATGCTAGACGATTATGGTGTTTCAATGGGGTATCAAAAAGCCTAAAGAGCAAGAGAAAAAGCTTTAGAATTGGCAAGAGGAAACCAAGATGATTCATACAAAAAACCTCCCATCCCTTCACATGCTAAAAGTCTCGAACCCAGGTACAATAATGCACCTGGCTACAAACAATAAAGATCACTTCAAATATATGTACCTAACATTTGCAAATTCCATCAAATGATGGAAACATTGTAGGCCAGTCATTGTGATAGATGGAACTTACTTGAAGACATCATTTGGGGGAACTTTATTCATTGCTTCAACAATGGATGCTAACAACAACATATTTCCATTAGCCTTTGGAATAAGAGATTCTGAAAATGATTCATCATGGTTATGGTTTTTCACAAAACTAAAAGAGACATATGGAGAAAGAGAAGGTATTGTTTTCTTTTTTTTGTTCCTATTCAAACAAACTAAACACATAAAAGAAACTGATTAATAATAATTCAGCAATATAATAATAAAATCAGTGTAAAAAAATAATAGTCATATAAATTAATGAAACCAGTTACTTAATTTTACACAATAACTAGATACTTAATCGTGATTTTACAAACATGTAAAGCAATCATTTCAAATATGCATAAAAGCATAGAAAATGTATACCCAAAAGCTTTCCATGGAGCATGCATATTCCACCTGCTAAACAACATCAAGGTCAATTTCGGTGTCCATGGTGAGGACCTAAACATAAACTTTGTGAAGGCAACAAAGGCATATAGGGTACAATCATTTGAGCACTGCATGCGTGAAATAGACAAGATTGACACTCGCATAAGACCGTATTTAAAAAAAATTGGATATCGCACTTGGTCTAGATGCCATGCTCCAACAAGAAGATATACAATGATGACATCAAATGTAGTCGAATCAATAAATGATGCATTAAAAGCTGCAAGAACACTGCCAATCACTACAATGATGGAAGGCCTTCGAAGTCTAGTTCAAAAATGGGTATGGAAAAATGGTAATGAAGCAAATGGAACATTCACACAAGTAACAATAGATGTTGAAACTGTGCTCAGAGAAAACTTTATTCGGGCCATTAAATTTTAGGTAACTAACATATATTCTACACTAAATATTATTTACCAAGACATTTGGTAACTAGTTACTAATAATTACCACAGTAACCAATTTATAACATGTATTCCTCTACTAAAATAAACAAGTATTCCCAGTAAATACTATATTGTACCAAATTGTGGTAGAAAACAAATGAAATTTTCTGGTCAACCCAATGGAGAAAACATGCGAGTGCAAAAGGTTCCAACAAGATGAAATACCATGTGCTCATGCAATAGCAATATTTTCCAATACACGGCTGAAAACATATGATTATGTTGCTGATTACTACAAAACTACAACTATGAAAGCAACATATGAGTCAACTATTCATCCCTTGCCAAATGAAAGTGAATGGACACTACCAGAGACTTTACACAAAATTGTCCTACCACAAAAAACAAGAAAGCCACCAAGCCTCCCTAGAAGGAAAAGAATCAGATATAGAGGAGAACCAAAAGTGTAGATTAAATGTGGACGATGCGGGCAACCAGAACATAATAGAAAAGCATGAGGAAATAAACCAATCCCAAAGCAGCGAAACCCAAAAAAGCCAAAGAAATTAGACAAATACATTTGTAAAGACTAGATAGACTACAATTTCAATTCATTCAATCAATATAATAAAATTATATCATAATGTTTTCCCATTCAATAAAACTACAGTCTTTTTAAGCATTTAACATTTTATAAACTTGAGACTCAAGTTCCTGGTTACAACACAAGTTATTCAAATCTGAAGGCTCAAGTACTTGATTACCACACATGTTAATCAAAAACCAGTTGCCATAAATACATGTAACATACGACTATAAATACATGTAACAAATGACTTAAAAACCCAGTTACATAATCACATATCTTTCACAAAAAAAGATAAATATATCAAAAACATTTAAAAATAATAAAATAAAAAATAAAGAAACTGTAACCAGTTACCTGAAACATATGGCTTACACTATCAAAAAACGAGGTAACTGGTTACACCATCCTCATACAAACCTATTTTCAAAAAAATTAACATTTACGAACCAGTTACATAATGAAATATCTCTTTCAAATACATTAAAAATTCATGAAGTATTATAGTTTAACAAAAAATAATTCATAAATTAAAAATAAAATTAAAACTGAACCCAATTACTTGTAACATATAACTGATCATTTCAAACAATACAATAATCGATTATCCATTAGCACACAAACTTCTTCAAAAATATTTGAAACCTATTTGAAAAAATAAAGATGCGCATAACAATATCTTCAAACTTTTAAAAAAAAATCATCAACTCTATTGAAAAAAAAAACATACACATTAATATAAAATACATATAAAAAAACTTTATATTAAGTCAAAAGGTGAAACCAGTTCTTTACATTAACCAAAACACAAAACAAAAATAAAAAAGTACCCAGAAACAAGTACAGTACTAAATCAGTATCCAGTTACAAACCACAACTTCACTTTTAAAAAAGAAAAAAAAAGACAGTCATTAATACAACTTAAAAAAACTACAAAAATCTCTCTTATTCTTCTTCCTCGTCTTTGATTTCTTTGACAAACCATCATCTTCTGTCTTGTACCCACCAATCTGCTTCTTTTTCCCATGAATATACAAGTTAATGGCAAGATAATCGCGATAGGTAGCAACTTTGCTAGCCATGTTCTTTGGGATGTCATCAATCTTCCCATGGATAAACAAATCAACATACTTGATAACAAATATTCCACAATCACTGAAAAACAAACAAAATAAACAACAAATTACAAAAACCAATTACCTACTTGTCCACTTGAGAAGGCAAGTCTTTGGCAAAATTAAATTGGTTCCTTCTTCCCAACAAAATATGGACCAACATTCAAGCCAGGTCTTTCATAGAAACATAAAAATAAAGAAAGTCCAGAAAATATGGTAAAACAACAGAATAAGCCTTTACATATGGCAAAGCAATACTCTCATTCTTCTTCCCCACCAAAGAGTTGAAGACAGTTAACATTCTACTCTGTATGGAAAAATGGATAAAAATCCAATGCAATTGAACATTCACATGCATAGGAAAAAGGACATGATTCACATCCACCCAAGGAATGTTACAAAACAAATATTCACCAATAATATAATCTGAAACCAGGTTATCAAAACGAATATTGCTTGGATCACATTTGGTTGCTGAAAAGTTATCATACAAACCATTGATAGTTGCATCAAACTAGGAGTCTGTAGTTGTAACCCTCTTATTCAAATTATCACTCAACTTAATCTTCTTCCTCAAGTAATAAAAACAAATATTGATGTGCTACAAAAAATAAATAAACAAACAAAAGTCAAGAACCTGGTTACTAGCCAATAAATAATAATAAAAACTAGTTACACACAATACTACAAGAATCTGGTTACTTGTCAAAAAAATTATCAAAGTTAGTTACACACAATACTACAAAAACCTGGTTACATGTCTTAACCATCATCAACAAAATAATAAAACATCTAAATAAACAAATATCGGTTACAAAATATTATACCAAGAACTTGGTTACTTACAATGTCCAAAAGTTCCTCCCCACAAGTTTGAAGCTTGTAAAACCTTATAAAAATTTTTAAAAAAAGTATAATCCATAGGTGGATTGATAATGTTATTAACATTAGAAAATTTCTTCTTCTCTCAAACAAAAAAAAAATTATATTAACAGACATTTACATATCAAAAACAATAATATTAAACAAAATAAAAAAAGCATACTTGTTTTTAAAAATCATTTTATCCTCAATCCATGTAATATAATCCATGCATTCATCATTTGAAACATTATGTCCAATCTCATCTTTAAATGGAAGCAACCCTCTAACAATCAATACTTCTTCTACCTTCCTCTTCGCATCTTCTTTTACTTCAGATGGGCCAAACTCGCTAACAAAATGATATTTAACATGAGTACTAGGTTTAGGCTCCATCTTTTCAATAGCAACAGGAATTTCATCAACATCTCCAACCATTACAACTTTCCAATCATCCTTACTCCCACTTAATCTCTTTTCTCCTTTTGCATACTCCACAATTTTATCAATAACCTTCAAAATCTCTGGATCCAAATATATTTATTCAAAACTTAAACCATCTGAACTGAACTCATGCTTCTTTGAATTATCCTGTAACGAAGAACAATAAAATCAGTTACAACAAATTCCCTTTTAAATAAAATAATACAAAGAAACAAAACAAAATTGATTTCAATACCTTAGTTCCAGCCACAATATTTGACAACTCCAACCCAGTATAAACACCATCAAAATTTTCACTTAAATCCTTCCCAAAACCCTAAAAAAAATGAAACTGGTTACACCAATAACATGTTACACTAATAAACTTACAAATAACAACATACTATTATGTAACAGAAACCAGTTACCTTACTGCTATCAAAATCTTCACCTAAATCCATCCCATAAGCCTGGACAAATAAAAAAAAGAAAAAGAAATTGTGTTACAACAAACAATGGTTAAAAAAAACAAAATACATAGAACAAACAAGTTACCTTAGAATAAGGAGAAACATGGCTAGATACTTTATCAAAATCAGTTGACTTTTTCACTTCATTAAATTCAGCAGTTTCATCACCAGAACGTCCAACTTTTTCTGATTTTTTTTCAACAATATTTCCAATCATTGTGGACAATTCACAGAGTTTCTCCATGAACTCTGACCTCATAATTGAAATATCACTAATAATAACTTGTTGGCTCTCTTATATTTAATAATTTGTTTCACAAATCAATCTCAATTTTTCACTATCAATCAGAAAAAACATAATAAAATACATTACAAAACAACAAAAAATAAAAATAAAAACAAACATATAAATTTAAAACAAAATAATGATTTTTAACTAAAACAAACACCAACACTAACAAGTACCTGGGTACCCGAACCATCATCTCCATTATCAGCACTCTCTTTGGGCAAATATATAGGCTCAAACTTAAAGTTCTTCACTGTTGGTTTCCGCCTCTCCCTAGAGTTTGGATAAACATCCAAGATAGTTAACTGAATAAATAAAAATATATATATATAAAAACCAAGAAATTGGTTACCATGTTCCATAAGCAACTACAAACAAAAATCCTAAATGATTCAAATAAATTTACGTAGTAACCAGTTACAAAATGAAATATTATACATTTTTGCAGTTAAAAATCTTTGTCACCAAGTTCGAATAGAAAGCATTATCAAAACTCTTCCAATTTAGCAAACGATGATACATTTTACCAACCCCCTGACAAAACTCAGGATGCAAATTAAATATAGTTTCATATATCCATACCAGAAAAGTAATAGGGAAACCAAGAAGTTTATAAGGATGAAGCCCAACCTTCCCATTAACAAAAACACCATAAAAATTTTTATTGCCACCCTTCAAAGTAATTTTCATATAATGAAAAGTCCTATCCCAAACAAACTTCCCAAAACCAATACTTCCCAATTAAGACAGATCACGATCAACCATCTAAAAAAAAGTCATCAACCAATTTCTCACTAATATATCCATACAAATAGTTTCCTAAAATATGAACTATCCCCAATTTCACAACATCATCATCATCTAATAACTCCTTACTATTGAAAGCATTACATAATTCTGCCTTTGACACTTTACCACCAAAACGACCAAATATTTTTTTCTTAAAATGAACTTTCTTTTTTATGAAAAAGACTTAAATAAGAAAGACCATCACATTTAAGACCTGTAACAAGGGCACACTCCTCAATAGAACATCTACAAACCCTACGACCCAACTTAAACTACATCCCTATCATGAGACATCTCTCTCAATAAGACCAATTGTGCAAGTTGGGTGTAACACCCTGGTTACCCCAGAACAGTTACGGTGAACAGTGAACCGGAAATTTGACCCGCTACCTGAGTCCTTTGGTTAAAACGTGATCTAAGTATCTTTATCAGGTTAAGGTGAAAATCGGTAAAAAGGAAAGGGTACATTTCATTAAGTAAATAAACTGCTCATGAGCCTTTTAAAATGTTTACAATTAGTTTGTATTACAAAAGAGTTGCTACAGTTCCAAATATACAATCCCCGCCGCCCTAAGCGGCAAAAATAGGGTAAACCCCTAGTCCCTCTGAGAACTCCTTGACCGTGGCAGTCAAGTGGCCCTGTATGTACATCACATCGCCCAAGCTCTCCACTCAAGGCTGGCCAAGCTTTTCCTTTCCTTTACCTGCACCACATAGTACCCATGAGCCAAGGCCCAGCAAGAAAACATAACAAAACATGATATAATATCAACAACGATCATATTAACCCTTCAGGACTATCAGTCCAACAAACAGGTGGCAATAGCCAAAAGTCACAATAATGAGCATCGCTCCCTCTAGCCATGTAACGATAGGGTCACCAGGGCTTAACTGATAGGTGATTCCTTCATAAGTTCGCTCAGGACAGGTGCATGGTGATTGGTCACCAACATAACCTTCCTCACGACTCTAGAGTCGAAACTATGGACAACGTCCCTTAGCCTTGTGACAAACAGTCACCGGGGTCATATACCTTGGCTATAATCATCTGGTCATAGACCAGGCAAGCGCTTGTAAGTTTCTCGACCCCAGGGTCGGTCTGGCATTAATGCTATAGAGCCATTCAATGCATGATTCTCGACTTTAGAGTCGGTCCCTGACTAGTCAGTGTCTCCAGCAGGTAATCAGCGTTCAATAGCATTTAATATGCAATCCATGTCCACATATATCAACCAGCATGCCTCAAATATCAAACCATACATGTCATATATCTATACAGGGTGCAACTGTATTCATACACTGTTTTCTTACCTCTGGTTCGAGTGAGGATTATAATATGAACGACCCCTGAGAACGATCAACCTTTAAAAACCTTGACGGTCACCTGGTCATAACCAAATTATAGAATTTATTAATAAAAATGATAACCGAGGGTTCCCAAACCAAATCCCAGCCCCCGAGACCTCAAATACTACCCAACCGGGTACTAGGTTCAACCCCGAGGCCTATGGTTTGAATCCCCGAGCCAAAAACCTCATTTTAGCAAAATTGGCCTTAAGGGCCGCGGCCCTCCCCTGATGCGCCGCGGCGCGCCCTTAAGCCAGAAGGGCTCCCTCCTGACAGACTCCAAGGGCCGCGGCGCACCTCTGCTGCGCCGCGGCGCCCAGCCCAGACCAGCTAGAACGCCCTCAACGAACCAGTTTTCTCCCTATGCATTTTTCTATCAAACCAGTCTCTCAAACCATCATGGAACCTCCTCCAAACATGTAATTAAACCCCCAAATAACACCCTTAGCTCCCTCACATCAAACCCCAATCAAATTAACACTAAAACCCCCTTTGATTCTCATTTCCCACATCAAAAACATGAATTGAAAGCTATAAGCAAAACAGAGCACCAACTGTAACTAATGGCCAAAACTCACCTTGAGACTAGCTTTAAATCTCCCACACAGGCTAACACAAGTGCTCCAACCCAGCCTTAAGTTCCTCTAGCTTGAATTACCACCAAGAACACAAAACCATCAAAGAAGGAGTGAAGAAGATGAAGCTAGGAGAAGGTACGGGAAGAGAAGAAGGCAAACCCCTGTTTTACTCTGTTTATTCTACAGCCTTCCAATCCACTTAAGTCACATATATCCTCCCAAAAAGACCAAAATACCCTTGTCTCATCTTAAGCCTCTAAAGCCACCTCAAGGGCAAAATTGGTACTTTCCGCCTATCCCGTTAATTATAATTAACGCTTCCCAATTCCCGCTAATCTCAATATCCTCAAACACCAATAATTCATATCCCGTTACCCTAAAATCCCCAGTAACGCTATAGCCATTAATATCACCCCGAGACTCACCCCGAGCCCCGGGCTCAAACCTGTTATGACCAAACCGTTAAATCATGTTTAAAGATTGTCTCATGTCGAAATACTCGAACCAACCCACATTATAATGTGGTCTCACAATATATCATTAATATGCAAACAAATATACAGTTATACCCTCAACGGGCCAAATTACCAAAATACCCCCTGTAAACAAATGTGGACTCACATGCACGCATTTAACATCATATTATAATATAATTCTCATAAACATGCATAAACACATTTAATGGCATAATTAAACAGTTATGGCCCTCCCGCCCTACTAATCCAGCCATTAACCATAATAGGGAAACCGGGGCATTACATTGGGTTTGGAAATGAATATCAGAAACTTCTAAGAAGTGCCCAAATGGCGTCTTCTTAAAGAATGCTTTTTGACTTTTGGTGAACTTAGCTTTCAAGTCTTTAATGACATTCTTCTCATTGAAATGTTGTACCTTACTTCCAAATTGATCTTTAAATGAGCCTACAGAATAAACAAACATACCAATTACACAACATGTAACCGATTTCATAAAATAGAAACATGGAAAATAGATCTTGATTTACGTTTATGAAACCGGTTACATAAATATGTCTTTAACTTTTGCATATTTGAAATATATATATATATAAAAGACAATACATTCACTAAGGTAACTAGTTACACACTCAAAACAGTACATTATGCAAAATAAACTACTTATCTACTTGTAACTAGTTACACATGTAACCAGATACAGAGAAACATAATACTTTAAGAACAAAAAAACACAACGATAAAAATAAAACAAACACAATCCCCCGAATGTAAATCCGATTACAGTAACATCAACATATGAACATTTTTTATATTATTATACTTAACAAAATAAACACATACCACAACATGCTTAGTCTCAACAGAATCATCTACATCATCCTTACTACCAGATGCAAAGGTTTCCCTCGTCTGTTTAACAATGGAAAGAGATTTACTCTTCTTCCTTGCAACAGACTTCAAACGAGTAATGTTACTCATTCGAGGAAGAATCTTGCCAATATCATCTCCAACACAGCCAGCCTTCGAATCATCTTTTACTACTTCAGAAGATTTCTTCTCTTAACCAACAACACCACCAACTTCATCACTATAGAACTCAGAGTGATCCATCAGAAATCTTCGAAATTAAAATACACAATGCACTGCATAATATAAAAACAAACAACACAAACGAAAATGAATAACGAATATATATGTAGAGCACAAACAAATAACTACCCATAAACTTTCCCAAAAAAACTGATCAAAAACTGCCAAACCCACACTAGAAAACTAACTATCAAAACGTGCACCAAAAACAAAAACCACCATTAACACCGATTCAAAAAAAATCAACCACAACCGGAAATATCAATCACCCATGACTGAAAATAAATAATCCAAAGCAAAATTAACAAAAATATACATTAAAAAAACTAAAACATAAACCCCTGTAACCAGGTACTCATCGAGTCGAAACAACACAATCGCTACAAAACCACAAACTGAAAAGTTAGCAAACCCTAAAAACAGAACGAAAGAGAAGACAAAAATCAGAAAAACAAATGCAAAAGGATACGAGTAAAACGAAATGGGGGAAATATGAAAGCGTGATAACGAAGCAACCTAGAAAAAATAGTAGATATAGGTACTCGAGTACCTGCATGGAGAAGGAAGAACACGTCTGAAGACAAAAAATTGAACAAAAAAATAAAATAAAAAATAATACATAAAATTACTAAAATACCCTCACAAAAATTCAAATTTAGCATAAATAATCTTATACAATTAAATATAGGAAACCTAATAATTTATTTGATAAATATGGAAAAACAAATCCCTTAAAAAAAGTTAAACAACAAAAAATTACCATAAAAAATGCACAAAAAAAGCAATATATATCAAAATTTAGTTAATTTTCCCATATTTCACGTAAATTCACTATATTTTATGAGGAAATCACATTTTATATAAGATTTTTAGTAGAGTGTGAAAAATATGACTTTAAAAAAAAAAAAAAAAATTAATCTATGACTTTTTTTAAGAATTTTCACTTTTATAGGTTTATTTTCTTATATTTTTGTATAAAAGTTGGTTTATGCCATAATTTTACTCTTAATCAAGTTTTATTAATTTGTAAGGGTATGTTTGTAATTTGATTATTATTTTTTTAGCTTATTTGTTTTTTTATATTACTAATTTTACATTAAATTTTTCTTTGGTTGTTTTGCAATTTTTTTTTGGTAATATGAATTGTTTTTAAAATTATTTTTTATTTATTATAAACATTTTTTCCTTTTTTTTTTAGATTGTACGTTTCTTTTTTCAAATTTTGGGTAAGGTAACTAGTTACTTGATTGATCTTTGATAGTTATGTAAAAAAAATCCTAGAGCTAGGTTAAATAATATGTACCAGGATGAGTAACTAGTTATCCTGAGAGGAGTAACTTTCTGCCGTAGGAGGGATAACCAGTTACCATAAGAGGGGTGATGAATCACTCATATTAAATAAGAAAAGAAACATAAAATTTGAAGGAAAAAGAGGAAGAACATTTTATTAAAAAGGAAGAAGAAGTAACTATGATTTTAGTAACATAGGTAACCAGTTACCATAAAGAACCCATAAATATACACACACTAGAACGTGAAGGTAACCAGTTATCCCCAGAAATATACACACAAAGAACGTGAAGGAAACCAGTTACCCATTCACGTTTTCATATTTTTATTAGTTTTTTTCTTCCAAATTTTGGTATTCCTATAAGTGTTACAGTAAAAAGAAAATGCTGAAAAAATTGATTTGAATTTTTTTACATATAGTGGAAAAAACTATAAAAAAAATTAAAATAATAAAATATAATAAATACAAAAATAGTAAAATAATTATGTAATGTTAAAATATATGTGTGAAAAAATGAAAAAAAATGGAATGAGAAAAGAATAAATATAAAAATGAAAAAAATATGAAAAAATAAACAAAAGAAATGATGAAGGAAAAAAAACAGATGAATAAATAAAAATGAAAAGAAGAAAAAGAAAAATAATAGAAAAATGAAAAAAAAATATGAATGAAAAAATTGGTAGAAAAAAAAGAAAAAAAAAAGAAAAGATGAAAAAAGAAAAAAAAGAAAGAAAAAAAAGGTTCATGTGTATGAAAAAAGAAAAAAAATAGAAAGAGAAAATAATAAATACAAAAATGAAGAAAAAATAGAAGGAAAAAAATGAAAAAAAAAGAAAGAAAACTGAAAAATATGAAAAAAATAAAATATAAATGAAAGAAAAAAAATAGATAAATGAATAAAAATGAGAAGAAATGGAAGAAAAATAATTAAAAAATGGAAAAAAAAAGATAAAAGAAAAAATTGGTAAAAAAAAATAAAAAAAGAAAAAATGGAGAAAAAAATTAAAATAAATTTACTTTTAAAATAAAAAAATAAAATTATGATAAAAAATATAATATTTTTATATTTTAGTTAGCATATTTAAATTTTTTTTTAATAAATTTTCCGATATAAATTAACAAAAAAAAAAAAAAAATTCCCGGATATTATTAGAAAAGCTATATTTTAAAAAAATTCTAATATTTTATTTCTGAAGTAACGATCCAGTAGGCGATTTAGGCCTGCGGAGCCCTTTTTAGGGATAATAAGCCGGCTTTTGTAATGGCCCATTTAAACGAAATGGAGCGTTGTTGGCCCGCGAAATAATAAAAAAGTAAAGGATTTTTGGGAAACCAAATCATCCAAGTCCCCCCACTCATAGTCGCTCCTCCGAGTTAGGGTTTTTCCGCTGTTGGAAAATCAAAGCTTTCGCTATCCTCATCGTCATCGTCGCTAGGGTTTTCTTTTATCTTTATTGTCTAATTTGGGTAAGAGTTCTTGAAATTTTTCTTTTTGTGATTGGAAAAATTAGAATTCCTGAAACTTATGTATTTGAAAACCTGATCTTGTGGTTCATATATCCTCAATTAGTCATTGTCCCATATTTTTTTTTGCAGGATTTATAATTATTACTTCGTCTATGTGAAAGAAAATGTATTCTTCAAGAGGAAGTAATGCGTACGGTCAACAGTCTTATGCTGGGCAACCTGCCTATGGCCAAAACGTAAGTTTTCTTTTCTCCATGTTAGTTTTACAATCTGCAATTCCTTGCATATGGGTATCAATTAACCTCGTTAGGAAAAAAAACCTCACGGGGTTCGAGTAATGGTTTGAGAGGTGGCATGCTGGTATTGTTGCTGTTGCTGTTTTTTAATTTTTCTACATTAGCCTTTTGTTGTTTAATCTCAATGCAATTGCTATTGAATTCTTGAAATTTAGTACAGAGTTATGTTGAGTTTTGCTTCGATTGTGTTTGTGTTTTTTTCAAAGTTTCATCCTATTTTTGTTATGTTTGTAGCTGGGATCTGCTTATTCTGGAAGTACTGTTGGAGGTCCAGACGGGGGTTCTCAACTTTCCATTTCTTCACGCCATACCTCTATGTTAGGTGCTTCTCAAGAAGCGGACGCTGCTGCCTATAGAGCTCATCCTTCTACCACAGCTCATTACGGGGGACAATATGGTTCTTTGTATAGCTCGGCTGCTTTGACAGGTGTATCTCAGGTTGGAGAATCTAATCTTAGAGTAATATACGATTCTTTTTAGTATATATTGCGTTGTCTTGGCTAGATAGTTTTTTTCAGCCTAGTTAACATAGAATTATCATTTATGTCACTGATACATAGGAAAGAATTGTCATGTTAAAACAAATGCAAAACAACTTGGTTATACAATTGTATTCCAATGTAGGATGCACACAGAGGGTTTTAATTAATGATATTTCCTTTCATAATTATTTTTCCTGGATTATATGGTGTATTGCAGTACTTAATGCCATATTCATGTTGTTTATTATTTGAGCAGGTTCCATCAATAACTGCTAAAGCGGGATCATCTGCTTTGGAAAGTCGTGGGGCCTATACCTCAGCTGTTCCAGATTCACCAAAATTCTCTTCTGGTGACTATGTCTCCTCTACAAGCCATGGGTATGCTCATAAAGGGGGTCAACTATATGGGGAAAAGGTTCCTGATTATCCTGTTATAGACAGAAGACAATACGGTGAAAGACAGAGTTCTTACATGGGAAGGGACTTGCAAAACGAATCAACTGGAAGATTTTCTGATTCTGTCAGTTTTGCTCATCAGGTGCTGCGTTCACATCACTTTTTATCTATATTTTCTGTTTCTTCTTTCTTCTTCTCATTTTCTTATTCTTTTTTGTTTTATTATTTTTTCTTTGTTCTCACTGATCTGCGCTTCTTCCTTGCAAGATTTTAAATATTTAATATTTTGTATGTTTTTTTTTTCCTGTTATGTTTTGTGACAGAGTGAAATTTATGATCGGATTGATCAGGCAGTTTTGCTTCGGCAAGAACAGTTATTGAAGTCACAATCATTGCAATCTGCTTCTCTTGATGGAAGTGCCAGGTACTTTTTCTCTGATATTATATGTTAACTGCAAATTAGTTTTGTCTTAACAGAAACGTCTGATCAATCAGAGTTAGGTTTATTTCATATTAAATGAACATCCAATGTCGTTCTTGCCTTTTCATGAGGAAATTGGCCTTTTCTTACTGGTGATAGTCTTTGGACAGCTAGCTATGTTAGATGGTAATATGTTTCTTATAGAACTGAGTAGCAACGCATTTCTGGCAGAGAAACTGATTATCTTGCAGCAAGAGCTGCTGCTGGTCGTCATCCCACTCAAGATCTCATCACTTATGGAGGAAGAATGGATGCTGATTCTCGCAGTATATCATTACTTGGTGCTTCATCCTACAACACACAACATGCCCCCTCAATATTAGGGGCAGCCCCACGGAGAAATGCTGATGACCTTGTCTATGCACAAAGCTCTTCAAATCCTGGTTATGGAGTGAGCCTCCCTCCTGGTAGGGATTACGCCATGGGAAAAGGGCTGCATGCTTCGTCACTTGAGACAGACTATCCAAGTAGTGTATTGCCTCGCAGTGGTCATGCAAGGATTGATGAGCTGAAGGATGATAGGGCTAGTTACCTTCGAGAGTTTGAGCTAAGGGAGGAGGAACGTCGTCGCGAACGTTTGCGGGATAGAGAAAGAGACAGAGAAAGGGAGAAGGATCGAGATCGTGAACGAGAACGTGAACGAGAACGAGAAAAAGAAAGAGATCGTGAAAGGGAGCGCATTATGGAACGACGAGAAAAGGAGAGGGAGCGAGAGCGCAAACGTGCACTTGAAGTAAGGCGTGATCGAAGTCTACCGAGAGTTTCTAGGGATCGTCGAGGCTCGTCTTTGTTAAAGGAGGGGAGATCATTGCGACGGGAGTCCCCTCAACGTGAAGCTTTGCATAGGTGGATCTTTTTGTTTCATTTTGCGTCGACTGGTTCTGTTATAGCTGCTTGTGTATCTTGCAGCCTTTTTCACTAACTTTGGTGTTCTGTTATCCTGAAGGCGTCGTTCCCCAGTTAAAGAAAAAAGGAGAGAATATGTCTGCAAGGTAAAAAGCAAAAGTTAGTCGTTAAAATGATAATGAGAATGCTAAACTCTTCAAACTGTTGCAATCTGCTTTTCACCTCCACTGGGGATCAGAAATTGAGTTCTTCGTTCATTCTGCTGTTGGCTTTGGATTAGTGTTGACTTAAATTCCCTCAAACCTGGGTTACTTCTATTAATTCACAACGCTGGAACCTTTTTTTATTTTATGTCACTTCCTGTTGGTGCCTTGGTTTTCACTGCAATGCTTCTTTCCACATTCTTGCTGCAAGGTGTCTTTCTGTATTCTTGTTGCAATGTTTCTTATGACATTCTCAATGCATTTTTTTATTTCTCTATTCTGGTTACAATGTTTCTTACCACAATCATGCTGCAATGTTTCTCTCCACATTCTCTCTGCAAGGTCTCTTTCTGTATTCTTGTTGCAATGTTTCTTACCACATTCTCACTGCAATATTTCTCACCACATTCTTCCTGGATTTCTTTATCTCTTGTGCTTGCCTTTGGCTCCAGCATTTTCTTTATATCTCTTGTGCTTGCCTTTGGCTCCAGCATTTTCTTTATATCCTCTTGTGTCTTGCTATGTATTCTTCCCTCTCCTTTTTTTTTCAAAATTATTTCATTTTCTTCTTTTATCTGCCACTTGTTATGTTGGTGCAAGTTTATGGAAATTGATATTTCTGCAGTGTTAGCCTCTGGTATATGGATTGCCTGAACTAAAATGGAATAGAAGTGTAGGCATTTTATTTGTTTAGCTGATGGTGGATGGAAATCGGAATACGATTACATTCAGGAAAATGGAACACAGTTCTAAGAAATATTGAGGATGGAATCTTTGTTGTATTTGTTTACTATATTTTCCTTTATACCAATGATTTTTACACATGTTTGGTAACCAAATTCTCTTTTGCAGGTTTACACTTCCAGTCTGGTTGACGAGGAGAGGGATTATCTCTGCATAGATAAGCGATATCCCAGGCTTTTCATATCCCCAGAGTTTTCCAAGGTCCATCTTTAGTGTTTTATATCCATCTGGATTTTGGTGACAATGTTTAACAAAATTATGTTTTTTCAGGCTGTTGTATATTGGCCAAAGGAGAATCTCAAACTTTCTATCCATACTCCCATCAGGTGACTTGTTTTTATAATTTCGTGTCATCTGGTTTCTGAAAGTTATTTATCTCTTTTTAATTTTTATTCTTTTTTTTTCTTCATTTGGACTAGTGACGAGGCTTGATGCTAATGATTTTAATTTGAAATAATTTAAATATTTTACTTTTATATTTGGTTTGATTATAAAATTAAGAGAACTAGTGAGAGATTTTAGTGCATCAACCTTTAAACTCCGAGCAGTTGTGGAACTTTTCATCACCCCATTCGTGGGGGAAAAACTTAGATTTTGGGAAAGAACGTTGCTCAGCATTCTACTTTTTATTCTGATGAATAGAGAGAGGAAAAAGGAAATGTAAATATTGGGTCTCTTGTTGAAATTGGAACAGTTTTGAGCATGATTTTATTGAAGAAGAGAGCGCATCTGGGTCGAAAAAGGATTCTACTAACCTTTTGTCTGAAGAATCTTCAAAATCAGGACATGGAAATATACTGTGGAATGCAAAGGTTGGAAATTCTCCTCAGCTGTATTTTAAGAAAAGTTTTTAACTGTAAATTACTGTGATTGATCTGAAATTACACAATTTTGCATCAAACTTTATTATCTTTTCTTTTTGTTCCCTTTTCAAAAATTTGTCAGCACTGATTATTAATGCCTATCCATGGACATTTTAGCTGTACAATTATAAGAATCTTCCTTTCGTGAGCGAAGTGTCAAGTCTGTATATCTGTTTCTTCCCTGATATGATTCTTGTACAACTTCTCAAAAAAACAAAAACAAAAACAAAATATTTGTTCAGCATTGGACATTTCTTGCTCCTTGATGTGTGAACAAATCCATATTTAACAAGTTCCCCTCCTCTCCTCCTACTTTCCCCTGGTCACACATTGTGTCATTAATTTTCATTTCAATATTTTAATTTGTTTATGAGAATGTTATTTAATTTTACTTTCTCCTATTATTTGCATTTTATTATAACTCTTAAAAAGCTTATTCATTTATGCATAATAATGTTTTAGTTTTATGTGCACCAAACATGGTATGGTACTCAACAATCCTATTTAGTCAAATGTAATCCAACCTCATTTAATAGTCTTGTCATATCTACTCCAATCCAATCCTCTATGGCAGATGACTCGTGATTGATAGTTTGGATATTTTGGTGGAAGCTCCATTATATGGCACTCTAAATTGATACAATTTTCTCCTTGAATAATCCTTCGTCTTTTTTGTTTATTTGTTAGTTTATTCTAATGAGTGGAATTAGCAAGAATGCTCTGGAGGAGCTATCATCTGAAAAAATTTTTGATGATCGCATACCCCATATCTACAACATTCTTCGGTTTGCTGTTCTTAAAAAGGATCATTCTTTAATGGCAATTGGAGGCCCTTGGAAATCTGTTGATGGTGGGGACCCATCTGTTGATGATACCTCTCTAACTCATACTGCCCAAAGGTTGACGCTGAACCTTTTTTTTCTTTAGTATTATACCTCCCGGCAAGAAGTTGTCTTTTGTAAATGCACTAAGCATTTTTTGTTATAGATATGCAAAGGAGATTGCTCAACTTGATCTGCAAAATTGCCAGCACTGGAATCGTTTCCTCGAGGTTTTCTTTTGACTCCTTTCTCTCAAAAAATGTATTTTAGTCGTAATTTTGCTTATTCATTTTAGGTTAATTTATAAATTTTGCTGCCATATATACAGATACACTACGACAGAGTTGGAAAGGATGGACTGTTTAGTCATAAGGAGGTTACTGTATTGTTTCTTCCTGATTTGTCTGAATGTCTCCCTTCATTGGATGCATGGCGAGACCAATGGCTTGCACACCAGAAGGTTGTTGCTGAAAGAGACCGTCTTCTTTCGCTGCGAAGAGAGGTGCTTGACAAAGCCATTATTCTGTGTTCCTTTGTGCTTAAAATGATTGCCAAAATGAATTTATGTTTGTATTCTCAAATTGTGAGGGTGCTTTCATTGTTATTAACTACCTAATATGTTTATTCTTTCAGAAAATGAAGGTGAAAGATGCACTAAAAGGTGAAGTTGGAATCTTGTATAGGTGTTAAATTTTTGTGCAATGCCTTTAATTTCAGTTCTATCTGATTAACCTTTTTCTGGCTTGCAGATAAAGATCATGATTCCTCGAAAGATGTTAAACGGGTAGACAAAGAAGAAAAAAAGAAAGAGGTAGCATCTTCTGGAAAAGCTAAAGATGTTGAAAAAAAGGAGAAAGAGAAAGATGGTAACAATTTGAAAAAAAGTGCATCTGAAGTAAAGGGTGACACAAATGAAAAACCTGGGAAACAAAATTCTATGGAAAGTAGGGAGGAAGAGATGAAAGTGGATAAAAAAGAAGAGGGAGCAACTGCTGTTGCTCAAACAACTGGTGGTGTGATGTCTGGGAAGAAGAAAATTATGAAGAAGGTTGTCAAACAGAAAGTTGTTGGCAAGACAACAGGTGATACTGTAAGCAAACAACATAATGGAAATGAAAAGGAGGAGAATAGTGCAAGCTTAGAGGGTTCAGGTCAACAGGATGCATCTTCCGCTGCATCAAGTGGGGTCAAAACTTTTGCAAGGAAAAAAGTTGTGAAGAAAGTGGTAAAAGCTAGTGCAAGTGAAGATAAAGTTGCACAAGTTGAGAAGAAAGTTGACAAGGAAACTGATTCCTCTGGAGACAAACTGAAGGATAATATAGATCCAAACAGTGCTGCAGCAGTGCAAGATACGAGTGTGAAAACAGTCAAGAAGAAGATTATCAAGAGGGTACCTAAAAGAAAAATTGCTACCGTGCAATCCAACGATGGTGTTTCTGGCACACAAAAAGAGGGTGATGGTAATGAGAAAGCTGCTGCTGAGGCAGTAGATGGAACACAAGGTGCAGGGAAGCAAAATGCAGATGCAGACAACATGAAAACTGAAGTTAAGACATTAGAAAAAAAAATTATTTCTAAAACAGAGAAGTCAGATAAGATGGGAAGTTCTGGTAAAGTAGTCATAAAGGATGAAAAAGCAGAGAAGAAAGAGGTGAAGGTAGCAGGCGAGCGAAGTGCCACTAGAAAGGAGACAGAGACGGATAAGAAAAAAATATCTCAAAAGGACATCAATGATAGTAAGAGTGGGTTATTGAAAGATAGTGAGAAATCTAAAGATGTTAAAGAGAAAAAAGGCAAAGATGTAAAGGATGAGTCTAGAAGCAAATCAAATAAAGAATTGAAAGAAAAGAAAAAACCTGAAGAACCTCCTCGACACCCAGGATTTATTCTACAAACCAAATCGAGCAAGGATTCCAAGGTAAAGTGCTTTGTTGAATATGGTAGCATTATGCCTTAAAATGCTTATAAGATATATCCTGCATCTTAATTCATCCAATAATCCTAATTTTTAACATTTGTTTCAGTCCCGATCCATGTCACTTGCACTGGAAACACTCTTGGATTATTCTGACAAAGATGTTGAAGAATCAACATTTGAGGTTTGCTTTCTTGCTTCACCTATTGTCTTTGTAAAAGTCAAATTACCACACTTTTACCATTAGTTTACTCTATTTATGGAAACTATATTGTAATTACTTGAGGATCTTAAGTTTTTTTTATTTTTTTTATTTTTTTTAAATATAATCAATTTGTAGCTCTCACTCTTTGCTGAGACACTCTGCGAAATGCTTCAGTATCAGATGGGTTGTCGTCTCTTCACTTTTCTCCAGGTTGGTCTGAGAATTGTCAATACAGATGGATATGCATATTACCATACATTATTCACTAATGTCTTGTTTTCATTACTCTTGTTTTTGTTTTAGAAATTGCGTGTGAAATTTGTGAGAAAAAGATTTCAAAATAAGAGGCAGAGGGAAGAGAAGAGAGGGAGTGAAATTGATAAATTATCACCAACAAAGCGCCTAAAGACTGAGAAGCTCTCTGTCAACAACCAATCTACTCAAGCATCTGAAACATCAAATCCAGCCCAGCCAGATGATAAAAATACAACAGAGGAGTATGTCATTGTTGATCCTGCTGTTGAGGTGAAGACTAATAACTTGGTTGAGCCTGCTGATGAAGTGAAGACAGAGAATGGAACAGATGATGATGAAGACTATGAGGAGGATCCAGAAGAAGATCCAGAAGAGGATGAGGAAATGGATGATGTGAATCCTCCAGGTGATTCATCTGTCCAAAATGATGCCAAGGAAACAAACTTAAAAGAGGAACCTGTAAATGAGAAGGATGACAAATTGGACAAGGGACAACCTGGCCTCAAGGCTACAGAGACAACAGCAAAATCTGACACAAAAGCAGGTGAAAAAATTGAGACAAAAGTGGATACTGGTGAGAAAGGAACTCTGGTAAAGTTGAAGGAAACATCTGCCGACAAGGAGCTATTACAGGTATCTATCTTTCTTGAGTTGTATTTTGATTGTATTCTTTTTTCAATTGTGCATTAATCGAACATATTATATTCTTAAACAGGCTTTTAGGTTTTTTGACCGGAATCGAGTTGGCTACATCAGGGTATTTTTCTTCTTTCAAACGTAATATTTGATTTCATAATTGCTACGAAGCTGTAAGTAATATATGTTTGCATTTACAGGTTGAAGATTTGCGGTTGATTATCCACAACTTGGGGAAATTCCTCTCTCACAGGGATGTCAAAGTGAGTATCCGTTTCATTAAATTCCAACGTATTTTGTTATCTGGACACTACTTTTATTTATTTATTAATGTGTGGTTTGTCCAATGGTGTTTTTCCTGCCCTGCTTCAGGAACTTGTGCAGAGCGCATTGTTAGAGAGCAACACAGGAAGGGATGATCGTATTCTTTACAATAAGCTTGTGCGGATGTCCGACATATAATAAGATTGAAGAAACCGTGGTGATTTAGGTCTTTGCTTGACATATTATGTTATATTAACTTGAATTGCTCGAAAGAACATTAAGCCTTTAGACTCAAATCTAGGTTATTCACATTCCATATTTTGCATGGATTTTTGTTTTTTCAGGATGTGGATTTGAATACTAATTTAAAGTCCATAAATCTGCAAAAAAATTATAGCTGAAGCTGTTAACATTGTAAAGAAACATTGATGATTTTTCTTTTTTTAATGACTTCTCCAAAAGTTATCTTCATTGGATAATTTACACCAAGAGTCCCCAATTGATAAAGCATATCCTTTACACGGACTCAATTACTCACTATTTTACTGTCTCGTCTTTCCCTCTAATTAAAATACATTGTGGCCTCATCTTTTACAAGTAAAGATCGTATTATTTAATTACCTTACTTTTTTTCTTTTTCCCTAATGCTTGTTTGTGTTTAGCAAAAATTTTCGATTCAACTCACATAATACTATATGATACAATACAATCGAATATGAGCACTGCTATTCAGCCAGCTAGAATTTCTAGCACGGGCTGCATGTTTATATAACAATTGTTGTTTTCAAACATTAAAAAAAGAAAATTTAATAAAATAAATAATTTATAGGTGACACAATTGCTAACTAATTAAATATGACAACCTGGATATCAAACATAAGCAAAACAATGGTACTATAGTAATTAGCATTTCAATAATCTTCTCAAACTTCACTGACCTCCCCTTCCGTAAGAGAATTCATGAAACTCCGATCACTATAGCAAGTAAATTTGTGATCCTCATCTCCAGAAATCAAAGCATTTCCCACAAAATTGGTAATCTCCGATCAGTTCTGCTGCAACTTTCTATAACTCCAACGACCTGCATCTCCAGAATCCAATCAAGAAGCAAGGTCTGCAATCTTTTTGTCTCAATTCTATTCTAGTGCCATTTTCTTCTATTTCAGAACTATTAATTTTCTAAATCTTGTTGATAAAGCTATTTTGTTTGTATATAAATATTCTCTTGATTATAATGATAATGATGATAATTACGAAAAAAAAAAATGCACAGCGTAATTATCATCATTATCATTATAATCAAGAGAATATTTATATACAAACAAAAATTACGCTGTGCATTTTGAAAACAAAAATTTTATGAGCTTAGAAATTGAATTTTTTTTTATTAAAAGTTATAGATATATGTGCATTGATTGGCCAAAATAGACATAAATAAAGAACTTTATAAATTTTAGAAATTGTAATTTGTCCTTTCAATAAAAATACTTTGATATTGAAAATTTTCAAAAATAAAAACGATATTAGATTGTGATGTTTAAGTGCTAAAAAATTAAGTAACAAGGCTACCAATTACCTTATAAACAATGAATATATTAAAAGGAATTATTATGTAGTGTATGTGATTACACATAAAGGTAACCAATTACCTGTCGACTTATACCCTACTAATTCCTTAAATATTGTCAAAATTTGTAGATATAGACAATACTATTTTTGTTCAATTTGGAGGCAAATTGAATGAAAACAATGAGTACCAAGGGTACACAATGACTGAAATATTAATTCCGCCAAATTGTTTTCTTGACAACTTGGTGAATTTGATAAAAAAAAGGAGATAAAAGAAACAATGACAACTTTGAAGTTTCTTATCAAGTAGCCAAAGAAACACCACCAATGAAGTTGGAAACAGACAACTCAGTGTTGTTCTACATAGAAAAAAAAAGCTATTGCAATGATAACAGACTTACCATTGTGTGTCACTATAGTTCAAGAATCATGCAATGAAAATAACCTTCTCCTACTAGCAAATTAGCTAGCTACAGTAGAAGAAATGGAGATGGGGACATTATTATTGCAAGCCAACCAAACTTCCATAGATGAACAAATATTACTTGAAGAAGGAATGTCAAGCACAACTAATGAGGGCATTGATGTGCCATACATACCTCATCTTGCTGAAGAAGTAGCAGATTTCATAATTGAAGACAATACGGAAAGGAAAAAGATGTTGGAGGAAATCTAAATAGTAATAACGGATCACAGGGTCAACACAATAAAGGAAGTGCAAGTTTATAAGGATAAGAACACAATCAAATAAGCTCTTAGCTACTATGCTATGCTTCATAACTTCCAGTTCAAAACAAAAAGATCAGAACCGAGAGTACCTGGTTACCTGCGTAGATGACACTTGCACCTGGTTTGTGAGAGCATCTAAGTACAAAGACCAAGATTTATTCAAGGTATGAAAATGCATTTCAAAACACACTTGCTCGATTAAAATAGTTATGGAGAACCATAGGCAAGCAAAAAACATCGTAATTGGTGAATTAATAAAGAACAAATACAAATTAATAGAAAAAATTACCTCGGAATGACATTGTGAATGATATGAATGATGACTTCAGAGTAAACATGGGATACACAAAATCATGGAGATCAAGAGAGAAAGCTTTGCAACTAGTAAGAGGAAACCTGGATGATTCATTTTAAAAGCTTCCAATGTTGAAGCAAGAAAATCCAAGAACAATCACACACCTACTCACAGACAAAGAATATAGATTCAAATACTTATACATAGCTTTCTCCAACTTAATCAAGGGCTGGAAGTACTTGAGACCTATAGTTGTTATTGATGGAAGTTTCTTGAAAAAGGCACACGACAATACCCTATTTTTAGCTTCAACATTAGATTCAAACCACAATATTTTTGTATTGGCTTTTGGAATAGCAGACTCTAAAAATGATAATTCATGGCTTTGGTTCTTCTCCAAACTAAGAGACACCTATGGAGAACCCGACGATATGATAGCTTCAAATTAAATATTCTTGTTTACATAGAAAAAAGAAATGGTTACCCAACCAGATTTACACATATATGTTATATTTTTTAATATCTGAGTAAAATAGCTGGTTGCCTTTACCAGAACTTATCAAATGAATAATATCTAATTTTTTTTTTTCAATATTTAAATTCCACAGGATTGGCTATTGTTTCTGACAGACACAAGACCATAGACTATGCAGTACATATGGTGTACCCAAATGCTTCCCATGGAGCTTGCATGTTTCATTTGCTCAATAATTTGAAAAGAAAGTATGGAAACCATGGAGAAGAGCTACAAATGAATTTTATTGAAGCAACAAAGGCATACACAAAAACAAAATGTGAACGTTTCATGAAAGACCTTGATAGACTTGACAAACGCAGTAGACCCTACTTAGAGAAGGTCGGGTATGAAACACGAGCAAGATCATACTCGCCAACAAAAAGATACTCAATGATGACATCCAACATCGTAGAATCACTCAATGCTGCACTAAAAGTTGCAAGAGGTCTCCCCATTGATATCTTTGTCGAATGCCTTAGAAGCTTGGTTCAAAAATGGGTTTGGACCAACTCAAATAATCCAAACGGAACATTCACAAAAGTCTCTACATCAACAAAAAATGAGTTGAGGCATGACATTATTTCAAAAATGAAGTATGAGGTATGCAACTGAATTTTTCCTTACTACTTCTGCCAGTGGATGGTAACCAATTACCTTCCATAATTGCAGCAGAAAAAACATTAAGTTACACAAAAGTGTAACTAGTTACCTTCAATATTAAGTTTAGTTTAAATGTGTATTGTTTGATTCTATTTCATGACAAAAATATTTTAGGTCTTTCCTTTCAAACCAATAGAATACCAAGTTCGTGATGAAAAAGAGGTCAATTTTACAGTAAATATGCAAAATAGAACATGTACTTGCAATAGGTTTCAAGAAGATGAAATGCCTTGTGGACATGCAATAGCTGTAATTGCAAAGAGAAACTTGAGAGTCTATGATTACTGTGCAAAGTTCTACAAAATCGAAACATTGAAAGTATTATATCAAGAAAATGTTCATCCTTTGCCTCATAAAGATGAATGGAATCTCCCACAACACTTGGACATAGTGATGCTACCTCCAAAGGAAACAATCCTTGCAGGAAGACTAAGAAAGAAAAGAATAAGATCAAGAGGGGAACCAAATGTAATATTCAATTGTGGGAACTGTGGGCAACCGGGACATACCAGGAAGACTTGCAGGAATCCTCCAATTGAGAAGCCAAACAAGCAGAAAAAGTAAAAGACCTAGCTTCATACGTTACAGCGAAACAAAACTATCATAACTTTATTGATTAAATAGTGATTTTCATATTCATCAAGTATCATTGAGTATTTTTTCATATTCATCAAGTATTATTGAGTATTTTAATAATTATGTTGCAAAATTAAATACATTGATTGATTACTCAAAGTTATTAATTCTTTTCAGACTAAATTCTTGAGTTTTTTTGCCTGTTATTTATCAATGCCACCATCAACATAAGATACTAGCAAGAAAGTAACTGGTTACCCATAAAAGAAAAAGGGATCAAACAAGAAAGTAACCAGTTACGCAAATATACCAGCAAAACAACGATATAGGCAACTGGTTACCCTGATATAACAATACAAGACAAATTAAAAGAAAATTTAACCACCATAACAATATAAAGCCAAAAATATTAAAACCTTTGCTTTCTTCTGTCACACACTCTCTATATAGAATATCAAAGTTACTTTGCTTTAAAAATCTCAAAAAAAAAAAAAAAAAGGAAAAGAAATAAAAAAAGAAAGCAAAATACACACATAATAATGATAAAAAAATTGAAAAATACACATTTTTGTTGGCCTATCTACCGAATTTAAACTTCTTAAGTTCTAATATTAACTAAATAAATTGGTTACCTTACTTTAACAAAACCAACATAAAAAAAAATCAAACACTTAAGTAACCAGTTACCCTCAGTATTTTAGAAAAACAACAACCTGGGTACTTGTTTACCCTCAAATCAGTCCTGCCCCAATTACCCCTGGTAAATTAGCAAAGCAACACATCTGGGTAACTGGTTACCCTCAAATCTTTCCGGAAAATTGAGAAAAAAAAAATACAAAACAAAGTGAAAACTAGCTAGTTGATTTAAAGTGTTATATACAATATATATATATATATATATTAATAATTGAATTAAAAAAGGAACAAAAAAATAAAAATTAAAACAACAAATGAACTAACAAAATTTAAACTGATATATAAAATATCCTTAAGTATCCCAATGTTTTACATAAGCAGAAATTTAACATAACTAATTGTAAAACTTGAAATTGTCCATCATTTAATAACTGGTATTGCCAAAAAAAAAAAAAAAGAAACATCACAAAAGCCTATGCAACAATCTTCCTTCTCTTCTGTCTCCTCTCCAAAAGCCTTTATTGAACTCATCACTAGTTAAGTAACCCTCAAGTTCTTTCTTCTTGCCAAGAAAGTACAAGCTAACCGCAATATCTTGGCAAAGGAGGCGAACATCAATTTCTTTAGGCATCTCATTCTCATTTCCAATGATTATTTGCTTAGCAAAGTAAGTAGCAAACGCCCCACAATCGTTGCATATTGGAAAAAAAAACTAAGAACTTAACAAAATCACAAAAAAAAAAAAAAACTAAAATCAAATAGAAAAACTAACCAATCAATCTGTTGAGGAATGCCTCTAGCACTAGTCAACTTCAAAGCATCATTCTCCGACACATCATAAGGACTAACATCAATATTTATATCTTGACGATCATATAAACCAATCTTTTCCAACAGAAGAGGAATCAATACAACAAAAGCTTCAATCACATGTAAAGTGTGATTCCCATGCCTTGCACCTGACATTGAATCATACACCTTAAGTAATCTCTACTTTATATCAAAGTGCAACACAATCCACTGCATAAGAGCCTTCACATTAACAGGCATAACAACGTCATCAAGAAAATTCCAATGAGTGGCACAAAACATGGATTCTCCCCTCATTATCTTCAAAGTAACACAACTGTCATCTACTTTAAATGCACCACTACCTGATTTTTTTAAAAATTTCATACATAAAAACTATGTTTTGCCCAAACAACTATCAATGGTAGATACTCTCCTCTTCAAACCATTACACAACTTAACATTTCTCCTAAGTAATACATCATCACATAAATATGCTGCAAATGAAAAAAAAAATATGCTTATAAGATAATATATCAAGTAACAAAATCAACTATTACAACTTAACATATTTAAACTCAAGGGTAATTGGTTACCATCAACAACACAACACAATTAATAGCTTGGGTAACCAGTTACCAAATGTATTACAACATAGCAAACAGTTCGATAACTGGGTACTCGATAACATCATAATATATAAATTGAACTGGATCACTATACTTTCTTTTTCTAAAATCCAAGATGAAAAAATAAATAAAAGAAAAGGAAGAAACTCACTGATGTATCAAGGAATTGCCCAAGGTAATTAAGGCTATAGAACCAAGTCTTCTCACCAATAAATATGAAAGTGAAGTTAATTGGTGTGTGCACCGTATTATCATCATTTTTCTTGACCCTGTACAATACATAAAAAAAGGTTAAGTAATTAAACAAATATATTCGACAAAAAAAAATGTTAAAAATAACTAATATTTATACATACTTGTTCCTTTTCTTCACATTACTTTCAATCCACGTGTGAAACTCAGAAAATTGTTCTACATTGTGATTGTGAGCAAGATCATTGGAAAAAGGACATATATTATCCAATATGGTCCTCCTTCTTTTTTGTTTCACTTCGACTTCAGAAGATCCAAACTTCGTTAGGAAATGAGACTTTACTAAGGCACTCGGCTTCGCTTCCCTTTTCATTTCCAAAATCAGCCCACAATCAACAACTTGTGCATCACCACACACCACAATAGACCTCTTGCTTTTATCCTCCAAACAAATACTACCTTTAAGTGGTCTCTCAACTAATTCATTAATAACTCTCCACATTTCGTTAGAGACATGAAATGTAGGAGTTCGAGGACTTGAGCACACAATTAATGTAACGCCCTACTTCCTTAGAGCCGTTACCATGTGATTTATAAATGTTCCATTAGCTTGCTAATAGAGGTTTTAAGTTAAAAAGTGTGATTAAATTGAATTAAAGACTCGTTTAACGAATATTAAGTCAAAGAAATTGGTCATTCATTAAAATTTATAAAATTGTTACATTGGGATCCCAAAATACCGTTTTAAAATACTTTTACAATCCAAAGATATGGTACAGTCGACCTAAGCAACAAAAGCGAACATTTACCACGTGTTCCTTTAAACAACCCCAGCCGTGGCGGCCATGTAGGCCAAACATGTACACACTGATCCATGCCCTCCAACTCATGGTTGTTCGACCCATTTTCCTTGCTCTTACCTGCACCACAGAGCACCCGTGAGCCGAGGCTCAGCAAAAGAACTTCAAGCACGACATACAATAATAATACACCTCAGCAAGACATACTTAATCAGAAAAATAGACAGCTACCAATTCCTATTGGAATGCACAACAATACAACAGTAAAACAACTATATATCACAATGGCATAACAACGTAATAGTACATCAATACAATAACACAACAGTACATAACTTAGCAGTATAATAACACATCAGTCTAATAACACAGCAGCGGCCTTCACCGATCGGGGTGCGCTATCAGGCACCAAGTTCGTCGTCCTAGCCGAACAGGTGTGTACAACACACTTTAGGGTCTCGCCCTGGCGACCTGCATTCAACATGCTTAACAACAATCTTGGCCCCTTGCCACTCCTGACTCTTGCCGATCCTGGCTCTTGTCGATCAGTCATAATCACATGTATGACATAACAAACATAAACAATACATACAACGTTATATGTCACATAGCTCTACGGGTACAAATAGTTCTCTTACCTGTTGTCCCGAGTGACAACCCAAAGCGATCCCGAGCACGACTCCCAATCTCGAGCCTGAGCGGTAAGACCTAGTCACAACGTATCAATAAATATCCATCATGATCTAAAGCAATTAAAAGCCTTTGGAATAACATACTAGCCTCCGGGACCTTGAATTCTACTAAACCGGGTAGTAGAATCCTTCCCAAGCCTTAACATTTGGGTTCCCGAGCTCAAAACTCAAATTTGGTCACTTTCCCTAATTTGAGCCGCGACATGCCCCTTAGGGCTGTGACGCGCCTACAACTCAGAGAGTAGAGCTCTCTCTGCTGAAGGACGCAGGCTGTGACATGCCCCCCCTAGGGCCGCGGTGCCTGGGCAAACCACAGGCTTCTCAGCCTCTTCAAACACGCGGGCCGTGGCACCTGAAGAACAGGGCCGCGACTCGGGCCTCCGAAACCCAGAAATCCACCATTTTTTTATGAGCCAACCTCTCCAAAATCCACACATATTAGAGCCTAGACCCAGAATTCACTCCACAATTCATACCAAAGTAGCATAACTAATAAAGATACCCCAAAACTTACCCCACAAACTCATCAAAATCCAGAAATCATATCCTAAAGTTCAACCCTATAGAACCTCTAAACCACAAAAAAAAAACTCAGTAAAATCAACAGTAATTACCAGAAGAAACATAGAAACAACCTTACCTCATCTGATGACCCAGCTCTGAGCTAAACCTCAACTACCTTTAGCTTCAATCCCCCTTTGAATTCCAAGCCTTCTCTCTTGAATTTCAGCAACAAAACTTCCTTAGCCCTTTGAGAGAGAGAGAATTGTGAGGGAGAGAGATAGCTGAGAGGTTGTGGTGTCCTTCCCCTATTTTCAGGCCAGTTCTAGAGTACACTTTAGCTTAAGTCTATCCTCAGTTGTAAAATACCTTAAATGCCCTCTCTAGTCCTTCAGTTCCACCAAGGGAAATCCTGTCATTTTCCACCTCTCGCCAATTCCTCGAGTATTCCTCTAAATTCCCATTTAATCCTGACATACCCAAATAATTACTAGGTAATTAACCGTTACCCAATAAACCTAGGCACATGCCAAGTTCTCAAAATACCCCTAGGCTCACCCCGAGCCGGGTATCTGACCCCGTTGTGACTATTCCGCTAATCTGCTCCCTAGGATCATCTCGGACCACACATCTCAAATATATCCCTATAACACTGGGGTCTCACTCAAAACACATGCATATTTACATTTATGCCCTCAACGGGCCAAAATTACCAACATGCCCTATTCACAGAAATGGGCCCATATGCACATTCAATACACATAAACATGCATGTCTAATTCACATTACCACATAATTCATTTATAACACCTCATCACACATAAAATCCATTACTCGCTCAATAATCCCAATTAGGCCCTCCAGACACTGTAGTCAAGGCTCTCAACCTTAATATCAAATTCAGGATGTTACAACTATCCCCTCCTAATTAAAATTTCATCCTCGAAATTTATTCACACACCTTGGAATACCAATCCCGCAAACTTGACTATAACCCCAAAATCAGGTCCTTTACTTTGTCATTACTTGCAACACTTTCATAAGTACAAAGTTTTAATCTATAAGACCTTATCTCTTTTATCCAGAATTCCACTGGCCTTTTCTTACACAGTAAATTTCACTAAATTTCTAGGGTCTCTTCACCCAATCAGGGGTTGTACTCATCACCCCCTTTCTTCAACATTGGCACCAGTAACACCTCGTGAGTCTCTACCCATACTAGGGTAAGGCCAAACTGTAGGCCCCTGGCCTAATCCCTATTAGCATCTCACAAACATATGTCAACTCTAGAGTCAAACTCCTATTTCCTTTCCGAAAAATCATATCCTTGTTAGTTCATAATACACAGAGGACACAAAGTCCTCAATCCTGGAACTCCACGTTCCCATATCTAGACTTACAAACTCTTATGTCCCTGTAATAACGTAGTGCAAGAGGAAATTCTTGAAATGTCTCTTGCCTTGATCCTCAACTGGGTGAATCTTGAAAACATTGTCCTATCCTCGCAATCGGGTAATGAAACCTTTGTTCTTGATAATGGGTACCCATTCTTAACGATTACTTCCTTTGAATATCCATATGCGGTATATACCCTCGCAGACTGGGCCCTCTTCTTGACAAACGATGTTGACATCTCCCATGATAAGATGTTCCGTCTGATCAACCCTCAAGTTGAACACGTCTTCAACTGAACCTTAATTCCTCCCGCTGAGCTAGTACCATTCTTCATAATGTCCCAGATACCGATTCTATCTCTGCCTTAATCCCGTAGCATGCTCAATTCCCTAGATATGACAATAATCTCAACGAATCCTCATGAGCTCATCTGAAAATTTACCGGTCGATCCAATATTTATCTAGTCTCACTGAAATAATCCTAATGGTATCTCCCTCACAGCTAGGTACCCCGTAACTACAACCGGGTCCTTTCTGTTTCACCTCAGAAGTCACCATCACACCTTACAGTCCATGGGCGACCCTTATTTGATAGGAAAATCCACACTCAGGATCACCTCATATACCTCATAGAACCAACTCAATCAATTACTACCAATTTTTCCCAGGCAGATTCTAAAATCTTAAGCCCCATGGCATGACAACCATATAACATGTGCCACACGTCGGTGTCTCCCCCAACAGGTAAGTAGCACCAAACTCAATCAGTTCAATTTATAAACAGGAACAAGAACTAGAAAGCCAACCAGTCACCTCCTCGGGCTCTAACCATATCGAGACGGTCACTTGAGCTGGGGTAGGGTTATCTATATTCTTTAGTTCTTCCGTCTTTATCTTCGAGCAATTCCCCTTGATGTGCCCTACGGTTCCTCATCAATAACATGCCTTTGCTCGACATTCACCCACATGATGTCTCCTACGCCTAGCGCATACTAAGTAACCCTTCCAGACCTCATCGCTGTCCACGTGGCCACCCCAAACACCATGAACCTTCTTGTCAGGACCAGGAGTAATAGAACCATCGGGGTCTTTCTTTCCTGGTTACTGGGCCTCTGTCCTTACCTGATCCCGCAAATGGGGATACCATTGCCTTAGCTTTTCGCCCAACAACACTCTTACTCCATGTCTCGTCCCCTGCGTCCTCTATAACAAGGGTCCTCCCTATCGCCCAAGCGTAGGTAACAATCTCATACACTAGAGCGATCCTAACACTTTGGGCCATCCTAGGGTTCAATCCTCGAGTGGACCGCTTCTTCCGGGCCACATCTGTTGGTACCAAATCAAACACAATTTGGCCGATCTACAAGGCTCACTGACAACCTTGGTCACTGCCTTTCTATCTAGAACCGAATTCATAAACTCATTGATCTTCGCAATTCAAACTGCGTCATAGTAAGGCCTTTTGTTGAAATATTGTCTAAGGTTCCTTCCAACCTACCATGACAACATTCCTGGTCTGGGGTACATCTCCCTACCAGGTTCGGGCATCCTCCCGCAACACGTACGCGACACATGCCACTCTATCATTGCATTTCACTCCCATATAGCCGAGGATGGAGCTAACCATGCATGTCCACTGTTCAATTCTGTACGAGTCTAGACCTCCCTAAAAAAACTGAAGGATTAAACTTTTGGATTCTTTCATATAATAATTCTCGTATGTTTCCACCCTTAGGTTAAGTCGTAACCGGTGCCATTGTTGCCAACTCTCATAGGGCAGCGTATCCTGACAGAACCCACTGTCTCAATCACCTAACCTCTTCTTCTTGCCTTTACAATCCCGCTTGCTTGCTAGCAAACACTTGTCACCAATCCCAGGACCGACGGATGATTTTGGTCTCAGCTGTCATCATTCACACTGCCTGATCCAATTGACTGCCTTGGATACAAAACTTCCAAATCTATCTGCAATCGAAAACTTGGCCTACCAGCCTTGAAACTTTAATCCAACACTAAACCAAAGCAAGGCTAAACAACATAGTAGCCATATAATACACATATCAAAACACAAATCCAAAATGCTCATGCAACACTCATCAAACCTCATTCCCACAAAAACACAAACATATCTATCATGCTCCTTATTCTAGTAGATAAGGCAACTCAAATAAACAGTTAAGCAAATATTGCATCTAATACCAACCAACCTTGAGTCGAACTTGTCTCTGGCAGCAAGTGTACATGTTTGGTCAATCTCTAGAAACCATAAACCTTGGCACGCTCTGATACCAAGTTGTAATGCCCTACTTCCTTAGAGCCATTACCATGTTATTTATAAATGTGCCATTAGCTCGGTAATCGAGCTTTTAAGTTAAAAAGCGTGATTAAATTGAATTAAAGACCCGTTTAACGAATATTAAGTAAAAGAAGTTGGTCATTCATTAAAATTTATAAAATTATTACATTGGGATCCCAAAATACGGTTTTAAAATACTTTTACAATCCAAAGATATGGTACAGTTGACCTAGGCAACAAAAGCGAACATTTACCACGTGTTCCTTTAAACAACCCCAGCTGTGGTGGCCAAGTAGGCCAAACATGTACACACCGCTCCATGCCCTCCAACTCATAGTTGTTCGACCCATTTTCCTTGCTCTTACCTGCACCACAGAGCACCCATGAGCCGAGGCCCAACAAGAGAACTTCAAGCACATCATACAATAATAATACACCTCAGCAAGACATACTTAATCAGAACAACATATAGCTACCAGTTCCTATGGGAATGCACAACAATACAACAGTAGAACAACTCAATAGCACAATTGCATAATAGCCTAATAGTACATCAATACAATAACACAACCGTACAATAACTTAGTAGTATAATAACACAACAGTCTAATAACACAACAATCTAATAACACAACAACCTAATAACACAGTAGCAACCTTCGCCGATTGGGGTACACTATCAGGCACCAAGTTTGCGGTCCTAGCCGAATGGGTGTGTACAATGCTCTTTAGGGTCTCGCACTGGCGACCTGCATTCAACATGCTTAACACCGATCTCGGCCCCTTGCCGCTCTTGACTCTTGTCGCTTTCGGCTCTTGCCGATCAGTCATAATCACATGTATGACATAACAAACATAAAAAATACATACAACGCTATATGTCACATAACTCTACAGGTACAAATAGTTCTCTTACCTGTTGTCCCGAGTGACAACCCAAAGCGATCCCGAGTACGACTCCCAATCCCGAGTCTGAGCGGTAAGACCTAGTCATAACGTATCAATAGATATCCATCATGATCTAAATCAATTAAAAGCCTTTGGAATAACATACTAGCCTCCGGGACCTCAAATTCTACTAAATCGGGTAGTAGAATCCTTCCTGAGCCTTAACATTTGGGTTCCCGAGCTTAAAACTCCAATTTGGTCACTTTCCCTAATTTGAGCCGCGGCATGCCCCTTAGGGCCGCGACGCGCCTACAGGTCAGAGAGTAGAGCTCTCTATGCTGAAGGACACAGGCTGCAACATGCCTCCCCTAGGGTCGCGACACCTGGGCAAACCATAGGCTTCTTAGCCTCTTCAAACACGCGGGCCACGACTCCTGAAGAACAAGGCCGCGATTCGGGCCTTCGAAACCCAGAAATCCACCATTTTTTTACGAGCCAACCTTTCCAAAATCCACAAAAAGCAGAGCCTAGACCCAAAATTCACTCCACAATTCATACCAAAGTAGCATAACTATTAAAGATACCCCAAAACTTACCCCACAAACTCATCAAAATCCAGAAATCATATCCTAAAGTTCAACCCTATAGAGCCTCTAAATCACAACAAAAACTCAGTAAAATCAACATTAATTACTAGAAGAAACATAGAAACAACCTTACCTCATCTGATGACCCAGCCCTGAGCTAAACCTCAACTACCTCTAGCTTTAATCCCCTTTGATTTCCAAGCCTTCTCTCTTGAATTTCAGCAACAAAACTTCCTTAGCCCTTTAAGAGAGAGAGAATTGTTAGGGAAAGAGAGAGAGCTAAGAGTTTGTGGTATCCTTCCCCTGTTTTATGGTCAGTTCTAGAGTATAGGTTAGCTTAAGTCTATCCTCAGCTGTAAAATACCCCAAATGCCCCTAAGTCTATCTCTAGTCCTTCAGTGCCACCAAAGGGCAATCCTGTCATTTGCCACCTCCCGCTAATTCCTTGAGTATTCCTATAAATTCTCGTTTAATCCCGACATACCCAAATAATTACTAGGTAATTACCCATTACCCGGTAAACCCACACATTTGCCAAGTTCTCAAAATACCCCTAGCCTCACTCTGAGCCGGGGATCTGATCCCATTGTGACTATTCCGCTAATCTGCTCCCTATGATCGTCTCAGACCACACATCTCAAATACATCCCCATAACACTAGGGTCTCACTCTAAACACATGCATATTTACATTTATGCCTTCAATGGGCCAAAGTTAACAACATGCCTCTATTCACAGAAATGGGCCCACATGCACATTCAATACATATAAACATGCATGTCTAATTCACATTACCACATAATTCATTTATAACACCTCATCACGCATAAAATCCATTACTTGCTCAATAATCCCAATTAGACCCTCCAGGAAATGTAGTCAAGGCTCTCATCCTTAATATCAAATTCGGGACGTTGCAAATAAGTCATCTTTAATTTGCCTCTGAAAAAAATAAATAAGGAACCAATACTTTATAAAAAAAACAACAAAATATGGAAAAAACTGTTACTTAAACAATACATGGTAAAAACAACATACATTAGCAGGAGTAATAAATTGTGAAGCAATCTGAACAAAATGCTCGAAGTCAGCCCCCATCTCTTCACCAATATAAACATCTTGGTACCCTCCAGAAAAACAGTCATCAAAATAATCCTAAAGTACAAACAACAACAATTAAAAAAAATGAGAAACAAATCAGACCTAATAACACAAAACACACAGACAATAGTAACCAGTTACCTCAGAAGAAGTATTAGCATGCACATGATCTTCACACTCTACACCCCCATTATCATTAGTAGCAGGCATAGATGCCTTAATATCACCCAACAAAGCTATGACACTTGCAAACTCAGTTGCGAAAGATTTCTTCAAATCAGAAATTTCAAGCATTATACACTTCTGGGGATCTTGCACTTCAACCAATTTTGATTCAATGGCAATAAGGTCCTCACGAATATCTGATGTACAATCATCAATAGGTGGATTTGTTGGAAAAAATGTATTGTCAAAAGACAACCCTCTCAAAATAGGCAGTTTGATTTTTTCATTGGTATGAATCATGACATTAACATCATACTACAATAATGATTTTTTTTTTAAAACAAACTGCAACAAGAGCTGTAATAGGTAACCAGTTACCCAAATAAATAACCAAAATAATAAAAAAGAATACAAGAAAAAAAAACTAAAAAAATAAAAGGAAATCGATACCTCTTCCTCCAAAAGCACTTTATCAAGCAAATACTGGTACAACACACTTCCCTTGCTTGTGAAATTCAAAATTCTTGGAAACAAGGAATCAACCCTCTGACATAAAGATTGAGAACAAGAAGGAATGCTCTCATAAATCCATATAAGGAAAGCAATAGGGAAACCATAACACTTATAACTATGGTTATCAAGTGACCCATCTGGTTTCCTAGGGAAAAAATCATAAATGGCATTCCTAACTTTCAAGACGGATCGAATGGCACACCTAGTCCATTGCCACAAAACTTTCCCAAACACAAAATTTTTCAACTCAACACAATCAATATCAACCATAGCAAAAAAAAAAAAAAGCTGACAACCCGAGTCTCAGGCTATGTCCCAATCAAATAATGTAACGCCCTACTACCTTAGAGCCGTTACCAAGTGAGTTTTAAGACAAAACAGTGTGCAATGAACTTGCTAATCGAGGTTTTTAAAACAAAAGTGTGACTAATAAAAGTTAAGGCTGTAATCTTTGAAAATGCGCCGTTTCATTAAAACTTCTAGTATTAAACATTTGGGATCCCAAAATGAGGTTTGAAAACTATTTACATCTTGAAATAAGCTTACAGTTGATTAGTTATAAAAATTATAGATTATTACAGCCATTTCTCGAATAAACCCCCAACCAAAGCAGTCGGGCAGGCCAAACATGTACGCGTCGCTTCACGCTCTCCGTACTCATGGTTGGTTGACTCAATCTATGCCCTTACCTGCAACACAGAGCACCCGTGAGCCGAAGCCCAGCAAGAAAACTCATGCAGTACATAACATATGCAAATTATACAGTTAATCATATCAGATAGTCCACAGATAAACAAGTCAACCATTAGACTAAGCAAACACGGCCATGCCGCCCCAGAAGCCTTACCAAAGCCTGGGGTCTCGGTCCTTACCGTAGGATCTCACATGTATCCACTGGGTCCTACCCTGACTATAAGCATCCCATGTGCTAAGTGTTACTTCCGGCCCCGCTGCCGTTCTCGGCCTTGCCGCCCTCGGCCATAGCCGTTCATTTCACTATAATCACACATATAGTGTAACTCAAACAACATTCAAACAAATATTAATTCATTTAAGTCTGCACCCTAACATGTAATGCAATATAGGGCCGTGCCTTGCAATCATCTCATCATGCAACAGGCAATATAGGGCCGTGCCCCGCAATCACACTATGGGCCCATGCCCTATCCTACGGGTGTTATAGTTTTCTTACCTTTCAATTCGATAGCTTAGATCACCTGACTCCTTGAGCACGATCCCACTCGAGCCTTAGCGCACACCTAGGCATAAACATAGGTCAAAGTCAACACCGAACCCCAAGTCCGAATACCTAGCCTCGGGACCACTCCCGAGCCCCCAGGAAGTCCTAAATCCCCAAAACAAAGTGGCGGAATCGAGCCCCGAACCCTAGGTCAAAATCCCTCATCAAAAACCCAAAAATCCACTTCTGTGAACAGTGCAACGCTACAGCGCTCTAAAGAGGGCGCTGTAGCGCTACAAGCAGAACACACCCCCCAGAACAGGGGCTAGCGCTACAGCGCCCACTGACTAGCGCTGTAGCGCTAGTTGCAGCCCAGCAGAACCCAAAAATCGCTTCTTGCGATTTCCTTCAACCATTTCAACCCCAAACTTGTCCAAACCTTTTCCAAACCCAAAATCAAGCTTATAAACACTCTCCATTCATCCCAAGCATCCCCAAATCTCAAAACCCAAGCACAAACATCCCGAATCTCAAAATTCACCATAAACAACCCTAAACCCAGAAATTCAGTCAACAACAAAGTTAAAGGCTCAGAATTCTTACCATTGATGCAAATTTCGACCTTGATTCAACCCTAGACCTCCTTAGCTTGTTCATCCTCAAAGCTTGCCCAGAAATTCCCTAAAATTCCCATCAACTCAGCTCAAACCATCAAAACCCTTAAAACTGAAATCTCTAAAAACTTACCTCAAAAGTTGATGTGTTCTTGCTAATCCTTGCCAAATCTTCAAGTCTAACCCAAGATCCTTGATGCTCAGCCTATCATTGCTCTCCACTAAGCTTTTCTCCAAGAAAAATGGAGAGGAATGGTGCAAAAATGCACAAACCGATCCTTTGGAAAACCCCTCTGTTTTCTCTCTTTTCTTTCTTTCCTTTTTCTTTCTTTTCTTTCTTTCTCTCCACAGCCAACACTATTTCTCTATAAATCCCACTAAGTGTATAAAGCCTCATAAATCAATCTTCTAAAAGCCAATTGACCAAAATGCCCTTCCTATTAACTCTAAATCCTTTTGTCCAAGTAGGGCCATTTTAGTCATTCACCCAATTCCCGCTAATCCTCAAGTGTCTCTAATATTTTCCCGTTGCTTTCCAACACCTGATAAATCACCAAATAAGTATCCCCCATCATCAAAATTAATCTCAATCTATTCTCTAAATTCCTGCTTATACCCCCAGGCTCGCCCCGAGCCGGGTATAAATTCCCGCCATGACTTTTCCGCTAGCCTGCTCACTGGGATCGCCTCGAGTCACAAATCACAGATACATCCACATCACAATGCGGTCTCAACAATCATCACATATCAATACAGCTATGCCCAACATGGCCAAAATTACAGTTATGCCCTTCTAAAACGATCCGGGCCTACATGCACACTAATATACATAGTCATGCATCTCAGATAAACAAATAGTCATATAACATGCTTTAAATCATAACCATGCATTTAACTCATAAAATCACACATAAATCCCAACCTTCCCTCCCGGCACACTAATCAAGGCCCTTAAGCCTTATTAGTGATTTTGGGTCGTTACAAATAACTACCTTGCAAATGAACAATGGACAACTTAACAACAACCATATCACCCTTCTTCTGCAATTCTTTATTGAAAGCAGATGCAACCTCATCTTTCCTAAGCTTCTCTTATTTCCTAGGTTTACCATCACACAAAGGAAAAATAAATTTCCTAAGACCCAAATCAGCCTCTTTAAAAATGCTAAAATCAACACTACCCACACATTTCAGTCCAGTAATGTGGGCAAACTCATCAATTGAAAACCTAACTACTTTACCACCCAACTTAAACCAAAAATCAAAATCTTCATTTTTTTATGAACCTCCCTCATAAAAACACTGCGAAATAACTAAGTCTGAAATGTAATATCAGGCAAATCCAAGAAATGACCAAATGGTGTTCTTCGAAAAATTATTTTTTGTCTCGAAGTTAAAACTGACTTAATATCACTTATAACACTAGCCATATTCCATTGTTGCACTTTACTCCCAAATTGCCTCTTAGGTTTATTTCTAAAATGGGCATCCTGCAAAAAACATGGCAACATGTTAGTAACTGGTTACTTATCATTGAAAAAGCATAGATAAACATATAAAACTATTTCAAAATAACTAGGTACCTATAAAAAAACACTAACATCATTAAGTAATTGTGTACCGATAAAGCCAGAAAATAAAAAAATACAACAAAATAAAAATGGACAACATAAAGTACCTGATTACTTAACATTAAAATAACACATATAAGTAAAGTAAAACATTTCAAGGTAACCAGGGACCGCATGAGAAAACACTAAAAAACACTAAACATCATTAAGTAACTGTGTACCTATAAAGCCAGAAAAAAATACAACAAAGTAACTAGGTGCCTATAAAAAACACTAAAAATCATTAAGTAACTGTGTACCTATAAAGCCAGAAAATAAAAAAACACAACAAAGTAACTAGCTACCTATAAAAAATACTAAAAATCATTAATTAACCATGTACCTATAAAGCCATAAAATAAAAAAATACAACAAAATAACAGTGGAAAACCTAAAGTACATGGTTGCTTAACATTCAAGTAACACATATAAGTAAAGGAAAGCATTTCAAGGTTACCAGGGACCACGTGAGAAAACACTACCAAACACTTGGGAACTTGGAACTTATCAAAAAAAAAAAAAAAAGATATATGAACATGGAAAACCATATCAAAGTAACCAGGTACCTTAACTCTACTCCCATGATCTTTCTTTATCCCAATAGTCATGCTCTTGAAATTTGATGACCCTTTACCTCGAGGTGAAGAACACAAACCACCAGCAACACATGGCGATGAAGCACCACCATTACCTCCCTGATACACATAAACATAAGATGAAAACTATGAATACCAAAGAGAAAATATATGAGCATAATTCTAATTAACAAAAAATAAACTAATAACCAAACCAAAATACAAACAAATAGTACAAAAACAAAAGTAAAACCAATAAAACTAAAGAAACCAAAATACATGAATGTTAGGTGCTTCATTGTTAACAGGTGTCGTTGGAGTTCGAGGAGAACGACACAAATTTAAAGAAGGACCAATATCATGAGGGAATTTAGAAGGACCAACATTACCTCCCTTTTTAACCATTTCTAATACATATTGTTGACGCCGTTTTTCGTCAACTTAGATATGAAGAGCACTAAACAATGATACAAAAAAATAAAAGGATTCAATAGCTTTTTACGTGGTTTAGCAGTTAAAATGTGCCTAGTCCACGAGTCACTATCTCACTACTCTCTCAAAGCTTTTTCAGAAAAAAATTTGGCAGAGTATTCCTCAATACAATTTGTGCGTGAATACAATTGAATCAGACCAGACTATTTATAGACTTGGTCATGAGAATATCTTCCTCTGATTCAGGGAAGTTACAATCAATTATATTAGTTTGAAATAAATATAATAAATGCATTGATTACATAATATCCCATAATAATAGGGATTTTATATATGATAATAACGACTCCCTATGAAATATGGATTTCCTAACAACATTCCTGCGTGTGAAACGCGTCGCTGAGCTCGATCGTATTGCTGACGTGCTTTCAATATCAGTCCAGACTTCGAGCTCACCGTTCTAGTTATAACCTCCTCCTCATCTAGTAATTTTGTCGAGTACGTTCCTCGGAGAAGGTCGGTGCCTTCGAGCCTGCAACTTAGGTTGGAACGATGCGACTCATGCTCGATTGCTAGTGATGGATCTATAAGTAGACTAGAATGCTGATAGCATATCTAGAACCATTTGATAATTCGTACAAGTGTTTTGCTAGTATTCGTATACACGAGCTTAACTATTTCAAGCTTAACCATTTTGAGTCGACCTTTCGAGGCTATTTATTTTATTCTCAAAATTTGGGTGTAACATTTTGCCCCCTCAAAAGTGTTGGTTCGAATCCTCTAAGAAGGAAGCTTTTGAACTTCACTTTCGAAAAATGTACCCACCTGCTACACTCGAGTGTGGACACGTGTCATTAGGGGATTGCATACCAAGAGTACTCAAGTACTCTTTTCTTTGCACATGTCCCTTCCAATTCCCTTTTTGCCGCCAAATTTTTAAACCGAATGTGGTCCCTTGGATCACATTTTAACCTAGATCAAGGGTTTAGATTCCCCCTTTTAGCACTACCTTTTTTCCTATTTAACCCATTCGCCACCTTCTACCCCTTCACTTTGCTTTTTAATTTTTCAGAAGAAAAACAAACGCAAACCAGAGCTCTCCTTGCATGTTCTCCAAATTGAAGAAGCAAAGCACTTTTTCAACCTTCGGCTCCGTATGATCGTTCCCGCTACCTCTTCTACAATTGACGATATCTTCGTACCCACAATCCACATTGTGTAAGTTCTCTGATCTTCATATATGTATTTTTTTTACATATGTTTCCTTTATGTGTAAAAAAGTTTTTCTGGTTTCTACCAGATTCTTGAAATCTCTTTTGCACTAGGTAGTTTCTGATTTTGGTAAATTGGTAGTGATCAGAGATTTTTTTAGGCAAAAAGATTCGATGAAAACAGATAAAAATTGTGCCTTTCTTTAGGTCATGGGGTAACATGTTATAAGTTTCGTGTAGCATAAGAAATAGAGTTCTGAATTAGGGTTTTAACGCACGTATCCCGATAATATTGCCTTTTTGGGTAATTGGCCATTTTTTCCCTAGAAATTCGGGATACTCTTAAATTGACAATAACTACCCCACACTCACGTGGGTTTACCCTCGATGCCCTGAACTTCATAGTAGTTCAGTGTTGGCATTGGAATTAATCTCTCCGTTTCGAGCCTTCAGGCTTGATTAAGGCGATCTCGTTATCTCGAGCTTGCGAGCTTGAGTTATCAAGATCTTAATCTTTTCCTCTTATTTTTTATAATGAGCCCTCACCTTTTTCTTTCTTGTTAGATGTCACAGTCTTCAAAGAATCAGTAGGGGGCCGAGCTTTCCATCCCTTATCACCCGTCATCTCCTCAACCTGAATTGCCATTCACGCGAAATCAACGGTTAATCTGTGCGCATAAGGAATAGCGCGAACGAGAAGATATATGATCCCATTTTTGACGTCAGATCGACGAGAGGAAGAGAAAGAAACTTCAAGTTGCGGTATATACCGATCTGGACCTTGAGATCCGACCAATTCCACTAGACCCTAAGCTTAGAGTCATCGTAGCCTACCCTCCTGTCACTCTTTCATTCTACCTAATGGAGGATCTTTTAAATCAACTGTCCACTGCTCCTAAATCTCTCTCCATCTCAGTCTTGGAGAGCTCTTTCTTTGAGGCCGAACACTACCAAAGTACCATCACTTCGACCTGACAGATTTCTGAGCTACTATCCTGCCTTGGGCTAAAACTCTCCAGCAAGTTGGTATGTCGTCCCACCAGCTCCAACAAAAGGAGCTGCTATGCCCCTGGCGCAGGCAATCTCGAGAGGAAGGTTAAGCACACAGCCTGGAGTCGAGAGCACCTGCGATGCCTTACTGCCTCTAAAGGACTATTTCTGGGACTTCCTGGATTATGCCGATATCACCCCATTCCAACTCCAAACCCACTCGTACATGCTCCTGGCCTCCTTGAGGTCGCTATACTAGGAGATGAAGTGGGAGCGCCCTCAGCGCACGAGATCCTCTATCTCTTTTGTCTCAAAAGTAACCTTTCCCGAGCTCACGACGGAGATGGATTCTACTAACTCTCGAGCTACCCCAAGGAGAAGCGCCTGTTCGAGGATACCCCAACCATCCTCCTAATTTCAAGACCATCTTTTTCTAGACGGACAGTCTTACTCCCTCTTGCTTTTACTCCTTCAAGTGGATTCATAAGTATTTCACCATAGACCTTATTAATTATCTTTTTCTTTCATTTTTGAGCTCACATTGCTCACAAATATTGAATGCAACAACCTACCACCGTCCATAGCCTACAGATTCCATGAGAGAACATAGGGAAGCGATCCTCAAGCTCCCTTACAATCAACGATTCCTCGGCTATCTCCTTCACGAAGACAAGCTCCGGCTTTGTAGCCATCTTGAGGAGA